>NC_143570.1:29720000-32120000 GCF_054136105.1 Typopeltis vanoorti
TTTGTGAGTAACTTTCCATCCTTATTTTTTATAAACTTTATGGGGCATTCTTTCTCTGACCTCATTCTTCTTAAATATTATAGAAGAGTTTTTGGTTTCCTTTAAAATTTGTTCTAAAGTATGTCTGAAGTCTTCCCAACATTTTCTTTTCTCTTCTTTCACTAAGGTTTTAACTTTATTTCTTTGGTTGTTGTATAGTTCTCTATCAACCTACAGCTTTGATGTTATATATCTCTTCCACAATTGCTTTTTCTTTTTAATTTCTTCTTTTTAGTTCTTCAGTTCACAGGGTGTTTTATGTTTCTTCTGTTTATTATTTAATGATACACCACAAATTTCTTTGCTTGTTTCTAGAAGTGTTTTGAACTTGATAGGCTTTCTGCATCTTGGTCTTCATGTATCTCTTTTTCTACTTCTTTCATCTTCTCTTCTATTTTACTTTTATACACAGGCTGTTTCTTCTTTCTTTAGTTTGTAGTTCTTTATCTTAAGATTTATTTCCTTGCTACTTTTTCTACGTTTTTCAACTTTTATTTTATGGATCGTTTCCAATACTAATAAGCAGTGGTCACTGCCTATTCAGGATCTCTATAGACGCTTGCGTTTTTTGTATACTTCCAGTATGATCTGCTTATGATGGAGTAGTCAGTTATAGATTTTTCATTTCTACTGGACTCTTCTCTAGTAAACTTATGGATTTCTTTATGCTTGAACATAGTATTTGCTATTACTAAATTATTTATAAGGCAAAGATTTATTATTCTTTCTCCATCATTATTCTGGGTTATTTTTCATCAAGTAGATGAGGAAACACTTGTTTCATTTCCTCATCTACTTGATTTCCTACCCGGCCATTAAGGTCTCCTAGTAGTATGATATGCCCCTCAACTTCTTCAGTTGTTTTTTTGTAAGAGTTCGAAGAATTCATCTTTAATTTCTTTATTAGCATTATCATTTGGGCCATATGCAACAATTACAGTGAATACTTGGTTATCTGATTTAAAATCTATAGTTATTGTCAACAACCTTTCATTTATTAGTTGCCATTTAGTAATATATTCTTTGAGATCTGGTTTAATTAGTTTAATGCTACCCCTTGTTTTCCCCATTCTCTTGGGCTTACCCCTGAATAGAAAAGTATGTATCCATCTTTCATTTTCTGGCAACCTTGACCTTTCTTTTTTGTTTCTGTGACTGCTAGCAGATCCCATCTCGATTTTTTAAATTCATCTATTAATTCATTTTCTTTTCCATGTAGACTTTTATTGTTCCATGTTCCGTATCTGATGTATCTTTATCTTCGCTTTGTTGTTAACCATTTAGGCAGTTCGGCTATCTCTTGTTCTTTTAATGGGTGAAATTTTAAGGTTTGTAGGGGATTAGTCTTCAGCACCAGAGTCTGGTGGTGGGTCTGCCACCTTCGAGGTCCCCAGACCGGCCTATGAGAGAAGTGCTATCTTGTTGGTATGCACGAGGCATTTTATTTCCCTCCTACTCTTCATAGTAAACTATGATGAGCATTCCCTGATCCGCCACTAGGGGACGTGCCCGATGAAGGTTATAGGTGTTCCCACACAGGGCCCATTTCTTAATTGTTGAAAATTTTGAAAATAAACCTTCTTTTACAAAGAATTTTATAACCACACAATACTCAATTTTATCCATTTCAAGGGATACAGACAACACTTTTGCTTCAGACAGCTGTATAAAACAAACTACTTGTTAGAATGATTTGCAATTTCACATGGATGCTTATGACAGATGTATCAACTTAGAAAGAAAACAAAATCTTGCCGATAGTGTTGTCATCTATGATCGAGGCTGAGAACTTTTCAGACCACCCTCATAGTTGAGGTCTCACATAATAATTACCTGCCTTTCACTCATTGAGATTATTTGCTGATGCACACGTTCCTCATCATCCTTTACATCCCCTGGTCTATAAACACATCTAACCACATGTTTTGTTCTGTTGGCCACTATCTTGCACCAGATGGTCTCAAATATGCCATTTTCACTAGTCTGCAGTTAAACTGATACTCTCTCTCTCTCTGGTTGTTGTTCATTAGTTGCCATCAATAATACTCCCCCCCCCCCCCAACATTCTTTTCGCTCTGTACTTCCTGATCACACTATGCCCTTCACATTCTATCCCACTAACTATATCATCTTCTGTCAGCTCTGTCTCACTAATGCCAATAACCTTTGACCAGGATGAAATAGCCAATGTCAAAAACTCTTCCCCTTTGTTCCAAATGCTCCTGGCATTAGTGTACATAAAGTGCAAAAGCCCATTAGTCCCACCGCTGTCCTGATGCTTTACACTAACTATCCCCTTTTCGTTTGTTGCCTGCAATACTAACATGCATTTCATGTACATTCTTACACTCAACTGCCTCACTGTTATCTGTGTACCAATTCAACGGTGAAGTCCCCATAAATATATAAAGTGTAGACTAGAAAAAGTTATGAGTATTGTGCAAAAAGCTATCTCAGAGTATGAAAAGAAATTGCATTTACCATTAGCAGTTCAAAGAATTTTATCATTATACTTCACGTAAAAGAAAGAACGAATGTGGAAAAATAACCTTATTTGATTGCAAATGGTACCTTGATGTTAGAAATGTTGAAATTGTTCATATAATGAGTGCTCACTTTGCTAAGATCTATCAACCTGGTATATGTAACATGGCACACAGTATTACCACTGAATAGGTTCTAGGACTGTTGCAGAAACTAAGAATTCAGCAGCAGGGACAGATAATATATCAGTGTGTGTGTGCTAAAGGAATGTTCAGCCAAACTGGTTAAGTCGTTAACAATATTTGTATAATTTGAGTCTAAGCTCAGGAAAGATCCCACAGGAATGAAAAAAAAATTACTATTAGTATTTCTCAGGAGTTGTGATGAAGAATTTTAAGACATTGGTAAGAATTTGCATACAGAAATGGGTTCACAGATGGGCTACACTTTACCTAGAATAACATGAGTTTACTAAAGGGAGGTCTGAGCAATTTGGTCATATTTTATAATAATGTTATGGCTGAGTAGGATAAGAGGAATGGACAACTATGATGCTGTTGCACTTTGCTAAAGCATTTGATAGGATACCACATGAAAGCCTGTTGAATGAATTTGAGGATATGGGATTGGAATATAAATGATTTGGATAACCAACTTTCACCTTTGAATAGACTAGATAGTGGAGCACATATTTTTTCTAACAATCTTAAATGGATGAGATGGGAAAGAATTCTGAATCTCTCAGTTGATGAGAAGCCCTTCACTGGCTTGAAGAGAGTTTTGTCTCAACATCTTTTGGTGTGTAAAAGAACAACAATGCTACTCAGATGGGAATATATAGATCTGGTCATGGCTAGATAAATCCTTTCCTACCGGTGCTTGCACAGCCCATGGTAGGCATAATATAGATACTTCATGTAGAATTGTAGGTTCATAGTTGTGGATTCAGAGAGACTATGATACATATCACAATGTTGTTTTAGAACTCATAACATTAGAGTTGAAACACATGATGCAATATGTACCATCATCAAGAACTGATTAGAACATAAGAATCGGTGGTGAGAAAGCAGCCAGATATCATGACTGAGGTAGGCCTGATTCAAGTGATAATGGCTGTCAGTTAATGTTAGTAAGTGTAAAGTAATCCATCAAGAGATAGTAGTATTGTTGTCTAGGTTCATTCACCCAATCTAGGTGAATTCACCTAGATTGGGTGAATGAACATAAGATAAATTATTATGCTTCTAATCTGGATATAAAAAAAGACATTATTTAGAAAAATATGGTTCACTGCCAGCTTTTTTTTTTTGCCATAACCATCTCAGTTAGAGGTGTGAGGTGTGTAAAGTCCTATAAGAAAACACAGAGTTAGGTCTTAGTGCCCAAGACATTAAAAAAAAAAAAATTTTCCTCCTAGTCCTTTAAAGAACATTGGTTGCATGGAGGATGCATTAGTGAATGATGAACAGGACATACTTAACAAATACCTAGGAAAGGTATTTGTTAAGTATGCATGTCATTTATGTATGGCAGTTATTGCCTTAATGTTAGGATATTGTAACACAAAGAATTAAAAATAAAAAAGAAAAATGCTCCTTAGGGTACCCCAAAGATTAGTTCTTGGATCATTGGTGTTCAATCTGTGCATTAATGATGTTGGAAAGGACCTGTCAGAAGTCTGCTGATGATGCAAAGATAGATAGATAGGGCAATCAGGGATACTACTGATATACAGCACTTGATCTGAATTACATGGAAGGAACTGTGGGCAAATGATAATGGCTGTCAATTCCATATTAATAAGTTATAGTAATACGCTTTGGCATGAAGTTTCCATTTGCATGTTATATTAGTTGGATTATGCTTGGAGAAACAGATGAGGCCAGGAATCTTGAAATTATGGTGGACAGGAAGTTGAAGTTCAACTGTCACCAAGCAAAATTTGCAAATACAACTTAGAGAATAATTGCAATGCTGAAATAAACATTGACATCTAAAGATGAGGAAGTCACTTTGTCTATTTAAAGTCTTTGATATGACAACACCTGCACTGCTTTGTATCAGGATTTTGGAATGTGCCAGCCTGGTTGGCTGAGTGGTAAGCATATTCACTCTCCAGCCAAGAGGCTGTGGGTTTGAATCATGCCTAGGGCATTGATGTTTGTGATTGTCTGTCACCTTCATACATTCACCCAGACAAATATGTATACACTCTCCCAAGATGGAGTGTGTCACCATGGGAGAAGTAGACCTATTGGAAGTAATAAACAGCAGACCCTGCACCAAATGGGACATAATGTTAGAAAGAAGATCAGGATTTTGGAATGGGAATGTAGATTATGAGGACAGATTGAGAGTATGTGAACTGCAGATTGGTAAACATGAGAAAGAGGGTGTGATATGATGGTAAATATTCTAATAGGATATCAGTTGATGAAATTTTTCATCATGGGGAAAGGTTAAGAAAGAAAATGAGAAATGTATTTTTCTCTCATGGAGCAGTGAAAGAACAGTTTACCTTTTTGAAGTGGTGAGCACAGTGAGTTCAAGAGAAAGTATGATAGCCATAGTGGTGTATGGTCTCTCTTGATAAGTCCTTGACTCCCTTAAGGTGTATAATAATAAGAATGTTTCTCAAGTGTTTGTATTATTGAATTGATTTGCTGTTTAAACAGATGTTTTGCTCTATATACTATTATAGCAACCATTATTCAGTGTAAAGAATCTTCTGTTTAGTTCTTGCAGTCAAAAAAGTGAAGATGAACAGTCAGATGATACAGATAATGAAAAATTAGAGATGAGAAATGTACCACAGCCTAGTGTTAAGAGGAAATTCACAGGACACAGAAATGCACGTACAATGGTAAAAGTATAATCTTTTTCCTGGCATATATTATATAAATTAAATCTTGTTTCATACATATCTTACATATATATTAAATATGAGCCTGCTCAGTATGTATATTTTTAACCCACAAAGGAATACTTAAAAAATAAGTTTAATTTCTAATTTTTTAAATTAATGCGTGGTATTAAATAGTACACATTTGTCCAAAAAATGCATACAGGTTTATTTCATCTCTCTGTATGTGTGTGAGAGAGAGAGAGAGAGAGAGAGAGAACTAATTACAAAAGGTTATAAACATATAGTAGGAAAAAAAAATTAAAAAGGTTACTTGATTAAAAAAAAAAAAAGAGAGAGATTTTATTTACAATATTTTTTTTTTTTTTTGCCTTTCGCGTTATGGACATCTTTATTTTAAGGATTAACCAAGAATTCTGCTTACATGCCTTTGAACTTTTTAAGAAACTTAGGCTCCAGTATGCAAGATGATGGTCTCCCACTGGGTGATGAAATTCATCTATATTAATTCACAACAATTCTATGGGTATGAAGAGGTTTGAGCCATAGCCCCTAATGTTTGGATAGCAGTGATGTTATTCATTTGATTGAGCCCCTCATGAAATCTGTTTATTTTTCTTACTTTTAATGTGCAAAATATCATAATACTTTCAGTATGTATTAAAATTTCAACACATGCTATATGTGTGTTGATATTTTAAAGTATCTGTACATGTTTTTTATATCAGTGCCCACCACACACACAGAAGAAGTCATAAAACTTATAACATGATAGTCCCAGTGTGTAGGAAAAGAAAAAAGAAGGAATCTGTTGACATTCTTCTTGGTAGATAAAATGAAAAATAGGATGAGAGGTTGATTAAGTTTGAAACAGAATTGTTTATGGAGTTGACCAGCTGCTGTTCATGCTTTTCTAAATTTAGAGGAAAGTGAAGAAATGTTTCAGTGATCCACTGAAATGGTAACCATTTCAGTGGATCACTGCTCACAAAATATGTAAAAAGGGCATAATGCAGGACAAGAACATCTGTGAGAAACCGGGAGGGAGTCACTATGAAAGGGGTCATCTCTGAAGACGATTAGAGAGATTTTAGATGTACCACCCCAAATATAGTCATATATTCTGAGGTTGAGTGGATTGAAGATTTATGTAGTGTTAGGAGTTGTACACATGAAAAGTAATGAAGTCATTTTTGGAATCTTAGGAGACTGTGAATATAAGGTGTTTGTGCTAAGAAAGGTTAGGTGTATAAGTCAGCTGAAAAAGAGAAATCTGATCTTGACTGGAAAAGTGAATATTATCTAAGCCAGAAAAGGGGGGGGGGGTCTTTCTTACAAGAAATAAGACAGGACTGAGCTTGTAGTATTGAAGCTTGCAAGGCTATTCTTGTCCCTTTTGAAAATACCAAGAAACTCAATGTAATTACAACATTGGTTATGGAAGAACTTGAACTTAAATCTCTTGAACCAATACTGTAAGATTTGTCATATGAAGATGAATAATGGGTGTGCTTCAATCAGAAAAAAGGATAGGATATGAGATTAATGAAAACATTATTAATATATAGAAGAAGAAGAGTGTGATCTAAAGCGCAGATCTCTATACTTTAGAACATACATTGATGATCCTTCACATTAATGAACTTTTTCTTAAGATTTTTGATTTAACATAAAATAAATCAGAAATTTTAAAACTATTCATAATCAAATAAAAAAATGTTTTTTTTTTGTTTGTTTATTTTGCTTTTTGGGAAGAAATCTCTTACTGAATGAGTATTAACTTTCTATATTGTGAATTTTGAGATGATATATTTCTTTCAAAAAATATTTAACAATCTGTGCTGCATTGAAAAATATGTAACAGATTTTTATAAAATAATGGCTAGCCTGGTTTGCCAACCTTGAACAGGAAGAACATGTAAGTTAATCTGGTTTGAAGAAATACACATGCTACTATTTGTACAACAAACCAGTGCTGGATGAGTTGACCAACAAACTGGTTCTGTGCTTTGGTCATTATGTTGAACTGACCCATTGATAATATTCTTTGTGGTTCGAAAAGAGAAGATATTCAGCTGTTTACAGATGATGCAAAGTTGGAGAGAGTTATGGAGAAAAATTCTGATATGCTGTTCTTTTTTCAAAAGAATTTGAATATACTGCTAGATTAGTCCCAGAGGAGATGAGGGATCTTAGTATGAGTGGATTAATTGTTGAAATTCTTGCAAATATCATGACTTATAAAGGATTTCTGCAGTATTGAAAAGGACACTGATACATCATAAGAAAATTATTGTGAAGTATCACTCTGGAAAGTTTATCAAACCATTTTGGACCACAAAGTGCAGATGATTTTAATCTCATTCAATTTTTATATGTATTTATATTTGATAGCTTAGTGTAAATGTGTGATTGTACAGCTTTGTGGGTTTGTTACAGATAGTTTTTTTTAGCAAATTCTGAAGCACATTATACAAAAAATTTCAGTATGAACAAGATCCTTATTCTGCACAGCAGAAAGATCAGATGTAATTAAGGACTTGGATTTTTTAAAGAATGACTCATTGACATGAGAGTGCAGCATGTATACGTGGCAGAATATGCAGGATGTGTTTACAGGGAGACTCAACAGAAAGTGAGAGAAGGTATTGGTTTGTAGAAAGTGTGATATTTTGTTGGACTATGAATTATGAGTGAATGCAAAACAGAATGAAATAATGAAAACCTAATGTGGTTGCATGTGCAAAAGACTGTATAAATCATGGGATGAAAGCGAATGAGACTGTGGAAGTGTACAAATGTACAATGAAAAAGCAAGTGAGACTGTAGAAGCAAAAGAAAGTCAAAAGCAAACAACAGTGTGAAAGTTAAAGAAATGAATATCAGAATAAAAGGGTAGCAAAAAAGAGTCAAATTGCCATGCTGCAAGATTTGAAAAATGAATTGATCAGAATGAGACATGCTCAGAACAATTAGATGTTTGGTGGGGGAAAAATGGAAGAGTGCAGATGGATAGAACTAACTTCAGTTAGTGAACAAGGGAAGGGTGATCATTATGGTAACATAGATTGGAATGAAGAGATAGCATTTGATAATAAGGAAAATGAATTTATTTAGAGACAGTTTTAGGCATCCAAGAATCAAGTTTTAGATCTGATAACTTCATCAGATGTTATTGTGAGTGGGATATCATATTACAGTTGATGAGAGTTATCAAGAACATATGTTAGAAGCTAAATGGAGTGAAACAGCACTGAGAATGGTAATAATCAGTTGCACAAAGAATATAAAGAGCAGGCCTAGAAGGTGACTCAGTTGGTAAGGACAACAAAAGTGCAATAGGAGCAGAAATTAGCAAATTAGGCCCAGACGAATTCTAGACTCTTTTTTTTTTTATGTATGACAAGTAGAAGGCAGAATGATTATGACAGGATGATGATAATGGTTGGCAACAGTAGATTGGTAACTGCTATAGAAGACATAGTTGAGGTATTCAGTGAGCAGTTCATTAGAGTGTTCCTGAAAACTGAGGAAAAACCTGTTGTGAGTTCACTGTATGAAAAAATTCACTATCTTCCATTTTAGAACTTGATGAAACTGCCATATTAATCTATTAACAATAACTTTAAAAAAAAAATAGAATCCTAAAATAATTTCTCTGTTTGCCTGATTCTGGTTTACAACCAATTCACTTGATTCGCTCAATTTACTTTCAAAGTTCTTGGGATCACCTTTTTTTTTTTTTTTGATACTCTTACAAAATTTAATACTTAATATTACAATTTTTATTAGTGAATTCAAATCCTGCCAGCTGCGCCATTTTGTTGGATCCTAATTCGTCTTAACCTTTATTTTGGATCCGACTTGTTATTTACTATGATGTTCTTAAACAAAATAGAAGGTTGCTAGTTGATTTCTAATTCAAATATAAAGAAAATTTATATTTAAAGACTGCACCACTTTATATCTGAATTAGTTCAAGAATTGAAGATAAACCAACTTACAACTATCTCTCCTTTCAGGTGTTAATATTATATATACTGGCCGAGTATATTTAACTTAATTTTCCCGCTTTTGGTTCGAATATTTTATGAATGGTGCAGTAAAAGAGATTCAGGCAAAATACAACTTTTGATTAACAAAAACAAACATTTAATTTAGGATCGCAATTTATACGCATGAGTTCAAATCACTAATTAAGATACTACAAACACTTCAGCTCTTCTGATAATACAGTCATACAAACTCTAACAAGATAAATCTGTTATCTCTATATTACAGACTTCTCACAGTTCCTTAAATTCCAAAATACAATAAAATCGCAGTAACACCGCTTTACAAGTAAACACCTTCAAATTTTCGCTTCAGTTAATCTTCGCGATAGTTACTGTTAACATAAGGAAATTCTGGGATGAAACTCGCACACATCTCTATATAGGAAAACTAAAGGTTGGAATAATCTTACCGATGATCTTCTATCTTCATCAATTTATACACAAACACTTTTTATAACCGCAAACACTTTTAACAATAAACAGCACTCATTAAAATAAATCTTCTAAGCATTAACTGAATTAATTCACAGGCACAATACATATAATCAGATGTTCTTGTATGAAGCACTACTGATCACTCTTGAATTAGGGCAATACACAATAATTCCTTAACTTGGGGTTTTATATATACAGATGTTCATTCCTCCGGCATTCAAATAATTCCTTAGGCACTATAATTCTAAACACCGCTATCATTAAACACAACCCTGTTGCCTCTATTTATTCTCTAGTTACTTTGTACTATGCTTCACGTTTCAGTGTGTCCTTGAAAGGTCGGTCCTGAAAATAAATCTCAACTAAAGTATCGCTAGTCATTCAGTAGTCACTCAGCTATCTTCCGTTGCTTTATTTGTTATTCAGAAACTTATTAGCTAACTGCTTCTCAACTTGTAGACTTTATTTAGTTGCTTGAGTGACTTGCCGACTCTATTATCGCACTGTGATTGCTGAATGCTGAATGCCCGATTCCAACCTAATGCCAATCTCTCTCTCTAATAAATCTCTAATGCCCTAATCTCCTAATTCTTTTTTTTTCCAGCGTTCCTCCCTTTTTATATCCATTTTTCCTGCCTAAATTCTTCTCGAGATCTCTTTAACTTTCCAGTAAACTTTCAGCATTTTCAATAAACCTCCTCTTCACGTTCTGTTCCAATTCTCGCGCTCGCTTACTTACATGCGTCTCCATGACAACAAAACAAAACATAAATAAAATTGAGCTATTACATAACGTTAAACTTTCACAAACAGGAATAAATAAAGAATATTTATATTTCAATTAATGCGCAGTTAAATTATCAAATAGAAGTTCTTATAATATTAACATAGTAATAAATAAAATAGCTTAATAATATTTAATACAGTCTTTTCATTATTAATACATATATCTTGATTAAATAATTAAATATTAAATAAAGTTAAAGGTAGTTATATGAATATTAATTTGTGAAATAAGTTGTTTACATTAAATAATATTTACAAGTCTAGCTTTTGTGATGGAAGATCATGTTGGATTCTGAAGCAAATAATAATTACTCTAATCTCTACATAATCAGAATCCAACATCCTCATCAGTGTGAAATCATGAGAAGCTAAGTATAAATGAAATGAGAGAAGATAGCTTTGAGCAAACATGAGGTATATGAAGAATTAAGTATCTTGATGGCAGTTACACAATAGGATTTGATGACAATTCTTAAGAGAACATTCTAGGGAGTTGGTAACAGCCTTGGCATACCTGTTTAATAAGAATTACAACAGCACAGATCCCAAGGGAGTAGAAAGAAAGTAAAATTGTTCCACTTCATAAATTTTAGGCCAGTCTGATTATTTAGTTGTAGTTAAGGTGTTGGAGAGACTGGTGAGATCTAGGATATAGAAGTGGGTTAATGGCCATGGTATTCTCTGTGATTGTCAATATCAGTTTGTTAAAGGCAGATTACATTTTACCAATTTACTTAGGTACTATAACAAGATGATCAATGCATTGGACAAGGGAGATGCATATACAGTGGTATATGTAGATTCTACAAAGGCTTTTGGTAGATTATCAAGTTGGTAACTAAATTGGAGCAGATGAGATTGACTGCTACATCAATGAGATGGACAGGTGACTGACTGTCAGACAGATATCAGAAAGTTGTGTATGGGTGAGGGGAGTATCAGGCATTGATCAGGCATCATATGGATTATTGTCCAAAGAGAAAAGTCACTAATGCGTATTGCATGGTTCTGTTTCGAGGCCTTGTTGTTTAATTTATATGTTAATGACAATTAGGGTACTACATGTAACTAAAGATATACAACTGTTTGCAGATGTTGTGGCTTACAGGAGACCTTGAATAGTTGTTTGAGTGGAACTATCAATTCAGTGTTGCAAAGTGTAAGATTCTGACATTTGGTAGGCAACAATGATATTTAAAGTATACACTTGGTGGGGAAAGTTTGAAGAAGGTTGACGAGACAAGAAATCTGGGAGTAGTGGATAAAGACCTAAAGTTCAGGGGTCATATGGCACAAGTTGTGAAGTCATCAAATCAGGTTATGGCAGTGATGTGGAAGAGATTGTCATAATATGCAGAAATAAAGAGAGAGAGAACATGGTTCCATTGTCTAAGACCTTGATCAGGCATCATATGGATTATTGTGCACAGATTTGATCATCTGGTTTTCATGATGATGAGGATATATTTGAAAGAGTTTAGAGAAGATGAACTAAGGTGGTAACTGATCTTTGGAATGTGGTATGAAGACAGATTGAGGGAATGTAATTTGTAAAGTCTTGTAAATAGGAGGAAGATATGGGATATGATTGAGACATTTAAGTTGGTAAAAGTAGTTGTTTCTGGATTAATGTAGAAGAAATTTTTCATAGAATGGAAGAGGTATATGAAGAATAAGAGGCCATACCTGAAACTATATAAGGAGGATATGAGCAAGGAAGTTAAAGCAGCAGGTTCTTTGCAGGACAAGTAATTGGTGAGCGGAATGCGTTGCTTGACAGCATTTATGAATTTAGAAGTGTTGAAGGAGTTTAAATTACAGTTTGATGAGTTGTGTGTGTGTCTTCTGTGATAAGTAAGTCTTGACTTCATGGAGGTCTGGTGTTAATAATGATATATGTATATACAGTGATACCTCGGCTAACGAAGATAATTCGTTCCTGAATCACATTCGTTAACCGAAACGTGATTTCCCGTAGATTTCTATAGAAAATCGTTTAATTCATTCTGGATGCTGCCTACTATTTAAAGATAAGTTTTATAAAATAGTAAAAAAGCACACTATAAAAGGGGAAAACTCACCAAAGGCTGAGATGAACAGCTATCCAATTGGATGAAGGCGAATGGAAAGTAGAATGAAAAACTGACGATCTTTACACTCTTATATACACTTTATTAAACTGAAAATATGTACACAATGTTTTTCAAAGTTTATTCAAGGTAAGTCTCTTCTTCTTCAGTAGCTGGCCTCTGTCTCTTTGCTAAAGAAGAAGTAAAAAATATGTCCAAAGTTGATTGAACTTCTCTTTTTTTCAGAATGTTTTTAAAGTGATTAAGACACTTCTCTTCAACCAAGGCACAAAGTCTGTTCATTTCAGCTTTGTTGGGATGCCACTTTGTAGCCAAAGACTGAAACTCTCCCCAGTAGGGCAGCATTTTTTTAATGTTACCTGTTGGCATTCTTCCCTTTTTATTGCTGTCCTCCTCCTTTGATGAGCACTCTTTATCTTCCTTGTCTCTTTCCTGATTCAGTTGCTTTTTCAACTTTTCAATATCTTCTGTTGTCAGATCTTTTGAGTGTTCTTCAACTATTTCTTCTACATCTTCTTCATTTACCTCCAAATGTAATGCTTTGCCCAAGGAGACTAACTTATCTACAATGTTATCCTCTCACTTCTCACTGTCTCGAACATAAACAACCCAGTCAGGTCCGAAAAACACTGAAAAAAACTTCGTTGGCCGAAAAATTCGTTAGCAGGGTCACTCGGCTAATGAGTGATCCTGTATATATATATATATATTTTTTTTTTTGGAGCTTCCATAGCTCAGTCAGTGTAGACAAAGCCCTTTGGTCGGAAAGATCTGGTTTCAATTTCTGTCCATGATGTGAGGAATCTTTATCTGGTCTCTTTCAACTAAAGGTGAGTTAACCAGTCTCACACAGAAGTGGAGCCCCCCCCCCCAGTGACTCAGGTTTTTCATCCCTCAAAACAGGCAAACCACTCCCATGAACACACACTGCTACAGTCATAAAAAATATACTTATGGCAGGGAAGCAACGGGAAACCACCTAGCTTCATAATCATCTCCCTGGTATAGTTGTGTATTGCTGCCCTACCAGCCATAAAGCTGAAGGGAATAGACATATATTTTAGTGGTAGATATAGACACACTGGAGATTATTCAGAGGCAAGTAACTATTAACTGTATCATGTTGGCTATAAAGGTAGATAATGGAAGTATGAATTGTAGATCTTGATGAATAGGAGGGAAGAGTGATACATGATTGTGATGCATAAATCATTTGCAAAGAGCATGTCAGACAGATGTATTGGAGCTGTTTGTGTGAGTAGCAGGAGTGGAATGCATTGCCTGAAGTGGTGCTAAGTGCACCACCATTTTAACAAGTTTAAGGTGGAATATGGCATAAACTGTATTGTGATTGCCAAAATGAATTTCTAAAATGAGTTTTGTAATTCCATCATGGTATAGAATAATAATAAGGATCTGTATTTAAGTTTTGTACATCTTGCATGTTTTTGATTGTTAGGAGAATTTATTAAGTTTGTTCATGGCATAATGGCCATAACTTCTCATATGCTATTTATAGGTTTTATGTTGAGACTACTTATCCTAGCTTAGTAGCATTTAATGACTTAGAATAATTTGAAACTGTATTTATTTATTTTTTTTTTTTTTTCAGATCAAGGAAGCCAGTTTTTGGGGTACTAATTATGTGATGAGTGGATCAGATTGTGGTCACATATTTATTTGGGACCGTTACAGCACAGAACTGGTTATGATTCTGGAAGCAGATCGCCATGTTGTAAATTGTTTACAGCCACACCCTTTTGATCCTAGTATGTGTTTGTATTACTAATAGAGATAGATCAGAGAGATATTTTTGAAGATGGCTATGCACAGTATTTAGCAAAGTGTTTTATATAGCATAACCATTTCTACAGTCTTTTTTAGCAGTAATCTTTTTCTCATGTAGTCATGGAAAAAATTTTGCAATGTACATTCTTGGACACTTGAACGATCAGATTTTTATAATTATTTGCAGATAGGAAAATGTGATGTATTTTCCTAATTGTATAGAGGAATAATCATAATTATAAATATAACTTGATATCTTATACTTTCAGTTATAACCATTTGATTTTATGCTAATTTTTTAAATGATTTACTGAAGATTACATTGAAGAAACTAACTAGTAATCAGAACTAAGCTAGTAAGCTAAGAAAAATAAACTAGTAATCTACAGATTACTTAAAAGATGCTACTGAAACTCTACTAGTACAGTATTCAATCCATACTAAAAGGATATATTTTAGGCTAACAATTTTACAGAATAGTTTCCAGCTAATGTAAGTTATTTGAAAGATGACTAAAATACTTTATGCATTCTGTATTATTATCTTTTTTTTTGGGATGAGTGCTTGGAGATGTCACATAATAATAATTAAAGCTGCTTAAATTAAGGGGATATTAAATCCCACATAGTTTTAAAACCGAATAAGAAACTCAAAGATTGGAATCAGAGAGTTTCTTGCCGAATATAGTAAACTATAAAGTATTGGCGACACTAGCGTTAGCCAATGCAAGTGATCCTAGTACGTAGTACAATACTGGGCAACTCGTTGCAAAGGTGGGGAAGTTCATTAAAGCTGCTACTTATTTGTCTATCATCATTGTGACAATTTACAGATTGACTAGTTGGTAATACAGTCTGGATATTGAGATGTTCTTAAGTGCCTGCTAGCTGGTATGTCAGTTACTACTGTATTATGTGTGCTCAATTCAACCAAGTTTTAGAATATTGGTCAGTTTTTTTTTTAGTTTCATTCCAGAAGGAGTAAAAGTGAAAGAATGTGTGTGTGCAGAGTATGCTATTTGAATATGAATATTTATGTGTTTTAGCAAATCTGAATTTAATTTCCAGTATTAAGCCCACATAAGTTGGTAGAGTTACATCATCAGGGTACAAAACTTGTATAAAAAACTAGAAAAAAATTAATTACACATAGCAGATGTTATCAGAACTTCAAAACTAATACACACAAACAAAGTAACCAGGGGGGGGGGGACATTGTATTAATTAATATGTGCATGTGGAACAATGCTAGTTGTTGCTGTCACATTCTATGCATGGTTTCATATCCCAGGTTTGCAGTTGTTAGATGTTTGATGAAAGCTGATCAAACTAGGTAGGATTAAACTTTGGTTTTTATTACATGGTATGGGGATACAGAGCATTTCTGATGCTTCTTTAAACTTTCTTGTAAAACAATTATGATCAATATATGACATATCTGTTTCTTGCCATACTACTTGGTGGCCTGTTTTTTTTGCTGTGTGAAAAAGCTAATCTTGATTTTTGCTGCCTTCTTTTCTCAGCCTCTTTTACATGTTCAGACATGTCAATCTCCAGACCATTCTGTCTGGCCTACATTGCAAATGCTACAAGAGCATCCATTTTGTAAACTCCTAGTATTTTCATGGGAGGATGCAGAGGCTTTGGTTGAAGTAAGGACTTCAAGATCTTATACATTACAAAAAAAAAAAAAAAGTCACTTTAATCATGAAGCAATGTCGCAACTTTATCTGTAACATTCTTGATATAAGGTAAAGTAATCGCATTTTTGAAATCTTGTTTAATTTAAGAAGACATTAGAGACATATCAAGAAGTTTTGTTTTGGTTTGTACCCATTGAGGTTGAGAGTGTGTCTCAAGTAGTGCTTCACTCCTTTTTTTCTGATTTTGAAATGTTGTAGGCTCTATCTTGTAATGTTTTAATTGTGCTTATCTTTTGTAATGGATGGTAGTGTGAAGTAACATGTAAACATTTTCCAGTTATGATAGGTTTTCTGTATACTGAAAAGATTAATCTTTTTTCTTCATTTACTTTGAGAAGGATGTCAAGGAACAATAATTTTTTGCGATGTTCCAGTTCAAGAGTGAATTTTATGTTTTGTTGCAAGCTGTTCAGATAATATTTAAATTGAATTAAGTTGTCTGTTGTTCCCAACCAAATGACAAAAATGTCATCAATATAATGCAGCCAAGTTTTTTTTTTTTTTTTTTATAATAATTTTCAATAGCATTCTTTTCAGAGTTATCCATAAAAAGATTTGCTAGAGCTGGCAACAGGGAGGATCCCATGACAAGTCCTTCTGTTTGTTTTCAATATTTATCCTGAAATGTGAAGAAAATGTGTTCCATGCAATGTTTAAATAGTCTGTGTTTGGTGGAAAAAGTTTTTGAAGACGATCCACGGTGTCATTCCTAGGGATATTGATGAACAGACTGGCAATCTCTAAACTAGCTGGGATGTCTGAAGGTTCTTTGCTCTCCTGTTGACCTTTCTTTATTAAAGTTATATTTTCTACTTTCAGATAATTAAATAGCTGATATGAGATTGTATATGTGTGAACCAAAACTTAGAACTGCTAGAGATTAGCAGAGATCCTGACAGCCCCTATTTGACTTGAAGCCAGATTATTCTTCTCTAAGTTTCTCTCGCATTTTTATTATCCTATTCTCAAGCATGCTCATGTAAATCTTACAACATTCAGTATGGAAATTCCTCTGTGACTTACATATTCACTTCTTTTTACACTGGTTTTTATAAATTAAGGAACAAAGAGGAAAATTGTCATAAGAGGAAAAGGAAAAAAAAAATGAAAGTCAAGTATGTTATGTAAAAAGTTACACTGAGTTCTGGTTAACGTATGCAAATGAGTTGCACTGTCAACAGTATATACAAATGAGCCACAGCATAAAAGCAGGCATTTTGGGTTGGTTTTACATGGCAATGAAGTGAGAACAAGACATTTCATGATAGTGCTATAAGCCATATTGGATATGGCTGTAAGTCATAATTTAGTTGATGAATTCAGGTGGTGAGCCATCGTAATACTAGGGTTACATCTGGTATTATCTCCTCGTTGACCAATGCTATTTGATTTAGTGGTCACCCCTTACCTTAATATATAAGTTGGCCTCTGTCTGCTATCTTTGACCCTTATATATCCCCAAATCGTCTGCCTAACATTTGAGTATATGATCTTACTGCTAATCTGACAATCTCTAAATTTTGGGCCCCCAGAAAATACTTATTCCCTGATCTCTAAGTCATCCACATTCGCCCAGACAAATTTATTTCCTGTGCCAGCCTGGGCTTTAAGGACAGAGTCAAACTCAGCCTAGGATGGTTATAGAGTATCAGATGGTACTAATATAATTCGCTTGAAATCAGAAGCTTTTCTAGTCTGTTTGCAGTCGTGCCCCTTTTCCTTTCTTACTTAGGATGTCACCGCGCACGTATGATCACCAGGTTCGTATTTTTATGAAGGGTCTAGGTCAGTCTACATGGTCAGAAAAACAAGCATGAACGGTAACATACAAGTTTAATGAATTCATAATTAATTACAATACAAAGACGAAATTGATGTTAATGTTAGGTTAAAACTCTTATGTTTCTCTCATTCTCCCATTCTTAGATAAACATGGATTTCTTAATCTTTACAACACTATTCCTTCAACTTATCAAATATTTGGTTTACAACTTAATAGAAGCCAGCTAGGTATTTGGCACATTATTGATCTCCCTCAAGTAGATCATGACAGAATCTCTAGTAAGTTAATATAGAGTCATACACACATATATTAATTCTTCATGCCTATCCTTATCATAAATTCAAGATACACTTTCTTCCGTTTCTGTTAGTCAAGTTCTCTAAAGGGCTAGAATATGAAAAAGTACTTATCTACTCTATCTTAGGTTCTTTCAGGATTTTCTTCGTTCTTCCTTCTTGCGAGGTTCTGGCTGCCTTGGTTCTGTTGCCACGTGGGAATCACGTGCTCTCCCTGGATCGGGTGCTCAATTTCTTTACTAAGGATTTACGTCGATGCTATTCCTTACTGATGGCCTGTGCTCAAAGTTTGCCATGTTCTGTGGCAGTGCCATACTGGGATTTCTCAAAGATCAGCTCTTAAAGATAAGAACTGAAACACGATGACCACTTGAAGCACACGGTGAGAATACAGGAACAAACGAAATGAGGGGGTTTTCAATTCTGTGTTGCAGGTTTTATACGCTCCCCATGAGCGCCACCTTTCCGAGTTTGATTTCTCCTTTCGCCCTTTCGATTCGTCCCCGACTGGGTGACTTCACCGTTCCTCATACGGGGCTTTCCAATTCTGGGAATGCATGCGTCGATGTTTTCTCAGAGGTAGCACCCACGGATGCTTACGCTGCTATTGTAGTATTGGGTGACCTTTGCCCCTTCATATCAAATTATTGGCATTCTTTCACCTGTAGAAATTCACTGATAATCACTCTCATGTGAGCCCTTTTTGTTTGACTTACAGTTACAATAAAGTACAAACATACTAACTACAATACAAACAGTTCTTATTCTAATTTGCCAGTTGTTATTTCTTTTAAGACAGTTAAATTGTGCCAAAATGATAAGTATGCTCATTTAATGGATATCTTCTGTTAGACTCTGGAAAGGTGACGTCATTTAGAATGAGGTCGCCCGTTTCAGATCTTACACTAGAGGCCAACCAAAGTCAGAAAAAGGTAGCCAGATGGTTACACCTGAGTCACTCTATGGTTCGGAGATTGTAGAACCAGTTCCAACAGTCACAAACAGCATCCTGGAGATACAGTGAAAGAAGGCTGCAGGCTAAACCATAGTAAGTGACCAATATCTCTTATCTACTCACCAAAACAGGAGTTCTATGCCAAAATCAGGTACAAGTGGGTTCACACTAGCTACAGGAACATTGTTATCTACTTCCACTGTGTTCAGAAGGCTTCACAAAGGTGGCAACCATTGGTCTGGATGCCCTATCCCCATTACAGAAGAAGTTTGAAAAATATGGCAGGCTCCATGTCATCTGGACCGAGACCAGTGGGGATTGGTATTGTTTACAGACGAGTCCCAATTTATTCCAAAAAGTGATATCAGGCATGCTCTGATCTGGAGAGAACAGGAAGATGTTATTATCCTTCTAACGTTCATGAAAGGGATACTTATGTGGAGGTAGTGTGATGGTTTGGAGCCATCTTGTTGATTGGATGCACTGACCGGTTCTGCTTCCTAGCAGAACCATGAATGCTGCAACTTAGAAGCAAAGTCCAGGATCCCTATGTTCATTCTTATGTGGGTGTGATTGGAAGAGACATTTATCCTGCAAGATGATAATGCTTGTCCTCATTGAGCAAAGATTGTGGATCAATCTTTTTAAGAAGAGATAGTCATATATATATATAGACTGACTGACCAGGTCTCTTGATCTTAATCCTGTTGAGCATGTCCAAGATGAGATGCTTTAAGTAGAAGTGTTAGTGCTTTCGACTCCCTTCCCCAAACTTAGAGAGAGTTAGGACTGCTTTGTAGAACCAGTGGTTGTTATTATCAATATTGTAAACAGTATGAAACATCATTGTGAATACTGTGAGGCAATGTTCCATCTAAGCTGTCCACATGTTCATGCACACACACACCTAGTAACACACGCAAAAGTACACGCGCAAAATTTTTGCTTTCACAATTTCTAATTCACAGTCAATCATTTTGGAACATATTATAAAAACGAATTAGATAAATCATACTCATCACTTATTGTATTTGGTAATTTTTCCAGTGTCTCTACTCCAGTATTACTCTGACCCATTCCAACTTAATACATTCTAATTAGTTGCTTTTAGCCTGCACAGTGTGGGCAAACTGACACATCACCAAGTTTTGGAGGCATATTTATTTAGTGTCGACTATCTAGATCCTAGACAGTTGACAAATAGTAAGACAATCAGCAAACTTTTTCTGAGCAGGGCCAGACCATTAATATTTTATGCTTTGCTGACCAAAGAGGTAAAATCCAGAATATCATGTAAATATGTATTATGATTTAAAAAAAAAAAATTTTTAATTTTGTTTTCTCTTAATAGAATACTGAATATAATTGCAAAGCATATGTATGTGAAATTACTGAAACATACTGAATTCTTTTTTATTTGACATAATTACGCTTAATTGGAATTCAGAGTTATTGTTCGAAATCATCAAAATCGATTGCAAATGCTCATCAGATGGGACTGATCTGTAATGAGATTTTACATATTTCATCTTAGGAAATATCTTTTCTGAGCTACAGAATTTGAATGTAACCAAATATGTACTAATATTCACTGACATAAATAAACTCCTGATACCTGCAAATAAGAAGCATGATACACTCAAAACCCTATCAGGTTAACACAGCAAGTATGAGTGGCATCAGTGACAGCATGCGGTGACGAGAGTGCAACATAGTCACTGCCACAATTTCTTTAGTGCCACCTTTGTGGCACTAAAGGGATGATAGATAATATGCAGAAATGGACATGGCTATGCCACATTAACATTATGCCATGGATACTGAAATAGCGTTTTCATAATTCTCTCATGAAATTCATTTAAAAATCATACTCAGCTCATAGGTCATACAAAAATAGGTGCAGGCCAGAGTTTGCTGATCCCTGGTCTAGACAGTACAGTTACTTGAACTCTTGCAAACGGTGTTGGATTTTTGTAGCTATGAAGATTTAAGCAAATTAAAAGGCATAGAATTTCCTATTCTAGAACTTGACATAATTTGTTCATAAACTGCATGTATGTGCAGTATTTAAGTAGCTGATAGGGTAAGCATTTTTTAGGTTCTTCTTATAGAAATATTTAACATGTAATGTACAATATCTTTTAATAAAGATGTTGCCACCAATTTTAGACTATATGAAATTAAGAGTTTTTGGCTTGTGACTTTTGCTATTGTGTGCACAAGCTCAGCCTGCACAGTGATTCTGAAACTTCTGCACAAAATGCTTTTCTTGCATACATGGGCTGGAAAAATTTGAGGAAACATTGCTGTGAGGGGGGGGGGGGGGTGACTACATTTTTATTTCAGCCACTTTGAAAATCTCATTTTGACCTCCTGTTTGTGACCATTGTTTTCATGTACCTATTTGTTGCTGATTTAAACTGTTACAATTTTTTTTTCCACATCTCATATCATACTGCTTTTCACTGAATTTCATAAAAATTCATCATACAGTTTTTAAGTTATCGTGATTTTTCTCTTTGCTTCTTAATTTATGGTGACTAGTGTATAAGATAATACTATGAGAACTCTACTCCAGCCATCTGGAGTTCAACTTCTAACCAGGCCTTCTGAATTATATGATGCAGCCATTGTAAAATTTTTATATCTATATATTAGCATTTCTCATTAAATATTATTACTCCATATACATAAACTGCCTTATATTATACATTTCAAAATTTTTATAGCTTTTTCTAACTCAATTATTGATATGTATTCTTGACTGGGATCCTGTTGATATTTTCTGCCACTGTTTTTGTCATTTCTTGTTTGATTTTGCAATCTTTCAAAGTAACTGTTCCAGGCATCTAGTATGTTTTTATCTTCAGTTTATTTACATGTCACTTTTGTCATCTCTGATTCCTTTTACAGTACTCCTTTTATAGCTCTGTTGAAACCACTACAATATATGTGTTGCAAAACTAGTTGATATAATTTTCTCTGGTATATAGTAACAACAAACAAAATATCCTTATTATTGTTGTAAGTAATGTTTATCGAATTTAGTTGCTGTGATACTTCTTGCTCAGTCTCCTCATGTCTGAGGACTCTTGGACCTAGCCACAATTTCTCTCTATTTCTTTCTGTCTTTTCTTGCAGCAGTGGCCAACTCCACAGTAAGTCTGGTGATCTTTTTAATCTGGCCCAACCATCTTTGTTTTGGGTGTCCTCTTTTTCTTTGTTCTTCCACTTTGTCCTGGATGATAAGTTTTTCCAGGTTATCATTTTCACATCTTGAAATGTGACCGAAATATTTGAAAATTCTTTCATTTACCATGTCACATAGCTATCTCTTGATTTTTAGTTGACTTATTATACTTTCATTAGACTTTTTGTCCATACAGAAGACTCTCAACATCCTTCTCCAGCATCTTGAAGCTGTTTATCTTGTCCATATCTTTCTTGTTGAGTGTCCAAGATTCAGCACCATAAACCAGTCTTGATTTAGTGGTGATAGAAATGTTTCTGTCTTTCCATATTTTCTGCAATTGCACCATTGCTGACCTCACCATGGTAATTCTTCTTTTAATTTCTGGTTGACATCTACTCTTGATGCTTATTAGAGCTCCAAAGTAAATGAATTCATCCACCTTCTCAAAGTCAGTGTTGTGAGCAAAATTGTCATTTTCATCTATGGCCATGTATTTTGTTTTATCATGGTTAATTCTTAAACCATATTTCAGGTTTTTCCATTCAACTCTTTTTCCATTCAACAATGGAGAACTGGAGGGACTCCAGTTCTCCATTGTTGCTGGCAATAAGAACAGTATCGTCAGCATACCTAAGATTATTTATCTTTTTGCCACCAACTGAGAAACTACTATTGTGTCTGTTAAGTGTCTGCCTCATGATGTATTCTCCTTAAACATTGTATAGATCAGGGGAGAGTGTGCATCCTTATCATATATTTGGAGTTTATTAAGGTATTCAGTAGTGTATTGCATGCTAATCTTATTTACAAACTGAGACAGGGGATGGTGTGTGTGTGGGGGGGGTAAGGCATTACGGGTAAAGTACTGAATTGGTTAGTCAGTTGGATATCTTCTGAGGAACAAGGAAACCTAGAGATGATTCATAAGCAAGTGACCAAGGCTGTCTCAGAACTGGAAGGTTGAGTGAATGCAGAGCTTGTCAAATGGGAGGAGGAGAGGTAATATGATTAAGACAAAAAAGTCAGTGAGAGCAAGCAGTCATATAGATAGATAGAAAGAAAATATGCCATAGGCTGATAGGTGGTGGAAGAACAGGGAAGCAAAAATGGTCTATATGAGTTCTCATAGAAAGGCTTGGACATTGGTTACACATGCTTACTAAATAACTTAAGGAAATTACAACGTACAATAGAATATTAAAGTTTATTTTAATGTATATTCTATTGTACGTTGTAATTTCCTTAAGTTATTTAGTAAGTAAACTGGTCTATATGAGTAATAAGAATAAGAAACAAAAAAGTAGGGTTTTTTGTACAGAGGATGGTGAGTGTGTGTTACGGTGGCACACCCAGTGGGGGCAAGGGGTTCTGACCCCCCAAAAAAAAGAAAAAGGAAAAACTCACTAGAAAATTTTCCAAAAATCTTTTCCTAATTAAAATTCATTTTTTTATTTATGTTGTGTCATGTGTTCTATTTCTATACTATTATACTTATGAATTAGTGGTCACATAAGGTGGGAATACCCTATTGCTCTTGGGAATCACTGCCACTGTGAACGCAAGGCAGACAAAATAATGCTTGGTTGGACTGAGCACTACTTCGTTGGCCCGAGCCGGGCCAGAGGAGATCATGGGTATCATGTGTTGGCCATCACTGCAGATACTCAATCATAGGTTATATCAATGATTAGTGTGTATTCTCAAATTGTCTATTCAACTTGATCCCCCAAAGATTAAATCTTGAGTACTCCTCTCCCCCCCCCCAAGATTAAATCCTGAGTGCACCACTGGTGTGTTGAATGCTTTGCTGGAGTAGGTAGTGAATGCTGACATTAATTGTGTTCAGGATGAGATGTAATAAGTATTATGGTATATAGAGAGAATGTTGACCTCCCATTAGGAATACCTGGAATAATACTTATAAAAAAATTCCAAAGAAATGTGCCACTGCTTAAGGCAATCTTTTTCTCACATAATTCATCTGGGATTCTATATTGGATTTTGAAAGATTTTGTAGGTATGAGTCAAAAACTTACTGTAATATTCTTAACGAATTAAGCAAATTGGATTAAAACTTAATCCTAATTTAATAACAAAACAATTTTTCTCTTTCAGAGAAGTTTGGCTTTCTTTTATGCAGTGTGTGAAAGACCTTGCAATCTAAAAATTACTGAAATTCAAAAAATTAAAATATGTATGTATGTATGTATATATATAGATAGATAGATATGCAATCATTCTGAAATTTTTCCATTATAGTTTTAGCCTCTTCAGGAATTGATTATGATGTAAAAATATGGGCTCCATTGCAAGATGAACCATTTTTTGATGAAGGAAAAGCATTAGAGGTAAAATTGCTTTTATGCTGTTTCATCGAAAGATGTAAAGTATTTAGAAAGAATATCAATCACATATCATCATGTTATTGACATGTAGGCTATGTTTGCTTTAAACAAACAAAAAAAAAAAACAGTGGCTATAATTTTAACATTTATTGAAACGTGTTTATTCTGTAATGTTATCCTTCTCACTTGACATTATGGGTCTTGTTAAATGTAGGAAAATGTAGCCTAATTCACAATCACATCCTCTGATTAAATGATCTGATCCAGAACTTTTGATCTTCATGTTCTATACTCATTATGATCAGCCTTCCCTTGTTCACCGACTCAAGTTGTCAATATGTTTTTTTTGTTGTTTGTTTGTTTTTATCAACATTTTCCACATTTCCTGCCTTATTGTAACATCTGACTAAATATCTCTTCCTGTCAACCTCCACCTCACACCATACTGCCACAAAACCACTCTACTATTTCCCCTTTGCATCTCCACCTTGTATAGACATGATTTTTCTACTATCATCAACAGTGCTTCTTCTGCCTTCATGTTCTTTCTATCATTATGAAAGCATCATATTCTTAAATTTCTGTTTGTCAGGATATCATCCTTATCCAACCATATTTTACTTATTCCAACAATAAATCCAATCAAAAATAATTTTGATCCCTCATTTCTGATGCTTCTGACATTCATAAATAAATACGGCTATTCACTTTTAGGTCTATAACCAGTCTGCCCCCATTCCACATCTTAGTTGTGATTTCTCCATACCTGACCATTTCAACTCACCTTTATCACCATTACCCCATATATCTTCCTATCATCAACTACTCCCCTTCATCCCAGGCAATCCACCAATCTCCAATACTGACCATCCTCATTCAAACATTGACTACTATTTCCACCATCTGTTCTCTTTGTCTTATCTCTCTCCATCCATCCCAACTACTCCCTTTGCCTGTTCATCTTGCATTCCTGTTCTCTCATCCTCATCATATCTCACACTACTACTACTCTCTATTTACATGCATTTCAGTCTCACTTCATCCACTCTCCTGTTCTTTCACATTACCTCTTAATTCCTCTAATCTCTTGTTCATAACACTCATTACACTTCCTTCTAGCAACAATTTCTCCAGTGTTGACTCACACCGAATATATTTAAATACATTCCACCACATTTGTATAGTTCCATCTTTTCTTCAAATCCATCTCACACATTAACAAACTGTAACCTTTTTCCCTATTCAGCTCTGTCAACATATATCATCATCAACAAATTCAGTATATGTACCCTCAGGAGATATACAGGATAATTACAATGGTACTACATGAAAAAGTTACACCATTACTAACTTCTGATCAACAATTTTCCTCCAAATTAATCTGTTATCTGTCAAGATTCCAATATTATTAGATTCTATATTTCTGTCTTTTAAGGTTATTTTTACTGTATCAATCTATATACATTTTGGTCTTCCTCTGGGTATTTTTCCCTGCCAACCTGGAAAAGAACATGCTTGGCTAATCTTTCCTCCCCCATTCTGTTTAAATGACCATACCACATGAGATTAGCTCTACTAACACATTCCTGAATGCTAACAGTGGCAAGTTCTTACCTAACATCCTAATTTTTAATGTGATACTCCCATGAATGCATCTGTTCATTCCACTAATCTTTCTCAGAAATCTCATATCAAAAATCTCTGTTTTTTTTTTCTAACCCAGCTCTCCAATCCATAAGTTAAAATTGGTTTGAACACTGTCTTGTTTACAGCTAATTAAGTATTTTGACTAATTTCTTTCTTATTCCATATAAATTTATTCAGCTGACTTCCTACCATTCCATCTTTACTAATTCTGTTGTCTATTTACATGTTTAATTTATCATCTTCACTAAAAATTGTTCTAAATAGCCTGAAATGTTTTACTCATTCTATAGGTTCACCATTCAGGAAACAGTTGATGTTTTCAATGTTCCTGCCTGTTTTCATTGTCTTTGTCTTTTTATTGCTGATTTTCATACCAAATTTATTACAACAGTTATTCAGTTTAGTCAGGTAATCTTGCAGGCTTGTTCTGGGTATATTCAGAAGTATGACATCATCTGCATAAAGTAAAGAGCTAAAATTAACATCACTGTTTTTGATATCAGATTTAATATCACCTTCCTTCATAATGTGATCCATATAGATAACGAATAGCAGTGGAGATAATGTGCACCCTTGTCACACACCTGATTTTACCTCAAACCATCTTCCTGTTCCTCTTTCAAGTCTAACTGCTGAGTCACAGCTTAAATGGAGACTATGTATTGTTTGATATAATGTCCCATTTACACAATATAACTGGAGTGTTTTGAAGTGCTTTCCTCTTGGTATCTTGCTATATGCCTTTTCCAAATCAACAAAACTTAAATACAAATCCTTGTTATATTCTCAAGATTCCTTAACTATTTGTCTTAAAGTGAAAATCAGATCCATAACCTCTGTTTGGTCTGAATCTAGCTTGTTCTCCACCAAGCTTCCCTTCCACAATGCTTTGCAGCCACTGCAAAACTTTTATACCTCCATACTTAAGCAAACATTTCTGGTCGAATATCATCTACTCCAGCTGCCTTTCCACATTTCAGGTTTATGATTTTTTTCTACTTCGAGCATGGATATGTATTCCTGACTGCATTTCTGTTGGGAGTTTTCTACCATCATGCTGACACTGCTTGTTTCATTTAGCCGTCTTTCAAAGTAATTACTCCAGACATCTGGAATATCTCAATCTACAGTCTTAATGTCACCTTAATCATCTCTGATTCCTTTTACAGTACTCTTTCCTCCATTTCTAAGCTTTTTCAATATCCTCCAGAATATTTTCCCACTTTCCTGATATTTATTTTCTGTGTTTTTATCAGGAAAGTGGGAAAATCCCATATCCCATGACTTTTGTTAAGCTATTTTAACAAAATTTATTTTGTTAAACTATTTTTACATAGTGCTTCTCTTTCTTACATTTTTCTCTTTATTCTCTAAGAGCACAAGCTGACTTACTTTCCAGGCACTTTACATATGCTTTCTTCTTTTCTTCACTGTCTCTTTAACTTCCTTAATCCACCATGGAGTTCTGATTTACCTGTCCTTACAGACAACCTCACCACATGCCTCTCTGGCTGAATCTCCAAGGTTTGGTTCTTGTTTTTAAACTGTTTCATTTTTTTATTAAATGATGTTTGTGTATTTCAGTCTACAGTTCATCTCTGAAAGTTGCTCAGCTTTGATTCATTTGAACACTTTCTTACACACTTTTCTTTTCAGTATGAAATTTAATTTTATCCTGCTCAAAACTAAATAGTGATCACTTCCTATTTCTGATTCTCAACATACTGATGACCCTTTTCTGCCATGCAGGAAAAGTTATCAGGTTTCACTTTCACCTCCTGATATTCTCGTGTTCTCCCTCTGTCCAACTAAATCATTTGTTTCCACAACCTCCCACTATTTTTTTAATAATAATTCTTTCCATTCTCAGTGTTGATAATAACAGCTGGTTTTAAATTATGCAAGGAAGAAAGCTTGTAATAATAATAATAATCAGATAACAGTTATCTGATTATTATTACAAAAGGCAGAGGCTGCATGCTACTATAATAAATGTGACATCCTTTGGAATCCATATCCATTTATATGCATATTTAAAAAAATGCTGATCTATGTATTTCAAGATCAAAATCTCTCATTCTTCTGTAATGGTTAATTCATATATTTCTTTCAAAGTGAAGCGAGTTAACATCATCTTAGAATGCTCCTTTGTTTTTGTTCTTTCTTTAAATAAGTGTTTGAGACTAAATTTGCTTCTGTGAATTAGCTTTTATTCTTACAAAGGATTTCTAAATGTTACCTTCAAAGAAATTATAAGTTAAATGCGCAGATGTACTTTTTTTATGACATTTATGCATATGTTTTTGTGATAGCTATAGTTAAGTGTGTCCAACCTGGAATTCCTTCTTTTTTTATATTCTTCATCTAAAAATCTTGGTATAATTAATTTCTTCTTTCTGTTATGCCACCTCTTATTGCCACCACTCATTCTAAACTGTTTTCATTTACTTTCTTTAAATCTTGAGTTTCTCCAACTTTTCTAATAGTGAAGCAGTTTTCTTCAATCACAATCCTAGCTGTTCTCTTTTTTTCCCAGTTGTACTCTTCCAGTAAGCAGACATGTTGAATTATTTGCAATTACATGATCTCACATTATGCACATGCCTAGAAGAAGAATAAACCATCATGACCATACTCCAAACACCCTTGATCTCTTTCTCATTTAGTAATGAAAAGGGGAGTCATTTTCAAATTACACATGTATTCAATAATTGAAACATGTCACTTTTATTAGTTCAGATAAAAATATATCACACCTGGATGGATGTCTAAATGTGCAGAGCAGAAAAATAGTGAAAGGTTAGAAGAATAAATATTCTTAAATATTGTGCCCTTTCTCCTCAACTATTCTTAAATATTTTATTCTCTGTAATAACTATTCTAACTATTAATAGTTAATAGGAATATGTAAATAGTTAACTGTAAATATTAGTTGGATATAACTATTATCCCTAAATATTCTTAAATATGGTGCTCTTGCTCCCTAACCATCCCATCCCACTTCTGTAACAATTAATATTCCATCTACAGAGCATGTAGATGGAACTTTATACGTAATAAAAATTTTCGGAAAGCTAAATATAATCGAAATATTAAATATATAAAATATTTCTTATATAGGAAATTTTTTTTTTTTTAAATATATCTGTGAAGAATTTTTCCCCACGATTAATTTTCCAGCAATGAATTTTCCTCACGATGAATTGTCTGGACACTGGGAGGTGGGCAGGATATTTAGTGGGGTGTTGTTATAAGCCAGGGAGCATAGAGGGTGAACAGCAAGAGATGTTTAGGCGGTTGAACTTGGCAAGTGCAAAAAAGAATAATTGTTATGTGAGATTTTAACTACAGTAGTATAAATTGGGAGGAGAAACTGCATGTAGTAGTAAGGGAATGAAATTTCTGGAATTCTTGAGCGACAAATGTCTTAGGCAGTATGTAGTAGAAGGAACATGAGGTTCGAATGTTTTTTAGGTTTGGTCATGGTATCAGAAGATCTGATTATAACTGAGATGGCATCTCTTCCCCCGGTTGGAAAGAATGACCATAGTGACGTGGCATGGAAGATGTATAGATATGCAGGAGTATCAAAGAGAAAGGAATGCATGTGGAGTTGTAAGGCAGGTGATTATTATAATCTTAAAAATCAGCTCGGAGAAGTTCCATGGATGGAGAAATTGGAAGGACAAGATATCATCAGTGCTTGGGAACTTATGAAGGAATATTTATTAGCAGCAATAGCAAGTTGTATATTATAAGTGAAGAACAGAACACAATTTGGTGTAAAGTGGATGACAAACAATATTAAATGGGGACTGCAGATAAAAAAAGAAGGTATGGAAAAAATATAAGGAGAGGGGTGGAGAGGAGAGCAGTTGTATGTAGAATATAAGACTCAGACCTAGAGAGTGACTAGTACACCCTTTGTCCAAAAAGAAACCGAACTTTTCGAAAATAGAAGAAACTAGTGGCACCACCTGTTGTATCTTTTTGTTGTCGAAAGCGGCAACCTTCATTAGTGTTGTGTCAACTGTTTATGACATTTGTTTCATTAGAAGCCGAGTTATAGTGCCAAGAGTGACAGTGTTTTGATGAACGGTTGGAAAATGCGTTTCAAATAGAGAGCTGCTATTGATTTTTGTGTTAAACTTGGTAAAAGTTTTACACATCAGCCAGCCAAAACATCAAAGTTTTACACATCAGCCATTTACGAGTGGTTTAAGCGATTTCAAAGTGGTCGTGAGACGCTTGAGGACGATGAAAAGCCGGTCCGTCCAAAAACTGGACCGAGCGAAGTTAGCATCCAAAAAGTGCGTGATTTCATCAAAGAAAACCCGAAATCATCCATGAGATTGATTGAAGATGAATTGGGGATTTCAAAATCAACCGTGCACAACATTTTGACCGAGAGTTTGGGCCTTTGTAAATTGAATTCGCGATTTGTTCCCCTGAAGTTGACTGACGACCAAAAAAATGCATTGAATTGAACACTGCAAGGATCTCATTAAAACCGCTCGTAAGGACTCAAACTTCCTTGAAAGAATCGTTACTGGTGACGAAACTTGGTGTTTTAAGTATAAGCCCGAAACAGAGTACTGAGTGGAGACCACCTGAAGAGAGGCATCCGAAAAAAAAAGTTGCTTGAAGAAGTCAAAAGTAACGATAATGCTGATTTGTTTCTACGATTCCAAGGGTATTATCCACAAAGAATTCATTCCGCATGGCCAAACGGGCAATGGTGAGTTTTATTTTGAAATTTTGAAGTGATTGATAGCGAGAATTTGTTGTGTACAGCATGAAATATCCTGATGCAGGCAGCTGGTCACTTTTGCACAATAATGCACCATCTCATCGTTCGAACATTGTGAGACAGTTTTTGAGCAAAAACCAAGTTTGTGTGTTAGATACTCGCCGTATTCACCTGATTTAGCACCTGTGACTTCTTTCTCCCTCCCCCCTCCCGGACTTCATTTGCCGATGAAAGGAAAGCAATACAACACCGTTGAAAACGTTCAAGCGGCAGTAACCATGATCCTCAACAGTATCCCAAAAACCTATATAAAAAAACTCATTTAACGAATTAATTGACTAAATGCTGTATCGAAGCTGAGAGAGAGTATATTGATTGAAATAAATTATTTGAATAATTATAATTGGCCTGTGTTTTATTTTCTATCAAAAGTTCAGTTTCTTTTTGGACAGAAGGTGTATGGTAATGAAGGCAAAACCAGAATATGAAAAGAGTTCCTGAGATCCAAAGAAAATCCTAAGGAATTCTTTCATTATATGGCCAGTAGAAGGAGAAATGATTGTGGAAGAATAGCATTGTTGGATAAAAATGGAAATAGAGTGACTGAAGTAAAGGACATACAGTGTTCTCGCCAGAAATGTTTACCGGCCAGGTGGAATGAACCATTAGCCTGGCATACAAAATTTTGAATGAGTTAGGAAAGACCCTTTTTTATAACAAATTAAAATAGTAATTTTATTAGAAATTACTTCAAATAAGGATAATATTTTATATATTAATTATAACAAACAAGACTACGCTTTTTCTTATTTTCTCATTAAGTAATGAAAAACTTTGTAATGCTCACAGCTTAAAATTCTATACATTAATTCTTCTCTTCTTCTTAGAAGCCCAGTTGTCAGCAGCTTTTTCGTAATTAAAATCTGTTGGATCTGGTCCCTACAGTGAAATCAGCATCATATTATTTAGAGTGTTCTGACTGATGCGATTCCTCATACAAGTTTTTATCCTTTTTAATGCAGAGAAACTCTTTTCACATTCAGCTGTGCTCACAGGTATGGCCAGTCCAAGAGCAGCTAGTTTTGCTAAATTTGGAAAAACTCTTTGAGCTCAGATGTTGTTGCTAATTTCATCAATATTTGTCTTGGATCTAGATTTTGAAAATGACACTGCCAGGAGTGTCTTTCAATTCCATGATGGATAGTTTTCTGGCTTTAAGACTGGCTCTATTTCATTTAAGTCAACATCTTGCCTTGGCCATGATCTAGACAAGGTAGATAAATGTGGTAACACATCTGAAAACACCATTAGTGAAGCTACGAAATTGTATGTTCTGTTCGGCTGTGATATCATTTCGTTCGGTGGCCTCTCTTTCCAATGCAGCTATAACACTCACCATGCATTCTTTTAGAGACAGCCATCTAGTGTCACTAGCCATTTTAAGTTTAATCTGAGGACTGTTCAGTATATTTTGGATTTGGGTTAAACCAGCCATCCTGACTGAGGAATTTTGGAAGAAGAAAAACAATTGCCTTAAGATATCATTAAACATGACTAAATAAGGCACTTCAGCAGCTGCTTGGACACTAGCAAAAGTCAGTCGGTGGTTTATACAATGATTTCACTCTATTTGAGATTTTGCAACTCCCTTTTGCTTTCCAATCATGAGTGCTGCTCCATCAGATCCTAGACCCACCAGATTACAAGTTTTTAAGCCTAGACTGCCAAGGGTTTCAATTACTTTGTTAGTTATAGTCTCAGCTTTGCCATCAATGATATCGTAAGTTGATACAAAACTAAACCCTGACCTCTTTTCTGACGAACATATTTAATGTACACAATCAGCTGTTTTAAAAACTGAGATGTCTGTAGTTTCATCACATAAAACACTGAAATAATCTGCAGAATGTATATTTTTCAGTATTTCAGATCTAATTTCTGATGCTAAAATATCAATCAACTCTTGCATTATTCTTTCTGAGGTATAATGTGCATTTTTACCAACATTAAGATGTTCTAAGTAGGAACAGCCCATAGCCTTGCAATGCTCAAGCACTTTTTCAAATAATGTAGTATGTGGTAACTCATTTTTCGCTAACCAATACATTGATATTAAAGCTCGCAGAAAAGCATCTCTCTGCAAGTTATTCAAAATTGAAATTGATTTTTCAATTTGCCCTATTCCAGTTTCTTCTAGTATATGTTTTTCAATTATATCTGAACAAGAATCAGTGTGTAACTTGCTTTGTTCGTAGTTCAGCCAAGCTTTCTTTTTGAAGTCATGGCATAGTTACCCAAGTCACTTCCTTGTTTGTGGGTCATCTCTTTCCGTATTTCATACATATGGAACACATCATTCCATTATCTTTCGCCACTAACCAATGGAATTTTTTAAACCACTCACCATTAATATCCAATAAGCAGTGTTTAGACGCACGTTTTACATTTGAAAGAGACTGCAGAAATCGATGATTCTGTTGTTGGTTTGGTGTCTTCGCTACTATGCTTATCGGTTTCATCTTTCTTAAAATAACTTGAGTGTGGTTTTCTGACTTGACTTTTTGCTCATTATGTGGTAATTTAATAAAGACAAAATATCATTGTTATTAAATTAATCAGAACAAATCACTGAATTGTGCACTGACAGTAATACCTGAGACACATAATGCACGTTATGTCGCAATTTTACTATTTATAAGTATTAGTTATTAGGAAAGGGAATTGGTATCACTCGAGACTGACGTCATAGTCCTCGAGAGTTTCAAGAATTCCCTGAGTTCACAACTATATTTGATGCGCAGGTCTATTTTCTTTTACAAAATAAAATATTAAATACTTGACTCGCGATCTTCGGACAAAAATCATTATTAAAAAAATAAATATAGATTTTTAACATTGATTTTTGTCTTTGATTCGAATTCGCTCAGTTTTCACAATTTATTTCTTTCAAACATCAAAATTGTCTCTTTTGTAAAAGATCTTCTTTGCAACCGATACTGTTGTATTCGAGATCCCAATTTTTGTCTTCTTCTACATATGGATTGGTGTGCATCAAAGTGAATATCCGTAGCTCTTGAGATTGGCTTGCAATGCAAGAAATTGAGCTGGTCTCAAGAGTATTAAGACTCTCCAGTTCGATTTCTCATCACTATTAATTAAAAAATGTCTTAAATTATTTTTCCATTCTTGCTCATTATTTAGCCATATCAATTCACGACATTAATTAGCCGGGTGGTCAGTAAAACCAGCCAGGTGGTTTACCCATTCAAAAGGTCCTGGGAAATAGGACATAGTGGAGTTGTTCAGTGAACACTTTATTGGGATATTTCATCCTGGAGAAGTAAGTTTTAATACTAGAGGGATGGGGCTGGTTCAAGGTTTAGAAGTGCAACAAGAGAGTGCATTTTGAATACTCTGGATTTCAATAAAGTAATAGGACTGGATTGGTTTTGAGAGAATGTGCTAAAGAACTGACAGCTCTGCTGACCTGGCAGATACTAGAGGGATGGGGCAGGTTCAAGGTGTAGAAGTGCAACAAGAGAGTGCATTTTGAATACTCTGGATGTCAAAGTAATGGGACTGGGTGGGTTTTGAGAGATGCTAAAAACTGACAGCTCTGCTGACCTGGCCAGTTAAGATTTTGGAGAAATTAGTGATGGATCATTTACAGTGGTGGACAGATGAGAATAATACTATCTGTAAGAGTCAGCATGGATTTGTTAAGGGGTACTCTTGTTTTAGTAATCTGATTGCCTTTTATAATAGAGTGACAAAAGCAGTTGATGAGGGAAAGGCATATTCTGCCTTGTAACAGTGGCAGAATATGCCTTGTAACCTTAACCTTATAACATTATAACCTTCTGCTTCAAGGAAGCAGAAGGTTACAAGTGGGGTCCCACTGGGCACAGTACTGAGACCTCTGTTATTTAACCTTTATATCAATGACATCATCAGTAGATTGCAGGGGGATATTCAGTTGTTTGCAGATATGGTAGCCTTGCAAGAGGATTTGAATAAACTGAACAGATGGATAAATGAATGGGAGTATCAGTTTAATGCAGCAAAATGTAAAGTCTTGACGTTTGGGATACGTCGATGGGAGGCTGCATACTCTTTGGAGGAGTTGGGGGTGGGGGGAGGGGGGGGGGGAGGGATCATGGGGTAATGATTGATAGAAACCGGAAATTCAGGGAACATATTGGAAAGGTGGTGAAGGTAACCCATAGGATTGCTGCAATACTGAGAAGGATGCTAATTAGCAGAAATAAGAGTTGTCATTCCATTATATAAAGCCCTGATCAGACCACACCTGGAGACTATTGCGCTTAAATTTGGTCTCCAGGATTTAAAGATGATAAATTAACCATGGAAAGAGTGCAGAGGTGGATAACAAAGATGATATCAGAACTTGACAATGTTAGTTATAAGGATAGGCTGAGGGAATGTGGACTGCAAAGTTTGGTGGATAGAAGGAGAGGTGGTATAATTGAGAGTTAACAGTTGAGAGGTAATTACAGGATGGACATTAGAGATTCCTTTCATTTGGTGGAACACAGGAAGGAACAAGGACAAGGGGTCATCCCTGGAAGTTGTGAAAGGAAGTCATAAGCAAGAGGGTAAGGAATGGTTTCTTGCATGGAAGGTGATTGAACAGTGGAATGCATTGTCTGACAGAGTAGTGAGATCACAAATGGTTGTATTTCCAACTCTATCTCTAATCCAGAGTATTTTAGTAATAAGGTGACACCTTTAGGCTACTCTATATGGAAATATGACTTCTGCATTACTTCAGCCTTGGTATCACTTCTAGGTTTGGCTCCCACTGATGAGACCTCAATAAAATCGGTCTGGGTAGTGACCCTTCCCATAATGCATAGCATTATACATGTCTGTAAGGATATGTGCTTTGCATTATGGGATACCAAGGCAAGTGATGTGAAGTCATTAGTCTCTGCGTACAAGTTGCCCAGTTGTGAATTTACCTCACGTGCAAATTTTGTTTGTTTGCACTTGGATAAAGGATTAAACAAAGAATATAATTTCTTGACATCTTTAATTTATACTTTCAGTCCTTTCTCCTTTTCCTCTTACCACATTCCTTGGTCCTTCACATTAATAGTCTGCTCACAAGCTAATAATAATGTCAACAACAACATATCTTCTGCTGTATTGACACAGAGAGAGAGGGAGAGAGGTGAGACAGAACAACACCAGAGGTAGGTGATTGACCTTTCAGCCATATAATTTCAAATTAAAACTTGTATTTTCACTGATTACTCCAAAATAAAATAGCCATGCTACCATTATAGTATTACATATAATGTTATACATAATATTACATCCATAAAATGTGTGTGTATATATATATATATATATATATTTTTTTTTTTTTTTTTTTATGATCTCACACATGAACAGTCACGGGACCTATAACACTACAGTGTCATGTGTGAATAAGTGATTAAAAAGAAAGAAGTAACTTATTGATATCTTTCTTAAAGAGTTCAAGGTTGTACTTGGTGGGAAAAACAGTATGGGGGAAATTTTTCCAAAGAATAGAGATAGATGGAATAAAGGAATATGATGAGAAGTTTGTTCAATATGCTTAGAGTTATACAGTGTGTAGGTTAGGAAAGTACCTAAGGCACAGTGCAGAAACAGAATGCTCGTGTGAAAGTGATTGAAGGGAGTCTGTGAGGGAAGGGTTTTCTGTTAAGTGGATTGTTCTCTTCTTAATATCATTAAAAATTCTTCGGGAGGTGTTGTGTGCACCACTGCCAATGTGGGTGTGATATACCTTGGTTGGATCTGAGACTTATAAAGTATTAAGAGAAAGAGAAGTGATATTTTGAATGGAAAAGAACACCAAGCTTTTTAGATGCTGAGGAGCCTATGTATGTAAGATGCTTGTGCCAGGATAAATTGGATGTGACAATCAACACAAGAAAAGAAAGTTGATCTTGAAAGGAAATTTGAACCTTATCAAAAATAAGAGGGGAGTGAGATAGGAATTTTTCCTGCAGGTAATAAGGCTGACCTGAGTTTTTATAGCATCGAACTTTACGAAGTTAACTTCACTCCATTTGAGGATCAGGCAATACATTCCACTCACTAACCACTCTTCATGTAAAGAACTTACTCCTTATGCCTCTGTCCATATAGATAATGCCTTATTTTTTTGCTAAATAATGTTTTACAGTTATTTTATTATGTGTTAAAATAAAACACTCAGAATTTCAGAAACACTGTACACATACACATGATAAAATTTTCTGTTTTACTGATTTATTGTGATTTAAGAAGAAAGTAATTAGTATCATGTAAACACTTTTTGTTAATATCCATTGAAATAATCTGTTTTATTTAATATTTAGATTGTACAAAGAAATGAAGTGATGCTTGAGGAGACAAGAGATACAATTACAGTTCCTGCTTCTTTCATGATTCGTATGTTGGCATCTTTAAATCACCTCAGATCTGCTGGTAAGAAAAATTTGAACTTTGATTTACAATGAAAATTAAAATTGAGGGGATGGGAGGAAATCCTTATTAATCTTGCTACATTGATCCTCTTTAGCACAACATTCAAATGACGTGCCTTAGTTCCTATTTTTATTTAATCGATTACATTAGTAATAAATGGGCTTGAGTGACCTGTTTGTAGCAGAGAGAGAAATAGAAACGGACCATTCTTGTGATACTTTCAGTTTTAAATAGTAGCAGCAGATTAATTATTATTATTATTAACACTAGACCTCAATAGAGTCAAAGGCTCATCATGGAAGTACACACTGTCACACACAAAGCTTATCATAACATGCTTTAAACTCATTCATTGTATCTACATTCACCACAATGTCAGGCAATGATGCATTTATTCACTAACCACTCTCCATGCAAAGAACCTGCTCCTTATGCCTCTGCTCACACCCTCATTGTACAACTTCCGGGATGTCCCTTGTTCTTCCCCTTTTCCAGTTCTATGAAAAATTTCTTTCATATTAACAATCCTTTACAAACTTAAATGTCTCAATCATATCTCCTCTGCTCCTCCTATTCAGAAGGTTTTGCAAACTGCATTTCCTCAATCTGTCTTTATATTCCACATCCCAAACACCAATTCCACCTTAGTCTTCTCTGAACTCGTTTCAATATATCCTCACCACCATGAAAACCAGAGACAAAATCTGTGCACCGTGATCCATATGAGACTTGATTAAGGTCTTATACAGTGGAACCAGAACCTCTTTATTTATGCATGTTAAAGTCCTCCACATCATTACCATTATCTGATGTGACAACTTCACAACTTGTGCATGTGACCTCTGAACTTTAGATCCTTGTCCACCACCACTCAAAGATTTCTTGTATCCTTAACTTTCACCAAAATTTACCCACCATGTGTATACGGTGAATCCCATGTTGCCTACCAAATTTCAAAACCTAATGCTTTGCAACATTGAACTAATGCTTCCATACTGTTGCATGCAGTCTATTCAAGTCCTCCTGTAAGGCCACAAGATCTGCTTGATTCCTCATCACTCCCCAGTTTTGCATCATCTGCAAACAGTTATATATCTGCAGTTAAATTCATCTCAATATCATTAATATAGAAATTAAATAACAAAACAGACCCCTGAGGCACACCACTAGTGACTTTCCTCTTCTGGGATTTTGCACTCCAGTACACTTGATACCTATCTGAGATATTTGATATATCTCAGATGATATATCAAATATCTCTAATCTATCATCCACTCCCATCTGCTCCAGTTTAGTTACCAACTTGTGATGTGGCAAATATCAAAAGCCTTTGCAAAATCTAAATATATCACTGTATATGCATCTCCCTTGTCCAATACATTTGTCACCTTGTTTTATTACATAAGCAAGTTGGATAAACATGACCCCCTCTTTAACGAACTCATGCTTGCAAGCACAGAGAATACCACTGTTATCAACCCACTTTTGTATACTTGCTCTCACCAACCTCTCCAGTACCTATTAACTAAAACTACAGATTAGCCTATAATTTTTAGCTTTCCCATTTGGTTATACTATAAATTAAAGATACCAAGAAATTATATACTTGGTTTTGGAAGTTTTTTTTCCTCCACTTGGTTAGACTGTAAAATATTTAGTTTAATCCTTTATCCAAGTGTAAGCAAACAAAGTTTGTTCCTAAAGTATCTTCAGGACTGAGGCAACTTGTTACAAAGGTGGACCAAACTCTCATCACTCCTTGTCTCAGAATATGGGAGATACTGAGACAAGGAGTGATGAGAGCTTTGTCCACCTTTGCAACGAGTTGCCTCGGTCCTGAAGATACTTCAGGCACAAACTTTGTTTGCTTACACTTGGATAAAGGATTAAACTAAATTTATTATTATATATTTGGTTTAATCCTTTATCCAAGTGTAAGCAAACACAGTTTTGCACCTGAAATATAATCAGGAAAGGGCAATAAACTTTGTTTGCTTACACTTGGATAAAGGATTAGACCAAGTATATAATTTCTTGGTATCTTTAATTTATAATTTTTAGTAATCTTTATCAGTAACTGAACATATAAATTGGCTTGTCAAATAGAATGATAAAAAAAAAAAAGTAAAACATTCTATAGCCATTTTTGTAATGAATGTCTGCTATATATATATAAAAAAAAGTGGAAATTTCATATTAGTTATTTATGATTATTATATGAATCCAAAGTAAGCCTGCTCATATCGCATGCACACCACTTAACATAACTATAAATTCATCCACAGGTAATGCGATTTCATTTAAAGTGCATAATCTAATCACACTCCTATTAGACTTTCAGAGATTAACCATTGTTTATTCCTCCCTCTGCCCATATAGTGAATGATTTCATCTGCTTCTGTCGTGTAAAATTCTTTTATCACTTTATTTTTTTCTGTTATATCATATCATCTCTTATTTGTTCACTAATGTTTGTATTCATTACTTGAATCTGTTCTCATACCTGCCATTCCACAATCCTGGTATTATTTTGGTTACTCACTAGTATTTTCTCTCTTGTTTCCCCATCTGTTCAGAATCCTGAAGATCAGATCTGAGCACAGTAGTTAAGATGCACACAATGATTATTCACCATGTATCCACTGAGTTAAATTGCAATACAAGTCATAATAATGCAACTATGAATCTTGGCCTATAGCAACATCCAGTTGTATATTCCATCCTGGTAAATCTCTGCTTCACACACCATTCACTCACTTTATGCTAAGTCACTGTTGCAGTCACCAAATCTCTCATTATAGCAATTTCAGCCAGTAGAACACACTATTGAAAAGTGTCCAAAAGCACCATAGCAATAATACTATGTTAATGGAAATTCATTTAGGAAAGTTTCTGCTGCAGTAGACTGCTCTTTTGATTCCTGAAAGTTTGCTATTAATCGGCACTACTGTCCTCATTCTGCATTGTTACCCTTATAGGAATTAGTTCCTCTAGTGCGATCAGTAATACTCTTCCTTGAAAATACTGTTCCTCTCATTAAGTGATATTCTGTACCTTATCCTATCGGCAAAGTGTTGCTAATATCAATAATTTTAGTTTATAGTGCACTCAATAATACAAAAACTTCTTGTTCTTTGTAATACTTCAGGCATTTTTTTTTTATGTGAATCCCATTCATGAGAAGTTGTAAACCTCATCATCATCAATTTTGGACATATACCCTCAGGGAATATACAGGATATTATGAAAGTTACATCATTGCTAACTTCCTAGGAAAAATTTTCCTCCAAATCAATCTGTTATCTGTCCAGACTCCAACATTATCATATCTTATATTTTTTCTCTTCTAAGGCACTTTTTACTGTATCAATTGACATAGATCTTGGTCTTCCTCTGGATTTTTTTTCTGGCATCCTGGCAAAGAGCACTTGTTTTGCTAATCTTTCTTTCCAGGAAAGAACTTGACATTGTTACCATCTGAGATAGCTCTGCTAACATTTTCTGAATGCTAATGTCAAGTTCTTTCCTATATCCTCATTTTTAATATGACACTGCCATTGATGCCATTTGTTCAGTTCCTTTAATCTTTTTCAGGTCTCCACTCTTTGATAAGGCATTCTATTTCTAATCCACCTCTATGATCCATTAGTTAAAATTGGTTTAAACACTGCGTTGTATACAGTTTAGTATTTTGTCTAATTTCTCTTCTCTCTTATTCCATATAAATTTATTTAGTTGACTTCTTACCATACCAGCTTTGCTAATTCTGCTGTTTATTTCCAAATTTAATTTTGCTATCTTCACTAGAAATTGTGCCTAAGTAGGCTGAATGTTTTACTTGTTCTATAAGTTCTCCATTCAGGATGCATTGGATGTTTTTACTGTGTCTGCCTATATTCATTATCTTTATCATTATGATTTTCCAGATTTGTTACCTCATTTATTCAATTTAGTTAGGGAATCCTACAGACTTGTATGGGATTTATTTAAAGTATAATATCATCTGCATAAAGTAAAGAGCTTTAACATCTCTGATTTTGATATCAGGTTTAATACCACTTTCCTTCATAATGTGATCCATGTGGATTATTAATAACAGTGGAGATAATGTACACCCTTGTCTCACACCTAATTTAACATAATCTTCCTGTTACTCCTTCAATTTTGCTGATTCACAACTCAAATATAGACTAAGTATTGCTTGATATAATGTCCTTTACATCAAATAATTGAAACATTTTGAACAGCTTTCATCTTGGCACCTTGTCATATACCTTTTCCAAATCTACAAAACTTAAATACAGATCCTTGTTATATTTCCATGGTTTTTCAACTGTTTGTCTTAAGGTGAATATCTGATCCTGACAACCTTTGTTTGGTCTAAACCCAGCTTTTTCTCCTTGAAGCTTCTCAATTATACTTTTCCCATGTTTTGCAAGTATACTTCTATATATATCATACCAAGAACATTCAAATGGGAAATACCTCTGTAATTCTCACATTGTTTTATTTCCCTTTTTATTATATGGATACTACGAATGCTCTACTCTAATCATCTGGAATTCAATCCTCTGACTAGGCTTTCTGAATTATACTGTACAGTGTAGCCACTGTAAAGCGTTTATACCTCCATATTTGAACATTTCTGGTTGAATAAACAAATTTCCAAAAATAAACACTACTGAAGGGTTCTTGTATCTAGCATAATAAAATGAAGCAAAATTTACAATAAAATATCACACTATACACACGATTTAAAAAACCACTTGGACTACTGTGTTCATATTTGGTCACCTCGTTTTCAATGTGATGTAGAAACATTTGAGAGCTAAGACGATATTAGGACTATGGAATGTTGGTTATAGAGATAGATTGAAGAAATGTGGGAATTACAAAGTTTAGTGGATAGGAAGGTAAGAAGTGATAAGATAAAGACGTCTAGGTTAGTGAGAGAATTTTATTGAATTAATCCAGAGAGGATTGTAAAAAGAACCGAAGGTGAGAGAGGAAGAACATTAGGCTATCAGTAATACTCCTCCTTGACTCTTCTACCTCCTCTGTCTTCCTTGCAAATAATGTTCCTCTCATTAAGTGATATTCTGTACCTTATCCTATCAGAAGTGTTGCTAATATCAATAATTTTTTTGGTCATAGTGCACTCAATAATACAAAAACTTCTTGTTCTTTGTAATACTTCAGGCATTATTTTTTACTCTTACATAACTATCCCAGGAAGTTACGTAAGCGTGTGATGAAGAGGGGGATGTGAGGAGTAGATTTTTTCCATGGAGAATTGGTAGTGAATGGAATGCATTATTGGAATATGTTGTTAATGCAGGGAGGCATGGAAGACTCTAGGAGAAGAGGGAATTGACCTGTTCATGAAAGTTTGACAACAGGAATGGAGGAAAAGTACTCTTGTCCCCATCTACAAGGGTAAATGGGATGCACAAGACTGTAAGAATTACAGAGGAATAAAGTTGATGTCCCACACAATGAAAATCCTAGAAAGGGTTCTTGATGGAAGACTGAGGAAGGAGGTGGAGATTGCAAAGGAGCAATTTGGCTTCATGCCTGGTCGATCGGCCACAGATGCTATCGTTGGGGTACGACTGATGGAAAAGTTTCGAGAGAAGCAACGGGAGCTACAATTGGTATTTATTGATCTGGAGAAAACATATGATAGAGTGCCAAGGCAAGAAGTCTGGAGGTGTCTGAGGGAGAAGAAGGTACCAGAGAAATATGTCAGGTTGGTGCAGGATGTGTACAGAAATTGTGAAGACAAGTGTTTGAACCTGCCTGGGAGTGACAGAAAGTTTTCCAGTGACAGTTGGCTTGCATCAAGGGTCTGCATTAAGTCCATTCCTGTTTAATATTGTGATGGAGGTGGTGACGGAGGAAGTGAGAGAAGATGTGCCTTGGACTATGTTGTATGCAGATGACATTGTGCTGTGTGCAGAATCAAGAGAAGAAGTGGCAGTCAAACTGGAAAGTTGGAGGAAAGTACTGGAAGAGAGAGGTATGAGACTAAGCAGAAGTAAGACCGAGTATATGTGTTGCAAAGTGGATGGCAGCCAGGAGATAGATCTGGAAGGAAATGTCATCAGGAAGGTCAGTGACTTTAGATACTTAGGTTCAACAATGAAAGAGGTTGGTGAGGCTGAGAAGGAAGTGGGATGCAGGATGGAGGAACTGGAGAGAGATGGCTGGAGTGCTATGTGATAAGAGGGTGCCGATCAATCTAAAAGGCAAAATTTACAGGACAGTAGTGAGACCAACTGTGGCCCTGAAGAAAAATAACATCAGCAGGATGGAGGTAGCGGAGATGAGAATGCTTAGGTGGATGTGCGGTGTGACCAGAAAGGATCATCTGAGTAATGACTATGTAAGGGGAACGGTGAAAGTTACGAACTTAGGAGCAAAGATACAGGAGACAAGGTTGAGATAGTTTGGTCATGTGATGAGGAGGGAGGAAGAGTATGTGGGAAGAAAGGTCATGCAGATGGATGTGCAGGGGAAGAGGAAGCGTGGATGACCAAAGAAGAGATGGAGGGAGATGGTGGAGGAGGACTTGAGGATGAAGAACTTGGATGTGGCTACAGCCCAAGACAGGAAGTTGTGGAGGAGACTCACCACAAACAGCGACCCTACTTAAGTGGTAAAAGCTGCAGAAGAAGAAGAAGTTAATGCAGGGAGTGTTCAGAATTTTATGATTCAGTACGATAGATATGTTGTCAGTTGAATGAACATCGCACAATGAGTCTGCTGACTCCATGGAAGGTGTAATAATAATAATACCTACTACAGCTGCCTTTCCACATTTCAGGTTTTTGATAGCTTTTCTACTTCAAGTATTGATATACATATTTCTGATTGCATTCCTATTGGGTGTTTTCTACAGCCATGCTGTCACTGCTTGTTTCGTTTAGCATTTTTTCAAAGCAATTACTCCAGACATCTAGAATATCTTTGTTTAATTTTCATATCATCTTTGATGCCCTTTGCTGTAATATTTCCTCATTTCTAAGTTTTTCAATAGCTTTCAAAATATTTTGCTGTCTTCCTGATATTAATTTTCTGCATTCTTGTAGTTTTACACAGTGCTTCACTTTTCTTACATTTTTCAATGTTTTCTTTAAGGTTTGCCACTGAATCTCCAAGATTTGGTTCTTGTTTTCAAACTCCTTCATTTTTTATTCAATGATTGTATATTTCAGTCTACAGCTGTTCACACCTCTGAAAGTTGCTCAACCTTGATACATTTTAAAACTTTCTTACACACACACACACACACTTCTTTTCAATATGACATTTAATTTAATTTTATCCTGCTCAAAACTAAATGATGATCACTTCCAATTTCAAAATATTTTTGTATACTCATGTCCTGAACCAGTGGGAAAACATTGCTGTCAACAATAACATAGTCAATGAGACTTTTCTTATTCCTTTCATCTTCTGTCCATGTAAATTTGTGTACATTATTCCAGCTTCATATCCACTATGTTGGAACATGGTGTTTTGCTATCTTCCTGATTTTCTGTGTCCTTACCAAAGTGTTCCTATGATTTTCTTTAGTTATCACTAAGATCTTATGACTTAAGTTCCTATGACTTTCTTTAGTTATCATTAGTCTATGTCCTAAGCATAGCAGGTTATTATTTTTATTACTTGTGCTCTTTTCTCCAAATTTTCCCAAAGCATTTTTAGATGTTCTAGTAATCAATTCCTGCTTATATCTCCAACAAGGACTAACTTTTCCTTTTTCATTGCATCAGCTGCATTCTCTAATGCCTCAAAAAATTCCTCCATTTCTTCCTTAGTAGAACCTTCTGTGGGACAATGGGCACAAATAAATCTCATTGTCCAGTTCTCCATTTTGATATTAGCCCACATCAGAATGGGAATGAGACAATATTTCCTGCCATTCAAGAAAATTATCCTCATATATTAATTTTGAACACTATAGCTACTCCTTCTTTTTCCCTGATTGCTATTGGCTGAATATAACATCTGGTATTTGTTAGTTAGAAAGATCTCACCTGTTTTTTTGTCTTCTTTGTTTCAATAATACTGTGGACAGCCTAAGAGTTAAATAATCTTGAAACCTGCCTATTCTAAATATCAAACCTGGCACTTTTTTAAGCCACTTCAAGCTTCTAATAAGCAAAGAAGTGGTCCTACACCAGGTGATGAAATTGAGCTCATACATAAAAACATTCACATCATCCATGCCAGCAGTAAGACTTGAGTCCACAGCCTATTGTTTGGAAAATCAAATCACAGTCCATTCACTGTTGTCCTCCTTGCTCTCAGTCTGTTTGACTCAAATCAGCAACCCATATTTTACTGTATACCATCTTTCCATTCCTCAGATCATGCATCCAATGGAGTCATTATTGGAGACCCACACTAACCTTTGTATACAAAATACCTATTATACCTCTCCTTAAACTCATTCACTCTCAAGGCACTAACAGCTAATTCTGGCAAATTCATTCTGCTCACTCACCACTCTCCAAACAAAAAATTCTAGTTTGCACTCCCTTTACTAACCATATACAACTTCCAGGGGTGACCTCTAGTTCTCTGTCTATATTACTAATGTATTATAAAATCTCTATTATGTCAGTCCTATAGAGCACCTTTAATAACTTATTAGTTTTTACATGTCCCTTCATTTCCACCTCTCAACAAAACTTTGCAACCCACACAGCTTCAGCTTATCTTCATAGGGAGTGTTCCAAAGACCTGTCACCAGCTTAGTCACTCACCTCTGAATTTCCTCAACCACCTACTGACTCCTAGAAATCCAGGTGACCAAATCTGTTCTTCATAGCTAAGATGCATCTGAATCACAGCCTTATAAAGAGGAATAATAACTTTCTTATTTTTACTTGGTAGTGTGTTTATTCAACATCGAAATAATCCTTGGAGATATTTTGCCAACTTTTGAAATATGTCCTCTGAACTTCAACTCCCTGTCCATTATATCCCAAGTCCCTAACCTCATCAAACTCCTGCAGTCCAATACCATCAAAGTGATAAACAGTATATAATCTTTTCAACTCAAAGTGCATAAACTTATTTTTTGCAGCATTAAACTGACAACCATTATCCTTTGCCAACAATGCCAATTTATTTAAACAATCCTGCATTATATCATCTAATAGCTATTCTCCCTCCTCAGTTTTGGATCATCAGCAAAGAACTGAATATCCCCACTCAAATCATTTCCTATATAATTAACATACAAATTAAAATCACCTTCATTCTCCTCCTAGATTCCACTTTGCCATATACTATTCTTTGGCATATGTTTGTCAGCAACCTGCTAGCCATGCCACCAGCTTCATATCCATTTGCTGGTTTTCCATGCGTTATTCTGTCAAATGCCTTTACAAAGTCCAGTATTATCATGGTGTAGCTATTTCCCTTATCCAATTCTGCTTTCACTCTGTTAGAAAATGTGAATAAATTCCTCAGGCAGGACTTACCTTTTATGTAGCCATGCTGCCCACCATAGAGTATCATATTCTTATTCATCTGGTGCTAGATTTTACCTTTAACCACCTTTTCCAGTACTTTAACACCACTCCTGAGATACTAATCTGTCTGTAATTTTGCTACTTCTGTCTTGGAGCCATCTTAATGTAAAAACTATCTTATCCTCTTTACCCTTGGAACATTGCCAGAGCTTGAGACCAGAGATTAAACCACTTTGTCAGAGGCACTGCCAATTTGCTTACACATTCTTGCAAACATGAGTCGACATGCCATCCATTCCCACCAGTATTCACATTGATGTTTTTCAATATGCTGAGCAGCTGCTGTTTATCTCAATTCTCACATCAACAACTGCAAAATCTCCACCTGGATTACTCAGCAGCCCAACTGTCTCTTCTGCTTCTATCACTTTCCTACCATCAGCATTGATTAAAGCAATCCTTCCATAAGCACTTTTTCTCTTGCTTGCTGCATCGCAAAAAAATTCTTTTGGATTTCTTCATTTCACATGAAAACATAAGTAAATAATATTTATTTAAAGCCACGTGTTTCAGCCTAAATATTGCAGGCTATCATCAGTGGCAACATTAATTAATTACAAGGTAGAATGCAAACAGTGGATTGATTTGAGACAGTGAGAACAGTGTGATGTTACACACACAACAATGTAATGGTATAGCTGAAGAAGCATTGTAGTTATTAATTAACTGCATTAAAAAATTTAATGATGTGTAATTAGAATAAAACTGTCTCATATCTTAGTCAGAGGTAGTCATTCCAATTTAAGTTTGGACAGTGAAGTAAGGCTTTAGTGCTTTTTTAAATAAATGTTCAAATATTTAGCAACACAGATGAAGTTAGTGTTTTAGACTATAGGATATTAAGTTCATATCTGTTCTGTGCTGTGCCAAGCCAGATTTTTCATATTTCCTGTTGCTGATGTAAGATTGGTGTTCTTGCATTCTCTTTTCCACTGAGCATTCAGTTTGTTTGAAGTAAGAACAATGACAGTCACAAGGAACTTGGTAGGTGCCAGGAAGAGCAAAAGAAGGATGTTTATCTTTGGAAGATGGAAACCATGGTGATAATTTGTTGATAGGAAGAAAAGTAGCTATTAAATTGTATTTCTTAAGAATTCTACAAATTGGTTCTGAGGTGCCAAAAATGTATGGGATAGGGACTCTACATATTGTTTTCTTGTTATTTTAACTAGGATTATAGAAATCAAAAAAGATGTTGTGTAGTCTTTTCTGAGAAGCTACTGAGTTTCATATATTCTTTAATATAGTGTGAGCACTCTGATGTTTGGTTTGATAATTCCAGTCTTCTTTGAGGGACGGTGAGCAGATTGATGTTAAATGTAACACCCAGTGAAAGTAGACTTCTGGTAAACAGAAATAATTAGTTCATCTGATAAACTAATTATATATCATTGGAGTTTTTTTTTAATTTTTGATATTTTATTATTATTATTATTGCGTGACACCTCCAGGGAGTCCAAAGACTCATTGTAGTTGTATCTACTCTATAACTCTTTGTTTTCACCACTCAATCCACCAACTACACCATCTCCATCTACTGCCCACCACCACTAGTATTTCCACAGATAATCACAAACATCCATGCCCACACCAGGATTTGAACCCACAGCCTTTTGGCTGGAGAGCGGATACGCTAACCACTCGGCCAACCATGTCGGCATATATAACTAATAGTATAGTGTTTCCTCAGTGAAATAGTCTTTAAATAAATGGAAGTAATTAGTTCACCTGATGAACTAATTACACATCATTCAACTTTTTTTAATACAAACAACAAATTACACAATAACCACAATAATTAACTTTAATGAAAGTATACAGATATTTCATATTGAAAATAACAGTACATCATCAGTGTGTAGAAACAAGCAAATCAAAGAACAGGAATACAAGGTACATACAACAATATTTACCAATTAAAAATGGTTATGGCAAGCTAGAAGTTAATATATTAATAAATAATGTTAAAACTATTTTTGATGTTTACATAAAATGAAAATCTTCCAAACTTTCAATCAGAATATTTCAGCTGAAAAAACAAGATATAGATAGTTGAAGGCACTGCCATAGGTAGCCCTCTGTCTCCACCTTTGGCAAACTATTTTTTAACCATTAAGAAAATACTTTGTTCTCATCCATTGCTCCACAATCCTCTCTTTAGTTTTGTTATGTCGATGATGTGTTTGCTGTTTGGTCTCATTCTGAAAACGAACTTGCCACTTTCCAACAACAGATCAATAGTCATCATCCATGCATTCACTGCATTCACTATAGAAAAAGAAAATGCTGTTAGTTTACCATTCTTGCTCCAGCACTTTGTCAACCAGTGTTTATTGAAAACCTACCTTTACTGGCAGATACATTCATCAAAAGTCAGCTCATGATGCCTCTCAAAAAATTGGTATTATCAAGTCTTTAATTAATAGAGCATATAATGTATACTCCTCTCCCTCAAATTTATGACAAGAACTTCTTACTCTCAGAATTTTAATGGAATTAAATGGTAACAACCCTCATCAAATTCAGAAGATTATTGACTCCTATGCTCCAACACCTAAGGATTCTTCAACAGATCACAGGTTCCAATCCCTTATATTACTGGTATCTTTGAACTTATTGGTAGAATTTTGAAGAAATATCACCTTATTCCAACATATTTTCCTATCAACAAAATTTCTCATATGTTACCATCTACTAAAGACAAACTGTTACCTCTATTGTTAGCTGGTATTTACCAGATTCCTTGTGAATGCAATTTAACATACTTTAGGCAGACAGGCCATTCTTTGGAAAAAAAATAAACAGACATCAGTATTACATTGAATATGTAAAACCTCGAGAGTCTGGTATGGCACAACATAGCATTGATACTAAACACAGTATCTGGTGGACACAGAAGCAGTTTTAAATATAAATGCATTTTCAAAGAAGTTTGGGAGATTCTCGTTTTATGTTAAAATCAAAAATAGTTTTAATATTATTTATTAATGCATTAATTTTTGGATTGCAGCACTCATTTTTAATTGGTAAACCGATTGTTGTCTGTACCTTGTATCCTGATTTTTGAATTCATTTCTTCTACATATTGATGATGCTGTTATTTTCAGTATGAAATATCTGTACTTTCATTAAAGTTAGTTATTGTGGTTATCATGTAACATGTTGTTTATAGTGATGCCATAGGTACCATTAAAGATTTTTTTTAATACACTTAATTAATAATTAATAATACAATGTTTCATTAGTTGTACTTTTGCATTGTATGTATAACATCACATGGCTCTCACTGTTTCATATCAGTCCATTGTTAGAGTTCTACCCTTGTAATTAAATAAGTAAATATTATTTACTTATTTTCTTGTGCTTTGATGCAAATTGAAGAAACCTCATGGCACAATTATCTCTTAAAGAACAATCACAAATCTTCTGGATATACTTTGGCCTTTAGCTAATTGTCCCTCATAAACTGATGTAGCCTTTCTAACTGTACTAATCACCTCTTGAATGTACTTTGGACTGCTAATGAATGCTGCTCAAGATGATCACTTTTTTTTCCCTTCATATTCCTTTCAAAAAATAGAATATATTCTTTTATATTTTATATTTCAGGTTTTAAAATTTCTTAAGTTTCACTGAAGTTCTATCTCACTATTTTACTTATCATTAATATCATATTAATTCCTCACCATCTACATTTACAATTGCAACTTCAACGTTCAAAGATCATATCTACCAAATTCAGCAAAGATAGACAATGATATCAATGTATACAATTTGATTAATTTTTAATGCTTTCTTAATTCAAAAAGAGCTGCAGCCAATAAATATGTTCTGATTGAAGGGTGCTCCATAAAAATAAAGCTTTATCTTTTTATTACCCTTCGCAATGTTTTTTTTTTTTCAAATCCTGCTTTATATCTCTACTCTTCCACTTAACCATCCCCTCCCCTCCCCCCCACACACACACTTGGTTTATTCTGCTGACCCTGGGTATGCAGACTGATACTGCACTTCTCAAAAAAGCTCTGACCAGTTCCCATGCACTATTGACATTCTCCCTTGTAGCTTCTTAGCCATAGCATTGCTACATGCTGCTTCCTGAGTCTGTCATAATCACCAACTTTATAGTTCAACATAAACTCTTTCTTGAGAATTCCACATGTTTAGCAACCTCCCAAAACAAAAACTATATGATCACATTCCCCAACTGCAGACAGACTGCCTACCTTAGTTATGATACATCTGTTGCTGTTATGCAATTCAGCACTCTTAGACCCTTGGTCTCCTCCATGACATGCTGTGTCAGTTCCCTTAACAACTGTATAAATTCCACTTCCATCTTACTATGCCTCCATTTCTCCCTCTAATCTATGTCCCCAAAATTGAACTTCCCCATAATAATTGCTAGGCATGCACTCATTGTGTTAGTCTGCCAATCTCTGTGCAGTCTCTGGTCTACGAGGGTGGTCTGAAAAGTTCTTAGCCTAAATGAAAAAACGAATTTATAATTTCAAAATTATTTTTATTTTTTAACATAATCTCCCTTAAGACTAATACATTTATTCCAGCGATGCTCCAGCGGCATTATCCCATCCCTGTAGTAGTTCTCAGTAAGTTCTGCAAAATACCCCTGTACAGCTGCAATCACCTCTTGATTTGAAGAAAAATGCTGACCGGCAGGGAAGAGTTTTGGGAAGAGATAGAAGTCAGAGGGAGCCAAATCTGAGTAATAGGGTGGATGTTTCAATAATTCATAGTGCAGATCCCTTAACTTTCCCATTGCCAAAACACCTTTGTGGGCAGGTGCATTGTCCTGATGAAAGATGATTTTTTTTTCTTCTGTAAACTGGGTCTTTTCTCACGAATTTTTTCATGATACTCAATTTTATCTATTTCAAAGGATACAACACTTTTGCTTTATACAGCTGTATAAAACAAACTACTGGATAGAATAACTTGCAATTTCACATGGATGCTTATGACAGATGTACCAACTTAGAAAAAAAAAAAATCTAGATAACAACAATATATGTTGTCCTCTATCTTGCATCAGATAGCCTCAAATGAACCATCCCTCTGAGACCCAAATCTTCCTTAATTTCAATTTTTGTTGGTTGAACCTCTTCTATCATCAGCAATATCTCATTCCTGTTCCATTCCCTCTAACTTCTCTGGAAATACAATACCATTTACATTCTATCCATGTAACTAGATCATTTTGTGTCAGCAGGTCTCACTAATTTTTATAATTTTTGTCCAAGTTAAGCTGACCAATGTCAAAAACTCCTCTCTTTATTTCTGATGCTTCTGATTTCATGTGCAATGCATTTCAGTATCCCCTTGGACCAACAGTTATCCTTGCATAATGTGGTTACTAACCCATTCGGATTTAAAACCTGTGAAACTACATTCGGCATTGTAGAATCATTTCTGTACACACACACACTCATTTATCTCAGGTAGTGGGCTGAACCTGCACTTCACTGCATACTCTGTAGTACTTGTAATTTCCCTGATTTTGCACCTCCAGTCTCTTACTGAACAACACTCTCTCCAAACATTTAACCCTAAAATCATTCAAATGCAGTCCATCAGGCATATCCAAGTCTTTTGCCCATCAAATTCACTCTTTACATATTGTTTATTTTTTAACAGTATATATTAGAACACAGAAAAATAAGTAAATAATTAATTTATTAACTTATTGCTGATATTTCGCTGGTGTTATAACCAGCACCTTCAGAGCACAAAAACACCGTTTGTCACAATATGCGAGACTATAAGAACATGGTGTAATCAACGGACTAGTTAAACAAAATTGTAGCAGCAACACAAAGACTAGAGTCCTGATTTTGGCGCCCTCTATCTGAAAAAAAAAAAATTGCAGCTATCACATAAGACTAGAGTCCTAAACAGAGAAAAAAAACAAAAAAAAACCGGTACTAGTTTTTTCTTAAGATGACTGTCTCCCAGATTTTTGGCAAATTTATACAGCCATATTTGTTGAACTGGAAGAACACAAAAGTACTGCCACAGAAGCTCTTACAAGTTGGAGAGATTGTTCTTAGGGGCAACAGAAGCCCCCTGAAGCACACTTCAAATCTCAACAAATATGGCTCTATAAATTTGCCAAAAATCTGGGAGACAGTCATCTTAAGAAAAAAACTAGTACCGTTTTTTTTTTTTTTTTTCAGATAGAGGGCGCCAAAATCAGGACTCTAGTCTTTGTGTTGCTGCTACAATTTTGTTTAACTAGTCCGTTGATTATGCCATGTTGTTATAGTCTCGCATATTGTGACAAACGGTGTTTTTGTGCTCTGAAGATGCTGGTTATAACACCAGTGAAATATCAGCAATAAGTTAATAAATTAATTATTTACTTATTTTTCTGTGTTTTAATATATACCGTTAAAAAATAAACAACACGTATAAACAGCTCATGCCATTCCTCTTGTAGCATCTACTCGTTGATTCATTAGCAATCATGGCCCTTCTTCTCCATTCATTCCTGTTATACTGAGGCAACAGACTCACAATATTTACTGTCTCACTTTTGTTTTTCACTTCTTTTAACATTTCTTCTCTCATGTTTCAAATCATGCCAGCCAAAACAATCAATTCTTTACTTCTCCCTCTGTAAACTTCGCTAACATCCTTGATCTTTACTCTAAGGAAACATTCTATCATCACTTTCTCATTAAGTATACCTCTTGTTATAGAATCTCCATACAATACCTTTCCACAGTGCTTTGCACTTCCATAATTTTTTTCCTCTCACTTTTTCTTTCATTTTCCTTCCTACTATACCACATGCCATTTGCTTCTTCAGTTACTCTAGTGACATTTTGTCCTGAGAAGGACTCCAGATAAGTCTGCTCTTTCTCTCCTCACTGTCACCACATCATCTGCATTCTGTGCTACACTTTCCCTATCCTGCTTTAGATTATTAATATTAGTTCCTTCATTCTCCTGCTCTCCAAATAACTTGCATTTCTGGCACAGTCTGCAACAACAGAACATTTCCAACACACACTCCTCTCTCTCTCTCTCTCTCATACCATAAACTATTCACTCTTGGCAATGAGTACATTGAACACACACACACACACACACACACACACACACACACACACACACACACACACACACACACACACCACATCTTACAAAATCCCTCATGCTAATCTCTGTGAAAAAGGAAACCTTGGCCACCATTTTCTTAGTGTGCATCATTGCCATGAAAACGGGTTTTGAACAATATCACATATTAAAATTTTCAAACAAACTCATACTCCTAACTGTACAGTCTAAAGAAGATAAAATACTACCAACAATAATTACTAGTGTTTACTAAAATATAAAGTGTTATCTGTATTACATGTGTAGGCCAACTACTACTATGCACTATGCTAGTGCCACCTCCAATATCTTATACTGTTGCTTTCTCTTCTTTATCATGCTTGTCACTTTCCTGGTGTCTTATATATGCTCTCATTTGTCTGGATATTGTTTGCTATCTTATACTTTTTTTTTTATATCATATGCTTAAGTTCACCATTTTCCATTTCAACTCCTTGCCTTATTTATCCTCTTAATCCTCAGTATACGGGGTTTCCATATACATTTTAATAAGTCCCATGCAATTTGTCTAAATTTTTTCGACTAATATTTGGAAATTTGTTTTTAACAGTTTATATTTTTATATATTAGTGAAAAAATAATTTGCTTCTTTACTTTTTATTAGGTGGTATTGCAGGATGGAGGCGTGCTGTCCGAGAAGCTCAGGATGAAAATGCAGATAGTAGTGGATGAACTTGATTTGATACAAAAATATTTGTAATTTTAAACTATGCATATTGCCACAAATTAAATTTATAGTGATATTTGTTTGAGACTAATTGTTTTCATACAATGCAGTGGGACTGTTAAGAAATTTTTTTTTGCTATGTGATAAGTTATTATGGACTTCAAAAAAAAAAAAAACATAACTAGTCAATGCTTTGCATTTATATTATCTTATAGCAAATAATGACAGTTTTGAATTATTTATGTCCTTGTGTTTCATAGTTTCCTAAATTTCAAACAGAATAAAATAATTTAACATTTTTAGTTTTTTTTTTTGTTTTTCCTTAAAATAGCACAATGTGTTCATTTGCAATATACCATAACATTCATTTGGTGATAATAGTTGTGTTATATACAGGGTGGTTCAAAATTTCACATATAAACTTTGAGGGGAGGTAAAGAACATCAAAATCAACCATATTCACATAGGAAAGCATGACCCGAAATACCACCGGAAGGTACTAACAGGGACACAAAGATACAGAAATAATGCAAGGCAGTAAGTAGTGTAAAAAACTTTATTAGGCATAACTGAACAGTTTAATAGTAGTTCGATACATAATACGGTAAACGACACATGTTCTTCGTACGACGTCGAAAGCTTGAATGAGGAAGCCCCAATTGCTCACCTGGAGCTCTGGCGAACAGCGCCACCTATCACTTTCAGGTGGCGTTTCCGGTCATGCTTTCCTATGTGAATATGATTGATTTTGATGTTCTCTACCTCCCCTCAAAGTTTGTATATGGAATTTTGAGCCATCCTGCATATATATATATATATATTTATTGTGTTTGTTAATAGCATTATTCAAGTCTGTTTTGTATTCCCAGTTGTACTTTGAAATAATAGTTGGTTGCAAATTTTAAAAATATACCTGTTGTCAGCTATTATTATTTTTTAATGCGAATTCTACAATGAAAGCTTCTAAACCTGTTGCACATTGGTATTGTGGATGGGCTGCAGATCAGATAATCTGCTGCTGTTGAAAATTTTAAGCCACTTCAGTAGTTTCCAGTAGGTGGTGGTTTGACATTAAGTGATGAAATTCAATGTCTGCCACCTAAATACATGTACAAACATCTATGCCTGCAGTTTAATTTGAATTCACAACTTATTAGTTCAAAGGGAAGATAAATATCCACTCAGCCAACCAAGTCAACAAACTGGTGTTAGATTAGAACATTCTTTTTAACTTATGTTAGGACATAACTGCAGCATACCTCAATCATAGGACAGTGTTTAGATCTTGTTTATGAAATGCTTAGTTGTTTTAACCAAGTGAAAGATTTTTCACTTGGTTAAAAATTAAATTAAAGATGCCAAGAAATTATATCTTGTTTAATCCTTTATCCAAGTGTAAGCAAAAAAGTTTGTGTGAAGTATCTTCATGACCACGATACTTGTATATAGAGGCTAATGACTTCACACTGATTATTTTAGTATTCCAGAATGCAAAGTACACATCCATTTTAAGTTTTTTTGTTTTTTTTTTAGTCTCCATGTCTCTCCCATTTAGATCAAAATGGACAAGTAACTTCTGTTAAAAAGCTTGCACTCAGTGGGACCTGACTGTTCTAAAGTAGACTACATACACTGCTAAAAAAAAAAAGTTTGGCAAAGTGAAATCCTCCTCATTATTCTCCTGGTGTAAACTTCCATCACTGGAACTCCAAGATATTTGAAGTTTTTACTGTTTTTCAAAACTTTCCCATTAAGTCAGTCTAATACCATTAACATTTACATTTCCTCTTTATTTAAAACCATGCTCTCAGTCTTCTTGCTATTAGTAATTACTTTCTTATTACTACCTCTGTAATTCTTGAGAATTATAGAGGTATTTCTCTACTGAGTGTTCCTGGCAAGATTTATACAAGTATACTTGAGAAACAGTTGAGAAGAATTGTGGAAGAAAAGCTTGCAGAAGAACAAGCTGGATTCAGGCCAAATAGAGGCTGTCAGGATCAGATCTTCACTTTACGACAAATAGTTGAGAAAGCATGTGAATATAACAAAGATCTATATTTAAGTTTTGTCGATCTGGAAAAGAACAATGACAATAATAAATTTAGTTTAATCCTTTATCCAAGTGTGAGCAAACAAAGTTTGCGCCTGAAAGTATCTTCAGGACTGGGGTGAGGTGATACAACACCTCATATGACAAGGTGCCAAGAGAGAAGCTATTTAATATGCTATGGTTATACTGAATAGCTTCTCTCTTGGCACCTTGTCATATGAGAGAGAGAGAGAGAGAGAAGCTATTCAATATGCTATGGTTATATTGTGTCAATGGGGCATTATATCAAGCAATATTTAGTCTTTATTTGAGTTGTAACTCAGCAGTTAGAATTGAAGGAAGTACAGGAAGATGGTTTAATGTTAAATCTGGTGTGAGACAAGGATGTACATTATCCCCTCTGTTATTCATTATCTATATGGATCACATTATGAAGGAAAGTGGTATTAAACATGATATCAAAATTGGAGATGCTAATGTCAGCTCTTTGCTTTATGCGGACGATGTTATACTTCTAAATAAATCCGCTACAAGTCTGCAAGATTCGCTGACTAAATTGAATAACTGTTGTAATAGATATGGTATGAAGGTCAGCAATAAAAAGACAAAGACAATGAAAATAGATAGAATCATTGAAAATGTCAACTGCGTTGTGAACGGAGAACCTGTGGAACAAGTAAAACATTTCAGCTACTTAGGCATGATTTTTAGTGAAGATAGTAAATTAAATATGGAAATAGACAACAGAATCAACAAAGCTGGTATGGTAGGAAGTCAATTGAATAAATTCATATGGAATAAGAGAGAAATTAGTTGGAACACTAAATTAGCTGTATACAAGACAGTGTTCAAACCAGTTTTAACTTATGGATCTGAGAGCTGCGTCAGAAGTAAAACACTTGACCAAAGACTAGAGACCGCAGATATGAGAGTCATGAGAAAGATTAGAGGTGTGAACAGATGGCATCAATGGCAATATCATATTAAAAACGAGGATATTAGGAAAGAACTTGACATTGTCAGCATCCAGGAATGCGTTAGCAGAGCTAATCTCAGGTGGTATGGTCACCTAAATAGAATGGGCGAGGAAAGATTAGCAAAACAAGTGTTCTCCGCCAGGTTGGCAGGAAAACGATCCAGAGGAAGACCTAGATATAGGTGGATTGATACTGTACAAAGTGCCTTAGATGATAGAAATATAAGATCTGATAATGTTGGAGTCTTGACAAGTAACAGACTTATTTGGAGGAAAATTGTAGATAGGAAGTTAGTAATTATGTAAATTTTTCATGTAGTACTATCATCTCCTGTACACCCCCTTGAGGGTACATAGCAGGAATTTGATGATGATGATGGTTCTGTGTCACACTATTATATTTATCCAGTTTCTTCTGTAGCTATTTTTCTGAATGTGCCCAAATCGCCACATCATTAGCAAACACAACCTGTTTCTCCTTTCTGGTCATTAACCATATCTAGAATACTATTCATCACCAAAATGAACAGCAATAGAGATAAAACATTTCATCAGCGCAGTCCATTTTTAAGTGTAAACTACTCCAAATTACCAAATTTAGTCTTCACACAGCTCTTAGACTTAACATACATATTCATTATCATGACTATTTCTGTGCTTATCTTTTCCAAACTTTCTTGGCTTTTCCAAGTCAAGAAATGCAATAAATAGGCTTTTTCCAAATCCTCAATGGCATTCCATTATTTCTCTTACAGTAAAAATCAAATCAAGAGTTGATCACCTGTTTCAAAATCAAACTGCTCTTCCTTAGACCTTCCTCCGATTTATCTCTTATTCTTATTGTCATTTTCCTTTCATAAATTTTTGCATTGTGATGCAATTATTCCTCTGTAGTTATTGGGACAATAATCCCCTTGATCCTTTCATCATGTATCACCTTCTTTCTTCGTATCATTCTAAAGATGTCACGTAAACAATAATAAATTTAATTTAATCCTTTATCCAAGTGTGAGCAAACAAAGTTTGCGCCTGAAAATATCTTCAGGACTGTAGCAAGGTGGTGCAACTGTTGGCAACTTAGAGTAAAGGTGGATCATATACGTAAATATGACCTCTCTATTGCTTCTGCCTTAGTGTCACCACTATGATAAATTTAGTTCAATCCTTTATCCCAGTGAGAGCAAACAAAGCTTGTGCCTGAAAATATCTTCAGGATACTGAATATAGTGTTGTACTATCTTACCTGGGTAAGTAGTACAACACCAGGCAGCTCATAGCAAAGGTGGAGCAAGCTACCAACACTCCTATCCCAGTATCTCCCATAATGCAAAACACATCTCCTTGTGGATATGTATACTGTTATGCATTAAGGGATTGGCCACTACCCAGACTAGTTTCGACCTTTATTGAGGTCTCTTCAGTGGGAGCCAGGCCCAGAGTTGGAGATACCAGGCAGAAGCACTAGCAAGGTCATCTTTACCTATAGGAGTTGCCAAAAGGTTTGCCACCTTTTTTGAGAGACCTCAATAAAGGTCAAAACTAGTCTGGGTTTAACCAGCGTATAAGCCTCTCTACAAGAATTACAATCATCCACGGAGATTCCTTCGCTTGCAAAGCCCGCCATTACGGCAAACTGAAGCTGAAGTTATCCAGACAACTTAACCTTCTGGTATTCCTAAAACGCTGCCGGGATAATCAAGTCATCCATCCCTAACTGTGTAAAATTTAAATACAGCTTCGTTTCACAGAAAGCTCTCCGTATCTACAACCAGGCGAGCCAGGCTTTACTTCGGGAGCAAATTACCGCTACACACGGTTCCCTAGCCGACATAAACAGAGCTATTTTAATGCTAGAAAATGAGCTTTCAAATACGCTTAATCACGAGCTTTGGTCAGTCCTACATGACGTCTCGTGTACAGCGGCTAATAAAGAATTCGAACGAATACGGAGTCGACATATCAACAAGTTTGATAAATTAATAAAGAACTCGGCATCCCAACCTAAACTACAAATCAACACTGTAGTTAACCTTTCTTCAGTTATCTTGAAGCCTGAAGCACTCAACGCTCTTCACATGGTCACAACTTCGCCATTGCTCCTAGGAAATTACCGGCCGAGGAATTAATGATCCAAATTGAACGCGGGATTCGCCACCTTCCAAATCACATCGCCAACGATATTAGATTGGATGTAGCCTATGTTCTCACAAAAGCAGATCCTCCAGAAACCAACATATCCATTAGTGAATACAAGTCACTACAAGAATTGAAGAAAAACAAAGAAATAGTTATCACCAAAGCGGATAAGGGGAACGCCACTGTGGTACTCAATCTTAATGACTACACAGGTAAGCTTAAGGCTTTACTATTAGATCGAGCCACTTACCTCCCTATTGAATACAATCCCACCAACTCTCAAATTAGAAAACTCCATAGGCTCCTTAAGAAGGTCACTTCTTGGCCTGTGGAGATTACCAACAGACTAAAACTGTATAACTCTAGACCCCCCCCCCCAGCATATATGGGCTCCCAAAAATACAAAGAAAATGTGCCATTATGTCCCATAGTGGATGGCATTGATTCCCCCACTTACAAACTAGCCAAGCATTTAGCCAAGGTGCCCTCACACTATAGTGGTAACACACCATCACACACAAAAAACTCAGCCCACTTCAAAGCCAGTATAGAAAACCTTACACTCCAACATAATGACATAATGGTCAGTTTTGACGTCTCCTCCTTATTCACGAATGTCCACCTCAAAGAAACCTTAGAGCTAATCCAAGCTAAATTTCTTCCCAATATCTCAGCCCTGTTTCAGTTTACAATGAACTCAGGCTATTTCGTTTGGCAGGAAAAATTCTACAAACAGATAGAGGGGACAGCCATGGGTTCACCACTTTCTCCACCCTTGGTCAACTTCTTTATGGAGACTTTTGAAGAGAAAACCTTAAACTCAGCCCACAAAAACGTACCATATGGCTTCGCTATGTTGATGATGTGTTCGCTATTTGGCCACATGGCCCAGATTCACTCCTCTTCTTCCTAACACACTTAAACAACCAACACCCTAGAATCAAGTTCACCCTGGAAAAAGAGAAAAACAATAACCTCCCCTTCCTAGACACACTAGTCACCCACCAACCTGATGGAACCTTGGTTTTCTCAGTTTATAGAAAACCCACCCATACAGGTAGATACATTCACCAACAATCCCATCACTCCCCCCCCCCCCCTCACAACAATATGGAGTTATTAAGACACTATTCAACAGGGCAAAAATAATCTGTTCAAATGATCAAGCCCTAACCACTGAACTAAATCACATCCGTGACACTTTCTCAGCCAATGGCTACCCCCCAAAAGAATCCAAAAAATACTTAACCAGTTATCCACCTTCTCCTCCCCCCCCCCCCCACAAAAAAGATTGCTCTAAATCCATCACCATTCCCTACATCAGAGGCACGGTGGAAAAAATCAACAAAATCTTAAAAAAAAACATGACTTGACCACTTGTTACAGACCATATAGAAAATTGGCATCCCTTATCCACTCCACTAAAGACCAACCACTTCTGCTAGACCTACCTGGTGTATACCAGGTCCCTTACAGCTGTAAATTGTCCTACTTTGGCTAAACAGGCAGGACAGCAAATATCAGAATCTCAGAACACAAGGATTACATTCGATTTCACCAGGACAGCCACTCTGGGTTTGCAGACCATGCTCTGGATACTCGCCACAGAATAAGATGGAAGAAAGCCACAGTAATACACCGCAGCAAGTTCAAATATGAAAGATTTCATGGAATCAGCCTCAGCCCTTAGGAACATGCCAAACCTCAACAAATTTGGATGCATGAGACTGCCCCCAAATTTGGGAAACATTTATCAGAAGAACTTCAGCCCAAAGGCCAAGAACTACCAATATAGCCCGCCAGGGGGCACCATCAGGACTTTAGGGAAAACGGTAGCTCCTTAGATTCGGTTCTTATTTGCTGTTATGTAGTACTTGCATGCACTTGTCTTTGTATTAAGTTCCCAAGAAGATGACAATGTGACGTTTGCCGAAATATCGGAAAGCATATATTAAAGTTTATTTAATTTATATTTCTAGTGTATGCTGTCAATTCCTTAATTATTACTTATCATGTTTAACCAGCGTATAAGCCTCTCTACAAGAATCAGTGTTAATCATAAGAGAAAATCTGGCACAGGTTGATTGACTTAGAATAATATGAACCAATGGAAAGTGTAAACAAATCAGATTTTGTTATTGAAGATAAGAATCCCATCATTATATTATATATGAATATAAATATTTATATGTATAATTACATCTGCTCGGTTAGCCAGTGGCTTTGCGCTTTGCAACCATATGCCTGGGGAAGGAGTGTCCTAGGTTCGATTCCCCGTGAAGACGTGAGGAAATAGCCATAGCCAAGTTAGCCGGTCTTGGGTGTGGGCAGTAGGGTTTTTTCGCCAGTATCTGGCGTTTTTCATCTCGCAAGCAGGCAAACTGGCCCCGTGAACATACGCTACTACAGTCAAAAATATATCCCCCCCAGCGGCAGGCTAGGAGACAGGTCGGTTGGGATTGGTACTAACAAGAAGTCTCATCTAAGTAACATACGGACCTTGCATAGGAAGCGAGAATAACGCGTAGTGAAAGAAGATTTATATGTATAATCAGTGGCGGCCGGTGACAATAGAAACAGGTGGAGCCAGGGGCCAAAAAGAACTTAATTTTTTTATATTTACTGGGTTCTATTATTGATTTATAGTTATTATTTCTATTACAATAATGTTTAGTCAGAATCCACTGATGCATTGAGCTATTAAGTTTTTAAAATTGTTAGGACGTAACATACGGGCTCAACGTATTAATAACACGAAAACTCGAAAGGTTTGCAATTGCGGGCATAGCTTAACGGACTAGAGCAAAAAAAAAAAAAAAAATGCTCAACGGGCTAGAGCAGTGAACTGGAAATCCAAAGACGCTGGTTCGACTCCAACTGGCCGCTCTGCAAAATGTTTATATTTTTCAAGTGTTAAAACAAAAAAAAAGTTATTCTATTATTTATTGTATATATCAATGTCGAAACTTCCGAGAAATAACGAGAAACGTTTTTCCAATAAACTTGATTTTGTTCATAGTTAAAATGTATTGTTTATGGACGTAATAAAAATTTAAACTTTAAAATGAATTATAAAAAACGACAACAATAATTAAACACACTAAAAACAATAAAACAGATCAACAACGAGAATAATTAATAAGACAATGAAAGAATCGCCTGCTATTTACGTACAAACGCAGTGACTGGGCCAGACTAAACTGGCCCCAAGATAAGCGTTGCGCCCTGTAAACAAACCCGATCGCTAGTGCACGTACTTCACAATCAAAGAATCGCGCGCTATGTACGTACGTGAAAATACAGTGACTGGGCCAGACTAACCTGGCCCCAAGATAAGCGTTGCGTCCGGTAAACAAACGATCGCTAGTGCACTTGCCTCATACATGCCCTGTGTTCTACACGTATATTGCCACAAAATACTACAGTAATTTTTTTATTAAACAATAAAACGTGTGGGAAATAGATAAAAAATAATAATTACAAGAAACATTTGTTAAAACTACAAGTATTGGCCTAGTTATACAAATATAGGTGGGCCCGGCCCCTATAGACGAACCCCTCTTGTGTATAATTATATATAAATATAGATAATTATACATATTATATATGCCGGCAAATGTTGGTCGATTGGTAGAGTCTCTGCTACTAATGGCTCAGTTAAGTAAGTTTGAGCGCGGTTAATGGTTGGAAGGTGTCCAATCGTTCGATGCGGTTGGCACACTCTCCCTCGATGAGTTTGGACTCCCTGGAGGTGCCAGATAATAATAATATAAATCCCAAGCTGTCTTCTTACCAAATAATATATTTATGAAACAAAAAGGCCTGTGTAGCTCAGTGGAAGTGGCGCTTGGTCGCTTGAAGTCAGACTTAAGTTCAAGTCTAGTCTCCGACTGGAGGAACTTTTTCTAAGCCTTTCTTCGACCGATTCCCGAGTTAGTCGATCTCTGGCGCGGGCAAACGGGTTTTTCATCCCTTAAACTCAAGAAAATCGACCTTAGTACCCACATTATGTCAGACAGTAACATATCTTGTTAGGGTTAGGTACCAAGAGATGGCAGCACTTGTTTGCCAGCCTCTTCATCGGGGCCTATAATTAGTGATAGACATGGGCCAGATATCTCTGATTGGCTACCGGTGGAGATTGAACTGCCCACTCAGTCTCCAAAAGTTAGATAGGGTTAAAAAGCCTCGCCTACTCCCTATAAGGGAATAAAAGGCGTTAGCTGATTTATTTATTTTTTTATTTTTATATGAAACACAAAGTGTTAACATTGTGGCCAAAATTGCTACTTTTTTGTGTTTCGTGTATAACAGCAGTGTTATAAAATGCTTCAGTTCATTCCAGTGCTTTCACACAGCAACTTTGCTGATATTCAAAATTCCAGAGGACCTTAAAATGTGACAAAAACACAAACAGTTGGAATGATCCCCTATATAACAATACTCCAACGAAACTCACTCTGTGATAATATAATAATAATCAGCGAGACTTTCACAGGCCTTCATGGCACACAACTTGCTCAGATTGGGTATACTAACCATAAGTTTACAATAATGTAATCAGCTTTATGCTTAAATATAAATATATGTACAAATTTCATGTGGTCTCCAGTTTGCTTGGTTGCGAGATGAAAAATCTGAATTTCTGGAAGAAAAACAAACTAATAGTCTGTATTTAGACCTGTAACTTATCTTCATTTCAAAAGTCGTGATAAAGGTTCTATGAGTTCCAGACGGGATTCAGACTGAGTTTTTTTTTTCAACAAAAGGGTATCGTTGAAATCCAGCTAGTTAGCCACGGATGTGCTCCTATGGTAAAATTACAATCTCAATATTATGAGTACTTAAACAGCATAATTGAACAGCAGTGAACAATTTGTAGGCTCACACAATTCTCAGGCATGCATAAATGAGAGAAAGAAGCAGGCAGTTATTTGCAATATATATTTGAATGAAATTGAATATCATGGCAACAGCAACAAGAATTACGAATATTATTAATATTGCACGGGCACATCTATGCACTTTTAAGACTCATAGGCGGAAAACTAAACTATCAGCAAAATATCTGTCATGCCTCTCCTTGAAGGTATTACTGGACAAGCACTCACACCCGACTCAAGCAACCCATTTCATTCCTTCATAACTTCCAAGCAAAGAATCTAGTCACGCCCTTGCTATCCACACTCTTACCCAACTTCAAGGGATGACCTCCTATTCTTCTCCCCTCTAGGTGCTGAAACATTTCCCATGCATCAATCCAATAAAAGCCTTTATGTAAATTAGTTACAACCATATATCCCTCTTTTTGCATATCAACCAACTTTTGTAATCCACTTATAGAAATCATTCCACAAACCATCACCAATTTGCCTATTTATACTTTCCATCACTTCCTCATCCCTAAGAAACCAAGGTGACCACGCCTGAGTACAGTAATCCATATATGCTCGTATCAAGACTTTATAAAGAGCATTGGTAACTCCCTTATTTTTACTTGTCTGTTCTGCAAGAGCCATGCCTTTTAAACTTTGGCATTCTACTACTATCCCCAAATCCTGACTTCCTCAGTTTTCTGGAGTACAATTCCCATGATGTGAACCACAGCTCGCAGTCTTTTTATAGCAAATGCATAACTTTACAGTTATCCATGTTAAATTGAAATCCATTATGTTTTGCCCATACAGTCGGAATGTTTAAATCATCCTGCAAGCTCTCGACATCGCCTTGATTAAATATTACTCGACCCGACTTTGCATCATCAGCAAACAAATTATTTCCTATATCATTTATGTACAATGGTGTCCAAAACCTAAGAAGAATCTCGCGAATTTAGACGAATCGGCTTGCAGCATTTTGTATAGCTGACAATTCCGAGTAGAAAGTGGGTACACATTCAAATTTTCGAAAAGCACAGAGGCTGTGCTAAACAAATTGTGTTTGAAGGAAGTTCTTTTCTTGAAGGAATAAAGTTGCAAAGTTAGATGTCTTATAATGTCTCAAAGATGTTATCTAGATGATTGCAGAAGAATTATTGGAAAGCTTGAAGACGGCCGCAGAATTACTGATATTGTCAGATTGTTTGGAATCTCGCATAGCATTTTAAGCAGGCTTTGGGCAGTGTTTCAAAACCAATGGAATGTGACATTTGCTAAGAGGCCATCCTCGCTCCACTAGAGAGCATGAAGACAGATTTTTGGTTATAACAGCAAAACGTAATTGATGCACCACAGCAGGTCAACTTTGCAAGCACAGTTATGCAGATATCTCAACAAACTGAGGCAAGAGGCCTGCAATAAGCAGGCCTATATGCCCGAAGGCTTGAGTCTTATCCACACCTTATTGTAGAGCACGTTTTCAGTGGTGTATCCATAAAAAGTAGTATCCTGTCGAATGCCTTTGTAAAATCTAGCAGCATCTTGTAGCAATTCCATTTATCCAACTCAGTTGTCACTCTATTATAAAATGTTAGTATATTAGTAAGGTGCAACAAAGCCACACTGCCCCTCCTAGAGTATATTGTTATCCACCCATTCCTGAATTATATTTTGACCAACTTTTAAATTTTTGCCAGCACTCCTAAGATACTAATTGGTGTACAATTTGCTACCAGACCACGAGTCTGCTTTATGCAAGAGAATTATTTTGCCCTGCTTCCATTCTGTGACTTTGTCAGAGCTGAGATTTAAATTAAACAGTCTAGTCAATTGTCATCGCCAGTTCCCTAGCATATTCTTGTAAATCACGAGCTGATATCCTCTTCAATCTCACAGCTAATTTGCAATCACATACTGCAATATACCAAATATCTTCGATTCTGCGACCTCTGTTCTCACATCCATCCCTTTCACCTCTGTCATAAGAGTATCTTCACTTGGATGACCCCTGGAAAGTGGTCACTCAGTTGCTCAACAATTTCGTCTGCCTCCATTACTTCTCTAACATTTGCACTCATTAAAGTTATCCTTCCTTCCTTAGTCATTCTTACTCCTCATGCCACATGCTGAAAAACTTGGAGATTTACTTTCACCTGTTTGGCTAATTTTTTTCTCATAATATGATTTTGCCTTACTTACCATGCTGGTCACCTTTCTTTCCTTATTCTTGTACTGTTCATGAGTTAGATGTCACCTTTCTCCTTATATACCCTCGACAACATTTTTTTCTTTTTCTTCCCCCCCCCCTTTTTTGCAACTCATGCTTAATGATACTACTCATTCATTTAGCTCCTATCCGATTTACCCTCATGACCATGGATATACAATATGATATTGCTCACTTCTATATCGCCTGCCTTATAGTTCCACATATTGGAATTTCTGCATGTTTTGCTACTTCCCAATTCAAGACCACATGAACACTTTTTCCCAGTTTGAGGCAATGTGTTTACCTTAGTTATGGACATGTCTTCTGATCCTGTAATAAGATCTAACACTTTCGACCCAGAGTCTCCTCCGTCACATTATGTTTAATGCAATTATCTCTCATTAAGTGTATAATTCCATTTAGTTCCTGTCATGTAATCTCTCCTGCTTTCAATCTGTCTCCAATAATTACTTTACTTCCTCATTGTACTAATCCTTGGCACCACCAAGACTATAACAGCAATCAATTTTATATTTTGCCCTATTGGTCAGTGAAGTTTCAGTAATGTGTATAACCTTTAGCGAGATTGCACTAAGCGATGCCAAAAACTCTCTCCTTCCTGAAACTTCTGACATTAGTATATTGAAAATGCAGCATCCCTGTAGGTTCATTCACCTTTACTTTCTGAATTGACTGCCCTATTCAATATTTTTGCATTAGAGACTAGATTCTGCACCTATTGGTCATTGTCAGAATCATTTGCTTCAGGGGTACCTTCGCAAACACTCGTCTGCATCCACCCTAATTTCTTTGGTTTTCCTGATTTTGTGCTCTCACACTCTCAAATAAAATGAGTTTGATTGGTTGTTGTTTTAGTCCTGAACCTCATGGTTGGTCGAATAGCAATATGTTGTTTTACCAGGAATGATTAAGAATGAACAATTCCTAAATACTTAGGAATTTGCCCTAAATATTCAGGACTGTAGACGTGTGTGTTCACAGGGTTGGCTTGCCTATTTTGGGGATGAAAAACCGGAGTTTCGTGGTGAAAAAATCCCCTACTTTTGTATGAGACCAGCTAACACATTTTGTTGAAAGAGACCAGACGAAGGTTCCTCACTCATGGACGGGAATAGAACCCAGTTATTTCCGACCAAAGGACTTCATCTATACCAACTGAGCTATGACTCACCTTCTAACTGGTATGGAGATATAAAATTCTGGATGGGGTATAGAGGACCATGTTAAATATTGACTTGAGAATGATGTTTCATACTGAGATATTTCATAATTGCCAACCTCTAACTTTTCAAATTAGCTACATTCCTAGTCTATTAGATTCCTGTTCTAGATGGTCGTCCAAACATTGTTGCTTGGTTCTCTAATGAAAGTGCCTAATAATCCAAGTGATAATACTGAACATATTCCTCACCGAGTATTTATGTTGCCTCACAAAATCTTTCTCTGGACTATAATGCATGTCATCAGGGCCACCTGATCGCCCTCTTTCTTATACTTCATTCTCATTTGGTGTAGAAACATTCTTCAACCCTTAATAATGTCAGTGATTTTTTTAACAAAATTCACTAGCTCTAAGGATTAAGGAAAAAAATCATTGTGTACAATCTTTCTCTAAGCAAGATTCCTTCATTTTCATATAAAACATATCATACTAATTACTGATCTTGCATTTGGACAAGAATATCATAGTTATTTCTTCTCATCTTTCAGTTTTTGTTGTAATTCACAAAACTTCCTTGCCATTAGACATGTGAAGGCACTGCTTCTGTAGCCTTTCTCTAATGGGGATTGGGGATTTGATTTTTAAATTTTTTTTACTCTAGTATTCCTTCATTTCTAAGCATCTGATACTGATAAGATGATACTGGTACTAGTGAAATGATTGAAAAACAGTATCCTGAGTATACATTTTTAAGTTTGCTTTATAGAAAACTTCATGATAGTCTTGTGATTGATTCATTGGGCATCTACGTTTATCTACATCAATAACTACTTTTTCCATATTACAAAAAATGAAACATATCTACACGCCCTTTTGCGATGCTAAATGTTGCAGAAGCAAATGTAAACTCCTAATGTTTTATTGCTGCTTTTCACAGCAATTAAATAATGCTCATGTGCACAGCAATATATAGATACGAGTATCACCAAATCTATCAATACGGTAGATTGGATCTTCCTCTAACAGGTGATTACAGGAGAAAAGGGAGCGTGCATTGAAAGAATGGCAATCGTATTTACAGGGAAATGGTGACCGTTGTTCTGAAGTAGTATGGTGAGGGATAGAAGCAGACAGAATAAATTAACTAGTTTGCATGTTTGTATAGGGCCAGGAAAAAAGCGAAACTGAAAGATATAAGCAATTTGTAAAAAACAGAAGTATATTCTTAAGTATAAAGAGCTAATAAGCTTCATTTCGGCAATGAAAACATTACTTAAATTAAGGGGATATTAAATCCAGCATAGTTTTAAAACCGAATAAGAAACTCAAAGATCGGAATCAGAGAGTTTCTTGCTGAATATAGTAAACTATAAAGTATCGGCGACACTAGCGTTAGCCAATGCAAGTGATCCTAGTACGTAGTACAATACCGGGCAACTCGTTGCAAAGGTGGAGGAAGTTCAGATCGCAATTCTTAGGTATTTTCCATAATGTAAAAACACATTTCCTAGGAAATGTATGCTGTTATTACATTATGGAGGGAGGTCACTACCCAGACCGGTTTCAGCCTTTTTTGAGGCTTCATCAGTGAGTAGCTAGACCTAATACCAAAGTGTATAGCGAAAAGAACTTCTTTGAGTTTCTTATTCGGTTTTAAAACTATGCGGGATTTAATATCCCCTTAATTTAAGCAGAAGTATATTCATTGTGGGAAATTTTAACAATGCAAATATAGCTTGAAGAGCTTATGTAGGTCAGTGGATGTGGCGTTTGCATACCACAGAGCTTGACCACACAAAGGAAGACTTGATTTCAAATCTAGTCGGCGACTAGAGGAAATTTTTCTAAGCTTTTTTTTTCGACTGGTTCCCGAGTTAGTCGATATCTGACACAGACAAGTGGGTTTTTTCCTCCCGGAAACTTGGGTTTTCGGTCCTCAAACTCAAGAAAATCACCATAGAACACGTTATTTCAGACATTAAATATATTGTGTTAGGGACCACGAAATGGCGGCACTTATTGAGCCATCTCTCTTCACTGCGTGCCACTTAATTAGTGATAGCCTTGGGCCAGCTATCTCTGATTGGGTACCAGTAAAGATTGAAATGCCCAGTCAGTCTCCAAAAGTTAGATAGGGCTAAAACGACTTCGCCTACTCCCTACGGCAATAAAAAAGCGTTGGCTGATTTTTTTTTAGAAATATAGGTTGAAAGGAAAATGCAATACTGATAGACAAAATTAAAACAATGAAATGTTTCATGAATATTTTATTTGTTGTAGTAACACCGAAGGTGAATATTTGATGTAATAGGCATTCTTGAATGCAAGTTTCGAGTATCCAATAGAAAGTGACCTGCTACTCATCAGCTCCGAACACAATGCAATTACTCATGCCTAGAAAAACACGCACTAGCCGCTGTAGTTTAGTCGGTTTCGCCGATGAATTTTGGATGGAAAGACCTCGATTCGAATCTCGTTTAGGACGCAAATCACCTTTATGAGCTCTGATAGGCGGTCTCATACTGAGGCACCTTGGTTTCCACCTGAAAACTAGCGTTCATGTTTCCACAAAACAGGCAAGCCGACCAGATGAACACGAGCAACTGACAGCCATAAGCATAGAGTTAACATTTACCACTCTCTCTGAGCATTAATTAGGTTATCTAGAAGCCAAGTTACTTAAATGTGATAGGCCATATAGCCGAACACGCATAGGAAAATGAGATGAGACAAATTCACGGGTTGCGACAATATCACTTCATTCCAGTTTGGGTGTTTGCTCAGTAGGTTAATAAAAACCTTCAGGAGCAAGTCACCATCTTTTAGATGATTCTTTGACATTCGCAGTCAAAGATGATGCGTTAATTATGTTTAAGATTTTGGAGAAATTGGCAAAAATTAGAATTCAGGACTGTGTAGACAGCAATATGATACTTAATAAGGGGCAACATGGTTTTGTGAAGGGTAGATCTTGCCAAGTAATTTGCTTCTTCTTCTTCTTATTGTGCTATCTTCTATCGAAGGTCAGCGACCATCTTGGCGAACAAACTGCGCTCTTGTGCTAATCTGAGCAGTTGTGCACTGCTCTTTCCTGTCCACGTCTTGATGTTGTCAAACCGTGATATTCTTTTCCTTCCTCTAGTTCCTTTGCCACCAATTCTTCTTATCAAAACAGTTTGTAGAAGTTGGTATTTGCTGTTTCTCATAATGTGGCCAAGATATGATGTTTTTCGTTTCTTGATTATTTGTACAAGATGTTTAGCTTTGCCAATGGATTTTAAGACATCTTCATTGGGTAATTTTTTCTGTCCATGATATCTTTAGCATTCTTCTGTATAGCCACATCTCAAAGGCTTCGATTTTCTTGATGGTTGTAGCTTTCAATGTCCATGTTTCAACTCCATAGAGCAGAATAGACCACACGTAGCATTTCAGCATTCGGCATCTGACTTCCATGTTTAGGTCTTTATTGCAGAATAGTGCTCTCATTTTCATGAAGGACTGCCGTGCAACTTCAATCCTTGTCTTTATATCTATTTCTGGATCCCACCGTTCATTAAGCCAGCAACCAAGATATTTATATCTTGACACTTGATCAATATTTTTCCCATCGAGTGTCAGTTTCATTGAGGAGGCTGGATGTTTGCTGATGATCATGTATTTTGTCTTGTTGATGTTTATATTTATTCCCATTCTTTGGCTTTCTATGTATACTCTGTCAATGAGTTTTTGGAGATCCATAATATTATCTGCAATTAGCATGGTGTCATCTGCATATCGAAGGTTGTTAACAATCTTTCCATTTATTGTGATTCCCTCTGAACATTCTTCCAATGCTTTTTTAAAGATTACCTCTGCATATACAGTATGTTGAACAGGAGTGGTGAGAGCACACATCCTTGTCTCACTCAAAAGTAATTTGCTTACTTTCTATAATAAAGTAACAGTGGAGTTGGATAAAGAAAATCCTTACTCAGTGATACTGCTTGACTTTGTAAAGGATTTTGACAGGATTCCACATGGAACTCTGTTACATAAATTAGAGCAAATGGGTATGGATCTGAAGATAGTGATTTGAATTAAAGGATGGCTGGTGGACAGATATCAAAGAGTGGTTTACAGCAGAGCTGAGTCCAGGAAAAGGCAAGTGACTAGTGGTGTACCTCAGGGCTCAGTGCTTGGTCCTCTATTGTTTAATTTGTACATCAATGATGATATTGGAAATACCTTGAATGGAAAGATCCACTTGTTTACTGATGATGCAAAATTGGGAAGAGCGATAATCAATTCAAATGATGTAAACATCTTACAGGGTGACTTAAATAGGCTGATGGTATGGACTAAGGTGGAAGGCTGTCAGTTCAACGTGGCTAAGTGTAAGGTGATGCACTTCGGCGGATGACATCGCATGCTGTTTACTATATTAACGGAACTGAACTGCAAGAAGTTGATGAGATAAGAGACTTGGGAGTTATTATGGACAGAGAACTTAAGTTTAAAGGCATATTGCAAAGATTGCCAAAACATCACATTAAATTACATGGTTGTTGAGGAACACACTAACAAGCAGGAATATGGAGGTTATTGTTTCACTCTATAAGGCATTAATCAGGCCGCATTTGGACTATTGTGCACAGATCTGGTTGCCAGGATTACTTGATGCAGAAGTGGTGGAGAGGATTCAGAGGTGGGTTACAAAGATTGTTGCATATCTGTGGGATGTTCCCTATGAGGATAGATTGATGATCTGTGGGCTCCAAAAACTAGCTGATAGATGTAGAAGAGGAGATATGATAGAGGTATTTAAATTGTTCTCTCAGGGGACCCTGTAACCCCTAGAGAGCACGTCCCCTGGGTGGCGGATAGGGGAGCCCACCATGTGTGTGTGTACATGCGCGTGCGTGTGTGTGTATATATATATATGGTGGGGTGGTCCGAATATACTGAATAAGGACTCTTGGACCAACAGGGCCATAAGGGGCAATCATCTTGATTGTAAGGGAAGCGGCACTCCCATGAACCCCTAGCTGGATCTATCCTCTCCTTCTTCTACTTTGAGGAAGACCCACTTACTTTAATCTTTCCTATAAGGCCTTATCAGCCAACTCTTCTTAATTTATGACCCTTGTGCTATTAGAGTGTTCGAGGGCCATGGGGTCTTTTCATTTCTGGCCTTAAAACTATGTCCTCTCTATAAACCTTACTATATTTCTTCTATAATCTACCCTTTCCCCTTCAATATACCCTATTCCTCCTATGGGTTTAAATTCGGAAGAAGGCGAGTTCAGAAGCCTTAAGGTAGCAGCCCTACCACTGAACTATTCCATCGTCAGGCTAGTCCCCTGACATGGAGAACATAACCATACTTGTAAGCTGACAGAAAAAGATAATCGGATTGAATTTATGGGAAACGACCCTGGAATGGAAAAGGGAAAACGAAAATGGAAACGAAAAAATATAATACACATAGCAAACTGGAATGTAAGAGGAATAGCATATAAAGAAATGAATTAGACCAGTTATTAAATGAAAGAAATTTTAAAATAGCAGTAATCACTGAAACAAAAAAGAAATTAAAAGGAACTATGAGAACTGAAAATTTTAATGTGATATACAGTGGAGTCGACAGAGACCAAAGAGCACAAGCAGGAGTCATGATTTGGATTCATAACTCCCTTTCAAAACAGTTAAAACATTATAAATTATGGAATGAAGGAATAATAGAAGCTAGAATAAAAATAGATAGAGGCTATTTAACAATAATTGGTTCATATGCCCCAGAAGAAGGAAGAGAACAGGATAATATTGATTTTTATAATCAGCTACAAAACATATATAATAAAATAAATAAAAATGATTACATAATTTTAGCAGGAGACTTAAATGCAAGAATTGGAAACACGAAAATTAATAATGATATAGGAATACATGGAGAACACACTCTAAACAGAAATGATAAAAAATTGATTGACTTTGTAGTTTATAATAACCTAAAAATAATGAATTCCTTCTATAAACATAAAGACATACATAAATATACTTGGGCAGCAAGAGGATGGAAATCAATATTAGATTACTTCATATTAAATGAAAAGACATCAAAATTTTCACTAGATGTTAGAGTTCACAGAGGATATGAAATAAGCAGTGACCACTTCCTTGTTAAAATAAAATTAAGATTACCACCTAAATGGCTACAAGTATCAAGAACAGAAAGAAAAATTGAAACATCTGCTTATAAAACTAGACTATTGAATGACACAAATGTACAATGGCTATATGAACAAAGAATTAACCAGTATCTAGATAAAATAAAACAAAATGAAGAAATAGAAATAGAATGGCTTAATATAAAAACGATACTAAATGCAGCAGCAAATGAAAGCTTAGGAAAGACCAAAAAATTCAATAAAAGAAAAAACTGAAGATCTGGGATGATACAATCAAAGAAATAATCAAAAAGAAAAAAGAAGCCTATCACAAATGGTTAAGCAGTAAAAGATTAGAAGATGAAATAGAATATAAAAGAATAAGAACCATAGCTAAAAGAGAAGTCAGAAAAAGACATAGAGAATCATGGAACAAATTTGTTTCTAATTTAGAACATGATTTATATAAAATAAGACCCAATGTATATAAGATTTTGAAACACCTAAATGCAGATACCAAAGAAAACATAAAATTAAACACTGAATTGAAATTAGAAGAATTTCTAAATTACTACACAGAACTGTGGACAGACAAATATTTTAAAAAAGACAACTGGCAAACAATTAACGAAAATGAAAAGGAAATAACTGAAGAAGAATTAGAAATCAGCCTGAAAGAAACAAGAAACGGAAAATCACCTGGAGAAGATAAGCTAGGTTCAGAACTATATAAATACGCAGGAACAAGATTCATAGGAAGACTCTTATTATTTTTAAATAAAATTTACTCAACTGGTATTCCCCCAATAGAATGGAAAAAAGCAATTGTGATTCCTATCTTTAAGAAAGGTAATAGAGATGACCCTAAAAAGTATAGAGGAATCAGTATACTAAATTCATGTTACAAAATATACAGCAGAATCTTAAATAACAAACTAATGAAATATTCCGAAAACTTTATTCTAGGGGTACAAAATGGATTTAGAAAAGGACGATCATGTATAGACCCAGCCTTCTGCCTAAAATTAATAATAGAGAAAAGAAGAGAATATAATTTAGAAACACATATTGCATTTATTGACTTTGAAAAAGCATTTGACAAAGTTTAACATTTAATATATAACAAAGTTTAATATTTAACATATTAAAAGGAAGACAAATACCAAATAATATCCTAAAAGCTGTCACAAGTATATATGAAAATAATCAAATACAAATAAGATTAAATCATGAGCTATCATATACAAGAGAGATAAACCAAGGGGTCCGACAGGGATGTCCCCTCTCAGCAACTCTTTTTAATATCTACTTAAATGAAATAATAATAAAATGGAGTAAAAATTTACATCAAGGAATTAAACTTTCACCTACAGTTAACTTAAACACTCTCTCCTCTTTGCAGACAAATTTAATATACAAATAAGATTAAATCATGAGCTATCATATACAAGAGAGATAAATCAAGGGGTCCGACAGGGATGTCCCCTCTCAGCAACTCTTTTTAATATCTACTTAAATGAAATAATAATAAAATGGAGTAAAAATTTACATCAAGGAATTAAACTTTCACCTACAGTTAACTTAAACACTCTCCTCTTTGCAGACGACCAAATAATAATTACAAATTCTGAAAATAACTTACAGAAAGCTATTTTAAATCTAAATGAGATATCCAAAGACTATGGTATGATAATATCAATGGAAAAATCAAAAACTATGGCCTTTAAAGGACAAGATCCAGCAAGAACTAAAATAGTATAAGATAATAAGATCTTAGAACAGGTGAATTCATTTAACTACCTAGGATGTATGATCACTTATGAAAATGAAAAAGATATAAACATAAAAATTGCAAAATATTTAAAAATAACAGGAGTAATTAACTCTATATTTAAACCAAACCTAGTTCAAAAACAAACCAGGCTAAAAGTATACAATACATTAGCCCTACCGGTCTTAATGTATGGAAGCGAAATCTGGACAATAAAACAAAAAGACAAACAAAGATTAACAACAGCAGAAATGAAGTTTATGAGAAAAACTGCAAAGTATACCCAATCAGCTAACGCCTTTTTATTCCCGTATATACGGGAGTAGGCGAGGCCATTTAGCCCTATCTAACTTTTGGAGACTGAGTGGGCAGTTCAATCTCCACTGGTACCCAATCAGAGACAGATGGCCCAAGGCTATCACTAATTAAGCGGTACGCAGTGAAGAGAGACGGCTCAAATGTGCCGCCATCTCGTGGTGCCTAACCCTAACACAATATATTTAATGTCTGAAATAATGTGGGTTCTACGGTCGATTTTCTTGAGTTTACAGGACGAAAAACCCGAGTTTCCGGGAGGAAAAACCTGCTTGCCCGTGCCAGAGATCGACTAACTCGGGAACCGGTCGAAAAAAGGCTTAGAAAAATTTCCTCTAGTCGCCGACTAGACTCGAAACCAAGACTTCCTTCGTGCGGCCAAGCGCGGTGGTGTGCAAACGCCACATCCACTGAGCTACACAGGCTCTCTGTATACCCTATTTGATCACAAAAGAAATGAAGATATTATGAAAGAATTAAACCAAGAACCAGTAATTGAAAAAATTAAAAAATATAAACATAGATGGATGGAACACGTTCAAAGAATGAAAACAGAAAGATTACCAAAACAAGCCTTAAAGTACAAGCCATTAGGAAAAAGAAAACCAGGACGTCCTCTTAAACGATGACTTCTAAGGCCAGAACAGGCCATACTAGGCCTAAATCCTAGATACGTATGATGATGATGATGATTTAAATTGTTAAAGGGATTTTACAGGATTATTACTGATGATATTTTTAAGACCAGTGCAGGAAGTGAGAGAATGAGGGGGCCATCCCTGGAGATTGTGTAAGAGTATGGTTAACAAGGGAGTTAGGACTAGATTTTTACTTGGAGGGTTGTGAATGGGTGGAATGCTTTGCCAGAGGTGATTGTGAATGCTTCAACTGTAAATGAATTTAAGGAGAGGTATGACAGGAATTGTGTAAATAATGGTTAGTGTGACAATGTCGGGTCTCCCACGATGAGTCTTTTGACTCCATAGAGACACCGTTAAAATAATAATAATAATAATAATAATAATAATAATAATAATAATAATAATAATAATAATGTGTGGCGAGGTGTTGTCTTTAACAAGTAGAGCTGTTCGATTCCACCTCTGGCTATGTCAACCAGAACAAACGGTTATCTTGCTCTAATAGCAATATGAACCAGATGGTAGACCTTTTTGATAATTCTTATAAACCCTTATGTAATGTACCTTATACCTGTCTTTCTCGCTATTTCCTCTTTTATGTTTATTCTATGTACCATATCAAATTTTGTCCTGCTCATCACCAACTGCTAGAAAGATTTACACCATATTTTCTAAGCGTTCAGTTAATTTTATTGAGCTATATATATATATATATATATATATATATATAGGAGTAAGGAATCTAAATTTTTTGTTTTGAAGGACAACTGCCAAAAGTAGCATTAAATTACAATATCTAAATCCAGAAACTTGAACTTCATGATGTCATTGGAAGGTGTTAAATTTGTGATAAACAATATATATTGTTTCGACTTCTGCAACTCGATGAAAGCTTTTCTTTCTTGACATTGACTTTCCCTTGTGATTGACTACTGGTGGAGAGTGAACTACCCATTCAGTTTCCAAAAGCCAGAGAGGGTTACAAAGCCTCGCCTACTCCCTATAACGGAATAAAAAGCGTTATTAGCTGATTTATATTTTATTTATTTTTCTTGATACACATAACGTTTCACGATGAATGGATCTTTATCATTAGGCAACTAATACTAGTGTTCCACAAGATTCTTCTCTTTGACCTCATAGGAAGAACAGTGATCCCCATTCCATTCTTCAATAAATCAGTAACCTTCTCTATTTGACTGCAAATCCAGAGTTCTGTTGGTGACAATATACACTACAATGCTCTGTCTCATCCAAGCCCTACACTACATACATCAGTAAAACTTGTATAATCAAAGGTTCTGATCTCCATAAGATTGTATAATGGGGTTCTGGTAAGCTTGTTAATTTTTTTGCTAGTACTGTATATGTTGGTAAAACAAAATCCTACTTTTTCTTTAATAAAATTAAATCTGATTTCACATTTGATAACCCCAATATCAGTAGACAAGATGCTATTTCCATTCGTTTTTTATATCAAATTTATACACGAGAGGTTGGTTGACAAACTTATAGTATGTTTGTACCCTCTATAGTTATTAATATCGTATGCTCAGTACAGAAGAAATTAGGTTAGTAAGGATTTATCTTTCCTTAATTCATTCCTCTCACTTCCAGCTGCTCAGTTTCTGCTGTTTATATTTTCTCTATTGCTGAATAGAACACATTATTAAAGATAAAATTATCTTCAACCTTTCCACCAATTATCTTACAACACGGGGTCATTTTTAAGGAGAACATATATACAAAGGTGGTCTGAAAAGTTCTCAGCCTAACAATGAAAAAACGAATTTATAATTTCAAAATTATTTTTATTTTTCACCATATCCTTAAAACTGATACATTTATTTCAGCGATGCACCAGTGCTATTACCCGCCCCTCTAGTCACTATAGGGACGGGATAATAGCGCTGGTGCATAAAGGGGTATTTTGCAGATCTCTACAGCTGTAATCACCTCTTGATTCGAAGAAAAACGCTGACCAGCGAGCAAGAGATTTAGTTTTGAGAGGAGATAGAAGTAGCATGGAGCCAAATCTGGAGGGAATAGGATGGATGTTCCAACAATTTATCTTGCAGTTCCCTTAATTTTCCCATTGCCAAAACACCTTTGTGGGCAGGTGCTTTGTCCTGATGAAAGATGATTTTTTTTCTTCTGCAAACCGGGTCTTTTCTAATTTTTTCGTCTAGTCTGGTTAAAAGATCGGAATAGTATTCCCCGGTTATTGTTTTACCCTTTTCAAGATAATTAATAAACAAAATGCCTTTAGCATTCCCAAACACCGATGCCATGACCTTTCCTGCTGATGGAACCGACTTTGTCTTCTTTGGCACTGAACAACCGGCTTCTGTCAATTGTTTTGACTGCAGTTTGGATTCTGGTGCGTAATGGTGAATCCACGTCTCATCCATAGTAATAAATCGAGACACAAAATTAGTTTTATTCTTGTTAAAACGCTCCAAGCACTGTTCAGAGATTTTCATGCAGGTGCGTTTTTGATCTGCTGTGAGCAAGCGCGGCACCCATCTTGTGCAAAGCTTTTTCATTTGCAATTCTTTTGAAATGCCTATAGTCTCAGCAATTTCACGCACGTTGACTCACCAGTCATCCAATTCCATATCGTACATTTGATCAATGATTTCTCTTTCACTTTTTGGATGTCCTTCACGTGGATCATTTTCAAGGCTTGTACGGCCACATTTAAACTTCGTTTCTTAATTAATTGTCGAAAACGAAGGAGAAGAGTGCCCATAAACGTTTATGAACTTCGAAAAAATTTATTTTGGCATTAAACCTTCTTTTACAAAGAATTTTATAACTGCACGATACCCAATTTTATGCTTCAGACAGCTGTATAAAACAAACTACTTGATAGAATGACTTGCAATTTCACATAGATGTACAAACTTAAAAAAAAAATATTGCCGATAGTGTTGTCATGTATGGTCGAGGCAGAGAACTTTTCAGACTATCCTCGTATATAAATATATTATATTATATTATATATATATATTTAAAAAAAAAAATATATATATATATATACAGTATATGTATATATACTGTAAATATATATATATACAGGTGATGAGCGTTCCAATGAGCAATATAAGGTACAGGCAAAGAGAGTAACCTGTATGGTAAGGAAAGCCAAAGCTAATTATGAGAGGAAGCTAGCTGATGAATCCAAAAGAAACCCTAAAGAGTTCTTTCGCTATGTGGCTAGTAAAAGGAAGAATATCCATGGAAAGATTACTTTAAAAAGTGTTGATGGTAAGGAAATTACTGAAGCTAATCAAATAGTCGAGTTGCTTAGTGATCATTTCGCAAAAGTGTACCATCTTCGTAGTGATAGTGCAGTGTCAGATGTGCCATTGACTGATGAGAGTATAGAGATAGATGAAATTGAGGTGCTTAATATATTAAAGAACCTTAATGCTAACACTGCCATTGGGTTAGATGGCATATCGGCCCATGTGTTACGAGAATGTGCAAGAGAATTAGCAACTCCTCTAACCAGGATGTTTAATTTAAGCCTCAGTTCTGGTAAAGTGCCAATAGAGTGGAAAGAGGGGAAAATAGTTCCATTGCACAAGGGAGGCTCTAAGACTGATGTTGCAAATTATAGACCAATCAATATATCTGGAGTGGTGGTTAAGATTTTGGAGAAATTAGTTAAAATTAGAATTCAGGACTGGGTGGACAGCAATATGATACTTTATAAGGGGCAACATGGTTTTGTGAAAGGTAGGTCTTGCCTAAGTAATTTACTTACGTTCTATAATAAAGTAACAGTGGAGTTGGATAAAGGAAATCCTTACTCAGTGATACTGCTTGACTTTGCAAAGGCTTTTGACAGAATACATGGAACTCTGTTACATAAATTAGAGCAAATGGGTTTGGATTAAAGGATGGCTGGTGGACAGATATCAAAGAGTGGTTTACGGAGGAGCTGAGTCCAGGAAAAGGCAAGTGACTAGTGGTGTACCTCAGGGCTCAGTTCTTGGTCCTCTATTGTTTAATTTGTACATCAATGATATTGGAAATACCTTGAATGGAAATATCCACTTGTTTGCTGATGATGCAAAATTGGGAAGAGCGATAATCAATTCAAATGATGTGGATATTTTACAGGATGACTTAAATAGGCTGACGCTATGGACTGAGGTAAATGGCTGTCAGTTCAACGTGGCTAAGTGTAAGGTGATGCACTTCGGGAGGATGACATCGAATGCTGTTTACTATATTAACGGAACTGAACTGCAGGAAGTTGATGAGACAAGAGACTTGGGAGTTATTGTGGACAGAGAACTTAAGTTTAAAGGGCATATTGCTAAGATTGCCAAAACATCACATCAAATTACATGGTTGTTGAGGAACACACTAACAAGCAGGGATAGGGAAGTTATTATTCCACTCTATAAGGCATTAATAAGGCCGCATTTGGACTATTCTGCACAGATCTGGTCGCCAGGATTTCTTGGTGAAGCGGAAGTGGTAGAGAGGATTCAGAGGCGGGTTACAAAGATTGTTGCAGGTCTGTGGGATGTTCCCTATGAGGATAGATTGATGATCTGTGGGCTCCAAAAACTAGCTGATAGACGTAGGAGAGGAGATATGATAGAGGTATTTAAATTGTTAAAGGGATTTTACAGGATTGATACTGATGATATTCTTAAGACCAATACAGGATGTGAGAGAACGAGGGGCCATCCCTGGAGATTGTGTAAGAGTGTGGTTAACAAGGGTGTTAGGACTAGATTTTTTACTTGGAGGGTTGTGAATGGGTGGAATGCTTTGCCAGAACTGGTTGTGAATGCTTTAACTGTGAATGAATTTAAGAAGAGGTATGACAGGTATTGTGTAAATAATGGTTAGTGTGTCAATGTCGGGTCTCCCACGATGAGTCTTTTGACTCCATGGAGACACCGTTAAAATAATAATAATAATAATATGTAAACATGGGCATATGCTGGACACACACCAGAAGAATCATAACACTAAAAGTAGCAATGCCGATTACCAATTGTCCTGCTTAGCTATTTCTTCTAAGAAAAAATTAACAATTAATTTAAAATTAAATCAACATTTAAGGGGAATTAAAGAAATCTTAGTTTAAAAAAAAATAAAAATGTAAATTTTTTAAGTCATAGGCCTGTGTAGCTAAGTGGAAGTGACGCTTGTGTCAACTGCACTAGGCCACCCAAACATACATTCAAGTCTAGTTGCCAACTGGAGGATCTTTTTCTAAGACTTTCTTTGACTGGCTCCTAAGTTAGTCGATCTCTGGCATGATCATGCAGGTTTTTATCTCCCAGAAACTCAGGTTTTTCATCCTGTAGAAACCCACACTAATCGAGACAAGAACATATTCTGTTAGGGTTATGTACAAAGAGATGGCAGCACTTGTTTGCCAGTCTCTTCATCGGTTGCCACTTATCTGTGATAGTCTTCGGCCAGCTATTTCTGATTGCTTATTGATGGAGACTGAACTGCGCAGATAGTTTTCTAAAACTAAATTGGGTTAGAAAGCCTCGGGTACTCTTTGTAAGGGAATAAAATGCACTTGCTAATTTTTATTTAATATTTCATCCAATTTTAGAAATTACTTTCTGATGCCCTCTATTTCTTGTAATTGGTTCGATCACTTTATGTTATGACAAGAATTCACGGCTTACAGGCTGTTCTTTGCCTTAAGACTTATTAATAGCTGTTAACCTGGAGTTGAAACTTTGTACATTAATAATGGAAGGGCAAGGAACAAAAAGAAAGAAAAAACCTCTCTCGTTGCCATTTCATCGCCATTGCAGACCTGTCAAAATTCATCTCGTGAATAGTGGTGCGAGTTTCGGTTTGTAGAGTTTGGATGAGCCTGACGAGCAATACGGGAGTTTGCTATTCTAGGCAATCTGAGAATGAACAGCTGTCAGAGCTAAATGTGGGTTGCACATATCTCTTAAAATTTTCAAGAAATGGTAAGTTCACATCTGATCCATGCCCTCAGATTGTCTAAAATGGCAGACTGTTGTAATACTGAGTTCAAGCTCACCTGACTTTACAATTTATCACCCTCCAGTATTACTGTAAAAATTCCCTGTTTCATTCTAGTAGGATTCTAGGATAAGTATAATAGTGAGCCTTCTTAAAGGATAAACAGGACTGAAATTATTACAATAATATAAAGTGGGAGGGCAAATTGTAAAGACTAATAACAAAGATGTAATCCACGAACTGGACCAAAGTAATTTTTAAATTGATTGCCAATTTTTTCACCACCGGTCAGGTTAGGCATTTTAGTTTGTGCCTGTATAGCCTTTTGGAAATCGTATTTGCATCTAAAATGCTAGGCTACCAGAATAAAGAAGCTATAACATCGATTTTCGTCGTTGGGCAGAGGGAAGGTTTTCTAAGATTAGGCGATCTGTGGCACAGCAAATGTGTTTTTTGTTCCCCACGGACTATCATTTTTTTTTAGCAACGCATCTGAAAAATATCGGAGGACCAAATTATTACTGACAATAATAAGTGTCGTGGTTTAGAGGCATGACCTGACTGCAAGGGTCTACGATGCTCTCTCTCTCTCTCTTCTGAAAAATCTTGATACACTGATAACTTGCACTCACCATCAGTAAAAGCTTTAAGGATGGAGCATTGGAGTTTAATTTTCTTCTATAATTAGTTACGGCTACAGACATTTATCCTACATTTCCTGCTGGATGCAGAATGTGCAAATATACAAATAGGAGAAAATATTCAGTATTAATTCAAAATCTGGAATAAAAGTTTGAATTTTTAAACCTCGGTTAGTTAAAAAAAAGCAGAAGCAGAGAATAGAATCCAATTAAAATCTAATTCAAAATACAGGTATTACTAACTACCCAAATGGACACACGGATAAAATATATCAAAAATATAACTTCATATCAACTTATTTCAATAGTACCCAAATGTTGTTTTGACTTCAATGGACATTTCGCATCCATGTAATAATATAAACATTTCAAAGCAGGTTCGGTAGTTTATGAATACAAAACTAACTCGGCATCTTAGTACAGAATAGACAGCTGCCTCAATCTGTAACAGCAATTAAAGTCTCAAATCAATCATTTACATGTATTCAAGGAAAAAAAAATTCAAGATTCTTGGCAAAAATAATCAACAGCTAGTAGGAAAATATAAGAATCATTTAACTAGAAGAGCAATGACTAGTCAAGAAATAAAATCGAATATGCTGAACTCGCCAAAGTCAAAGTGTGAGAAATCAGAAAGGACAAAATTCTAACACTGCATTAACAAAGGATGCTTTGGAAATGAATACTAGCTCGAAAATAAGATGTTTACTAGCAAGACATGGCTAAACCAAGTTAAAAAAAAAAAAGGCAGCCCACAAAGAAGAGAGAAAAACTATTAAAAAAGAGAATTTCTAGGAGAAATTGTATCTTAACTATAATTGGCTTCTTGGTGCCACCAGAGGCTTCTTATTAGATAACACAAAAGTATTTTTCAATAACATGTATATCAGAAGTATTAATTTATATTAAACAAATTCCCATTTATTCATTCATTCACAAAAACATTCCTTAAAAATTATGTTAAGACTTTTCTAATTTTATTTTTAAATTGTCTATAGAAACAAAAGTTAACATTTTTTTGCCCATGAATCAAACATACAAAAATGTCAACAACATTGTGCCCTTCCATTGGAAAAGACCTGGGTTCGATTCTCATCGTGATGAGGGGAATCCTTATATGGGCTTTTTTCAGCTGAAGGTGAGTTAGCCGATCTCATACGATGGTAGCAGGGTTTTTTCTCCCAGCATATACACAAATCAGCCATCAGAACAAATCGGCAGAACAAATTACAGACAAAAAATACTGTTGTTGTTGGTGATGCTGGGCAATAGATGGTAGTAGTGTCATAGTGGAGAATTAAGTAGTAATTGAGAGGATGAGATGTGTTTAGCAAAGTAGAGCAGTGTGCCCCCCCCCCCAAACGAGTCCATGGACTCCCTGGAGGTGTTACATAATAATAATAATAATATAAGAAAAGGTGATTAATAGTTTTTACATTTTCAAAATGCACTCTCTTTGGTACAACACTTGAGTAAGCAAATCCTGTGGAGGTTTCTCAAGAGAAATAGGAAAATTGTGGCAGCAAATGTTCTTTCATCGTCATATATAAAAGCCAACCCATACCTATATTTAACAACATAATTAAATATTGTTAAATATTTAACTTTATACCTATATTGTTAAATATAGGTATAAAATAAAGAGTAGCTATAGTATTCAACACTAGATACAAGGTTCTAGATTCAACAACTAGTTCAACACTAGATACTTCATTGAATGGCAGGCAATATGAAGTAGAGTGATGTGAGCAAATATCAGAAGGAAGAACTGGACAATGAGAATTATTTGTGCCTATGGTTCACAGAAGGTTCTACTAAGGTAGAAGTGGAGGAATTTTTTGCGGCTTTAAAGAAAGCAACTCACACAACGAAAAATGTCCTTGTTGGAAATCTAAATAGCAGAGTAGGAAATGATTGTCAGACATACAGGTTTAATATACTGTCATGGGCATGGATGTTTGTGATTGTCTGTGTAAATATTAATGATGGTTGTTGGCTATAGATGGCGTCAGTGTAGTTGGTGGATACAGAATTGTAGAGTAGGTGCCCTCTCTCGATGAGTTTTTGGACTCCTTGTAGGTGTCACGTAATAATAATAATAATAATAAATTTTGGACAATATAGCAAAGCAAATAATAATGGCAAATACCTGTTAGATCTCTGCTCAGGACATGGACTAGTTATTACTACACAATGTTCCAACATAATATGTGCACAAATTCACATGGACAGAAGAGGCAAAGAATAAGAAAAGTCTCATTGACTATGTTATTGTTGATAGTGGATGCAGGACACCAGAGTGTACAGAGGATTTGAAATTGGAAGTGATCAGAGGAGAAAATTGAATTTCATACCAAAAAGAACATGTAAGAAAGTTTTAAAATATTGTTATTATGGGCATATTGTTATCCCCCCCCCACCCCCCCCCCCCCCCACCCCCCCCCCCCCCCACCCCCCCCCCCCCCCACCCCCCCCCCCCCCCACCCCCCCCCCCCCCCACCCCCCCCCCCCCCCACCCCCCCCCCCCCCCACCCCCCCCCCCCCCCACCCCCCCCCCCCCCCACCCCCCCCCCCCCCCACCCCCCCCCCCCCCCACCCCCCCCCCCCCCCACCCCCCCCCCCCCCCACCCCCCCCCCCCCCCACCCCCCCCCCCCCCCACCCCCCCCCCCCCCCACCCCCCCCCCCCCCCACCCCCCCCCCCCCCCACCCCCCCCCCCCCCCACCCCCCCCCCCCCCCACCCCCCCCCCCCCCCACCCCCCCCCCCCCCCACCCCCCCCCCCCCCCACCCCCCCCCCCCCCCACCCCCCCCCCCCCCCACCCCCCCCCCCCCCCACCCCCCCCCCCCCCCACCCCCCCCCCCCCCCACCCCCCCCCCCCCCCACCCCCCCCCCCCCCCACCCCCCCATATTGTGCTATCTTCTATCGAAGGTCAGCGACCATCTTGGCGAACAAACTGCGCTCTTGTGCTAATCTGAGCAGTTGTGCACTGCTCTTTCCTGTCCACGTCTTGATGTTGTCAAACCGTGATATTCTTTTCCCTTTCCCTCTAGTTCCTTTGCCACCAAATTCTTCTTATCAAAACAGTTTGTAGAAGTTGGTATTTGCTGTTTCTCATAATGTGGCCAAGATATGATGTTTTTCGTTTCTTGATTATTTGTACAAGATGTTTAGCTTTGCCAATGGATTTTAAGACATCTTCATTGGGTAATTTTTTCTGTCCATGATATCTTTAGCATTCTTCTGTATAGCCACATCTCAAAGGCTTCGATTTTCTTGATGGTTGTAGCTTTCAATGTCCATGTTTCAACTCCATAGAGCAGAATAGACCACACGTAGCATTTCAGCATTCGGCATCTGACTTCCATGTTTAGGTCTTTATTGCAGAATAGTGCTCTCATTTTCATGAAGGACTGCCGTGCAACTTCAATCCTTGTCTTTATATCTATTTCTGGATCCCACCGTTCATTAAGCCAGCAACCAAGATATTTATATCTTGACACTTGATCAATATTTTTCCCATCGAGTGTCAGTTTCATTGAGGAGGCTGGATGTTTGCTGATGATCATGTATTTTGTCTTGTTGATGTTTATATTTATTCCCATTCTTTGGCTTTCTATGTATACTCTGTCAATGAGTTTTTGGAGATCCATAATATTATCTGCAATTAGCATGGTGTCATCTGCATATCGAAGGTTGTTAACAATCTTTCCATTTATTGTGATTCCCTCTGAACATTCTTCCAATGCTTTTTTAAAGATTACCTCTGCATATACAGTATGTTGAACAGGAGTGGTGAGAGCACACATCCTTGTCTCACTCAAAGTAATTTGCTTACTTTCTATAATAAAGTAACAGTGGAGTTGGATAAAGAAAATCCTTACTCAGTGATACTGCTTGACTTTGTAAAGGATTTTGACAGGATTCCACATGGAACTCTGTTACATAAATTAGAGCAAATGGGTATGGATCTGAAGATAGTGATTTGAATTAAAGGATGGCTGGTGGACAGATATCAAAGAGTGGTTTACAGCAGAGCTGAGTCCAGGAAAAGGCAAGTGACTAGTGGTGTACCTCAGGGCTCAGTGCTTGGTCCTCTATTGTTTAATTTGTACATCAATGATGATATTGGAAATACCTTGAATGGAAAGATCCACTTGTTTACTGATGATGCAAAAATTGGAGAAGAGCGATAATCAATTCAAATGATGTAAACATCTTACAGGGTGACTTAAATAGGCTGATGGTATGGACTAAGGTGGAAGGCTGTCAGTTCAACGTGGCTAAGTGTAAGGTGATGCACTTCGGCGGATGACATCGCATGCTGTTTACTATATTAACGGAACTGAACTGCAAGAAGTTGATGAGATAAGAGACTTGGGAGTTATTATGGACAGAGAACTTAAGTTTAAAGGCATATTGCAAAGATTGCCAAAACATCACATTAAATTACATGGTTGTTGAGGAACACACTAACAAGCAGGAATATGGAGGTTATTGTTTCACTCTATAAGGCATTAATCCAGGCCGCATTTGGACTATTGTGCACAGATCTGGTTGCCAGGATTACTTGATGCAGAAGTGGTGGAGAGGATTCAGAGGTGGGTTACAAAGATTGTTGCATATCTGTGGGATGTTCCCTATGAGGATAGATTGATGATCTGTGGGCTCCAAAAACTAGCTGATAGATGTAGAAGAGGAGATATGATAGAGGTATTTAAATTGTTCTCTCAGGGGACCCTGTAACCCCTAGAGAGCACGTCCCCTGGGTGGCGGATAGGGGAGCCCACCATGTGTGTGTGTACATGCGCGTGCGTGTGTGTGTATATATATATATGGTGGGGTGGTCCGAATATACTGAATAAGGACTCTTGGACCAACAGGGCCATAAGGGGCAATCATCTTGATTGTAAGGGAAGCGGCACTCCCATGAACCCCTAGCTGGATCTATCCTCTCCTTCTTCTACTTTGAGGAAGACCCACTTACTTTAATCTTTCCCTATAAGGCCTTATCAGCCAACTCTTCTTAATTTATGACCCTTGTGCTATTAGAGTGTTCGAGGGCCATGGGGTCTTTTCATTTCTGGCCTTAAAACTATGTCCTCTCTATAAACCTTACTATATTTCTTCTATAATCTACCCTTTCCCCTTCAATATACCCTATTCCTCCTATGGGTTTAAATTCGGAAGAAGGCGAGTTCAGAAGCCTTAAGGGTAGCAGCCCTACCACTGAAACTATTCCATCGTCAGGCTAGTCCCCTGACATGGAGAACATAACCATACTTGTAAGCTGACAGAAAAAGATAATCGGATTGAATTTATGGGAAACGACCCTGGAATGGAAAAGGGAAAACGAAAATGGAAACGAAAAAATATAATACACATAGCAAACTGGAATGTAAGAGGAATAGCATATAAAGAAATGAATTAGACCAGTTATTAAATGAAAGAAATTTTAAAATAGCAGTAATCACTGAAACAAAAAAGAAATTAAAAGGAACTATGAGAACTGAAAATTTTAATGTGATATACAGTGGAGTCGACAGAGACCAAAGAGCACAAGCAGGAGTCATGATTTGGATTCATAACTCCCTTTCAAAACAGTTAAAACATTATAAATTATGGAATGAAGGAATAATAGAAGCTAGAATAAAAATAGATAGAGGCTATTTAACAATAATTGGTTCATATGCCCCAGAAGAAGGAAGAGAACAGGATAATATTGATTTTTATAATCAGCTACAAAACATATATAATAAAATAAATAAAAATGATTACATAATTTTAGCAGGAGACTTAAATGCAAGAATTTGGGAAAACACGAAAATTAATAATGATATAGGAATACATGGAGAACACACTCTAAACAGAAATGATAAAAAATTGATTGACTTTGTAGTTTATAATAACCTAAAAATAATGAATTCCTTCTATAAACATAAAGACATACATAAATATACTTGGGGCAGCAAGAGGATGGAAATCAATATTAGATTACTTCATATTAAATGAAAAGACATCAAAATTTTCACTAGATGTTAGAGTTCACAGAGGATATGAAATAAGCAGTGACCACTTCCTTGTTAAAAATAAAATTAAGATTACCACCTAAATGGCTACAAGTATCAAGAACAGAAAGAAAAATTGAAACATCTGCTTATAAAACTAGACTATTGAATGACACAAATGTACAATGGCTATATGAACAAAGAATTAACCAGTATCTAGATAAAATAAAACAAAATGAAGAAATAGAAATAGAATGGCTTAATATAAAAACGATACTAAATGCAGCAGCAAATGAAAGCTTAGGAAAGACCAAAAAATTCAATAAAAGAAAAAACTGAAGATCTGGGATGATACAATCAAAGAAATAATCAAAAAGAAAAAAGAAGCCTATCACAAATGGTTAAGCAGTAAAAGATTAGAAGATGAAATAGAATATAAAAGAATAAGAACCATAGCTAAAAGAGAAGTCAGAAAAAGACATAGAGAATCATGGAACAAATTTGTTTCTAATTTAGAACATGATTTATATAAAATAAGACCCAATGTATATAAGATTTTGAAACACCTAAATGCAGATACCAAAGAAAACATAAAATTAAACACTGAATTGAAATTAGAAGAATTTCTAAATTACTACACAGAACTGTGGACAGACAAATATTTTAAAAAAGACAACTGGCAAACAATTAACGAAAATGAAAAGGAAATAACTGAAGAAGAATTAGAAATCAGCCTGAAAGAAACAAGAAACGGAAAATCACCTGGAGAAGATAAGCTAGGTTCAGAACTATATAAATACGCAGGAACAAGATTCATAGGAAGACTCTTATTATTTTTAAATAAAATTTACTCAACTGGTATTCCCCCAATAGAATGGAAAAAAGCAATTGTGATTCCTATCTTTAAGAAAGGTAATAGAGATGACCCTAAAAAGTATAGAGGAATCAGTATACTAAATTCATGTTACAAAATATACAGCAGAATCTTAAATAACAAACTAATGAAATATTCCGAAAACTTTATTCTAGGGGTACAAAATGGATTTAGAAAAGGACGATCATGTATAGACCCAGCCTTCTGCCTAAAATTAATAATAGAGAAAAGAAGAGAATATAATTTAGAAACACATATTGCATTTATTGACTTTGAAAAAGCATTTGACAAAGTTTAACATTTAATATATAACAAAGTTTAATATTTAACATATTAAAAGGAAGACAAATACCAAATAATATCCTAAAAGCTGTCACAAGTATATATGAAAATAATCAAATACAAATAAGATTAAATCATGAGCTATCATATACAAGAGAGATAAACCAAGGGGTCCGACAGGGATGTCCCCTCTCAGCAACTCTTTTTAATATCTACTTAAATGAAATAATAATAAAATGGAGTAAAAATTTACATCAAGGAATTAAACTTTCACCTACAGTTAACTTAAACACTCTCTCCTCTTTGCAGACAAATTTAATATACAAATAAGATTAAATCATGAGCTATCATATACAAGAGAGATAAATCAAGGGGTCCGACAGGGATGTCCCCTCTCAGCAACTCTTTTTAATATCTACTTAAATGAAATAATAATAAAATGGAGTAAAAAATTTACATCAAGGAATTAAACTTTCACCTACAGTTAACTTAAACACTCTCCTCTTTGCAGACGACCAAATAATAATTACAAATTCTGAAAATAACTTACAGAAAGCTATTTTAAATCTAAATGAGATATCCAAAGACTATGGTATGATAATATCAATGGAAAAATCAAAAACTATGGCCTTTAAAGGACAAGATCCAGCAAGAACTAAAATAGTATAAGATAATAAGATCTTAGAACAGGTGAATTCATTTAACTACCTAGGATGTATGATCACTTATGAAAATGAAAAAGATATAAACATAAAAATTGCAAAATATTTAAAAATAACAGGAGTAATTAACTCTATATTTAAACCAAACCTAGTTCAAAAACAAACCAGGCTAAAAGTATACAATACATTAGCCCTACCGGTCTTAATGTATGGAAGCGAAATCTGGACAATAAAACAAAAAGACAAACAAAGATTAACAACAGCAGAAATGAAGTTTATGAGAAAAACTGCAAAGTATACCCAATCAGCTAACGCCTTTTTATTCCCGTATATACGGGAGTAGGCGAGGCCATTTAGCCCTATCTAACTTTTGGAGACTGAGTGGGCAGTTCAATCTCCACTGGTACCCAATCAGAGACAGATGGCCCAAGGCTATCACTAATTAAGCGGTACGCAGTGAAGAGAGACGGCTCAAATGTGCCGCCATCTCGTGGTGCCTAACCCTAACACAATATATTTAATGTCTGAAATAATGTGGGTTCTACGGTCGATTTTCTTGAGTTTACAGGACGAAAAACCCGAGTTTCCGGGAGGAAAAACCTGCTTGCCCGTGCCAGAGATCGACTAACTCGGGAACCGGTCGAAAAAAGGCTTAGAAAAATTTCCTCTAGTCGCCGACTAGACTCGAAACCAAGACTTCCTTCGTGCGGCCAAGCGCGGTGGTGTGCAAACGCCACATCCACTGAGCTACACAGGCTCTCTGTATACCCTATTTGATCACAAAAGAAATGAAGATATTATGAAAGAATTAAACCAAGAACCAGTAATTGAAAAAATTAAAAAATATAAACATAGATGGATGGAACACGTTCAAAGAATGAAAACAGAAAGATTACCAAAACAAGCCTTAAAGTACAAGCCATTAGGAAAAAGAAAACCAGGACGTCCTCTTAAACGATGACTTCTAAGGCCAGAACAGGCCATACTAGGCCTAAATCCTAGATACGTATGATGATGATGATGATTTAAATTGTTAAAGGGATTTTACAGGATTATTACTGATGATATTTTTAAGACCAGTGCAGGAAGTGAGAGAATGAGGGGGCCATCCCTGGAGATTGTGTAAGAGTATGGTTAACAAGGGAGTTAGGACTAGATTTTTACTTGGAGGGTTGTGAATGGGTGGAATGCTTTGCCAGAGGTGATTGTGAATGCTTCAACTGTAAATGAATTTAAGGAGAGGTATGACAGGAATTGTGTAAATAATGGTTAGTGTGACAATGTCGGGTCTCCCACGATGAGTCTTTTGACTCCATAGAGACACCGTTAAAATAATAATAATAATAATAATAATAATAATAATAATAATAATAATAATAATAATGTGTGGCGAGGTGTTGTCTTTAACAAGTAGAGCTGTTCGATTCCACCTCTGGCTATGTCAACCAGAACAAACGGTTATCTTGCTCTAATAGCAATATGAACCAGATGGTAGACCTTTTTGATAATTCTTATAAACCCTTATGTAATGTACCTTATACCTGTCTTTCTCGCTATTTCTCTCTTTTATGTTTATTCTATGTACCATATCAAATTTTGTCCTGCTCATCACCAACTGCTAGAAAGATTTACACCATATTTTCTAAGCGTTCAGTTAATTTTATTGAGCTATATATATATATATATATATATATATATAGGAGTAAGGAATCTAAATTTTTTGTTTTGAAGGACAACTGCCAAAAGTAGCATTAAATTACAATATCTAAATCCAGAAACTTGAACTTCATGATGTCATTGGAAGGTGTTAAATTTGTGATAAACAATATATATTGTTTCGACTTCTGCAACTCGATGAAAGCTTTTCTTTCTTGACATTGACTTTCCCTTGTGATTGACTACTGGTGGAGAGTGAACTACCCATTCAGTTTCCAAAAGCCAGAGAGGGTTACAAAGCCTCGCCTACTCCCTATAACGGAATAAAAAGCGTTATTAGCTGATTTATATTTTATTTATTTTTCTTGATACACATAACGTTTCACGATGAATGGATCTTTATCATTAGGCAACTAATACTAGTGTTCCACAAGATTCTTCTCTTTGACCTCATAGGAAGAACAGTGATCCCCATTCCATTCTTCAATAAATCAGTAACCTTCTCTATTTGACTGCAAATCCAGAGTTCTGTTGGTGACAATATACACTACAATGCTCTGTCTCATCCAAGCCCTACACTACATACATCAGTAAAACTTGTATAATCAAAGGTTCTGATCTCCATAAGATTGTATAATGGGGTTCTGGTAAGCTTGTTAATTTTTTTGCTAGTACTGTATATGTTGGTAAAACAAAATCCTACTTTTTCTTTAATAAAATTAAATCTGATTTCACATTTGATAACCCCAATATCAGTAGACAAGATGCTATTTCCATTCGTTTTTTATATCAAATTTATACACGAGAGGTTGGTTGACAAACTTATAGTATGTTTGTACCCTCTATAGTTATTAATATCGTATGCTCAGTACAGAAGAAATTAGGTTAGTAAGGATTTATCTTTCCTTAATTCATTCCTCTCACTTCCAGCTGCTCAGTTTCTGCTGTTTATATTTTCTCTATTGCTGAATAGAACACATTATTAAAGATAAAATTATCTTCAACCTTTCCACCAATTATCTTACAACACGGGGTCATTTTTAAGGAGAACATATATACAAAGGTGGTCTGAAAAGTTCTCAGCCTAACAATGAAAAAACGAATTTATAATTTCAAAATTATTTTTATTTTTCACCATATCCTTAAAACTGATACATTTATTTCAGCGATGCACCAGTGCTATTACCCGCCCCTCTAGTCACTATAGGGACGGGATAATAGCGCTGGTGCATAAAGGGGTATTTTGCAGATCTCTACAGCTGTAATCACCTCTTGATTCGAAGAAAAACGCTGACCAGCGAGCAAGAGATTTAGTTTTGAGAGGAGATAGAAGTAGCATGGAGCCAAATCTGGAGGGAATAGGATGGATGTTCCAACAATTTATCTTGCAGTTCCCTTAATTTTCCCATTGCCAAAACACCTTTGTGGGCAGGTGCTTTGTCCTGATGAAAGATGATTTTTTTTCTTCTGCAAACCGGGTCTTTTCTAATTTTTTCGTCTAGTCTGGTTAAAAGATCGGAATAGTATTCCCCGGTTATTGTTTTACCCTTTTCAAGATAATTAATAAACAAAATGCCTTTAGCATTCCCAAACACCGATGCCATGACCTTTCCTGCTGATGGAACCGACTTTGTCTTCTTTGGCACTGAACAACCGGCTTCTGTCAATTGTTTTGACTGCAGTTTGGATTCTGGTGCGTAATGGTGAATCCACGTCTCATCCATAGTAATAAATCGAGACACAAAATTAGTTTTATTCTTGTTAAAACGCTCCAAGCACTGTTCAGAGATTTTCATGCAGGTGCGTTTTTGATCTGCTGTGAGCAAGCGCGGCACCCATCTTGTGCAAAGCTTTTTCATTTGCAATTCTTTTGAAATGCCTATAGTCTCAGCAATTTCACGCACGTTGACTCACCAGTCATCCAATTCCATATCGTACATTTGATCAATGATTTCTCTTTCACTTTTTGGATGTCCTTCACGTGGATCATTTTCAAGGCTTGTACGGCCACATTTAAACTTCGTTTCTTAATTAATTGTCGAAAACGAAGGAGAAGAGTGCCCATAAACGTTTATGAACTTCGAAAAAATTTATTTTGGCATTAAACCTTCTTTTACAAAGAATTTTATAACTGCACGATACCCAATTTTATGCTTCAGACAGCTGTATAAAACAAACTACTTGATAGAATGACTTGCAATTTCACATAGATGTACAAACTTAAAAAAAAAATATTGCCGATAGTGTTGTCATGTATGGTCGAGGCAGAGAACTTTTCAGACTATCCTCGTATATAAATATATTATATTATATTATATATATATATTTAAAAAAAAAAATATATATATATATACAGTATATGTATATATACTGTAAATATATATATATACAGGTGATGAGCGTTCCAATGAGCAATATAAGGTACAGGCAAAGAGAGTAACCTGTATGGTAAGGAAAGCCAAAGCTAATTATGAGAGGAAGCTAGCTGATGAATCCAAAAGAAACCCTAAAGAGTTCTTTCGCTATGTGGCTAGTAAAAGGAAGAATATCCATGGAAAGATTACTTTAAAAAGTGTTGATGGTAAGGAAATTACTGAAGCTAATCAAATAGTCGAGTTGCTTAGTGATCATTTCGCAAAAGTGTACCATCTTCGTAGTGATAGTGCAGTGTCAGATGTGCCATTGACTGATGAGAGTATAGAGATAGATGAAATTGAGGTGCTTAATATATTAAAGAACCTTAATGCTAACACTGCCATTGGGTTAGATGGCATATCGGCCCATGTGTTACGAGAATGTGCAAGAGAATTAGCAACTCCTCTAACCAGGATGTTTAATTTAAGCCTCAGTTCTGGTAAAGTGCCAATAGAGTGGAAAGAGGGGAAAATAGTTCCATTGCACAAGGGAGGCTCTAAGACTGATGTTGCAAATTATAGACCAATCAATATATCTGGAGTGGTGGTTAAGATTTTGGAGAAATTAGTTAAAATTAGAATTCAGGACTGGGTGGACAGCAATATGATACTTTATAAGGGGCAACATGGTTTTGTGAAAGGTAGGTCTTGCCTAAGTAATTTACTTACGTTCTATAATAAAGTAACAGTGGAGTTGGATAAAGGAAATCCTTACTCAGTGATACTGCTTGACTTTGCAAAGGCTTTTGACAGAATACATGGAACTCTGTTACATAAATTAGAGCAAATGGGTTTGGATTAAAGGATGGCTGGTGGACAGATATCAAAGAGTGGTTTACGGAGGAGCTGAGTCCAGGAAAAGGCAAGTGACTAGTGGTGTACCTCAGGGCTCAGTTCTTGGTCCTCTATTGTTTAATTTGTACATCAATGATATTGGAAATACCTTGAATGGAAATATCCACTTGTTTGCTGATGATGCAAAATTGGGAAGAGCGATAATCAATTCAAATGATGTGGATATTTTACAGGATGACTTAAATAGGCTGACGCTATGGACTGAGGTAAATGGCTGTCAGTTCAACGTGGCTAAGTGTAAGGTGATGCACTTCGGGAGGATGACATCGAATGCTGTTTACTATATTAACGGAACTGAACTGCAGGAAGTTGATGAGACAAGAGACTTGGGAGTTATTGTGGACAGAGAACTTAAGTTTAAAGGGCATATTGCTAAGATTGCCAAAACATCACATCAAATTACATGGTTGTTGAGGAACACACTAACAAGCAGGGATAGGGAAGTTATTATTCCACTCTATAAGGCATTAATAAGGCCGCATTTGGACTATTCTGCACAGATCTGGTCGCCAGGATTTCTTGGTGAAGCGGAAGTGGTAGAGAGGATTCAGAGGCGGGTTACAAAGATTGTTGCAGGTCTGTGGGATGTTCCCTATGAGGATAGATTGATGATCTGTGGGCTCCAAAAACTAGCTGATAGACGTAGGAGAGGAGATATGATAGAGGTATTTAAATTGTTAAAGGGATTTTACAGGATTGATACTGATGATATTCTTAAGACCAATACAGGATGTGAGAGAACGAGGGGCCATCCCTGGAGATTGTGTAAGAGTGTGGTTAACAAGGGTGTTAGGACTAGATTTTTTACTTGGAGGGTTGTGAATGGGTGGAATGCTTTGCCAGAACTGGTTGTGAATGCTTTAACTGTGAATGAATTTAAGAAGAGGTATGACAGGTATTGTGTAAATAATGGTTAGTGTGTCAATGTCGGGTCTCCCGCGATGAGTCTTTTGACTCCATGGAGACACCGTTAAAATAATAATAATAATAATAATATGTAAACATGGGCATATGCTGGACACACACCAGAAGAATCATAACACTAAAAGTAGCAATGCCGATTACCAATTGTCCTGCTTAGCTATTTCTTCTAAGAAAAAATTAACAATTAATTTAAAATTAAATCAACATTTAAGGGGAATTAAAGAAATCTTAGTTTAAAAAAAAATAAAAATTTAAATTTTTTAAGTCATAGGCCTGTGTAGCTAAGTGGAAGTGACGCTTGTGTCAACTGCACTAGGCCACCCAAACATACATTCAAGTCTAGTTGCCAACTGGAGGATCTTTTTCTAAGACTTTCTTTGACTGGCTCCTAAGTTAGTCGATCTCTGGCATGATCATGCAGGTTTTTATCTCCCAGAAACTCAGGTTTTTCATCCTGTAGAAACCCACACTAATCGAGACAAGAACATATTCTGTTAGGGTTATGTACAAAGAGATGGCAGCACTTGTTTGCCAGTCTCTTCATCGGTTGCCACTTATCTGTGATAGTCTTCGGCCAGCTATTTCTGATTGCTTATTGATGGAGACTGAACTGCGCAGATAGTTTTCTAAAACTAAATTGGGTTAGAAAGCCTCGGGTACTCTTTGTAAGGGAATAAAATGCACTTGCTAATTTTTATTTAATATTTCATCCAATTTTAGAAATTACTTTCTGATGCCCTCTATTTCTTGTAATTGGTTCGATCACTTTATGTTATGACAAGAATTCACGGCTTACAGGCTGTTCTTTGCCTTAAGACTTATTAATAGCTGTTAACCTGGAGTTGAAACTTTGTACATTAATAATGGAAGGGCAAGGAACAAAAAGAAAGAAAAAACCTCTCTCGTTGCCATTTCATCGCCATTGCAGACCTGTCAAAATTCATCTCGTGAATAGTGGTGCGAGTTTCGGTTTGTAGAGTTTGGATGAGCCTGACGAGCAATACGGGAGTTTGCTATTCTAGGCAATCTGAGAATGAACAGCTGTCAGAGCTAAATGTGGGTTGCACATATCTCTTAAAATTTTCAAGAAATGGTAAGTTCACATCTGATCCATGCCCTCAGATTGTCTAAAATGGCAGACTGTTGTAATACTGAGTTCAAGCTCACCTGACTTTACAATTTATCACCCTCCAGTATTACTGTAAAAATTCCCTGTTTCATTCTAGTAGGATTCTAGGATAAGTATAATAGTGAGCCTTCTTAAAGGATAAACAGGACTGAAATTATTACAATAATATAAAGTGGGAGGGCAAATTGTAAAGACTAATAACAAAGATGTAATCCACGAACTGGACCAAAGTAATTTTTAAATTGATTGCCAATTTTTTCACCACCGGTCAGGTTAGGCATTTTAGTTTGTGCCTGTATAGCCTTTTGGAAATCGTATTTGCATCTAAAATGCTAGGCTACCAGAATAAAGAAGCTATAACATCGATTTTCGTCGTTGGGCAGAGGGAAGGTTTTCTAAGATTAGGCGATCTGTGGCACAGCAAATGTGTTTTTTGTTCCCCACGGACTATCATTTTTTTTTAGCAACGCATCTGAAAAATATCGGAGGACCAAATTATTACTGACAATAATAAGTGTCGTGGTTTAGAGGCATGACCTGACTGCAAGGGTCTACGATGCTCTCTCTCTCTCTCTTCTGAAAAATCTTGATACACTGATAACTTGCACTCACCATCAGTAAAAGCTTTAAGGATGGAGCATTGGAGTTTAATTTTCTTCTATAATTAGTTACGGCTACAGACATTTATCCTACATTTCCTGCTGGATGCAGAATGTGCAAATATACAAATAGGAGAAAATATTCAGTATTAATTCAAAATCTGGAATAAAAGTTTGAATTTTTAAACCTCGGTTAGTTAAAAAAAAGCAGAAGCAGAGAATAGAATCCAATTAAAATCTAATTCAAAATACAGGTATTACTAACTACCCAAATGGACACACGGATAAAATATATCAAAAATATAACTTCATATCAACTTATTTCAATAGTACCCAAATGTTGTTTTGACTTCAATGGACATTTCGCATCCATGTAATAATATAAACATTTCAAAGCAGGTTCGGTAGTTTATGAATACAAAACTAACTCGGCATCTTAGTACAGAATAGACAGCTGCCTCAATCTGTAACAGCAATTAAAGTCTCAAATCAATCATTTACATGTATTCAAGGAAAAAAAAATTCAAGATTCTTGGCAAAAATAATCAACAGCTAGTAGGAAAATATAAGAATCATTTAACTAGAAGAGCAATGACTAGTCAAGAAATAAAATCGAATATGCTGAACTCGCCAAAGTCAAAGTGTGAGAAATCAGAAAGGACAAAATTCTAACACTGCATTAACAAAGGATGCTTTGGAAATGAATACTAGCTCGAAAATAAGATGTTTACTAGCAAGACATGGCTAAACCAAGTTAAAAAAAAAAAAGGCAGCCCACAAAGAAGAGAGAAAAACTATTAAAAAAGAGAATTTCTAGGAGAAATTGTATCTTAACTATAATTGGCTTCTTGGTGCCACCAGAGGCTTCTTATTAGATAACACAAAAGTATTTTTCAATAACATGTATATCAGAAGTATTAATTTATATTAAACAAATTCCCATTTATTCATTCATTCACAAAAACATTCCTTAAAAATTATGTTAAGACTTTTCTAATTTTATTTTTAAATTGTCTATAGAAACAAAAGTTAACATTTTTTTGCCCATGAATCAAACATACAAAAATGTCAACAACATTGTGCCCTTCCATTGGAAAAGACCTGGGTTCGATTCTCATCGTGATGAGGGGAATCCTTATATGGGCTTTTTTCAGCTGAAGGTGAGTTAGCCGATCTCATACGATGGTAGCAGGGTTTTTTCTCCCAGCATATACACAAATCAGCCATCAGAACAAATCGGCAGAACAAATTACAGACAAAAAATACTGTTGTTGTTGGTGATGCTGGGCAATAGATGGTAGTAGTGTCATAGTGGAGAATTAAGTAGTAATTGAGAGGATGAGATGTGTTTAGCAAAGTAGAGCAGTGTGCCCCCCCCCAAACGAGTCCATGGACTCCCTGGAGGTGTTACATAATAATAATAATAATATAAGAAAAGGTGATTAATAGTTTTTACATTTTCAAAATGCACTCTCTTTGGTACAACACTTGAGTAAGCAAATCCTGTGGAGGTTTCTCAAGAGAAATAGGAAAATTGTGGCAGCAAATGTTCTTTCATCGTCATATATAAAAGCCAACCCATACCTATATTTAACAACATAATTAAATATTGTTAAATATTTAACTTTATACCTATATTGTTAAATATAGGTATAAAATAAAGAGTAGCTATAGTATTCAACACTAGATACAAGGTTCTAGATTCAACAACTAGTTCAACACTAGATACTTCATTGAATGGCAGGCAATATGAAGTAGAGTGATGTGAGCAAATATCAGAAGGAAGAACTGGACAATGAGAATTATTTGTGCCTATGGTTCACAGAAGGTTCTACTAAGGTAGAAGTGGAGGAATTTTTTGCGGCTTTAAAGAAAGCAACTCACACAACGAAAAATGTCCTTGTTGGAAATCTAAATAGCAGAGTAGGAAATGATTGTCAGACATACAGGTTTAATATACTGTCATGGGCATGGATGTTTGTGATTGTCTGTGTAAATATTAATGATGGTTGTTGGCTATAGATGGCGTCAGTGTAGTTGGTGGATACAGAATTGTAGAGTAGGTGCCCTCTCTCGATGAGTTTTTGGACTCCTTGTAGGTGTCACGTAATAATAATAATAATAATAATAAATTTTGGACAATATAGCAAAGCAAATAATAATGGCAAATACCTGTTAGATCTCTGCTCAGGACATGGACTAGTTATTACTACACAATGTTCCAACATAATATGTGCACAAATTCACATGGACAGAAGAGGCAAAGAATAAGAAAAGTCTCATTGACTATGTTATTGTTGATAGTGGATGCAGGACACCAGAGTGTACAGAGGATTTGAAATTGGAAGTGATCAGAGGAGAAAATTGAATTTCATACCAAAAAGAACATGTAAGAAAGTTTTAAAATATTGTTATTATTACGTGACACCTCCATGGAGTCGTAAGATTCATTGAGGGAGGGAGGACACCTACTCTACAACTCTTTGCCTCCATCACTCAATCCACTGACTACTACCAACCAAAGTGAATAAAAGTTTAGCAGATCTCAGATGTGAACTGTAGACTGAAAGAGTTTGAGAAAGGAACCAAACCCTGAAGAAACCATTGACTGATTTAGCCAGAGAGGCACGTGGTGAGGTTGCCTGCAAGGATAGAAAAATCAAAACTCCATGAATTTTGATTTTTCTATCCTTGCAGGCAAGGAAGTTCCTGGCAAATAAGTCAGCGTTTATAGAATATAGATGAAAATGTAAGAAAACTAAACACTGTGTAAAACTAGCTAAACAAAAGTCACGGGAAGATTTGGTAAGAACATAGAAAATAACTATTAGGAAGGTGGCAAAATATTCTGGAGTCTGTTGAAAAAGCTGGAGGAAAGATTGCTGTAAAAGGAATTAGATGATAAAGGTGACACGAAAACTAGAGACAAAGTTATCCTTGACTTATGCAGTAATTACTGCAAAAAATTGCGAAATGAAACATGCAGTAACAGCACAGCAGTAAAAAACACTTAACAGGCATGCAATCAGGAATACATAACCATACTTGAAGTAGAAGTCATACGAAGCCTGAAATGTGGAAAGGCAGCAGGAGTAGATGATATTTGACCAGAAATGCTCAAGTATGGAGGTATAAAAGTCTTGAAGTGGCTGCGCTGCACAGTTCAAAAGGCATAGACAGATGATTGGAGTAGAGCTCTGATAGTGCCCATATATGGATTCGCCACTGCTGATCAACAGGAGATCTACTCACATACGTCACCCATCTCTGGACAAATGCTATGGAGAGGTTTGACGAATCTCAAGTGGTTGCACTAGATATCTCCAAAGCCTTTGACCGGGTCTGGCATAAAGGCCTACTAGGCAAACTACCATCATTCGGTCTGACTCAGGACTTCTGTAGTTGGATTGACAGCTTTCTGTCTGGACGCACACTGTGTGTGATGGTGGATGGCTCCCTATCCTCTCACCACTCAATTATGCTGGGGTCCCACAAGGTTCTGTTTCCTAACCAACCTTCTTCCTGCTATATATCAATGACCCACTGCAATTGACCTCCAACCCAATACACAGTTTTGCAGATGACAGCACACTTCACTCCTTGCTTGCATTTGATAAGCCTTATCCTTCACAAGTCACCTCAACCTACAAAACATCAACCACCACCACCACCACCCTCAACTCCGATCTCCAAACCATCCTACAATGGGGTTCGGATGATTTCATAAATTTCAACGCCAATAAAACCCAGTTCTGTACTATTTCCCATAAAAAAGAACCATTTTTCCCCAGTATCCTTTTTGACGATACCCGAATTTCCAGACAGTCTGAGATCTCTCTTTTTGTAATCACCCTCACATCAAACTTCTCCTGGCATAAACATATCATAACCATTGCATCCTCAGCCTAAAAAAAACTAGGATTTCTCTTTCATTCAAGACGTTACTTCATCCTAGAACAGCTACTAACATTATACAAATCTGCCCAACTATTGAATACTGCTCCCACATATGGGGTGGGGCTCTTAAAAGCTCTCTCAAAATGCTCGACTCAATACAGAGGAGAGCAATTAGACCCCCCCTCCACTTTCACACAGACGTATGGTCTCTGCGGTATGTATATTCTACAAATATTTCCATGGGAAATGCTCATCCAAAATAACATCAATAATTCCTCTGCTCAGTACAAAGATCATTGGAACATGTGCAGCTGCTGCACAACATCTCCTCACAGTACACCTAGAAACAAACAGAACAAGTTTCTTTTCCTCTTCCTTCATCCTGCAACTGCTGCACTGTGGAACAGTCTCCCACCTGCTGTGTTTCCCAAGGAATACAATTTAAAGTCATTCAAATCAAATGTAAACAAATTCCTCCTCTCCCAACCCACTACCCATACATGGTAATATAGGTTGAACAACCAACCTCCTGTGTATGGGCTCCAACATTAAAAAAAAAAAAAAAAAAAAAAAAAAAAAAAAAAACATACATACATATATATATATATAAAGGGAAATAAAACTGAATGTGAGAATTGCATAGATATTTCCCTACTGATTGTTCCTGGAAAGATTTATGCAAGTATACTTGAGAAATGGTTGAGAAGAGAAACTTGGTGAAGAACAAGCTGGATTCAGGCCAAATTGAGGTTAGTTATCAGGATCAGATTTTCACTTTATGACAAACAGTTGAGATATCATGGGAATATAACTAAGATCTGCAAAAGGAGTATGACAAGGTGCCAAGAGAAAAGCTATTTGAATCACTATAGTTATATGGTGTCAATGGGACATTATATTTAGCAATACTTAGTCTTTATTTGAGTTGTAAGTCAGCAGTTAGAAGTGAAGGAAGTACAAGAAGTTGGTCTGGTGATAAATCTGAATCTTGTCAAACAAGGATGTACATTATCCCGTCTGTTACTCATTATCTATATGGATCACATTATAAAGGAAAGTGTTATTAAACCTGATATCAAAATTGGAGATGTTAATCTCAGCTCTTAATTTTATGCAGATGATGTTATATTTTTAAATAAATCCAGTAGAAGTCTGCAAGATTCCCCGACTAAACTGAATAACTGTTGTAATAAATATCGTATGGAAATCAGCAACAACAACAAGACAAAGACGATAGGCAGAAATATTGAAAATATCAACTGCACATCATGAATGGAGAACCTATAGAACAAGTAAAACATTTCAGCTATTTATTGGAAGTTTATCCGCTTGGTTATACTATAAATTAAAGATACTAAGAAATTATATACTTGGTTTAATCCTTTATCCAAGCGTTAGCAAACAAGGTTTGCATCTGAAATATAATCAGGATTGGGACAATTCGTATATAGAAGCTAATGACTTCACATTACTTGCCTTAGTATCCCACAATGCAAAGCAAATATCCTCACGGGTATGGTATGTATAATGCTATTCATTATGGAAAGGGTCACTACCCAGACTGGTTTTGACCTTTATTGAGGTCTCTTCAGTGGGAGCCAGACCCAGAGGGGTACTAAGGTTGAAGTAATGCTGAAGTCATATTTTCATATACAAGTAGTCAAAAGATGTCACACCTTATTATTAAAATACTCATGGATTAGAGATAGTATCTTTAATTTATAGTATAACCAAGTGGAAAAACTTCCAACTGAATTACTTTTTTAAACAATTTTTTTTAGTTAAAAATAATATTTAGCAAAGAGAGTGAGTGGTTAATGTGCTTACAGGAAATTATAGCTGCAACTCTTTGAAATTATTAGAGTTTATTTTTTTAAATACAAATTTTATGCTATGAATTTTTTTTTTCTGGCTGATGAATTTAAATGGCACACAAAATGGAAGACCATCAGAAAACTTATAATTGTGCATATATATGCAGTTGTTTTAAATGGAAATCTCCTTTTTATTTGATCATTACTCTCACAACATAGTAAATACAAGAAAGTTATATTTATAAATACTTATGCAGTTTATACATATAGAAAAAAAAAATACTTTATTCAAAAACTCCAATATATTTCATCCATTGTAACATGGACAACATCAGGAAGAAAGCCCAGTAACTACATTCAAAACATGAATCACGAGTATGAATTATGTGGCTCGTGGATACTAGCTCATCTTATATAAGTTCATATCAGAGTTTTGAATAAAATTCTATATTTTTTCTACATATGTAAGCTGTGAAGAATCAACAAATATGTCTAGTACACATGTTCTTTTAAAACAATTGACAAGAAAGTTATTCTTATACTGTATCACACAATATACACTATATACAATAATGACTTCAGGCTATTCAAGTGGTTTGTCTAATTTTGTTAAAGAAATTTATACAAAATTACTACATGAACTGTATTGTGTGAAAATGATTTTAGGTTTTCAGCAATTATGAGTACTATATTAACATGTTATTTTCATCATACAATTTTTTTATTTGCATTCCCTAAAGCAGGAAATTTAAAAAAAAAATCATCAGAAAAGATATTTCTTTGGTATTGTTTCAAATATGATTTTTTAGAATTTCTTCTGTTATCAATACCTTAATGAAAGAAAATAATATGCTTTTAATTAAAATTTGATTTTTGTGAAAATCAACTTTAAATTAAATTTGGCTGATCACTACAAAAACACTACTGAAGTATTTGCTGCAGCAGAAATCATTTTCATATAAAAACAGAAGCAGAAGTAGTGGTAGGTTTGCTGCTACTCCCACTCATTTTTCTCACTTTCTGTATATCTCTATTCTCTGTAGTTTACTATAGGTTCTGCAGTCTCTTGTGTGGAAGTAATATAAAAAAGTATGATAAACAGAAGAGCCTCCATAGCTCAGTCAATATAGATGAAGTACTTTGGTCGGAAAGACCTGGGTTTGATTCCTGTCAGCAACATTAAAACCTTCATCTGGTCTTAAATGGAGGTGGGGAATTTTTTAACCTGGAAACTTGGGATTTTGTCCCCCAGAACAGGCAAACCGACCCTGTGAACACACACATCGATTACAGTCATGAATATTGCCCTTAAAGAATGCAGCAAAATAATGATGAATCGACTACATTAATTTGTTGTAAGCCCCTCATTGAGTATGGGGGGAGGGGATCAACCCGTCTTAAGGGATGGATGAGAAGGATAGGATAGGATGATAAACAGAACGTAGAAAAACTTTAGGAAAGTATTTACAATATTATATGTAAATGTACCAAAAAAAACAGAGATTGTGCTCAGATTATTATTATTTATTATTATATGACATCTCCAAGGATTCATCATGGGAGGGCATATTACTGCAATGCCCAACTTACTGTCTCCATACATAATCCTCCACTTACTACTAATATCAACACACAAAACTAAAAGTTGAAAAGTATTATTATTATTACCCAAACCCACATGGAGTCAAAGGCTCATCTAGGAAGTCCTTTTATCGTAACACAGTTCATCATACCATGCTTTAAACACACTCAAATTCTCTTCAGACAACACACTCTCAGGCAAGCATTCCAATCATTCACAACTCTGCATGAAAAAAACCTGCTTCTCACTCCCTACTCACACCCTCTTTATACAGTTTCCAGGGATGACCCCTGATCTCCCACTATTTTCTGTACAAACTCTCCAGCATTGATCCTATAACAACCCTTTCCTCCTGTCCACCAGACTCTGCAAGTTGCATCTTCTCAATCTTTTCTCATACTTGGCATTCCAGAGGTTAGAAACTACCTTAGTCAGTTGCCTCTGGACACCCCTTTCCAACATCTCTTCGTCCTTTTGAAAACCAGGTGACCAAATCTGGGCACAATAGTCCATGTGTGGCCTAATCAAAGTCTTACATAATGGAATAAGACTCTCCCTACTTCTACATGTCAGTGTCCTCATCATTCCCAGAAGCCTTTGTGTTGTCTTCACAATTTTGGCTGTGTGTCCCCTAAATTTCAGATCCTTATCCACTATCCCCCCAGTCTTATTTCCTCCACCTCTGACAATATATCCTCACCAAGCATAAATTCTGCATCCCATTTTTGTTTAACAAATTTTAAAACCTTACATTTTGCAACATTGAGCTCACATCTCCATTCCCAATCACTCAATTTATTCAAGTCTTTAAGGATACGACATCTCTACTCTTCATGGTTCCCAACTTTGCATCATCTTCAGACAACTCAATATCTCCATCCAAATCTTCACGAATCATTATTCGTGAAGATTTAGATGGAGATATCATTAATATACAAGTTAAAAAGCAATGGCCCTAAAACAGATCCCTGAGGCACACCGCTAGTAACTTTCCTTATCATGGATATTGCTCATCCATACACAACTTGTAGATACCTATCAGATAGCCAGTTTCCAATCCAATATCCAACCCCTTCCGCTCTAGTTTGACTATCAACTTATCATGTGGTAATCTATCAAAAGCCTTTGCGAAATTTAAGTATATTACTGTGTATCCTTCTCCTCTGTCCATGGAAGCAGTCACCTTATTGTAATAAGTAAGTAGATTACTAAAACATGATCTCCCTTTAGCAAATCCATGCTGTCCATCAAAGATAATACCATTGTTGTCAACCCAACTCTGGATCCTAGTTCTCACAAGCTTCTCCAACAACTTAACCACAATGCCTGATACACAGATAGGCCTATAGTTTGATGCTTGAGTTCTATCACCTCCTTTATGAAGTGGCACAATCTTGCCCTCCTTCCACTACTTAGGAACTTGATCCAGTGCAAGACTCGTATTAAAAAAATATGTCAAGGCCGACGTCAACTCCCTGACACATTCCTTCAGAATACGTGGTGATATATTATCAAGTCCCACAGCCTTATTCACATCTAGTTTGCTCAACTCCCCATACACCTCTTGCTTACTTACAGACAGTCTCTCTTCCCCTTCATGGAGAGATGCTCTCAATCTCTCCATGAAGTCCCAACAAGCAAATGGTATGGTTCTAATCACGTACCACTGTTGACAGTTTGTCATTAGGCATTGAGCCTCACCTGGTGTCAGGACCATCAAATCTGGGGATCTTGAGGGTTCACTGGATGGTCCCAAACTCAGATCACCTTGAGCCATGCCCGGGTGGTTGCGGCCAGGTGGAGCGGCGCATTGTTCTGCTGAAACAGACCACTGGCTGCAGGATGCATGAAGGCCATGAAATTGTGTAGGTGATCAGCCAGCATATTCTGGTAGCTTGAAGACACACTAAGGGACCTGATGTGTCACATGAGAAGGCTCCCCAAACCATCACAGAGCCACCACTCCTTGAACAGTGCCGACCTAACACGAAGGGACCATAGCCTCATGCTGTCGACACCACACCTGCACCCTCCTGTTAGCTCAATACAACTGATAACGGGATTTATCAGACCACATGACTCTGATCCACTCTGCAATGGTCCAGTTTTGATGGTCCTGACACCAGGTGAGGCTCAATGCCTAATGATAAACTGTCAACAGTGGTACGTGATTAGAACCATACCATTTGCTTGTTGATGCTGCTTGGACCTCTGACACTGAAAATGGAAGTGATTTGTACAACCATTGTCCTGCGGTTGGTCTACAAGCCTAGACAATCTATGTCAAACCCGGTTATCAATGATGTGTGGTTAGTAGCCATCACCTGCTCACTGGGGTCTGGCATGAAGTCAACATAGATGAAGTTCTTTGGTCGAAAAGACCTGGGTTTGACTCCCATCAGTGACATGAGGAACCTTTATCTAGTCTCTTTCATGCATGCCTGTTGATGGTATACTCAAATAACAGCCTGTACTCTCTGAGGCATTGACTCATGACATGAGAGGACATTAGACCTTTGATACGGTTGCCGTTGAGAGCTGTAAGTGGGTGATAGAATGACCCATCTGTCCTGCACCAATAATACATCCATAATGAAAGTTGCTAATATCGTCACATTTACCCACATTTGTCGAATGCGATACACTGTTGGGAAGCCCTGATGTCTGCCTATTTGCCATCTGCATTTGGTTTGGGTACGTTTCACTCTGCACGGGGGAATGCAGTATTAACTTCCCTCTAATGTCTATTGAGTGTACATATACATGTGTATATAGATATTATATACATATGTATATGTAATAATAATAATTAACAATATTATTATTATTCTGGATGTCCATGGAGTTATAAGACTAATCATGAGAAGTCCAACTCAGACAATACAGTCTCATATCTCTCCTTAACCTCATTCATTGTCAGCACTCTCACATCCACTCAGGCAAAGAATCCCATACCACTACCTCTCTCTCCATGCAAAAAATCACTTCTTACTCACTATTTCCTTCTGCAACTCTCAGGGATGGCCTCTTGTCGTTCTTCCATATGAAGAATCAATAAGTATATCAAATATAGTATTTAGTTGAGAAGAATATAAAGGCTACATTTTTAAAAACATGCAACAGCAGGCAACATGTTGAACGATGACACAATGTTTCCATGATTTGGATAGATAATGGAAATCTTAGGCTTTTCAACAAGAAACTAGGTGATCCTCTTAGGAACCTTATTTCATCTTTTGTTATAATATATTAACATATTTTACTGACCTGAGTGCTATTTGAATCTTACCAGATTCTCACTGGAGACTGGAAGAAAACAGAGATCTCTCATGGAAGGGATCATGATTCCTAATAATTAGGTTTCATAGATACACCATTCATTTGTTATTAACACAAAATTTCTGTCTGACTGTAGTTTGGTCTATTTGTTATCAGAAAAGAATGAAGATTAGTCTCCAGATATTCCATGAAAAATCTCATTCATGTTAATCTGGTAATTACTCCTCATCAACTTATATTATTATTATTATTAAACAAGACCTCATGGAGTCAAAGACTCATCTAGGAGGTCCTTTTATCTCACACACATCTCATCATACCGCGTCTTAAACACATTCAAACTCCTTGCAGACACCACACTCTCAGGCAAGGCATTCCAATCACTCACAACTCTGCACGAAAAAAACCTGCCTCTCACTCCCCTACTCACACCCTCTTTATACAGTTTATGTCTCGATCATGCCCCCCCTCCTTCTATCCACTAGGCTCTGTAATTTGCATTCTCTCAATCTGTCCTCATATTCCACATTCCAGAAGCTGACTTAGTGAATTATCTCTGAACCCCTTCCAACACCTCATCATCTTTTGAAAGCCAGGTGACCAAATCTGTGCACAGTAAATCATATGCAGACTGATCAAAGCCTTGCACAATGGAATCATAACATCCTTACTTTTACATGTCAGTGTTCTCTGCATCATTCCTATAATCTACTGTGTTGTCCTCACAATTTAGCAAAATGTCCACAAAATAAATTTCAAGTCCCTATCCACCATCGCCCCTAGATCTTTCATCCCTTCCACCTCCTCTAAAACATCCCCACTAGTCCTATACTCTGCATCCCATCTTTGCTTCTCAAATTTTAAAACCTTACACTTTGCTACATCAAACTGACATCCCCCATACCCATTCAGACAGTCTATTTAGGTCCTCTTGCAAAGCTACAACATTGGCTCTACTTCTCATAACTCTCCCAAACTTTGCATAATCTGAAAACTACTATATATCACCATTTAAGCCCTTTCCAATGTTATTTACATACAAATTAAACAATGGATCCAAAACAGATCCCTGGGGCATACCACTAGTTACTTTTCTTTTCTGGGATATCACTCCCGTATACACAACCTCAGATAGACAATCTTCAATACATTGCACTAATCTGCTATCCACTCTAATAATCAAAGTTGCTAAATCTAAATATACTGCATCCTCCCCTCCCCCTTCTAATGTATTTGTTATTTTGTTATAATAAGTAAGCAGATTGCTAAAACAATCTTTCTTTAGTAAAAACCCATGTTGTCCATTAGGATGAATAACGATGTAGTCAATAAGCATGTGAGATCTATGTTTTTTCCTTATGGCATGTAACGAGTGGCTAGAATAAGCCACCAATGGGACTTAAGTGGTACTTCTCCAGCGAATGTGCTCAGAGGAATTTCATCCCATGTGTGAGAGTTAGGACCACCCTCAACTCCTTGGAGGTACCTGTATAATAATAAGACTCAGCCAGAATCCTTTATTTAGGCTCTTTCAATGAATATTAAAATTAGAAATTTATTATATTTTAATGTAAGTGCATGCTATACATTGTAGTAAGTGTTCAAAACTAAACTGATCCAAGTAATAATTACAGCAAAATGTAATTAATAAGAAAAAAATTGGAGCTCTTTACACTGTACAAAACAAAGCTGTTTAAAAAATAAGAGAATTTAAAAATTTTAAAGACAGAGAGAAACTGTTTATAACTTTATTATGATATTACATTATTCAATAATAGATATATAAGAAAGCTATAATATTTTTTGTTAAACAAAATGAGTTATTGTTGTCAAAAAGCCTGTGAAGTATTCATCATATATATAGCAACATTATCCATTCAAGTACATATTAATAGATCTCATAGAAATGTGAGGTCTGATTAATTATGCTGAATTTCAGTGTCTCTATTCAGTTGTACTGCAAATAAGAAATACTGGTAGTACTTCTGATGAGGAAAAAACTGACATTATTCTTGTGGGAATAATATTTGAAATAGACAGAAGTAACTCTAACTGAAAATGTCTGATTGCTAACCATTTATGGTCATCATCATCATCTGTAAATTATACCCAGTCTCATCTCTCTTTAGCACTCATATTTCTCTTACAGTTGTTTTGGAACTACAGCCAAAGGAAATGAAGCTCTGAGATGAGTGTATTATGTTTAGTAATTGTGTATATTCTTCTGGCCAATTTCCTGTTTTGCAGGATTCAGAAACTTGAGCTTCTAAGAGGGTATCCATCAGCACCACTATATGATACCAGCAACCAGATTTCTGCACAGTTTAAGCTTGCATAATGTTTGTGTCATAATTAATTATGATATATAGGTAACCCCATTTAACATGGTTCGAGAATTGGGGAAATTTCTGTACAACATGGGACATAATGAGAGCTTTTAAGAGCAAGCACCATCTCATTTGATATTTTTCATTCGAGCATATATATGTCGTGTCAGATTGGCATACAGAATTTTAGACTTTATTAGAATTTTAAATTCATTTTGTTCATGGAGTATTAAACATATTTTAAGACTTTCACTGTTTTCTTGTTTGTACTATTCTGTGTATGTAATATTGAACCTTTTTTAAAGAAGTGTGTTAAATATTTATTTTTTGTGAATTAATTTGTAGCCCTGAACAATGTCTGCCGGAAGTAAAAAAGTACCTTTTAAAAGACATTTCATCTTGCTAGAATTAAAAATACAAATTTTGGATCAGATTTTGGAAAAGTATCATATATTGCAAAAACCTTGGATTTAAATGAAGCAACAATCTGGACCATAGAGAAAAATGAACAGAAAATTAGAGCTTCCATTGCTGCAGGTTGTTCTATCTCTGCAAATATGACAGCTCGTCCCAGAGTGCACCAAGACTTGAAAAAATGGAAAAACTCTTAGTATTTAGATTGATGACTGCTCAAAAAAAATGGATCCCACTGGACACCAATGCTATTAAAATAAATAATAAATTTAGTTTAATCCTTTATCCAAGTGTGAGCAAACAAAGTTTGTGCCTGAAAATATCTTCAGGACTGGGATAAGGTAGTAGTAGTACAACACCGGGCAACTCGTAGCAAAGGTGGACCAAGCTAACATCATTCCTATCTCAGTATCTCCCATAATGCAAAATACATCTCCTTGTGGATATGTATAATGTCATGCATTAAAGGAAGGGCCACTACCCAGACTAGTGTTTCAACCTTTATTGAGGTATCTTCAGTGGGAGTCACACCCAATAGTGGAGATACCAGGAAGAAGCAATGGTGAGGTCATCTTTACCTATAGGAGTTGCCAAAAGGTGTGCCACCTTTTTATTAAATTACTCTGGATTTAGAGAAAGATGTTGAAAGTTTATTTTTCACTTGGTTAGACTATAATAAATTTAGTTTAATCCTTTATCCAAGTGTGAGCAAACAAAGTTTGCGCCTGAAAATATCTTCAGGACTGGGGTAAGATAGCACAACACTGGGCAACTCCCTGGTGTTGTACTACCTAAATAAATGTTGTACTAAATAAAGCTTTATTAAAATAAAACTTTAAAAATTTACAACTACTGTACTTAAAAGAAAATGGAGAATCTGCTATTAACCCACTTTGTTGCTAGCAAAGGTTGGTTCAGCTGTTTTAGAAAACGTTTTCATTACAAAACATAAAAATACCAGGGAAAAGCGCATCAGCTGATAATGAAGCTGCCAAAACTTATCCAAAGGAATTGCAAAAAATTATTAAACAGGTTGGATATACAACACAAGAATGCCTAGGGAATTATAAACTACATTTAAAACTAATTACATCAGGAAATCGTTGCAATGGGTTTTAAATAAAGTAGACGACGAATCTATCGAAGTCATGGAAACTTTACAATTTTGGACTGTATTAATCTCATAACTTCATCTATCAAAGAAATAAAAACCAACAACGTTAAATGCCTATTGGAAAAATATATGGTCAGAGTCAGTTCAAAGCGAAAATCTAATCGAGCCAGCAGAAAACGGAATGAATGCAATAATAGACCTTGCCAAGTCTCTAGGAGGGGAAGGTTTTGGCGATATGAATGTTGAAGATATTCAAGAATTACTGGTGGCAGATGAGACTGATGAAGCAAATTTGGTGGAAATGGCATCTGGGATAAACCAAATTAATTCAGAGGATGATAGCACAGATGGAAATGATGAAGTTAAACATTTTACCCTAAAAATAACTCGCCCTCGCATATAACTCACACCTCTGAACTTTACGAAAAAAAATACATTAAAAAGTTTTGCATATTATCTCGCACACGAAAAATGCTTAAACATGTTCAAGTCGAGGCGATAATAACTCACTCCCCCACGGTTAACAATACGCCCTCCCCAACAGCCATTATACTGCAGATGCAAGAAAAACAACTAGCTTTATTGTATCCCTGAATAAGGTACAGAGTCTTTTGCAATTTGCAATATATTTCTCAACAAACAGTGCAATTACAGTCAGCTGTAATAAAAACGGCGCTAACTGATGAATCACATGTCCCCTCCCACAAAAGCTATGCTGTACAGACTCAAGCAAAACCATATGTTGAACAGGAAACACAGTATCTAACTAAAAACTCTTGTCCAATTTTTCAATTACATGAAATAAGTGTTTGTTTTATTGCATTTGAAATTCTCGATGTCATTATCACAGATCACAAAGGCTAACTTCAAATAAAATTCTACCACAAATTGAAACATGCCACATAATGTGTGTGTGAGTTCCTGTGCCAGCTCAAACGCAAACAAGCAGCAATAAAATTCAACCAAAGATTGGAACTTGATGTGAGCTGAGCCCGCAGGTAATGAGAAGTTCCATCAGAATGATAAACAACACCCTGTCGTGAATGAGTTAACACTAAGAAATATATAGTGAATGTTGTTATGACAGTTTCAGATGTTATGGAATTCGGTTGAAGAGAATTAGCATTTCAACTCAACAATTGTAGGTTACCTTCATCTTTGGGTCGCACAATCTTTTGTTAATACTGCTCTCTGGTGTAAAACAAAATTTAATTTGTACATATTGTAACAATTAAAAAAAAAAGATTGAATAATTTATAAGCGTATAAAAGGATGTCACCTGTAAATCGTTGACGTGCCAGCAAAATTCTCGGACGCGCCGCCTCTGGCACGCGTGCCATAACTACTCATTAAATAGTTATATCACAATATATTTGACAAAGAAAGATGAAAATAATTCAAGATACATAAAAGAAGTAAGTACACTTTTTTTTTCTCTTCAAGAATGCATCTTGATTATATGTACAGAGATTCTTTAGAAAGAAAAAAGAGCAAAACAAAATGTGTGACTGTGACAATTAAATAAAAGTTCTCCACCCCCCCTCTCAATTCAGCACGTGTTCCTGTGAAATGAGATTTTGTTATTTTTTTTTTGTTAACTTAAATCAGTTGAAACTGTTAAGAAAGCTGTAGGTGTTTTATTCAATTTGTTTCTTCCTTTCCTTAAGTCAAACATCAGGTATGCTATTCACTCTGCCAACCAGGCAGGCAAATCTGTTCACTTTCCATTAAAATAAAATATTTGGTAGTGATAGCAAAGTCAAATAAAATGATGGTATCAAAATAAAAAATAAATGATAAAAAAAATCAAAATAAAACAAAAATTTATTTTATTTCTTCAATAAAATAAAGGAAATGAATAGATACATGAAAAAAGGAGGGCAATATTCATAATGAGAATAATTTATTTTCTTGGACATCTTCACAGGGTCAATGACTCATTGTGGGAGGTCCTTACCAACTGTTATTCACATAAATACCTATCATAACTCTTCTTGAACTCATTCACCAATGAAACACTCATGAAAGACTCTGGCAACTATTCATTAGCCTGTGTCAATCCTATAAAGTCCCTTTAATGTCTTATATGTTTCCAGCGTATAACACATCATTAAAAAGAATACTGTACTTACTTTGGAATTGGTGACTGCTGAAACAAAAGACAGAAAGAAATGGAGAGACATTGTGGCTAGGGTCAACAAGTACTCAGACATGAGGAGACAAACAAGAAAAATGTTTCTATCATATGCCACTTTCTTGCCTATTACCTTTGTGGGTAAATTGAAAGTCTGTGAAACACAAGTCTGTGCATCACAATCTTGGTCGCTTATCTCTGTATCCACTCTATCATCCCCCCCCCCCCCCCAAGGAACCAAGGTGACTAGATCAGCACAATAATCCAGGCTTTAATAAGGTCACATAAAAATGACTAATAATCTCCCTGTCTATGCTAATGAGTAATTAAGTAATCTGATGAGCTTGATTGGCCACCATTTGCAGTATGTCCTCTAAACTTCAATCCCCTGCCCACAATCACTCCCAAATCCTTGGCCTAATTAATTTCTTGTAATCTAGTTCCATCAATATAGCTTGTGATCTTTTCTTTCCAAAGCAGATGACCTCACACTATGCCACATAGCAGCTGCTATCATTTATCCCAACTTCCAGTCTATTTAAGTCATTGTAGAATTTCTTTATCTTTATTGACTATTGCTCTTCTCATCTTTCAGAGCTATGAAGGAGCTTCCAATTTTCTTGTACATTATCGTACTATGTGGACTGATCAGTAAGTTTAATAGCAAACTAATGGGTTTAAAACTAGGTTTAAAAATAAAATTATTCTTATCACCAATCTTTTTTCTTTCCATTGTTTATTTTCCACATAATAAGCTTTCCAATCATTTTAATTTAATCATTCCAATTGTTTTAATTTTTAGCTATTTACATTATTCCAATCGTTTTAAATTTTAGCTATTTACATTATACAGTTATAGGTTTAAAGCACACTTTAATAATTCCCCTTCCATATTGGTTGTTCTAGTTTCTTTCTGGGTTTTAAACATTATTTATCATTATTTTTATGTTTCGCCACTATTTCCAAATTATCCAATCTACTGTCTGTATCACTCATCCAGTTAATAATAATACAGAAGAATAAAGACAGATCACACCTGAAGGTGAATTTTTACTATTCATTAAAAATAAATAATGGCAATCTTTTTTCTTTTGATTTATATATTAGCTCAAACATTCTATAGTTTCTATGTCTTAATCATATCACTACAGGATTCCAGTCAATCAGGCTGACTAGTAGGGTACTCCTATATTATTATTATTATCCTAAGACCCCCATGGAATCACAGACTCATCTAGGAAGTCCCTTTTGTCATACATACAGATTGCCATACTGTGCCTTAAAGCATATTCAAATTCTCTGCAGACACCCCACTCTCAGGCAGTGTATTCCAATCATTCAAAACTCTCCATGCAATAAACCTGCTTCTCACTCCCTTATACTCACCTTATATAGCTTCCAGGGATGACGCCCCTGTTCTCCTCCAATCTTCCATCATTTTATGTAAAACCTCTTCAACGATAATCCTATAACAACTCCCTATTACTAACTTGTACGTCTCTATCATATCAGCCTCCTCTTCTTCCTATCCACTAGACTGCAAAATTACATCGTTTCAACCTTTCTTCATACTCAACATTCCAGAGATCAGAAACTATTTTGGTCAATTGCCTCTGGACCCTCTCCAACATCTCTTATTCCTTTCGAAAACCAGGTGACCAAATCTGTGCACAGTGATTCATATGCAGCCTAATAAAAGATATTATACAATGGAACCAGAATCACCTCACTTCTACAAGTTAGTGACCTCTACATTGTTGCCAGAATTCATTGTGTTGTTCTCACAATTTTAACAATATGTCCTCTAAATTTCATCTTTATCCATCATAACCTCAAGTTCTCTTATTTCCTCCATCTCAAACAATATATCGACACCAACAGTAAATTTTTTTCCATCTTTGTTTTCCAAATTTTAAAACCTTAAATTTTTTTCCATCTTTGTTTTCCAAATTTTAAAACCTTACATTTTGCAACATTGAACTGGTATCCCCCCTCCCCAATCAAGTGCCCATTCACTAACTCTATCCAAGTCTTCTTTTAGGGCCACAACATCTGCTCTATTCCTCATAGTCATCCCAACTTTAAATCAATGCAAGCACGCAAAAGTAATTTTTAATCGGTGAATAGTCCGCTTTTTTCCCCGTTTTTCTACGTTTTTGAGTGCTAAATTGTTTCTCTGAATATGAGTGTACTTCAGTGGTTGTTTTTTGGAAGTTAGTTGCTGTCGCGATATAATATATTTTGGTACCGTCGGAATCGAACGCATAACGGTGGAAGACAAAACGAAGCTAAGTTACTGTATTTAGTTATATTTCATTTTATTTAATTATATTTAGTACTTAAATGTTCTGATGTTTGTACTTTTTTTCCTCTTATTTATTAAATGAATAATTATTAAAGATTACGCTACTCGGCAGTAAGGAATGATGGTGGATTCAGCAGCAGTCGCAAGTGGCGTAACGCCAAGAACTCCGCCATTTAAGAACTCAATTATTAGCAATATCATAAGGGACTTTGTGGCATGCAGTACTTGCGGCATGTATGCGTCTCGTGAATTACATATGTGGCTTGTTAAAGAGAGTGGAGAGCGTATGTGCGCAAAATGCAGGCAGTTGGAGGAAATAAGTACATTAGATATATCGATATCCGACTTTGTTGCTCCAGGAACGAGGAATGAATGTAGGAAGACAAGTAGTATGATAGCAGAGAATGAGAAAATAATAGTTGATAGTGTGGAAGGTGTGAGTGACTGTGGAAGTTTAGGAGATGGTTTTGTTTGGGAGAGTGAATTTAGATTAAGAGTAACTGACCTGCAGAGGGAGATAGATGAGTTGAAAGAGGAGGTGGAATGTCTTGTGAATGAGAGCAGAAGTATGAAAGATAAGATTAGGAGAATGGAAGATATAAATGCAAGGCGAATCAGAGTAGGAGAGAGAGAGAATTTAGGGAGTATGAGTGAGAGGTATGGGTGTGCTAGAACAGGAGAGAATGGAAACAGTTGAAGAGAGGGAATGAGAGAGAGGTATGGGAATGCTAGCAGACGAGAGGATGGAAACAGTAGGAGAGACAGAATGAGAGAGAGACATGGAAGTGCTAGAAGAGGAGAGAATGGAAACGGTAGGAGAGATGGAATGAGAGAGAGGTATGGGAATGCTAGAAGACGAGCGGATGGAAACAGTAGTAGGAGAGACAGAATGAGAGAGGGATATGGAAGTGCTAGAAGTGGAGAAAATGGAAACAGTAGGAGAGAGAGGGAATGAGAGAGATGTATGGGAGTGCTAGAAGAGGAGAGAATGGAAACAGTAGAAGAGAGAGGTATGGGAATGAAAGAAGAGGAGAGAATGGAAACAATAGGAGCGAGGGAATGGTAAGAGGTATAATGTATGGCGACTCAATGATCCGTGGTGTTCAAGATAGGATGCGTGAGGAGTGTTTGCCAGGAGGAACAATAGAAAGGGTGGCTATGGCAATTAAGAGAGGTGAAAGGGTGGATGAGATGATTGTGATGGTAGGAACGAATGACTTGAGTGGTAATGTAAGTCGGGCAGCGAGAGATATGAGATTTTTGCTTGAGACTGTACGGAAGAAGACAGAGAGAGGAAAAATAGTGTGCGTGTTGCCTAGTTATGATAATGATGAGCTGAGCAGAAGAGCGGTGATATTGAATGGCATAATAGCGAGAATGTGTGACAAGAGAGGACTGGTATATGTGGATGCCTGGAGTGTGTTTGAGGAAAGAGAGGAGTTGTATGTGAGAGACCGTTTACATTTGAATGAGGAAGGACGTAGGCATCTGGAGAGATTGCTGTTCTGAACGAGTCAGTGTGTCCCAGGGAGGATGATAGCAGGGGTGGCCTCTTGTGGGAATGGATACTTGGGAGAAGGCAGACAATGTCAGGTAACACTGAGCCCAGTGGAGTCCAGAAGAGATAATGCTGGGTATAGAAACAATGGCATTTATATGCTGTATACTAATGGCAGGAGTATCTGGAATAAGGGAGAGGAATTGGTGGCGCAGATAGCATCAGCCTGGCGAAAAATTATTGCGATCACTGAGACGTGGTTGACAGAAGGGGATATAACAACAGGAATAGAAGTCGCTGGGTATAGCATTTTTCATCAGGATAGGAGGGGAAAGCGTGGTGGTGGGGTACTGCTTATGATAAGTGATGACCTATGTCCTCTAAGAGTGGAGAATTTGGAAGGAAGTGAGACAAATGATTTTGAGAGCGTATGGTGTGAGGTAGAGGTAGGCAAGACAGGATATTTAGTGGGGTGTTGCTACAGACCCAGGAGCACAGAGGATGGGGAACAGGAGATGTTTAGACAGCTAAGATTGGCAAGTGCAAGAAGAAAGATTGTTATGGGAGATTTTAACTTCAGTAGTATAAATTGGAGAGAGGAAGATGCATGTAGCAATAGGGGAATGGAATTTCTAGAATTCTTGAGGGACAAATGTCTTAGGCAACATGTAACAGAGGGAACAAGAGGTATAAAAATTTTGGATTTGGTTATAGCATCAGAAGAGTTGATAATAACTGAGTTGATGTCTCTCCCACCAGTTGGAGAGAGTGACCATATGGTGTTGACTTGGAAAATGAATAGACATGCAGGAGTATCAAAGAGACGGGAACTTATGTGGAATTATAAGGCAGGTGATTATAATAGTCTTAGACGTCAACTTCGGGAAGTTTCATGGAGGGAGGAATTGGAAGGCCGGGATATCACCAGTGAGTGGGAAATTGTGAAAGAATATTTGTTATCAGCAATGGTAAGTTGTATACCACGAGTGAAGAAGAGGACGCAATTTGGAGTAAAGTGGATGACAAACAATATTAAACAGGAATTAGATGCGAAAAAGTGGCTATGGAAGAGATATAAGGAGATAGGTGAAGAGATGCATGAGGAATATAAGACACAGGCCAGAAGAGTGACTAGTGTGGTAAGGAAAGCGAAACTGGAATATGAGAGGAGATTGGCCCTAAGATCCAAAGAAAATCCTAGGGAATTTTTTAGCTATGTGGCCAGTAGGAGGAGAAATGACTGTGGAAGAATGATATTGTGGGATAAAAATGGGAATAGAGTGACTGATGCAGAGGACATAGTGGAATTGTTCAATGAACACTTTATTGGAGTATTTCATCCTAGAGGAGTCAGTTTTAATGCTAGAGGGATAGGACTGGTACGAGGTCTGGAGGTACAGGAGGAGAGTGTGTTTCAGATACTGAGTACTCTGGATGTCAGTAAAGCTGTGGGACTGGATGGTATTTCGCCACGAGTTTTGAGAGAATGTACTAGGGAATTGACAGTACCTTTAACGTGGCTTTTCAATGAAAGTCTGGCTTTGGCAAAGGTGCCCAGGGAATGAAAGGAAGGTAAGATAGTGCCATTGCATAAGGGTGGTAACAGACTGGAAGTGTCTAATTATAGGCCAGTCTGTGTGTCATCAGTAGTTGTTAAGATCTTGGAGAAAGTAGTGAGGGACCGTGTACAGCATTGGGCAGATGAGGGTAATGTTATCTGTGAGAATCAACATGGATTTGTGAAAGGATGCTCTTGTTTTAGCAATATGCTAGCCTTTTATAATAAAGTTACAAGAACATTAGATGAGGGAAAGGCATATACTGCAATTTTCTTAGACTTGGCGAAGGCATTTGACAGGGTGCCACATGATAAGCTGATATTTAAGTTGCAGCACATGGATCTGGATGTCAGATTGGGCAACTGGATTCAGGATTGGCTGTCTGATAGGTATCAGAGAGTTGTGTATGGTGGAGCAGTTTCCAGGAGGCAGAAGGTTACAAGTGGGGTCCCACAGGGCTCAGTACTAGGACCTATATTGTTTAACCTTTATATCAATGACATAGCCAGTGGATTGCAGGGGGATATTCAGTTGTTTGCAGATGTGGTAGCCCTGCAAGAGGATTTAAATAAGCTAGATAGATGGGCAAATGAATGGAGGTATCAGTTTAATGCAGCAAAATGTAAGGTCTTGAGGTTTGGGAAACATCGATGGGATGCTGCATACTCTATGGGAGGAGTTATACTGGAGGAAGTAGGGGAGACAAGAGATCTGGGGTTGATGATTGATAGAAACCTGAAGTTTAGGGGACATATTGCAAAGGTGGTGAAGGTAACACAAAGGATTGTTGCTATTATGAGAAGGACACTGACCTGCAGAGATAAGAGGGTTATCATTCCGTTGTATAAGTCTCTGATCAGACCACACTTGGACTATTGTTCTCAGATTTGGTCCCCAGGATTTGAAGGGGATAAATTAACTGTGGAAAGGATACAAAGACGGATGACAAAGATGGTTTCAGGACTGTACAAGGATAGTTATGAGGATCGGCTGAGAGAATGTGGACTGCAGAGTTTGGTGGATAGAAGAAGGAGAGGTGATATGATTGAGACTTTTAAACTGTTGAGAGGTGGTTACAGGGTTGACACTGGGGAGTTCTTTCGCTTGGTTGATCAGCGGGAAGGAGTGATGACAAGAGGCCATCCCTGGAAGTTACGAAAGGAAACTGTGAGCAAGAGGGTAAGGAGTGGTTTCTTTGTGTGGAGGGTGGTTGAGCCGTGGAATGCATTGCCTGATGGAGTGGTGGGAGCGAGAACGGTCAATGAGTTTAAAGAGTGGTATGATGGACTTTGTGTTTCTCAGGGGGGGACCTCCCCTCAGTGAGTCTTGACAGACTTTATGTCTTAGGAAGGACCTCCCTCGATGGGTCTTTTGACTCCTTGGAGGCCTGAATAATAATAATAATAATAATAATAAGGCTATTAAATTCATTACTAATATAATTAGGCACTTTATGAACATATGTTAATTTATTTTTAACGGGTTTGATGAGAACACAGACTGATAAGAAAATAATACTATTTATTAACTTATTTGCTATTATTTTGCTGGTATTATATTCAGCTTCTTCAGCACAGTTTGTCACAGTATGCAAAACAACAGCAATCTGGTATAACAATGGGACTAGTTTAAACAATTGCAATAGACAACACAAAGACTAAATCTATGTTGAAAAAAAAAAAAAAAGAAAGAAAAAAAAACGAGAGACAATGCAGGTATTAATTAGGTTTTAAGATGACTGCCTCCCAAATTTTTGATAAATTTATCCAGCCATACTTGTTGAGGTTTGGAATATGTTTCAAGGCTTCTGTTGATTCCAAAAACAATCTCTCTGACTTATAATGACTTCTATGTAGCACTTTTTTTCCAATTGATTCTGTCTGCAAGGGTATCTAAGGCATAGTCTGCTAGACCTGACTTGCCATAATGACAGTGCCAGATGTCCACAATTCTTCTTGATAGTAAGCTCTATCCCATGAACAGGGCACTTCATCGACTCCTGGATATGATAAAGAAGAGATTATGTCCTTGGGGTGAATGGATGAGAGTTGCCAATTTGACACAAGGTTTAAATATGGTGCATTGCTCAGGTTTATTAATCACTCTAGATATCTTTTCAAATATTATTATTATTATTCAGGCCTCCAAGGAGTCAAAAGACTCATCGAGGGAGGTCCTTCCTAAGACATAAAGTCTGTCAAGACTCATCAAGGGGAGGTCCCCCCCCTGAGAAACACAAAGTCTATCATACCACTCTTTAAACTCACTGACCGTTCTCGCTCCCACCACTCCATAAGGCAATGCATTCCACGGCTCAACCACCCTCCACACAAAGAAACCACTCCTTACCCTCTTGCTCACAGTTTCCTTTCGTAACTTCCAGGGATGGCCTCTTGTCATCACTCCTTCCCGCTGTTCAACCAAGCGAAAGAACTCCCCAGTGTCAACCCTGTAACCACCTCTCAACAGTTTAAAAGTCTCAATCATATCACCTCTCCTTCTTCTATCCACCAAACTCTGCAGTCCACATTCTCTCAGCCGATCCTCATAACTATCCTTGTACAGTTCTGAAACCATCTTTGTCATCCGTCTTTGTATCCTTTCCACAGTTAATTTATCCCCTTCAAATCCTGGGGACCAAATCTGAGAACAATAGTCCAAGTGTGGTCTGATCAGAGACTTATACAACGGAATGATAACCCTCTTATCTCTGCAGGTCAGTGTCCTTCTCATAATAGCAGCAATCCTCTGTGTTACCTTCACCACCTTTGCAATATGTCCCCTAAACTTCAGGTTTCTATCAATCATCAACCCCAGATCTCGTGTCTCCCCTACTTCCTCCAGTATAACTCCTCCCATAGAGTATGCAGCATCCCATCGATGTTTCCCAAACCTCAAGACCTTACATTTTGCTGCATTAAACTGATACCTCCATTCATTTGCCCATCTATCTAGCTTATTCAAATCCTCTTGCAGGGCTACCACATCTGCACTATTACTAATAATCCTTCCCAGCTTCGCATCATCTGCAAACAACTGAATATCCCCCTGCAATCCACTGGCTATGTCATTGATATAAAGGTTAAACAATATAGGTCCTAGTACTGAGCCCTGTGGGACCCCACTTGTAACCCTCTGCCTCCTGGAAACTGCTCCACCATACACAACTCTCTGATACCTATCAGACAGCCAATCCTGAATCCAGTTGACCAATCTGACATCTAGACCCATGTGCTGCAACTTAAATATCAGCTTATCATGTGGAACCCTGTCAAATGCCTTCGCCAAGTCTAAGAAAACTGCAGTATATGCCTTTCCCTCATCTAATGTTCTTGTAACTTTATTATAAAAGGCTAGCATATTGCTAAAACAAGAGAATCGTTTCACAAATCGATGTTGATTCTCACAGATAACATTACCCTCATCTGCCCAATGCTGTATATGGTCCCTCACTACTTTCTCCAAGATTTTAACAACTACTGATGACACACAGACTGGCCTATAATTAGACACTTACTTACACTATCTTACCTTCCTTCCATTCCCTGGGCACCTTTGCCAAAGCCAGACTTTCATTGAAAAGCCACTGTCAATTCCCTAGCACATTCTCTAAAAACTCGTGGTGAAATACCACCCAGTCCCACAGCTTTACTGACATCCAGAGTACTCAGCATCTGAAACACACTCTCCTCCTGTACCTCCAGACCTCGAACACCAGTCCTATCCCTCTAGCATTAAAACTGACTCCTCTAGGATGAAATACTCCAATAAAGTGTTCATTGAACAATTCCACTATGTCCTCTGCATCAGTCACTCTATTCCCATTTTTATCCCACAATATCATTCTTCCACAGCCATTTCTCCTCCTACTGGCCACATAGCTAAAAAATTCCCTAGGATTTTCTTTGGATCTTAGGGCCAATCTCCTCTCATATTCCAGTTTCGCTTTCCTTACCACACTAGTCACTCTTCTGGCCTGTGTCTTATATTCCTCATGCATCTCTTCACCAGTCTCCTTATATCTCTTCCATAGCCTCTTTTTCGCATGCAATTCCTGTTTAATATTGTTTGTCATCCACTTTACTCCAAATTGCGTCCTCTTCTTCACTCGTGGTATACAACTTACCATTGCTGATAACAAATATTCTTTCACAATTTCCCACGCACTAGTGATATCACGGCCTTCCAATTCCTCCCTCCATGAAACTTCCTGAAGTTGACGTCTAAGACTATTATTATCACCTGCCTTATAATTCCACATAAATTTCCGTCTCTTTGATACTCCTGCATGTCTATTCATTTTCCAAGTCAACACCATATGGTCACTCTCTCTCCAACTGGTGGGAGAGACGTCAACTCAGTTATTATCAACTCTTCTGATGCTATAACCAAATCCAAAACTTTTGAACCTCTTGTTCCCTCTGTTACATGTTGCCTAAGACATTTGTCCCTCAAGAATTCTAGAAATTCCATTCCCCTATTGCTACATGCATCTTCCTCTCTCCAATTTATACTACTGAAGTTAAAATCTCCCATAACAATCATTCTTCTTGCACTTGCCAAACTTAGCTGTCTAAACATCTCCTGGTCCCCATCCTTTGTGCTCCTGGGTCTGTAGCAACACCCCACTAAATATCCTGTCTTGCCTACCTCTACCTCACACCATACGCTCTCAAAATCATTTGCCTCACTTCCTTCCAAATTCTCCACTCTTAGAGGACATAAGTCATCACTTATCATAAGCAGTACCCCACCACCACCACGCTTTCCCCTCCTATCCTGACGAAAAATGCTATACTCAGCGACTTCTATTCCTGTTATATCCCCTTCTGTCAACCACGTCTCAGTGATCGCAATAATTTTTCGCCAGGCTGATGCTATCTGCGCCACCAAATCCTCTCCCTTATTCCGGATACTCCTGGCATTAGTACAAATATGCCTTGAATGTATGGAATGGTGACATTTTTGCTGTGGTCTTCTGTGCTAGACAGTGGGGGTGGGGAGATTTCTGGGGAGAATTTAGTATTTTTTCTATCCTATGGGGATTGTAGCTATTGGCTAAGAAGGTGTGACTAAGTGAGCGAGTTCAGCAGTGAGAACATTGTCACTGGAACAAATTGCTCTAGCTCTGTGGGTTAGTGTTTTTATGATACCATAGTGTTGAGAATAATGATGGTGTGACTGTTTGTGCAAATATCTTCCTGTATGTGTGGGTTTTCTATAAACCAAAAAATATAAGGAACCATCTGGAAGCCGTGTGATTAGTGTGTCCAGGAAGGGCAGACAGACATCTATTGTAAAGTGGATTTTTGGGTGTTGGCTATTTAAATATGCTAAGAATGTACCAATGTGTCTGGACCATGTGGCTAAATAGCAAACACATCAACAACAGCTTAAGGGTCAAAGCTGTATAACTGAGAGGAGACCTCCACATTGCCTTTAAAGGAATGCGGAGAACTGACCAGGGCTTCTGATCTAATGTCCAATCCTCACCTTCTCATGGTGCACCCTGTTGGGTATCTACTTGGATACTGAATGAACGAGAATGGGCTGGCAATTTGGGATTTAGCCGACCAAATTGTATTCTTAATGGTTAAACCAAAATAATAAAATAAAAAATGACGGTACAACATGACAAAATTTCATGCCGGCTGGGGCATCACCCGGTTAAACAAGGCCCCCGTTGTTTTCGCCAGGGAACCAGGGCAAACAACAAAAAGTCAGCTACTGGAACAAATCTGAAAACAAACCACAACTCAACATCACCAGAGTTAAAGATCAGTACTATCAACGTAAGAAGCCTGAATGGCAAAGAAATGGAGCTAGCTGAGGAATTAGATAAGTACCAGATCGACATAATAGGGGTGACTGAAACAAAAAAAGACCAAAACTGGTGAGATCTATTTGAGCAATAAATACAAAATGTTATATTCAGGCAATGACAATCAAGGAAAAGAAGGAGTAGCCATAGTATTCAACACAAAATATGAGGCTAATTTTCTTGAATGGCATTCAGTCTCAAGTAGAGTAATGTGGGCAAATATGAGAATGGGTAACTGGACAATGAGACTTATTTGTGCCTATGGTCCCACAGAAGGTTCTACTAAGGTAGAAGTGGAGGAATTTTTTGAGGCTTTAGAAAAAGCAACTGACACAAAGAAAAATGAAAAGTTGGTCCTTGTTGGGGAACTAAATAGCAGAGTAGGAAATAATTGTGAGACATACAAAAATATTTTGGGAAAATTTGGAGAAAAGAGCAAAGCTAATAATAATGGCAAATATCTGTTGGATTTCTGCTCAGGAGATGGACTAGTTATTACTAACACCATGTTCCACCATAAAAATGTGCACAAATTCACATGGAGAGAAGAGGCTAGGAATAAGAAAAGTCTCATTGACTATGTTATTGTTGATAGTGATGTTTTCTCCGTGGTGCAGGACACCAGAGTGTACAGAGGATTTGAAATTGGAAGTGATCACTATTTAGTCTTGAGCAAGATAAAATTGAATTTCATATTGAAAAGAATAACATGTAAGAAAGTTTTAAAGCGAATAAAAGTTGAGCAGCTCTCAGATGTGAACTATAGACTAAAATACAGAAAGATTATTGAAAAAAAAATTAGAGAGTTTGAGAACAGGAATCAAACCTTGGAGATTCAGTGGCAAACTCTGAAGAAAACATTGATTGATTCTGCCAGAGAAGCATGTGGTGAGGTTGTCTGTAAGGATAAAAAAAATCAGAACTCCCTGGTGGACACAGGAAGTTAAAGAGGCAGTGAAGAAAAAGAAGAAAGCATATCAAAAGTTCCTGTCAAATAAGTCAGCTTGTGCTCTTAGAGAATATAGAGACAAATGCAAGAATGCTAAACACTGCGTAAAACTAGCTAAACAAACGCCATGGGAGGACTTTGGCAAGAATATAGAAAATAAATATCAAGAAGGTGGCAAAATATTCTGGAGGTGGTTGGAGAAGCTTAGGAATGGAGGAAAAAGTGCTGTAAAAGGAGTTAGAGATGATAAAGGTGACATGAAAACAGGAGAAAAAGATATCCTTGAAGTATGGAGTAATTACTTTGAAAAATTGCTAAATGAAACAAGCAAGCAGTGATGACAGCACAGTGGTAAAAAACACTGACCAAGCATGCAGTCAGGAATACATATCCATACTTGAAGTAGAAAAAGCCATCAAAGGCTTGAAATGTAGAAAGGCAGCAGGAGTAGATGATATTCGACCAGAAATGCTGAAGTATGGTGGTATAAAAGTCTTACAGTGGCTGCACTGCATAGTTCAGAAAGCCTGGACAGAGGGACAAATTCCCAATGATTGGAGTAGAGCTCTCATAGCACCCATATATAAAAAGGGAAATAAAACTGAATGTGAGAATTACAGAGGTATTTCCGTACTGAGTGTTCCTGGCAAGATCTATGCAAGTATACTTGAGAAACGGTTGAGAAGAATTGTGGAAGAAAAGCTAGGTGAAGAACAAGCTGGATTCAGGCCAAACAGAGGCTGTCAGGATCAGATCTTCACCTACCTCCAGAATATTTTGCCATCTTGTAATATATGGGTACTATGAGAGCTCTATTCAATACGCTGCAGTTATATGGTGTCAATGGGCCATTATATCAAGCAATACTTAGTATTTATTTGAGTTGTAAGTCAGCAGTTAGAATTGAAGGAAGTAGAGGAAGATGGTTTAATGTTAAATCTGGTGTGAGACAAGGATGTACATTATCCCCTCTGTTATTCATTATCTATACGGATCACGTTTTGAAGGAAAGTGGTATTAAACATGATATCAAAATTGGAGATGTTAATGTCAGCTCTTTGCTTTATGCGGAGGATGTTATACTTCTAAATAAATCCACTATAAGTCTGCAAGATTCTCTGACTAAATTGAATAGCTGTTGTAATAGATATGGTATGAAAGTCAGCAATAAAAAGACAAAGACAATGAAAATAGATAGAATCATTGAAAATGTCAACTGCGTTGTGAACGGAGAACCTGTGGAACAAGTAAAACATTTCAGCTACTTAAGCACGATTTTTACTGAAGATGGTAAATTAAATATAGAAATAGACAATAGAATCAACAAAGCTGGTATGGTGGGAAGTCAATTGAATAAATTCATATGGAATAAGAGAGAAATTAGTCGGAACACTAAATTAGCTGTATACAAGACAGTGTTCAAACCAGTTTTAACTTTTGGATCTGAGAGCTGGGTCAGAAGTAAAACACTTAACCAAAGACTAGAGACCACAGATATGAGAGTCCTGAGAAAGATTAGAGGCGTGAACAGATGGCATCAATGGCAATATCATATTAAAAATGAGGATATCAGGAAAGAACTTGGCATTGTCAGCATCTAGGAATGCGTTAGCAGAGCTAATCTCAGGTGGTATGGTCACTTAAATAGAAATGGGAGAGAAAAGATTAGCAAAACAAGTGTTCTTTGCCAGGTTGGCAGGAAAACGACCCAGAGGAAGACCAAGATATAGGTGGATTGATACGGTATAAAGTGCCTTAGACGATAGAAATATAAGATCTGATAATGTTGGAGTCTTGACAAGTAACAGACTGATTTGGAGGAAAATTGTAGATAGGAAGTTAGTAATGATGTAATTTTTTCATGTAGTACTATCATATCCTGTACACCCCTTGAGGGTACATGGCAGGAATTTGATGATGATGATGATTATCATCATCAACATAGTGTAGACAAAGCACTGGTTTGAGAGCAGCTGTATTGATAGCTAGTTTTTCCAAGTGTTCTATGGCAGAAATTGGCTAAGAGGGGAGCCTGTTGCTGTCCCATCTAAGAGTTTGTATATTTTCTCTCTCCATGTAAAATAACCTGCATGTATTGTGAATAAATAGTTCAAATATATCAGGGGAAAGTATGACGTTAGTAATTCAAGGGTTTCAATTAACGGTACATTTGTGAATAGTGAAGTAATATCAAAACTAACCATTATGTCTGAACTTTTTTAAGTTTACATCACACCTTCTTAGCCAATTGCTATAATCCTATAGGATAGAAAATAATACTAAATGCTACCCAGAAATCTCCCTCCCCCACTGTCTACCACAGCAAAACTGTCACCATTCCATACATTCAAGGCAGATCTTAAAAGATATCTAGAATGCTTATAAACATCAGCTACGCACTGTATTTAAACTCTATGTTAAATTGCAACTCTCATCTGTTCACCCAAGGACAGAATTTTTTCTTTATCACATCCAGGGGTCTATGGAGTGCCCTGTTCCTGTGATTGAGCTTACTATGGACAGACAGGAAGAATTGTGGATATCTGCCTCAGTGAAGATAAAAAAATACATCCGGCACTGTCGTTATGGCAAGTCAGGTCTAGCAGACCATGTCTTAGATATCCCTACACACAGGATCAATTAAAAAAAAAAAAAAAAAAGTGCTACACAGAAGTCGTTATAAGTCAGCGAGATTGATTTTGGAATCAACAGAAAGCTTGAAACATATGCCAAACCTCAACAAGTCTGGCTGTATAAATTTACCAAAAATTTGGGAGATAGTCATCTTAAGACCTAATTAATACCACCTTTCACTCTCGTTTTTTTTTTTCCCTCCCCAACATAGATGGCACCTAATTAGGATTTTAGTCTTTGTGTTGTCTATTGCAATTGTTTAAACTAGTCTCATTGTTATACCAGATTGTTGTTGTTTCGTGCACTGTGACAAATTGTTTTTGTGCTCTGAAGATGCTGGATATAATACCAGCAAATCAGTTAATAAATAGTAATATTTCCTTATCAGTCTGTCATCAATACCGTTAAAAATAAATTAACATGTACAGCGAACACATAAGCTTTTCCACGCGTTTCTGAATATAATTTCAGAATAATTATATATGCCAACTAAAATCTAATCTAATCCCATGGCTGTATCTGCATTAAGGTTCTGCAATATCTTAAGCACCTCCAGTTCATTTGCCTCTATTTTGACATTAGACAATATCAAGGTATTACTGGAATGTCTCTATCTGGGTATTATACCCTTACAAAATGATTACTCAATTACTAAACTCTTTTGTCTTCTTTATCATCAGCACTCCTTTTTCCTTTTACTCACCACAAAATGAAAACCTCTTTACTTTCTTTGGCCAGCTCAGCTAGTTTCCTCTCATCATCTGCCTTTGCCTCCTTTACCAGACTGGTCAGCCTTCTTCCCTGTGCCTTATAATGCAGTTGAGCTTGCTGCTCACCTTTCTCTACATATACCCTCTGCATTTTTTTTTCTGCTAATAATGCTACTCATTCATTCAACTCCTGCATGATTTATGCTTGTAACTCCTGTGAGTATATAATCTGATATTGCATTTTTCTAACATCCCCTCATTATCTTCCATGCATGCTAACATCTTTTTCCTATAGATTCTTATGTCACTGTACTGCTCCAAACTGGCTCCTCAGTTTATCATAAGCATCCACTTTGTAATTTTACACATGCCTCCTTCCATCCCATTCCTTTAATTGAAAATTCTGCATGTCTGGTAATCTCCCAAGTAAAGATCACATGATCGCTCTCCTCAAATGGAAGGTCTCTGATACAATCACCACATCCAGGACCCTTGAACTTCAAGTTCCCTCCAATACATCTTATTTCAGATAGTTATCTTTTAGAAGCTATATAAATTCCATTTATATGGCTGCTATCACTATCTTCCTGTGGAGCTCCATCTTCTTTTTGGCTTCTTGTTAGCAAAATCTTTCGCCTCATCCTGTTACCTTTGAAAATACACACTGCATACGTATACATATTATGCATACTATACACAATGCAATATATTAATATGACTATATCATCCTTTGTTAATCAGTCTCACTGATGCCCACAACTTCCCAAGTTGAACTAATCAATACCAAAATCTCCTCACTGATATTCCAGATGCTTCTGACATTAGTATACATAAACTGTGGTATCACTTTTGCTCATAATTTTCCTCACACCTAGAGCCACAGTAAGCATGATTTTATAATTCTCCCATTCATTAATGTTAAGGTCTCCCCCCCCACACACACACACATCCTAGAGATACTGATATATTGGTAGTTAGAGATGTTGGATTTTGTACCAGCCTTGCACAGCAGACCTATCACACATTCTTTCCATTTCTATGGTATCTCTCTCTTGTCAAAGATCAAGTTATTATTATTATAATTATTATCTTAAGACATCATGAAGTCAAAGAATCATCTAGAAGGACCTTTTGTCATACACACAGCTCATCATACCATACCTTAAACACACTCAAATTCTCTGTGGATGCCACCCTCACAGGCAAGGCATTCCAATCATTCACAACTCTGCATGCAAAAAACCTGCTCACACCCTCTCATGACCTCTGGTTCTTCCCTGATCTTCCACCATCTTTCTGCAAAACCTCTTCAATATTGATCCAATAACAACCCATTACTAACTTGTAGGTCTCTATCATATCATCCCTCTTCCTCCTATCCACCGGACGCTGTAAATTGCATCTTCTCAACCTTTCCTCATATTCAACATTCCAGAGTTAGAAACTATCTCAGTCAGTTGCCACTGAACCCTTTTCAACATCTCTTCATTCTTTTGAAAACCAGGTGACCAAATCTGTGCACAGTAGTCTATGTGTGGCCTTATACAATGGAACAAGAATCTCTTTACTTGTACAAGTCAGTGTCTTCTTCTTCAACATCTTCTTTACTCTTCATAGTTTGTCCCAACTTTGCATAATCTGCAAACAACTGAACATCCCATCAAAATCTTTGCCAATATCATTCAAGTACAGATAGCCTTAAAACAGACTGCCGAGACACACCCCTAGTGACTTTCCTCTTCTGGGATACTGTTCCTATATACACACAACTTGCTGATACCTATCAGACAGCCAGTCTCCCATCCAATGCACTAATCTAATATCCAACTCCATCCACTCTAGTCTGACTATCAACTTATCATGCAGTAATCTATCAAAAGCCTTTGCAAAATCTAAGTATACTATTGTATATCCCTCTCTTCTGACCACTGAAGTTGTCATCTTATTGTAATAAGTAAGTAGATTACTAAAACATGATCCTCCCTTTAGCAAATCCATGCTGTCCATCAAAGATAATACCATTGTTGTCAACCCAATTCTGAACCCTAGTTCACCAGCTTCTCCAATATCTTAACCACAACATCTGACCCACAGATAGGTCTATAATTTGATGCTTGAGTTCTATCACCTTCCTTATGAAGCAGCACAATCTTGTCCTCCTTCCACTCCTTTGGAACTTGACCCAGTATAAAACTCATATTAATCAAATATGTTAAGGCTGATGCCAACTCCCTAGCACATTCCTTCAAAATACGTGGTGATATATTATCAAGTCCCACAGCCCTATTAACATTAAGTTTGCTCAATTCCCCATATACCTCTTGCTCACTTACAAATAGTCTCTCCTCATCATCAACTGCTCTTAAACTCTACTCCATGATGTAACATTCACAAGAATGAAAGACCTATATGAACTGCTCATTAAGTATCTTCACTATATCTTCTGCAGCAGTTGATCTTTTACCATTTTCTACAACAATCAATATCATCCTTCCATAATCATTTTTTTTTTTTGTTGCTGGCTACATATTGAAAGAACTCCCAAGGATTCATTTTGGCTTCATTAGCTAACTGCTGCTAGCTTCGTTTTTGATACCCTTACCAACTAAGTCACCCTCCTTGTCTGTTCTTTGCAATCCTCATGTAATTGATTATTACCACTTCTCTTATGATGCATCTATAATGCCTTTTTCATTCTGTATTGCATGCTTAATCTCTTCATTCATCCATTTCACACCTACCTTATTTAAACTTCTGACCCTTGGAATGCATTTAGACTTTGCTTCTACTACAGTTCTTGAATATATTCCAAGCTGCAATGATCCCCTTTCAGCTAACCCCTTATTCCATGCTACAACTGCCTTCTGAACTCCTCAGATTCACCAGCTTTGTGGTTCCACATATTCCCTTTTCTCACAGAGGTCCTCACACTGCTGGCAAACATCCAGGTAATCAGTTGGTGAGAGTGACTTTATGGTCACTCTCACCAACTGAAAGCTGATTTGACATCTTATTTATAATTACATCTGCTGATGAGATAATCAAATCCAAAACCATTAATCTTCATGTGCCCTCTGTTACATACTGCATGAGGTAGTTTTTCCTCAAAAACTCAAGAAAGTCATTTTCTTTACTTCCATTTACTATCTCAACATCCCAGTCTATATTGTCATAATTAAAATTGCCCATAATGATCACTCTGTTCTTATTTGATTATACATTTCATAGTCACTACCATCCACATTATCAGGTCTATAACAACATCCGACTAAGTATTTCATTCTATTCACCTCTATCTTACACCATACTGCCTCAAAACCACTGCCACTATTTCCCTCTTGCATCTCTACTTTTTATGAATATATCTCTTTCTCTACATCAATAGTACTCACCCCCTCTCTTTTTAAGCTTTCTATCTTCACAAAACACATCATACCCTTCTATCTCTATTCCTGCCAGAATATCATCCTCATCTAACCTTGTCTCACTTATTCCAACAATTCTTGGGTGAACAGATTCAATTAATGCAACCATTTCATTTGCCTTGTTTCTTACACTTCTAGCATTTGTATACAAACACAGCCTCATATTCCTGGATCTATAGCTAGTTCCACTGATACCACTTATTTGATGTGACTTTTCCATGCTTAACTGGAGTGATTTCTTTTTCTCCCTATTCATCTTAGAACTTTCTTCAAATCCAACTGTTTGCCCTTGATCCCAGGTCATCACCTTCCCTTTTTGTCTGCACATGCATTCATAACCACCTCTTCAATCTCGCCTGTCTTACTCTCCCATTCTGCCACAGTGCTTCCCACTTGTTCAGATTCATTCTCTGCACTCACTTCTACCTTCCAGCACCAGTCTCTCGAAGTGACTCACACCAAAACCATTCAAATGCATTCCATCACTCTTATACAGTTCACTTCATCCTTCAAACTCATTCCACACATTAACAAACTACACTCCTTTCTCCTCACAAATTTCTGCTAACATATCATTCATGATATGTTATTGAGCAAATAAGGACAACAAATCAGAGTGGGATAGTTAATATAAGGCATCAAGGTAGGGTTGGGGCTAATGAGGGTCTTAAATTCATGTACACTAATGCTAGGAGTATTAGGAACAAGAAGGAAGAGTTTTTGGCCATGGTTGGCACTTCGGAACCACAGGTTATTGGTATTAGTGAAACATGGCTGACTGTAGATGATATAGCTAGTGGGATTGAATGTGATGGGTATAGTGTTCAGGAATGACAGGGAGAATAAAATGGGGGGAGGAGTATTGTTGATGATAGCTGATGAGCTGCAGCCAAGGAGAATAGAAGTTGAATTGCAGAATAGAGAAAAGAGCACATTTGAGGCCATTTGGTTGTGGCTAGCAGAACTAAATATACAATTGGGTGCTGCTATAGACCAGGTGATGGAAAAGATGGTGGTGACAGTATGCACAAGCAAATAGAAGAAATGAGTGGAAGGAGAGTGATTATTATGGGAGATTTCAACTATGGTTGCATTGATTGGAGTGAGGAGAGGACACACGGGAGGAAGGAATTGGATTTTATGCAGTTATTAAGGGATAACTATCTGCGACAGCATGTAATGGAAAATACTAGGGGTCAGAGAGTGCTTGACCTAGTAATTACATCTGAGGATTTGGCTGTAACAAATATGACCACATTGCCACCAATCGGTGAGAGTGATCATAGGGTCTTGACTTGGGAGGTGGCTAAAAGTGTAGAATTTTCAATTAAGACAGGGTACATGTGGAATTATTGGGCTTGAAAGTATGACAAGCTTAGGAGTTTGAGTGGATCAGTGCCATGGCATGTACAACTGTAAGGACTAGAAGTCGATAGTGCATTGGAGGTAGTTAAGAAGTGTTTGCATGAAGCAATGGCTGACTGTATACCTAGAGGAGTCCGAATAATAAATCAACTAGGGGTTAAATGGATGAATAACACCATTAAGCTTGAGCTGCAAAAAAAGAAACAATTATGGAGGGAATTTAAGGAGAAAGGTGACCGGCAGGCACACGAACGGTATAAAGTGCAGGCCAGAAGGGTAATGAGTGTGGTAAGAAAAGCAAAAAAGGATTATGAAAGAACATTGGCCATGCAGGCTAAAGAGAATCCTAAACAGTTTTTTAGATATGTAGCAAGTAAAAGGAAAAATGTATATGGCAGAATGATTTTAAAGAATGCCGATGGTAGGGAGGTAACTGAATCAGTTGATATAGTTGAGTTACTGAATGAGCACTTTGCAAGTATATCATCCAGGTGGTGACAATGCAGAAACGAATAAACCAGTAGATTATATGGGAATTGTGGTGAATGAAGTGGAGGCGAGTAGTCTATTGCATAACCTCAATGTCAATACATCCGTGGGATTGGATGGTATACCAGCTCGTGTCGTACGAGAAGCAGCTAAAGAATTGTCAGCACTCTTGACCATTTTGTTTAATTTGAGGCTCGGGTCTGGGTTAGTCCCAAGGGGGTGGAAAGAGGGGAAAATAGTTCCACTGCATAAAGGTGGTTCCAAGACTGCTGTTGTAAATTACCGACCGATTAGCATATCAGGAATCATTGTCAAGATCTTAGAGAAATTAGTCAAGAAAAGAATACAGGATTGGATTGATGAAAATGGGATATTGTATGGGGGACAACATGGTTTTGTGAAGGGTAGATTATGCCTCGGTAACTTGCTCACGTTTTATAACACAGTGACGGCTGAACTGGATAGGGGTAATGGGTTTACAGTAATACTACTGGACCTTGCCAAGGCTTTTGATAGGATACCACATAAAACCCTAATCAGTAAACTGGAGCAGATGGGGATAGATATAGGGTTGGTGAGATGGATAGGAGGGTGGTTGAAGGAGAGATACCAGAGAGTGGTTTATTCAGGAGTGGAGTCTAAAAGACGGCTTGTGAGTAGTGGAGTGCCACAGGGCTCTGTTCTTGGACCACTGCTTTTCAATTTGTTCATCAATGATATAGGAAAGGATTTGAGAGGAAGTGTTCACTTGTTTGCTGATGATGCAAAGTTGGGTAGAGCAATTATGAGTGCACAGGATGTCAAAATTTTACAGGATGATTTGGAGGACTGGGCTAGGAAAAATGGATGTCAATTTAATGTGGCAAAGTGTAAGGTTATGCACTTTGGGGTGAAAAGAATAGCAGCAGTATATCACATTGGTGGAACCGTACTCCAGGAGATTGATGAGGCCAGGGATTTGGGAGTGTTGATGGATAGGGAATTGAAGTTTAGGGGGCACATTGCAAAAGTAACTAAAACAGCTCACCAAATCACTTGGCTTCTGAAAAATACTTTAACGTGCAGAGACAAACAAGTTGTTGTTCCTCTGTATTGAGCCTTGATAAGACCCCATCTGGACTACTGTGCCCAGTTATGGGCACCAGGGTTTCTTTGTGATGGGGAGGAAGCGGAGAGGATCCAGAGACGAGTGGCCAAGATGATAGCAGGTCTGTGGAATGAACCTTATGAGAATAGGTTGAAGATTTTTGTGGGTTGCAGAAATTGGTCGATAGGCGAAGGAGGGGTGATATGACTGAGACATTCAAATTACTGAAGGGTTTCTATAAGATTGATCCAGAAGATATTTTTGAAAATATGACTGGTGGTGGGAGGACTAGGGGCCATGCATGGAAGCTGGGCAAGAGCATGGTTGACAAGGGTGTTAGAGCTAGGTTTTTTACTTGGAGAGTGGTGAATGAGTGGAATAAGCTTCCAGAGTCTGTTGTGGGTGCTACGACCGTGAATGAGTTCAAGGCAAGGTATGATAGATACTGTCTGTCAATGTGGAATAGCTGTTCTTGACATGATGTTAGGACCTCCCTCGATGAGTCTGTCGACTCCTTGGAGTTGCCCGGAACAATAATAACAATAATATTTGTTTTCATCATTTTCACTCTTCCATCCTATCCTAATTTACTCTCACGCGTAAACCTACAAATTTCACCATGTAGGTATTCAGAACCGAAATCCTATGGAATAGGTTGGTTACTCCTTATTCCTGAAGGTGTCCTATGTCTCTGTAGAAACGTGTATTCACAGGGCCTGTTTGCATGTTTTGGGGGACGAAAAACCTAAGTTTCCGGGTGAAAAAAAAACCCCTACCTCTGTACGAGTCCGGCTAAATCACCTTCAGTCAAAAGAGACCAGATAAAGGTTCCTCATGTCACTGACAGGAATCAAACCCAGGTCTCGACCAAAGGGCTTAGTCTATACTGAGTGAGCTACGGAGGCTCCACCCTTCCAAATGTATTTCAAATTCTCTTAACTTCATTCCACATCTATTTCATCTCTTGCCTTATCTTAACCAACTCAACTTTCACATCTTGCATTCCATTTTCGTTCTCATTCACTCTCTCAATTTTGTTGCCATACACACATACACGCTTGTTCACAGTCAATGCCGCTTGCCACCTTACCTTTAACTGAGTTTTGCTTTTTAACTTCTGCTGCATTCGTATCACTTTTGTCTTTCTTACCAGAGATTGTTAAGTTTCTCAGATCGCTCGTTCTCCTTTTCAAAACTTTTTTCCATTTTTTTCAGTGCTCTTTTACACCATCCTTCTTTTTTTTTTATCAGACGAGCACTCATCCTCCATGCAGCATTCTCGCTACTAATACTTTCAGTTTTCAACACATTAGCACTCATCAAGTCCTCATTCAGCTCACACTTTGCACACACCTTCCTTAAATATCAATCATTTATCTATATAATACATATAGCACACCTCACATTTCATGAAATGACTGAAATCAAAATTAAATTCCTGCATGGACAAAGCCGCTGTCATCTTCCTTTGCCAGTTACTTTACTAAGCTCTAATTTTAATGAACCCATAAACAAACTTAAACAAACAAGTCCACAACTTTTACAGCAATTCTTACTGATAAACACACACTTATTTACAATTAATTACTCCAAAAAACTTATCAGAAACAGGAACCTCCTTTACACACTGCTACTTCTCTCGCAACCTCATATATTGCACAAATGCTTTGAAGCAGTACACATGGGAAAAGGTTACCTAACTCCTCTGCAAATCATAGCCTTGGTAGTGCCCCCCCCCCTCCACACCTCCACCAAACTACTACTTGACTCCCTCTAGGCATATTTGACAGAATAGTTGCATGAAGATTAATCACATGCTAATTTAGAAGCCTCCAAATGCATTACCATAAGATTAAGTTAGGTTTATACTATCTAGCATCTGGTCTGCAGAATAACCATTTTTAATGTGTCCTCAAAAAGAAGAAATGTTGGGTCTCTCTATGATGTTTGACTTAATTCTGAAAAAATCCCTCACATTGTAAGCTGGAAGAAATGGGAGGAGAAAAAAGAACTTTGCACTGGAATTCAAACATGGTTTTTGGCTACTTCAAGCTTCCAATAAGCAAACTGGTGGTATTACATTGGACAGTGAAACACATCTACCACTTTGTGATACCTAGTACTGCAGAAATTTGGCATTTAATCTGAGGGTTATGGGTGTTATAACCTGAAGAAGTCGAGATGTGACACCGACAGCTCTTAGAGTTTCCTTTGGTTTAATATTCTAATACTTGTTGGCTGGGAGATATATATCTAGGGTTACTAATGGGCCTGCCTATGTGAAGGTGTAGATGGAAGATCTAGTTGCTGTTAAGTGACCATACTTCACAGAAGTTTAGCATACTCCAAATGGTGGCCAGGACATACAGTTCTAACAGCATTCTTCTGACATTTAGCTCTAGACTGTAATCATGTAGTCCACTTGGCTATCTCCAGAAGAATGTCTTTGGCATCCCTCCCCCTTTTAGACTCTTCCACGTAGTGACTATACATCAGATGCTATATGGTCACTGCTCCTCAGCGATGTGCTACACCAGTTCTTGCCAGGTGGTCCTGTTGTATGCTGTGTGTGTTGCGCATCTGCAATGACTAGTCTCCAGTAATTACACACACGCAACTTCTTTAGGTTCCAAGTTTCACATCCATGAGTTGCTATTGAAAAAATAGCTGCATCCAGAACCCTTGGCTTTGTTCCTGTGGAGATGGATCCATCCTTCCAAATTTTAGCTATGTGTCTGACTTGTTTAAGCCATTGCAAACCTCCTGATATCTTCTGAACAGCAATTTTTCACATTATTAATGCCATATACAATATCAGAATATATTAATTGCTTAGTCTTTGAAATATGTTTTGTTTACTGAAATAAAATATCATTAATAACTTTGTTTTTCTCTGAAAAAAAAAACAAACAAACATGTTCATGTTAAAAAAACGTTTAATTTTCTTGACCAAAAAGCTCTGGAAAGACTTTTAATGGGATTATATTGATCAAGTGCATATAATAAACAACTATGTTATACCAACTAGTTTCACCAACTAAGGCTGTTGGCATCTTCAGGGTACATAACTGATGTAAAGCACTAAAAAACTAGTTGGTATAATATAGTTGTTTATTATATGCACTTGATCAATATAATCCCATTAAAAGTCTTTTCAAACAAACATGTTATTGTAACCTTCTTTATAAAATTGATGTGTTGTATAATCTAACATTATAAATAAGATATTCAAGGGCATGACTGCAATTTATGTATGTGTGTGTGTGTGTGTGTGTGTGTGTGTGTGTGTGTGTGTGTGTACATACACACAGTATACGCACACACACACAAACTTTTTTTTTTGCAACTGCTGCTATTAATAAATGGAGTGCTTTGAATTTGCTTTTCTGAATTACTTTTATTATGAATTTATGATTCTGAATTCACAAATTAACAAAAATTAAAAATACATGGCCTAAGAAGTTAAATTAAGAGTGTGATGTATATACACAGATAAAAATATACATTACTTATTCCCCATCTTATCATCACAGACATTTAAAATATAAATGGCTATACAAAAAAAAAGTACACAGTAAACAAGCAAGACAATATTTTTTACTAATCTGAATAATTTCACAATTCAAACTTCTGTTCATTTAATATATTCGCTTGGATGATCTTTTACATATACTACAAAACAGATAAGTAAGGGGGGGGCAACCATAGTGTACATATTTACATGGATGGAATCAAGATATTTTAAATATTTAGTTAAAAAATGCAACAATAATAAACCCTTATCTGTACTGTGAAGTCTTTATCCCTAGTACCAATTAGCTTTATTTACAAAATAAACTCTTTTAATAATATTTTCTTAGTTCCACAGGGAAATAGAATTATCATTCTATATAAAATATTTTATACCCCATCCCTCAAAGCATTACTATGTACAAGGCCGCAGTTCTAGAAAATCAGATTCCAGTATCTTTTCAATTTTTTGTAGTGAAGTTTTTAATCTGCTACTGTCTATATTACACACTGTTGATTCTAAATTGAACAGCTCTGGGGCAGACTGCGATTTTGATAAACTTACAACATGACATTTATGATTATTTGGTTGTGATGCTTTTGATATTTTATTTTTACTTCTATGGAGTTGCTGGCTGAAGTTCATATCAGCTAGTGTGTTGAAGAATGGCTGTAGCTGAATTAAAGAATTAATAGTAGCCATTGTTAGAAGAGGTTGTCCAGGTACAAATGTAAGCCTTTCTTCACTGGGGACCTAACATAAAAAACAAGTTAACAGATTTTATAATTCTTTAAATTGTTCTAACTTTATGAAACTAAAAATGTAAAATTACAGACAAGTTATATATTATAATAAAATAAAAGCCTATTTAAATATTGAAATAACGACTTACCTAGTAATTCCTAGAAAACAGTGAACATGTAATCACAAAGCTCCTGTAAGATTGGTGATTTTTTCTGATTTATCAAGTTTTCTTAGATTAATTAGTGTAGATTTTAGTGGATTTATTGTATTTAGTAATATGATTGTAGATATATCGTTAATGTTAGATAGTCTTAAAAATGGCACCAAAAACCTGACAGAATCTTTGTCGTGCTGAGTGTTGCAGTACCGATGTTGAGGATGTAAGTGAGGATAATGACATGTGACATATCCAGATTAAAATAAATGATAAGACAATCAACCAGAGAATTTAAAAAGCCAAAAAATGATTACAGAAACTAAGACAAGATAAGAAAAATTATCAGAACAAAAAGCAGAAGGAAATAAATAATAACAAGAAAGTAAATCAATTAGAATGCAAGAAAAAAGAAGTAATATAGTACAGTGATATGTTCATGAAATTTGTGCTTGCCGACAGAGTTACTATTACTCTGAGCTTCTTAGAAGTGAAAATTAAAGGCATGACACATGTAATAGAGAAACAGAAAAGAAAAGTAAAAGAGATGGTAGTGCTTGTTGAAACTAATGATTTAAGTAGTGATAAATATCATATCAGAGAGGATATGAAAAAACTGCTGGCAGAAGTGAGAGAATGAAAATTGTTAGCTAAGCTAACAATTTTCATTCTTCTACTTTTCCTCCTCCTTATCATAGGAGGAGGAAAAGTAGAAGAGGGATGGCTTACACTTAATGGATTTGGCACCTGGAGTCTGGATACAGAGTCAGGGAAGCCAGTTCATCATAGGAGGAATGATGAGAATGTGTGTGTGTGTAAGATCAGCTATGATATGCAAATATGGCTGTCTCTGAGCATGGTTATGAATCTGGTGATTGGGCAGAAATGTACACTTTGAGTTCAGACTTCGTGAGTATGTCTGGGGATGCAAAAAAGAAAGTTGTTCAACTGGGCCAAGCAGACTGCAAATGTAAGTATATGAAAAAAAAAAAAAAAGAGGAAGTAACTTTATATCTATACACAAATACTAGGAACACAAGAAAGAAAGGGGTTGAGTTCACTGCCATGGTGAATATGTTTTGGCCAAAGATTATTTGGCATTAGTCAAATCTGGCTCTCAGTGTCAGATATAGTAACTGGAATCAAGTGTGAGGGATACAGTATTTTTAGAAAAGACAGAAGAAATCAGGAGAAAATTACAACTGCATCTGGTACTACTCATGACATGTGTCCAGTTAGAGTAGAAAGATTCATGAAAACAATCATAATTCATATATAGCAGTGACTAAGTTTATGGTATGAAATTGAGACTAATGGTATGAAATATATGGTGAGTGTTGCTATAGACCTGGCTTTTCAGTTGCTGGGGGCAATGAAATACATTGACAAACAACTCTGATAAGTACTAAATGAGTAATCATTACAGATGACTTAAATTATCTGAATACTGATTGGGTAGCAGTCATCTGATAAGAATGAAGGAGAATTTATTGAGCTGTTGCAAGACTTCTCAAGCAGCATGTCAAAGAGAGTTGATCACAGCATCAGAAGGGATCTCAGTTAATAATATGACTGTTCTGCCACCAGTGACAGTGTTCATACTATCCAGGGAAGTAGCTAACTATATCGATGTTCCAATTAGGACAGGTTATATGCAGAGCTATAAAACTGGAAATTAAGACAAACTCAGGAGAACAAGATATTTGGTTTGATGGTATCAGCTAAGGAATGGGAAGGATATCAGCAATACATGGGAAGCTTTGAAAAGGTGATTAAATGAAGCAGTATCTAAATGAGTCCCTAGAGTTCAAAGACCAAATAGGATGGGTGTGAAATGGATGTGCAACCTTATTTATAAGAAGATGAGAGAATCAATATTGTGAGTATAAGAACAAGAGGAATTATGAAATAATAAAGTATAGGCCAGAAAAGTTATGAGTATTGTACAGAAAACCAAGCTGACATATGAAAAGAAATTGGCTGTGCAGGCTAAAGGCAATCCAAAAGAATTTTATCGTTATGCTGCAAGCTAAAGAAAGAATGAATATGGAATAATAATACTAAATGCAGAACAAAAGTAAATGTGATTGTTCAAATAATGAGTGCTCACTTTACTAAAAATCTATCAACCTGGTGTATGCAACATGGTGCATAGGAACACCAGTATACTGGATGAAAAGATAGAGTTGCATGAGGAGGAGGAGGAGAGATTCAAGAGAAGTTGTATAACCTGGGTAAGAATTCTGCAATAGGGACAGATAGGATATTGGCACATACACTAAAGGAAGTTCAGTCAAACTGGCTAGAGCTTTCATATAACTTGAGTCTCAGCTCAGGAAAGATGCCACAGGAATGAGAAGAATGTACGACAGTTCGGTTGTGCTAGGTGGCACAAAAACCAATATGTCTAACTAGTAACCCATCCATATCTCTGAAGTAGTGGTGGTGAAGATTTTAGAGAAGTTGGAAGAACTCTCATACAGAAATGGATTGGCAGATGAGCTACACTTTGTAAAGAGAATTATAGGTTTACTAAAGAGAGGTAGTGTTTTATCAATTTTCTCATATTTTATAATAATGTTATGGCTGAGTCCGTGCGGTTAGCCTAGTGGCTTTGCGCTTCGCAACCATATGTCTGGGGAAGGAGTGTCCTAGGTTCGATTCCCGTCCACGACGTGAGGAGCTTAAGGATCTTCCTCAGCCATAGCCAAGTTAGCCGGTCTTGGGCGTGGGCAGCAGGGTTTTTTCCGCCAGTTTATCTGGGGTTTTTCATCCCGTAAGCAGGCAAACCGGCCCCGTGAACATACAGGTTACAGTCATAAATACTTATGGCAAGGAAGGCAATGGGAAACCATCTTGCTCATAATCATCTCTCACTAGAATGGTAGCATATAGCTACCCTCCCACGGCCATACGGCAGATGGGAACCAGAAGAAGTTATGGCTGAGTTGGAAAAAGGGAAAGGATACATTATGATGCTGTTGGACTTTACTATGCATTTCATAGGATATCACATGAAAGGTTATTGCATAAACTGGAGAATATGAGATTAGAATATAAACTTGGAGAAGTGGGTGGCTGAAGGATAGGTAACAGAATGTAGTATAGAGGGAGAAGGAGGGGGGGGGGAGAATCTGCCTGATTCAAGATGACCAGTGGTGTACTCCAGTGCCTGGAGTACAATTGTTAGCTGATGATGCAAAGCTAGGAAAGGAATCAGAGATGTTACTGATATATACCACTCATAAAATGCTTTGAACAGGCTGGAACTGTGTGGATAAATGATAATGACTATCAATTCAATGTTAGTAAGTGTAAAGATATGCACTGCACGATGCAATATCCAATAGCATATTCTATTGGTGGGATTATGTTTGGAGTAAATGATTAGGTTAGAGATTTTGAAGTTCAAGGGTCACATAACAAAAACTGCACATATAACTAAGAGCTTGTATTTGTGATGTTGAAATGAACACTGATGACATGTAAGGATAAGGAAGTGATGAGACAGAGTTGCCTCTTTATAAGGCCTTGATACAGCTGCATCTGGGTGCTAATGTGTTCAAATTTAGTCTCCTGGACTCATAGGGAATAAAAAAAAAGCTGGAGAAAGGATGCACAGATGAATAACAAAGATGATAGTGGGATTATGGAATGTAGATTATGAGGACAGATTGTGAGAGAATGTGTGTGTGTGCGTGTGTGTGTGTGTGTGTGGACTGCAGACACTGGTAAAGAAAGGGGTGAAAGCTAGATTTTTTTTCTCTCACAGTGAGTGAATGGAACAGTTTGCCTGTTTGAAGTAGTGATGCAACCAGAGTGAATGAGTTTCAGAGAAAGTTATGACAGCTGGTGTAGGTGATATATGTCTCCCTCAATGAGTATTTGATTTCCTTGAGGGTCTCAGATAATATTAATTATTATTATTATTGTATGGGGATCTCCAGAGAGCGGGAAGACTCATCATGAGAGACCTAAACTATCCACACAATATATCATATCTCTCCTTGAACCCATTCACATAAAAAGTGCCAACGACTGACTATGGCAACTTGTTCCATTCATTCACAACTCTCCAAGTGAAAAATCTAGTTATCTTCCCCCTACTAACCACAATTTTACTCAACTTCTAAGGTTGACCTCTTGTTCTGCTCTCTCTAGCCAAGTGCTAAAACATCGCCCCCCCCCCACATCAATCCCATAAAACTCTTTAATTAACTTAAACAAACGAATTTAGTATATCCACTCTTATTCGCCTATCAACCAACTTCTGCTGCAGTCCACATACCACTCACCATCTTGGTAATTTGCCTCTGAATCCTTTCCACAATTTCTTCATCCACAGGAAACCTCGGAGACCAGACTTGAGTACAGTAATTCAGATTTGAACATATCAAAGACTTATGAAGAGAAATAACAACTTCAACTGTACTTGTTAGGGTATTCTTCAATAGGCAAGTAATTTTATGAGCTACCTTAGAAACTTTAGCAAGTCCTCTAAATCCCTAGCTTCATCAATTTCCTGGAGTATAGCTCCATCAGCATGGTACATAGCATGTAATCTATTTATCTCAAAATGCATAACTTGACGTTCCTTCACATTAAACTGACACCCATTATCTTTAATCCATACTGACAGCCTATTTAAATCATCCTGCAAGCTATCTACATTGCCTTGATTTGCTATTACGCAACCTAATTTTGCATCATAAGCAAATAACTGAATATTTCCTTTCATGTTATTTCCTATATCATTTATGTACAAATTAAACAGTAGTTGTACTAGTACTGAACCTTGTGGACACCACTAGTCACCAGCTTTTGCCTGGACTCTGTTCCTCTCTATATACCAGATTTTGAGATCCGTCCAGAAGCCACTCTCTTATCCACATAACCAGTGGAATGTAGATTCGCATCCCCTTTTGTTCTAATTTGTGTAACAGTATCGATGTGGTATTCAGTCAAAGGCCTTTGCAAAATCCAGTAGAATCATCATGTAGCCATTTCCTCTATCCAACTCAGCTGTCATTCTATTATAAAAAGTTAGTAAATTACTAAGGCATGACCAACCCTTCATAAAGCAATGTTGTCCCTCATAAAGTATCATATTCCTATCCACCCATTCCTGAATTCTCTTTTTGACCAATTTTTCTAGTACTTAAATCATCCCTGAGATATTGATTGGCTATAATTTGCAACTGCAGTCTCAGAACCTTTCTTATGCAAGGGAATTATTTTACCCTCTATCCCTTAGAACTCTCTCAGAGCCGAGACTTAAATTAAAAACCTAGTCAGAGGCATTACCAGTAGTAATCTTGCATATTCCCTCAGAACACAAGCTGATATCCCACCTAATCCAACAGCTGTATTTACATTGAGATTCTGTAATATCCTGAGAACCTTCAATTCATCCATTTTTGTTCCCACATCAGTGTCTGTCACATAGGTTAAAGCGGTAACCTCACTAGGATGATATACCCTTGCAAAGTGGTCAGTAAGTAACTGAACTATTTATCCACTTCTGTCACCTCATGACCATCATCACTCCTTAAGGTTAATCTCCCATAGTCATTCTTCCTCTTATTTGTCACATAGTGAAAGAACTCTGTGATTTCCCTAGATTTTGCCTTCCTTAGCATACTTGTCACCCTTATCGTTATATGCCTTCCATAGCATTTTGTTTTCCTGATCTCATGCATCATCAAATTCCTAATATATACCCTCAAGGGGTGGTAGAGGGTATGATAGTACTACATGAAAAATTTACATCATTACTAACTTCCTATCTACAATTTTCCTCCAAATCAGTCTGTTAAATGTAAAGACTTCAATATTATCATGTCTTATATTTCTGTCTTCTAAGGCACTTTTAACTGTATCAATCCACCTATATCTTGGTCTTCCTCTGGGTCTTTTTCCTGCCAACCCGGAAGAGAACACTTGTTTTGCTAATCTTTCCTTTCCCATTCTGCTTAAGTGACCATACCACCTGATATTAGCTCTGCTAATGCATTCCTGGATGCTGACAATAACAAGTTTTGATATTGCCATTGATGCCATCTGTTCATGCCCCTAATCTTTCTCAGGACTTGCATATCTGCAGTCTCTAGTCTTTGGTCAAGTATTTTACTTCTAACTTAGCTCTTGGATCCATAAGTTAAAATTGTTTAAACACCGTCTTGTATACAGCTAATTTAGTGTTTTGGCTAATTTCTTTCTTATTCCATATAAATTTATTCATTTGACTTCCTACATTACCAGCTTTGTTGATTCTGTCATCTATTTAAATATTTAATTTACCATCTACACTAAAAATTGTACCTAAGTAGCTGAAATGTTTTACTTGTTCTATAAGTTCTCCATTCACAATGCAGCTGATATTTTCAATGTTTCTGACTATTGTCTTTGTCTTTTTAATGCTGACCTACACATCTATTACAACATTCAATTTAGTCAGGGAATCTTGCAGACTTATAGTGGATTTATTTAGAAGTATTATATCATCCACATAAAGCAAAGAGCTAAGATTAACACCTCCAATTTTGATATCATGTTTAATACCACTTTCCTTCATAATGTGATCCATATAGAAAATGAATAAGAGAGGGGATAATGTACACCTTGTCACACACCATATTTAACATTAAACCATCTTATACGCAAATGAAGACTAAGTATTGCTTGATAGTATGCCCTATTAACACCATATAACTGTAGCATTTGAAATAGCTTCTCTCTTGGCACCTTATCATATGCCTTTTCCAGTTCTACAAAACTTATTTCTCAACTATCTGTCAAAAAGTGAAAATCTTTATGGCCTGAATCCAGCTTGTTCTTCACCAAGCTTCTATTTCACAATCCTTCTCAACCGTTTCTCAAGTATACTTGCATATATCTTACCAGGAACACTCAGTAATGAAATGCCTCTAATTCTCACATTCAATTTTATTTCCCTTTTTATATATGGGTACTATGAGATCTCTACACCAATCATCAGGAATTCGTCCCTCTGTCCAGGCCTTCTGAACTATGCAGTGCAGCCACTGTATGACTTTTAAACCTCCATACTTGAGCATTTCTAGTCGAATATAATCTATTCCTACAGCCTTTCCACATTTCAGACTTTTGATGGCTTTTTCTACTTCAAGTATGGATATGTATTCCTGACTGCATGCCTGGTCAGTGTTTTTTTACCACTGTGCTGTCATGAATGCTTGTTTCATTTAGCAGTTTTTAATTACCCCATATTTCAAGGATATCTTTTTCTCCTGTTTTCGTGTCACCTTTATCATCTCTAATTCCTTTTACAGCACTCTTTCCTCCACTTCTCAGCTTCTTCAACAACCTCCAGAATACTTTGCCACCCTCTTGATATTTATTTTCTAGCCAATCCTCCCATGACTTTCATTTAGCCAGTTTTACAGTGTTTAGCTTACTTACATTTGTCTCTGTATTCTCTAAGAGCAAAAGCTGACTTATTTGCCAGGAACTTTTGATATGCTTTCTTCTTTTCCTTCACTGCCTCTTTAACTTCCTGTGCCACACCATGGAATTCTGATTTTTCTATCCTTGCACACAACCTCACCACATGCATCTCTGGCTGAATCGATCAGTGTTTTCTTTAGGGCTTGCCACTGAATCTCCAAGGTTTGGTTCCTGCTCTCAAACTCTTTCATTTTTTCTTGAATAATATTTGTGCATTTTAGTCTACAGTTCACATCTTAGAGCTGCTCAACTTTTATATTCTTTAAAATTTCTTACATGTTCTTCTTTTCAATATGAAATACAATTTTATTCTGCTTAAGACTAAATGGTGATCACTTCCAATTTTGAATCCTCTGTACACTGGAGTCCTGCACCAGTGGGAAAACATCACCTTCAACAACAACATAGTCAATGAGACTTTTTTTATTCCTTGCCTCTTCTCTCCATGTGAATTTGTGCACATTTTTATGTTGGAACATTGTGTTAGTAATAACCAGTCCATGTCCTGAAACAGAAATCCAACGGTATTTGCCATTATTATTAGCTTTGCTCTTTTTTCCAAATTTTCCCCAAATATTTTTGTATGTCTCACAATCATTTCCTACTCTGCTATTTGGATCCCCAACAAGGACCAACTTTTCCTTTTTCATTGTGTCAGTTGCTTTCTCTAAAGCCTCAAAAATTCCTCCACTTCTACCTTAGTAGAACCTTCTGTGGGACCATAGGCACAAATAAGTCTCATTGTCCAGTTCCCAATTCTCATATTTGCCCACATCACTCTACTTGAGACTGCCTGACATTCAAGATTAGCCTCATATTTAGTGTTGAATACTATGGCTACTCCTTCTTTTCCTTGAATGTCATTGCCTGTATATAACATTTTGTATTCAGTGCTCAGAAAGATCTCCAGTTTTTGTCCTTTTTGTTTCAGTCACCCCTATTATGTTGATCTGGTACTTATCCAATTCCTCAGTTAGCTCCATTTCTTTGCTATTCAGGCTTCTTATGTTGATGGTACCGATCTTGAACGCTGGTGATGTTGAGTTGCGATAAGTTCTAGGATTTGTTCCGGTAGCTAACTTTTCGCTGTTTGCCCTGGCAAAATCAATGTTGGCCTTCTTTAACCGGGCAACGCCCCAGCTGGCATGAAATTCTGTCATGTTGTACCATCATTTGAAATTTTGGTTTAAGCCAATAAGAATACAATTTGGTCAGCTAAATCCCAAATTGCCTGATCTCATGCTTAATGATATTATTTATCCATCTAACTCCTACCTGATTAACACTCTTACCTTAGGTATAGAATTTAATACAGCTTCCTCATCTGCTATATTTCACTATATAAAAAGAAATAACTGTTTTAATAGATATAATAGTTACATGCCTACCAGAGATGTATCATGGATATTGAGGAAAATAGTTTTTACTTTGATCTTGTGTCAGGTGTGGGAAGGATGCAGTATTATGTCTAGTTCATTTGGGTTCTAGTCATTTGTTAAAAAAGTATCTTGAAGATGACTGTTCTGTGAAAAGGGAAATGGAGCATCATTAGAACAAATTTCAATGTTAATGAATCATCTGGTAGTCATGTAACTATTGTATCTATTAAAGGAAGACAGTTATTTATTTTTTTTATAGAGAAATATATAAATGAAACATAAGTGAATAAATGAAATGTGCATATCACTATAGAAAAGGAAGTTTAATTATGGGGGGAGACTCTCCCTTTTGGAATTACTATTTTCTTCAGATTTTTCTCCAATAATTTTATGTATATGGGGGTGCAGTATCCCAAAAGAGAAAGGTCACTAGTGGTGAACCGAAGAGATCAGTTTTGGAGCAATTGTTGTTCAATTTGTATATGTTAATGATATTGGGATGGGTCCTCTGCATCATTGCCATCAGATGGTAGTCATGTAACTATTGTGGCAATGATGCAGAGGACCCTGACATGCAAAACTAAAGAGGTTATGCACCAATGTATATGGCCTTGATCAGGCCTCATATGGATTATTGTGCACAGATTTGGTTGCTGAGTTTTCATGGTGACAAGGATATGCTGGAAAGGGTCCAGAGAAGATTCACAAAAGTGGCTAGTAGTCTTTGAAATATTGAGAGAATGTAAGCTGCAAAGCCTCATGAATAGGAAGAAAGGGGAGGGGATATGATTGAGACATATAAGCTAGTCAGGGGTTCTTATGGGTGACATGGAAGAGATTTTTCATAGAATGGGAGAGGGTGGTAGAACAAGAGGCCATCGCTGGAAACTGTATAAGGAGGGTGTGAGCAGAGAGTGAGGAGTAGGTTCTTTGCATGGAGAGTGGAATGCATTGCCTGAGTGAGTTGTGAATGTGGACACATGAATCAGTTTAAGGCATGGTTGGATGAGTACTATGCAATAGTATGTACTTCTATGTACTTCCCACATTGACTCTGTGATGCAATGGAGGTCAGTTAATAATAATAATACTTGGACATCTGCATCTTCTCTTCATCTTTGATAGTTATTATTTTTTTTTTGGTGCATCATCAACTATGGCTACAATGTGATAAGCCCATGTTTAAGAGAATAAACATTGAATACAGTGTAAATGAAATATACAAAAAAATTTTGCATTTAAAAATTTAAGCCATCATCATCAAATTCCTGATATGTACCCTCAGGGAGAGGGGTGTATAGGATAATTATGATATTACTACATGAAAAACTTACACCATTACTGACTTCCAATCAACAATTTTCCTCAAAAATAATCTGTTATCTGTCAAGATTCCAATATTATCAGATTGTATATTTCTGTCTTTTAAGGCATTTTATAATGTATTAATCTATCCACATCTTGGTCTTTCTCTGGATTCTTTCCCTACCAACCTGGCAACGAACACTGTTTAGCTAGTCTTTCCTTTCCCATTCTGTTTAAGTTACCATACTACTTGACATTAGCTCTACTAACATTCCTGAATGCTAACAATGTCAAGTTCTTTCCAAATATCCTCATTTTTAATGTGATACTGCCATTGTTGCCATCTCTTCACCCCACTAATCTTTCTCAGAACTCTCATATCAGAAATCTCCAGTCTTTGATCAAATGTTTTTTTCCTAACCTAGCTCTCAGATCTGTAAGTTAAAATTGGTTTGAACACTCTCTTGTATACAGCTAATTTCGTTTTGACTATTTCTTTCTTATTCAATATAAATTTATTCAGCTGAATCCCTACCATACCAGCTTTGTTGATTCTGTTGTCTATTTCCATATTTAATTTACCATCTTCACTAAAAATTGTGCATAAATAGCTGAAATGTTTTACTTGTTCTATCAGTTCACCATTCAGGATACAGTTGATGTTTTCAATTTTTCTGCCTATTTTCAATGTCTTTGTCTTTTTATTGCTGATTTCCATATGAAATTTATTCAACAGTTATTAAATTGAGTTGGGCAATCTTGCAAACGTGTACTGGATTTATTATCTGCATAAAGTAAAGAGCTTAGATTAACATCACTAATTTGATATCAGATTTAATACCACTTTACTTCATAATATGATCAATATAGATAATGAATAACAGTGGAGATAATATGCACCCTTGTCACACATCTGATTTTACATCAAACCATCTTAATGTACCTCATTCAATTTTAACTGCAGACTTACAGCTTAAGTAGAGACTATGTACTGCCTGATATAATGTCCCATTTACACAATATAAATGTAGTGTTTTGAAAAGACCTTGGCACCTTGTCCTATACCTTTTCCAGATCAACAAAACTTAAATACAAATTGTAATATTCCCAAGAGTTCTCAACTATTTCTCTTGAAGTGATCCTGACAACCCCAATTTGGCCTAAATCCAGTTTGTTCTTTATCAAGCTTCATTCCACAATTTTTCTTAGATGTTTCTCAAGTTTATTTGCATAAATCTTACCAGAAACACTCTGTGTAATTCTCACATTCGGTTTTATTTTCCTTTTTATAAATTGGTACGATGAGAACTCTGCTCCCATCATCAGGAATTTGATCCTCTAACCATGCCTTCTGAATTATGCAATGCGACCACTGTAAAACTTTAACAACTCCATATTTGAGCATTTCTGTTTGAATTTCATCTACTCCAGCTGCCTTTCCACATTTCATGTTTATAATAACTTTTTTTCTACTTCAAGTATGGATATGTATTCCTGGATGCATTCCTGTTGGGAGTTTTCTACCATTGTGTCTACACTACTTGTTTTATTTAGCAATCATTCAAAGTAATTACTTCAGACATCTAGAATATATTTATCTTCAATTTTTATTTCACCTCTGTCATCTTCTCTGATTCCTTTTACAGTACTTTTTTCCTTCATTTTTAAGCTTTCTTCAATAGCCTCCACAATATTTTGCAATTTTTCTGATATTTATTTTCTATGGTCTTACCATGTCTTTTGTTTAGCTAGTTTTACACAGTGCTTCTTCACTTGCATTTTTTTCTCAGTATTCTCTAGGAGTACAAGCTAACTTACTTGCCAGTAATTTTTGATACTTTTGTAACTTTCTTCTTTTCCTTCACTGCTGCTTTAACTTCCTGAATCCACCATGGAGTTCTGATTTTTCTATCCTTACAGACAACCTCCTAACATGCCTCTCTGGCTGAATCAATCAATATTTTCTTCAGATTTTGCCATTGAATCTCCAAGGTTTGGATTTTGTTTTCAAACTCTTACATTTTTACTTCAATGATGTTTATGTATTTCAGTGTACAGTTCATCTCTGAAAGCTGCTCAATCTTGTTTCATTTTAAAACTTTCTTACCCACTTTTCTTTTCAACGTGAAATTCAATTTTACCGCATTCAAACTAAATACTTTTCACTTCCTATTTCAAATCCTCTGTATACTCGTGTCCTGAACAGTGGGAAAACATCACTAGACTTTTCTTATTTCTTGAATCTTCTCTCCATGTGAATTTGGGCACATTTTTATGTTGCAACATGGTGTTAATAATAACTAATCCATACCCTAAACTGAAATCCAGCAGATATTTACCATTGCTATTAGTTCTGCACTTTTCTCAAAATTTTCCCCAAACATTTCCTACTTTGCTGTTTAGATCTCGAACAAGCACAAACTTTTCTTTTTCATCAAGCCAGATGCCTTCTCTTATGCCTCAAAAATTCCTCCATTTCTTCTTTGGTAGAAAATTCTGTGGGAAGTACAAATATGTATTATTGTTAAATTCCCCATTTTGTTATTTGTCCACATCACTCTACTTGATATTGCCTGCTATTCAAGAAGATTATCCTCATATTTAGTGTTGAATACTATAGCTACTCCTGCTTTTTCCTGATTGTTATTGCCTGAATATATCATTTTGTATTTGTCACTTAGAAAGATCTCACCTGTTTTTGTCTTCTTTGTTTCAGTCACACCTATTATATCTATCTGGTACTTATCCAATTCTTCTGCTAGTTCCATTTCTTGTCTATTGATGCTTCTTATGTTGATAGTATCAATCTTAAAATCTATTGATGTTGAGTTGGAAGTGTTCTGGGATTTGTACCCAGTAGCTGACTTTTCGCTGTTCACCCTGGTTCCCTGACAAAAACAATGGGCACCTTGTTTAACCAGGTAGCACACCAGCCAGCATGAAATTCTGTCATGTTGTACCATCATTTTACATTATGGTTTAAAAATGAAAGTGCATATCAATAAAATTATATTGAAATATTTTTAGATTAATAATATTTAAAGAATATTTAAATTAATAAGTTGTAGAAATTTAAAAACAACAGCTATATCTGATAGATATGATAAAGTTAAGTGCAAAATAAGTTCAGGCAGACTGGTAAAAGCATTAAAATAATGATTGCACTTATTTGAGTAATGAGGGAAGTTCATTAATGAAATATGGTGAACTGTTAAAACAGCTGAACAATAGTCAAACATATTGATATTATCGTCCCTCAAGCAGGAAGAAGTGTGTGTGAGATAAGCATGACCTATGCAGAGTTGAGCAAAAACAACTCCTTCTGTATGATCACATTAGGCTAAACTGCAACAGTTTAATTTCAAACCTAATCTGGTATAGCTTGTAATGATCTCTCTATTCGTGGAATAGAGAGATCATTAATTTTTGTGATATAACCTACCAGTAATTGATGTAGGGAAGAGACAGATGATTTATCTTAAGGGATGAGCTGACCGAGTTGCAGTTTCAGTAGACTTGTTTCCCTTGATCATATTGTGGGCTGGATCAGACACAATATGAATGAACTGAGATGATGAAAGGGATGTTCGATCTGATAGTGGTATGCCAGACTTCTCATAATTGATAATGAACTAATGAGTTGGTGTAAAATGCAACTTTGACACCAGTTTTATTTATATAATGTAACACAAGCTCTTTGGTCTGTTGCCAACTTCCCAGAATATAAGGAATAAATGAATAAATTGAATATATGAAATTCAATAACAAGCAGATGGGGAGATAAGTCAATAACTGCTTGATGAAGTTCAGAGAGACTAAATCAAGTAAGGGAGGGAGGCGAAGAGGAGTAGATAAAGGCAGCAGCAGTAAAAACCATGTGGCAATAACAAGAAAACTGGTTAAGAAAAGTTGAACCTCTGCAAAAAAAAACAAAAAAAAACAGGCATATTCACAGATTGCAGGTCTAGCATGAAGTCACTGGCAATTAATTGTAAATAAGTATGACTGTTTTAAAAAATTATCTTCAGAGATGGCTGAGTTGGTCAGCGCACAACTTTCTGTAATGGCTATATGTGTTTTTAGGAAGTCCTGATGATTGAGAATTTCTCCATATAATCTGATATGATTTTCTTATAACTAGTAGTACCTATCTGGAAGATCTAAAGCATGACTCTTTTTAAATATGGCATTGTTGATGCACTATAAGAGGCTTATTATTTCACAGATGGGAGATCCAATATCATGAAGACTTAGATGACTGGCATCTCACTGTGGATGGAACCTTCTTTTGCCATTTTGACCATTGAAATATAGAATACATTTTATTCTATATTTCAATGGTCTGTCAGCCACTAAGGTTTCTTTGAATTGCACTCAGTCTGGACCCTACTAATCCTGAAACCTAGGATGGCTCCATCAAATATGAGATGTTCCTCAGAAATCATAGGAACACCCAATACTCTCCACTATGAGAAAGTAGCAATCCAGAAGAGGGGAAGACTGCAGTAATAATATTATTAGCCACAATTTTCAATAAGCCTATCATGTCATCAATTGTACTTACTAGATTACAGTCATGCCATCATCATCATCATCGAGAAATCCTCTTTTTAATTGCATAACAATCAAATAGGAAACAATTAACAGAAAGAAATATTAAGTACATATTTTTTTCTCTCCTAATTTGTAATAAGTAATACTGAGATAGATCTCAGAATCTGTTTGCAATGTCTACGTTTTTGGGTTCACATGAGGGTTTTATAGCACCTCCATACTGCACTTGAAAGTAGTCATGTATCCTAGGATGAAAAGATGTGGGTTTGATTCTCATTGATGTGAGAAAAATCTTCATATAAACTTTTTATTTGAAGATGAATTAGATAAGCTCATATAGAAGTAACAGAAATAGGAGATTTTTCCTGATAACGATAATACATATTCCAGAAGGGCTACAAAATACAATTAATCAATTTCAGTAAATATTTTGAATATTAAAATACCTGTAGAATATTAATCTATGTAATTTGGTAGCCATGTTTTCATGGTGATGAGGATATGTTGGAAAGGGTACAGAGAAGATTCACAAAGGTAGTCAGTGGTCTTTGGAATGTGGAGTACAATGACAGATTGAGAGAATCTAAGTTGCAGAGCCTCGTGAATAGGAGGAAGGGGGGGGATATAATTGAGATATATAAGCTGGTCAGGGGTTGTTATCAGGTAGACATGGAAGAGATTTTTCATAGACTGGGAGAGGGGAGTAGAACAACAGGCCATTGATGGAAACTGTATAAGGAGGGTGTGAGCAAGTGAGTGAGAAGCAGGTTCTTAGCATGGAGGGTGGTTGGTGAGTGGAATGCATTGCCTGAGTGTGTTGTGGATGAGCATTGTATGCAATAGTGAGTACCTCCCATGATGAGTCTCTGACGCCATGAAGGTCAAATGTCATCATCATCAAATTCCTGCCATGTACCCTCAAGGGGGTGTACAGGATATGATAGTACTACATGAAAAATTTACATCATTACTAACTTCCCATCTACAATTTTCCTCCAAATCAGTCTGTTACTTGTCAAGACTCCATCATTATCAGATCTTATATTTCTATCGTCTAAGGCACTTTGTACCATATCAATCCACCTATATCTTGGTCTTCCGCTCAGTCGTTTTCCTGCCAACCTGGCAGAGAACACTTGTTTTGCTAATCTTTCCTCTCCCATTCTGTTTAAGTGTTAAAGCTAATCTCCACCTGAGATTAGCTTTGCTAACGCATTCCTGAATGCTGATAACGTCAAGTTCTTACCTAATATCCTCGTTCTTAATATGATATTGCCATTGATGCCATCTGTTCATGCCTCTAATCTTTCTCAGGACTCTCATATCTGTGGTCTCTAGTCTTTGGTCAAGTGTTTTACTTCTGACCCAGCTCTCAGATCCAAAAGTTAAAACTGGTTTGAACACTGTCTTGTATACAGCTAATTTAGTGTTCTGCCTAATTTTACTCTTATTCCATATGAATTTATTCAATTGACTTCCTACCATACCAGCTTTGTTGATTCTTTTGTCTATTTCCATATTTAATTTACCATCTTCATTAAAAATCGTGCCTAAGTAGCTGAAATGTTTTACTTGTTCCACAGGTTCTCCGCTCACAATGCAGTTGACATTTTCAATGATTCTATCTATTTTCATTGTCTTTGTCTTTTTATTGCTGACCTTCATACCATATCTATTACAACAGTTATTCAATTTAGTCAGAGAATCTTGCAGACTTGTAGTGGATTTATTTAGCAGTATAACGTCATCGTCTGCATAAAGCAAAGAGCTGACATTAACATCTCCAATTTTGATATCATGTTTAATACCACTTTCTTTCATAATGTGATCCATATAGATAATGAATAACAGAGGGGATAATGTACATCCTTGTCTCACACCAGATTTAACATTAAACCATCTTCCTGTACTTCCTTGAATTCTTACTGCTGACTTACAACTCAAATAAAGACTAAGTATTGCTTGATATACTGCCCCAGTGACACCATATAACTGTAGCGTATTGAATAGCTTCTCTCTTGGCACCTTGTCATGGGCCTTTTCCAGATCGACAAAACTTAAATTATTATTATTATTATTTCGGGCAACTCCAAGGAGTCAACAGACTCATCGAGGAAGGCCCTAACATCATGTCAAGAACAACTATTCGACATTCACACAGTATCTATCATACCTCGGCTTGAACTCATTCGTGGTCATAGCACCCACAACAGACCCTGGCAGCTTATACCTAGTCCTCCCACCACCAAAAATATCTTCTGGATTAATCCTATAGAAACTCTTCAGTAATTTGAATGTCTCAATCATATCACCTCTTTTCCGCCTATCAACCAATTTTTGCAACCCACAAATCTTCAACCTGTTCTCATAAGGTTCATTCCACAACCTACTATCATCTTGGTCACTCGTCTCTGGATCCTCTCCACCTCTTCCGCATCAAGAAGAAACCCTGGTGCCCATATCTGGGCACAGTAGTCTAGATGGGGGTCTTATCAAGGCTCAATATAGTGGAACAATAACTTGTTTGTCTCTGCTTGTTAAAGTATTTTTCAGCAACCAAGTGATTTGATGAGCTGATTTAGCCACTTTTGCAATGTACCCCCTAAACTTCAACTCCCTATCCGCCAACACTCCCAAATCCCTGGCCTCATCAATCTCCTGGAGTACGGTTCCACCGATGTGATATACTGCTGCTATTCTTTTCACCCCAAAGTGCATAACTTTACACTTTGCCAAATTAAATTTACATCCATTTTTCCTAGCCCAGTCCTCCAAACTATCCAAATCATCCTGTAAAATTTTGACATCCTGTGCACTCACAATTGCGCTACCCAACTTTGCATCATCAACAAACAAGTGAACACTTCCTCTCAAATCCTTTCCTATATCATTGATGAACAAATTGAAAAGCAGTGGTCCAAGAACAGAGCCCTGTGGCACACCACTAGTCACAAGCCGTCTTTTAGACTCCACTCCTGCATAAACCACTCTCTTGTATCTCTCCATCAACCACCCTCCTATCCATCTTACCAACCCTATATCCATCCCCATCTGCTCGAGTTTACTGATTAGAGTACCATGTGGTATCCTGTCAAAGGCCTTGGCAAGGTCCAGTAGAATCACTGTAAACCCAATACCCTTATACAGTTCAGCCATCACTGTGTTATAAAACATGAGCAAGTTACTGTGGCATGATCTTCCCTTCACAAAACCAAGTTGTCCCCCCATACAGTATCCCATTTTCATCTATTCAATCCTGTATTCTTCTCTTGACTAATTTCTCCAAGACCTTGACAACGATTCCTGATATACTAATACAAATCTTTATTATATTCCCATGATTTCTCGATCATTTGTCGTAAAGTGAGGATCTGATCCTGACAGCCTCTGTTTGGGCTGAATCCAGCTTGTTCTTCACCAAGCTTTTCTTCCACAATTCTTCTCAACTGTTTCTCAAGTATACTTGCATAGATCTTGCCAGGAACACTCAGTAGGGAAATACCTCTGTAATTCTCACATTCAGTTTTATTTCCCTTTTTATACATGGGTACTATGAGAGCTCTACTCCAATCATCGGGAATTCATTCCTCTGTCCAGGCTTTCTGAACTATGCAGTGCAGCCACTGTAAGACTTTTATACCACCATACTTCAGCATTTTTGGTCGAACATCATCTACTCCTGCTGCCTTCCCACATTTCAAGCCTTTGATGGCTTTTTCTACTTCAAATAAGGATATGTATGCCTGTTGAGTGTTTTATTACCACTGTGCTATCACTGCTTGTTTCATTTAGCAATTTCTCCAAGTAATTACTCCATACTTCAAGGATTTCTTTTTCTCCCGTTTTCATATCACCTTTATCATCTCTAACTTCTCTTACAGCACTCTTTCCTCCATTTCTAAGCTTCTTCAACAACCTCCAGAATATTTTGCCACCTTCTCGATATTTATTTTCTATGTTCTTGCCAAAGTCCTCCCATGACTTCTGTTTAGGTAGTTTTACATTTATCTCTTTATTCTCAAAGAGCACAAGCTGACTTATTAGCTAGGAACTTTTGATATGCTTTCTTCTTTTCCTTCACTGCCTCTTTAACTTCCTGTGTCCACCAGGGAGTTCTGATTTTTCTATCCTTGCAGACAACCTCAACACATGCCTCTCTGGTTGAATCAATTAGTGTTTTCTTCAAGGCTTGCTACTGAATCTCCAAGGTTTGGTTCCTGTTCTCAAACTCTTTCAATTTTTCTTCAATAATCTTTGTGTATTTTAGTCTACAGTTCACATCTGAGAGCTGCTCAACTTTTATTCTCTTTACAACTTTCTTACATTTAATTCTTTTCAATATGAAATTGAATTTTATCCTGCTCAAGACTAAATAGTGATCATTTCCAATTTCAAATCCTCTGTACACTCTGGTGTCCTGCACCAGGGATAAAACATCACTATCAATGATAACATTGTCAATGAGACTTTTCTTATTCCTTGCCTCTTCTCTCCATGTGAATTTGTGCACATTTTTATGTTGGAACATGGTGTTAGCAATAACCAGTCCATGTCCTAAGCAGAAATCCAATGAGTATTTGCCATTATTATTAGCTTTGCTCTTTTCCCAAAATATTTTTTTTTATGTCTGACAATCATTTCCTACTCAGCTATTTAGATCCCCAACAAGGACCAACTTTTCCTTTTTCACTGTGTCAGTTGCTTTCTCTAAAGCCTGAAAAAATTCCTTCACTTATACCTTAGTAGAACCTTCTGTGGGTCCATAGGCACAAATAAGTCTCATTATCTAGTTCCCCATTCTGATCGTTGTCCACATTACTCTACTTGAGACTGCCTGCCCATTCAAGAAGATTAGTCTCATATTTACTATTGAATACTATGGCTACTCCTTCTTTTCCTTGATTGTCATTGCCCAAATATAACATTTTATATTTATTGCTCAGAAAGATCTCACCAGTTTTTGTCTTTTTTGTTTCAGTCACCTGTATTATATCGATGTGGTAGTTATCTAATTCCTCAGCTATCTCCATTTCTTTGCCATTCAGTCTTCTTATGTTGATAGTAACGATCTTTAACTTTGGTGATGTTGAGTTTGGGTGTGTTTCCAGATTTGTTCCAGTAGCTGACTTTTCGCTGTTCGCCCTGGTTCCCTGGGAAAAACAACGGGGGGGCCTCTGTTTAACCGGGCGATGCCCCAGCGGCATGTTGTACCATCATTTTGTATTTTGGTTTAAGTCAATAGGAATACAATTTGGTCAGCTAAATCCCAAATTGCTAGCCCATCCTCTTTCGTTCATTATCCAGGTAGATACCCAACAGGGTGTACCACAAGAAAGTGAGGATTGGACATTAGGTCAGAAGTCCTCGTCGGTTCTCCGCATTCCTTTAAATGCACCCTAGGTCAAATGTTGATAATAATAATAATAATTTAAGCAACTTCCTATTCCTATTATTTAATAATCTGATACTCTGAGTTTTCTATAGATAAGTTTTCTTCTTTAATTTAATACTTTTGTATTCCAAGTATTGAAATTTAAACATTACTCAAAAATGTCAAATAACAAAAATAATAATAATAAAAAAACTGTTTATGTTTTTATATTAAGCTAAATGAAATTTTATAGATATTATAATAATTGCACAAAATATTTCAGATAATAAAAGCCTTTATATTTAAAAATCTTTATTCATTATTTTTCCTACTTTGTTTACGGAAACAACTGCTATTTTTCCTTTCTTTTGACAAAAGATTACTCTACGAATCATAATGATAAAGCTGCTTGCAAAATATCTTCTTCATGATGATTGTAAATAATATTTTAAAATTATTATATATAATAATGAATGTAAATTATGTCATAACACTCAGTTTGAGATGTCAAACTCTCACATACCACAATACATATCACAATTTCTTAAGCATCTCCCATGTACTATGACCCCTCTTCCTTCGAATTCTTTCATCCATTGTATTGCTGTAAGTCAGTTTCTAAGTTTATGATAGTTGCCTGCCTTATACTTCTACTTATCTATTCATCCTCCAAGTCAGGAACACGTGGTCACTCACCAAATGGGGATAAGTATGGCATCTTGCTAATAATCAGATCCTCTGATGCTATGACGAAATCCAAAACTCTTGATTCTTGTATTCCCTCCACTACATGCTGACAGTTGTTCTTCAAGAAATCCAAAAATTCAGTTCTCTTAGTACTCCATGCTACCTCCTTTGCTCAGTTTATATTGCTTATATTGCTATAGTTGAAGCCCCCCCCATAATGATTACTTGCCAAACTAATTTAGCTAAGCATTTCCTGCTCATCACCATGTATATACAACAATATCCAAAATATCTTGTTTATTTCACACTATATACTCTAAAAGCCATTAGCGTTATTTCCACTGTGAGTCTCCACCCTGAGAGGAAACAATTCATCTCTTATCATGAGTAACACTCCATTACCATGTTTACCTATCTTATCCTGCCAAAATATACTATACACTTCCATTTCTATTCCTGTTAGAGCATTCTCCTCAGTTAACCAAGTTTCACTGATACCAACAATCTTTGAAGAGAATGAATCAATCAATGTCACAAACTCATTCCCTTTATTCCTAATGCTTGTAATATAAATGTTTGTAGCATTTATATGCAGAAAAACCAGTGCATTTCCAGTATTCTTACAGCCATTATTACTTCCCTCATAATTCACCTTGGCTGTGCAACATCGTGTACACCCTCTCAAACTGTGCAACATAGTGTACACCCCCCCCCCCCCCAACATGAGACCATCCCTGCTGCATTCCACCCATCATCATCATCAAATTCTGGCCATGTACCCTCAAGGGATGTACAGGATATGATAGTACTGCATGAAAAAAATTACATCATTACTAACTTCCTATCTACAATTTTCCTCCAAATCAGTCTGTTACTTGTTAAAACTCCAACATTATCAGATCTTATATTTCTATTGTCTAAGGCACATTGTACCATATCAATCCACCTATATCTTGGTCTTCCTCTGGGTCGTTTTGCTGCCAACCTGGCAAGAACACTTGTTTTGCTAATCTTTCTTCGCCCATTCTGTTTAAGTGACCATACCACCTGAGATTAGCTCTGCTAACACATTCCTGGATGCTGACAATGTCAAGTTCTTTCCTAATATCCTCGTTTTTAATATGATATTGCCATTGATGCCATCTGTTCACGCCTATAATCTTTCTCAGGACTCTCATATCTGTAGTCTCTAGTCTTTGGTCAAGTGTTTTACTTCTGACTCGGCTCTCAGATCCATAAGTTAAAACTGGTTTGAACACTGTCTTGTATACAGCTAATTTAGTGATCCGACTAATTTCTCTCTTATTCCATATGAATTTATTCAATTGACTTCCTACCATACCAGCTTTGATGATTCTGTTGTTTATTTCTATATTTAATTTACCATCTTCAGTAAAAATCATGCCTAAGTAGCTGAAATGTTTCACTTGTTCCACAAGTTCTCCATTCACAACACAGTTGACATTTTCAATGATTCTATCTATTTTCATTGTCTTTGTCTTTTTATTGCTGACCTTCATATCATATCTATTACAACAGGTATTCAATTTAGTCAGAGAATCTTGCAGACTTGTAGCGGATTTATTTAGAAGTATAACATCCTCCGCATAAAGCAAAGAGCTGACATTAACATCTCCAATTTTGATATCATGTTTAATACTACTTTCCTTCCTAATGTGATCCATATAGATAATGAATAACAGAGGGGATAATGTACATCCTTGTCTCACACCAGATTTAACATTAAACCATCTTCCTGTACTTCCTTCAATTCTAACTGCTGACTTACAACTCAAATAAAGACTAAGCATTGTTTGATATAATGCCTCATTGACACCATATAACTGTAGCATATTGAATAGCTTCTCTCTTGGCACCTTGTCATAGGCCTTTTTCAAATCGACAAAACTTAAATACAGATCTTTATTATATTCCCATGCTTTCTCGACTATTTGTCATAAAGTGAAGATCTGATCCTGACAGCCTCTATTTGGCCTGAATCCAGCTTGTTCTTCACCAAGCTTTTCTTCTACAATTCTTCTCAACCGTTTCTCAAGTATACTTGCATATGCAATTTCCCTGCCGTGACACACTTACTTGGCCATAAAGCAAGTCTTTCAAAATGCCTGTCACCTGAATTCAAATGTAATTTGAATTAGTTATTACGAAATTAATGGCGTGCATATGTGAAGGTGAGATTGAACATTAAGTCAGAAGTCTAAGTCAGTTTTCTGCATTCCTTAAAGGTGATGTGGAAGTCTCCTCCCGGTTTTTTTGACTCTTAAGCAACCCTTTAGCGCGATACATTTATCATAATTTGTTTGTAGATTCAAATTGAGAAAATATGTGAGAGTGACTAAATAATTTAATTCTTGATCTGATTTTCTTTGCATGTCATGTATATAATTGTAAATAATATTTTATTTAATTTTTTATACAGTTGGAGTAATCACTGACTTCAGCTACAAAAGATAATGATGAAGTTTTTGTATTGAGTTAATACTTCAATTTCCATAGGAGAAAAACCTGGGTGGATTTCTGGATTATGATAGATGATTGAATACCATAAGAAAATCATTCATTTCATCATATATATAACAAACTTAACAGTAGTTTGATGTTACAAGAAGGAGTTATATTGAGTGTTTCTCTAAAGCAATGCATTACTAAAAAATTTGGTGTATCATAAAGTGTATCTTATGTTTTTTTTTTTTTTGGTATCAGCTGATGTGATGTGTCCAGGAACACATCAACTGATACCAAATATCCGTATGGTTTTTAAACCTGGTTGGGCCTTGGGAGAGCCCTGATAAATTAGAGGACGAAAGATTTTTCTCAAGAGAAGGGAGAATTTAGCACTAGAGCTTCCTACTCACCATGAAGCCACAAAGAGATGCTCACTATTCCATAGGTCATGCTGGCACTACAGCAAGCCTTGGACTATGATGAAGGAGACAATGTGACAACACTGACTTTTGCAGGCAGGCTGTTCCTTCTTGCCTAAGCAGTGCATGTATACCATCAGAATTCCCTTTTTGGATATTCATGGATCACTCTGCACAGCAAACCTGATATAGCAAACTGCATGGTGGATCACAGTGAAGGCGATCAGGAAAGTAAAAAGACTCAGGAGTGAAGAACTAGAGTGAAGAATATGATAAGTATAAAAAAGTGGAAGAATGAAAAAGGGCTAACATTATCACTAGGAGGATCCTTATGCAACGAACAAGTGGAAAATGACAGAATTATCCATTTTGTGTTTCACACAGAAGCATATTTCCATCATTTTTGGAAGAGCTACTATAATATTAGTGAGAATTCACACACACAGACAACAGATTTTTACACATTCTGCCATTCAGTAATACATGCTTTCATCCATCCGCTGGATGGAATTTCATATGTAGGATCTTTCTTAAAATTATCAATTAAACTGATAATTGATACCTGTAATAGCTTTAATGGAAAAATCAGATAAATAAAAATTATATCTCTACTATACTAAAGAATGTCAACAGAGCATTAGTAATGTTGTTTGATCACCCAAACAGAATGGGAGGGAAAAATGAGAAAAAACAAGTGTTTGAAGCAAAAATGGGGAAAGGGACCTGGATGAAGTGTAAGATATAGCATGATCAGTTGCTAAGAAACTAGTAATGCACTACTGTCTATTAATATAGATTATATCACTCAAAGGTATAACCCAAAAAGACTTATTATTATTATTATTACCACCCCAAGACCTCATGGAGTCAAAGACTCATCTGGGAGGAGGTCCTTTTATCACACACACAGTCATCATACTGTGTTTTAAACACATTCAAACTCTTTGCAGACAGCACATTCTCAGACAAGGCATTCCAATCATTCACAACTCTGCACGAAAAAAAAACCTGCCTCTCACTCCCCTACTTACACCCTCTTTATACAGTTTCCAGGGATGACCTCTGGTTCTCCCCTGATCTCCCACTATTTTCTGTAGAACTTTTCCAGCACTGATCCTATAACAACCCCTTACCAACTTGTAGATCTCTATCATATCTCCCCTCTTTCTCCTGTCCACCAGACTCTGCAAATTACATCTTCTCAATCTTTCCTCATACTCGACATTCCAGAAGTGTCAGAAACTACCTTAGTCAGTCTCCTTTGGACCCTTTCCAACATCTCTTCATCCTTCTGAAAACCCAGTGACCAAATCTGGGCACAATAGTCCATGTGTGGCCTAATCAAAGCCTTATACAATGGAACAAGAATCTCCCTACTTCTACACGTCAGTGTCCTCTGCATCATTCCCAGAAGCCACTTATGTTTAATTATTAAATATTAACTTTCACTGGTATTTAAATAGTTTATTTAAACTGAATAATCAACTAAATATTAAATTAACAATTCAAAAATTACCTTCTTATTCAACAATGTTGCTAGTCGCATAATATGAGGCACAAATTCAGGTGATAATGAATCATCATCTTCTTCATCATCGTTAATATTATTGTTCGTTTCAGAAGACAGTGGTGGACTATCACCAACAAATGCCCATCTATACCTGTTAAAAAGGAACGTAATTACAATAGAATTATAACAGAGGTTGAGTAAGTTAAATTTTATATGAGTTAATATATAAAAGCTGTGTTCACAGAAAATTTATTTACTTGATCACAACAGCAGAACCAGAAGGTCATGCATGGTCTTCATGCCTATGAAAAAAAATCTTTGTAATGCATTTTTTTTTTTTCCTTTCAAAGAAAGACGAGCCTTATAAACTCCAGAAGCCATACAAGCTTGTTCAGAGTAGGTTTTTACAAACATTCATGCCCAAGGTGAGATTCAAATACAAGAACTGTGGGTTGGACAACAGGTATGATATATCCACTCAGCCAACAAGGCCGGTTTAGTCAGCTAAACTTCTCTACTTCTCAAGAAGACAGGTGTACATAAATGTTTGGTGCATATTGTTACATTGTTGAACAAATTGGATGTTCAGAAGAGATTTGAATAAAAGAACAAGGATGCCAAGACAAAAAGATCACACAAATCAGGCCTAGCACATGACTACAAAGGAATAAACATTGGGTCTGGATAGTAACAAGAATACTGTATATTGAATTTAATAACTATATTCATATGTTTAAAGAAACCTCCAAAATGACATGATGTCCAACACAGTGCTATATCATAAACCAACTTTGGTCAGCCTACATAAAAGACCTCAAATTCATGACACAAGGACATGACAGATGTTTTGCAGCATGTGTATGACTTTTCAATATGATATGAACTATCATTTTAACAATTCCAATACTTTATGTTTTAAAAATCATTCTGCTATAATAAATTCAGAAATAACCATATTCTAGTGAAGTATATCACACAGCATAAAAAACTAGAAGAATGATTTAAAATTTTTTTTATTATTATTATTATTAACAAAGTCTCATTGTGGAAGGTACACTATTATACACAAAGCTCATCTAGCTGGCTGTGCTTAAACTCATTCAATGCATCTACATTCATCACACTCTCAAGGCAATGCATCCACTTAGCTACAACTCTTCATGCAAAGAATATGCTCTTTGCTAACACCCTCTTTATATGGTTTCCAAGGATTGCTTTTTTTTTGTTTTGCCCTCCTCCCATTCTATGAAAAATTTCTTTCATAATAATCTGGTAACAACCCATTACCAACTTATGTACCTCAATCCTTATATCCCTTCTCTTTCTATTCAAGAGACTTTGCAAATTGCATTTCCTCAAGCCGTCTTCATATGCCATATTCCAATGATTAGTTATTACATTTGTGAATCTTCCCTGAACATTTTCTAACATATCCTCATCAACAGAAAAACCAGGTGATCAAATCTGTGTACAATAATCCATATGAGGCCTGATCAAGGCCTCATCTGCTCGAGCATCATCTGCCAACAATCACATATCTCCAGTTAAACTTGTCCCAATATCAGGGTCCCAAATCTGGAACCCTTCACACCACTAATGACTTTCTTCTTTTGGGATACTGTTGTACCCCTTATACAATTTGCTGATACCTATCCTACAGTAAGCAACCTATTCAACTCACTAGTCTGTTATCCAATCCTATCCAATTCAATTTAGTTACCAGCCTGTCATGTGGCAATCTATCAAAAGCCTTTGTAAAATCTAAGTATACCACAAGTGCATCTTCCCTGTTCAATGCATTTGTCACATTGTTCTAGTACACATGAAAATTTGTAAAACATGACTTCCCTTTAACTAAACTAACTCCTACTTAAAATCACAGAGAATGCTGCTGTTATCAACCCATTTCTATATCAAGCTCTCACTAACCTCTCCAATATCTTAACCACAACTCCAGATATTCAAATTGGCCTATAATTTGTGGCAGCCACAGCCTTATCGCCAATTCTGTGAAGTGGAACAATTTTACCTTCTTTCCACTTTCTTCGGACCTGTGACGTAAGACTCATATTAAACGAGTATGCAAAGGCTACTGTCAACTCCTTGGAACATTATCTTAAGAGCAATATGTTATCAAATCCTATTGCCAAACTGACATGAAGCTTACTTAATTTCTCATATATATACAAGGTGTTCGGGATAAATTTGACATATTTATAATTAATTATATTTTTCCGTAAGTTACATGTATTAACACACACTTCTCTTCATTTAAAAGTTTGGACCCTTCTTCATTCATATACAAGATGTCAGAAAGGATGGATAGCTGGAACCCACCTGAATCATGGAAGAGAATAACTTGTATCATGATGATTCGTGCCCGCCATCAAAATAAGGATATTACGACTGCTGCCCAATGCTCCCTGAATACAGTAAAAACAATCAGGAATGAACTAGAGACTTGCAATGGTGACTACGAGGATGTAGCAAGAAGAAAGATCCCTAGCAGACGATCTGATTGCGTTCGTACAGCAGAATTCCTCGCAAATCTACAGGAACAGGTGTTGAAGAACCCTGGCATTGGAATTCGGGCTTTGTTCGTGGAGTTGCTAACTGTAGTCAAGCCCTGGATAACAAGGGTAGCCAATGGTAGGCCGTATGTATGGCAGCAGGATTCGGCCCCTTGCCACACCTCTGGGAAAAGTCAAAAATGGTTGTCTGAAAATTTCTACGACTTCACCAGTCCAAATGTTTGGCCTCCAAACTCCCCAGACCTTAACCCCATGGATTATTTTGTATGGGGCGCAGTTGAAAAAGACACCAATCGCACTTCCAGTAATACAAAAGCCCAGTTAATGGATAAAATTAAAACAGTTTTTGCGGCCCTTCCCAGGGAGACTGTAGCATCAGCTTGTTCGAGGTTCCGAAGCAGAATTGAAGCTGTGATCGATGCTAATGGTGGTTATTTTGAGTAAATCTTGTTGATAGTATTGTAATTAACTCTGCCTGTAATGTTTTTTTGTCAATTCATTAAATTTAATAGATACAAAGAAGATTTTCTTTTTCCTTACGAAACTGTCAAATTTATCCCGAACACCCTGTATATATATATATCTACTACCTCTTACTCACAATTAAGCCATCCTATTTCCACAACACTTGAGCTTCTCACGATTTCAGTGATGAGCATGAAACACTGTTGAAGGACTATATCCTCTATGGCACTTACCAATCTACCATATTCATTCATTATCATCCTACCCCACAACAATTCTTCCTTCTATTTGACATCTATCAAAAAATTGTCTAGGATTTTTTTTCCATCTGATTTGCTGATTTCTACACATACTGCAATTTTGCTGTACTTACCAAGTGAGTCACTTTCTCAGCCTACTCTTTATACTCCTCATGCACTCATTACTAACTGTTACTATTAATCATCTTGTGCTGTCTCCACAGTACAGGTAACCCTCGTATAATGCGGATGTTAGGCCCATAGAAATACCACATTATATAAATCGCGTCATGCGAGACTCAGATCACATTGAAAAAGTAGGGTTATGTTCTGAAATAATTTTTTTTAAAATTAAATTATATAAACAACGACATATCCAACAAAAAAATATTTTTATTTAATTCAGGTAATTCATGTAAGTTAAGCAAACATATAAACTATGAAACAAATACATAGTATAAACTTATAAAAAATACAAATTGTATGTAAACTTCATTGCACATAATGCATAAATATTTTAAGCAAAATAAAATAAAGTGCATATTTTAATCTTTCATAGCATGAGAATTTGAGGATGGGCTAATAAACATTGGTTTTGTCATGTAATCACTTGATGCATTATTACAAAACAGTAGAATAATTCTAATCTTTGGAAACTTTGAATCCAGGAGCTGATCCACATTGAAAACCTTCTACATTATAAATGTTTATAAACTTTGAGAGTTTTTTTTAATAAGATTTCCATCCAAAGGAATTTTCTTTTGAGTGCAATCTTCTATCGAAATCATTAGAGATTTCTCTATTTTTCTCTATTAGAATATCACGTACACGAGCAATGTGCTTTGCACTTACTGTTGACCCAGCAATAAACATTTCCTCAGATTTTATGTTTATTTTGTTCGATTGTTCGAATTGTTGATTCATTTAAATTCAAAGTCCTTGCAACAACTTCTGGTTTTTCACCATTTTTCAGCCAATCCAAGATTTAATTTTTTTTTCTTCAAGGGAAATGAGTTGTGGCCATTACTACAAAAATCATTTTTTATCTAAAAAAAAGCATTACATATTAATTATGTATGTAACACACCAGAAAATAAAGTGCTCAGTTTTGAGATTAACACACATGATGGGGTGCTTAAGGATCAAAGCTGTATAACTGAGAGGAGACCTCCACATAGCCTTTAAAGGAATGCGGAGAACCGACCAGGCTTCTGACCTAATGTCCAATCCTCACCTTCTCGTGGTGCACCCTGTTGGGTATCTACTTGGATACTGAACAAACGAGGATGGGCTGGAAATTTGGGATTTAGCCAACCAAATTGTATTCTTATTGGTTAAACCAAAATACCAAATGATGGTACAGCATGACAAAATTTCATGCCGGCTGGTGCGTTGCCAGGTTAAACAAATCCCCCCATTGCTTTGGCCAGGGAACCAGGGCAAACAGCGAAAAGTCAGCTACCGGAACAAATCTGAAAACACAACCCAATCAACATCACCAGAGTTAAAGATCGGTACTATCAACGTAAGAAGCCTGATTGGCAAAGAAATGGAGCTAGCTGAGGAATTAGATAAGTACCAGATCGACATAACTGAAACAAAAAAGACCAAAACTGGTGAGATCTTTCTGAACAATAAATACAAAATGTTATATTCAGGCAATGACAATCAAGGAAAAGAAGGAGTAGCCATAGTATTCAACACAAAATATGAGGCTAATTTTCTTGAATGGCATTCAGTCTCAAGTAGAGTAATGTGGGCAAATATGAGAATGGGGAACTGGACAATGAGACTTATTTGTGCCTATGGTCCCACAGAAGGTTCTACTAAGGTAGAAGTGGAGGAATTTTTTGAGGCTTTAGAAAAGGCAACTGACACAAAGAAAAATGAAAAGTTGGTCCTTGTTGGGGATCTAAATAGCAGAGTAGGAAATGATTGCGAGACATACAAAAATATTTTGGGAAAATTTGGAGAAAAGAGCAAAGCTAATAATAATGGCAAATATCTGTTGGATTTCTGCTCAGGACATGGACTAGTTATTACTAACACCATGTTCCAACATAAAAATGTGCACAAATTCACATGGAGAGAAGAGGCTAGGAATAAGAAAAGTATCATTGACTATGTTATTGTTGATAGTGATGTTTTCTCCCTGGTGCAGGACACCAGAGTGTACAGAGGATTTGAAATTGGAAGTGATCACTATTTGGTCTTGAGCAAGATAAAATTGAATTTCATATTGAAAAGAATAACATGTAAGAAAGTTTTAAAGTGAATAAAAGTTGAGCAGCTCTCAGATGTGAACTGTAGACTAAAATACACAAAGATTATTGAAGAAAAAATGAAAGAGTTTGAGAACAGGAATCAAACCTTGAAGATTCAGTGGCAAACTCTGAAGAAAACATTGACTGATTCTGCCAGAGAGGCATGTGGTGAAGTTGTCTGTAAGGATAAAAAAATCAGAACTCCTTGGTGGACACAGGAAGTTAAAGAGGCAGTGAAGGAAAAGAAGAAAGCATATCAAAAGTTCCTAGCCAATAAGTCAGCTTGTGCTCTTTGAGAATACAGAGATAAATGTAAAAAAGCTAAACACTGTGTAAAACTAGCTAAACAGAAGTCATGGGAGGACTTTGGCAAGAACATAGAAAATAAATATCGAGAAGGTGGTAAAATATTCTGGAGGTTGTTGAAGAAGCTTAGCAATGGAGGAAAGAGTGCTGTAAAAGGAGTTAGAGATGATAAAGGTGACATGAAAATGGGAGAAAAAGATATCCTTGCAGTATGGAATAATTACTTTGAAAAACTGCTAAATGAAACAAGCAGTGATGACACACAGTGATAAAAAAAAAAAAACACACTGACCAGGCATGCAGTCAGGAATACATATCCATACTTGAAGTAGAAAAAGCCATCAAAGGCTTGAAATGTGGAAAGGCAGAAGTAGATGATATTCGACCAGAAATGTGGAAGTATGGTGGTATAAGAGTCTTACAGTGGCTGCACTGCATAGTTCAGAAAGCCTGGACAGAGGGACGAATTCCCGATGACTGGAGTAGAGCTCTCATAGTACCCATATATAAAAAGGGAAATAAAACTGCATGTGAGAATTACAGAGGTATTTCTGTACTGAGTGTTCCTGGCAAGATCTATGCAAGTATACTTGGGAAACGGTTGAGAAGAATTGTGGAAGAAAAGCTTGGTGAAGAACAAGTTGGATTCAGGCTAAATAGAAGCTGTCAGGATCAGATCTTAACTGTACGACAAATAGTCGAGAAAGCATGGGAATATAACAAAGATCTGTATTTAAGTTTTGTCGATTTGGAAAAGGCATATGACAAGGTGCCAAGAGAGAAGCTATTCAATACGCTGCAGTTATATGGTGTCAATGGGGCATTATATCAAGCAATACTTAGTCTTTATTTGAGTTGTAAGTCAGCAGTTAGAATTGAAGGAAGTACAGGAAGATGGTTTAATGTTAAATCTGGTGTGAGACAAGGATGTACATTATCCCCTCTGTTATTCATTATCTATATGGATCACATTATGAAGGAAAGTGGTGGTATTAAACATGATATCAAAATTGGAGATGTTAATTTCTTTGCTTTAGTTCTTTGGATTCTTTAGTTCTTCTAAAGTTCTTTGCTTTATGCGGATGATGTTATACTTCTAAATAAATCCGCTACAATTCTGCAAAATCTCTGACTAAATTGAATAGCTGTTGTAATAGATATGGTATGAAGGTCAGCAATAAAAAGACAAAGACAATGAAAATAGGCAGAATCATTGAAAATGTCAACTGTGTTGTGAATGGAGAACCTGTGGAACAAGTAAAACATTTCAGCTATTTAGGCATGATTTTTACTGAAGATGGTAAATTAAATACAGAAATAGACAACAGAATCAGCAAAGCTGGTATGGTGGGAAGTCAATTGAATAAATTCATATGGAATAAGAGATAAATTAGTCAGAACACTAAATTAGCTGTACACAAGACAGTGTTCAAACCAGTTTTAACTTATGGATCTGAGAGCTGGGTCAGAAGTAAAACACTTGACCAAAGACTAGAGACCACAGATATGAGAGTCCTGAGACAGATGGCATCAATGGCAATATCATATTAAAAATGAGGATATTAGGAAAGAACTTGACATTGTCACCATCCAGGAATGCATTAGCAGAGCTAATCTCAGGTGGTATGGTCACTTAAACAGAATGGGCAAGGAAAGATTAGCAAAACAAATGTTGTCTGCCAGGTTGGCAGCAAAACGACCCAGAGAAGACCAAGATATAGGTGGATTGATACGGTACAAAGTGCCTTACGTGTGTAGAGGCTTAAGTGCTGTGAGGACATCATGTTGGAGGCTTAATGGATTTTTTACAACACTCAAAAAGAATTAAAATAGAATTTAATACTTCCTATATTTCGTCCTAGTCACTAGGACATCTACGGGGATTACAAAAACAATTAATGTAACATATACACAAATAACAAACAATACTAAGCCCAACAACGTGGGTGACACTAAAGTCCTATCTAGGTAGAGCGCCCTCTAAGGGCAGTAGTAGGTGGCCTGGAATGTAAGGTGGGACCTCTGGTGATGAGTGTTTCCCAAATCTTCGGAAGTTTAATGCAACCGTATTTATTAAGATTTGGTTGGTTTTTGAGAGCTGCTGCTGTAAGAAAAGTCTCTCTTTCTTGAATTTGCTATGGTGGAGCATGGTGGTTTTCTTCCTGTTTTAGTATCTTGGCTATTTTTTCGGATGTGCCACGGATGTAGGGTATGGTGATGGCATTTTTAAATTCTTGTTGACGAGAAGGATGGGGAATGGGGGAGGAGTTGATTATTATTATTATTATTTTTTTTTTTTTGATCACAGTATTTTTTTGATTATTTTTTTGATCACAGTATCAAAAAAATAATCAACTCCTCCCCCATTCCCCGTCCTTCTCGTCAACAAGAATTTAAAAATGCCATCACCATACCCTACATCCGTGGCACATCTGAAAAAAAACCCAAGATACTAAAACAGTACAACCTACACACAGCATATAAGCCCCACCGCAAACTTGCTACCCTTATCCGTTCTACAAAAGATCAGCTCCCTCCTCTCTCTCTGCCTGGAGTTTACAAAGTACCCTGTTCCTGTAAGCTGGCGTACTTTGGACAGACAGGCAGATCAGCATCCATCCGTCTAGAGGAACACGAGTCTTACATCTTCAAACACAACTATGGCCATTCAGGCTTGGCTGACCATGTTTTGGACACCACCCACAGAGTATCATGGAAGAAAACCACCATGCTCCACCACAGCAAATTCAAGAAAGAGAGACTTTTCTTAGAAGCAGCAGCAGCTCTCAAAAACCAACCAAATCTTAATAAATACGGTTGCATTAAACTTCCGAAGATTTGGGAAACACTCATCACCAGAGGTCCCACCTTACATTCCAGGCCACCTACTACTGCCCTTAGAGGGCGCTCTACCTAGATAGGACTTTAGTGTCACCCACGTGGTTGGGCTTAGTATTGTTTGTTATTTGTGTATATGTTACATTAATTGTTTTTGTAATCCCCGTAGATATCCTAGTGACTAGGACGAAATATAGGAAGTATTAAATTCTATTTTAATTCTTTTTGAGTGTTGTAAAAAAATCCATTAAGCCTCCAACATGACAAAGTGCCTTAGACGAGAGAAATATAAGATCTGATAATGTTGGAGTCTTGACAAGTAACAGACTGATTTGGAGGAAAATTGTAGATAGGAAATTAATAATGATGTAATTTTTTTCATGTAGTACTATCATATCCTGTACACCCCTTCAGGGTACATGGCAGGAATTTGATGATGATGATTTTTAATGCACTTTCCTGGCAGAAAACGAAGACAACTTTCAACAATAAACACTGTATACAGTAAACAATTGACATACTTGCGTGCTAAAGGGCATTTCTCCCTAATATAAATTTGCTGCTTATAACTACATGCGGGATACGGGCAGACACAAATTTAATGAAGATAAAATTTGATTTTTAAATCGCAAGGTGAAAAATATATGAAAAGATAAAGAGTTACTACAATTTGTAGATTGGGTTATATTGAAACTACGTTGTATAAGTACCGCGTTCGAGGGTCACCTGTACTTTGTTCCAGATTTCATGCTTAATCGCTTCATTCATTTAATATTTATCTTCTTCTACACTGATGATGATGATAAATATCTCTTGGTCAATTCCCAAGCAGCATTTATCTCCTTACCTCCTTTATTTTCTAGAGGAGAAAATGAATTTCTTAAATTCTTGAGAAGAAATGCAAAGGCTATTTCTTCATTCCAATCTACATTATTTATATTAACATAATTAAAATCACCCACAATGATCACCTTTCCCTTGTTCACTAACTCAAATTGCTTATACATTTCTTTCTTTTTTTACCTTCCACATTTCCTGGTCTATAGCACCATCCAACTATCAATAAATATCTTTTCCTGTCAATCTCCACTTTGCACCATACTGACTGAAAACCATTGCTACTATTTCCTTCTTGTATCTGAACTTTGTGTGGACATAATTACCCTGCTATCACCAGCAGATTTCTTTCTGCTGATGACATATTACCAGTCCACTTGTTGGTTACCATTTTCCCCACATCAGCCAATGTCCAACTGCCTAAATTTATCACCACTTGTCCTATATATCTCCTCGGACTCAATTATCCCCTAACATCCCAGGCCATCCCTCAAACACATTCAATACTACTTCTTACATCCACTCTCCTTTTATTGTGTTTTTTTATCCATCCTGACTGTCCCTATTTCTTGGCCTATCTTGCATTTTTGTTCTCTCATCATCTCTTACACTGCTGCTACTACTACTACTATTACCACTTACAACCACTTCAGTCTCATCACTTCCTGTCTTCTGATTAATCACTCGTTAGCATCACTCATTACACTTCCTTTTAGCAAACAGTCTCTCCAGCTGACTTGCACCAGATTCATTTCAATGCAACCTGTCACTTTTGTACAAATCCATCCATTCCTCAAACGTATCCCACACATTTACAAACTCCATTCTTTTTTCCTTACACATCTCTGCCAACAATACTATTCATGATTCTTTCTCTCTGTGTTAACTCATCACTATTATACCTTTACAACAAATTGACTACCTTTCTACTATGCTGCTATTTTTCACACTTCTCAATAACCTTCTGATATTCATCATCACTTTCTTCTTATGTCCTAACAAATCATTTGTTCCAGCAAACATCGGTAACTCTCTTGCTCATCAGCTTCTCATATCCAGTGCATCAAGTATCCTGCTAATTCTCTCTCCTGGAAAACAGACCTTGTGGACCCTCTCATTTACCACACCTCTAATAATGGAAACTCCATACGGTGCTACTCTGGAGTCATTCATCATCTCTTTTTCTCTGCTTTCCTTCATTCCTATCCACCAAACTTCTTATCTCATAGATATTTTTCATCTCATTTCACTATCTGTTACTCCTGCAATATTCCTCCATCTTGGTTGTTGCTAATTTCTTTTGTTTCCTTGGCTATAGTTACTTGGGGTCATTCCTCTTTAAATGCGAAACGTAGCATATCAGACAATTTCTTACCTTTCGATAATTACACCGCAACTCAAAAATTAGCGCTCATTATTTATTTTTTCAAAAAATCCATTTGCAAAATTGGACTCTTTCCCTGCCAATGGGCGGTTCGTTAACATGGCAGTCTACGGGAGACTGGGGCAGACGCATTTTTGCATGAGCAGTACACCGGTGTTCGGCCGTATTTTCCCGCCAGCTAGGTTAGGTTAGGTGAGTTAGATAAGTTTAGGTTAGGTTAGTTTGGTTAAGTGTTCGGCTGCATTTTCTTGCCAGCGACTGTTAGGTTAGGTACCAGTGAGATGCTTTCCTCCTCCTCTAAAGATCCTGCGTCACAATGACGCAGGGAGACGAGATGCCTGTTCACACATCGGTACATCCGCTACGGTCACCTATAGACTTCAATGTCAGATGAACAAACAACAGGAAAGGGTTCCTATCAAAATATCAATTAATTCAAAAACTAAGCATTTTCCAAGGTTTCTAAAACATACAAAAGGTAAGATATTGTCTCCGATGAAAATTGGCAATTTTGTCAAGGAATGACCTGAAGGAAATTATAACCATTTCCTTATTCCAACTTTTCTTTGCTTCCACAGTCTCACTTGTTCCATGATTCATACAGTTGTACATGAAACTACCCTTGACTTTGCAATGTCTGCTGTATTTATATTTTGTGATTTCTTTCTGCCGATTCAGTACTTTGTTGTTTCTCCTTCTGTTGATTACCTTCTTTGTCTTTCTTATGCCTCTCTAATCACTTTGCAACTTTTTCTAGTTATCTCATTGTGTGTCTAATAATTTGTTTTAGTCTTAATATTTGACATCCTCTTAGTTTCTGAACTGGCATGATGCTGTTCATTGGAGCAAGCATCCTTGTTCACAATTTCACTATTCAAGATAGCATTCTTCTTTGCTGCTACTGTTTTAGTGGATTTTTGGTGCCATTTTACAACAAAGCTACTTTACTTACAGTACTTTAACAAAACATAAGGATATATACCAAATGCAACAAATGGAGGAAAATCAGCAATAATATTCTATAAAAAACTAATTCTTCAAAGGAGGAAAAATATATATCATGCTCCACCACTCAAATCTTACTAATGCCAACAATTTTCAGCCAAGGAGAACTAACAATATGAATAACTCTTTATCCTTACTCCTGAAGCTCCTGTTATTATTCAATGTACCTCAATATCAATTCTAAATCCATTTGCATGCAGTCATCGGGTCTAAGTCCTTTTGTTCACTGAATTCATTCCTACATCTACAAACTGTACATCATTCCTCTTGCACAACCTGCACATTGAATTATTTACAATCACAGACCTTTTTTAAAATTTATTTATTAATTCACTACTATTATACCCAGAACCGGTACATAGTATTTTTCTTGTGTGCGATTAATGTTCGGCGCCTTTCTAAAAAAGATTTTTTTGAATAAAGTGTGAATAAAACGAACAGGAAATGAAAAATAAATGAAAACTGCTTTACAGTATAATGTTACCTGCAGATTAGTCCTGCTTATACAAATTTTTTCAAGTTATATAAATTTTCAAAATAATATAAAATAGTAATATAAAGTTAAGAGATTTATTCAAATATTCTTTGCATTAATAAATGAATTAATTTTGAAGATTCGACGAAAATAGATAAGAGAATTTTACAAGAATGTTTCGCATTGGACTCGAGAGTTCGCCGATTATTTTGTGTTGCTGATGCCGTCCTAACAGCCCACTAATATAACAGGCTCTAATGTCGAGAAGAATGAGTTATCAGTAGTAAGCTGACTTTTAGGGCCGGACCACATGCATCCGATCCGATTAAAATTAGGATACTGCCCTTACAGAGAACTCAACAATTAATCATAGGTTGATTTATGATACATCAAAAAATAAAGAACTATTTTAGGTATATTTTTGTAAATTTTAATAAAAAATTACAGTGATATATAATCGGGTCCAGGATACAATTTCAGAATTTATTTGTTCGTTTCCGGGAAGATCTGAAGGGGCTTGAACGGAAGACGATGTACATTCATAATTATATGTACCGTTCTGTACCATTCGTTGTTCGGATAAACTCTTATCTCATATTTTTTGACATCTTTTAGGCACCTTTTCTTCTGTGGCACCTGTGTATATTGCACACGCCACCAGCCGGGCCTGATTATACCATAGCAAACAGATCTGTAGTCATACTCACCCACCCTTTTTTTTAATTTTTTATCTTCTTCTGCTAGCTGTTTCATATCCTCTCTTTTCTTTCATTCCATACTTATCTTTCAAGTCACACCTGTCAAAACAATCACCTCTATCACTCTTTCCCTTGTTGCACTCTAAGAGCATATGTGACATCCTTCATCTTAGTACTTGGAAAACATGATTTTATCACACATTCACCAAATACATCTCTAATCCTAGAATCTCTATACAGTACTTTCCCTGTCTCACACTTTCCTTTCTCTTCCATTTCACATCTTTGTTCTTTTTCTTATCTCCTGTACTCATCATCAGACATTTCTTCAACCACCTAAACACTTATGAACACATGCATATTGTCTTTTTTTCCTCTCCCTTTCTCGTTACAGCTGATCATTGTATCATTCTTATTTTGGTCAATTTTTCATTCCTATTGATGCTCTCTAACAGCCAACTTTTAACAACTATTATTAGTGCTCTGATCTCTCAAAAAGTCTTGCAGAACCAGCATTCAACAGTGTTACCAGATGGTCACTGTCCAAAGTACATTATTCTTAAAAGGAAATGAGGAAGGAGATGAGATGGCATTGCACGCACACACACACACACACACAGAGTGGAGGGAGAGAAAGAGAGAGAGAGAGAGGGAGAAAAACAACACTTATTTGTTTGAGACAAAGGTAACATATTGCACACAGTAAGTCTAGAGAACTGATTTCAACAACTGGGATATTATAATCTGTCATGATAATAAAGCCTACTCAGTAACAGTCACTGCATCATTATTATCCTCATTACACGATCCCGTTTGTTAAACTCTATTGCTATGCTTGTGTGAAGAGTTTAACAGGATAATAATGATGCACTGACTATTCATTCTAGGATTCTAGTAAACTGCATTATTAAGAACAATAATCAGCATTAGTAATGACATGTAACAATAATGGAGGCTTCAAATGACTGAAAAAGTTCAATGTTTCATCTGATTGGGATTTCCAGATTATTCTAATCTTTAGCCAACTCATGATACTAATGTACTATAAGTTTGTGACTGGTATTTACATAAAAACAGCTTTTTTTCCAAATTACATATTATAATTTATTCTTGGAGACAAAATTGTATTCTAGTATGCCACAAGTAGCCCAGTTGTGAAGTGACTTCACGGCAAACTTTGTTTGCTTACACTTAGATAAAGGATGAAACCAAGAATAAAATTTCTTGGCATCTTTAATTTTTTGCAATTACTCAATTTTAAAATGAGATGATGAATTTTGTTTATCCAAAGTTGGAAATGTCATGCTCATCCACATCAAATAAGTTTCTATATAATACTTTTTTTTCTAAACCTATTTTTTTTTTATTTAATCTATCTTTTTAAAGAATCCTAATAGTGAATTATTATATCATTCTAGCAGTTCATCATTGTCTAGAATGATGTAATAATTCATTATTGGGATTCTTAACATGTATTTTTACATTCTGTTATATTCTGAACATACATTCTTGTTATTTACACCAAGGATACAATATGAGACATATCTGAAATTATATGCACATGCTTTAGGTTACCAATTATTAAGTAATTATATCACTGTAGTTAAATACTCATTAAAGATGATATGCATATATATTTCATTAAATCCAAGCTGCATATATTACAAAATAGAAAAACATAAGAAAATGATACATTCTAAGCAGTAAACTATGGACCATCAGTAAACTATTTCCAGTGCAAGCGGCTTTCAAGTCACTTACTGGAAAGATATCTATTACAAGCAACATTTTTGGCCTAATTTCAAAACCATTCTCAATGTGAATTAAAATGACAAAATACAATAGGATAACTGAAAATGAATGTCCATGATTAAATAATTTATTATTTGATAATAATTTCAATGCCATTACTCATATTCTAATAGTAACAGATCAAGCTCAGCTCTACTCCTGCAATATATCATGTATGCAAGTTTGTTTCTTTAACAGTTTACATTGAAAATGGTCTTGAAACTAGTCTGAAAATTCTGCTTGTAATAAATATTTCTTTCAAACATAAGTGACATCTGTAGTTTACCGCTTAGAATATTCTAAAGTAATGGGAACTACATTATAGCCTCCTACCACTGCCCTGATCCTTCTATCTTAACCATTATTCACTGTAATTTTCTGCTATCATTTTATCTTTGAAAACACACACACACACACACACACACACACACACACACACTACACTATGTAAGTATATTACTAGCAAAATTTTGTGAACAATATGTGAATCTTCTTTTGAAAATTTAATGTGCATTCGTTTAAAAAAATATATACAAAAAGTCCCCTCCAAACTACAAATTCACTTCACAAGGGCCTGAATTCCAACCAAAATGAAATTCACTTTCATCTTCAAGACTCAAATTCATATTTACTCTTCACAACAAAAACTACTTTCAAAATACTCATCAGATATCTATTTCACATTTACAATATACATGCTTCTTTTCATGCTAAAAGAAATGCATACATTAAGAAAAATTAATACAATGAAAGAATTATGTTAGGAATTTTATTTACATAAAATTTTCAACCCAAAATTTCAAGGACATCTTCAGTATGAATTCAAAAATTAAAGAAGGCCACTGAATAACAGTTTAATTTGGAGGGAGAACTGTTGATAAGAAGTTAGTAATGATCTAAACTTTTCTTGCAGTAATATCATAACATCCTGTACACTCCCTGAGGGTACGTATCAGGAATATAATGATGAACAAGGTACAAGGAACATCACTGAAAAATCAATGTTGCCAATATGTCAGTCACATGAAAATATAATATAGTCGATACTGATCTAATGTCCTAATAATTTTTTTTGTGAATGATTAATACAAAATAATAATATTGCCTTGTTCATCCTGTACACTCCGAGGGTACGTCATCAGGAATACATACCCTCAGGGAGCGTACAGGATATTATGATAGTACTACAAGAAAAGTTTATATCATTACTAATTTCTTAACGACAGTTTTCCTCCAAATTAAACTGTTAATCTGTTGCCTTCTTTAATTTTTGAATTCATACTGAAGATGCCCTTGAGATTTTGGGTGAAAATTTTATGTAAATAAAACTTCTAACATAATTCTTAAATTGTATTAATTTTTCTTTATGTAAGTACATTTCCTTTAGCATGAAAAGAAGCATGAGGATGTAGATTGTAAATGTGCAACAGATATCTGATGAACATTTTGAAAGTTGTTTTTATTGTGCAGAGTATATATGAATTAGATAAAATAAAACAAAATGAAGAACTATTATTACCTACTATTAGAATAATTATTATTATCCAGGCCTCCATGGAGTCAAAAGACTCATCGTGGGAGGTTGTTCTTGGGAAACACAAAGTTTATTATACCACTCCTTGAACTCATTGACTGTTCTTGCTCTAACCACTCTCTGAGGCAATGCATTTGACAGTTCAACCACCCCCCACACAAAGAAACCATTCCTCAACCTCTTGCTCACAGCTTCCTTTTGTAATTTCCAGGGATGGCCCCCATCTCATTGCTCCTTCCAATGGTTCCACCAAGTGAAAGAACTCCCCAATGTCTACCCTGTAACTGCCTCTCAAAAACAGTTTAAAAAGTCTTGATCATATCACCTCGCCTTCTTCTATCCACCAAGCTCTGCAGTCCACATTCCCTCAGTCAATCCTCGTAACTGACATTGCAAAGTCCTGAAACGATCTTTGTTATCTGCCTCTGTACCCTTTCCACAGTTAATTTATCCCTTTCAAATCCTGGGCACGAAATTTGAGAACAATAGTCTAAGTGTGATCTGATCAGGGTTTTATACAATGGAATGATAACTCTTTTATCTCTGCAGGTCAGCGTATTTCTCAGTATTGCAGCAATCCTCTGGGTTACCTTCACCACCTTTGCAATATGCTCCCTGAATTTCAGTTTTCTATGAATGATCACCCCCAGATCTCTTGTCTCCCCTACTTCCTCCAGTATAGTTCCTCCAATCAAGTATGCATCCACACATCAATGGATCCCAAACTTCAAGAATTTACATTTTGTTGCATTAAACCAACATCCCCATTCATTTTCCCATCTGTCTAGTTTATTCAAATCCTCTTGCAGGGCTGCCACATCTGCACTATTACTGATAACCCTTCTCAGCTTCACATCATCTGCAAACAACTGAATATCCCCTTGCAATCCATTGGCAATGTCATTGATATAAAGGTTGAGTAATACAGGTCCCAGTACTGAGCCCTGTGGAACCCCACTTGTAACCTTCTGCTTCCTTGATACTGTCCCACTATACACAACTCTCTGATATCTATGAGACAGCCAATCCTGAATCCATTTGACTAACCCGGATTTAAACCCATGTGCTGCAACTTAAATATCAGCTTATCATGTGGAACCCTGTCAAACGGCTTTGCAAAATCCAAAAAAAAATAGTGGTATATGCCTTTCCCTCATCTAATGCTCTTGTAACTTTATCATAAAAGGCTAGGATATTGCTAAAACAAGTGCACCCCTTCACAAATCCATGTCAACTCTCACAGATAACATTACCCTCATCTGCCCAATGCTGTATATAGTCCCTCATTACTTTCTCCAAGATCTTACTAACTATTGATGACACACAAACTGGCCTATAATTAGACACTTCCAATCTGCTACCGCCCTTGTGCAGTGGCACTATCTTGGGTACCTTTACAGACTTTCCTTGGGTACCTTTACAGACTTTTATTGAAGAGACAGGTCAACAGAGCTGTCAGTTCATTAGCATTTTCTCTCAAAAACCAGTGGTGAAATACCATCTAGTCCAGTGATGGCGAACCTTTTTACCCAGGTGTGTCAAACTTTTTTTTTTTTTTTTTTAAATATTGACGTTGATGTGCCACTTGCATACATGCATTATAAATGTAACTACATAATCATAGATAGTGACTTATACATATCATATTAGGCTATTTATTTAATAGGACATTGATATAAAATCTATGAATTCATATTATACAATTAATTTAATAAACTGAAATTACAAACTTACATTACGTTTAATGACTTTTCTGTTGCTGAGTACTGGTAGAAAGTTCTTTCAATTAACAAACCTACCTTCACCTTAACTGAGAGTGATCTTACATGATTTATTGCCGTTTTTTTCATCAGAATACCAATATTTTTCAACATCCAAGGTGTGTCACCTGAAATACTCAAGTGTGTCAGTGCTGACACGCGTGTCATAGGTTCACCATCACTGATCTAGTCCCACAGCTTTACTGGTATCCAGATTACTCAGTATTTGGAACACACTGTCCTCTTGCACCTCTAAACCCTGAAACTGCCCTATCTCTCTAGTATTAAAATCTTCTCCAGGATGAAATACTCCAATAAAATGCTCATTGAACAACTCCACTATGTCCTCTGCATCAGTCACTCTATTTCCATTTTTATCCTGCAATGTCATTCTTCCAAAATCATTTCTCCTCCTACTGGCCACATAGCTAAAAAATTCCCTAGGACTTTCTTTGGATCTTATGCCAATCTCTTTTCATATTCCAGTTTTGCCTTCCTCACCATACTGGTCACTCTCCTGGTCTGTGTCTTATATTCTTTGTGTATCTGCCCTCCACCCCTCTCCTTATATCTCTTCCATAATCTCTTTTTCAACTGCAGTTCCTGTTTGATATTGTTTATCATTCACTTTACACCAAATTTTGTCCCCTTTTTCACTCATGGAATACATCTTACTATTGCTGCTAACAAATATTTCTTCACAATTTCCCATGCACTAACGATATCCTGGCCTTCCAATTCTGTCCTCCATGGAACTTCCCCTAGTTGATACCCAAGACTATTATAATCACCTGCCTTATAATTCCATATACTTTCCCTTTTCTTTGATAAACCTGTCAAAACCAAATGGTCACTCTCTCCAACTGGTGGGAGAGATGTCATCTCACTTATTATCAGCTCTTCTGACACTATGACCAAATCCAAAACTCATGAACCTCTTGTTCCCTCTATTACATGTTGCCTAAGACATCTGTCCCTCAAGAATACTAGAAATTCCATCCCCTTATTACTACATGCATTTTCCTCTTCCCAGCTTATACTACTGTAGTTGAAATCTCCCACAGCAATCATTCTTCTTGCACTTGCCAAACTCAACTGCCTAAACATCTCCTGTTCCCCCACTCTCTGTGCTCCCTGGTTTGTAGCAACACCCCACTCAGTGCCACCAATTCATCTTTATTTCGGATACTCCTAGCATTAGCATAAAGCATAAAACTGTCACTGCTTTTATACCTATCATTATCCCCTCTTGACCCCACTGGACTCAGTGTTAACTGATGTCGTTCTCCTTCCCCCCAAGCACCCATTCCAACAAGAGACCACTCCTGCTACCATCCACCCTGGGAATTCTAGTTTCCTTGGATTGACACACTGACTCGTTCAGAAAACAGCAATCTCTCCAGATGCCTTCGTCCTTCCTCATTTAAATGCAAGCGGTCTCTCGTGTACAGTTCCCTTCTGTCCTCAAATGCCCTCCAAGCATCCACATATTCCAATCCTCTCTTCTGACACATTCTGGCTATTATGCTATTCAGTATTACTGATCTACTCAGCTCGTCACTATCATAGCTGGGCAACTTACACACAATCTTTTCTCTCTGCGTTTTCTTTTGCACAACCTCAAGCAACAATCTCAGATCTCTCGCTGCCTGATTTACATTGCCTCTCAAGCAATTCGTCCCCACCATCACAATCATTTCATCCATCCTTTCACCACTGTTAATTGCCATAGCCACATTTTCTATCGTCCCTCTAGGCAAACACACCTCTGGCATCCTATCTTGTGCACCACAGATCATCAAGCCTCCATACATCACAACACTCTTAGAACTCTGTTCCTTGATTGCTCACCTGCATTCCTCACCCCCCCCCACCCTTTCTGTCTGTGCTCCCCTACTTACCTGTTGTCCTGGCATCACTCTATCCCTGGTTCCAGCGCTCTCTCGCATTCTTTTCATTTCCTCTCTCTGACCATTTCCATTCTCCTCTCTTCTATCATTCCCATAACTCTCTCTCACTCCCTCTCTTCTACTGTTTCTATTCTCTCCTCTTCTATCATACCCATAAAAACGATACTAAATACAGCAGCAAATGAAAGACTAAAAAAAACTTAATAAAAGAAAAACTTGAAGATATGGGATGATACAATCAAAATGAAAAAAGAAGCATATCATAAATGGCTTAGCAGTAAAAGATTAGAAGATGAAATAGAATATAAAAGAATAAGAGCCATAGCTAAAAGAGAAGTCAGAAAAAGACAAAGTATCATGGAACAAATTTGTTTCTAATTTAGAACATGATTTATATAAAATAAGACCCAACGTACATAAGATTTTGAAATATTTAAGTACAGATACTAAAGAAAGTGTAAAATTAAACACCGAATTGAAATTAGAGGAATTTCTAAATTTCTATACAGAATTGTGGACAAATAAATATTTTAAAAAAGATAACTGGCAAACATTTAATGAAAATGAAAAGGAAATAACTAAAGTAGAATTAAAAATCAACCTTAAAGAAACAAGAAATGGAAAATCACATGGAGAAGATAAGTTAGGTTCAGAATTATATAAATATGCAAGAATAAGGTTTAAAGCGAGACTTATTATTTTTAAATAAAATCTATTCAACAAGTAATGCACCATTATAATAAATTTAATTTAATCCTTTATTCAAGTGTGAGCAAACAAAGATTGTGCCTGAAAATATCTTCAGGACTGTAGCAAGGTGGTGCAACCGTTGACAACTCGGAGCAAAGGTGGACCTAGCTCTCGTCACTCCTTGTCTCAGTATCTCCCACCATGCAAAGCACATGTCCTTGCGAACATGTATAATGCTATGCACTGAGGGAAGGGCCAATACCCAGACCGGTTTCGACCTTTATTGAGGTCTCATCAGTGGGAGGCAGACCCAGAGGTGATGACACTAAGGCAGAAGCCATAGAGAGGTCATATTTACCTATATGAGTTGCCAATCGGTGTACCACCTTATTATTAAATTACTCTGGATTTCGAGAAAGATGTTGGAAGATTTAGTTTAATCCTTTATCCATGTGTGAACAAACAAAGTTTGCGCCTGAAAATATCTTCAGGACTGTAGCAAGGTGGTGCAACTGTTGGCAACTCGGAGCAAAGGTGGACCAAGCTCTCATTACTCCTTGTGTCAGTATCTCAGTATCTCAGAGTTACCAACCGGTTTACCACCTTATTATTAAATTACTCTGGATTTAGAGAAAGATGTAAGTTTATTTTGCACTTGGTTAGACTATAATAAATTTAGTTTAATCCTTTATCCAAGTGTGAACAAACAAAGTTTGGTCTGAAAATATCTTATACTGAGACAAGGAGTGATGAGAGCTTGGTCCACCATTGCTCCGAGTTGCCAACAGTTGCACCACCTTGCTACAGTCCTGAAGATATTTTCAGGCGCAAACTTTGTTTACTCACACTTGGATAAAGGATGAAACTAAATTTATTATAGTCTAACCAAGTGCAAAATAAACTTCCAATAACCCACCATTAGAATGGACAAGGCAATAGTGATCCCTATCTTTTTTTTTAAAAAAAGTAGTAGAGATGACCCTCAAAATTATAAAGGTACAAGTATTTAAATTCCTGTTATAAAATATATAGCAGAATTTTAAATAATAAACTAATAAAATAATATGAAAGTTTTATTTTAGAAGTACAAAATAGATTTAGAAAAGGACAGCCAAGTACAGACCCAGCCTTTTGCCTAAAATTAATAATAGAAAAAAGAAGAAAATACAACTTAAAAACACATATTACATTTACTGATTTTGAAAAAGCATTTGATAAAGTTAAAAGAAGTATTTTATTTAACATATTAAAAGAAAGACAAATATCAAATAATATTCTAAAAGCTATCACAAGTATAATCAAATACAAATAAGATTAAATTATGAATTATCATATCTGCAAGAGATAAACCAAGGAATCTGACAGGGATGTCCCCCTTTCAGCAATTCTTTTTAATATTTATTTAATGAAATAATAATAAAATGGAATAAAAATTTCAATCACGGTATTAAACTTTCTCCTACTGTTAACTTAAGCACTCTCCGTTTTGCTAATGATCAAATAATAATTGCAAATTATGAAGATAACTCACAGAAAGCTATTTTAAATTTAAATGAAATAGCCAAAGATTATGGAATGATAATATCAACAGAAAAATCCAAACGATGGCATTTAAAGGACAAGATCCAATAAGAATTAAAATGTAGTAATAACAAGATTTTAGAACAGGTGAATTTATTTAACCACTTAGAATGTATGATTACATATGAAAATGAAAAAGATATAAACCTAAAAATTGCAAAATATTTAAAAATAATGGGTGTAATTAACTCTATACTTAAACCTAACTTAGTTCAAAACCAAACTAGACTAAAAGTATAAAATACATTAGCCCTACCAGTCCGATTGTATGGAAGTGGAAATCTGGACAATAAAACAAAAAGTCAAACAAAGATTAATAACAGCTGAAATGAAGTTTATGAGAAAAACTGCAAAGTATACTCTATTCGATTACAAAAGAAATGAAGAAATTATGAAAGAATTAAACCAGGAATCAGTAATAAAAAAAATATAAACATAAATGGATGGAACATGTTGAAAGAATGAAAAGTTACTAAAACAAGTTTTAAATTACAAACCATTAGGTAAAAGAAAACAGTCCTCTAAAGAGATTCAACGATGACTTCTAAGGCCAGAACAAGCTGCTCTGAAAAACATGATGATGAATCATAATAATAACTAGGGTGATCTGTGTGAAGAATAATGATTTCCCATAAAGGAGATAACTTAAGCAGATCAAATCTATTCAGATTTCAAGGTTTCAGAACTTGTCACATGCAACTGCTCATAAGAAAACGTTTTTTTTTATTTTGGGCTTTAGTCCTTTTCCAAAGAACCCTATGTTTAGAGGAGGTGGCATCTTTGTCAAGTCCAGCTTGTTCACAGCCTATGGAATTTAATATAATCTAGATGTTCCCAATAATGAACAGCTACACAGCTGGCAGTTTGGGTAAAGTTTTTTGATAACAATGGATTTAAGCAATTTAGAAATTTTTTTATGAAGACATCTTTGACACATGGGATGGAAATATGACTGACAACTTCTTGGGAGACTAGCAATGAAGAAACTCCATAACTGTTAATGCCCTTGTTTACAAATGACTCAGGAATGATACTGGACATGAAAAGGGGTTTGATAAAATGTATTTCTTGGGTAAGTAATACCTCGGCAGAGCACACAGGAAGTGAGCCAGATGGATGAGTTTTAATGGTGCCAAATTTTTTTAAAATAGGATGGTGGTGTGAGAGAACCTGGATGTAAAGTCCAGTGGGAGTTTTCTTTCTAAAGATAAAAAACTGAATGCACTCATCTAGCTCGCAAAGGATATTAACAGTTTAATTTGGAAGAACTTGAAGACATAAATGAATATATGTGTGCATATTTCAATGAAGTGAAACATAAGTAGACATTTCAAGAAAAATTAATACAACAAATGATGGATGTTAGAAGTTTTATTCGTTTTTGTTTTGTTTTGCATTTTTGCCCAATTCTTGTAAGGAAATACATTCCATGATACGCTACTTTATTCTAGTGTGATTGACATATGCACATTATTAATATTTCAGTCATGTTATTTGTGTATTCTTTAGCTTTTGAATTCATACTCCCTCATTTTGAATTCATTCTCCTCATACTTAGGCAACAATTTTATGCAAAAAAAAAAAAAAAAAGTAAATGAAACGTCTAACATTAATCTTCTGCAGTATTAATTTTTCTTAAAATGTCTACTTACATTTCAATTCGTTGAAATATGTGTATATATATTCATTTAGATATATCATGCCAGATATTACATAATATGGAGTTTTTCCTTTCTGATGTACTGTGGTTTCATTACTTTCCTATAGCACTCTCATAACTCAAAATATTCAAAACTTTTTTATTTGTTTCTTCAAATCTAGCCATTGTGCAATACAGCTGCCATAATCAAAAATTCCTGGTGACTTCATACACAACTTGGTCAATTTTTCTCCTTCTGCTACATGTTGAAAATTTTTTCACTTCATTATAATTTAAATTAAATATGTCAAGAAATTACATTCTTGTTTAATCCTATGTTTAAGCGTAAGCAAAAAACTTTGCACACACAGCTTCACTACTAGGTTACTTGTATATAGATGCTGGTGACTTTATGTTAATTGCCTTAGTATTCCATAACACAAAGTACTCATCCTTTTCGATGATGGAAGTTTATTTTGCACTTGGTTAGAGTATAATAAATTTAGTTTAAGCTTTTATCCAAGTGTAAGCAAACAAAGTTTGCACCTGAAAATATCTTCAGAACTGAAGTAAGGTGGTGCAACTGTTGGCAACTCCGAGCAAAGGTGGACCAAGCTCTCATCACTCCTTGTCTCAGTATCTCCCATAATGCAAAGCAAATCTCCTTGCAGACATGTATACTGCTATGCATTAAGAGAAGGGCTACTACCCAGACCAGTTTCGACCTTTTTTATAGGTGAAGCAGGCTCTAAAAATTAGGCAATCCTGAAAGATCGCCCATCTCAGCGTTGTTCCACTCAGTGACAAGCTCACCACATCACCGAGAAGAACTTCTCAGCATTGGCTCTACCCAATGGCAGGCTCACCCCTACCACCAAGCAGAGCCATAATCTCAGAGGTGGCCCCACTCAGAAACAGGCTAACTGGCAAACATTTAACGAAAATGAAAAGGAAATAACTAAAGTAGAATTAAAAATCAACCTTAAAGAAACAAGAAATGGAAAATCACACAGAGAAGATAAGTTAGGTTCAGAATTATATAAATATGCAGGAATAAGGTTTAAAGCAAGACTTATTATTTTTAAATAAAATCTATTCAACAAGTAACCCACCATTATAAGAAATTTAGTTTAATCCTTTATTCAAGTGTGAGCAAACAAAGTTTAAGAGAGTGGAGTTTGATGCCGCCTATCATGAAGAGAGTGAAGAAGTCTACTTGTTACTAAAGTTACTAATCTTGCGTTTTGATTAATGTGATATTTTTCGGGGGAATTCCGAATGATTTTTAGAGGTAAGCTTTCTTCGTTTTGTGACTATTTTTGCACTTATATTGTCTAGCTGGTAGACTATTGCATCAGCCAATGCTTGGCATTGCTGGCAGTTCTCTGCGGCTGCAGGATTCTCTACAGAAATTTTGCTGGCAGGCTTCTAGACCTGCGGGATTTATATCTGCGCTTATACGCAATTAAATCGATATGAGTGCCTGGCTTGGACATTGTTACTGACTGGCTTGACGAAGAGCCGGCTATCATACTCATTAATAAACTTCAAAAGAAGTTCAAACTGAAATGTCCTGCTAACTTGATTGATCCCAACATCATCGTCAACTCTCTTGACAAAGGGCTAGTACTCACTTTCATTAAAAAGCTTCTTAAAAAATTTGAACAAGAATGGCCCAGCTACTTAAACTTATATTCTTTACCCGAGGTTGATGATGAAGAAAATGAAGACTCTCCTCAAATGGAGGAAAAGCTCAATTTACTGGTGTCTGCCTCTAATCAAGAAGAAACTCACGTTCATAAGAAGCAAAAAACTCTCGCTTCTGAACCAACAAATGAAGTTGGTATTGACGAAGACTCTCCCAATTCAGACTCCTCTGCCTCTCCCAATGAGAAGGTTCCACCGATTATCCTAAGGGAGAAACCTACAAATAAATTATAGATTGGCCAAAAATGTAGATGAGGGAATAAAAATTCAGCCTGCTATTGGTGGCTGATTACAGAAATCTTACAAAGGAGCTGGACGCAAGAGGAATACAATACCATACATTTTCACTTACCTCCGAAAAAAATCTGAAAGTGGTCCACCGAGGATATTGACATGGATGAAATAGTCACTGACTTCAACTTACAGGATCTACTTCCCATAAAGGTCAGTAGAATGTTCAGATCAAATAAGACACCTATGCCTCTAGTTTTAGTAGATAAGTTACTGATTCATAACATTTACAATCTAAAGTCAACCTGTGGACTTAAAATCACCCCAGAACCACTGAGGAAAGAAGCATCTTCTGGGCAGTGCCACAGATGCCAGAAGTTTGGCCATGCCTAAAAGTTGTGCAAAGCTCAGTACAGATGCTTAAAATGTGTTGAGAATCACCCCACAAACACTTGCACCAAGCCAAAATCCACCTCGGCTAAGTGTGCTAATTGTGGTGGTCCTCACTAATTATAGAGCAGGGGTGTTCAACCCATTGATCGCGGAGTGATTTTTGGTCGATCTCTTGTGTATTACTCCTTACTTACAAATTTAATTAAAACTGAAAACATAATATTTTATTTATCATTATTTTGTATTATTTTTAATTCGCTTTAAGTGTATTGCTATTGTTTATTTATTTTTCGTTAAAACTGTCAAATCAGTAATTTTCTTATAAGTCCGGGTAAATGAATTAATTTGGATCAGTGGAAGTCAAACAGCGAGCCGAGTGAATACGATTATAAGCAAAGTGTAAAAACTCGATTGTAGTTTAAATATTAAATATTCCAAAGCACATTACATCGGTTTTTTACTTAGGTTAAGTCCCATGTGAATATTGTAAAAAAATAAACTTTGTTTGTCTCGGTATAGTTTGTATTGGATATTTTTTTAAATAACTCTTTTGAAGCTAACTGTATATACTGCTTTAATAAGAATATGTTAGAGTGTTAAAAACAAAGGCAATGTTTTTGTCGCCGAAGCTGTACATGGCAGCTTTAGAAAGATTGTTATTGAAACTTGTATATATGAGAAAGGCTTGCAGGCTTTAAGTGTAAACATCTCCGAAGTTAGTCAGAAAGAGTTCAAACAACTTTCTGATGGCTGGCAACTTACAACCAAAAGAAAGCGGAGGAGAACAAAATGTGTGCCAAACTTAATGCGAGGTCTCAGAGGAGGCCTGATAAAAAGGGACAGAAGCAAGCAGAAGGGGTCCCGGTTCCAGAATTGGAGTCAGAGAGGAGGCCGCCCAGTCCAGAGTCGCCGTCAGAGAGACTGCCCGGATCCACGTTGCTTGAGAGAGGAGTTTCACTCTTCCAGAAAGGAGCTTCTCAGTTAGAGATGTCGCTAGAGAGAGACTACTTCTAGGCCATAGACAAGGTTTCAAATTGCTGAAAGGAAGAGTTCCAATTGCCGGAGAAAAGTTTCCAGGCCAGGTTAAGTCAGACATTCACTAGTGTGTTGCGTTTTCATTACAATTTGATGAATCAAATGACTTCACTGATATTGTTCAGTTAATGGTATTTATTTGCTTGGTATTTCAAGATTATTCAAGTAAAGAAGAACTTTTGAAAATTATACCATTATTGGGAAGGACTAGGGGAGAAGACATTTTTTCGGCATTTGATGAATTTGTGAAACAACATAAACTTCTGCTTTTTAAACTTGTGTCTATTACTACTGATGGTGCTCCTGCAATGATAGGTAATAAATTAGACTTCATTTCATTATGTAAAAACGATGACAAATATCCAGATTTTTTAACGTACCACTGTATTATTCACCAACAAGTACTGTGTAGTAAAAGATTAAACACAAAAAATGTTTTGGATATTACATTTAAAATTGTAAATTCTGTTTGAGGAAAAGCCCTGCAACGGCGGTTATTTAAATTACAGGCAGATGATGATAGGGAACTTCTGTTGTACAGTGATGTTCGCTGGTTCAGCAGGAGTCAATTTTTAGAAAGATTTCTTGTATTAATTAACGATATAAAAAATTTTCTTGATGAAAAAGGAGATATTTATCCACAATTGAATGATAAAAGATGGTTGTTGCACTTATTTTTAGTAGATTTCTGTACGAAATTAAGCAATTTAAATTTAGAGTTACAAGGTAGTGATAAAAATTTAATTGACATGTTTAAGTTCAATAAAAACTTTCCAATAATACCTACTTTTATTAAAGAAAAATATAAATGACAGCGAATTTAGACATCTCCCATATTTATTAAAATTTTTTGAACAAAATCAAGAAATGCTTCGCTATGATTTAAAACAATTTATTCGTGAAATAGAATTAGTTGAGGAAGAAATAAATTCAAGAATTAAAGATTTTAATAAAACTGAAATGATTGTATCTTTTATCAATAATCCATTTCAAGAAAACTTGAACATTACAGAAATTTCAAATAAAATTAGTGGGCTGTTTGATATAAACCAAGCTGAAGTAGAACTTGAGATAATAAACATTCAGAATAGTTTACATTTAAAATCAATAAACAATGAAGTCATTTCGAAGTATACACATGAAAAATTCCCAATATTAATTGATATTGCACAAAAAATTCTGTCATGTTTCGGATCGACATACTTGTCAGAATCCGCTTTTTCAAATATGACCGTCATAAAAAAATCAATTAAGAAACCAAATTACAAATGATCATTTGATTATTGTCTGCGATTGGCCACTTCTTCATATCAACTTGACTATGAAAATATTGCAAAGTCCAAACAATGCCAAATTCACATTAACTTTTTTTTTTTAATCAACCAGCATTTCCTGTAACTTGTGAGTTTGTAATCAATCTGTTGTTTTTTCTAACTCTGGTTTTCCAAAATAGAGAAATAAATATTTTATTCCAACATAATTTTTTTTTTTTTTGTTGTATTAAAATAATTAAGTGATAAATAAATTTTTAAATGCACAAATAAAGTTTTTAGTTGTTTATTTGTGCGTAATAAGATATCAGGTGGTGGTGGTGGTGGGGGGAACGTGTCTATATAAGAGAGTAGATCGCCGAATAACTTATATATAAGAGAGTAGATCGCCGAATAACTTATATATAAGAGAGTAGATCGGCGAATAACTTATTATAGAAAAGTAGCTCGCGTAGTAAAAAAGATTGAACACCACTGTTATAGAGGTTGTATTCATCACCCCAAAAACAGATGGAATGATCAAAATAGTCAACCTACCTCATCATCTAGTACGAGAGTTCCTGAAATTCAAGCTCCTCAGTCCTACAAAGAACATGACAACAGGTGCTCGCTCATCATTAACTGAGCCCCTTAAGAAAATGAATCTTCAACATCAAACGAGAACATTGCTGATGTGGCCTGCTCCAAACAGATAGTACAAAACCAGAACCTGGCTAATCCACATTCAAATCTATCAGCTATTATCACCTCTTCTCTTGCGAATATGCTGCAGGATTTCAGCAACACAACCCATCACTAAGTGTTACAAAAAGATTTTTACAGTAAACTCAATAAATATTATCTGCACTCTCTGATGCATAGGAAAAAAATCACTCCAGATTCGCTTGGAACACCAACGGTATCAAAAACAAAGTGTTAGAAATCCAGGAATTCAATAATAGATATAATCCAGATATACTTCTAATCAATGAAACTCACCTGAGGCCTGCTGACAACCTAAAAATCAGAGGGTATCAGGTTTGTCGATACAACAACAGACTTGGGTATAGAGGTGGAGGTACAGCCACCCTTATCAAAAACTATATAAACCATCATTCAATAACCAACCCTGCAACCAGCAACCTCGAAATCACAGGCATTAATGTCCTCACAAACTCAGTTGGAAACCTAAAAATTTTTGCTGCTACAACCCTCCAACAAAAACATTGTTGACCTCAGATCTGGATGCCATCCTTGGCATAAAAGGACTGGTCATCATCGCTGGAGACTTCAATGCAAAACATCCTGCCTGGAGCAGCAAATCTACCAACAAAAATGGCCGCATTCTGTTTAACTATTCAAGTTCCAATTGCATAGCTGTGGCTGGTCCTTCAATATACCAACTCATCTCAGTCCAATTGGCTCCTCCGATGTCCTAGACATAGTTGTCCTCTAAAATGTCAAATTGCAGTACAACTTGGACTCACCTGACGAATTAACTTCTGACCACAACCCTATTCTGCTCCAATTAGGCAATCAGAAGGGATTGTTCCTCCCACCTCACACATTCATACGTTGGGAAAAATTATCCAATGTGCTCCCAAACTACTTTGGTCCTGTTCCTCATATTAACTCTAAGGAACAAATCAATGCTGCAGTCAATAAATTTACTCAACAAATCAATGCAGCCTTATCATCTATCAACTCAAATACACCTGTTTCTAAGCCTAAAAGCCTTCCAGAAGAGATTATGAACTTAAGCAGGGAAAAAAATAAGGCAAGAAAGAGATACTTTAATACCAGGGCTCCCCAAAATAAAAAGTTACTTAATGGGTTGAATAGTGCAGTGAGAGATGCACTGAAGGATCACAGAAACAAACTATGGGAAGATAAATTAGCTTCTATTTCACCCGGCAATCAAACCGTTTGGAAACTGTTAAGAAATATCAAAAATAAAACTCTTCCTCCTCTCAAATCGGATTTAGGCATAGTTCACTCAGATGCTGAAAAAGCCGAAACTATAGTTAAAAACTTAGAAAAGCAGTGCAGCCCTTCATATGACAACCTAAACTTCAATCATATTTATAAAATCCACTACCACATCAGATATGTGCTAAAACGGTATGAAACCAGTACCAGCCAACTCTCACCTACTTCTCCAGCCGAAATCTATGACATCATACAGAATTAAAAGAATAAAAAAGCTCCTGGACCTGACAGCATTCCTAATAAAGTTATTAAGCTGCTACCCCAAAAGGCCATCATACATTAGATTTAAATACTTTTCCTATGCTTTGAAGTTGGCAGATGTGGTCCCTATTTATAAGCATGGTAAGGACCCACAGCTGCCACAACGTTATTGCACTATCAGTCTGATTTCCAATTTGGGCAAAATCACTGAAAAAGTCATCCTCTCCAAAATTCAAGTTTCAGTAAACAAGCTAAATATCCTTCCTATAAAGCAGTTTGGTTTCCGCAAACTCCACAGCACTACTCAACAAATCCATAGACTAGTTGAATACATTACCACTAGCTTCAACTGGCATCAATAAACCTGAGCAGTCTTTCTTGATTTAGAGAAGGTCTTCGACAAATTATGGCATTTTGGACTCCTATAAAAGCTGATTTTAGCCAGCATTCCATTGGATCTGATCCACCTCATAAAGTCCTTTCTTTCTGGAAGACGCATGCAAGTTAAACTAAATGGGGCAGTGTCTACCCAGTGGCGGATCTTGGCTGAAGTGCCTCAAGGATCCCTCCTGGCGCTGATACTTTTCTCGATTTACATGGCAGACATCCCGCATAATCCGATGTCATCTATCATTTCCAACGATACAGCGATACTGGCCAGATCTCTTAAACCACATCTTGTTACAAAGAAACTACAAGATAACCTTCTGAAACTGGAACACTGGTTCTCCACTTGGAGACTGAAAGTAAACCCTCAAAAAAGCAGTGCTCTAATGTTCACAAAAAATTCAATATCTCCCAAAGAAGATATCATTCTATTTAACATCAAAATTCCCTGGAAAACAGAAGTCAAATACCTCGGTATACTCCTAGATAGAAAACTAACCTTCAGCCCACATACAAAATCCTTATGTGCAAAGGCATCAAAAGTTATTGCTCAGCTCTATCCTCTTATCGATAGGAACAGCAAACTAGATATTAAAATCAAATTGCTCCTCTATCAGTTGATGATTCGTCCCATTATCACTTATGCGTCCCCAGCCTGGAGCCATACTTCCAGCTCAAATATTAAACTGCAAAGATTGCAAAATAAATGCTTACATATGATCTTAAATGCACCATGGTACATTAGAAATGTTCAACTTCATCGAGACACAAATATCCCTTATATCTCCTCTTTCCTGCAATCTCTCTCAGTAAAGTACTTCTCAAAATCATCCTCACATCCAAATGAATTAGTCTAACAAATTAGTCCAGCAAATTATGATGAATCGGAATTATGCAAATATAGATGACCTAAGGCCATTCTAATTCCCTTATAGGATCTATAACTTGCCAAACTCGGGCTAAGCATGTAGCTCAAAAATTTCTCCCTACATAGTAACCTATCAGATAGCAGGGATTAAAAGCATTATGTTTCATTCTTATAGACAGTAATGTTCTGCCTTAGTATCTCCATGTATGGGTCTGCCTTCCACTGACGAGACCTCACTAAAGGTCGAAACCAGTGTGGATAGGTGGCCCTTCCCTTAATGCATAGCAGCATACATGTCTGCAAGGAGATTGCTCTGCATTATGGGAGATACTCAGACAAGGAGTGTTGAGAACTTGGTCCACCTTTGCTCAAAGTTGCACCACCTTACCTCAGTCCTGAAGATATTTTCAGGCGCAAACTTTGTTTGCTTACACTTGGATAAAGGATTAAACTAAATTTATTACATCCTTTTCGATGTGAATAATGCTAAGCATTATGGGATGGGTTGCTATACAGATTGGTTTCAACCTCTACTGAGGTGAAGAAGTGAAGTGGTGTTCATCATAGGCCTAAACTAGTTAGTATAGGAGTGCAAGAGAGCCTGATAGTATTAGGAGAAAGAAAAGACAATTGGACAGTATGAGAGATACAAAAAAGGCCTCAGATCTTTTATATCATAATGTAGCTAAAGGATATTATTTTTTTTTTTTTTCTGAAAAAACTAAAGCACTAAGATGACTGATAGCCTTATCTAAGTTAACAGCCTTGCTTTGGGCTTGTCTGCCTGTGATTGCGTTCCAGTTGTCTCTGCAATTTACCATAAGATCATAGTGAACTAAGAGGATGGAACCAATTAAAAAACCTCTCAGAGTAAAAACAGACAGAATTTTATCTCCCTGTGGTGAAGACAGCATAATATGGGTGTCCACGCCACATACCCAAAAATTTTGTATCTCCTAGAATGCTTCTGACTAGAATTGTCTGACTGAAAAATAAAATTTCCACAACACAATATTATAAACATTTTGTGTCATGTTGCTGGTTTTCAAGCCCATGCTTTTTCCTCACCGTCTCGTGGTGCACCCTGTTAGGTATCTACCAGGATATTGAACAAACGAGGATGGGCTGGCAATTTGGGATTTAGCTGACCAAATTGTATTCTTATTGGCTTAAATCACAATATAAAATAATGGTACAACATGACAGCATTTCATGCCAGCTGGGGAGTGAACAGAAGATGGCATCAATGGCAATATCATATTAAAAATGAGCATATTAAGAACATGACATTGTTAGCATCCAGGAATGTGTTAACAGAGCTAATCTCAAGTGGTATGGTCACTTGAACAGAATGGGAGAGGAAAGATTAGCAAAACAAGTGTTCTCTGCCAGAAAAAGACCCAGAGGAAGACCAATATATAGGTGGATTGATATCGCAAAAAGTGCCTTAGATGATAGAAATATAAGGTCTGATGAGGTTGTAGTCTTGACAGGCAATAAGTTGATTTGGAAGAAAATTGTAGATAGGAAGTTAATAATGATGTAAGTTTAATGTAGTACTATCATATCCTGTACACCCCTTGAGAGTACATTTCAAGAATTTGATGATGTTTTTTCCTAACTTTTCATAAACGGTATTTTAATTCATTACACTTGGTCGTCGACTTCCATTCTGGCTGACAGGTCGTAAGTCATCTGGTTGTATGTCGGCCATATTTATTAACAGTATTCTTTAACCTTTCTAATCTTTTTATCATCTTTATAATTTATTTTTATAATCTTTTAAATTTATAATTATGTATATTGTACATAATGTGAAAAATAATACTGTACATACTGTCCTGTAAGCACAAAAATACAATCTAAAATTAATGTAAAAATTAATACAAATGAAATTTACAAAATCAATTTTTAATCTTTGCTTGTACTGGGTTGGGGATCATCAGGGTCATGTTCTTGGGTTGTTCTCTTGATGAGGAACATGCTGAGCTTTGTTTGAACAGTTTGTTTCTTTTTTTCTTCATATATCTCACAATATCAACGCACAGCATCTTGAATGATGTGTTCAACCTTTGTGAATCGTTCGACATTAGGGTCCATTGCTTCGAAACTGGAGAGAGCTTTATTCAGTAGCGAAAAAGAATCTGATAAACTCTTTGCAGTGAATTTCTTTTCTGGCTCCTCTTCTTCTTTCTCTTCTTCCTCTCTCGCTTTTTCTTCTGACACTCTCTGTGCTTCCAATTCAATCAACTCTTCATCCAAAAGTTCTTTTATTTCACAATCTAGCAACTCCTCTATGTCTTCTATTTCACATTCTGATTTAAGATTTTTTGCAAGTTAACTATTTTTTCTGTAATCACTTCCAGTTCCTCTCCTTTTTCAAATCCTTCAAATGTATTCGCATAACATTTTAGACACTTTTTCCAAATTCCCGACATACAATTCTTTGTTACACATTCCCATGAGGCTGAAATATTCTTGATACACCGAAGAATGCTGTACTGCTTTCCAAAGTCTCGCAAAGATAAATCAGCATCAGAATCTATCGCTTTGATGGCTTGTACGAATGTCGTTCTGAGGTAGTGAGCCTTGAATGCTGAAATAGCACCCTGATCCATGGGTTGAATGAGAGTGGTTGTGTTAGGTGGCATAAAAACCACTCTAACATCATGTTGAAGGTCGTCTAAATGAGGAGGGTGGCCAGGGATTTTTCCATAATCAATAAAATCTTGAAAGGGATACCTCTCTCTGCACAATATTCACTAGCCTGGGGAATAAAGCAGTTCATGAACCAGTCTTTGAACAGTGCTTGAGTCATCCAAGCTTTAGGGTTTGAACGGTAGTAAATGAGTAGTGTGTGCTTGTTGATGTGCTTAAATGCACGAGGGTTTTCTAAACGATAAATGACAAAAGGCTTCAGCTTAAAACTCGCGGCATTCCCACCAAGCAACAAAGTCAACCGATCCTTAAAAGCTTTGAATCCTGGCATCCTTTTTGCTTCTTGGTGTATGTACATACGATTAGGCATGCATTTCCATTGCAAGCCGGTTTCATCTACGTTAAATATTTGTTCCGGTAGATAACCTTCTTCTTTGATTAAAAAGTCGAAACAATCAACGAATTTCTGGGCTTCATTTTCATCTGCACTTCCTGCTTCTCCTGTGACACGTACATTATGCAAAGCAAATCTTTTTTTAAAACGCTTAAACCATCCAGTACTAGCCTGAAAATCTTCTGTGTAATCGTCTCCAGCGCGTGATTTTAAATTCTGAAACAGACTTCTAGCCTTCGCTTGCACTGTGCAAAGGCTCATGGGTGAATTTTTCTGTATTAAATCTTCCATCCACATAAACAACAATTTCTCCATTTCATGGATGGGTCCCTGTTGTCGTTTGGCTAAAACTGTAGACTTCATAGATGCAGCACCTTTCACAGCTTCCCGAATTCTTTCTTTGTCCTTAAGTATCATCAATACCGTGGAATGTGATAACGTCAAGTCACGTGCTATCGTGTTCACTTTCTTTCCGCCTTCATACTTCTGGATAACTTTCATTTTACACCCTAAATCAATAGTTTGCCTTGACTTCTTAGCTGGCGTATCTGTAGATGAAGGCATTTTCATTTTACTAGACATTTTATGGGTAGTATTTCAGTAGAATTTTAATTAATACACCACATGCAACAGATGCTTGAAAGCGACTGAGTGTATGTGAGAGATGCGGGTTATCGTACGATAACTATCGTATCCCATAGTTATCGTATGCGCAGCTGCCTGATTTATTATTAATTTATTATTTTTTTTTTGTGGTCGTAAGTCAATGACCAGGTATAATTATAAAAATCAGAAGTCTCTTCCCATTGTTGACAGGTGTGGAGCGGGGGGGGGGGGGTACTGCAAAAAAATAACCTAATCTGTTCGTACTGGAATGCCCAACACAATACATAATCTTTTCCAAATACACAGGACAAGAAGGCAGCTGCAGAAGGCATGTTCTACCATTTCCAGTTATTAACAGATGTCACAGAATGGATCTCCAATGTTAAAGTACCTCCATTTGATGGCTCATGTATGATATGATGGCAGAGCTGTGTGTGTTGTGTGGAGAAGTGAATGCAGTTTGAGGATGTATGGCATGTATATGAGGGAGGAATGGAATTATACAGACATGGCAGATCGCATTTGAATGGCTTTGGAGTGAGTAAACTGGAGAAACTGTTGCTAGATGGAGGGGCAGTGTGTGATGCAAACAAGAGATCAGAAGTAAGAAGTTAAATGAAAGATCAGGAGAGCAGTACAGAAGAGGCTGAAGTGCTTGTCAATGGATACAGTAGTAGTAGTGTGAGAGATTAAGAGAGAGTGGAAATGCAAGAGAACAGGGAAATGGGGGGGGGTGGACAGGGAGACATGGTATAGGGAGAGTGGAAGCTAGAAGTAGTAGATAATGTATGTATGTATGTAGGAGAATGATTAGCAAAGAAATGGAATAGATCAGGACGTGAGTGGGGGTAGTTGAGATTGAGCAGATATATGGTCAGCAGTGATAAAGGTGATTGGGAAAGGTCAGGTGCAGTGGGGAAATCACAACTAAGTGGCTCGGGTAGGAGTGGTTATAGACTTAAAAATGAACTACTGTGTTTATTTACAATGCCAGGAGTATGAAATAAAGGCAACAAATTATAAGCCAATTTATATTCTGAGTTGTAGTTAAGTACAACTGAGCAGGGAAGATTATGGTTTTAACACGGCATTAGTAAGGTGGGATGTGACAGACCTCGGATTTAATTTATTCACCCTAAAATCATTGGAATAAGTGACAGATGGTTGAATGAATATGATATCCTAATGGGAAAAGAAATGGAAATGTACGTCATTTTTTCACAAGCATAGAAAGGACAAGAAGAGGGGTGGGGAGTGCTGCTGATGATAGGTGGGGAATTATGTCCACATAAGATAGACATGAAAGGGGGAAATAGTGTCAATAGGTTTGAGACAGTGTGGTGTGAGGTGAAGGTTGACAGGAAGAGATATTTAGTTGGATGTTGCTATAGGCCAGGGAAAGTGGAGGGTGGTGATGAAGATACGTATAAGAAACTTGGGTTAGCAACAAGAGAAGGGCGATTTTAATTATGATGGTATAAATTGGAAGGAAGACATCGCATTTGGGAATAAGGAAAATTAATTTCTTGAGTTCTCAAGAAATTCTTTCTCGATGAATTTTTATCTCAGGCAGCGTTGTAAAGGAGGACATGCAAGGATTGAGAGTTTTGGATCTGATCATTTCATCAGAGGATGTAATTGTCAGTGGGGTTTTGCACTTCCTACCGATCGGTGAGAGTGATAATGAAATGATCACCTGGGTTGTGGCTATATGCAGACTTCTGTAATGAAAGGGTATATGCAGAAGTACAAGGCTGGTGATTATGACAAGCTTAGCAGACAACTTGGACCTATAGCACAGAATAAGGAGTTGAGCCGTAAAGAAATAAATGCTTCTTGGTAGCGGACAAAGAAATACATAACAGCATCAATGTGTGAATGTATTCCAAAGGTCAAAAAGGCTGAATAAGGTAGGTGTAAAATGGATGAATGAGGGGATTAAGCATGAAATCTGGAAGAAGGCACCTTGGAGGTAGCACAAGATGAATAATGGTAATAATTAGTTGCATGAAGAGTATAAAGAGCAGGCCAGAAGAGTGACTCAGTTGGTAATGACAACAAAAGTGCAGTACGAGCAGAAATGAGCAAATCAAGCCAAGAAAAACCTTCATGAGTTTTTTTTTTTTTATATGTGGCAAGAAGAAAGAATGATTATGGTAAGATGATGTTAATGGATGAAAGTGGGAGATTGGTAACTACTACAGAGGACACAGTCAAGGAATGCAGCAAGCAGTTCATCAGGGTGTTTCATCTTCAGCATGAAATAAATTAGAAGCTCAAGTGTACAGAATGAAACATAGGAAGACTTACTGGTGGGCAAACAAGCTATGTATGAAGAGTCGAATAATCTAGATGTCAATAAGCTGATAGGACTTGACATATCACCATGCATCTCAAGAGAATGCTCCAAGGATTAAGCATCAGCCTTGGTCTATCCGTCTAACAAGAGTCTTACAACAGCACAAGTCTTAAAGAAGTGAAAGAAAGGCAGAATTGTTCCACTTTACAAAGGTTCCATAAGGCTAAGGCAACAAATTATAAGCCAATCTGTATATTCCGAGTTGTAGTTAAGTACAACTGAGTAGATTATGGTTTTAACCTGGCATTAGTAAGATGGGGTGTCACAGACCCCAAAGATTTTAAATTGACTATAACTGTGACACCCCATCTTACTAATGCTGGATTAAGTACTATTAAGGCTTTAGAAGAAAAGGAAAATGGCTCAATTTTCCAGTCTTCTAAGGTTTTAATGTTTTTGTGTATAAGTTCTTGAACTGGTAATATTGATTATTCTAAATCCCTTGCATAATGCGGGTTTTGATTAGCGCGGCAATCCCTTGATATATGCAGCAAGAGTTTTGATTAACGTGCCTTTAATCCTGCGGAGCTCGCAGCTGATCTGAGAGATACATGCAAAATGTTTAATATAAATATTCTTATACAATTCAGTGTATATACAGGGTGTTCGGGATAAATTTGACAGTTTCGTAAGGAAAAAGAAAATCTTCTTTGTATCTATTAAATTTAATGAATTGACAAAAAAACATTACAGGCAGAGTTAATTACAATACTATCAACAAGATTTACTCAAAATAACCACCATTAGCATCGATCACAGCTTCAATTCTGCTTCGGAACCTCGAACAAGCTGATGCTACAGTCTCCCTGGGAAGGGCCGCAAAAACTGTTTTAATTTTATCCATTAACTGGGCTTTTGTATTACTGGAAGTGCGATTGGTGTCTTTTTCAACTGCGCCCCATACAAAATAATCCATGGGGTTAAGGTCTGGGGAGTTTGGAGGCCAAACATTTGGACTGGTGAAGTCGTAGAAATTTTCAGACAACCATTTTTGACTTTTCCCAGAGGTGTGGCAAGGGGCCGAATCCTGCTGCCATACATACGGCCTACCATTGCCTACCCTTGTTATCCAGGGCTTGACTACAGTTAGCAACTCCACGAACAAAGCCCGAATTCCAATGCCAGGGTTCTTCAACACCTGTTCCTGCAGATTTGCGAGGAATTCTGCTGTACGAACGCAATCAGATCGTCTGCTAGGGATCTTTCTTCTTGCTACATGCTGGTAGTCACCATTGCAAGTCTCTAGTTCATGCCTGATTGTTTTTACTGTATTCAGGGAGCATTGGGCAGCAGTCGTAATATCCTTATTTTGATGGCGGGCACGAATCATCATGATACAAGTTATTCTCTTCCATGATTCAGGTGGGTTCCAGCTATCCATCCTTTCTGACATCTTGTATATGAATGAAGAAGGGTCCAAACTTTTAAATGAAGAGAAGTGTGTGTTAATACATGTAACTTACGGAAAAATATAATTAATTATAAATATGTCAAATTTATCCCGAACACCCTGTATATAGCTTGGAGGTCATTAGTAGCTGTGCATTCATATGTTATGATAGATTCCACACTGTTTTTTGCTGTCAGTTTGGTTTAACACGTTATGTAAAGGTTTGTGATATTTGACAGCAAATTGTATCTAAGAGATACCGCGACCTCCGATGTCAGTATAGTATGATTTAATTTTTTTTTTTTTATTCTTTGTTTAATAATTTCTAGATTGTAATTGAAAATAAATAAACCATCATGTATTACTCTAGGAGATGTGCTTTACATTATGGAAAACACTAAGGAAAGTGATCTGGAGCTTGCTCCACCTTTACTAAGAGTTGCCCATAAGGTTGCTTATGCTTGCATCTGCCAAAACTGTTAGTTTCTATATATTTGGCATGAAACTCTTGTAGTTTCAATATTCGGCTAAGAAATAATGTTGGATTCAATATTCACTTAATTTGTACCATCATGTATTATATTTGCATTGTTTTTTCTTTATGTTTTATTGCTTTTTGATGAGGTCTGGAGAGTCATTTTGCTTGTTATCGTAGAATTTATGCCGATAAGAAAAAAACTAAATCTGTTCAAACGACTCTTGATAACTTCTTTTGATAAGCAAATTGCAGTAAACAATGTAGGTACAAGTATTCATTAAACATTTACTTTGCATTCATTTTTTATCTTTCCTAAAAGAGTACCATATAAAACGAATTAATACAGTAATTGATCATGGACAAATTGTAATTTTTACCATTGATTATTAGATTTGATTAACGTGATTTTGATATATGCGGTAACATCGAGGGATTAATTAACCGTGTTAATTGAGGGATACCTGTATAGTGAGAGGTTCTCTCTTAGGGGAGTTGATATTTTAATTTCATTCTGCTGGTGCTAGTGGTGCCCCCCCCCCCACAACACACACAAAACACTAGAAATGGATTATTTAAGTAAATATTAATATGATCACTGGTAGCGCAGCTATCTACTCTATCTGCACCTGTATCTTAGCTGTTTGCTTTTAGGTGACAAATCAGTGATAGGATCAAATATCTTGAGCATTCCAGTATACATCTCTTCAAATCATTGTTATGCTGTGATGCGATGCATAATTCTTGTACCTCTCTGCTGATCTCTTACATCAACAAGTTGTTTACTACCTCAGAACCTTTGTGTTAGATGTTTTCTGATTGTTCAACCATTCTCATTATGTTCTAGCAATACAACAATCTACCTGAATGCTCCAGAAGAAAGTAGTTTCTGTGATAATATCTGCAATTTCTATGATGATAATACCTGCATATCTGGCTTAGCTATCAAAACCATGCTCAAAGGTATTTAGACTGTGCTATTATCCCACTAGAAACTGCATGCAATACTTCAAAAGTTACATGTCTGGAACGGATGTAACTATCTCTGATAAGTAGTTGATTACATGAAGAGCAGGATGTTAAATCTAATAAACTCATCACCAAGTGTAAGTAGTTCATTCACATAGCACTATCAAAACAAATCCTATGGACAGAGACATGTGAATTTCTAAGCTGGAAGCTTTCAACTGAAGACAAGTTAGCTGGTGTTTCCTACACAGGTGGCAGTATTTTCACTCTCAGAAACTTGCCGAACAAAACAAGTTGATGAGATTATGCTAAAGCAATTAAACATATAAGACAAATTTATAGGGTCTGGAAAACTGAATGTGTTCTCTGGTTGGTTTGCAAAACCCAAGATTGTGGGAGGCCTGCTGTAAGATTTTACCATTCTGGTTTACTGCCAAGTCTCTGAAGAGAAACAAAAATTAGAGTTCTGTCAGTGGATTTCTTCATCAAAAGCACCATAAAAAAAGAAATATGGTGAAATCTTGGGATTTCTCTCTTTTACAAAGTATAACAGTAAGACAGACTTGATTATGCAACTCCATCAGCTATCAATAATTTAAAAATTTTTTTAAATTTAAAAGTAGAAACATTCTTAGTCTGCTTTGTATTAAAACAAATGAATATAATGAAAAACACAATTAATTTGAGGATTTCTTCCTTTATTAAGCAAATAATTTAGTAAATAAATAAGTCTTATAAAAGTCTTACATTTGAAACTGAGGTAACATGTCAGCTGGAAGTGATACTGCTAAATCCAATAATTTACAAACATAGAGATACAGCTGAAGCCAAGCAGGATGATTATGAGCATTCAAGCCATTACTTGTACTAATTACCCAAGAAGAATCAAGAGTTGATAGACGTCTCAAGTGGGAGCTTAAATTGAGGAGAAAATGCAGAACCATTAAAGTTTTATCTCTTAATGCCAATATTTTTATATTACACTGGTTCAAAATTTGTATTATAATTATTTTATCTTTCACTCCTGGATTAATAAATTATTTCTCAAATATTATAAGAAAATAAAATTACATTCAAAATCAGATTAAGTTTTTGTTTCAATAAAAATCTGTTTTCAATCAAAGTGACTCATCATTTTTTAGGAACTGATACTGTTTAATAACATTGTAACAAAAACTGAGTACATGTTAGAATGCAAAAGTGAAGTCTTTTGAATATAATGTATATTAGAAGATTTAAAAAAATATATATATTGATTTTCAGTGGTGCTTTTCTTGGAATTTATCAGCAGTTTCAACAGAATACACATTGTGAAGAATTTATGGAGACAAACACACGTGTTGGAGTATTACTTTACTTCTAATTATGAAAATAACACTCAATATTTCGACCTCTGTATGGAGGTCATCATTAGGAAAACTAAAATATGTACAGGACATGCTACATAACACTACATGAAAGTAAGATAAGCTAGGATAAATGATTAACAAAGCATTTAGATTTATCTTACTTTTGTACAGTGTCATGCAGCTTGTATCCTGTGCATATGTATACATTTTTCTGATGAAGACTTTGATACAGGGGTCGAAACATCGAGTATTATTTTCATAGTTAGAAGTAAAGTAATATTCCAACATGTGTTTCTGTCTCCATAAATTCTTCACAACGAATGCCGACAACTGTTTAACTTTAAAAGAAAGAACAATATACAGTTTGAGTCCAGTAATCCACAAGCACAGCCTTTCATTTCCTGTAATACTGGTTTCTATACTCAGTACATCCTGAAGGAAATTTCTGCTATGATGCAATCATGCACTCAGATCCATCAAAAAAAAGTCTAAAATGGCAGAACAAAAAAAAAAAAATATTTTAACACATTACATTAAATACATTGGTAAGCTTTCAAACCAGCCGATATATAATGTTTGAATTTTTATTTTCCAAGAAATGCTTACGTACATACATACATACAAGCCTTTATTAAAATTATAATTTTTCAGATTTTTTGGGGACAATGAAAAGAGTTTATCAGATTTTAGCATGCTAAATCTTGGAAACATGTTTTTCGAACAATTAAATCCTTGACTATCCCTGTTCACTGCTTCAAAAAATTGTACAAAATTTTTAACTGTCCAAGATTCACATGAAGTAATTGCATAAAAATGTTTTATAAGAGGTTTTTACAATTTTTTACCTAACACCTTTTACAACCAAATTTTGTCTTAAAGGGTATTTAATAATTATTTGACTATATAACGAATGCATTTTGTGTGTGAATGAGACATCTCGGCTGCTGTCTCATTCACACACAAAATCAATAGTATTTACTGTGATCACCATATTATTGACACAATAACATATTTATCTATCTATCTATTGCTTCATATATGCATATCAGTTCTCTGCATTCTGTTCACTCAATACCGTACAAGTAAAAATCTACTTGTAATTTCCTTGTTCAATACATTCATTGATGGCCTTTTTCTTCTCCTTCCCATCCTCCATTTCTTCCATGCAATAATCATGAAGAAATGCTTCAGTATTCATTTGATAAAATTCATTCAATTTAATATTATTATTATTATTATTGTTCCGGGAAACTCCAAGGAGTCGACAGACTCATCGAGGGAGGCCCTAACATCATGTCAAGAACAACTATTCAACATTCACACAGTATCTATCATACCTTGCCTTGAACTCATTCACGGTCGTAGCACCCACAACAGACTCTGGAAGCTTATTCCACTCATTTACCACTCTCCAAGTAAAGAACCTAGCTCTAACACCCTTGTCAACCATGCTCTTGCCCAGCTTCCATGCATGGCCCATAGTCCTCCCACCACCAGTCATTTTCAAAAATATCTTCTGGATCAATCTTATAAAAACCCTTCAGTAGTTTGAATGTCTCAATCATATCACCCCTCCTTCGCCTATCGTCCAATTTCTGCAACCCACAAATCTTCAACCTATTCTCATAAGGTTCATTCCACAGACCTGCTATCATCTTGGTCACTCGTCTCTGGACCCTCTCCACTTCCTCCCCATCACGAAGAAACCCTGCTGCTCATAGCTGGGCACAGAAGTCCAGATGGGATCTTATCAAGGCTCGATACAGAGGAACAACAACTTGTTCGTCTCTGCATGTTAAAGTATTTTTCAGAAGCCAAGTGATTTGGTGAGCTGTTTTAGTTACTTTTGCAATGTGCCCTCTAAACTTCAACTCCCTATCCACCAACACTCCCAAATCCCTGGCCTCATCAATCTCCTGGAGTATGATTCCACCAATGCGATATACTGCTGCTATTCTTTTCACCCCAAAGTGCATAACCTTACACTTTGCCACATTAAATTGACATCCATTTTTCCTAGCCCAGTCCTCCAAACTATCCAAATCATCCTGTAAAATTTTGACATCTTGTGCACTCACAATTGCTCTACCCAACTTTGCATCATCAGCAAACAAGTGAACACTTCCTCTCAGATCCTTTCCAATATCATTGATGAACAAATTGAAAAGCAGTGGTCCAAGAACAGAGCCCTGTGGCACTCCACTAGTCACAAGACGTCTTTTAGACTCCACTGTTCTTCTGCCTAACTATCAAATTATGCAATTGACATTCTCTCATTCACTTCTCACAGCTATCATTTTGGTTATGAGAAGCATTTTCATGGTTCCTCATCTTAGGACCCTCTTCAGAGTTTCCTCATCTATGCACAAATACAAGTACAGACAAATCAAGACCATAATGAATAGCACACAATAACTGCTGGCCTGGTTGGCTGAGTGGTTAGTGTACCCACTCTCTAACCACCAGGCTACAGGTTTGAATCCCAAACCTGTAGGCACAGATATTTGTGGTTATGTTCTGGTATACAAATTTCACCACCACTCTGCTTACTGGAGGACTGAACTGGCTCGAAAAGGTTCCATGTTTGGTCTCTCAAGTAGGGTTTCTAGACTATATATATATATATATATATATATAAAAAATAATATAAATAAAAAATACAAAAACATTCGTTGCCCACCCACAGTACTAATGTACTATACAAGGCGTGTTCGAAAAAAGATGAACTTTTGCTATAAAGACTTTGTTGCTCCTTTTACAAATTTTAAGCACTGTCCCATTCAAAGTAGTCCTCTCTACTGGCGATACATTGTTCCCAACATTTCTTCCATTGTTGGAGTGCTTCCTGGAATGCACTTTCTGTGATAGCATGCAATTCTCTTATCACATCTTCCCGAATCTTCTGTATGGTTTGGAAACGACATCCTTTCAAAAGTGGTTTTAAGTTTGGGAAACAGGAAAAAGTCTGCTGGGGCTAAGCCTGGAGAATAGGGTTGATGGGTCACAACGTGTGTCTGATGTTCTGCCATATAACTGTGGATGAGTTGCAACACATGAGCTAGTGCATTGTTGTGGTGCAGCATCCAAGTCTAGTTTTCTCACAATTCAGGCCTCTTCCCATGTACAGTATTCCTCAATTGTGCTAAAACTTCCTAGTACAACTCATTGTTTAACATCTGACCATGCAATACAAATTCATAATGCACAATGTCTTTCCAATCAAAAACCACAACCGACATCACCTTGATCTTTGACCGACTTATCCGTGCTTTTTTTTGGTCAAGGAGACCCTTTCCCCACCCACTGTGACGATTGCATCTTGGCTTCAACATCGTAGCCATAACCCCATGTCTCAATTTTTACCAAGTTTGCAGCAAAATTTCACACATACACGCGTTGTTCTTCAAGCTCTTTCATTGTCACTAATCCGATGAATAGCTTGTGCATGTGCTCACTTCAGCAGATCTAATTCGACAACTAATGCTTATAGCAGAATGGGGAAAATGGCAGTTTATTGTCAAAACCTACTGCTAGGTGTGCTCTAGCCACAGCATGCTCTCTATGCCAGTTAGAGCATTATTTAAAAAGTTCAGTTTTTTTTTGAATATGCCTCATACTTTATAAAAATCTTTCATGATTGCCACATAAAAACAAATTTAAATACAGATGATGGAATAACTCATCTGTATTATAAGTGAAGTTATTGCCTCTCTATAAAAAGTAGCTATCTTGACGATACTTCTAATGACAATTTTTGATTGCATACACTGAGAGGATGAAAACAAGAATCTAATTTCTTCTTGAAATTCAAATCCATAAAGTACTAGCCATCCAAGACTTAGCACTGGCTCAATATAGCACAGGAATTTTCTTGACTCAAATGTACAGTAATGTATCTTTCATTGACCAATGATAAACACAATTCTGAAAGCTGATTATAATAGATGCCATACTGTGTTGTGCTCAATATCTTTCTGCAGAAAACAATGCAGAGCATCACAGGAAATATGAGGAAAAATGATAAATAAAGTACAATGAATATCTATGGGCTAGTAACAATTTTGTAAAAAAGTTGCATATGTGTGTATAGCAGTGGGGTCAAAAACATGGATGACATCTAAGTTTAGAAAATACAGAGCTAAGATTTGTAAATTATGAACCTTTATCTGTTTGTCTATTTATTTAAAGTGTGCATTTATTTGATGTTGACTGTATACAGGACTTCCACAAAAGAATGCTGATTTTAAATGCAAACAGTCAGTGGCAGTTTGGAACATAAAGTTTTTTAACTGGAGTGAACAAGTTCAGTTGTGCAGTTCAGTAATATACCAAACTATAACACAGTTCTTGCATGTGGATACCAACATTGTTAAATGCATCTATAAGTAGACCTGTAATTTTGTCTTTTGATTCCTGTGTTGAGACCACTTAGATGAGTTGTTTACGTGAAGAATGCAAAACCCCACCAAAACTAAGAGAGTAAGATCAAGACTATAAAGCAGTCAGTGAATTTAGTCCTTTTCAAATGAAAGGGAAAACATTAGAAAATTTTGTCATATGATCGTTCCAAAATGTGAGGAGACACAACCTAGCTGAAAAAATCATATAAGGATGTTTCTCAAGTTGTGGAAGGACATAATTTTTACCTCTGTCCCAAATTAAACAAAATATGGGTGAGCACTTCTGTGAAGAACACATCACCCACAAAGAGAGATTCTTCTTTTCTGTTAGAATCTCTGTTTGTGGATCTACATATTTAATACTCAAACTAGAATCCCACATTTAATAAACATGCCTGTTTACAATCCTTGAAAGCTAAAATGCTGCTTCATTTGAAAATGCTACTCTGTTGTGCAAACTGTCTTCTTCTTCCAACTTATTATCATCAGACTTCAGTGAAATCAAAAGTGTCATTATAAAGGGTCCTCAATATCAAATGCAATGCTAAGAATGCTTTAAATTGACTTATTGTCCACTCATTACGTTGTCAGGTAACCCACTGCACCTCATCACTCTCTTATACTGTACAAGAATAGCCTCTTTTAAGTCCTATACTCTATAAAAAATTGCTTCTGCTTAATTTGGTAAAAACTCTTTGCCAACCTATAAGTATCAATCACATACCTTCTCCTCCTTCCACTTGCCTGCTTCTGGAAATGGCATTCCCTCAGTTCCAACATTCTGCAGCCTTACAATACCTTTGTCACCCTTCTTTAAATCTATTCCAAAATCTCTTCATTGAGTGATCCCTCTCTCCCATAATGCATCATGATATATACATTCAAAAGGGGTGTATGTTGTGCAATTTGATAGGAAGTTGACTGCCTCTTAACTAACTTTTGTTTGAATAAGAATCTCATTTCTCGTCAAGTAGAATTTACTCAAGAATGTCACTAAATTTGGATACCACCAAGGGTGTTGATAGTAAATGAAGATCACATCTTGCAATGTGGTCTTCAGTTACTATCATTATTCCAGAATTAAAAAATTCTGGAAACAACTACCGTGTTATAATAAAACTTCAGTTTAATATAAACCAAAATAATTACAAGACATTTCAACTTTTATATCAAGGCCATCATCTGGAGTATACAAATATACACAAAGAAACAAGGTACATTACAATCTACATGGTATGCTAGTCACTCATTAACACTACTAGCCTGACCTCTGGTGGGAAAAGAATTATAGTCCTCAAGTAAACGTTTGCTGGAGAACTTGAAGAACTTAACAAGTGGGATGTATGTCTGTCATTCAAATTCTTAGGACTTTTATGCCACCATTACCGTTATGATTAGGATGGTTGATCAAATTTTCACAGACTTCTTTAAATTTGCATTCATACCATCAAGGATATCAGGTGGCACCTGTGAATAAGTTACTCTAAACTTGTGATCCCACATTTTATTGTTGTGGTAAATGTTTTCCATGCAAAATAATCAGTAAATAAATGGAAAACTGACAGCAGGTACTAAGGAGCCGATTACTTCTATGCAACCTGTAAGTACCTATAGTTCATCAAATCAGTTATCCTTACAATTAAAAAACAGTCATGTGCAAGTGCCCACTGTATGCTTACTGTACGAAGTAAAGATGGCGGCAACAAAGGCCAACGATGAAAGAGCACCTTGAGTCTCGTCACTGTAGCACCACTGATCATCGACAAACCAATGACAACGTGAAGTACTGCAGCTGTAAAACCAAAGTTACTGATAAAAAAGGGTATATTGTGTGATTTCTGTTGCTACTGGCTACATGCTTCCTGTGCAAAAATATATTAATTGGAACACAAGCTTTTTATCGATCTCAACCAGCCTTTTTTTCTGTTCGCTGTGCCTCCCTTCTGTAAAACAGCTTCTGAACTAAGACAAATGAATCAGAAACCTCAAACAACACCTTAATACTATGATCGAAACCTTCTCTTCCAAAATCCGAATGCTGGAAACTAAGCTTGAGCTAATTGACAATCAGTGCCACATCACAGGTGCACCCTTGCCTGCTGATGAACTGTGTGACCTAATCGCATCAATGGAACATGACTCAATTGAGGCTGAAAACAGGAGACTCAATGACATTATTTTGAACTTTCTGACAGAAAATGATAAATCACTAAAAGAAGACATCAACAAATTAGCAAGAGCATGCAACTTCAATCCCAGAAATATCGTCAGATGCCATTGTTTTGGACCCAATAAATAAAAGAAAAGTCAGAATGAACCTTCCACTTCCTGTGACACACCAACAAGCATATCCAAATTAATAATGACGATAAATAACACGTTCAAGGACACTTGCTCCAATTGCACATATGTGCTTGATTTGACTTAACATTTGCTCAGAGAGACAAGGACGCCATCTTCAAAGACAACTTGAAGAAAAACGCCAAAATGGAGATAACAGTTGGATCATCGACTATAAACAAGTTAAATTAGTGCAAAATCAAGTGACACTACTAGCAGCCATCATGGAGACTAATATGCAAGACCTTTGCAGTCAAATATATGCCCCACAGAACCTTGCACATCCACTTCACTAACATCCGTGGCCTCAACTCCAAACTTATTAGTGTCCACTACCATTTTCAGTCCACCAAACCCCACCTACTCTTTTCAGCAGAAACTCAAATCTCACCTTTCCGCTCCCAGCACTATCCATCTCAACCTTCCAAACTACACACACTCATCAACTCCATCTGACCCAAGGGAAGCAGCGTCTGTGCATATATCTGCTCTGATATAACCTGCCAGAGAGCATCTAACCTAGAATCACCCAATTTTGACTTTTGCTTGAAAATATCCCTTCCCCACTCAGTCAAATTCAATTGCTCTCCTAATGCCACCAACCACTCTGAGCTCTTTAATTTCCCTCTCCTTAAATACTGATTTTATCTAGTCCCACTAACAGCAAAAGCATCCTCCAAGGAGATTTTAATACCCACAACACCTACTGGCATTCCTCCTCCAGTTGTACAGATCTTGCAGGCAGAGATGCTGAAACATTTGCCACCACTAACGACTTTCGCAAATTGTTTACATGCCAACCAAAATACCAGATAACCTGAACCACTTCCCAAACACCCTAGATCTCTTCCTCACCAATGACCCTTCCAAATGCACAGTGAATGTAGTGTCCCTAGGTAATTCTGACCAGAATCTAGTGCTCATTTCTTCCCCTATGCAACAATGTTTACACAGCCACTTCCATACAAGAGTAGTTTGGCATTATAACAGTGCCAAGTGGGACAGCCTCCATGACTTCTATGCCTCATATATATCCCATGGCTGGACTATTGTTTCCAGTCTTCCCATCCAAACATATGCACTGAACCAAAGTAATCCTCACAGGCATGGAAACATACATTCCACACACTACTCTGAACTGCTGTTCCTAACTAAACCCTGGTTCTACAAAAACATACCAAGGCTGTACAAATGAAAAATAAAGTATGCCACAAATGGCTTACATCAAGAACTCCATCCTTGCTCAATGCTTATACCCAAGCCTGAAACAGATGCAAGAAAACTATTAATGCTTCCAAAACAGAATTTGAACAGGCAAAATGCAGGAAACCTTGCAGCCTGCCCAAATGGCAACTGTGCCTTTTGGTCTCTTGCCAAAATAATTAACTGGTCGTCATTTTGCCCAACACTATCATCTCTCCTATCCCACTCCTATCATACCCAGATGGCTCTATTGCATCATCAGCTGCAGAAAAAACCAATCTCCTGGCTTCATACTTTGCCTCTAATGCATACATACCTGACAATGGTAAATGTCCTCAACAATTCCAGCTGCCTAACATACAGTTCTCCCTATATCCTTTTGCCAGAAAGAGATCAGAAACCAATTGTCTAAATTAGACACAAAAAAGTCTCCTGGCCCCACTGGCATTTCTCCAATTGTCCTGAAGGTTTGTGCACCAGAAATAACTCCTATCCTATGCCGCCTGTACATACTTTGTTATTCCACTGTATAAGAAATATAAAAAATATATCTATCTATCCCACAGCCTGGAAATTGGGCTATATTCAACCAACTCCCAAAAAGGGTGACATCTCACTGCCACCTACCTATCACCCTATCTAAAATGATGGAGAAAACCATCAATTCCCAACCCCTACACTACCTTGAAGGAATCCAGCTATTAAACGACCAACAGTATGTATTCCATCATTGCTGATCAACAGGAGATCTATTCTCGTATATCACTCATCTCTGGACGAATTCCATGGAGAAATTTGGCGAATCTCAAGTGGTTGCACTTGATATTTCCAAAGCTTTTGACCGGGTCTCGCAAAAAAAGACTTGATATGCAAACTCCCATCATTTGGACTGTCTCAGGACTTCTGCAGTTGGAATGCCAACTTTCCGTCTGGACACACACACACACACACACACACACACACACACTATGTGTGATGGTAGATGGTTCCTTATCTTCTTACTATCCAACTAATGCTGGGATTCACACAGGGTTCTGTTCTCTCACCAACCCTCTTCCTTCTCTTCAATGCTCTACTTCAGTTGACCTCCATCCCAACACAGTTTTGCATTCCTCCCTTTCATTTTCTAAACTTTACTTTATACAACTCACCTCAATCTACAGAACATCAACTACCACCACCTTCAATTCTGATCTCCAAGCCATCCTCCAATGGAGCTCAGATAACCTTGTCAATTTCAATGCTAGTAAAAACCCAGTTCTGTCTTATTTCTCACAAAAAAGAACCATTTTCCTTCAGTATTATTTTTAATAACACTCAAATTTCCAGAGAAGATGAGATTTCTCTTCTTGGAATTACCCTGGCACAAACACATCACAACCAGTGTGTTCTCAGCATCCAAAAAACTAGGATTTCTCTTTTGCTCAAGACTTAACTTCGCCTCTGAACAGCTGTTAACCTTATACAAATCTACCCAGTTATCGAATACTGCTCTGACATTTGGAGTGGGGCTCCTAAAAACTCCCTCAAAATGCTTGACTCAATACAGAGGAGAGCAATTAGACTGATAAATGATCCATCTCTTACCAACTCACCCCCCACCTCCCACAGATGTTTGGTCTTGGCAACTTGTGTATTCTATAAATATTTCCACGCAAATGCTCATCTGAAATAGCATCAATAATTTCTCCACTCAGTACTACTAAGCCTGTTGGAATACATACAGCTGCCGCTCAACATCCTTTCACAGTACACCTTGAGACTAACAGAACAAGTTTCTTTTCCTTCTCCTTCATCCCTGCTACTGCTGTACTGTGGAATAGTCTTCATTCTGATGTATTTCCCAAGGAACACAATATACAGGCTTTTAAATCAAATGTAAACAAGTTTCTCCGTTCCCAATCCATATACGGTACTAATGTACTATAGGTTGATCAACCAACCTTTTGTGTATAGGCTAAACATTAAAAAACAAACAGGTTTTTGTATGATGTTGTAAAGAACATGCATCCTTCCAATTAATTTAGTGTAGGGTGTTAAGAGTATGATGTGAAAAGTCTGCTTTACCAAATTTGTTAAATTTAATGTGTTGTTTGTGTTCTTTTTTATGGATAGGAACATGGCATCTCACTGCTGCCTTCCAAATATCATATTTGGAAGGTAGCAACAGCAATGATATTGTTATTGGTATAACAAAGGTATTAACGTACAGAAAAATCGGCCTTCAGAACACATGCAATTTACAGACAAAAAATACTGTTGTTGGTGATGATGGATGATAGATGGTAGTAGTGTTGTAGTTGGAGAATTAAGTAGTAGTGGAGAGGGTGAGATGTATTTAGCGAAATAGAGTAGATTGACCTCCTGCAATGAGTCCGTGGACTCCCCGGAGTGTCACATAATAATAACAATAATCTCCATCTGCCCATGTAGACAGTACTCAAATCCTCCAAGTAGCAAATAACAAATGGGCTTATCTAAGAGTTTCAGTGATATCTGCAGATGTGTGCTGAAGCTGGTTCATACAAGCCATATGTTGGTACCGTCAGAATCGAACGCGTAACGGTGGAAGACAAAACGAAGCTAAGTTACTTTGTATTTAGTTATATTTCATTTTATTTAATTATATTAGTACTTAAATGTTCTGATGTTTGTACTTTTTTCCCCTCTTATTTATTAATTGAATAATTATTAAGGATTACGCTACTCGGCAGTAAGGAATGATGGTGGATTCAGCAGCAGTCGCAAGTGACGTAACGCCAAGTCCTCCGCCATTTAAGAACTTGATTATTAGCAATATCATAAGGGACTTTGTGGCATGCAGTACTTGCGGCATGTATGCTTCTAAGGAATTACATATGTGGTTTGTTAAAGAGAGTGGAGAGCGTATGTGCGCAAAATGCAGGCAGTTGGAGGAAATAACTACATTAGATATATCGATATCCGACTTTGTTGCTCCAGGAACGGAGAATGAATGTAGGAAGACGAGTAGTATGATAGGAGAGAATGAGAAAATAATGGTTGATAGTGTGGAAGGTGTGAGTGACTGTGGAAGTTTAGGAGATGGTTTTGTTTGGGAGAGTGAATTTAGATTAAGAGTGACTGACCTGCAGCGGGAGATAGATGAGTTGAAAGAGGAGGTGGAATGTCTAGTGAATGAGAGCAGAAGTATGAAAGATAAGATTAGGAGAATGGAAGAGATGAATGCAAGGCGAATCAGAGTAGGAGAGAGAGAGAATTTAAGGAGTATGAGTGAGAGGTATGGGGGTGCTAGAAGAGGAGAGATTGGAAACAGTAGAAGAGAAGGAATGAGAGAGAGGTATGGGAATGCTAGCAGACGAGAGGATGAAAACAGTAGGAGAGACGGAATGAGAGAGAGATATGGAAGTGCTAGAAGAGGAGAGAATGGAATGAGAGAGAGGTATGGGAATGCTAGAAGACGAGCGGATGGAAACAGTAGTAGGAGAGACAGAATGAGAGAGGGATATGGAAGTGTTAGAAGTGGAGAAAATGGAAACAGTAGGAGAGAGGGAATGAGAGAGATGTATGGGAGTGCTAGAAGAGGAGAGAATGGAAACAGTACAAGAGAGAGGTATGGGAATGAAAGAAGAGGAGAGAATGGAAACAATAGGAGCGATGGAATGGTAAGAGGTATAATGTATGGTGACTCAATGATCCGTGGTGTTCAGGATAGGATGCGTGAGGAGTGTTTGCCAGGAGGAACAATAGAAAGGGTGGCTATGGCAATTAAGAGAAGTGAAAGGGTGGATGAGATGATTGTGATGGTAGGAACGAATGACTTGAGTGGTAATGTAAGTCGGGCAGCGAGAGATATGAGATTTTTGCTTGAGACTGTACGGAAGAAGACAGAGAGAGGAAAAATAGTGTGCGTGTTGCCTAGGTATGATAATGATGAGCTGAGCAGAAGAGCGGTGATATTGAATGGCATAATAGCGAGAATGTGTGACAAGAGAGGACTGGTATATGTGGATGCTTGGAGTGCGTTTGAGGAAAGAGAGGAGTTGTTTGCGAGAGACCGTTTGCATTTGAATGAGGAAGGACGTAGGCATCTGGAGAGATTGCTGTTCTGAACGAGTCAGTGTGTCCCAGGGAGGATGATAGCAGGGGTGGCCTCTTGTGGGAATGGATACTTGGGAGAAGGGAGACAATGTCAGGTAAGACTGAGCCCAGTGGAGTCTAGAAGGGATAATGCTGGGTATAGAAACAATGGCATTTATATGCTGTATACTAATGCCAGGAGTATCCGGAATAAGGGAGAGGAATTGGTGGCGCAGATAGCATCAGCCTGGCCAAAAATTATTGCGATCACTGAGACGTGGTTGACAGAAGGGGATATAAAAACAGGAATAGAAGTCGCTGGGTATAGCATTTTTCGCCAGGATAGGAGGGGAAAGCGTGGTGGTGGGGTGCTGCTTATGATAAGTGATGACCTATGTCCTCTAAGAGTGGAGAATTTGGAAGGTAGTGAGACAAATGATTTTGAGAGCGTATGGTGTGAGGTAGAGGTAGGCAAGACAGGATATTTAGTGGGGTGTTGCTACAGACCCAGGAGCACAGAGGATGGGGACCAGGAGATGTTTAGACAGCTAAGTTTGGCAAGTGCAAGAAGAATGATTGTTATGGGAGATTTTAACTTCAGTAGTATAAATTGGAGAGAGGAAGATGCATGTAACAATAGGGGAATGGAATTTCTAGAATTCTTGAGGGACAAATGTCTTAGGCAACATGTAACAGAGAGAACAAGAGGTTCAAAAATTTTGGATTTGGTTATAGCATCAGAAGAGTTGATAATAACTGAGTTGACGTCTCTCCCACCAGTTGGAGAGAGTGACCATATGGTTTTGACTTGGAAAATGAATAGACATGCAGGAGTATCAAAGAGACGGGAACTTATGTGGAATTATAAGGCAGGTGATTATAATAGTCTTAGACGTCAACTTCGGGAAGTTTCATGGAGGGAGGAATTGGAAGGCCAGGATATCACCAGTGCGTGGGAAATTGTGAAAGAATATTTGTTATCAGCAATGGTAAGTTGTATACCACGAGTGAAGAAGAGGGCGCAATTTGGAGTAAAGTGGATGACAAACAATATTAAACAGGAATTGCATGCGAAAAAGAGGCTATGGAAGAGATATAAGGAGACAGGTGAAGAGATGCATGAGGAATATAAGACACAGGCCAGAAGAGTGACTCGTGTGGTAAGGAAAGCGAAACTGGAATATGAGAGGAGATTGGCCCTAAGATCCAAAGAAAATCCTAGGGAATTTTTTAGCTATGTGGCCAGTAGGAGGAGAAATGACTGTGGAAGAATGATATTGTGGGATAAAAATGGGAATAGAGTGACTGATGCAGAGGACATAGTGGAATTGTTCAATGAACACTTTATTGGAGTATTTCATCCTAGAGGAGTCAGTTTTAATGCTAGAGGGATAGGACTGGTACGAGGTCTGGAGGTACAGGAGGAGAGTGTGTTTCAGATACTGAGTACTCTGGATGTCAGTAAAGCTGTGGGACTGGATGGTATTTCGCCACGAGTTTTGAGAGAATGTGCTAGGGAATTGACAATACCTTTAACGTGGCTTTTCAATGAAAGTCTGGCTTTGGCAAAGGTGCCCAGGGAATGGAAGGAAGGTAAGATAGTGCCATTGCATAAGGGTGGTAACAGACTGGAAGTGTCTAATTATAGGCCAGTCTGTGTGTCATCAGTAGTTGTTAAGATCTTGGAGAAAGTAGTGAGGGACCGTGTACAGCATTGGGCAGATGAGGGTAATGTTATCTGTGAGAATCAACATGGATTTGTGAAAGGACGCTCTTGTTTTAGCAATATGCTAGCCTTTTATAATAAAGTTACAAGAGCATTAGATGAGGGAAAGGCATATACTGCAATTTTCTTAGACTTGGCGAAGGCATTTGACAGGGTGCCACATGATAAGCTGATATTTAAGTTGCAGCACATGGGTCTGGATGTCAGATTGGTCAACTGGATTCAGGATTGGCTGTCTGATAGGTATCAGAGAGTTGTGTATGGTGGAGCAGTTTCCAGGAGGCAGAGGGTTACAAGTGGGGTCCCACAGGGCTCAGTACTAGGACCTATATTGTTTAACCTTTATATCAATGACATAGCCAGTGGATTGCAGGGGGATATTCAGTTGTTTGCGGATGATGCGAAGCTTGGAAGGATTATTAGTAATAGTGCAGATGTGGTAGCCCTGCAAGAGGATTTAAATAAGCTAGATAGATGGGCAAATGAATGGGGGTCTCAATTTAATGCAGCAAAATGTAAGGTCTTGAGGTTTGGGAAACATCGATGGGATGCTGCATACTCTATGGGAGGAGTTATACTGGAGGAAGTAGGGGAGACAAGAGATCTGGGGTTGATGATTGATAGAAACCTGAAGTTTAGGGGACATATTGCAAAGGTGGTGAAGGTAACACAAAGGATTGCTGCTATTATGAGAAGGACACTGACCTGCAGAGATAAGAGGGTTATCATTCCGTTGTATAAGTCTCTGATCAGACCACACTTGGACTATTGTTCTCAGATTTGGTCCCCAGGATTTGAAGGGGATAAATTAACCGTGGAAAGGATACAAAGACGGATGACAAAGATGGTTTCAGGACTGTACAAGGATAGTTATGAGGATCGGCTGAGAGAATGTGGACTGCAGAGTTTGGTGGATAGAAGAAGGAGAGGTGATATGATTGAGACTTTTAAACTGTTGAGAGGTGGTTACAGGGTTGACACTGGGGAGTTCTTTCGCTTGGTTGATCAGCGGGAAGGAGTGATGACAAGAGGCCATCCCTGGAAGTTACGAAAGGAAACTGTGAGCAAGAGGGTAAGGAGTGGTTTCTTTGTGTGGAGGGTGGTTGAGCCGTGGAATGCATTGCCTGATGGAGTGGTGGGAGCGAGAACGGTCAGTGGGTTTAAGGAGTGGTATGATAAACTTTGTGTTTCTCAGGGGGGGACTTCCCCTCGATGAGTCTTGACAGACTTTATGTCTTAGAAAGGACCTCCCTCGATGAGTCTTTTGACTCCTTGGAGGCCTGAATAATAATAATAATAATAATAATAATAATAATAATAATAATAAACCAACAATGGATATAAACTGCAGAGCGGCATGCACTTCACAATGGTTATCAGCATTTGGACAATAAGCTAAGCTTATATATGGTGATCCATGTTACTATGTGGTGCTTATTTTGGTACCTTTTGTGCTTCCTTTCCACTGTCCCCCTCCCAGTGGACAGCCTTAGCATTAGCAATTTTACAGGAATATTATTTTTCAACAAATGGCCGCTTAATTTTGCCTCAGCCACTTCTTCTTAAGGTAGTGGCATTCTCATGCTCAACATCTTTCAAAAATTTTGCATTTTTGAATTGTTCAGAAACCAATGAGGTCGTTACCCTAAAATGTGGCCCAGGCAATATTAAGCGGATGCTTGCTGATCATGAAATCATTTATACTTTTAGGGGTTGTAATTCTCACTAAAAAATGGGAGAACATACTTTCCAAAAAGAGCAGAGGTGAGAAATAGTTTAGCAAGAGATTTAATGACAATAAATTTATTGGGAAATGAGTTAGTGGATTGAGATGCAACTCAATTTGCCAAATCATGGGTGAATCACAACCACAGACTGGCTACAGATACAAGAGCTTGTCAAAAGGCAATGAAAACATATTTGTGAGAATCAATGGGCTATATGAAAATGAAAATAAAAAATGAATTATATAAATTAAGTGGATATTAAATCCAGCATCATTTCAAAGCCAAATGCTGGATTTAATATCCACTTAATTTATATAATTTTGCATCGCTAAAGTGAAATCTTTTGGCTCTTTATTTTAATAAAAAATTAATATTTTATTACTTTTGAATTTTTTTTTATTCCAGATTGTTGTAAATCAGTAAAACTTAAAATAAATACAGGTAGTTCCTGATTTCACAAGTTAATTTGTTCCTACCATGCACTTGCAAAGCGAGAACGCATAAAGTGGGAATTTATTTCTCATAGACATAATGTTTAAAACAGAGATTACATTCTCAGCAATGAAATTTGACCATAGTAATGTCAAACAAGTCAACAAAAAATTGATTCATTTATCAAAAGAAATGAAAAGTATGAAAACACAGGCTTTAAAAATCAAGCAAATTATAATGTTATTTGTTTCCAAGATAGTCTTCTCTTTTCTTTATGAAATTCATTATATCGCGTATAAGCATTTTTTAAATCTGCAGCTAGTTTTTTATCTGTGATTCAAAAATCTCGGTTGTTTTTTCCATGTGTTGAAAAGCTTCATCAAGTCTCTTAAGAGGGAAGAAATGAAGAGAGTTTCATTCATTAAATGGTGAGTTAGCCAATCTCATATAGACGTAGTAAGGTTTTTTCTTCCGGAAACTTGGGTTTTTCATCTCACACGTATACAGACAAATGCCCATTAGAACACACAGAATTTACAGACCAAAAATACTGTTATTATTGGTGGTGGTGATGACAGTAGTAGTAGCAGCAACAGCACTGTGTATATTTGGAGAATTAAGTACTAGGGGAGACAGTGAGAAGTAGAGTGGAGTGCCCTCCCGTGATAAGTCCTTGGACGTGTCACATAGTAATAATAAATTTTCTTCCTCAGGCTCTTCACATTGCCATTTCAAGGTCTCCATTTCTAAGCTCTCCATTGTGTGCTTGATGCAGATCGGTGATATCAGTTGTAGAAACCTGAAGCTGCAACTGGTTGGCAATATTAATGACTGCTTCATTTTGTATGATCGCTGCTGGTTCTTGAAATCTTCAAAACTACTCATAAAATTAAGGAGAGGACAAAGTACTGTATCGATAAGTCGAACACAGTAGTACTATATTGTATACTAAATAAATATGTTGTATAGCAGGCCTGGTTGGCTGAGAGGTAAGCATATCCACTCTCCAGCCAAAAGGCTGTGGGTTCAAATCCAAGCGTAGGCATGGATGTTTGTGAGTCTGTGAAAATGCTAGTAGTTGTGGTGTGGTAGATGGTTGGTGTAGTTGCGGTTCGTTGTGGAGACAGAATTGTAGAGTAGGTGCCCTCCCCAATAAGTCTTTGGGCTCCCTGGAGGTGTTAAGTAATAATAACAATAATAATAATAAATGCATGGTTTGAAGTGTTGTAGTTGTGAATGCATAGCATATATTTATTGCAATTAATTCTCATATTTTCAATGTTGTGGATACTTTAAAAAAAAAAAACTCATAAAGCAGGAACTGCCTGTAAACACACTTTTTTTTTTTTTTTAATTTTTTTTAATAGTGAGCTGGTTGTTAAAAATTTACCAGCATGGTAAATTTCCATTTCCAAATTTGCATGGCTATTCACTTATTCAGACTTTATAAAACAGACTCATGGATGTGCTTATAGTTACCCGAGAAGTGAAGTTCTTGATCCTAGAGACTAGGGTTTCTCAAACAAGAAACATTAATTTCCAGGATACTCAAGTACTTCTAAGTTTTTTTTTTTTTAAATTGATTATATACCTGTTTAAACATTTATTGTTAGGTGGACTAAATAAGATTCTGTTTAAATTTACTCAAATTCTGAATACCATAAAACACCGGTTAGAATTGTTGTACACTACAAAACACTGCTTAGAATCAGAATTATTTCGTAATTATCAGAATTCTAAAATATTCAGAGTTATTAAAATTATTTTAAATTTTGTTTGTAAAATATTTGCATTAAAGCTAATAACCTTCTTTTATGGAAACTGTACAGTGAAATTTCAGCAGTCACATATTTTTTCCTAATGTAATGAATGGTGTTTGGTAGTATTGTGAAATCATGAATATGGAATGTGAAGTTATTTTTCATAAACACTTTAATTTAAATTTAAACACTTCTGACCATGTATTGTGTGCATTTTTTTTTCATATACGCATTAAAAATGAAAACATATTTTCTTGACTAAAAGTGTCTTAATTAAGAACAAATATGAAAAAAAAAAGTTTATCCAATGCAATTTCTTAAAAAAGGCATTTTTGTTTTTTATCTATTTACCATTTTTAACAAATTACAAAATGAAAGTACATAATAAATTATACTCTTATCTTAAATGAAAACTGAGACACAAAACTCATGATTTCATGAGTTTAATTTAAAAAAAAAAATTTAAAAAAATCAATTTCAATAACACTAATATGAAAACAACCAAGTTTGACTGATATTCTTAATATATATGCATGTGTGTATGTATGTATGTGTGTGTACACACACACACACACACACACACACACACACACACACACACACACACACACACACACACACACACACACACACACACACGCACACACATTAATTTACATTTAAACACTTCTTGATGACCCAAATGAACTTCTTACAGAAATAAACCATCTGAAAACTTCTTTCGAGGTTAATGGATATTCCAAGAAAATCATTGAAAAATTCCTTCTTAATCCTCCTAGACATCACTCAGAAGAAACAAATAGATTCAAAGGCAATATATCTATTCCTTACATAAGTACTGTTTCACATAAATTAGCAAATGTTCTAAGAAAATACAATATCAGAACCTTGTTCACTCCACTTCCAAAGATCCGTTTCTTAATTAACCACCCAAAACCTTGTCATCATCAACTCAAATACCCTGGTATATATAAAGTATTGTGTGATTGTGATATTCCTTATTTTGGGCAGACAGACAAATCTGTCGAATTGCGTATGGAAGAACACACGAGGGACATTACTTACAAGAGACAGCGAGCGAGTGCATTATCAAGTCATATCCTTTTCTCGGCTAATCCTAATGATGAAAACCAAAGTCACAAAGTCTGCTGGGGAAAATCTACTAATATCTACTAATATAAAATCTTCCATTGCAGTGACGAACTAGAGAAAAAAATCGTGGAATCTAGAGAAATCATCTTCAATCCTGTTCATCTAAATAACAACTTGAGCTACAACCTCCTAGATAGTCATTCAGCTGTAATCATGTACTGGCATTCACGTGAGGCTGCAAGCACGCACTCTCCCAACAATGCAACAAATGAAAGAACAGCTTCAAATACAACTACAACGTTTTCATGCTAATTATGTATAGAGACTGTCTATGTTGTTCATAGTCTTTTAACCGTCAATGTTTAGTGTTTTTTCTTTCTTTTATAATGTCACCTGAAGAAGGCTGTTACAGGCCGAAACTAGCAGTGCTTTTATATTAAAACCTTTTTACTTAAATCTCGGTTCTAGTCATTCAATTCCTCATAAAACTATGTATGTTAACTGAGTTAATGATCATTCTGTCATATATATATACATATATAGAAAAGTTTAATATTCACAAAAAAAAGTATACACCAAGTTTTCATTAAAAATTAATAGGGCATATAAATGCAATGGAGTTTATAACAAGAATACAGCAGAGAGTTCAAAACATGCAGTGCAACAATAGCATGAAGGGGCATCACAATCGATCATGCAAGCAAAAAGATTTCGTCAGTTGCAGGAGAGACACAAAACAGCAAATTACAGTACCTGGGTATCTTTCTGCCCACCACCACAGATTACAGCAAGGAAAAGAATGGCATCACCATCAACAAGGAAAAATATTTGTTAGCAAAGTAGTAAATCTAGCATATAATAATGAACAATAAATTTAATTCTGCATTCAAATTTCTTAACATAAAAGATTTTTTAATATTTTTACAAATTTTTCAAGAATCTACACACACACACACACAAAGGCAAGTTCAAAAAAAGACTGAACTTTTGCTATAAAGACTTTGTTGCTCTTTTTACATTTTAAACACTGTCCCCTTCAAATTAGTCCCCTCTACTGGTGATACACCATTCCCAAAGTTTCTTCCATTGTTGGAATGCACTTTCACAAAAAATATTTGTGAAAGTGCATTCATGCATACATAGCCAGTTCTCTTATCACATTTTCCTGAATCTCCTTATGGTTTGGAAACGACGTCCTTTCAAAGTGGTTTTAAGTTTGGGAAACAGGAAAAAGTCTGCTGGGGCTAAGCCTGGAGAATAGGGTAGATGGGGCACAACAGACGTCTGATGTTTTGCCATATAACTGCAGATGAGGAGCGATGCATGAGCCACTGCATTGTTATGGTGCAGCATCCAAGTCTAGTTTTCCACACAATTCAGGCCTCTTCCTGCGCAGAGCATCCCTTAAATGCACTGATCATGTAGTACAAATTCATAATGGACAATGCTTTTCCAATGAAAAACCTCAACCAACATCACCTTGATCTTTGACCGACTCATGCATGCTTTTTTTGGTCAAGGAGACCCTTTCCCCACAATGATTGCATCTTGATTTCAACATCATAGCCATAAACCCACATCTCAATTTATATCAAGTTTGAAGCAAAATTTCACACATACACACGTTGTTCTTTCAACGTCTTTGTCACTAATCTGACTAACAGCTTGTACATGTGCTCACTTCAGCAGATGTAACTCGACAATTAATGCTCATAGCAGAATGAGGCAAATGGCAGTTTGTTGTCAAAACCTGCTTGCTAGGTGCGCTCTAGCCACAGCACGCTCTCTGTGCCAGCTGACACACAATTTAAAAAGTTCAGTCTTTTTTTGAACATACATACATACATACATACATACACACATATATATATATATATATATATATATATATACACACACACATATATATATATATTTCAACCTATATATATATATATATATATATAGGTTGAAAGTTGAGATAATTCAACAGTGATATCTCAAATTATTTTAAAAACTGAGAGGAAAGAAATCAAAAAAAGTACATAGAATCATAACAATGAGCAAATATAAACATCACAACAATGTTGATGAAACACACACATTACCAATGATGTTTTTTTTAAATAGAAATTAAAATAATTAAGCTAGAACAAACATTCATAATTTCATATATGTAATGATAAAAGAGTAAACATATCAAGAGATTCAAAATCAAGTATCAAGGGTACTGCTTCCAATTACTGGAATAAAAGTGTTACCACTATTAAAGGATACATAATTCTTATGCAGAATAGTGAAGCATACCCTTATACTTATATCCTAGCCAAGCCCATTACTTTTTGTCATTAAGCGATCACTTGGGTTGTGACTAACCATACGCAGATTTCTGTGAGGAAAGGATATATGTGCAAGTACAAACAAGGCTGGTGATTATGAAAAGCTTTGAGCAGTAAGGAAATAAATACTGCTTAGGAACTGACAAAGAAATACATAACAGCATCAATGTGTGAATGTTTTTCTGAAGGTCAAAATGCTGAATAAGGTAGATGTAAAATGGATGAATGAGGGGATTAAGAATGAAATCTGGAAGCAGAAGACACTTTGGTAAAAGATGAATAATGGTAATAATCAGTTCCATGAAGAATATAAAGTACAAGTGAGAAGAGTGACACAGTTAGTAAGGATAATAAACGTGCAGTAAGAGCACAAATTAACAAATCAGGTGAAGAAAACCCCTATAGAGTTTTTTAGATATGTGGCAGGTAGAAGGAAAAATGATTATAGTATGATGAATGTTTTTAATGGAGGGAAATGGTGGAATGGTAATGTTATGCTGCAGAAGACATTGTTGAGGTATTCAGTGATCAATTTATAAGGGTGTTTCATCCTTATCAGTGTGAAATCATGGGAAACTTAAGTGTAGAGGACAAGAAAGGATGGCTTAATTGTGAGTGAGCAGGAGGTATTTGAGGAAATAGATAACCTTAATGTCAATAAGGCAACAGGATTTGATGACATGTCACTACATGTCCTAAGGGAATGTTCCAGGGAATTCACAGTAGCATTGGCATGCCTGTTTAATAAGTCTTATAACAACAGAGGTTCTAAGGGAGAGGAAAGAAGGTAAAATTGTTCTACTGCATAAAGGTGGCGATAAGGCTGTGGCTACAAATTATAAGCCAATCTGTATATCTGGAGTTGTGGTGAAGGTACTAGAGAGAGATTGGTGAGAGCTAGAATATAGAAACGGGTTGATAATAGGAGTATTCTCTGTGGTTGTCAACATGGATTTGTTAAAGGGAGATGATGTTTTACTAACTTACTTATGTACTATAAGGTGACAAATGTCTTGTCAATTGCTGCACGACATGCTGATAAATAAATTGAAACAGAATAGATTGGATAACAGACTTCTCAACTGGATTGGTGACTGACTGTCTGATAGGTATCAGAAAATTGTATATGGGGTGCAGTATCCCAAAAGAGGAAGGTTTGCACACTGATTAATTTTGGGACCATTGTTGTTCAATTTGTATATTAATGATATTGTAATGGGTTTCACTGTTGATATGCAGCTATTTGCAGATGATGCCAAATTGGTGAGCGCAATGATGAGGCAAGCAGATGTTATGGCCTTACAAGCGCACTTGAATAGATTGCATGAATGGACAAGTAAGTGGAACTGTCAGTTCAATGTTGCAACTGTCCGACCACAGATCTGAGACCATAGTCTGGCAACATGCCAAGAAGAGTCAATTCATGCTGAAGGGGAGAAAGAAATAAAGGATGTATGAATTGGTTACTTACTGCAAAATCACGTGCTTTATACGTAAAATTTTCTGACTGTTATACAAGCAAAATAGCTACCACTTTAAAAACTATAATGTTCATAAAAGAAAAGTTAATTTTCCGACATGTAATAATAAACAACTCATCCCACAAGATGGATTGATTACCCTATTATCGGAATAGATTCTCCTTCTTCAGACATGTGCAGAAGTGTCGAAGGGTCTCGCACCTGTGGGCAAACAGTATACACTTGGTGAAGAATGTTGATTAATTTTGAAGGCATATATTAGAACACAGACTGATAAGTAAATAATTATTTATTGACTTATTGCTGATATTTCGCTGGTATTCTAACCAGCATCTTCAGAGCACAAAAAACAATTTGTCACAGTGCACGAGACAACAACAACAATCTGGTGTAACAATGGGACTTAGGTGTCCTCTATGTTAAAAAAAAAAAACAGAGAGAGAGAAAGCAGGTACTAGTTATGTCTTAAGATGACTGTCTCCCAAATCTTAAGTAAATTTATACAGCCATACTTGTTGAGTTTGGAGTATGTTTCAAGGCTTCTGTTGATTCTAAGAACAATCTCTCTGACTTGTAAAAGCTTCTGTGCAGCACTTTAGTTTTTTTCCAGTTGATCCTGTGTGCAGGGGTATCCAAAGCATGGTGTGCTAGAACCCAACTTGACATAGTGATAGTGCCGGATGTATTTTTTATGTTCACTGAGGCAGATGTCCACAGTTCTTCCTGTCTGACCATAGTAAATGCACTGGCATTGTAAATGCAGGGAGTGTAAATAATTTCAAGGTTCATCATGATAGACATGTTGCTGGCTGAGTGGCCTCCCATGATGAAACTACTGATTCCAGGAGGTTACAGTAATAATAATAATCTGCTATGTGTAATGAATTTTTCTAGGCTTTTATACAAGTTTTGTATCCCTGATAATGTAAGTCATATGATTTATGAAACTTGTTCGGTCATATTGTTTCTTTTAATAAACCCGTTTTATGTTTGGAAACGTGATCTCAATACCAAAATTTTTTTTATCAGCACCATATGTTATTTGGTGCTGATAAAAGGGTGCAAAAATTAAGTGTTAACAAGATAGTAGAATGCAAAGGAGTAAAGTGAACGAAGTTGATGGTTTGGCTGAAATGAATTATACGAAAGGAGACAGGTATTGCATGAAGGAAGACATAAAAGAGTTACTGAAAGTAGCAAAAGAAAAGAGTGAAGATACTGAGTAGTGAGTCTGCTGCCACAGTGTAACAGATATGAGTTGAGAAGGAAGGCCATGATAACAAATAAGTTAATGCATAGGTTATGCAGAAGGAACGATGTGAAGTTTATGGATGTGTAGAGTAAGTTTGATGGACGAAAGAACTTATACAAGATGGATGGTTGCATAGATTGAATAGATTTGAATGGATTGAAAGTATTGTTGAATGAAGTGAAAGTGGATATGAAAAATTAGGGAAACTTGGCTTTTAAGGTGGGAAACCCAAGAGATAACCAACAACATCTGATGTACTCTATTCTCTTACAAGAATTGGTCCGAGAACAAAATGACTTTATGGATCATCTGATAACGAGTGATGAAGCTCATTTTAACTTGAATGATTTTGTAAAGAAGAAGGACTGCAGAATATGGGGTACCAAGAATCCAAGGGGTAATCCACCAATGAGAATTACACCCACTTAAGTGTACGGTCTGGTGCACAGTTGCATCACAAAGTGTTATTGGACCATTTTTCTTTGAAGAAACTAATGGCAATGCCGTAACTGTAACCGGTGAGCGACATCGCGATATGATCAACAATTTTTTTAAGAACAGCTCTTGCTGATACTCCAGAGATGTGGTTCCAACAGGATGGAGCCAGTGCACACACACACACTGCTCGAGCCACAATAGAGGTCTTAAGGGAGATTTTTGGCAAACATCTAATTTCAAGAAATTCAGCATTCAACTGGCCTGCTCTTTCACCAGATTAAACAGCCCTGACTTTTTCCTTTGGGGACATCTTAAGGAAAGGGTATATGTGAATAAACCAGAAACACAGAGAAGCTCAAGGAGAACATCTGAGCTGAAATCCGGGAATGGAATTAATGCTAGATACTCTAACACGTGTAATGGAAAATGTTTTCAAAAGAGCCCAACTTTGTGAAGCTGAAAATGGTGGTCACTTACAGTCACTTATAGTCTTCCATACCTAGCTCATAAAATTCTCCATGGATTATATGTCACTGTTTTGAAGAGAAATAAATTCAAAACTTCAATTTAAAAAGTTATTACTATTGTAAACCCCTTTGCTACTTTTGCACCATCCTGTATATGAGGAGCTCATGAGACAGCTTGCAGGTGTAGCATGGAATGAGGAGTTAGCTGGAAAAGAGATCAATGCAGCTTTGCAGAATTGCAAGTGAAAGAGTGTTATGGAGGAGATGTAAGGAGAGGGGATGGAGAGAAGATGCATGAAGAATGTAAGACTCAGACCAGTAGAGTGACTAGTATGGTAAGGAAGACAAAACTTCAATATGAGAAGAGATTTGCCCTGAGATCCAAGGAAAATCCTAAGAAATTCTTTTATGTTAGCAGTAAGAGAAGGAATGATTGTCAAAGAATGGCATTATTAGAAAAATATGGGAGTAGAGCAACTGATATAGAGGATATAGTGGAGTTGCTTAATCATCACTATAACTGGGATATTTCATCCTGGAGAAATAGCTTTTAATACTTAAGTAATGGGGAGGGTTCACAATTTAAAAGTGTATTTGAAATACTGAGTACTCTGGACATCAATAAAACAATGGGACTAGATGAGATTTCGGCATGTGGTTTAAGAAAATCTGCTAAGGGAATTAGCAAGGAGTGGAAGGTAGGTAAGATAGTACTAAGTACTACTGCATAACAGTGGTAGTAGAATGGAAGTATCAAACTATAGACCAATTTGCATTTCTTCAGTAGTTAAGATTTTGGAGAAGCTAGTGAGAGTCAGTATGAACTTGTTAAGGGATGTTTGTGTTTTAGTAATCTGATTGCCTTTTATAATAAAGTAACATTTTACAAAGGCATTTGACAGGATGCCACATGATAAGCTGATATTTAAGTCATAGCACATGAGTTTAGATGTCGGGTTAATGATGGAATTGGTTGTCTGATAAATATCAGAGAATTATGTATGAGGAAACTATCAAGGAGCAGAAGATTACAACTGAGGTTCCACAGTGCTTCAATACTGGGACTTGTATTGTTTAACCATTAAATCACTAACATTGCCAATGTTAGTGATTTAATGCATGGGAATATTCAATTGTTTGCAGATGATATGAAATTACTTATGTCAGTTACTTGAAACAGCACATAACTGAAGGGACTCGTGGTGTGTGTTGGATCTGGTCATAGGACATGCGCATAAATAAGGTGTGCTCATTACCTCCAACTGGTGAGAGCGATCATGTGGTAATCATGTTGACTCAGGAAGTTGCGAAATTTGTGGATTTCTCTCTTAAGAAGGGATATATACAGAACTGCAGGTTAAGTCATTATAACAAGCTTTGGAATGAGCGTACAGCCATCTCAATGCAGAACATATTGCAGGGGAAAGATGTTAGCAGTGCATGGGATATAATTAGGAGGTGTCTGAGGAAGGCAATATCAGAATGTATTCCCATGGTCAGGAAGACAAACAAGGTAGGCGTTAGATGGATGAGTAGTAGTATCAGGCTTGATCTGCAAAAACAGAAAATTTATGGAGAATTTACAAGGAGGAAGGCGATCAGTACACCCATGAGCAGTACAAGGCTCAAGCTAGGAAGGTTACCAGCATAGTAAGAAAAGCTAAATCAGATTAGGAGAAGACCTTAGCCAAGGAGATCAAGGGTAATCCCAAAGAGTTCTTCTGCTATGTGGCAAGTAAAAGGAAGAATGACTTTGGAAGGATAACCTTAGTGGGTGCTGATGGTATTGAAATGACCAATTCAGATGTAATAGTAGAATCATTGAGTGATCACTTTTCAAAAGTCTATCACCCAAGTGGGGATATCTCGGTACCTGTAGCAATAACTAATGTGAGAATTGAAGTTAATAAATCAGAGGTACTTAGTATATTGCAGAATTCAAATGCAAACAGTGCTGTAGGTTTAGATGGAATATCAGCTCAGGTGTTGCGTGAATGTGCAAAGGAATTGTCAACGCCTCTCGCTTGGTTATTTAACTTAAGTTTGAGCTCTGGTATGGTCCCTAGGGAGTGGAAGAAAGGCAAAGTGGTTCCTTTGCATAAAGGTAGCTCTAAGACTGCGGTAGTTAATTACAGACCAATCACCATCTCAGGAGTGGTGGTAAAAGTATTGGAAAAGTTGGTTAAGGACAGAATTCAAGAATGGGTGGATCAGAATACAATACTCTATACGGGACAACGTGGTTTTGTTAAAGGTTGATCCTACCTTAACAATTTATTAACTTTTTACAAAAGAATGACATCTATGTTGGACAAGGGGAATGGTTACTCAGTGATACTTCTGTATTTTGCTAAGGCTTTTGACAGGATACCCCATGGAATACTGTTGTACAAATTGGAGCAGATGGGGATGGATACTAAACTGGTCATATGGATAAGAGAATAGCTCACGGAGAGATACCAGAATGTAGTGTATGGAGGAGCAGAGTCCAGGATGAAGCAGGTGACCAGTGGTGTGGCTCAGGGCTCTGTGCTTGGGTCGTTATTGTTTATTTGTACATAAATGATCTAGGAAATGGCTTGAAGGGAGATATTCAGTTGTTTGCTGATGATGCAAAGTTGGGTAGCGCAATAAAAAAATCAAGCTGATATTGAGAGTTTGCAGGATGATTTAAATAAGCTGGCAAAATGGGCATCCATTACCTTTTGCCCCAAAGGTAATGGATGCCCTTTTGATAGTTTTCCACATTTTCAATGTGAAAAAGTGTTAAGTTATGCATTTTGGCATTACCACATTGATGGAATGGTGCTTCAAGAGATTGATGAGGCTAGGGACTTGGAGATAGGGAGATGAAATTCAGAGGGCACATTGCTAAGGTGTCCAAGACTGAACATAGGATTACTTGGTTATTGAAAAATGCACTAACATCCAGAGATAAAGAGGTTATTATTCCTTATTATTCCCCTTTATAAGGCATTGATACTTCCACATTTGGATTACTGTGCTTAAGTCTGGTCACCTGAATTCCTTGGAGATGAGGAGGTTGTGGAGGAGATTCAGAGGAGAGTGACTAAGTTGGTGAGTAAAAAATGCTGCCTACATTGATAGATTGAGAGCTTGTGGACTATAGAGGTTGGTTGATAGGCAGAGAAGAGGGAATATGATAGAAATATTTAAATTACTAAAAGGTTTTTATTAGATTGATGCAGGGGAAATATTTCAGCTGTGTGATAGTGATGGAAGAACAAGAGGTCATCCCTGGAAATTAAGGAAAAGTGTGGTTAACAAGGGTGTGAGAACTAGATTTTTTGGTTGGAGGGTGGTGAATGAGTGGAATGCATTGCCTGACTCAGTTGTAAGTTCTTCGTCTGTAAATGAATTCAAGAAGAGGTATGATAGATATTGTTTTGATAGTTTGGGTCTCCCACAATGAGTTTACTGACTCCATGGAGATACCCGTAATAATAATAATACTAAACTACTGAGCAAGTACACAGGTGCCAGTGAGCCACTTGGGTGTAAGAATATGCAAAAAATGCCTAAGTTATTACTAGTGGTAACAAAACAGAATGGGATAGTTAGTATAAAGCATAAGAACAGCAGCAGGCCTAAGGGGCTATGTAATTTGTATACACTAATGCCAGGAGCATTCAGAACAAACGGAGGAGTTTTTGGCATTGGTTAGTTCATCCTGGCCAAGGTAATTGGCATTAGTGAGACATGGCTGACAGAAGATGATATACAGGGTGTCCCAAAATTCACACAAGATTTAAATTTAGCGCTTTGTGCGGCAAAGTGTTGCCAACGAGAAAAAAAAGACAGCATGACAGCTGACAGTTCCGGGTTATTAAAAATGGAGCGTTACACAAAAGAACAATGCATTTTCATTGTTGAGCAATATTTTAAAAATAATGAAGGTTTGGCAGCTACAGTTTGCAATTTTCGTACAAAATATGGTCGGAATAGTGATTTAACTTCATCAACTGTGAAAAGATTAATTCAAAAATTCAAGGAAACTGGATCAATTAGTGATCTTATACACTCTGGCCGTCCTTCAAAAGAAAACATCGAAGCAGTTCATGAGAGTGCTGCTGAGAGTCCAGGAACATCAATTCGGAACCGTGGTCTTGAATTGGGCATTTCGAGAAGCTTTTCACAGCATATTCTCACGAAAGATTTGCATCTTTATGCTTACAAAGTTTCAATTGACTCAAGAACTGAAGCCTACTGACCACACACAGCAAAGAGAGTTCGTTGAATGGATTATCGAAAAATAAGCAACAACAAGTGGATGCTTATTTTTCGAACAAAATCATCTTCAGCGATGAAGTTCATTTTCATCTTGATAGCTTTGTTAATCGACAAAATTGTCGCATTTGGGGTTCAGAAAATCCACGAGTGATTGTTGAGAAACAAATGCATCCACAACGTGTCACTGTTTGGTGCAGATTTTGGGTTGGAGGCATCATCGGTCCATTCTTCTTCAAAAATGCGGCTGGTAAGGCAATAACAGTTAATGGTGCTCGCTATCGCGACATGATAATCCAGTTTTTTGTGCCTAAATTGCAAGATATGGATGTGGACGACATGTGGTTTCAACAAGATGGTGCCACATGCCATACAGCCCGAGAAACAATCCAATTACTGCATGAGTCATTTCCTGGTCATGTAATTTCCCGTTTTGGTGATCAGAATTGGCCGCCCAGATCATGTGACTTAACAGCATTGGACTTTTTTCTCTGGGGTTTTTTGAAGTCTAAGGTTTATGCCAACAAGCCCATGACCACCCACGCCTTGAAGGAGGAAATTGAGCGCTGTATCAACGAAATTCAGCCTTATTTATGCAAAACGGTCATGGAAAATTTCGACAAAAGAGTGCGTATGTGCCAGCAAAGCCATGGAGGCCATTTACCCAATATGCTATTCCATGCATAACCCTATACTGTATACTTTATGAATCAATAAGAAATTACAATTTTTAATTAAAAACCTGTGTTTTCTATCAAAATTACTTCTTGCGTGAATTTTGGGACACCCTGTAGTTAGTCGGAATAGAATGTGAAGAGTATAGTGTTTACAGGGAGGACAGAGAGAAAAGAATGGGAGGAAAGGAGTATTATTGATGATAGCTGATAATGGCACCAAAGAGATTTCAACTGCAGGCCATTGAAAATTGCACATTTGAAGCCGTCTGACCAGATAGAGGCCAGCAGAACAAAAAAATAACAGCTGGTTGCTTCTATAGACTAAAGGATGTAAAGGATGATGGAGATAGTATTCATCGACAATAAGTGGATGGTGTGTAATTATTATGGGTACTTCAACTGTGTGACATAGATTGGAAGGAGGAAAGGATATATGGGAAGAAGGAAATAAATTTATGCAGTTATTGAGGAATAATTACCTTAGGAAGCATGTGATGGTATGTACTAGGAATTTGAGAGTACCAAAAGTAATTGCATCATACAATTTGTCTATAACCAATATTACCACATTGACACCAACTGGTGAGAGTGATCATGTAGTCTTTACCTGGGAGGTGGCTAAATGTGTGGGATTTTCAATTAAGAAGGGATGTATGTGGAATTACAGGGCTGGTAAGTATGACAACTTAGAAGATTGCTTGGATCAGTGTCGTCTTGTGAAACCACAAGCGCTGGATGTCGATAGTGCATCAAGTGATCAAGATTATAGCAGATCTATGGAATGAACTTTATGAGGACAGGTTGAAGCTTTGTGAGTTACAGAAATTGGTTGACAGGCAAAAAAAAAAGGGTGACATCATTGAGACATACAAATTACTGAAGGGATTGTTACAAGATTAATACATAGTAAATTTTTCAGAGCAGGTCTGGTGATGAGAGAACTAGGGTTCATCCTTGGAAATTGAGTAAGAGTGTAGTTAGCAATGATGTGAGGACTAGATTTTTTGTTTGGAGAATGGTGAATGAGTGGAATAGTTGTAGTGTCTGTTGTGGGTGCCATGACTGTGAATTAGTTCAAAGCAAAGTTTGATAGATGTACAAATGAGGGATATTGCTTGGCACAATGTTTAGGGCCTCCATGGAGTTACTCATATAATAATAATAATGGTAGAATTTCAGCTGCTAGATTCAGCAACTATTGTCCACCTCATATATTCAACCTATAATTACAGTTTCCTATGAAATATCTTACATATGAAAGGTAAGCTAGTATATGTGCATTTGTCAGATCTGGCATTTCACATCAGAGAATGCTAAACCTCTTTATGATCTGCTAAGTCTGAATATTTCCTTAATATGCTTTGTTGCATTCATTTACTGTTCTTTATTGCTCACCAAACACTGATAACCACTCTGACCTCTTTATTTTTCTCTGACATTTGATTTTTTTGCAGTCCTATTATCTAAACATTAGGGTCAACTTTCTTGTTGATTTCATGTTCATCTTCATGTTCTTGTTTCAAGTTTCACTGATCAAGCTGAAAGAGATAGTGAAGTTTTTGTTGTCAGTATTAGCATAACACAAATTGCCTATTTACCTAACAGAACACTGGATTATTTTTTCATCTTCCCCACCCAGGGAATTTTCTTAGCCAGTTTTCCTCCCAAATATACTATGGATATCAGTTCACCTTTTTTGGTAAATAAGGCTTATGACCTTGTTCGCATTTCTTTTTCTGCAGAATACTTATAATTTAGACATTCTCAGTCTCACCTCCTTTGACATTACAAAGATATGAAATGGTATGACTTCTGTGATTTCTACTCCTGCTTTCTATGGTTTCATCTGTTTCTGCTCTCAGAATCCAAACATTTCTTTCAAATAAATAATCCTTTCTAGAATGAGGGTTTCATTCCCCACTCCACTTAAAGCCCCCTGACCACTATCATAACCCTAGTTCTCCAATAAGTGCACCGAAGCAGCTTGCACATCTCAATACTTCATCTAACATACATCAACAATTAAGATGAGTAGTGTTTGAGTGGATGATAGGCTTCATTACTTTCCACAGGTTAAAAGGAATTATGGACTGTAGAAAGTATTTTCATTTGATTATAAATTAAATTAAAAATGCCAATTATATTTGTTTAATCCTTTATCCAAACTTTGCTTGGATAAAGGATTAAACAAGAATATAATTTCTTGGCATTTTTAATTTAATTGAATCATGGGCTGTCCTATATTTGAAGGCTGTCAGCCTGAGAATACTAGTATAGTTTTGAATACAAATAAATAAAATAAATAAAAACCTTGCCTCTGGGAAATAGGAAGATTTTGCTTAATTAACAGTGATACTGATAAATAAAAAAAGGCTTTAGATCAACTAGTTTATTTCCATGGATTCAGCATAATTTAAATTTAATTATTTTCACTGTCTGATTAAACGTGATATATTTTAATAATTTTCAAGATATTTAACGTATCATCATAATGTATGACCGGTTCCCGAGTTAGTTGATCTCTGGCATGGGCAAGTGGGTTTTTTCTCCCGGAAACTCAAGAAAATCGACTGTAGAAGCCACACTATTTCAGACATGAAATATATTATGTTAGGGACTAGGAGATGTTTAGCTGTCTCTTCACTGTGTACCGATTAATTAGTGATAGCCTTGGGCCAGCTATCTCTGATTGGCTACCAGTGGAGATTGAACTGCCCACTCAAGTCTCCAAAAGTTAGATTGGGCTAAAACAGCCTAACCTATTCCCTATACAGGAATAAAAGGTTAGATGATTTTTTTTTTAATGTATATGTTTCAACCAATAGAGAATACAACTCTGGTTGGCTAGGTCCCAAGTTTCCAGACGATCCTAGTTCGTTCAGCATACAAAGAGATATTCAGTAATACGATACAGCACAGGAATGTACATATTTGTACAACCTGAAAATGCACTGTTCTATTTATTATTTGAACTTTTAGTAATTATCTGAGCATCAAATCCTTATTTAACATTGGGAAGGCCTAAAAATGATTGATGTCATGTTACTATTGATTTTCACTGCAGTGAAAATATTAAATCAGTATAAACCTCCCGTCTCGTGATCACATTATGATCCCTGCCCCTAATTTAAATTGTAAACTGCCTCAAGCTTGTTTTTATAGATCTATTAATAAGCATTTTATATAATAGTTATTTCACTAAAATAATAGTATAAAAAAAAAAAAAGAAGAGAAATTATTCATGGTTGTATTAAGAATATTTTGTAAAAATTACACCACTTACCAAATTTGAAACCTGAATAAATCCCAATCATTAAACATTAAAATAGTTTAATAATGATATAAATGTGTTTTTCAATATTTACCTAAATTCTTCACTATCAGTACAGAGTTCATGTTCAATCTGAAGAAAGACTTGAACCTGTTAAAAATCAAAAACATAATATTTTATTTAGAGTGGCAGATATCTTATTAAAAGAGGGGGGTGGGAAGAAAATACCATCAGTTAAAATACATAAATTCAGAAAACAACTCTGTGCTAACTAAACAGATCTCTCTCTCTCCCCTTCTCTCCCTTGTACTATTTCAATTAAGTAGAATAATGAGATGTCAGACAATAATATACAATAAATGCATAATTAAGCTGGTTTCCTATTAACTGCAACAATAATCTCACATCTCATTATTCTACTTAATTGAGACTGAAAATGAGACTGAAGCATGTCTTCATAAGTGTTGCGAAATAAAATCATAAGGAACATGTGACTTTATTACTGGTGTTCTGAATACCTAATGAACTATTCTGTTAAATGATTAAAGCATTCTATACTTTTTATGTAACACACATCCGTGAAAGGTTGCGAACATATGCACATTAGTACTATTGATGAGCCAAGAGATTTTATTCGTATTTTTTATTTATTTTTTACATAATCTGGAATTCCTGCTCTAGAAGCCAAACATGGAACCTTTTCATTGGTCAGCAGTCTCACACTGGATGATGAAATTTATCTCCCACCTAAATAAATTCACAAACTTCCATGGTCACAGAAGGATTCAAATCTGCATCATGTTGTGTGAAGACTGGGTGTGTTAACTACTCAGCTAGCCAGGCTGGTGAACTTGCATTCCACATGAATTTAATTCCAAAAATATTAGGTGATATGACCACCTTAACTAGCATTTGTATGAAGTAAGAGTACATCAAGAATTAGCAGTGCATTAACAAAATATAAACAATGTCATTTATTCATCAATGAAAAGAATAAATGGGAAGAGAGAATGAAAGGATAGAGTAAATGACTTCTTATACATAATAATGTAAAACGAAACTGTTAATTTGTGCATGAATCAAAAAAGTGACCAAACAGAAAGATATGCATTTGTACGGATAGCAGAGTGAAAAAGAATTAATTGGATATGTACAAGGATGGACAGCTACGGCAGTTAGTTTAGTTTCAAAATATAGAACTAATTAAGTGGAATATACACATTTCAGGATCCATTCCAGTTTTCAGTGCATGCAGAAACAAATATAAAAAGAATGAAAAGAGAGATTTAGTTCTGAGCAGGATAAAAATGAACTTTATATTCAAAAGGAAAATATGTACAAAAGTTTTTTTAAAAAAAAATCAAAATTTAGTAGCTTTCAGAGCTGAACTATAGACTAAAATATACAAATATTATTATTATGTGATACCTCCAAGAAGTCCAAGGACTCATTGCAGGAGGAGACACCACACCACTGCATCCAACTTGCTATCTGCCCTGCCTACTCCTCCAATAGAACTAATACCATCAATACACAGCACCATCTATCACCCACCACAAATAGTATTTTCTGTCTGTAAATTGTATGTATTCTCATGGCTGATTTGCTTGTATGTGGGGATGAAAAAATCTGCTACCTCTGTATGAGATCAGCTAACTCACTATCAATTGAAAAAGTCCATATAAAGGTTCCTCTTGTTAGAACGATACCTTTTCTGATCGAAGGGTGGAATGTTCTGTTGTTCTTCCAATTGCGCTACCGAGGCACTTATTCAAGGGAAAAAAATTAAAGCACTGGAAAAAGAATCAAACATTTCAGACCTGAAATGTTTGATTTTTGACAGTGAAGCTCAGAAGCAAACTCTATAGAAAACATTGACTGACTGACTCAGCAAGGAAAGCACATGGTGAAATTGTCAGCAATGATAGAAAATCAGAACTCCATTGGGTGCACATTAGGAAATGATGAGGATGAAAAAGAGAGAGATAGTAATATGTATATTTACAGAGAATCATGAGTCTATTCCTGATATGTGGATGGGATGCATGGGATTTGGTTTGATTTATACAGCCAGTGTAACTAAGGCTATAAATCTACTGCATCGTGTCTTAATACTTATGTAAGGTGATGTATTAAATAAATAACTTAACTTGAATCCCTTATGAATTCTTTTATTTACTAAATAATTTTATGATTTATGAAATTTACTAAATAATTTTATGATTTATGAAATAGTATGATGGTCACTATAAATAGGAAAATATTAATGGAATTTGAATTCCAGTGTGACACAATGTATGTTATTTGAATGCATTTATTTTCATCATTTTGTCTGATACCACCATCCAGCTTATAAGAGGCCTAGAATGGTTTCAGTATGTATGGTATTTGATCTCTAGAACAGGTTTTCTGATTTGCTACTGAAATTAAATCCAAAGAGCCATACCAAACACTCAAATTATAATCCAACATAGGAAGAGACTGAGAAAGTATGAAGTATAAAGTAGAGAAGGATGACTGGCAACAATATTATTGTTGTAAGTCATCCTCTTCTTTAGACAGAAAAAGGCTACACAACAACTAATGGACATAGATACTGAAACAGACCTTGAAAAGCCAGCTTAATAACCAAATATGGGAAAAGTGAAGCAAACTGTACCAAAAAATTAAAAATAGAAGAGGATCTGGTAAGACCAAAAATCTATACTGTAAGTACAAATTTGGAGACTTTAAGAAGAGGTCACTTAATTTTTGGAATTTGACATGGATTAATTGAATGCAGTGAGTTGCATGATATTTATACTCAGAATTAGAGGTAGGTCATAAATAACATAAGCATTATAATAAAAAAAAAGGCAGTATTATGACTGATCCATCATAAATGGGCCCTGAAAGTGGCTCGAAATGGTTCTATATTTGGTTTGTAGAGCAGGGCATCTGAACTATGAAAAATAAATAAAAATACATAACATTAATAAAAAAAAACCCTGTCACTCACCCACAATACTAATATCCTATAAAGTTACAAAAAACTTTCATAGGTGGGAGTCACATAAAAACTTTTACGTTATACTGTTTTAAAATCTAGAATATTCTCTCAGCTTTTATTTTGCACGTGCATGCATAAACAACATCACTTTTATAGATGCAATTTTCTTTGCTGTTAAATTGCCACTTGGGATCTTGCAGTAATATGTTATTGTACTGAAACCATTTTTTAATTAAGATATTCTTTAGGCATTTTATCCCTTGATATGTATTTCTACCAAGAAAATACTAAAGATAATAATGTGGCATATGACACATAGAATATCAAGTGTGATAAATCTACCTTGTTCAAAATGCAGTTTCTTCCTGCAAAGAAGTTCACTGGAGCAAAATCAGAGCAATTCAGAAAATAAGTTATGCTTGTAAACACAATAAAATATAAAGTTTAGATAATCTTAATATTTCAATTATCCATGCATCCCATTCTCTTCTAATAGGCTGAGCAATCCAGAGTATACTGTAAGTACATATGATTCTATTTTTATCATTCCAACATATTTAATTTAATTGTAACCTTAAGAATTGAAATGACTGAAGATGTAACTTGATTCATTTGACATTCAGAAACTATTTAAATTTTTTAAGAATTATCTTTTAAGTCTAAAAACAGCATTTTAATTGCTGTGTTTGAAGTACTTATTTGAAGCTTATTTGAAGTACTAAGAATTTTCTACAAAATGCTTGACTACATAATATCAGAAAATCTGAGATATATCCATTGTTGTGATGGAGCCAGCTTGCATTGACTTGCTCAGCTGGTTGTTAAATTTTCAAGCATTTTGTGAGCCAGTTGTTAAACCAACAATGGCTATAAACTGTAGAGCAGCACAAACTTCAATCCACAAGGGCTAGCAGAATTTGGACAATAAGCTTGTATTGCTTATTTTGGCATCCTTTGTACCCCCCCCCCCTTTCTCTATGCGGCAGCCTGTGTAGGGACTATCTCCGATAGCAATTTATAGGAATATTAGTTTTTAAACATCAGCTTAATTTTGCCTGGGCTACTTCTTCTTAAGGTAATAACATTCCCATGCTCGATGGCTGTCAAAGATTTTTGCATTTCTACAATTTTCATGAACCTAATATGATCCTTACCATTAATGGACTTCATTTATACTTTCATGAGTTGTAATTCTCACAAAGGGAGAAATGCTTTTTCTCCCCTCCTGTAAGTATAATCTCTAAGATTATAAACATTTCTAGTTCAAAACTGTAAGCAAACTAAATACTAAAATCATAACATTCAGCAACAGTTTCCACAAAATGCTCATGTTCAGACAAACAAAGAGAAAGAAATTATATATTTGGTTTAATCCTTTATCCACGTGTAAGCAAACAAAGTTTGCACTTGAAGTATTTTCAGGACTGGGGCAACTCGTAGTAAAGGTTGAGTAAGTTTACTGCGAGTTGCCCCAGTCCTGAAAATACTTCAGGTGCAAGCTTTGTTAGCTTACACTTGGATAAAGGATTAAACCAAATATATAATTGGTAGCACAGCCAAGTGAAAAAACTTCCATAAACAGAAAGCAATATAGCAATAATAACCTTTCTTGAAAATTATCATTATTATTAGATGCCTCCAGGGAATCCAAAGACTCATCGACTCTGTCTCCACCACTGACTGCAACTACACCAATGCCATCTACTGCCGACCACCACCACCACCACCACTGGTATTTCCAAAGACAATCACAAACATCCATGCCCGTGGCAGGATTCGAACCCGCAGCCTTTTGGCTTGACAGCAGATATGCTAACCAGTCGGCCAGCCTGGCTGGTCGAGTGGTTAGTGTATCTGCTCTCCAGTTTTGAACTAGAAATGTTTATAATCTAAGAGATTATACTTACAGGAAGGGAGAAAAAGCAGGTCTCCCTTTGTGAGAATTACAACTCCCAAATACTGCTGTTTTTTCTACTATGACAACTAGATAAATGAATACTGCTTCTGCTCTCTAAGAAGCTAGCTACAGATTCAAATCCCATTCTATAATATGAATGCTTATAAAAGGTTCTAAGTGGTAGACAATTTCAATTGTCCAATGTAAGAATATCACCCTCTAAAATTTCCTTGAAAAAGTCAATGGAACTGGAGTAATGGATTATATATAACCCTAAGCCAAACCATCGCACTCTTTGTATGAGAGGTTTACAACCTTTTGTTTGAGGAATTCACATGAAAAAATAAAATGTAGAAAACTCTTGTCAGAGTTTGAATACAATCCTTTAGCTATCATTATGTAATCAATTTCATTTTTTTTTTCAAATGTCTTTTGGCATTAAATTGGATACTTGTTATAAAATATTGATATTATACCATTTGTCTGCACACTGCAATGAAATGATTTTAGGGCTCTCTTTGTGAGAATATCATATGGGTATAGAGCATGTGGAAGAGAAGAATGAATTCCCAAGGGGTGGAAAAAGGGGAAAATAGTTCCACTGCATAAAGGAGGTTCCAAGACTGCTGTTGAAAATTATCAGCTGATCAACATATCAGGAATTGTTGTCAAGGTCTTGGAGAAAATAGTCAAGAGGAAAATACAAGATTGGATAGATGAAAATGGGATACTCTATGGGGACAGCATGGTTTTGTGAAGGGTAGATCATGCCTCAGTAACTTGCTCGCGTTCTATAACACAGTGACGGCTGAAATGGATATAACGGGTTTACAGTGATTCTACTGGACCTTGCTAAAGCCTTTGATAGGATACCACATGGAATTCTAATCAGTAAACTGCAGCATATGAGAATGGATATAGGGTTAGTGAGATGGATAGGAGGGTGGTTGATGGAGAGATATCAGAGAGTGGTTTATTCAGGAGTAGAGTCCAAAAGATGGCCTGTGACTAGCGGTGCACCACAGGGTTCTGTTCTTGGAGCGCTACTATTTAATTTGTTCATTAATGATATAGAAAAGGATCTAAGAGGAACTATGCATCTGTTTGCGGATGATGCAAAGTTAGGTAGAGCAATAGCGAATGCTCAGGATGTCAAAATTTTGCAGGATGATTTGGAGGACTGGGCTAAGGAGATTGGATGTCAATTTAATGTGGAAAAATGTAAGGTTTTGCATTTTGGGATGAAAAGATTAGCAGCAGTATATCACATTGGTGGAACTGTACTCCAAGAGATTGACGAGGCCAGGGATTTGGGAGTGTTGGTGGATAGGGAGTTGAAGTTTAGGGGGTACATTGCAAAAGTGGCTAAATCAGCTCATCAAATCACTTGGTTGCTGAAAAATACTTTAACAAGCAGAGACAAACAAGTTATTGTTCCACTATATTGAATATAGTGGATAAGCCTTGATAAGACCCCATCTAGACTACTGTGCCCAGATATGGGCACCAGGGTTTCTTCTCGATGGGGAGGATCCAGAGACGAGTGACGAAGATAATACAGGACTATGGAATGAACCTTATGAGAAGAGGTTGAAGATTTGTGGGCTGCAGAAATTGGTTGATAGGCAGAAAAGGGGTGATATGATTGAGACATTCAAATTACTGAAGGGTTTCTATAGGATTAATCCAGAAGATATTTTTGAGAATAGGACTGGTGGTGAGAGGACTAGGGGCCATACATGGAAGCTTGGTAAGAGTGTGGTTAGCAAGGGTGTTAGAGCTAGGTTTTTTACTTGGAGAGTGGTAAATGAGTGGAATAAGCTGCCAGAGTCTGTTGTGGGTGCAATGACTGTAAATGAGTTCAAGGTGAAGTATGATAGATACTGTGTGAATGTTGAATAGTTGTTCTTGACATGATGTTTGGCCTCCCTCGATAGTCTAAGGACTCCTTGGAGCTGCCTGTAATAATAATAATATTAATTCAAGAGAAAGCAGTTGACTAGTAGTGTGCTGCAAGGCTCTGTGCTCAATGCTGTATTATCTATACAAAAACTTATATAGAAATGATATGAAAGGAAATTTTCAGCTATTTGCTGATGAAGCAAAATTGAGTTGCATTAGGGTTAATCCAGTCATCCTGCAAGCCCTGTAATGTTGAGGATTTGCAGGATGATTTAAACAGGATGACAAGTTCAGGGTACATATTGCAAAGGTGGGTACATATTGCCCTGTAATGTTGAGGATTTGCAGGATGATTTAAACAGGATGACAAGTTCAGGGTACATATTGCAAAGGTGGCCAAGGTAAGCTCATAGGATTCCCTGACTATTGCAGCACACTAACAAACAAAAGTAAGGAAATTATCATTTCTGTTTATAAGGTCTTGATAAGCTAGATCTAGATTACTGTGCTCAGGTATTATCGCCTAGGTTACAAAAGTTGGTTGAAAAGAGTGATATAATAGAAACATTCTGGATACTAAAAGGGTTTTATAGGATTGATGTATAGAAATTTTTTCAGCACCTGGTTAGAGTAGAAAGAATAAGGGATCATCCCTGAAACTGTGTAAGAGTGTGGATAGTAAGGGTATGTGAGCAATGTTCTCTCTAAGTTTCATGCGTGCATGCCAGTCTAAAAAGGAGAGTGCACATGCCTAGTAACTGCGTGCACAAAATTTTTGCTTTTAGAATTTCTAATTTACAGTCAAATAATTTTTGAATGTACCAAAAAAGCCACTAACGCCTTTTATTCCCAAACAGAGATAGTTGGCCCAAGACTCTCATTAATTATTTTTTTTTTTTACTTCAGGCACTAACTTTGTTTGCTTACACTTGAATAAAGGATTAAACTAAATTTATTATAGTTTAACCCAGTGGAAAAAAACTTCCAACATCTTTCTCTAAATCCAGGGTAATTTAATAATAAGGTGAGACACCTTTTGGCAACTCGTATAGGTAAATATGACTTCTCCATTGCTTCCACCTCGGTATCACCACCTTTGGGTCTGGCTCCCACTGACGAGACCTCAATAAAGGTTGAAACCGGTCTGGGTAGTGGCCCTTCCCTTAATGCATAGCATTATACATGTCTGCAAGGAGATGTGCTTTGCATTAGTGGAGATATTAAGACAAGGAGCGATGAGAGCTTGGTCCACCTTTGCTCAGAGTTGCCAACAGTTGTACCACCTTACCTCAGTCCTGAAGATATTTTCAGGTGCAAACTTTGTTTGCTTACACTTGGATAAAGGATTAAACTAAATTTATTATACTCTCACTAATTATAAATGGTAACCAGTGAAGAGAGGCAGACAAGTGCCAGTTATAAAAATTAATTACATGATAAATCATACTTGTCACTTATTTAATTTGGTAATTTCTCCAATGTCTCCACTCCAATATTACTCTAATCCATTCCAACTTAATACATTTTTTTGATGTTGAAAGTTTATTTTTCACTTGGTTAGAGTATAATAAATTTAGTTTAATCCTTTATCCAAGTGTGAGCAAACAAAGTTTGCGCCTGAAAGTATCTTCAGGACTGGAGTAAGGTGGTACAACACCAGAGCAACTCGTTGCAAAGGTGGAGCAAGCTACCAACACTCCTGTCTCAGTATCTCCTATAATGCAAAACACATCTCCTTGCGGATATGTCTAATGTTATGCATTAAGGGAAGGGCCACTGCCCAGACTAGTTTCGACCTTTATTGAGGTCTCTTCAGTGGGAGCCAGGCCCAAGTTGAGATACCAGGCAGAAGCATTAGCAGGTCATCTCTACCTATAGGAGTTGCCAATTGGTGTGCCACCGTTTCTCTAAATCCAGAGTAATTTATTAAAAAAGGGTGGCACACCAATTGGCAACTCCTATAGGTAGAGATGACCTGCTAATGCTTCTGCCTGGTATCTCAACTTGGGCCTGGCTCCCACTGAAGAGACCTCAATAAAGGTCAAAACTAGTCTGGGTAGTGGCCCTTCCCTTAATGCATAACATTAGACATATTCGCAAGAAGATGTGTTTTGCATTATAGGAGATACTGAGAAAAGAGTGTTGGTATCTTGCTCCACCTTTGCAATGAGTTGCCCTAGTCTTGTACCACCTTACCCCAGTCCTGAAGATATTTTCAGGCGCAAACTTTGTTTGCTCACACTTGGATAAAGGATTAAACTAAATTTATTATACCAACTTAATACACTCTAAACAGTTACTTTTAGTCTGAATCATGTAGGCAAACTAGACCACCACAAATGGTGATGGATTTTTGTAGCAATGCAGATTTAAGCAAATTAATTTAGTGTCCGAAATTTTTCAGCTTATAGCTAGATGAAAAATATTACATTAGTGGGTTTAGTGTGTTAAACCATCAAAATGTCACACAAAGTTAAAATGGAAAAATTGCAAATTCGCTTAAATATGAGTGACTGGACAAACATGTTAAAATAGCAATGCCAACATTGCCGTCAAATTAAGAGTTTGCAGTTTATGACTTTTGCTATTGTGAGTACAGTTTACTGACACACATGGAGCCTGAGACTAGAAAACAATTGAGCACATGGACTGGAAAAATTTAGAGAGAACATTGTACATGTGAGGACCTGATTTTTTAACTGGAGAAGTTGTGAATGAATGGAATGGGCTGCTAGAGTCTGTTGTGAGTGCTTTGTCAGTCAATGCATTTAAAAAAAACATATGACAGGTATTATCATTGGTTGATAGTGTTGGTTTTGAGACATATTTCTAGAATGAGCTGCATTTGAAGTACTGCTAATGGAAGTGAAGAAGAACTTATTGAAATACAGGCAGCATCACAGAATGACATATAAATGGCCTATGCATTTGTGACAGTGGTATAAGACTGCATTACCAAAACCAACTGCAGGCAATATTATTATTATTATTATGCGTGACACCTCCAAGGAGTCCAAAGACTCATCATGGGAGGACACCAACTATACAACTGTCTCCACCACTACACTGTACACTGAACCTCTACTACCAATCATCTCCATGAATGCCATGGAAAATTATTAGCAAATGGAAATGTGAGGGTGCTGCCAACAGCAAAGTACTAGAAAGAAAACAACAAAGAACCAATGAGTGCATGGAAGGTGGTATTGAAATCTTGACAAAAAAATAAAAAAATAAATAAAAATAACCAGAATGCTTTAAATTCTGAAAATCATGAAGCTCCTATATTTAATACTAAACAAAGAAAGCAAAGCTATTTTGGTAATGGAGCACTCTTTTTATTTATCCAACTATTTAATATAATTCCATTTATTCTAAATAAATGGAATTATATTAAAAAAAAGGTTTATTAATTTGACATACTGCTATGCATTTTTTGAAGACTTGATAAGGCTAAGATGGTACATAATTAGGAGGTGTTGATGATGAAGAACAGATAATTTGAGCACAAAAATACCTATCAGATAGCCCCAAAACATGAATAAACCAATAAAAAAAAATGAATTAAATAAATTATGAACTGAAAATAAAGAACGAAAGGAACATAATACCTGTTATCTTCATGGCAAGCCAGCAACATGACAGTGTGCTAGCCACTTCATTTTAAAATGTCATTAGATGTAGAACAGAGATAAAACTGTGAGCTTGTTGTGTGGTTTAATAAAACAATGTATTAAGAGGAGTTAGGTTGGGTCAAGAGTATTGGGGAGTTAGGCTGGTTGTTCTAGAGTATCAGTGTTTGGTTGGTTTGAGAGTCATGGGCAATAACTTATATTATTTATTTTATTTAATTATCATGAGGAAGAGAGAGTGTATATAGGGTCTTTTTGTGTTTATGGCATAATATATGGTCTAATGATTCAGAGTCATAATTAGTTGCATTTTGTTGGAAATAAATAATGATGATGATCTCAATTCAGGGAAGTGTTTGCATTGCATTGTATTGCATATAAGGATATCTCAGTGGTGGGATTTTTGTTGTTGATAGTGCATTTTTGTTTGTGTCTTTTCTTAGTGATGGAAAGTAAGTAGTCTGGTATGGGAATATTGCAATATCGCTAATGTTCAATTAGATGTGACTTTATAGAAGGAATAGTAGATCCAATATAACAGGTATTGCATCTTAATAGGAAGTTTAACTTATAAACAACATTATGCCATAATAACATGTTGATTTGAGCTATTGGAGTTCTGTTTTAGTAAATTTTGTAGTTTGTTGCTGGTAGTGAAGACAATTTTATAATTTGAAGATGTGTTTTATAAATATTATGAACATATGAGAATTTGCTAATATGGGATTCTGATGTTTCTTTTGAGAAGAAGGTATATGATTTCGGGCAGAGTGAAGAGCATAATCCATTAGTTGTTAGGAACCATTGAGGTTATCATTATATAACCAAAGATCTTTTAGATATGTGATTTCTTGCCAGAAGACAAGAAATCACACATCTAAAGGTTTAAAAGTGACTTCTGTCACTTTTAAACTTCAGTGACAGAAGATGAGTATTTGCAGGCATTAATGAATTGTGATAGCGAAGAAAAGAGTTCGATTAACAATAAAGTGGACAATAATGACATTCAAAAGCAGAGTGCAATTAACAGTAAGGTGGTGAAAAAGGATGCAAGATTTGAAAGCTGAGTTGGCGAAGATGAGACAGATGCAGAGTGAAGTAAGAGTATTGGAGATATGTATGGAAGAGCACAGAAGATGAAAACAAATGATATTGGTATGAAAGAGATAACAAAAGACCTGTGAGTGGTGTTGTATGGCAATTTGATTATTACAGGTGTGGTAAAAAAGATGCAGGAGGTTTGTTTTCCAGGATGTAAAATGAATAGGGTGATTAAGGCATTAGATATGAGGAGTAAGGAAAGCAAAGGAGTTGGTAGTAGGACAAATGACTTGACTGGGAACAAGGAGAATGTAAGATTGGATAGCAGGAGGTTGTTGAGAAGGATAAAAGATAATAGTGTGTGATAGGAAAGGTAATCAGTGTATTGCCCAGGTATGACAGTGACGAAATGAAGCAGAGAGAGCAAGAATTATGAATAATATGTTAGTGGAATTGTGTGAAGAGAAAGGAGTGCAGCTTGTTAATGTGTGAAATAAGTTTGAAGGAAGAACTGAACTGTATAAGAGTGATAGACTGCATTTAAATGGTTTTGGTGGGAGTCATTTGGAGAGATTGCTGCTGGAATGCAGAGAATGTATCTGAGCAAGTAAGAAGCAATGTAAAGAGCAGAAGAATAAGGAAGGAGAGAACAAGTGTGCAAGAAAAAGAGAGAAATGGGGAAACTCAGAGTGGACAAGAGATAATAGCATGAGAAAGGTGATGCTCCAAGAGGATGTGAATGCTTATGTAGACAAAAAGGGAAGAGAATGACCTGGGATGTAGAGAAAACAGTTGGATTTGAAGAAAATTCTGCAATGAGTAAGGAGAAAAAGAAATGGCTTGAGGAAAGTATGGAGAAGTCTCATCTAATAAGTGGTATCAGTGAGACATGTTATAGATCCAAGAATGAGCTGTTATATTTGTATACGAATATTCTTCTTCTCCGTAGTCCTAAATGGACAGTTGGGTCATTCATGGCTGGTAGGTGATATTCTTTGTTAGCCTCCTCCAATCGTCTCGGTCTCTTGTTCTTGATGTCAGTTGAGAAAGGGAGGAATTTGTCAATTTTTTGATGTTATCAGTCCATTGTAATCAAGGTCAGCCCCTAACCATTGGTCCCGGAATGATTCCTTCTAGTGCTTGCTTTGGAATGCCATTAGCCCTCTCTACATGTCCAAACCATTTCATCTGTCTTCTGATGACTGTCAGAATATTTTCCCTTTTTCTCCCGTCTATTGAATCAATCAGTTTTCGGACATTTTCATTGTTATTAGAAGTATCAAAAACAAGGGAAATGAAATGACTGCATTGATTGAGTTCGTTCACCCAGAAATTGTTGGAATAAGTGAGACATGGTTGGATGAGGATGACATCCTGACAGGAATACAGGTGGAGGTGGAGTGCTACTGATAATAGAAAGAGTAATGTCCATACAAGTTAGACATGCAAGGGGGAAATAGTGGTAGTGGTTTTAACGCAGTATGGAGTGAGATAGAGGTGAATAGAATGAAATACTTCATTGGATGTTCTTATAGACCTGGTAATGTAGAGGGTGACTAGGAAATGGAAAGCAAATTAGCTAAGCAAATAGAAAAAGGGTGATCATTATGAGTGATTTTAATTATGGCAATATAGATAAGGATGACAAGATAGCAACTGGAAGTAAAGAAAGTGAGTTTGAGTTTTTGAGGGACAACCACCTCAGGCAGTATGTATCAGAGGACACCCAAAGATTGAGGGTCTTGGATCATCTCATCAGAGGATGTTATTATAATCAAATTATAATATAATCAAGGGTGTCAAATCTTCCTCGAGCTGGTGAGAGTGATCATGAAGTGATTACCTGGGTGGTTGCCAACCCTGTGAGGAAAGGGTATATGTGGAACTACAAGGATGGTGATTATAAGAAGCTCAGATAAGTTTGCAGCTGTAACATGGAATGAGGAGTTGAATGGAAATAGATCAGTGCTGCTGGGTGATATTCAAGAACTATCTGGTAGAAGCAATGTCTAAATGTATTTCAAAGCTTAGAAGGTTAAGCAAGGTAGATATGAAATGAGTGAATGAAGGAATTAACACGTAATATAGAAAAAAAAGCATTATGTAGGCAAGAACATAAGAGGAGTGGTAATAATCAATTCCATATGAATATAAAGAACAGGCAAGGAGGATAACTCGGTTAGTAATGGTAGCAAAAGTTAAGTATCAGTAGCACTTAGCTAATGAAGCTAAAAAATAAAAATAAAAAAATCCTAGGGAATTCTTTCGATACGTAGCCAGTAAAAAAAAAAAAAAAAAAAATCGTTATGGTAGGATGGCACTGATTGGAGAAAATGGCATAGGGACAACGGCTGCAGAGGATATAGTTGAGATATTTAATGAGCAATTCATAAAGGTATTTCATTCTTGTGAATGTGACATCACAGAGTTTGAGAGCAGTGGATGATGATGATGAGGAAAACCTGATTATGAGTGAGGTAGAGATATATGGGAAATTAAGCAAACTTGAAAAATTTGCTTAATAAAAGTAGAAAGTTTTTTAACTTGGGTATATTATATATTCAAGATACCAAGTAATTTTATATAAACTTGGTTTTTAATCCTATTTCCCAAGTATGCAAACAGACAAGTAAGTCAAGTTTGTGCCTGCACGTAGTAGTGCAAGTCTGAGGCAACTCGTGGTAAAGGTTGATTAAGCTCTGATCACTTTCTTTAGTATTTTTCCCTTAATGTAAAGCACATCCCCTTGCGAAGATGTATAATGCTATGCATTAGAAGCAATGGTCACTACCCATACCGGTTTCGACCTTTATTGAGGTCTCGTCAGTGGGAGCCAGACCTGGAAATGCTAAGGTTGAAGTAATGCAGAGCTTATGAATTTTATCTAAACAAGTTGCAACAAGGTGCTTTGACCTTATTAAATAAAATCTCAGGATGAGAGATAGATGTAGAAAGTTTTCTAACTTGGGTATATTATGTATTCAAGATACCAAGTAATTTTATATAAACTTGGATTTTAATCCTATTTCCTAAGTAAGGGGATGTGCTTTTCATTAAGGGAAAAATATTAAGGAAAGTGATCAAAGCTTAATCCACCTTTACCACGAGTTGCCTCAGACTGGCACTAAGTGCAGGCGCAAACTTGACTAACTTGTCTATTTGCTTACTTGGGAAATAGGATTAAAATCAAAGTTTATATAAAATTACTTGATATCTTGAATACATAATATACCCAAGTTAGAAAACTTTCTACATCTATCTCTCATCCTGAGATTTTATTTATTAAGGTCAAAGCACCTTGTGGCAACTTGTTTAGGTAAAATTCATAAGCTCTGCATTACCTCAAACTTAGCATTTCCAGGTCTGGCTCCCACTGACGAGACCTCAATAAAGGTTGAAACCAGTATGGGTAGTGACCATTGCCTTTAATGCATAGCATCGTATAGCATTATAGCATCTTAATGTAAAGCACATCCCCTTGCGGAGATGTGCTTTACATTAAGGGAAAAATACTAAGGAAAGTGATCAGGGCTTAATTCACCTTTACCACGAGTTTCTTCAGACTGGCACTACGTGCAGGTGCAAACTTGACTTACTTGTTTGTTTTCTTACTTGGGATATAGGATTAAAAACCAAGTTTATATAAAATTACTTGGTATCTTGAATACATAATATACCCAAGTTAAAAAACTTTGTACATCTATCTCTCATCTGGAGATTTTATTTAATAAGGTCAAAGCACCTTGTGGCAACTTGTTTAGGTAAAATTCATAAGCTCTGCATTACTTCAACCTTAGCATTTCCAAGTCTGGCTACCACTGACGAGACCTCAATAAAGGTCGAAACCGGTATGGGTAGTGACCATTGCCTTTAATGCATAGCATCATACATCTCAGCAAGGGGATGTGCTTTACATTAAGGGAAAAATACTAAGAAAAGTGATCAGAGCTTAATTCACTTTTACCACAAGTTGCCTCAGACTAGCACTACCAAGAGTTGCCTCAGACTTGCACTATGTGCAGGCACAAACTTGACTTAGTTATCTGTTTGCTTACTTGGGAAATAGGATTAAAAACCAAGTTTATATAAAATTACTTGGTATCTTGAATACTTGATGTTAATAAGGCTGTGAATCTTGATGATATATGACTGCATATTCTGAAGAAATATACCAAGGAGTTTACATCTGCTTTGACATATTTGTTTAATATGAGTCTAACACTGGGTCAAGTTCCAAAGGAGTGGAAGGAATGAAATCAGATTATAGACTAATCTGTGCGTGTCAGATGTTGTGGTTAAAGTGTTGGAAAGGCTGGTAAGAATCAGGATCCTGACCTGAATTGACAACAATGGTATTATCGTTGATGGACAGCATGGATTTATTAAAGGAAGATTATGTTTTAGTAATCTACTTACTTATCACAATAAGGCGACAGCAGCATTGGATGTGGGAAATGGATATATAGTAGTATACTTAGACTTTGCAAAAGTTTTTAGACAGAATACCACATGATAAGCAGATAGTCAAACTAGAATGGATGGGGTTGGATATTAGACTAGTGCATTTATTAGAGATTGGCTGTCTGATAGGTATCCAAAAGTTGTGTATGGGGGAGCAATATCCCAGAAGAAGAAGGCCACTGGTGATGTGCCTCAGGAGTATTTTTTAGAGCCACTGCTGTTTAACCTTCGGTTGAAACAACTATGAAATGAAAGTATTATACAATGTATAATATATATATATATATATATATATAATATTAATATATAAATGATATTGGGGAAGATATGAATGAAGATATTCAGTTGTTTGCAGATGTGGCCCTACAAGAAGACTTGAATAGACTGAGTGAATGAGCATGGGAGTGGAAAAAACAGTTCACCGTTGCAAAATGTAATGTTTTTAAAATTTGGAAAAATCAAGATGGCATGTAGTTTTCTCTTGGTGTGATATATTGTTGAAGGTGAAGGAAATAAGAGATCTTGGGATGATGGTGGATAAGGAGCTAAAATCTAGAGGACATATTGCCAAAATTGTGAGGACAACACACTGAACTCTGGCAATGATGTGGAAGACTCTGACTTGTAGAAGTAAGGTGATGATTCTTCTACTATTGTATAATACTTTCATTATGCCACATATGGGCTACTTTGCACAGATTTGGTCAACTGGTTTTCAAAAGGATGAAGAGTGTTGGAGAGGGTCCAGATGCAAATGACTAAAATAGTTTCTGATCTCTGAAACGTTGAACATGAAGAAAGGTTGAGATGATGCAATTTGCAGAGTCTAGTGGATAGGAGGAAGAGGGGTGTTTATGAAAGAGACATAAAAGTTGGTAAGGGGGGGTTGTTATAGGATTAATGTTGAAGAGGTTTTTTATAAAATGGTGGGGAATTGGAGGAGAACAAGAGGTCATCCCTGAAAGCTGTATAACGATGGTGAGAGAGCAAGGAAGTGAGAAGCAGGTTTTTTTGCAAGCAGAGTTGTGAATGATTGGAATGACTTTCTTAGAGCATGGTATCTGTAGAGAATTTGAATGTATTTAAGCCACTGAATGAGGAGCTGTGTGTATGACAAAAGGGACCTCCTAGATGAGTCTGTGACTCCATTGGGGTTTCAGAATAATAATAATAAAGTCTAACGATGATAGCTTTACATGCTGTACAATAACCTTTTCAACTTATGATGGGAGTGTTGGGTTGAAGTCTCATCATAAGTCAAGGACTGTAACTTTCATATATCTATACGAAATCCAATATAAAAAGTAAATTATACGATGTTTTTACACATTCAAACACATTCTTCCATATTTTAAAAGGAAAAATTTGACTGCATATAAATTATCTATTTTTTATTTTATTATTACACAATTAATTTCTACACACAAATCCCAATTTTTCAAGTATTAAAAAGCTTTCAAAAATGTCTTCAAATGATGATTCAAAAGCTTTAAAAGTTGTAAAGAAAATATTTCTCTGCATATATACAATGAAGTAAGAACATAATTTCTACTTTGAGTTATGCTTCTGTGTGTTTTTTAACCTTTACTCTTCATGAAGTTTTTTTTCCCTCTCTCTTACACACACACATACACATTTTCCTTTTCTTTTTTTTGGTCTTGAAGTAAAGTTTGTAGATTTATAGCATTTCTGAACAAAGGCAAATTAAATACTATTCAATAATAAATTCAAACAAAGTATTCATTAACCTTAGTGAGAAAAAATTAATTAACCTAGATGAGAAATACCATACTAAAGTGAAAATAAAAAATGTAACTCACCATTTCTGTTATGATTACAGGCCACAAAGATGTAACATGCTGAGAGGACATTCTTAAAAGCAGCACACGAAAACATAAAAATACTTGAGCCTGCACTGAAGGCACTTGGGGAAGACGAAGACTTTCTGCTAATCTCTCTACAGATAAAGTACATTTCAAAGTTGTTTCAATTTTAAGAGAAATTAACAAAATGTTTGGCATCACATTTTATACTGTAACACTATTTATTTAATGAAACAATAAATCCATACTGTTATATACACATACAGAAATGGGATCTTTTAATTCTAATATTTTCTTAACTTATGAGCATTATCATCAAAGAAAGTTAGCTAAGTCACTGAAGTAACACCAGGACTTAGTAAATTGAAGAAGATGCAATAATACAGCATTACATACACTTATGCAGCAAATTATTATTATTATTATTATGTGACACCACCAGGGAGTCCAAAGACTTATCGAGAGAGGACACCTACTCTACAACTCTCTGTCTCCACCAACTACTACAAACCACAACTATCATTATGATCATCATCATCATTTACACCAATGCCATCTACTGCCCACTACCACCACTAGTATTTTCACAGACAATCACAAACATCCATGCCCATGGTGGGATACGGACCCGCAACCTTTTGGGTGGAGAGCAGATATGCTAACTATTTGGACAACCAGGCGAGCACTTTGTGTTAGACACTGATATGAACCATGTTATGGTTAGGATTATAAATGTTTACAATACCATCATCTAATTAAAATAATCTTTAGCCTTACATTTTTAAATGTGTAATATAGCTATTTTTTTGATAGCAGGTTTTGTGATCCAACACTGAAATTTCTGCAACACAAAACAGTCCTCTTTATTTTATTTATTAAATGCAATGAATAATCCTTTTTTTTTTTTTTTTTTAAATCCTTCATAACTTTTGATTGTTAAGTCACTGAAGTAACACTTCAGTGACTTTCTTTGATGATGATGCTGTGTATAAGTTAAGAAAATATTAGAATTAAAATATCTCATTTTCGTATGTGTACATAACAGTATGGATTTATTTCAATATATCTAAGAAATGGTATTTTTAAATGGCATAGTAGTGGGTGAATATGTCAAAGTTAATTTCAGGATTCCACATAAATAACTAATGCTCTATCAAAAAATTGCAATATTTATCTTCCAAATACAGTACAGAGGTCATTTCAAAAAGTTTAATATGTCTGAATTTCATAAATCATTCTTCTTCTAGCTTGCTGAATCCCTCATGTTCTTTGCTACCATTGTCTTCCACTTTTTTCTATACCAAGATCTTCCAATCCAATACAGGATTCTCGAACATTTATTTAATCATTCTCTTCTCATCCATTCTGTCTACATGTCCATCCAAGCCATCTCAGTCTGTAATCTATAGTTTCATCAGTCAGTAGTGGGGTTGGACAGCTAGTTAGTTTGTGGTTTATTATTACAGTGACTGCAAAGTCAAACTGTGACATTACAATGGTTGCAGCAGTACAGAGGGTAATAAAAAAAATAAATAGCATGTATGGAAAAGAAAACAATTTTGAAAAAAAGAATCCATGTCATATCTAGATATAAATTAGACTTATAATCAAATGTCCTTATTCCTTTCATTTTTAGTCCAAATGAACTGTTCCAGTCTCATGCCATTGCTTTCTTAGTCTTCCAATTCTTCTTTTTTTTCAGGACTGCTATTGTCCATTAAAGTTTTTTTTATTTAAGCCATCATTACAAAAACACCTGATCCTAAGGTGTTTTTGTAATGATGGCTTAAATAAAGTGTTTATTATGCTGTTTAAGAAAATTTGATATTTTAATGTCAATATCTTTTTCATCTTCATATGATAGGCCACATGACTGGTATTTGAAAGTATTTACTTCCTCTAATATTTTTTTATCTATCACTGTTTAATTTCTTATTGAGTTTTCTCCTTTGAAAGCCATTATTTTTGTCTTTACTTTTGATATTCTCATATTATATTGTTCTTAAATCTTCTTCTTCTTCCCTTCATGTATTACACCTAGTGGCCTGTTATGGAGTTATCCATAGGCCTTCTAAGCCGTACCCATCCAGAGGATAAGGTGGCTAGTCCTATGCCTCCTGGTGTGTCCTATGTCCTGTGTGTTCACAGGGCCAGTTTGCCTACTTGCAGGATGAAAAACCCTACTGTCCACACCCAAGACTGGCTAACTTGGCTATGGCTGAGAAAGATCCTTAAGCTCCTCACGTCGGAGATGGGAATCGAACCTAGGACACTCCTTTCCCAGGCATATGGTTGCGAAGCGCATAGCCACTTGGCTAACTGTGCGGACTTCTTAAATTTCATTTAATGATTTCAATGATCTCTGTAGCTCATCTTCTGATATAGCTAATACAATTTAATCATCAGCAAATAATAGTGTATCTATCTTTATTTGTGGGCTTATTTGCATACCAAATGGGTTATGCTGTTTCCAGATTATGATTTTATTTATATACGAGGGTGGTCTGAAAAGTTCTCGGCTTCGACCATAGATGGCAACACTATCGGCAAGATTTTTTTTTTTTCAAAGTTGGTACATCTGTCATAAGCAACCATGTGAAATTGCAAGTCATTCTATCAAGTAGTTTGTTTTATACAGCTGTCTGAAGCAAGAGTGTTTTGTCTGTATCCCTTGAAAGAGAAAATTAAGTATTGTGCGGTTTGTAAAAGAAGGTTTAATAGCAAAAGAAATTCATCTGAAGTTCATAAAAGTTTATGGGTACTCTTCTCCTTCCTTTTCGACAATTAAGAAATGGGCTGCTGAGTTTAAACATGGCCATACCAGTCTTCAAGATGATCCATGTGAAGGACGTCCAAAAAGTGTAACATCAAAAATCATTGATCAAGTGCACGATATGGTATTGGATGACCGGTGAGTCAAAGTCTGTGAAATTGCCGAGACTATAGGCATTTCAAAAGAACGTGTAGGATATATTTTGCATGAAGAATTACAAATGAAAAAGCTTTGCGCAAGATGGGTGCCATGCTTGCTCACAGCAGATCAAAAACGCACTCATATGAAAATCTCTGAACAGTGCTTGGAATATTTTAACAAGAATAAAACTGATTTTGTGCATCGATTTATTACTATGGATGAAACTTGGATTCACCATTACAGACCAGAATCCAGACAGCAGTCAAAACAGTGGACAGAAGCCAGTTGTTCAGCGCCAAAGAAGACAAAGGTCGGTTCCATCAGCAAAAATGGTCGTGGCATCGGTGTTTTGGGATGCTAAAGGCATTTTGTTTATTAATTATGTTAAAAAGGTTAAAACAATAACCGGGGAATATTATTCTGATCTTTTAACCAGACTACACAAAAAAATTAGTGAGAAAAGATCTGGTTTGCAGAAGAAAAAAATCATCTTTCATCAGGACAATGCACCTGCCCACAAAGGTATTTTGGCAATGGGAAAATTAAGAGATCTGCACTATGAATTGTTGGAACATCCACCCTATTCCCGATTTGGATACCTCTGACTTCTATCTCTTCCCAAAACTAAAACTCTTCCTTGCTGTTCAGCGTTTTTTCTTCTAATCAACAGGTGATTGCAGCTGTAGAGGATATTTTGCAGATCTTACTGAGAACTACTAGAGGGATGGGATAATGGCGCTGGAGCAAATGTATTAGGCTTAAATAAATTTAGTTTAATCCTTTATCCAAGTGTGAACAAACAAAGTTTGCACCTGAAAGTATCTTCAGGACTGGGGTAAGGTGGTACAACACCAGGGCAACTCCTTGCAAAGGTGGAGCAAGCTACCAACACTCCTATCTCAGTATCTCCCATAATGCAAAACACATCTCCTTGCGGATATGTCTAATGTTATGCATTAAGGGAAGGGCCACAACCCAGACTAGTTTCGACCTTTATTGAGGTCTCTTCAGTGGGAGCCAGGCCCAGGTGGAAATACCAGGCAGAAACATTTGCAGGTCATCTCTACCTATAGGAGTTGCCAAATGGTGTACCATCCTTTTTTAATAAATTACTCTGGATTTAGAGAAAGATGTTGAAAGTTTATTTTTCACTTGGTTAGAGTATAATAAATTTAGTTTATAGGAGTTGCCAAATGGTGTGCCACTCTTTTTTAATAAATTACTCTGTATTAAGCTTAAGGGAGATTATGTTGAAAAATAAAAATAATTTTGAAATTATAAATCCGTTTTTTTCATTATTAGTCAGAGAACTTTTCAGACCATCCTTGTATTTTAAAAAGTAGAGGTGATAGGGTACATTCTTGCCATACTCCTCTTGATATATCTTTCCATTCTGATATTTGTTCTACTTTGAGAAGTTATTTAGATTGGTTAATATTTTAAATAATTTTTATCTATTAATTTTATCAAAGGCTTTTTCATAATCAATGAGTTCCACATGTGTTTCTTTTTGAAATTCTCTTTTCTTTTCGATTAATAATTTTAGAGTGAAAACTGAGTCTATGCAAGATCGGCCTTTTCAGAATTCATTCCATTCTTCTAGTAGTTTGTCCTCTACTGTTCAGTTTCTCTTTTAATATTCCTGAATATATTTTATACCCTGTATTTAGACTAACTATTCTATAATTATTGCAGTCATATTTATTTCCTTTTTTTACAAATTGAGATAACCAGGTTTTTGTAGGTTTTTGGCTGTGGCTTAGAAATATCATTTTCTAGTTCTATTACAAAACTGTTCCATCTCTATGTTTTTTCCTTACATCTCAGTTTTGTAGTCCTCTTTTTCTATTCCATTTACTTCTTATACCTAAGCTTTCTGTTCTGCTTTTGTGAGGATTTGTTTCAGATTTTCCCATCTCTCTTCTATGTTATTTAATTCATGTGTGGTTTCTGTTTTTAAATAAGTGCATTTCTAATATTGTTGCCTAGTATGTGGATCTTGTAATGAAGAAAATTTGAAGAAACCTTACATTTTGCAACATTAAATCGATAATCATTATTCTTTGCCCACAATGCCAATTTATTTAAATCATCCTGCAGGATATCTACATCATATTTATTAACTACTGCATGCCCCAGTAATCAACAAACAATTGATCCTCTCCCACTTAAATCTTTCCTTATATTACATATACAAATTAAAGAGTAGTGGCCTTAATCAGAACCCTGAAGTACACCACTAGTCACCCTCATTTTCCTAGATTCCACTTACACATATACTACTCTCTGATGTCTATCTGTTAGACTCCCCCCCCCCACATCCATGCTACTAGCTTCATATCTATTCCCATTTTGCTCCAACTTTATCATAATATTGCAATGTCCAGCAATATTATGATGCAACTATTTCACTTATCTAATTCTTCTGTTTACCAATTTCTACCAACTTGGTTACTACCTTCCTCTCCAGTTGTTTATTATATGCTGTGGTAAACAGTTTTCTCTTCTCAGCTTTTCTCACTATTGCTGGTGTACCTCAAGAATTTCTACCAACATTTTTTCCTCCTGTAAATCAATAACTTTTGGTCACCAAAACTCATATCTTCTCCATAATTTTGCAGATGAGAGTATACTCCATTTTTTTGTCTTCAAAAAATACTTTGTAGTGCTCAAATGATTCAATCTTCAAAATCATCCAGAACAATAATCCGAAAATGCTAATCCACTTAGGATTTTCAGTGTTTCAATGAAATTTAAGCACATAATATTGACAACATATTAACAATACATATTAACTTGAAATGAAGCAAACTGGATTTACTTTTCTTTTTTTCTTTGTGATATAACCTATTAGTATTATTAACTTTGCTGAAACCAACAATTAAGGTAATTCTGAAAACATTCAGGCCATCCATATCTAAGAGTTAGAGAAAATGATATGACATTCGACTTTCACTCTAAATAAAATATGGTAAAAGTATGAGGACTGATAGAAAAAAAATTAGAGAAATATAGGAACTTTGCAGATCTGTACCCATATTGCTTTGAGTATAAAATGGGTAGCATAATTTCTTATGCCACCCATTTTATACTCAAAGCAATATGGGTATAGTCTGATGATTTATTCACACTTGTTAACTAAGAAATAAATCATCAGATTTATTTCTTAGTTAACATTCTTCATTATGAGAAAGAATTGCAAATATTTTATATTTAGAAAGAAAGCAAAGTAAAACTAGCATGATGAGAATAAAATATACTATCCGAATACTAAAATTTTGTATGAAGACATAATATTTAAAGGATATTTTCACAATATATGTAATGTATAGCCAATTCTATACATACCTTGTATATCTGGCATATAACGCTGATACTGGTCAATTTCACTACAAAATAAAACAAAAGCTAATCTTTTAAGTAAGTGTGCCTTTTGTTCATATTCTTGCTCCTTACTACTAAACAAATTTAAGGATCCAGACTGTGCCATTGCTACACGAGCTGCAAAACATATTTGAAAATAGTAAATGATTTAGGTATGGAAGGATTTTCAAATTATAAATACCCCAATATTACAATTATATACCTGAATAGTTTTAGTGATATCACAAGACTGTGTACAGATTTTAAGGAAGATTGTGGAGGAAATTATCACACATAAAAAATTTGAAACACAGGATCACATTCTTATTCAACACAAAACAATCTATTAAAAGACAGTTAAACAATCTGTTAAAAGACGAGAAGCAATAATTCTGGGCAACTGCATAAAGGAATTAAACAATAACAATGCAAAAACAAACAAACAAACAAAAAAAAAAAAAAAAAACTATTACTGGTAAATATGGTACATGAGACCAAGACAAAAAAAAAAAAAAAAAAAAAAAACAACAGGTAATGCATTTTATTCCCTTATAGGAAGTAGTGAGAGGCCATGTTAGCCCTATCTACCTCTTTTGGAGACTGAGTGGGCAGTTCAATCTCCACTGGTAGCCAATCTGAGACAGCTCGGCCAATGCTATCACAAGCTTAATCGGCATGCAGTGAAGAGACAGCTAACAAGTGTCGCCATCTTGTGGTCTCCAGCCCTAACGCAATATTTTTAATGTCTGAAAATAGTGTGGGTTTGACGGTCGATTTCCTTGAGTTTCTGGGAGAAAAAACCTGCTTGCCCATGCCAGAGACTGACTAATTCAGGAATCGGTCAAAATAAAAAAGGCCTTGACCTTATGAAATGTTCCTCTAGTCGGTGACTAGAGGAACATTTCATAAGGTCAAGTGCCACGGAGTGCAAATGCCACTTCCACTGAGCTACACAGGCTTGCATTTTTTAACATTATTTTTTCTATTTTATTTATTTTTTACATAATCTAGAAATGCTGCTCCAAAGACCAAACATAGAACTTCATTAAGCCACTTCAGGCCTCCAATAAGCAAGACAATCAAACATCCAAGCACATGGCAGGATTTGAACTTGCAGCCTGTTGGTTGGAAAGAGGATAGGTGAACCATCAGGAAACTAGGCAGTCCATCTATATGTATTATTATTATCATCAGAATTTCATGATATCTTTTGGATTTTTTTTTTTTTTTTTTTACTAAATAATTTAAGGAAATTACAATGTCAACTAGGATATACATTAAAATAAATTTTAATATACTTCAATATTTCAGCAATGTCATGTTGCCATTTTCAAGAAACTTAAGAACAAGACACGTGCATGCAGGCACAACAAACAGTAAGTGAAAAATTTAGTAAGTGAGAAATGGTGATGGATTTAGAGTAATCCTTGTTGTGAGGGGGGGAGGGGTTTGTGGTTTACTGGTTTCAATATTTTTTTGGATTTTTTTTGGGGGGGATAGCCATTGGCTGAGAAAGTGTTGAGAATGTGGTTGTTTAGTTCTGAGGTTAGGGCACTGTCATTTGAACAGATAAGTTTAGCCCAGTTGTGTAGTGTCTTAATGACTCCATATTGTTGCGAGGAGGGGTGGTGGGATTGTTGGTGAATGTATCTGCCTGTATGGGTGGGTTTTCTATAGACTGAGAAAACCAAGGTTCCATCAGGCTGGCGGGTGACTAGTGTGTCTAAGAAAGGAAGGCAGTTGTTTTTTTCTTCTTCCAGGGTGAATTTGATTCTGGGGTGTTGGTTGTTCAAGTGTATTAGGAAGTAGAGGAGTGCATCAGAGCCATGTGGCCAAATAGCGAACACATCATCAATATAGCGAAGCCAAATGGTTGGTTTTTGTGGGGCAGAGTTTAAGGCTTTCTCTTCAAAAGTCTCCATTTAAAAGTTGGCCAAGGGTGGGGAGAGTGGAGAACCTATGGCTGTTCCCCTCTGTTTGTAGAATTTTCCTTGCCAAACAAAATAGCCTCAGTTCATAGTGAACTGAAATAGGGCTGTGATATCGGGAGGAAATTTAGCTTGGATTAGCTCTAAAGATTCTTTGAGTGGGACATTTGTGAATAAGGAGGAGACATCAAAACTGACTTATGTCAGTGTGTTTGAGTGTAAGATTTTCTATGCTGGCTTTGAATTGGCTGAGTTTTTTATGTGTGAAGGTGTGTTGCCAGTATAGTGTGAGAGAGCTTTGGCCAAATGTTTAGCTAGTTTGTATGTGGAGGAATCAATGCCATCCACTATGGGACGTAATGGCACATTTTCCTTATGTATTTTTGGGAGTCCATAAATACGGGGGGTTATGGAGTTAAATGGTTTTAATTTGTTAGTGATTTCCACAGGCCAAGAAGTGACCTTCTTAAGGAGCCTGTGGAGTTTTCTAATTTGTGAGTTGGTGGGATTGTACTCGATAGGAGGTAAGTAGCCCGATCTAACAATAGAGCTTTCAGTTTACCTTTTGGTTAAGCAATACTGTGGCGTTCCCTTTATCAGCTTTGGTGATTATCATATTCTTGTTTTTCTTTAATTCTAGTAGAGATTTAATTTCCTTACTGAGCATGTTGGCTTTTGGTGGTTTAGCTTAGGTCAGAACACAAGCCATATCCAGTCTAATATCGTTGGCAACGTGACTGGGAAGGTGTCGTATCCCGTGTTCAATTCGTATCATAATATCTTCAGCATGTATTCTTCTGGGGGCAATGGCGAAGTTGTGGCCACGTGCGAGGGCGTCGAGTGCTTCAGGTTTCACACTAAATGACGAAAGGTTAAACTACCGTTTCGGTAGAAAGTTGTGGTTTCGAGATCGAGTTCTTTTTTAAATTTTCAAATTTTTTGATGTGTCGATCTCGTACTTTTTTAAATTCTTTCTCCGCAGCAGTGCACAAGATGTCATATAAAATAGACCAAATTTCGTGGCTTAAGGTGCTTGAAAGATCATCTTCGAGTGCCTGGATAGCTAAATTAGCATCATTCAGGAAACGGTGAGGCGATTTGTTCCCTGAGTAAGGCTTGGCTGGCACGGTTATAAATACGGAGAGCCTTTTGCGAAGAGAAACGGTGCTTGAATTTCACACAGTTGGGAATTACCTGGTTATCCCGGCAGCGTTTTAGGAAGGAGAGACGATTCAGTTGTCTTGACAGCTTTAACTTCATTTTACCGTAATTCACTTTACGTGCGATATCATCTCTGTGGATTATCGTAATTCTCGAGGAAAGGCTTAGACGTTGGTTATGCATTTTTTACTAAATAAAATTATTTTTATTTAAAAAAAATTTTTTTTTAGGTGCTTGGCCTGTAATCCATGTTTTGTTAATGAAATTTTTTATCTGGTGATAAATCACCCTCTACACAATTTAGTAGCATGTACATTTACAGAATAATGTTCTACAATACATCAAAATAATGATTAAGGTTTGATAACCACTTACATATGTTGTCTATATTATCATAGTTAACGTTAGGTATTGTTACTGAACACTTTTAAACAATATTTTGCAAGATAATTACTCTTTCAATGAATTATGAAAGGAATTCATCGAAACACTATTGTGAATTGTTTTTCGATCAATTGCTTTTGTGACAAATTGTCATACTATGAATTGGTGTTCCTAGTTGTTTATTCAATGAATTGCCATTCATTGAATATGCCTTTTGATTAACTGTTTTTGATGAATTTTCATGGAACCAATGTATGTTGATTGATTTTTTTTTTCCAGTGTTTTTGGATATATACAGTGTTTTATTTTTGTGAGATTTTATGCTTATGTTTTTTTTTTTTTACATAACAGTCTATTTCTATTGGTTTAGCTATGTAACAACTGAGGAAAATTTTGAAGGTGAAGTGCCTGGCAGCAAGTTATATATATAAGGATCTCTCCTAACATGTTAGAATTAGGTAGGTCCTCTAAATTCAACTTGCCAAGAAACCATATTCTTGTTTAATCCATTATCCAAGCATAAGCAAATAAAGTTTGCATGTGAGACATCTTCACAATTAGGCTACTTGTATATGGAGGCCGATTACTTTACATCAATTGCCTTAATATTCCATAATGCAATGCACACTTCCTTTCCGAACACTTCCATTATGGGATAGGAAAGCTATTGATGTAAAGTCATCAGCCTCTATATACAAGTTTCCTAGTTGTGAAGATGCTTCACATACAATCTCTGTTTGCTTACATTTGGATAAAGGATTAAACAAGATATAATTTCTTGCAAGTTTAATTTAATTTCTAAGCAAGTGGAAAAACTTTCTACAACTAGTGATAATTCTCTGGCAGCCACAGCCTACAGAACAACTTTATTAATGCACAATAGTAAAGGAGGAATAGAATTTAGTCATACACATTAGTCAATAATTTATAATTCAAGTTATATTAAGTGATTATGAACTGCAAATAGCCAAAAATTTCCCTTGCACAGATATTTTACTGCACAAAATATCAATAAAATCAATTAAAAATTTAATAAAAGGTGAAATACTTTGCAACTGCAATTTTCATTCTTACCCAAAAAATCTCTAAATGTAGTTTTATCATGGGTCATCAGATGATCCACAATTGACCTCCAATAACCAATACATGCTGAATCCATTTGAAAGAATGCAGAATCAAGCAGCAATTCAAATGCATCCTTCTTCCATGCTTTACGTGTGTACTGATAACTTGAGATACTGGCTAGTAGTTCTGAGCATGCACGAAAACTTGGAATGTTGTGGGGTCTGAAAATCAGTTGCATCATATATCAGAATGTTTCTACATAAATGTCAGAATTTTATTATAGAAATATTATATAATTAACTGAACTCACCGGTGATTGCGAAGGTAGGGGGTTACATAGTATATGATAGTACTGAGCAATGGAATTACTTTTTCCTTTTCTTCACTTATATAAACTACATCCAAAACAGGAGCTAGAAACTTTGAGAGGGATGAGAAAAAGTATATTATGATTTTCATTTTTTTACCTTAGTTACATACTGTTCTAAAATTTTTAAAACAGTTATAACTGATTAACATACATATCTTAAAACCAGTTTAGTTTAAACAATGCCATGCATATTACAAGTTTGATATTTTGGGTGATAACACTCACTAATTCCATATAAATTAAGGCATACAATATAGTAATAATTGGCAATAAATTTTCACTACTGTACATTCAGACATCATAAACAATTAAAAACTTTGGAAACAAAATATCAAATCAACTCTCTGATGGCAGGAAAAGAAAAAAGAAAGATAGACAATAAGGCAATATAATGGAGAGATAAGTTTTGCAAATAACAGGAGAATTATATAGAATGAAAGATGACATTATATTCTGCGCAGTTAGCCTAGTGGCTTTGCGCTTCGCAACCATATGCCTGGGGAAGGAGTGTCCCAGGTTTGATTCCCGTCAAAGATGTGAGGAACTTGAGGATCTTCCTCAGCCATAGCCAAGTTAGCCAGTCTTGGGGGTTTTTCTCCCCATAGGCAAACCGGCCCCATGAACATACGCTTCTACAGTCAAAAATATATCCCCCCAGTGGCAGGCTAGGCGACAGGTCGGTTGGGAGTGGTACTAACAAGAAGTCGCATCTAAGTAACACGTGGACCCTGCATAGGAAGTGGGAATAACGTGTAGTGAAAGAAGAAGAGAAAGATGACATTATCATTTCCTAGAATGATAGAATATTTCCTAGAACCTTCAAGAGGAATGTACACCATTTTATTACTATATAATATCAACAATTGTGTTCCAAATTGATCTGTTGTTCATCAGATCTCAAAATCTGACCAGTTCTTGCTTTCTTCTAACGATATATATATATATAATAAAAAACAACAACCACAAATCCATCTCTATTTTGATTTTCTTTTAGTCTGATTTTACCTACTTTATTTGCTTTAAATGTCATTTTGCTAATCTTTCATCTCCAACTCTGTTTGTCCAGATTAAGCCATGTTTATGCATTCTAAGACATTAACAGTATCCACAATCTTTTAATATGGTTCTATTGTTATCATCTATTCCCCACTTTCTCTCTGAATGCTTAAGCTGCCAATCCAGTCTTTGATTAATTGTCTTATTTATAACTCAAATCCATATGTCACAAGTGGTTTGATTTCTCTTTCATTTTATTTATTATCACAATTGAATTGCAATTTCTGTGAAATAAAAAAAAAACTGGCAAAGTAGCTAAATTATGCAACTTTTTCTATGATATCATTATCAAGAGAGCAACTAAATTTTTCACTTTTTTACCAGTTATTTTCATAGTTTATGTATTTTCATTCTAATTTAATTATATCTGCTATGGTAGATAATTAATTTACCCATGCATAAGCATGGGTAAATTAAAGAATTTCAACAAATTTTAGAAGATGAGTTTAAGATGTTTGATATTATTTTTTCTTACTGTGGTGAAAATAACAATGAAAAACCCTGTCTTGCACTTTACTTAATATCAAAAATAATCCTCTTTTACCCCTCCAGATCCATATTTGAAAGGTGCAAGCCATTAGCAATTCAGTGCCATGTGTGTACCTGTGCATACAGGCACAGCTGGAAGACAAGCAAAGACAGAGTGTAAAATGTGAGATCCTAAAAGTGCTATTTGGCATTACCACAAGTATGGTATGGTATGGGATCTTGCTTGATCAAATGAAGGTTTCAAAATAATCTTCTCCCAGCCGTGTGGAAAGGCTTATGTGTTTGTCGCACATGTTGATTGGATTTTAATGGTATAGATGCGAACACAGATTTATAAGAAAATAACAATTTATTGACTTAATTGCTAATATTTTGCTGGTATTCTATCCAGTATCTTCAGAGCACACGCAAACAAAGTTCATTACAGTAGCAAGACAAATGCAATCCAGTGTAACAGTGGGACTAGTATGAGCAATTGTAAATTGTAAATTGTAGCATGCAACACAAAGATCAAAGTCCTAATTAGGTGCCATCTAAGTTGAAAAAAAAAAAAAAAGAGAGAGAGAGAGAGAGAAAGCAGGTATTAATTTGGTCTAAGGATGACTGTCTCCCAAATCTTTGGTAGATTTATACATCCATACTTGTTGAGGTTCAGCATATGTTTCAAGCCTTCTGTTGATTCCAAGAACAACCTCCCTGACAAGCTTCTGTGCAGCACTTTCATTTTTTTTCAATTGATCCTGTCTGCAGGGATATCCAAAGAATGGTCTGCTAGAACCAACTTGCCATAGAGAAAGTGCCGGATATATTTTTTGTGTTCACCGAGGTGGATGTCCACAGTTCTTCCTGTCTGTCCATAGGCTCGATGACACGAACAGGGTACTTCATAAACTCCTGGATGTGATAAAGGAGAGAATCTGTCCTTAGGTGAATGGATGAGAGTTGCCAATTTCACATAAGGTTTAAATATGGTGCTTAGTTGGTGTTTGTTAAGCACTTTAGATATCTTTTCAGATGTGCCTTTAATGTATGGGACGGTGACAGTTTTGTTGTAGTCTTCTGTGGTAAACAGTTTGGGGGATTTTGGGGGAGCATTTAGTATTTTATCTATGTTATGGGGGACTATAGCCATTGGTCATGAAGATGTGAAGTAGGTAAGAAAGTTCAGCAGTGAAAGCAATGTCACTGGAACAAATTGCTCTAGCTCTATGGGTTAGTGTTTTTAAGATACCATATTGTTGAGAAGGGTAATGGTGTGATTGTTTGTGTAAATATCTCCATGTACGTGTGGGTTTTCTATAAACTGAGAATGATAAGGAACCTTCTGGAAGACGGGTGATTAGTGTGTCCAGGAAGGGCAGACAGTCATTGGCTTCTAGGTCCATTGTAAAGTGAATTTTTGGGTGCTGGCAAACTTCCAACATCTTTCTCTAAATTGAAAGTAATTTATTAATAAGGTGAGACACCTTTTAGCAACTTGTATAGGTAAATAGGACCTGTCCATTGCTTCCACCTTTGGGTCTGGCACCACGTACGAGACCTCAATAAAGGTCGAAACTGGTTGGAAGCTTGGGTGATGAATGGCAATGCTTTAGCCCATGAAGTTTTACTGAGGCGTGGCTGTTGCTGTCACCCAGCTCCTGGGTGGAGGGGTAATGAATGGCAATGATGTAGCCTATGAAGTTAACTGAGGCATGGTTGTTGCTGTTACCCCTCGGATGAGATATAAGCAAATGAACAAATGAGCGGATCTGCTCGGTGGTGGGGTGAACCTCCCATGGTGTTGAGACAACCGGTTCTGAGAGTTCTTCTCAGTGGCAGGGTGAGCCTTTTACTAAGGGGAACAATGCTGAGTTTTTGGAGTTTGTGATGTACTTGAACATTCAATAAAGGTCGAAACCGGTCTGGGTAGTGGCCCTTCCCTTAATGCATAGCATTATACATGTCCACAAGGAGATGTGCTGTGTATTATGGGAGATACTAAGACAAGGTGTGATGAGAGCTAAGTCCACCTTTACTATGAGTTGCCTCAGTCCTGAAAATACTTCAGGCACAAACTTTGTTTGCTTACACTTGGATAAAAGATTAAACTAAATTTATTATAACATCATCAATATTTGGTTAGATGTGGCCAACATCCTAGTCCATTCTAAACCTCCCAAAAATAATATCCCACATAAATAAATCATGGCTCTAAAAGAGGCTACACAATAATAACCACATTACCATAACCAAATCAGACAAAGGAAATGCAACTGTGGTGATGGATACAACAGAATATGACAGCAAAATGCACGCACTTCTCCAAGACCAGTCAACATACCAAATTATAGATCGGGATCCCCCCCAACTTACAAAAGAATAAGGTATGCAAATTATTGAACAAAGTCACTTCCTGGCCTAAAGAAACACTCAACAAACTCAAGCCCTTCCACGTTAAAACACCCAGGATATATGGATCTCCAAATATTCACAAACAAGGTACACCTTTATGCCCTATTGTAGATAGTATAAACAGTCCTACATATTATTATTAGTCACCTCCAGGGAGTCCAAAGACTCATCGAGGGAGGGCATCTACTCTGCTTCCACCACTCAAAATCCACCAACTGACCGCAACTACACCAACACCACCACTGATATTTCTACAGACAATCACAAACATCCATGCCCATGGTGGGATTCGAACCCGCAGCCTCTTGACTGGAGAGCAGACACGCTAACCACTCGGCCAGCCAGCAGTGAGGGACTACAAATAAAAATACAGACTGGAAACAGAAAGGACAATGAGAAAGGAAACGGAATTCATGCTGCTATGAGTCTTTGGACTCCCTGGAGGTGACAAATAATAATAATAATAATAATAAAATAATAATTACCAGAAACAGCACTGACAGAGGTGGACTGGGAGTTCAAAAGTACTGGATATGATGACAGCATTGGAAGATTAAGTCCACAACTGAGGTGATCACTTTGCCTCGATTGGGCAAGAGTAATCATCCAATCTGGCCAGGAGGTAGCAAAGAATGCAGATATTTGTTTAGAAGGAGTGTATTATGAAACTACATAGCCAATAATTATGCAAATCTCAGGAGGTAACTGAAGAAGTGCTATTATTATTATTATATGGATACCTCCAGTCAGGGACTTGTCAAGGGAGAGCTTTGTAAATCATATCAAATGCCTAAGTATCTATCATACTTCTTGAAAGTATTAACCAAAGATCGGAATCCCGATTGAGTTTCTTATTCGGCTTTGAAATAATATGGGATTTAATATCCCCTTAATTTAAATAAATTAAACCAAAGATATACTTACAATGTCTATTAGTAGTTTATTTGTATAGAAAGGCTTAGGTTTTGTTCATTATCCATAATAAGGCTTAATGGAACACCTAACACTAAGAGAAAAAAATACAGTTATTAAACTCACAGATATTTCACTGGTTTTTTCATCCAGCAAAATATTTATGCTCAGATGATGCTTGGTAGAAAACCAGTGCAATATTAGTGAGTTTAATGTATTTTTACCTCTTGGTGTTAGTTATACTGTTAAGCTTTATTACAGATATTAGCTGTTTATTTCATTCACTCACCATGCACAATGATAAGGATCTCAACCTCACATACTTCCTACAATATCCTTACTCAGCTGTAGGAATAACCCTGATTCTATCCCTTCCCCCCCCCACCCATCTGCACAAGTTGCAAAATTTTTATTTATACTGTAAAATCCCCCTCACAACTTGTATGTCTCCATAATATTTCCGTTTTTTTCCTTCTGTTTCTCAAAATTTGCAGATCTCATTCCTTCAACCAGTTTTCATATACAAAACTCCACAGGCCAGATATAGTTTTGGTTATAAGCTTCCATCTTTTCAACTCACCTTCAAGAAGCCAGAGAACCATATCTGAGTACAGAAGCCTAGATATAATCTTATCTGGGTAGTATTCTCTTCAACATTACAATTAACTACCTTAGCAGTATGGCATCTAAATTATAACTCACCGTTACCCCTAGGTCTCTAGCATCATCACCATAAACCACTTGGAGAAATTCTCATTAATATAATACTCATCCTTCATATAACATAATATTTAGCCCTCAGTTCAAAATGCATAAGCATCCACTTTCCAACATTAAATTGATAATCATAAAAATTTTCCCATAATATCAACCTGTTGAAGTCTGCCTGCTCAGATATGCTCTTTTACCACCTGTTTCAGCTTTGCATCATCAGCATATACGAGGTGGTATCAAAAAGTTTCGAGACTAGCTCTGTTTACAAGAAATTACTTTATTTATCTACATTTACACAATATCACCTTCAAAACAGTCCCCTTGCATATCAATACTGTGCTCCCAGCGTTCTTGCCACTTCTGGAATGTGTCCTAGAAGTCTTCTTTTCAAAGCATGTCAAGCACCTTCTGCGATTCGCACTGGATGTCTGCAATGGTGTCAAAATGGTGACCTTTGAGTTGGATCTTCATCTTCAGGAAGAGGGTGGAGTCTGCAGGAGCCAAATCTGGCGAGTAGGGTGGGTGTGGAAGTGGGATCATTTTGTTTCTGGTGAGAAACAAAATGATCCCACTTCCACACCCACTACAGGAGTGGCATAATGGGGCTAGAGCATCGCTGTAATAAATATATTCATCTTAAGGAAGATTATGTGAAAAATAAAAATAATTTTGAAATTATAAATTCGTTTTTTCATTATCAGGCCAAGAACGTTTCAGACCACCCTTGTAAGTCTGAGTATGAAAGGAAACTGGCTCTGCAAACAAAAGACAACCCACAAGAATTCTATCGATATGCTGCAAGTAAAAGAAAGAATGAATATGAAAAAATAATTCTTATAAATGCAGATGGCATGAAGGTAACAGATACAGAAGAGGTTGTTCAACTAACGAGTGCCCATTTTGTTAAAAGTTGTTAACCTGGTGTATGTGACATTGAGCTCACCGCTACCTCTTCACTGGATGAAGAAACTCAAGTGTATGAGGACGAGGTATTAGAGCTGTTGCACAAACTGAATGAGAATTCGGTAATATGGACTGATGGAATATCAGCACGTGTGCGAAAAGAGTGTTCAACTGAACCAGCTACTCCTTTGACCTGGATGTTTATTATCAGTCTCAGAACAGGGAATATTCTGCAGGATGGAAAGAATGTATGGTAATCCCATTGCACAAAGGTGGTGCAAAGACCGATGCATCCAACTATTGACCAATTAGTACTGCAGGAGTGGTGGTGAAGATTTTGGAAAAATTGTTTAGTGCTTGCATTCAGAAATGGATTGACAGTGAATCTCTACTTTGCAATGAACAGAATTGGTTTGTTAAGGGAAGGTCATGTTTTAGCAACTTACATTCTATTATAACATTGCCACTGACAGAATACAGCATGGAAGATTGTTGCATAAATGGGAGAATATGAGATTGGATTATAAAATATTAGCATGGATAAGAGGATGGCTGACTGACAGATATCAAAAAGTGTTCCAAACGGATCAGTCCTTAGTCCACTGTTATTCATTCTCTACATTAATGACATTGGGAAGGATTTAACAGGCAATATACAGTTATTTGCAGAATAATTTGAATAGATTGGAATAGTGAGCACTGGAAGAAAATGGATGTCAGTTCAATATTAGTAAATGCAAAATAATGGACTTTGGTGTGATTAGATATTCAATGTTGTATTATATTGGTGGATTACACTAGAAGAAACTGATCAGGATAGGGATCTTGGAGTTTCAGTAGATAAGAAGTTGAAGTTCAAGGACCATATAGCTAAGATTGCAAATACAACTCAGAGGATAACTGTAATGCTGAAATGATCTTTAACATGCAAAGATAAGGAAGTCATTTTGCCTCTTCATAAGGCTTTGATAAGACCTCACTTGGACTACTGCATGGTCTGGTCTTCTGGTTTCCATGGTGATTCTGATAGAGTGGAGAGGGAGAGAGAGAGAGAAAGTGCACAGGAATGTCAAAAATGACATCAGGATTGTGAAATACTAGCAAACAGGGGAGAGAGAGAGAGAGAGAGAGGTGATATGACTGAGTGAATCTCTACTTTGCAATGAGCAAATGGTTTTACTAAGGGAAGGTCATATTACAATGTTATCATTGAACTAGACAAGAGGAATGGATATACCATGATACTGTTGGATTTTGCTAAAGCTTTTGACAGAATACAGCATGGTAGACTGTTGCATAAATTGGAGAATATGGGTTTGGATTACAGAACGCTAGCATGGATAAGAGGATGGCTGACTGACAGATATCAAAATGTGGTCTATGGGGGATGTTAGTCTGCAAGATGTAAAGTAAACAGTGGTGAACCACAGGGATTAGTGCTTGGTCTACTGTAATTCAATGTGTACATTAATGATATTGGGAAGGATTTGACAAGCGACATAGAGTTATTTGCTGACAATGCAAAGATAGTTAGGTAATTAATCAGGAATGCTACGGATATGCAGTACTTGCAGAAGGATTTCAATAGGCTGGAATTGTGGGTACGGGAAAATGGATGTCAGTTCAATTTTAGTAAGTGTAAAGTCATTCACTTTGGCGTGATTAGATATCCAATGTTGTATTATATTGGTGGGTTATGCTAGAAGTCATGATGAGACTAGGGATCTTGGAGTGTTAGTAGATAGCAAATTGAAGTTCAGGGTCCATGTAGCAAATATTGTGAATATAACTCAAGGTCTGGTCTCCTAGTTTCTGCTGTGATTCTGATATAGTGGAGGGAGTGCAAAGGAGAGTATTAAAAATGATATCAGGATTGTGGAATACTGATTATGAAGACAGATTGAGAATTTGTAGACTGCAGAGAATAACAAACAGGAGAAAGAGGGGGGGGGTGAATGATTGACACAAACTTCTGAAAGGGTTATGCAGGATATCAGTTGATGAAATTTTTCAATTTATGGAGGGTGGGGGAAAGGACAAGAGGGCATCCTTGTAAGCTGAGAAGGGGTAAAGGCTAGATTTTTCTCTTATAAGGTGGTGTGTGATTGGATTGGAATGGAATGCCATTGGATGTGAGTGCAAGCAGTGTGAACGAATTTAAGAATAAGCACAATAGCTGCTGTGTGTAGTATATGTCCTCTTTCTCAATGAGCCCCTGACTCTCTTAATAATAATAATAATAATAATAATAGCTATTTACTGATGATGCGAAGATAGGTAGGGTAATCAGAACTGGACTTGCGTTACTTGCGGAGTGATATTTCAATAAGGTCAAATTGGGGGAATGTGAAAATGGTCATCAGTTCAATGTTAATTTATTTAATGCAAATTACATCTTATTTTATACATTTTGATATAATGAGATACCCAATGGCACATTATATTGGTGTACTTTTGCTAAAAGAAAATGACCAGTTTAGGGATCTTGGAGTTTTAGTAGATAGGAAGATGAAGTTTAGTGGTAATATAGCAGATACTGTGAATACAACTCCGAGGATAGCTGCAATGCTGAAATAGACATTGACATATAAGAATAAAGAAGTCATTTTGCCCATTTACAAGGCTTTGGTATGACCTCATGTGGACTATTGTGCACTGATCTGACCTGCTGGTTTTTTTGAGATACAGTGGAGAGGGTGCAAAGGAGAGTGTTAAAGATGTTATTAGAACTGTGGAATGTAGATGATGAGGAGAGATTAAGAATTTGTGGCCTGCAGATAGGAGAAAGTGAGGGTGATAGACAGAGACTTATAAACTTTTGAAATGATCAGAAAGGATACCAGTAGATGGAATTTTTTATTTTATGGAAGGTGGGGAGAGGATGAGAAGGCATCCATGAAGGTTGAAAATGAATGTCGTCAAGAAAGGGGTGACAGCTAGAGTTTTCTCTCATAGAGTAGAATGATGTGTGACTGAAATAGATTGCCTTTTGAAAGTTGTGAGCGCAGATAATGTAAATGAATTCATTTACATTTACAGTAATATGTGGCCTCCCTCGATGAGCCCCTGCCTACCTGGAAGTCTCTTGTAATAATAAGACCCATCATCTTGAGCTTGTATAATAGCCTCTTATTTGAAATCCTGTTGAATGCTTTGGCAAAATACAGAAGTACAATGATTATATTAACTCCTCTTATACAATTCTGATGTCACACTGTTGTAAAATGTGGGCAGATTATTATTTTAAACTCCACCTTTAACAAACCATCTGTTGTACATTTAAGGTTCAAGTTGCTATTTGTTCACTTTGCTCTCCAATATCTTAACTACTACTCCAGAGATACAAATCAGTCTAATAACTGGCTGCATCATTTCTAACTCCAACTTTGTATAATGAAATTACTGTGCCCTCTTTCTGCTTGTTAGGAATCTTTCTCGTGTTGAGATTAAAGTTAAATAATCAGGTTAGAGGCAACACTAATTCACTTGCACAGTCAGCACCCATGATATATCCATTCCAATCCCACAATGTGGCTACACATCAAGCTCTTACATTATCTTTAATACCTCTACTACTTTATCCACATGTTTTCTGTCTTATTGCATCTCAGCTTCCAGAGAACTAATGGTGTGCATCTGCCTGGAATGCATTTCTCATTAGAGTAATTACTTAAAAACTCAGCAATACCCAGAGCATTCTACATTTTTGTTTTGTGCTTATCACATTTTTTTTAATTAACCCATGGTTTGCTTCCCTTTTACTTAACACAGTGAAAGAAGTCTCTTAGATTTCCCTGGGCTTGTCCATCTAAAAGGCCAAAGAATAACAGCAAGTATCATGGCATAAGAAACTGCAAAGGAAATGCTTGCAGTGCACAGGAAGTGGTCAGGTGATGTTTAAGGGAAGCAGTATCAGACTGCATATCCAAGTTTAGAAGAATAAATTTAGCCAAGCAGGCCAAAGGAAAGTAGCAAGAATGATTATAGATGGTTATAGATTACAGATAATAGGAAGATTGTAAAAGAAAGAGTTGAATTAAATAGCATAGCAAACAGCAGAAACAGACATGTTAACCCTCCCACTTCCTTTCTCTATATCCAACCCTTTATATTAACACTCAGGCATGGAACATAAGATTACTATTAACATAAAGGGTTGGATATTTATTTCATTTACTCAGTGGGTAGAATATTTTAGATTCGTACCAGTCATGGTATATTAGCTTCAGAATTCAACATATGAATTCCAAAAGAATGAAACATTATACATATGTATATGTATAATGTACAATAGATACAATTCTGTATGGTAAGTCTCTCTCTATCATTCCTCCTAAGGAAATCTAACAAATTCCTATTCTCTACAGATCATGATTAGTAAATAATAATTTCTAAGTTCGCTATATCTAACTTTTAAATTTTTATTAAATACAAAACTATATGGCCATTGTACAGACACTGTGAGCTCAAAGAAAAATATTTATCTCTTGTTCTCTGACTCCCATAGTTAAATTAATTTCTGAGGAATGACATCAAATACTATACAAAAAAGTGAACGTAGTATTCTGCTAACAGTAGTTCTATAGTTTCACTTGACTATACATGGAAACTTAACCTCCTTTTCAGCATTTATATAATCACAGCCTTCTTTAACATAATTTTTTTTCTATTTTCTACTCCATTCATTTCATCTGTCTTACCTCTAAAACTCCTCAGATCACAATAAAAGATGTTGAAGATCTCACTTGACTATTATGCTCGTATATATCTTCCTGTAGCAAGCAAGCTTCATAAAAAACATCTTCTTTTCTGAAGTGGGCATGAAGATATTTGCTCTGACAATAGGAATCTCATCTCATCTTCTTTATACCCTCTTTTATCTTGTGGTATCAAGGGTTTACTAATCATCGGACCTCAAACCATTCACAGGATAAGGTGGTCAGCCCTATGCCCCGGTGTATCTTATGTCCTGTAGTTCCTGTAGTGTTGGGTTCTGAAGGCCAGTTTGCCTGTTTTGTGGGATGAAAAACCCCAGGATAAACTGGGGGGGGGGGACCCTACTGTTCACGCCCAAGACCGGCTAACTTAGCTATGGCTAAGGAAGATCCTTCATCAAACTTAGGACACTCTTTCCCTAGGCATATGGTTGCAAAGCGTATGGCCACTAGGCTAACTGATCAGTTCCAAAGGGAAAAAATGTCTTGGAGATTTTATCTTGCTCTGGAGTATATTCTGCATCTGCATGATTTTTTGTGTGAATTCTGCCAGATTTATGGTCTAAATTGCCTTTTTAAGTATAACACAATGGCAGTCAAAGTCAATCATGCAGGCGTCGACCAGTGCTACTAGGCGAATGGTGTGAAAGTCAAATGGCATAGACTTTTCAAAACTGATTCCATGTTGTGAGTACAATATGTATGCATGGCAGAGTGTAAGAGATGTGTTTGTGGAGAGAAAGTATCGATTTGTTACAAGTGCGACAAATCCATACCACGATGCAAAGGATGCTAGAGAAACTGAGGGAATGAAAGAATGCAAGGATGTAGAAGCAAAAGTTACAAAAAAGGGAAAATGAAACGAAAAGTAGAAAAACTGAGAGAATGCAAAGATGTAGAAGTGAAAGTTAGTGATAAGGGAGCGAAAGAAAGTATGAATGAGGAAATGGAAGTAAGGTGTAGCAGAATGAGAGGTAATGAGATTGTAGGAGCGACAGAAAGTGAAATTGTCAGAATGCAAGATTTAATGAAACAGTTACTGGAAATGAAAAATGAAATGAGCAATATGTGGAGCGATGTTAGATATCTAGTAGAAACGAATGAAAGTGTGCAAGAGAACAGAATGAAAGAAAAATGAGTAAAAAAAGTGACGAATGATTCCATAATTAGAGGGCTAGTTACTGAGAGAGTCCATAAGGTCTGCTATCTAGGTGGGAGAATGAGTAGGATAATTAAGGCATTGGCCATGAGGAAGAAACGAGCAAGAGAATTAGTCGTGATTGTAGGAATGAATGATCAAAGTGGACATAAGAAGGATATCAGGACGAATATCAGGAGGCTATTGAGAAGAGTGAAAGATAACAGTGTAGGAGGAAAGGTTGCCAATGTGTTGCCGAGGAATGACGATGATGAGTTGTGACAGAGAGTCAAAATCATGAATGGTATGCCAGTGGAGCTGTGTGAGAAGAAGGGAGTGAAGTTTGTGGATATGGCATGTGCTTGAGGGAAGAATGAAATTATACAGGCATGATGAGTTGTATTAAACAGCTCTGGAGTAAGTGTACTGGAGAAAGTGTTGCTGGATGAAAGTACAGTGTCTGTGATGCGTGCAAGAGATCAGAAGAAGGAGATGAAGGGAAAAATCAGAAGAGTGGTACTGAAGAGACAGAAGTGCTTGGCAGTGGAAACAGTAGTAGTGTCAGAGATGGAGAGAGAGAGAACAGGAATTCAAGAGGAACAGGGAAATGGGGGGGGGGGGAGCTTGGGTGGATAGGGAGACATGTCATAGGAAGAGTGGATGTTGAAAGCGGCAGTGAATGTATGTATGAAGATGGAGTATATTGTGATGTGGGTGGGGAAGTTGAGACTGAGCAGATAGATGTCGTAACTTGTGATAAAGGTGATTGGGCAGGTGTGGTGTGGAAATCACAACCAACACGCGACTTGGATAGGACTGGCTATAGACCTAAAAATGAACTGTTGTGTTTGTTTACAAATACCAGAAGTATCAGAAATAAGGGGGATGAAATGGTTTCAGTGATTGAGTTCATTTGCCCCACAATCATTGGAATAAGTAAAACATGGTTACATGAAGATGACGTCGTAACAGGAATAGAAATGAAAGGATGCCATATTTTTCGCAAGGATAGAAAGGGCAAGAAGGGAGGGGAGTGCTGCTGATGATAGCAGGGGATTTAAGTCCACATAAGGTAGACATGAAAGGGGGGAATAGTGGCAATGGTTATGAGGGAGTATGGCGTAACGTGAAGGTTGAGAGGAAGACATATTTAGTTGGATGTTGCTATAGGCTCGGAAATGTGGAAGGTGGTGATGAAGAAATGTATAAACAACTTGGATTAGTGAACAAAGGAAGGGTAATTATTATGGGCAATTTTAATTATGGCAGTATAGATTGGAATGAAGAGATAGCATTTGTGAATAAGGAAAATGAATTTCTCGAATTCTTGAAAGATAACTATCTCAGGCAGCACATAAAGGAGGCATGCAAGGATCGAAAGTTCTAGATCACACTTCCCTCCAGTTAGCGAAAGTGATCATGAAGTAATTACCTGTATTGTGGCTAGTCATATGCAGACTTCTATGAGGAAAGGATATATGTGGAATTATATAGCTGGTGATTATGACAAGCTTAGGAGACAGCTTGGAGCTATAACATGGAACGATGAGCTGAGCAGTAAGGAAATAAATGCTGCATGGGAACTTACAAAGAAATACATAACAGCATCAATGTACGAATGTATCCCAAAGGCCAAAAGGCTGAATAAGGTAGGTGTAAAATGGATGAATGTGGAGCTTAAACATGAAATCTGGAAAAAGAAAATACTTTGGAGGAAGTACAAGTTGAATAATGGTAATCAGTCACATGAAGAATATACAGAACAAGCCAGGAGAGTGATTCAGTTAGTAAAGAAAACAAGTGCAGTACGAGCAAAAATGAGCAAATCAGGCCAAGAAAAACCTTCATGAGGTTTTTTTTTTTTTTTTTTTTTTTTTTATGTGGCAAATAGAAGGAAAAGACTAAAATATGTATTATACTAATGGAACTCGACAGAAGGAAATTGATGAAATAGAGAGTGGGAAATGATGATAGACACAGAGAGAGAAATACAAAAAACATATTGCAAAAAGGGGCACAAAAATAACTCAAGGGAGCACTTGATTGTTAAAAACACACACTGACAAATAGGGATAAGGAAGTTATCATCATCTCTGCATAAAGTCTTTATATAAAACTATATCTGGATGAGTGTGCTCACATTTGTCATCTTTTATTCTTCTGGATGAGGAAGTTGTGGAAAGAATCCAGAGGTAGGGAAAGAATGAATGTTTGTAGATTACAAAGTTCAGAAATTTAGCTGACAGAGAAAAGAGAAGATATGAGAGACATATAAGCTACTAACAAGGTTTTATGGAATAGAGAGAAAAAAATTTTTTTAATGAATGACAGAATGGGAAAGAATAAGGGTTTTGCCATGAAAGTCAAATAAAAGTTGTGGCTAGCAGCATGAAATGCAGAGTGGATACTCTCTGTATGGGTGATAAGGTCAAGAGTCTGTTTTTTTTCCCACTACATGTTCCTCTTCTTTTTTTTCTTCAGCTTTTGAAACATTAAATATTCAAGTAAGCCTAAATAATTATAGTGTGTCTGCAGTTAAAATAAACAGTAAACCTACTCAAAATTACCCCCCAAAAAACTTAAACTAAAATCTCACAAAAAATCTTCCATGTTCACTTTACCAACATTCATGTCATCAGTAATAATTTAAATGCTGTGCATCATTATCTTCAGTCATTGAAACCAGATGTTCTGTTTCTGACTGAACTCCAAATTTCTGCTACATCAACCACAGCCCATCTTAGATGTCCTTACAACCCGTATATTATTTCTCCCACTACAAGAGAGGTGCTTATGCCTTTATATAGTCTGATATCCCTTGCCAAAGGATGTCTGAATGAGAATTTCACTATTTTGAACCTGACAAAATGTGGCAAAGAATAAGATTTCTTTGCCACATTTTGTTTGACTCATCTGCTGTCTTTACCATTCTGCCAATTTTGAAAATCATTTTGACCCCTAAATTCCTATCTTCAAAGTTCAATTTTATTTAGTCCAAATTTCCAAACAGTGAAGTCATTTTTTTTTGGTGATTTCAATGTCCACAATTCTAACTGGCTCCCTTTTTCGAATTTCACTATCCAAGCTGGAAGAGAGACAGAGATCTTTGCTGTAAGCAATGACCTAATACAGATAATTCATTTCCCCACAAGAATTCCAGACAATCACTTCATTCATCAAACAATCTGGATCTCTTTTTAACTGGTATACCTTCAAGGTGCTCTGTTCAGATGACTGCTCTTCTTGGAGCAGTCATCTAAATAGAGTACCTGAAAGATGGACATGGAAAGAGGGCAAAATAATTTCTCTCCATAAAGGAGGATCTAAGTCTGTGGTAGCAAATTATAGACTAATCAGTATCTCAGGAGTGGTGGTAAAAGTTGGGCAAAAAGAGAATTCAGGAATTTAGAAAAATTAAACATGGAAACTAAAACTCACGTGATATAAATTTAACGGCTGTAAAATTTTTGCTTATGTATCATAGGCATCCTCAGTACATTGAAAAATGGAACACAATATAAAATTACAATTAATGAATAATTTTCAAAACGTGCCACTAAAGCGTTAATAGGACAACAAATGGTCAGTGAAATTTCCAATTAAAAAAAAATACAATAATATAATAATCAGAAATTTACATAAAAATGATGTAATAATATTTCCCATAAAGAGGATAACTGAAGGTAATCAGATCTGTTTGAGTTCAGTCGGTGAAGAAAGGTCTCATAATTCTCTTTATATATATATATATTTATTTATTCATTCATTCATATTGGAGATACCTCCCTTTTCTCTTCTGTCCCTATTTGGACGAGTTGAGCCCCCTAATGCGAGGGTGTTATATATTTATGGCTCTAAATCTGTGTGCATTCATAGGGCCAGATTGCCTGTTCTAAAGGACAAAAAACCCAAGTTTCAGGGTGAACCCCCCCCCCCCCACCTCTGTATGAGACCGTCTAACTCACCTTCAGTTGAAATTGACCTCACGTTATGGACGGGAATCCAAACCAGGTCTTTCCGACCAAAGGGCTTTGTCTATACCAACAGAGCTATAGAAGCACTCTCTTCATATAAGTGCTCTATAAGGAATCAATCTATTTCCATGTAAAAGCTTAGTTTTCTTCCAAAAAATTCTGTGTTTGTTGAAATGACATGTTCTGCTAGAGAACACGAATCGTAACAGTCTGGCAGAGTAGAACATACCATCTCGATCAAACATAGAGTTTTGTGGAAGAAAACTAAGCTTTTATGTAGAAGTGGATTCCTCATAGATCACTTATATAAAGAGAGTTGTGAGACATTTCTATGGAAACAAAACTTAAACAAATCTGTGGCCTTCGGATATTCCCATTATGGGAAATATTATTACATAATTTTTATGCAAATTCCTGATTATTATATTAATATCATCATCATCAAATTCCTGACATTTAACCTCAAGGGGTGTACAGGATATGATAGTACTACATGAAAAATTTACATCATTACTAACTTCCTACCTACAATTTTCTGCCAAATCTGTTACCTCTCAAAGCTACAACATTGTCAGATCTTATATTTATATATCTATAAGGCACTTTTTACCGTATCAATCCGCCTATATCTTGGCCTTCCTCTGGTTTTTTTTTTACCAACCTGGCAGAGAACACTTGTTTGGCTAATCTTTCCTTGCTCTTTCTGTTTAAGTGACGATACCACCTGAGATTAGCTCTGCTAACGCATTCCTGGATGCTGACAATGTCAAGGTTCTTTCCTAATATCCTTGTTTTTAATATGATATTGCCATTGATACCATCTGTTCACACCCCCTAATCTTTCTCAGGACTCTCATATCTGCGGTCTCTGGTCTTTGGTCAAGTGTTTTAGTTCTGACCCAGCTCTCAGATCCATAAGTTAAAATTGGTTTGAACACTGTATTGCATTACAGCTAATTTAGTGTTTTGATTAATTTCTCTCTTATTCCATATAAATTTATTCAGTTGACTTCCTACCATACCAGCTTTGTAGATTCTGTTGTCTATTTCCATATTTAATTTATCATCTTCACTAAAAATCGTGCCTAAGTAGCTGAAATGTTTTACTTGTTCTATAGGTTCTCCATTCACAATGCAGCTGATATTTTCATTATCTTTGTCTTGTTATTGATGACCTTCATACTATCACAACAGTTATTCAATTTAGTCAGGGAATCTTGCAGACTTGTAGCGGATTTATTTAGAAGTATAACATCGTCCGCATAAAGCAAGGAGCTGACATTAACATCTCCAATTTTGATATCAGGTTTAATACCACTTTCCTTCATAATGCAATCCACATAGATAATGAATAACAGAGGTGATAATGTACATCCTTGTCTGACACCAGATTTAATATTAAACCATCTCACTGTACTTTCTTCAATTCTAACTGCTGACTTACAACTCAAATTGTGTAGCTCAGTGGATGTGGCATTTGCACACCATGGTGCTTGACCGCACGAATGAAGACTTGGTGTTTTGTATCTAGTTGGCGACTAGAGGAAATTTTTCTAAGCCTTTTTTCGACCGGGTCCCAAGTTAGTCGATCTCTGACACGGGCAAGCGGGTTTTTTCTCCCGGAAACTTGGTTTTTCATCCCGTAAACTCAAGAAAATCGACCATAGAACCCACACTATTTCAGACATTAAATATATTGTGTTAGGGTTAGGGAGCACGAGATGGCGGCACTTGTTGAGCCGCCTCTTCACTGTGTGCCGCTTAATTAGTGATAGCCTCCAGCTATCTCTGATTGGGTACCGGTGGAGATTGAACTGCCCACTCAGTCTCCAAAAGTTAGATAGGGCTAAAAAGCAGCCTCACCTACTCCCACGGGAATAAAAAAGGCATTAGCTGTATTGCCATACAATGACACCATACAACTGCAGCGTTTTGAATAGCTTCTCTCTTGGCACCTTGTCATATGCTTTTTCCAGATCTACAAAACTTAAATACAGATCTTTGTTATATTCCCATGACTTTTCAACTATTTGTCATAAAGTGAATATCTGATCCTGATAGCCTCTATTTGGCCTGAATCCAGCTTGTTCCTCACCAAACTTCTCTTCCACAATCCTTCTCAACTATACTGCCATAAATCTTACCAAAAACACTCATCAGAGAAATACCTCTGTAATTCTCACCATCAGTTTTATTTCCCTTTTTATATATGGGTACTATGAGAGCTCTACTCCAATCATCTGGAATTCGTCCTTCTGTCCAGGCCCTCTGAACAATGCAGTGTAGCCACTGTAAAACTTTTATACCTCCATACTTTAGCATTTCTGGTCTAATATCATCTACTCCAGTTGCCTTTCACATTTCAGACTTTTGATGGCTTTTTCTACTTCAAGCATGGATATGTATTCCTGATTGCATGCCTGGTCAGTGTTTTTTATCACTGTGCTGTCATCACTGCTAGTTTCATTTAGCAATTTTTCGAAGTAAATACTCCATACTTTAAGGATATCTTTTTCTCCAGTTTTCATATCACCTTTATCATATCTAATTCCTTTTACAGCACTCTTTCCTCCATTTCTGTGCTTCAACAACCTCCAGAATATCTTGCCACCTTCTTGATATTTATTTTCTATGTTCTTACCAAAGTCTTCCCATGACTTTTATTTAGCTAGTTTTCCACAGTGTTTAGCTTTCTTACATTTGTCTCTGTATTCTCTGAGAGCACAAGCTGACTTATTTGCCAGGAACTTTTGATATGCTTTCTTCTTTTCCTTCACTGCCTCTTTAACTTCCTGTGTTCACCAGGAAGTTACTCAGGATGCCTGTGATACATGGGTGAAAATTTCAGAACTATTAAATTTAAATCACATAAGTTTGTTTCCATGTTTATTTTTTTCGAGTATGTCAATTTGCATATCAATATTAAAGCAGCATTCAGGAATGGGTAAATAAGAATATGACACTCTAATCTATGAGTGGAAGCACTGCTTTGTGAAGGGTCAGCCATGCCTGAACACTTTGCCAACTTTTCATAATAGTGTGAAAGATGAGTTGGAAAAAGGGACTGGCTACATAATGATACTGCTGGATTCTGCAAAGGCATTCGACAGTGTACCACAGGGAACTCTTTTATGAAAATTGGAACAAATCAAGAATGGATATGAAACTGGTGACATGGATGCCGGCATGGTTAGCCGAGTGGTTAGCGTATCAGCTCTCCAGGCAAAAGGTTGTTGGGTCAAATCCTGCCGTGGGCATGGATGTTTGTAATTGTCTTTGAAAATATTAGTGTGGTGGTTGGCAGTAGATAGCATTGGTGTAGATGATGGTAGGTGCAGTTAGTAGATTGGTGGAGATGGAGAGTTGTAGAGTGGGTGCCTTCATCGATGAGTCTCTGGACTCCCTGGAGGTGTTACATAATAATAATAATAGTAATAATAATACAGGAGTGGCTGATAGACAGATACAAAAAAGTAGTATATGGAGGAGAAGAATCCAGGAGAAAGCAGGTGACACTGGTGTACTCCAAGGTACTGGACCACTGCTGTCTAATTGGTACATACATGAGAGTGGTCTGAAACATTCTCAGCTTAACAATGAAAAAACGAATTCATAATTTCAAAATTATTTTTATTTTTATACATAATCTCCCTTAAGACTATTACATTTATTCCAGTGATGCTCCTGCACCATTATCCTGTACCTGTAGTGGTTCTCAGTAAGATCTGCAAAATACCCCTCTACAGCTGCAATCACCTCTTGATTTGAAGAAAAACGCTGACCAGTGAGGAAGAGTTTTAGTTTTGGGAAGAGACAGAAGTCAGAAGAAGCCAAATCTGGGGAATAGGGTGGATGTTCCAACAATTCATAGTGCAGATCTCTTAATTTTCCCATTGCCAAAACACCTTTGTGGGCAGGTGCATTGTCCTGATGAAAGATGATATTTTTCTTCTGCAAACCAGGTTTTTTCTCACGAATTTTTTCGTCTAGTCTGGTTAAAACATCGGAATAATATTCCTTGCTTATTGTTTTACCCTTTTCAAGATAATTAATAAACAAAATGCCTTTAGCATCCCAAAACACAGATGCCGTGACCTTTCCTGCTGATGGAACGACTTTGTCTTCTTTGGTGCTGAACAACCGGCTTCTGTCCACTGTTTTGATTGCTGTCTGGATTCTGGTCTGTAATGGTGAATCCAAATTTCATCCATAGTAATAAATCGATGCACAAAATCAGTTTTATTCTTGTTAAAATGCTCCAAGCGCTGTTCAGAGATTTTCATGCAAGTGCGTTTTTGATGTGCTGTGAGCAAGCGTAGCACCCATCTTGCACAAAGCTTTTTCATTTGCAATTCTTCATGCAAAATATATCCTACATGTTCTTTTAAAATGCCTATAGTCTCAGCACTTTCATGCACTTTGACTTGCCGGTCATTCAATACCATGTCGTGTACTTGATCAATGATTTCTGGTGTTGTTACACTTTTTGGATGTCCTTCACATGGATCATCTTCAAGGCATTTAAGCACTGCAGCCATTTCTTAATTGTGAAAAACGAAGGAGAAGAGTGCCCATAAACTTTCATAAACTTCGAATGAATTTCTTTCGGTGTTAAACCTTCTTTTACAAAGAATTTTATAACTGCATGATACTCAATTTTATCCAATTCAAGGGATAAAGACAACACTTTGCTCAGACAGCTGTATAAAACAAACTACTTAATACAATGACCTGCAATTTCACATGGATGCTTATGACAGATGTATCAACTTTAAAAAAAAAAAAATCTTGACGATAGTGTTGCCATCTATGGTCGAGGCCGAGAACTTTTCAGACCACCCTCATAGGAAAGAATCTGAAGGGAGATATTCAGTTGTTTGCTGATGATGATGCACAGTTCGGTAGGGTCAGGGCCGGCGGAAGCGGGCATGAAGAGCATGCAGGCGCTGCTACGAAAGGGGCACGGTTCATAAGTTCATTTTTAAGGAACAAAATTTTTATCATAAAAACAAAAAATGCTTAGAATGATCAATATTAAAATAAATAAGGCCGGATACACCGAATAAAAATTAAAAAAAATTGTATATTGCCGATTCTTTGATCAGCCGACTGTTTACAATTTTGCAGCAAGAGGGCTAAATGCTTGCCTGCAGAATGTTGTGTTTACTGCAGTCTATCTAAAATGAAATGGTGAACGGTTTTTATGCGCAGAAACGAATTTTCGTACAAAACATTTGTTGCTAGTTAAATAATGATATGGTACGCATCTCAGTTGGCTACTGATAGTACCGCAGTGCAGACTATTATTTCGTCTCTGTGTCGTGTTGTGTAATAATTTCTTGTGGGTATAATATAGAAATGAAATCAAAAATTAAAAAAAAGTTATCCAGTGCACGTCATGCTGCAAAAGAAGCAGATATTAAGAAACAAACTGGGGCTCTTAATAAATTTGTTAAAATATTAAAATATTCTGATGCAGATTGTAACCAACTCAGTACATCAGAAATCCGAGTTGAAGAACTGTGCACATGATCAAGTTTTCATGAAAGTACTATTGCAACTATTGAACAAGATAACAAGATGCATGATTTAAGTGAAAAACAGTTAGGAGAAGATTTAGTTGTAGTTGACCATGAAACTAAGACATTGTTTAGAAGATCCAGGTGAATGGGGAAATATTGATGAAAAATTACGAGTTGTTTTAATTGAAATGGGGCCTGTTCAAAAGAAAAATATAATATATCCCAGAGATACATATGGTCGTAAATTTGGCGACACATATTATAATAGAAAAATGGAAAACAGGGAGTTTGTGCCAAGAACATGGCTCATTTATTTCAAAACTTTAAATTCTGTTTTTGGCTTTTGTTGCAAACCTTTCGCACCTACCGAATCAAGCAGTCTTGTAGAAGGTTATAATGATTGGAGAAATGTAAGTACAACTTTGCATAGACATGAGACTAGTTTAACTCACATGAAAAATTTCTTAAAATGGAAGGAAGTTGATAAAAATTTAAAAAACAAAACTACTATTGATTGTCAGACTCAAAGCATTTATGAAATGGAAAAGAAACATTGGACGAGTGTTTTAGAACGCTTGATTGAAATTATAAAATTCCTTGGTAGCCAAAATTTAGCTTTTCGTGGATCATCTGATAAATTATATAAAAGGAATAACGGCAATTTTTTAAAATTAGTCGAACTGTTTGTGAAGTTTGATCCCGTTATGGAAAAATCATGTTGAAAGGGCCCTACAACGAAACAATAGAGTACACTATTTGAGTAAGACAGTCAAAATGAAATATTGGAAACTTTAAGTAACGCAATTAGGGATACAATTTTATTATCAATTCGAAAATCTAAATATTATTCCATAATTTTAAACTGCACACCTAACGAAAGTAAAACAGAATAAATGACCATTATTATTCGCTTTGTTTCCTGTGACAATGGAATTGTCAAGATCAGGGAAAACGTTTTAGGTTTTGCAGATATATCAGATTATGTGCAGTTATGCGCAACAATAATGGAACATTCCCATTGAAGACATTCGAGGTCAAGGGTATGACAATGGGGCAAATATGAAAGGGAAAAAATATGGGATCCAAAATTTGCTTTTGAACAAAAATCCTCGAGCTTTTTCTTAAAAAGTGTGTGCTGCTCATACTCTAAATTTAATCATTAATGATCCAGCCAAAGTAAATGCAAATACAATTAGTTTCTTTGCAATTATTCAAGAAATATACAATTTCTTTTTATTCTCTTACAAACATTGGGCAATCCTTTTAGAGTTCGTAAAAAAATTAACATTGAAACAGCCATCAGAAATGCGATGGGAAAGTAAAATTAATGCGACCCACCCTCTACGATATCAGTTAGGAGAAATTTATGATGCACGTTTTTTAAATAATTTAAATAATGAAAATTTTAATAAAGAAAATCAGCATGAAGCACAAACATTATGTGCTAAAATAAAGGACTACAAATTTATTTGCTCTCTTATAACTTGGCATGATTTACTTAACAGAATAAACCCTGTGAGTAAAATGCTTCAAGACAAAAATATAAACATTACACTTGCTTTAGAATCTATCGAAAACTTAAAAATATTCTTACAAGAGTATCGATCAAATACAAATTTTAAAGAGGTTCTAAAAACGGCAAAAGAACTGAGGGAAGAGGTGGATGGAGAACAAGAATTTAAAACTGGTACGGAAGTTCGACGACGATAGAAGACACGACAATTTGTCTACGAGCATCACAACGAAATGCCACAATCGCCAGAAGATAAATTTAGAGTGAATGTGTTTTATACACTTCTAGATATTGCAATGTGTTCGTTAATAGAACTTTTGAACAGCCAAAAACATATTATGATAATTTCAATTTCTTGTATAGGTTACTACAAATTAATAACGAAGTTTTACGAAAAAATTGTGACGATTTAGAAATTCTCTTGAAGGATGGTGACAATAAAGATGTAAATACAATAGAACTATATGACGAGTTATGTGCTTTCTGGGATATTTTTCGGAAGGATAATTTAAATATTCAAAAGCCTTTCGATATTCTTAATTTTACAGTGTCCAATAATTTATCTTTCCCTAACTTTTCAATTGCTTTAAGAATACTGTTAACCTTACCTGTTAGTGTAGCGAGCGGTGAACGCTCCTTTTCCAAGTGGAAATTGATTAAAACCTATTAAGAACAAGTATGTCACAAAAAAGGCTTGTTAGTTTGGCGTTAATAGCTATTGAAAATGATATATGTACGGAATTAGACGGTGAGACCATTATTTCTAATTTTGTGAATATGAAATCAAAAACCCTAAAATTTGAATTAAAAAAATTTCAAGTATATTTATGTAATTTAATTTATTTTCTGTTATTCTGTAAAGATAAAATTTTTTGAATACTTATATTAAATGTTCTAATTATTTCTGAATTCTTTTCTTATTTTCTCATGTATCTTGAGTTTCTTTTATTTTCCTAAAAGATAGTTCCACTTATAAAAAATATTAAACAATTTTTACAAGTTACTAAAAATTTAGTAGCTTCTAAAATGCAAGATTTTTTAAACTTTAGTTCAAATAAATTTTAACTTTAATTAAAATTCATTTTAATTTTGTTAGCGATTCAGGTCGAAGAGAAGGCTATAATCCCTGTATTATTATATTCAACGATTAAAATGAAGTGGCTTTATCAAATTTTGGTTTAACTTTTGAGAATCTTTTGAATATTCGGGTTTTTAATGATTATCCTGCCTAGTCAACACCCCCGGTTCATTACATTTAGCGAGCCAACGTGTAGCTGTTCTGTCAAAATTTATTTAAGAAATTTCAAATAATTTAAATATTTATTATAGTAAAAGAATCGCAGCCGGATCATTACAGGGGTACTTAGATAGCAATTGCATGTGGGCGACAAAGATCCTAGTGCAGGCTCTGGGTAGGGTAATAGTTAATTGAGGTGATATAGAGAGCTTTCAGGATGATTTAAGCAGCCTGACAGCATGGGCAAAATGTAATGGATATCAATTTTGAAGTGTAAAGTTATGTATTTTGGGATAAAAAGATTACAAGCTGTGTACCACACTAAGGGAGGTATACTGCAGGAAATTGATGAAGCCAGGGATTTGGGGTAGTAGAAGGCAGAGAGTTGAAATTTAGGGGACATATTGCTAAGGCAGCCAAAAGTACCTTAGCAATATTTCAAAGGTAGCTAGGTTAGTTCACAGGATTACCCAGTTATTGAAGAACACACTAACAAGGAAATAAGGGTGTTATTATTATAAAGCCTTGATATGACTAGATTACTGTGCTAATGTTTAGTTATCTGGGTTTCTTGGGAATGAGGAAGTGGTGGAGAGGATACAGAGATGAATGATTAAGATGGTGAGTGGTCTGTGGAATGTTCCCTATGAGGATAGATTGAGGGTTTGTGGGTTGCTAGGAAAAAAGGAGGAGATATGATAGAAATATTTAAGTTACTTTTTTAGGTTTTATAGAATTGATGCAGGAGAATTTCAACACTTGTCTAGAAGGGGTCATTCCTGGAAATTGGGTAATAGTGTGGTTAACAAGGTGCGAGGACTAAATTTTTTGTTTGGAGAGTGGTGAATGAATGGAATGGGTTATGAGAGTTGGTTGTGAGTGGTCTGTCTGTTAATGGTTTCTAGGAGAGGTACAATAGATACTGTGTGGATAGTTTGGATCTTTCACAATGTGTCTTAGGAACTCCATGGAGGTGACTGCAGTAATGATAATAATAATATAATAATTATATTTCACGCCAGTAAGGATTATACTGGTGATGTGTTCCGTGCATATATTTCATTTGGAAAGTTGAAGATAGTAGTTGAACAAGAGAAATGAAGCATGGAAGTTACAGAGATTATCCCTTGATAATGTTATAATGACAACTCTTCATTGAGATTAACTCTGAGTGTTGTTTCATGGGAGAAGAGATAGCACAACATTATGGTCTGAATTGCATAGAGGCGTAAACTGTTGTGCTATTTATAATTTATTGCTATTTATAGGCTTGCTTAGTTGCTGCGCCTTTGTAATACCATTATTATTAGTTTTTATATATACTCCTTTCTTATTCTCACTATTCCATCTTAGTACTGCATACTTACTTTATCTACCTTTTGCCCTACAAGTTTTATGCCTATGGATACTAGAAAATTTATTTGATAAGACTGCGCCACCAGTATCTTTTAATTGGCATAAAACTCAGTAATATGGCTGGCTGATTTCTCTCTCTCTCTCTTTCTCTAACACAAAATTCCTTCAGTAAAACTTTATACGAACAGTCGTGGTCTATTTGCACTTAACTATGCTTTTCGGTTATCTTAGTTGGTTTCCCGCTCTTAAGTTCGTTTTTATTTAGGAACAGTGCATTGTAAAATAAAAAATCAGGTGGCACTCTATTGACATATAATTAAAACACATTTATTTACAATAAAAACAAAGTACATTACATAAGCAATAGGGAGGTCTCTCTCTCTCTCTCTACCTATCCTTATGCTTTTGGTATAAAGAAATAAACTTTCCCTTTTCAATACTAAATGACTATACAATATAATTACTCTGTTACTTCTCTGCTTAAGAAAATCAAATTGTTAAGACTAATTTACTCATAAAGAGATTAGCTAGCTATGGCAAGTTATCTTACAATTATATTCCAGTTAACAACAAATCAGAGGACTCTCTTATAGATATTTGTTATTACTATTTCTTATCAGTCCATTTATGACATATCTCCTAGATTACAAAAAGAATGTACACAAAAGGATGTAACGCACTTACAGAGGTTCTTTGTCACGACACCTTCCACAAGTCCTGTATCAAAGTCTCTATGGTTTCTCCTTCATCTCAGACCTTATGTTTCCATCTGGAGGGTCTTGCTTCGGGGGGGGGGGGGTGTAACGTTGGAATATCAGCAGGTTTTGGACTGCAATCTTCCCGGTACTCAATAGCTCAGGCAAAAAGTTTCAGCATACAGGCTTGAAGATCACTCTGTGGCATTTGGCTTCGGTTGACTTGCAGAAGCACTAGGACATCCGACCAGCACGTGGCATCAGCTGTTCTCCCATTTTTTTCCTCTGGTGTGGGTTCGCCGTAAAGTCTGGTCCTCTGGGTCTGACTGCTTCTGGTTCTCCGTCAACTGCCTCTGGCTCTCTTCAGTAACAGCGCTTCGCTCTCCTGCTTCGGTAACTGGACCTCGCCTCTGCTCTCTCGGCAACTGGACTTGGACTCTCCTCTCGATGTTCGGCTCAGTCCTCTTTTATTTTCGCCTTCGCAGGACCTTGCACCAAGGGTTGTAAACCCCGAAGAAATCAACAGTTCTCCTTGATCTTTTTGTTAAGGCCAACCCGTTCTTTCTTCTCCTCTGTGCACTCTTTTTTCCTTGTCTTGTCGGGCAGCAGAAACTTCTCTGAAACTAGCAGATCTCTTTGATACTAACTTTGAAGGTGTTAATGCACAGAGCTCACAAACAATTTTCTCACACACTTAATCGTAAACAACTTCCTTGTGCTCTTATACATAGCTATTATACAAAGTTCCGATGGCAAAGCATTGCTTTTGTTTTGACATTCTAGAAACTTTAGTAAAAACAGTAAATGCAATCAATTCCCATAAGGTTATTTACATTAATATCTAACATAAAATACAAAGAGACAAACAAGGTTATTTTTGTAGCAGTTCTCCTGAGACTTGACCTTAGTAAAAATCGATGTAAAGCGCTTTGGTATTTTTAAGCTACATCGAGTTTTACAGAGGGCATACAATATTTACAATGTAGTTGGAAGGGCTGCTAGTGAAAAAGAGATCCAGGGTGTTAGAGGAATGATTAAAGTTTTCTTTTAGGCATGTGAACAATTTACATAAGGTCATTAGTGATGGCAAAAGTCTCAGCATTTTGTGTGCTTGGTCTATGTTGGAGGAATGTCAGGTAGTGTTGTGAATATTAAAATCTTTGAGGAAGATGAATTTTGCTGTTGAGAAAGTGGAACTGAAGAATATCAACATTTGAGGAGAAAAAGTCAAAGAGTTCAGAATGGTTTGGAGCACTGGAAGAGTGATGGAGACAGAAGATGAATTTCACTGAGTAAAGTTAATCTAAGGTGATCACTTAAATAGAATGAGAAAGGAAAGTTTAGCAAAGCAGATGTTTGATGCTGAGATGGTAGGGAAAAACTAAGAGGAAGATCAAGATCTGGGTAGATTGATAGAACCAGAAGTGCTCTAGTAGACTGAAATATTACATTTAACAATATTTCAGTGCTGACAAGTAATATACTGATTTAGAAGAAAATTGTTCATAGGAGATTATCAATAATGTAAACTTAATCATGTAGTACTGCCATAGTAGCCTGTACTCTCTTTGAAGGCACATATCAATAAATTGATGATGAAGGTCAAAGTCAGGTGATTCCAGGGTGGATGCCTTTTGGCATAGTATGTCAGACCAAACATATGTACAGATGCCACCTTGAGTCAAAGAGTGTGTATAGTTGAGGACTGAGATGAATAGCACTTGAAAGGCATTGAAATTTGAGTTCAACAGGAAAAGTTGGTCTTTTGTCTGTTAGTTTAGTAAATTCTTCCCTGTGAAGGATAATGAATCTAATACACATTCTAGTTTAATTAATCAAATTCCTATCCTTTATGATGAAATTTTGTGTGGGTAATCTTGAGGGAACCTGCTCTATATGGCAGTCATCTATAAAATTGTTAAAGAATGCCTAGAATGTCTATAATAAACTGTCAAGAAATTTTTGATCATACAAGGGGGAGCCTGGGGGGGGGGTTGAAAGTTCTGATAAACACTTAGAACAAAAATGATATTAAAGCAACTGATATAACCAAGAAAGAACAAATGAGGATATAAGCTCTGCTACTAATATGTTCTTTCTTGTGGTTATATCATTTGCTTTATTATCACTTTGTTCTAGGTGTTTATCAGAACTTCCCAGACCACCCTCATAATTTTTGAAGTGTTTCAGAAAATATGTGATGGTAAATCGAGAATCAATTATTGAAATATTGATATAAAAGCAATCTCATATACAATCATGTATTTTTAAAGATGTAGCTTAAACAAAATTAGCAGAGCTAACTGATTCTTAAAATTCACATAACACAAGAAAAGGATGAATAAAATTTATTAAAAAGCCATATATTACAATCTTAAAATTACAGATAATCGGTGGTATTAGGTAATAAAATACAGAGTAGTTTATGTGTGATTAGAATAAGTAGATTTTCTCATATGAGAAAGTCTTACATTACACATAATTATTTTTTTTAATAATTAATACAATTACGTAATACTACTATACTTTCTCATTTTTTTTGCTTTGCGTGTTTTATGTATAACATCGCGCAGCTCTCACCGTTTTAAATACTCCACTATTCTAGTAATACCTTGTCTTCTACTACTTAATGCTAGTGAAAATGATCTGATATTTTCACACACATATCAATATATAAAATATATAAACCAAAATATATAAATAAATTTTATTCATCTTTTCCTTATAATAAAATTAGTTTAATCCTTTATCCAAGTGTGAGCAAACAAAGTTTGTGCCTGAAAGTATCTTCAGGACTGGGGTAAGGTGGTACAACACCAGAGCAACTCGTTGTAAAGGTGGAGAAAGCTACCAACACTCCTATCTCAGTATCTCCTATAATGCAAAACACATCTCCTTGCGGATATGTCTAATGTTATGCATTAAGGGAAGGGCCACTACCCAGACTAGTTTCGACCTTTATTGAGGTCTCTTCAGTGGGAGCCAGGCCCAGGTGGAAATACCAGGCAGAAACATTTGCAGGTCATCTCTACCTATAGGATTTGCCAAATGGTGTGCCACCCTTTTTTAATAAATTACTCTGGATTTAGAGAAAGATGTTGAAAGTTTATTTTTCACTTGGTTAGAGTATAATAAAATTAGTTTAATCCTTTATCCAAGTGTGAGCAAACAAAGTTTGCACCTGAAAGTATCTTCAGGACTGGGGTAAGGTTGTACCACCTTACCCCAGTCCTGAAGATACTTTCAGGTGCAAACTTTGTTTGCTCACACTTGGATAAAGGATTAAACTAATTTTATTATACTCTAACCAAGTGAAAAATAAACTTTCAACATCTTTTCCTTGTGTTATCATGTGAAGTTTAAGAAATGTTATTGCACAAGTATCCTTAAAATAGCAAATACTGGAGCTCATACAGTTTTTATGGTTATGCACAAAGATATATTAGAGCACATTTATTAGCAATTACACTGGTGACCAAAACCTAAGGACGAACACAATTTCTGAAGATTACAATTGCAAATTCAAACAAATTAGCTTATGGCAATTTGTATAGCTGGCAATTTCGAGTAGAATGCAGATTACATATATATTTAATTCAAAATTTCAAATTGCATGCAAAGAGATCATGAAAGTGGTACTGCTTACCATTGTGAGAATGTTCTTGAGAGGGAAAGATACAACGGTGCTCGGGTCAACATGTAGGGAGGCATTAAGCTTAATGGATGCACAGAGTTACAAGTGCTGGAAAAAGGGACTATGACTGGTGAATGACACTGCAACGAAGTTCTTCAATGTCATGTTCAGTTGTTCCGTGGTGCCTTAGGTCAGGGCTGTCCAACCTTAGGTAATCCGAGGGCCATTAAAATAAAAAGATTTATCCGAGGGCTGCATCCAGAATAACAAATACAGTACATATATTAAATTACTTGGAGAGTCCTACCGTTAGTTAGGTTTAGCAAGCAGTTTGAAAATTTCATAAGAAAAAAAGTACGGTATCACTCAATAGATGAACATACGAACACTAATTGTGGGCTCACATTCACCATGAGCTCCTGGAGCATACATGTTGGAACAAAACAGTGTAAGAATGCTTCTTTGACACATCTAATATTTGAAAAACACGTGGGTATATAGGGTATATGTAAAAACACCAAATAAAATTATCAACATCGAGATTATCAATTAGTGAAAGAATTAAAATATCTAATATGCATTCAATTCAAATTGTTATTTTATTTTTTCGCTCATGAAAATCAAAACCCACAGGCCCTGGGGTGAGGGTTTTGATTCACACCCCAGGCCGCATCCGGCCTGCAGGCTGTGTTTTGGACAGCCCTGGTGTAGGTGATAATATGGCACCTTGTGGGACACCGTGTTTTATTTGTATACCCCGGCTGTAATATGTGTCAATTTTTGTTACTTGTGTTCTGTTTGAGAGATAGTTCCTGAACCAGGTATGCAGTGTTCCTCTTATTCCGAATGAGTATAGTTTGGTCAGTTCATGTTCAAGTGTATCAAAAGCTTTGGTTAAGTCAAGAAGTATGAGAACAGAGTACTTATTTTTATCTAGGGCTTTGTTTATGGCGTCGATGATGTCATATAATAAAGTGATAGTGCTTTTTGTTTTCTGAAAGCCGTATTGGTTTTGTGAGATAATGTACTTCTGTAGTCTGGTGTGTGTTATTTTCTCAAGATTTTTGAGATGACTGGTAGGCTAGCTATTGGTCTGTAGTTCTGTGTATCATTTCTTTTACCATGTTTATAAATTGGCATAATTCTTGCAGTTTTTAGTTGTGGAATAATGCCAGTGTTGAATATTATGTTCATGAGTCTCATCAGTATTGGATTTATTTGTTGAAAGTGTGTTAAAAGATCTATGAGTCTTATTTTGTCTATTCCTGGAGTGGTCTTTTGTTTTAGCTTAAGAGTGCTTCCTTCAGTTCCTGTTTTGTTACAGGTGGAAAATACATAGTTTGCTGTTGACTTTGTGTTGGTAATTTTTTGTTGATCGTCGGTAGATTATCTTTTTTGAGTTGTGTGATATTGTTTGTGAAGGTGTGGTTGAATGAGTCTGCTAGTTCCTCTTGGTTTATATCCTGACCGAAGCTTTTTGCAATAAAATCTTGTGCCGAAGGTTTTTTTTTTCGAGTTAGTGATTCGTTAAGTGTAACCCATGTTTGTTTAATATTTCATTATATTCCCTAAATTTTTGAAAGTAGTAGTATCTTTTTGTCCAACAAATAATTTTTGTTAGTTGATTTCTTGTGTGTTTGTATAATGTTTGTAGATTCGTGTTACTGGATGACTTATTTTTAGTCTTTTCCATGATTTTCCTTTACAGTAATACTGTTCAGAATGTCTGCATTCGTCCATGGATTATTGTCTGTTTGTCGCCTCGTTTGTGCAGGCTTTGTTGCTTTTTTTGTATATTTCTGTGAATATTAGTTCAAAGATCTCGTATAAAGTTACACGGTCATTTATTTTGAGTGGGCAATTCCAGTCTGTATTTTTTACAAGGTTGTTGACAATGTTCTTTAATATGATGGAGTTTTGTAGAGTTTTTGCAGTGCTGTGGGGAGGAGGAAGTGGCGTAATGAAACGAAGCTGAGACAAAGTAGTGATCGGAGTGGTGTTAATTGATGAGGTATATGTATTGATGGGGCCCATATGTTGATATGGTTAATGCATAATTGTGTTAGTGATTTGTTGAGTATTTCTTCTCTTGTTGGGGAGCTTATGGTAGGGTTTATATTGTACTCACTTAGTATATCAAGGTATGTGTTAGTGGTTGAAGATGCATGGTCTAGAGCAGAGCTGTCCAACCTTAGTTAATCCGAGGGCTTGGATTTATCCAAGGGCCACATCCAGAATAATAAATACAGTACTTATATTAAATTACTTGGAGAGTCCTATGCACCTGGAGCATGCATGTTGGAACAAAACAGTGTAAGAACGCTTCTTTGACACATCTAATATTTGAAAAACACGTGGGTATATAGTGATGTAAAAACACCAAATAAAATTACCAACATTGAGATTATCGATTAGTGACAGACTTAAAATATCTAATACACATATTATTCAAATTTTTATTTTATTTTTTAGCTTGTGAAAATCAAAACCCAAAGGTGGGCCACACAAAATTGCGCCGCGGACCGCATTCAGCATGCGGGCAGTGTTTTGGACAGCCCTGTAGTAGGCGAAGAATTAATTTTTATGGATGACAATGCACACTATATCATACACAAGTAGTGGATATACTTTTGGAAACTAAGAATATTAATCAAATTGAATAGCCAGAATGCTCTCCAGATCTCAACCCTCATAGAAAACGTTTGGGATGCAATACAGAGACGCACTGATGTTCGAAATTCTCTCCCCCTCAAGAAAACAAATAAGGCCTTATACTTGCTCTGAAGGAGAAGTGGGCTAATTTTGCTTCAAGAACTCTCCTGAATCATTTGGTGCTAAGAATGGTACAATATTGTGAGAGTTCCATCGCAGTTTGAGATGGACATATTCCAATCTCTCTCACTTTCTCTCTCTCTGCATAGTTTTCTGTAAGCACTGTACATGAATTCCTTAAGTACATCCTTAGGAAATTTGTAACTTTTGCCAAAAAATGTATTGCAATTTAATTTGCATGAAATTTATAACACATTCATGTAATGTAATTTCTTAGTATGCTGGGAATAAATTGATGCCCAAATTTGGATGCATTCATAAAAATATTTTCATAATCATGTAAAAATATAGTTCGGCCAAGCTTTTGGACACAGGTGTATTTCATCAAATTCAATCCATTATAACACTAATACATGCAGTATGGCAATTCATATTAATCTCTACATTAGTCTTTATTACTGTAGGTTAGCCGAGTATTTCTAGTTTTCAATAATTACCTCTGCAAGAACACATAACGCCTGAACACTGTATTGTGAATTACACGAAGTTAAGCTACCAACAGATGTTTCAGCTGGGATTGATTTCTCTTGGATTTCTGGTTTTATTGGCTCTGAAAGATAAGAATGACTCAGTAATACCTTGAAAGGACCAAAACACTTCGCTCTCTCTCTTATGAAGAGAACTTAACTGAATTGAAATCATATTGAAAGTTTTAGCATATACTTGAATATCCTAAAAGCATAAAGAACATAAAGAAAAATCCATAAGCATAAAGAACGATAGGAAGTATACATACGAGGGTGGTCTGAAAGGTTCTCGGCCTACAATGAAAAAACTAATTTATAATTTCAAAATTATTTTTATTTTGTAACATAATCTCCCTTAAGACTAATACATTTATTCCAGCAATGCTCCAGCGGCATTATCCCATCCGTGTAGTAGTTCTCAGTAAGATCTGCAAAATACCCCTCTACAGCTGCAATTACCTCTTGATTTGAAGAAAAATGCTGAACAGTGAGGAAGAGTTACAAGTCAGAGGGAGCCAAATCTGGGGGGATAGGGTGGATGTTCCAACAATTCATAGTGCAGATCCCTTAATTTTCCCATTGCCAAAACACCTTTGTGGGCAGGTGCACTGTCGTGATGAAAGATGATTTTTTTCTTCTGCAAACTGGGTCTTTTCTAACGAATTTTTTCGTCTAGTCTTTAAAAGATTGGAATAATATTCCCTGGTTACTGTTTTACCCTTTTCAAAGTAATTAATAAACAAAATGCCTTTAGCATCCCAAAACACCGATGCCTGTTTGGATTCTGGTGTGTAATGGTAAATCCAAGTCTCATTCATAGTAATAAATCGACACACAAAATCAGTTTTATTCTAGTTAAAATGCTCCAAGCACTGTTCAGAGATTTTCATGCGAGTGTGTTTTTGATCTGCTGTGAGCAAGCACAGCACCCATCTTGTGAAAAGCTATTTCATTTGCAATTCTTCATGCAAAATATATCCTACACATTCTTTTGAAATGCCTATAGTCTCAGCAATTTCGCGCACTTTGACTCGCCGGTCATCCAATACCATATTGTGCACTTGATCAACGATTTCTGACGTTGCTACACTTTTCGAACGTCCTACACGTGGATCATCATCCAGGTTGGTACGGCCATGTGTAAACTCGGCATGCCATTTCTTAATTGTCGAAAACGAAGGAGAAGAGTTGCCATAAACTTTTATGTACTTTGAATCAATTTCTTTTGGTGTTAAACCTTGTACAAAGAATTTTATAAACGCACAATACTCAATTTTATCCATTTCAAGGGATACAACACTTTTGCTTCAGACAGCTGTATATAGTGTTGCCATCTATGGTCAAGGCCAAGAACTTTTCAGACCACCCTCATAAATAAGTAATTTACATAACTTGGACAACTTCATAAAAATAAATATAACTGGCTATAAAGCTAATATTATTGTATATCCTCACAATTACTTTAACACATCTGCAATTAGAAAAAAAAAATAAATAAAAGAAGAAAGCATGCAAATGTATTATCTTTATATGATCTATAAAAATATCAAATTATTGTGGAACGTGACATAAAAAACTGCAAAACCTTGACAATTTTTACTGATTATAAATAAAACAACAAATTAAAAATTCAAAAAGAATTTATTCAAACAAAAAATACAGATTAATAATGGAAAAGCAAGTGATATTAATTCAAACTGGTAATTAATGTGAAGGATTAAATTTCTTTTTGTTTCATATATTCTTTCAAAATTTGGTTTAACTGTGGACAGCTGAATTCTAATATCAGGAGTGGCATCTAACTTACTTCTGTATTTTGTTTTTGTCATAGTGTAGAGCAAAAATCCACTTTCGCACAAATGTGATACTAAACGGCAACAAACAACAAACTGCCTTTTTGAATAAATCTGGATATTCTTCTTTCAAGTCACACCAACACTTGTATAATGAAACTTCATTAAATTTAACTTTTATTTGGCTGTTTGATGTCAGGTCGATGAGATTTTCATATTCTGAAGTAGATAGTTCCTATGGTTTTTCTTGTATATTGAAAGGATTGAAAACTCAATAGTTATTGTCATCTTTTATTAGAGGAAAGTATTCATTTAATGCCAAATTTATTTATTTTAGATGACAAATAATTTATTTTCTAATTTCCTTGACAATTTCACAGTTCAATTCCCGTAAAAGGTCATTTAAAGTTGGACATGGATCCATATTATTTTTTCAGCAGCTTGTCTAGTATTGTAACTTTTGTAATAATGATTCGTGTTGAAAATATTTACATTTTATTCTTGAAGGGAGAGAGAAAAAACATTCAATTTTGTGACTATATCTTCCAGATAAGCAATTTTTATCAACCACAAAACGTTTCTAATGCAATCTGTTAACAGAAATTTGTCTTTGTGTAAGACTATGGCAAGCTATTCTTGTAATTCAAAGAAGATTCTGCCACATTAGTCATCTAATTTCAGCATGCACCAGCAAAGATGCATGTTGGCTGCCCGTTATCTTTACATATCATTTGGAATACTCTTGTTTTTAATGGTTGTTTTCACGGAGTTAATAATTTTCAGTGCTTCATCTAAAATACATTTTAAAGATGAAAGGACATTTTGAGCAACCAGTACATATCTATGAAGAACACAGTGACTACTCGTACACGTTTTAGCAACATTTTTAATTCATGTTACTGCTCCTTTCACAGGTCCTATCATTGACTTCGCACATCGCTATATACACTGAAACAATTTTCTCCCAACTTATTCCACGAGTCTTCATAAAATTGTCAATGCATTTAAATATCATTTCTCCTGCTGCATTAGTTTGTAAATTTTCATTTACAAGACCGTCTTCGAGTTTCTGAGTGAAACCCCCCCCCACCTAAATATGAGACTGGCTAATTCACCATAATTGAAAGAGACCAGATAAAGGTTCCTCATGTCACTGACAGGAATCTAACCAAGGTCTTTCCAACCAAAGGGCTTTGTCTATCCTTTTTTCCAGACCGCCTAGTTTCACCCAGGAACAACATCCTTACTTTTGATACACCTAAGCCTCCAACATTTCTGCAAAAGCAGAGTATCTCAGCTGTCCTGGTTAGAATATAAATCCTTAATCCACTAAGATGCTTTAAATGTCAGAAATACGGGCATGCCCAAACTGCCTGTCATGGTTCTACTAGCTGTGCCTGATGTGATAGTAAAGAGGATAACAACAAATCTTGCTGTGCAAAAAAAAAGCTAAATATGTCAACTATAAGGGAGATCATCCAGCTTACTTTTGTGCATGCCAGAAGTGGAAAGATGAAAAAGAAATTCAAAAAATGAAAACAGAGCAAAATAACACATGAGGAAGCAAAGAGAAAGGTAGCCAACATCACACCTGCTCTGAGATCCTCTTATGCTGAGAAGGTAACAATTAAGAAAGTGCCAACAGCAACTCAAACTCGTATGTCTGTTCCACCATCTGATAATTTCACCATACCTAAACTTTATAATCGCAAGTGATTCTCTATTGAGCGCATCAATCACATGACCTATGGCCTTACTCCAGAGACAATCCAAAAATGACCCATTTGATGAGAATCCAGTGGTCAAAAAAATTATGTCAAAGATACCAGCAAAGGTTGGTCGATTGGTAGAGCCTCTGCTACTAACAGCTCATGAAAAAAGTTAAGCAAGTTTGAGCACAGTTAGTAGATGGAAGGAGAACAATCATTCAATGCTATTGGCACACTCTCCCTCGATGAGTCTTTGGACTCCCTGGAAGTGTCACATAATAATAATAATAATAATATCACTTAAAGATAAACCACCAGACATTCCCACAGAAAAAATGGATACTTTGGTATCCACTGAAAGTAAATTAAACTTATCAACTGACTCTAACACATCAGAAACATTGAATACTTTACCAGAGAAAGAGATGGACACTGACAGTCCTTACTTCCCAAAAACAATTGATAAATATAAACCTGACAAAGGTAAGCCCTCAACCTCCTGAAAACCGGACAAGTCTATAAAGTCAAAACAAAGCAAAATTTTTACAATGGAACTGTCATGGATTTTGCCAGAATATCGATGATATCAAGATTTTGTTGCAGAAACACAAACCTTTCTGTTTCTGTCTACAGGAAACGTACTTAAGACCTAATGAAGACCCTACCTTCATTAAGTCTTAAGTACAAGGACAGAACTGGAGGTGATCCTACTCATGGAGGAGTGGGTAGTCACATCCCTTTCCATCATCAAACTTAATACTGCTCTGGAAGCAGTAGCAACTTGCCTCTCTGTGGGATTTCTTATTACAGTATGTTCGATTTATTTACCACTGAGTGCTGAGTTAAATGAACCTGATCTTTGATAACCTTATCTTGCAAACCACCTGAACCCATACTTTTGATGGGGTAAATTTAATGGTTACAATACTCTGTGGGGTAGTGTCAACACTAATAAACGAGGTCGAATCAATGAAATTATCCTTGATAATAATGAACTCTTCCTTTTGAATAACAGACTTAACACTTTCCTCCATATGCCTACCCATTCATATTCTGCAAATGATCTTACAATCTACTCCCCCTTCTATTGCTCACGTGGAACGTTGAAGAGAACGTATATGGAAGCGATCACTTTCCTGTTCTTTGCAAAATGTCTTCACAGGAACCATGTTCACCCACATGAATACCCATATGGAAATAGACCAGGCAAACTCGAATAATTTTTCTCATCTTGCAAAATTTAATGCTGATACCATCAGTCAAGCATCTATCAATAAAGGGGTAAAGTATATAACAGAGTGCGCTGTCCAGGTAGCAACAGCCTACATGCTGAAAACATCATCTGTTTCCTCTCTATCCAAAGCCTTGGTGGAATCCAGAATGCCAGACAGCCAAAAAAAGATCAACACAGAGCATGGGATATATTTCATAGATACCCTACCACATCAAGCTTAATAACTTTTAAGCGTTCTCGGGCCAAAGCATGTTATGTGAGATGTCAGAGTCAAAAACAATCATGGGTACAATTTACTACATCAATTAATCAAATGACCAGTCCAAAAATTGTAGGGATAAAAGCCAGAAAATGAGAGATAGATATAGAACATACCATTTGTCTACCTTAGACCATAATGTAAGTGTTATTGCTGATCCCAAAGCTATTACAGGCACTTTGGGAGAAAATTTTGCCACAATCCAATAAGAGAAATAAAGGCTAACTTTTTCTACCAATATTCTTGAGCAATACAATTAGCCATTTGTTAGGGAGGAACTAGAGAGAGCTCTTCTACTGTCTCACCCTAGTGCAGCAGGGCCTGATGACATCCATTATGACATGATAAAACATCTATCATCATCTTCTATGGACCTCCTTCTCTTAATATAAAACAGAATACTTGCAGAGGAAGTGTTTCCAGATTCTTGGCATAGGGCAGTTGTCATTGCTATCCCAAAACCAGGAAAGGATCCAACACAAGCAAATAATTATCAACCTATTGCTCTGACCAGCTGTCTTTGTAAGATACTAGAGAAAACGCTTAATTGCAGATTTCTCTGGTATTTAGAAAGCAACAATCTTCTCTCTCCAATACACAATGTGGGTTCTGTAGATATCATTCAACTTTAAACCATTTGGTTCGTTTATACAATAAACTTGTATAAAAGATGCATTTCTGAAGCAAAAACATTTTGTTTCAGTTTTCTTTGACAATGAAAAAGCTTATGACACAGCCTGGAGATATGGCATATTAAAAGACCTCTATAACCTGGGTCTCAAAGTACACCTTCCTGTATTTATTAAAAACTTTCTGTCCAAGCAAACTTTCCAAGTTAGAGTGGGAAGTATGCCATCTTGGCCATATTATCAAGAACAGGGTGTTCCCCAAGGCTCCATGTTGGAGGTTTAATGGAATATTATCAGCACTGAGAAAGGATTAAAACTAATTTTAATACTTCCAATATTTTGTCTCCGTCACAGAGACATCCTCAGGGATTACAAAAAAACTTTTTGTAACAACATACACGCACAAATGTAATACAATATTGAGTGAAACCAAAGTCCTATCTAGGCGGTGCGCCCTCTATTGGCATTTGTAGGTGGCCTAGGATGTAAAGAAGGATCTCTGATAATTAATGTTTCCCAAATTTTGGGAAGTTTAATGCAACTGTATTTGTTTAAATTTGGTTGATTTCTGAGTGCAGATGCAAAGAATAGCCTTTCTTTTTTGAATTTACTATGGTGGAGCATGGTGGGTTTTTTCCAGGAGATCCTGTGGGTTGTATCCAAAACATGGCCTGCAAGGCCAGATTGACCATAATCGTGATTGCAGATGTATGACTTGTGTTCTTCTAACCGGATAGTTGCTGATCTGCCTGTCTGTCCGAAGTAAGCCAGTTTACAGACACAAGGTACTCTATATACTCCAAGGCACTGAGAGAGGAGGGAGCTGGTCTTTGGTGGAACGGATAAGGGTAGCAAGTTTACGGTGGGACTTAAAAGCTGTATGGAGGTTATACTTTTTTAATGATCTGGCTATTTTTTTCTGATGTGAATATAAGGTATGGTGATGGCATTTCTGGAGTCCTTCTGAAGAGATGGTCGGGGAATGGAGAAGGACTTGATTATTTTTTTAATTCTGTAGTCACTGTAGCCATTAGAAAGGAAGGTGTTGAATATGTTTGAGTTCAGTTGGAAGGGCAGTTTCACTGGAACAAAGACTTGTGGGCTCTATTGGTAAGCGTTTTAATAATTTAACAACCACTGCAGGATTTGAATTCATAGCTACAGGAATAGGGTGGGTAATCACTTTGCCAACAGGCCAGAGTGGTTAGTGGACCAAATTTGCTGGACAATTGTTTCCATCACAACACCTATCCAAAATCCTCCATTTCTTTTTAAAGTAGCGAAACAGTTTTACGAAAACTACAAATCTTTGGAGGAAAGATCTGTGCTGTCACTGAATGATAGCCATTTACCCATTTAGCTGCCAAATGGTAGCAGCATAATACACAAAAAACTATCAGGCACAAGAGAATATCATCAGTGGAGAAATCTGCCTACTCTCATTCTAAAAGCAATGTAGGCAGTATGGATAAATGCCAATTTTCATTCATTTTTATTTAAAAAATTTCATTAATAATGTTCAACTTTTTTATTTTAATTAAAAAAAGAATGATATACCATTAGTATCAGCATCATTACTTGGGACTTCTTGCTGAGGACCAGGTCGGACAGCTAAATTACGCCATAACCAAGTAGTCTGTTCTAAAGATGCACATGCCACTGTACTGCATGCTTCTATTAATTTCTGGGCAATATCCTAAATTAAATCAACTTGATAAAAAGATTGTAAAATATATGCAGTGTATACATATTTCTAAACAAAAATTTTGAGATATGAATACAGCTAAAAGGATAAAAATTCAATTATCCTTGATATTCTTCATTGCAATCCTTTTACTAGTAGCATCATGTAGCTGCTTAAACAATTTTTTAAGTTATGAGATTTAAACAGTGCTTGAGACTTGTCCACCACTTAAATGTTTTTTTTTAAAGTGTTATTGTTATTTGGTTATCTGTGTGTCTTTGTCAGAACAACTGTGTTGATTATTTCAATTAACCAGATGACTTTGATAAAGATCAAAGTGCTTTTTAAGTGTATTCTCTAATTTTTCTTTAGATGACCTATCTTTTGACACTGATGATGATTTAAGTACTTAAAAAAATACAATATTTACATGCAATTGTGTACAAGGGTAGGCTGAACCGTAATGCTTATTGCTTTATAAAACCTTACATGCTATACATGCTCAGTTCTTTTTTGCCGTAAAATGTTTTAACTTTTATTATTATTAGTATTCTGCAAGTTTTTAACAATGACCAGTTCAAGTAATATCTATGTGCAGCAATGGATTTGTTACTAAGTTCCTAGTCACATTAGTAGGAGAAAAGCCTAAGGGAATTCATTAGAAACTATTCAGTGCATACAGCACCAATGTTGACAATGTCAAAAGATAGGTTATCAAAATTAAAATCAGAGAATACACTTAAAAAGTTAACCCAGATCAGGAAAACTATTGAACACCACAACTGATGAAAAGTGGAGAATGATCAATGAATGAATTCTTGAAAGAGTGCTGTGTGAATGCAAAATAACATTATTTATGGATTGTAGACTCTAAATAGCATATAAGTGATGACTCACAGACTGGATACCAAATAATTTGTTGCAAATGAGTAACACAGGTGGAAGATATTCAGGACTTGAGATTTTTTTCTGACAATTTAGATTCCTCCTGCATTTCTAGGTATACAATTTTGTACTTGCCACACAGAAATGCATAAAAATTTTGTATTTTGCAAAATGCACAAGTACCTATAAGATATGTTGTGTCTGCCGAGCTTTATATAAGTTATTTCTGAACTCCAAAACTATTATTTTTCAGAAAATACTAAAATATTAAATATAATACCTTTAATTAATACTTTCCTATATTTCGGCAATGTTATATTGCCATCATCAGGAATCACAAACACAATGATATGTGCACGCAGACACTAACACTAGACAAATAAGGCTGAAGGCAACCAAATTTCGGCCTCGAGTCCTAAATGGCACCCCCTAGTGGGCTAGATTTGGCAGTCTCGACCTTTGAACTGAAGACAAGTACTTCCCAAATTTGTTGGGGTTTGAAAAGTTTTTCAGAGCCGAGGCAGATTCAAGGAATAGCCTCTCATACTTGTATTTGCTGTAGTGTAATAGAGTGGCCTTCTTCCGGCATATCCTGTGGTGAGTGTCCAAAGCATGGTCAGCAAGTCCTGAGTGGTTGTACTGGTGGAACTGGATGTAGCCCTTGTGTTCAGAAATTCTGATATTGGCTATACTGCTTGTTTGGCCATAGTAAGACAGTTTGCAACTGCAAGGGACCTGGTCGACACCTAGTAGGTCCAGGGAATGTGGTTGGTCTTTGGTGGACTGGATACGGGATGTCAAATTTTTGTGTGGTCTGTAAAGCAGTTATAAGGTTGTATTTCCTTAGGATTTTTGTCAAGTTTTTGGATGTGTCTTGGATATATGGAATGGTGATAGATCTTAGATCTATCACCATTCCATTGATAAAATTCCATTCCATATCACTATTCTTTAAATCTAACACCATTCCATTTATATCTACTGTACATATAATAAAACTGGATCTAACTTTCATAATCATTTTAGTAGCTTTTCTGAGAAACTAATATATTTATTAGTTTCTCAGAAAAGCTACTAAATTCAAAAAACAGTGCTGTTGAAAGAACTATGCGATTGCAACCTTTGGTTAGAAAATACAGGTCTGATTCACACTGCTGATGTGATGAATATTCCTGTAGAATCAGATTACTATGACTTTTTTTTAAATTCAAGATGAGTTCTTAATAACTAAGGAGTTTTCATTGCAGATGTAGACACATTAGCCTTAGAAGGTACAATGCAATTCAGTGAAGAGCATCTATGTGTAAAATGGGGCTTTAAGAGGCTTAAGTGAAGCATACTGATTTTGAGATGGTAAAATACTGGAATCTTGAATAGAAAAAGTATCCAGTAAATGAATCTAGAACTGGAGAGAGAGAGAGAGATTGACCTAAGGACTGCACATTGGAACCAGTAGTGCTCCTCTTCCCATATAAAAACTGATCACCATTTGAGAACTCTCTCTGAAATCAACAAATGTGTCAAAACAACATACCAGTCCTCTAAAAAAAAAAGCATGCAAGTAGAAATTATAAGAGCACGTTCATGTGATGTGTATTTGGTCATAATAAATACTAAAAAGTCTTCTGGCTCAATGGCATCTCTCCATTTGTACTCAAACATTGTGCTCCAGAGCTAACAGCTGCCATATATTGTCTCAACAATCTTCTATACTCAGCTGGCACCTATCCCAATGAATGGAAGCAAACAAAAAAAAAAAAAAAGGAGATAAAAGACTGTAATCAAATATGGATCACCACCATCATCATCATCATCACCTCACTCTTCTCCAAAATATGGAGTAAGTCATTAAGAGTGTCAATTTATCCACTACCTAGAGGCATAATCACTAATATAGATTATGTCATGGAAAGACTTTTAATGGGATTATATTGATCAAGTGCATATAATAAACAACTATATTATACCAACTAGTTTCACCAACTAAGGCCGTTGGCATCTTCAGGGTACATAACTGATGTAAGGCACTAAAAAGTAAAAAACTTACAAACTATAATCAACCGATTATAGTTTAGTGCCTTACATCAGTTATGTACCCTGAAGATGGCAACAGCCTTAGTTGGTGAAACTAGCTGGTATAACATAGTTGTTTATTATATGCACTTGATCAATATAATCCCATTAAAAGCCTTTCCAGAGCTTTTTGGTCAAGAAAATTAAACGTTTTTTAACATAGATTATGTCAATCTAGATCCATTGCTGACAGGGGTGCAATCCTAGCTCGTCTCCTTGTGGTGCATCCTGGATAACGCTAAAGAGTTAGAGTGACTTGCCAACCAGACTATCTTCTCGATCTCCTGGTTACAGCACACATGAACTCAAACACACGAATTAGCTCTCTTGAGGGCAAGATGACTAAGAATATTGGACCTGTTATTCGAATTTGCCAATTAACATTGAGGGTATGTGTAGAGCAAAATGTGAATACCTCTCAAAGATTTTATATGACATCAATGTCAACGTTGTTCTTATTCAAGAGACTCACTGTAAGGATGAGGATCAGCTCCACCGCAAGGGCCAAATTCCTGGTTACATTATCATTGGAGCCACCATCATGCACATGGCCTTGCCACCTATGTAAGTAGTACCTCAGAAGATTCCCACCTCATTACAACCAGCATTGTTGGTGGCATGCATCTGATAACAACTATGATAGGGAACATAACCATTACCAATGTGCATAAACCCCCTGCCCTCTTGTGGCCTCCATAAGTTCTACCAGTGCACAACCACCCTGCGATGCACACAGGCGACTTTAACAGCCACCACACACTATGGAAATATGCTTCCAACAATGAATGTGGAGAGACTTTGACTGAATGGGCAGAAATTCACAACATGCACCTAATTTTCGATGCAAAAGATAGATCTTCCTTCAGGTCAGCAGCTTGGAATAGGGAGTAAGACTGACCTCTGCTTCGTCATTTAAGACAACAATGGACGACCGTTACCTACATAGAGAAGAGTTCTCTCCAACTTTCCCTGAAGCCAACATAGACCAATTATATTAGAGGTAGGTCTGCAGGTACCCCTTGTCGGATCCATCTAACATCCCTGCTGGAACTTCCAGAAAGCCGACTGGGATACATTTGCTGCTTGTCTTGATAATTATGTCTGCTGGATCCCTCCAATAAGCAGTAATTACAAGAGATTTGTGGGAGCTGTCTTAGCTATAGGTAAGAAGACCATACTTAGAGGCTTCCGGAAGGAGCATATCCCTGGATGGGACGATGATAGTAATAAACTGTATCAAGAATATCTAGAGTGTGGTGATCCTGACATTGCAGAAGAACTCATTCACAGCCTTGACACCAGCCGACAGAAGAAATGGACTGAAACAGTAGAAAGACTCAATTTTCGGTACTCCAGTAGAAAAGCATGGAGCCTTCTAAGAAAACTAGGTAGTGGCACCCTGACTGCCCAGGAACAATCAGCTATTTCTCCTAACCAATATGCATCACATATTGTCAACACGTCAAGATATACCACCAAGGACAAACAACACACTCTTCAAATAAAAATAGAACTTACATATTTGAAAAATAACAGACCATCAGACCCTCTATATTCATGACCCTTCACTCTTGAAGATATTAACACTGCTCTAATGGATATGAAACCAGGCAAGGCTCCGCGTTTCAATGGAATTCATCCCGATTTCTGGTTGAAGACAGGCCAAAAATGCTCGACAGTGGTTGGTTTGCTTTTTCTCTGACATCCTCCAGACTGGTAGACTTCCAAAAGAGTTTAAGAGGAAAAACCAACAACAAACCAGAAAACTACCGACCAATCGCCCTGCTTAGCACCTGCTATAAGCTCCTAGAAAGGCTCATCCTTAATAGAATTGCCCCTAAGATAATAGAACAAGTCCCAGTGGAACAGGCTGGATTCAGACATAAATGAAGCTGCTGTGATCAGGTTCTGTCACTCACCACACATATAGAGGCAGGCTACCAACAATGCTGGAAAACAGCTGTAGTTTTTGTAGATCTTACCACAGCTTATGATACAGTCTGGAGGCATGGCGCAATCTGCAAGTTGCTCCGTGCAGTCCCATGCAGAACAATAGCAAAACTAATCGATAATATGCTAAGCAACCATCTGTTCCAAGTGTGTATGGATGAGAAAAAAAGTAAACAAAGAACACTGGATAATAGACTAACACAAGGGTCAGTTCTGGCTCCCCCTCCTTTTTAACTTACATTGCAGATTTGCCTAATACAGCCTCCAAGAAGTTTTGCTATGCTGATGACATTGCTCTAGCCACCAGACACACTAATTTTACTACAATGGAAGATACACTAACAAATGACCTTGCATTCATAGATGAATACTTTAGCAAATGGAGATTACACCCAAATCCTAGCAAAACAGAAGTTTCATGCTTTCACCTGAACAATAACCAGGCTAACAAACAACTCATGGTCTACTTCAACCACAAACTGCTATGCTACAACAGATTCCTGAAATATCTGGGCATCACTCTAGATAGAACACTATTTTTTAAACCACATCTCATTAATACAGCATCCAAGCTAAAAACAAGAAACAATATACTGCAAAAACTATGTGGAACAACTTGGAGTGCCTCAGCAACAATGCTTTGCTGCACTGCTCTTGGCCTTGTTTACTCTACAGCTGAATACTGCTCACCTGTTATGCCTGAACAGTGCCCATGTGTATTTGGTTGATGCCCCTTAACACCACTATGCGCTTTATTTCTGGAACTATAAAATCAACCCCAACCTACTGGCTCCCAGTGCTAAGCAACATCCCACCTCCACACATCTGCAGATCCAACTTTCTTCTAAATGAATACAGCAAAATCATGGAAATCCAAAATCTTCCAATCCGTGAAGACATCCCACTCCTAGAAATAAACAGGCTAAAGTGAAGGCACCCTCCAATCTTAACAGCAAAAAATCTTGCAGAGACAGGTTTCAACATGAAGGAGAAGTGGAAAGAGTCCTGGTGTAACACTTCAACAGAGATCTTCCATGAATTAGTGGACCCAACACAGATACCTTCGGGTTTTGACCTACTTTGGAAAACGTGGTCTGCCCTTAACCGAATCTGCAACAACCATGGCAAATGTTCAGACCACCTTTACAAATGGGGCATGATTGCCTCACCCAGGTGCGACTGTGGATCACCCAGCAGACAATTAATCATATTTCAGCAGAATGTGTCCAATGTGCATACAGTGGAAACCTGTCATACTTCATCCATGCTACACCAAGTGCAGTCGACTGGATAATCAACCTAGACGTTCAGTTGTAGCCTATTCTTGAGTGTCTCTTTTATGACTGTATTATGTCTTATTTTTGTACATATGTCTATTACTATGTCCATATATATTAAAGATTAATGTAATGTAACTTTTCATGTATGAGCCATACGTTAAATAAATAAAATAACATGGCTGACCTCTAACCTACATCATCCACCATTGGACACATGCCATGGAAAGAACTGGAGAAACATGTACCATTGCTCAACATTTACAGAGCCTTTGACTGTGTCTGGCATTGAGGTTTGCTCAGTAAATTGCTTCGTTCTACCTGCTACTCTCTGCAATTTGGATAGACAGCTTTCTATTAGTATTCAGTGCATGTCATGGTGAATGTTTCTTCATCTTCCAGTTTGGAAATTAATGCATCTAAGTGAGCACAGGACTAGCAATCCCAAGGTACGAGGAGGGAGGGGATGGAAAGTTCTGATAAACACCTAGAACAAAAATGATATTAAAGCAACTGATATAACCACAATAAAGAACATACGAGGATATAAGAATATAAGAACATAAGTTCCTTCATGACTTTGCTAATAGTATGTTCTTTCTTGAGGTTATATCAGTTGCTTTAATATAATTTTGTTCTCTCCCTACTGGCCTGTTACAGAGCTGACTTGAGCTCTTCTAAGTCGAACCTGTCCTGGGGATAAGGTGACTAGCCCTATGCCTCCCGATATATCCTATGGCTGTATTTCATGTGCTCACGGGACGGTTGCTTGCCTGTGGGAAGAAAAACCCCAGATAAACTGGATTGAAAAACCCTGCTGTCCACACCCAAGACAGCTATGTCTGAGAAAGATTCTTAAGTTTCTCATGTGAGCGATGGGAATTGAACTCAGGATACTCCTTTCCCAGGCAAGGAGTATCCTTGCGAAGCGCATAGCCACTAAGCTAACTGTGTGGACATATAATTTTGTTCTAGGTGTTTATCAGAACTTTCCAGACCCCACCCCACCCCCCCCTTGTACCTAAGCTGAATTATACATAAAAGTATAATAAAGAATGCTGAAAATTTATCTGGGATTCAAAAATGAGGAAAAAATAGAGAAATTAAAAAAACAACTAAAGACCTAATAGAAAAAAGAAGAAACATGGTGTAAGAAACATAGCATATACTGAAATTTGCAAAACAATCATGACAAAGATAGAGGATATAAGACACTTCAACACAAAAATGATAAGAACAGCAATAAAAAATAACAACAGAAAAAACAAGAAAACTTCTTGATAATGCAGGTAATCTTTATATGATAGGCATAAAAGATGAAAATGGGATACTGATTACACACAAAACAAACATTATTATTATTTTCCTGATCCACCATGGAGTCCCAAGACTCATTGCAGGAGGTCAACACTAGTAAACACAAAGTCTATCATAGCTAAATTTCATCAAGAATTTTATACAAATAAAAGGAAAGTAATAGAGAACAGCAATATAGAAAAGGATACTAAAACAATAAAGAATATATGATCAAAGATAATGAAGTAAAACATTCACTTACAAAAATGAAAAGGCACCTGGAACTGATGGAATACTGATAAAAATGTTAAAAAATGGAGGAGACCTCTTGCACACAAAACTAGCAGAATTGTATACTAAATGTTTAAGAATAGGAAGAACTCCTAAAGTTGGAATACTGGAAAAAACATCCTTCTATATAAGAAGCGTGATAAAACTGATGTAAGAAATTATAGATCTATAACCCTTCTACCAGTAGTTATCCATTCAAGAGGCAGCCTGAACAGTTTCCATATGTCACCAAGGAATGATCCTTTGACGTAGCATTTTATTTCAATTTAGATAATATTTAACATTCATTTATGTTTTAACCTGATATCCTTAGCTTGTTTTTTTTTATCTTTTTTAGGCTGTTTTGTCACTTTGTATGCCCAGATGAAGCCAACAGTCAAGTCGGCAAAACTAGTAAGGCTATTACTTTACAATAAAAAAACTCCGACCAGTTAAACCTAGGTTATATGTGTTTTTATATATTATAATTATACAAACACACATATGCTGCAGCAGAAAATTATATTTATTCACAAATATTTCTTCTTACAGTGCTTGAAAAGAAGTCAATGGACACTATAGTGAGAGGAACAAACAGTCATGGTGTCCACCTTTATAAGATGTAGGACCTCCTTTCACTATGATGACTGCAGCAATCCCATGGAACATACTTTCCACAAGCAATCAATGGAAACAAGGGAGAAAGAGGAGAGCATTGCTAGTCCTTCCTTCTGTTCAAATTATTCTTGGAATTTGAAAAATGTGCTATTAATGAAGTGTTTAAAGAGATCCAATGTATCTGGTGGGAAGAGGTCTTGTAGTAGTTGTATGGTTTCTGTTTTTGGAATGTTTGAGAACAGATTTACTACGTCTTGGACTGCAAGTATATCAGCAAGAACCACTATGATGTTTTTGTGATGCAACTGTGACGTCTTTAATGTTTTCTAAGAATTGTATGGTGTTCTTCGCATAAGTGGATTTTTGCTCAGTACAAGGACTTAGTAGTTTTGCTAGATATTTCAATAGCAAAGAATTGGAGAGTACCTTGCATCAACAATAGGTCTCAATAGCAAGTCTTGTTTGTGCTACTTAGGGACTCCATATATTCTAAGAACCAGAGGGAGTCTAGATTCAAGGTGTTTGTTATTATTATATTAAGTTGTTGGTCTTATTATGGAAATATCCTATGGTATTATGATCTGACTTTTCATAGGTGTTAGGGTCGTCTGGAAGTGATTTCGTTTTTTCTATGTATTCTACTAAGTTCAATACTACTGTTGAGTTGCATTTGTTGGCTTTCAGTACTATGATGTTTTTGTCTTTCTTAATGTTTTTTAAAGCTTTTTGTTCTAATTTTGTAATATCATTAGTAAGAGGTTTTGCTTGTACAAGTGCAGAGGCTGTTTGGATATAAAGAAAATCTACAGCATCTCTCAAAATTCTTTGAAAGCTTTTTTCTACATTTGCCATAATATCTAATTTTGGAATCCTAATGGGAGAGATCCCAAAATTCAAACCTCACGAAAGGATGTTAATTTAAGAATCAGAGAATGTTCTTGAGGACTTGTTAGTGACTATTTTATTGAGTGGTAATTTGTCAGTATGGCTGCTTTTTTTTTCTCTCTGATAAGGTTGATAATTTCTTCTTCATTCTCTCATTGCTAACTGTGCTAATGTGTTCTGATTTCTCATAGGAAAAAGCCTATCTAAACTGCATCAGATATTTTCTAGTTGCATCCTCTACAGTGCAATCAAAAACAAGGAATGATTTTTACATTACGAAAAATTATGGATACAACAACCATATTAGAATTAAACTTTAGTTTAATATAAACAAAATATACACACGTGACGTTTCTACCTTGACATTAAGGTCATCTTCTGGAGTATACATATATATATATATACAAAGAAACAAGCTGCACTACAATCTACATGGCATGCTAAAGTTACTGATCAACCGTTAAAACTATTTACCTGACATCTGGTGTTAAAAAAAAAAAAACTTGCAACATCAAAGCTAGAGTCCTGTTATTATTATCATCTATTAGGTTACAAAGTTAATTAAGCTGGAGAATAAATTTCACAGGCTTCTTTAAATTTCCGTTCATACCAAGTTCTTGTATGATGCAAAGTACTTTTCCAATTAATTCAATGTAGGATGTTAAGAGCGTGATCTGAGAGGCCTGCTTCACCAAAATTATTATATTTAATGTGCCGTTTGTGTTATTTTTTACAGATAGGGATTGTACGTCCAGTTTCCCTAATATAAGGTAAGTTACAGTTGCAATAAACTCCAGGGGGTGTGCCAATGGGGAAGAGGATCCTTAGAGGTAATGAATATGTTTTTTAATTTTAAAGGTGGTTTAAAAGTGGCATTAAGATTGTAATGGTGTAGGATTCTATTAATTTTTTCTGATAACCCTTTAATGTATGGGATAGCTATGGTTTTTGGAGTCATCAACACTCTCAAAAACAGAGCTATAACAATTTGCTCTAATGAACAAGCTGTTAAACAAGAATTAAAAATTATTAGCATTAATTATATTTACTGCAATCTATATTATTTTTTTTGAAGTTTTATGAAGTGTTTTTTTGCTATAACCATTATTTATAAATGTATTGCTAATAATTTTTAATTCTTGTTTAAGAGCATGTTAATGACTCCATTTTTTTTGTGAAGGGTGGTGATATGAGTTAACAATGTATATATTGGCCGGTGTATGTGTAGGCTTACAGTAAACAGTGAAGGATAGACTGCCTGAGGGAAGATGTGTGACTAGTGTATCCAGGAACAGGAACGAGTTCTGATTTTCAATTTCAATAGTAAATTGTGCGCTCATGTTGTTTGTTCAGGTGGCTAAGAAACGTGTTTAGCGTTTGGCTGCCATGTGGCCAGATAACTAAAACATTTTCAACATATCTAAGCCAAACTGTAGGTTTCAGAGTAAAGGAAAATCAAGAGCATGTTGTTCAAAAGCTTCCATATAAAAATTAGCAATTCGGAGGGGGGGGGGGGGATTGTGTCAATGATTGGGACATTTGTGAAAAGGGCAGAAACATCAAAACTGACTAATAAATCATCTTTGCCGAGTGTTATGTTTTTAATTTTGGTTATGAAGTGTTGTGTGTTCTTTATATAGGAGGGGTAATGACCTACCAACTCCTTGAGTGTTGACGCTAATTTCTTGGCTAGGTGATAATTAGGGCTGTCTATTCCCTCAACTATCGGTGGAAGCAGAACGTTATGTTTGTGTACCTAGGGAACACCATATATTCTGGGAGAACGGGCATAATGGAGTAATAATTTTTTAACAGTGTCTGAAGGCCAAGAGGTGACAGACTTAAGTAATTTCACAGTTTAGGAATAGACAGCCCTAATTATCACCTAGCCAAGAAATTAGCATGAACACTCAAGGAGTTGGTAGGTCATTCCCCCTTCTATATAAATAACACACACTTCATAAACAAAATTAAAAACATAACACTCGGCAAAGATGATTTATTAGTCAGTTTTGACATTTCTGCCCTTTTCACAAATGTCCCAATCAATGACACAATTCTCCTACAGAACAAATTTCGGCCCAATATTACAGCTCTCTTTGTCCATGTACTAAGTTCCGGTTACTTTGTGTGGCAAAATAAATTTTACCTACAAAAAGAAGGTACGGCCATGGGCTCACCACTATCCCCCTCAATTGCTAATTTTTATATGGAAGCTTTTGAGCAACGTGCTCTTGATTCCTTTACTCTAAAACCTACAGTTTGGCTTAGATATGTTGACAATGTTTTCATTATCTGGCCACACGGCAGCCAAACGTTAAACACATTCCTTAGCCACCTGAACAAACAACATGAGCGCACAATTTACTATTGAAATTGAAAATCAGAACTCGCTCCTGTTTCTGGATACACTAGTCACACGTCTTCCCTCAGGCAGTCTATCCTTCACTGTTTACCATAAGCCTACATACACACCGGCCAATATATACATGCTAACTCATATCACCACCCTTTGCAGAAATTTGGTGTCATCAACACTCTCAAAAACAGAGCTATAACAATTTGCTCTAATGAAGAAGCTGTTAAACAAGAATTACTAATTAGAGTAATTATTTGGACAATAGATCAAGTGTTAACTAAAATATTTATTAAACCTAAAACTTTAGCTGTTGGCATCTTCAGGGTACAAGCACTTAGGTTAAAAAACATTACACAAATGTGAATAACTGTAAAATTCTAATGATTATAGTTGCAAACTGAAATAGCATTGAATGTGAGTGATACACGTATTGTGTGTACATGATTAACTAGTATAGTGTGTACATGATCCACAAAAAGGATGACCTACTTGACTTCCTCAATAAGATCAACTCCTTTCATCATTCTATTAAATTTACTCTGAAACTTGAAGAGGCAAACAACTGCCGTTCCTAGATATCTTAATTAAGAAGCAAATTAATGACCATATAAACCTATCGGTTTACAGCAAACCTATGAATACAGGTTGCTATCTACATTTCAGCTCCTTTCACCATATTTCTCACAAACTCAGCGTAGTACATATGTTAAAGAAAAGAGCTGTCCGCATCACAACAGATAACAAGGACCTTCAAGATGAGTTAACATTGATATCTAATAATCTTTACTTGAACGGCTACCCACGAAGACTCGTCAACAAAATCCTTTTCTCTTAACCACCACAAAAAGAACGAGAGTATACTCAATATATCAAAACTATTGCGATTCCGTATGTGAGTGGCATCTCCAACAAGCTCGCTAATCTCCTCAAAGCACACAAAATAAGAGTGACATTCAAACCTATAGAAACAATCTGTAAACTACTAAGATCTCCAAAAGAATACCATCCTTTCTATAAATATTCTGGAGTTTACAATATTCCATGCTCATGTGGTTCAAGTTACATCGGGCAGACATCAAGAAGCCTCAAAATTAGACAGAAGGAGCACATTGGTTACGTCAAAAACAACAGACAAGACATATCAGGCCTGTCATCTCATTTTTCTATAACTAACCATGTCATTGAGTGGGACAAAAGCTGTTCCCTTTACATAGAAGAAGACTACCACTCCTGAATGTTTAAAGAAGCAGCTACAGTCACTCACTCTGCTGATAACCTTAACAGAACCAAAGTTTAATACTCCCAGAGATATGAAAAAACCTAATTAGATCTCTTAACACGCAGAAAATGAACTTTAATGCAACCTACAGAACGTTCCTTAGCAACAACTAGTTAATCATGTAACACGATATGTGTATCACTCACATTCAATGCTATTTCAGTTTGCAACTATAATCGTTAGAATTTTACAGTTATTTACCTTTGTGTAATGTTTTTTAACCTAAGTGCTTGTACCCTGAAGATGCCAACAGCTAAAGTTTGGTGAAACTAATAGGTTTAATAAATATTTTAGTTAACACTTGATCTATAGTCCAAATAATTACTCTACTTAGATGATCAAGAAAATAAACATTCATTAAGAATTAAAAATTATTAGCAATAGATTTATAAATAACAAAAAAAAAAAAAAAAACAGCTAACGCCTTTTTATTCCCGTATACGGGAGTAGGCGAGGCCATTTAGCCCTATCTAACTTTTGGAGACTGAGTGGGCAGTTCAATCTCCACTGGTACCCAATCAGAGACAGATGGCCCAAGGCTATCACTAATTAAGCAGTACGCAGTGAAGAGAGACAGCTCAAATGTGCCGCCATCTCGTGGTCCCTAACCCTAACACAATATATTTAATGTCTGAAATAATGTGGGTTCTACGGTCGATTTTCTTGGGTTTACAGGACGAAAAACCCGAGTTTCCGGGAGGAAAAACCTGCTTGCCCGTGCCAGAGATCGACTAACTCGGGAACCGGTCGAAAAAAGGCTTAGAAAAATTTCCTCTAGTCGCCGACTAGACTCGAAACCAAGTCTTCCTTCGTGCGGCCAAGCGCGGCGGTGTGCAAACGCCACATCCGCTGAGTTATAAATAACAGATATAGCAAAAATACGATTAATAAAATTCTTCATAAAACTTCATCAAAAATATAGATTACAGTAAAACCATAACACTCCCATACATTAAAGGGTTACCAATAAAAATCACTAGAATCCTGCACCATTATAATGTTAATGCCACTTTTAAACCATCTTTAAAATTAAAAAACACATTCAACACCTCTAAGGATCCTCTCCACCCATTGGCATACCCTGGAGTTTATTGCATCTATTGCACCTGTAACTTACCTAATATTGGAGAAACTGGACTTACAATCTTTATACGTAAAAAAAGAACACAAACGGCACATTGAATATAATAATTTTTGTGAAGCAGGACTCTCAGATCACGCTCCTAACACCCTACATCGAATTGATTGAAAAAGTACTTGTTCTTTGCATCATACAAAAACTGGTATGAATGGAAATTTAAAGAAGCTTGTGAAATTTTGATTAACCACCCTAATCCTATGGATTAGGGTGGTTAATCAATGGCACACATGGCACACATTCAGCCCACTTAGTTTCCAGCAAACCCTGACTTTAGGACTCTAAGCAATTTTTCATTTTTTATTGGCCACTATCACACAAGTTGCAATTTATATGTATACTTATATAAGTAATTTTATTTTCTGTTTATTTATTTATCTATTATTTTATGCATGAACATGTTACTCTCCAGCTTAATTAACTTTGTAACCTAATAGATAATAATAATAACAGGACTCTAGCTTTGATGTTGCGAGTTTTTTTTTTAACACCAGATGTCAGGTAAATAGTTTTAACGGTTGATCAGTAACTTTAGCATGCCATGCAGATTGTAGTGCAGCTTGTTTCTTTGTATATATATATATATGTATACTCCAGAAGATGACCTTAATGTGAAGGTCGAAATGTCGAGTGTATATATTTTGGTTTATATTAAACTGAAGTTTTACTTTAACATGGTAGTTGTATCCTTAATTTTTCGTAATATTCTGATCACTGTGCAAGCATAAAAGAATGAATGATTTTTACATCAAGTTTAGTTTTTAATTCATGCCTACATACTCATATCTACCAGTAGTATACAGCAATCCAGGAATGAACAGCTAACGTAATAGCAAATGCATGCTTTCCATTGTTATTCATTCAAATATTTTCATTAAAGTTGTTAACTTATTATTTGTTTTCAAGTTTTTAGTTTATTCATATCATTATCCTGATGCGATGAAACAAAAGAATTTTCATGAAACTAGTCGAGGAAAAAAACTTGAAAACATATTCCTAGCATGTCTTTTCTCCATCGAAGCCTACCCAATGATAAATGATAATTAAAGTTGAATTATTTATAATACAATCTATTCAACCCAATTGAGTAAAACAATTTCCCAAATTTGGGATGGTAAGGCAGTTGTTATGAATGTAGTCAATGAAGTAAGGCTTTAGTACTTTCTTTGCATAGACATTCATTATTATTGTTATTATTGCATGACACCTCCAAGGACTTATTGCAGGAGGGCACTCCACTCTACTCTGCTACACACATCTCTCCGTTTCCCCTACTACTCCACATACACATCACAACACTACTACCACCAATGCCATCTACTGCCCATCATCATCATCAACAGTATTTTTTTGTCTGTAAATTCCGAGTTTCCGCAAGAATAAATCCTGCTATCTCTGTATGAGATCGGTTAACTCACTTTCAATAGAAAAACTGCTAAATAAAGATTCCTCTCATCAGATATGAGAGGAATTCTGTTGTTGAGAGTTTGTCTTTTGGAGAGGATAACAGATTGTGGATTTGGTTAATGGGTTTGAAGGTGGCGATAAGTTGGTATATTTTCATAATCTTTGCTACTCATTCAGAGTCATCTCTGATGTAAGGTATAGGAGTCCTGTGGAATTCAACTTCTTCTCTTGGAGTGCTGTTAACTATTTTTTGTCTTGTTCTTGGGTTGTATCCATGTAATAGAGCTGTTTGTTTGATAGTTTCCAATTCCTGTTTGAGAAATCCCTCAAAGGAATAAATCTTGTGTATTCTGGTCGTTAAGGATTTTATGATGTTGTATTTGGAAACCATTAAACAAATAAATTTATTTATCAACAGTTATTCAATTTAGTTACAGAATCCTGGAGATTTTTACTGGATTCCTTTCATCTGTATAAACAGCTGAGATTAACATGCAATTTTGATGCATATGCAATTCTTCATATCGTGATCCATATTGATGATAAATAACAGTGGAGATAATGTGTACTCTTTTCTCACACTTGATTTATATTAAAACCATTTTCCTGTACCTCTTTAATTTTTCAAAACCAATCTAATTTAAATAAACATTTATGTTTAACTTCTCAAGACAGTTCTTAGGCACTCTGAGTTATAAACTAGGCTTCCTAGTAGTGCTCACAAAGAGCACTCTTCCTGGCTACTACTCTAGTCTTTAGTCTATTTAGTCTACTAAGTTCCACACTTAATTTGTGTTGCTTGTGTGTTTGCTATAATTTATACTGTAGTCCCGATGATGTCTCTGTAACATAGATGATTATTGTAAGCAATAAACTGCTGTTTAATTCATCCTCTTATGTAGTCCATTAACTGTTCAACATGAATTCTAACCAGCAGCAAAGTATAAACACGTACACATGTGATAAATGATGAAACATCTACCACCTAAAGTCCTTTGTCCACATTCATAGGACGATACTAGCTTTGGTTGCAAAGCGGAAGTATTATCTATATGGCTATGATGATCAGCACTTGCTTGTTAAATACAGAGCACATGCACTGTATTTTATTTCTTTTTTCGTAATTACGGCTGTTATTTGAAACATCTCATCATACAGTATATCCTTTAATAAAAGCAATATGCAGATGTATCAAATCTAAGTTTCAGATTGTTTACATCCATCCTGATGTATGAGACAACCTCAATATTTGGAGCCATTAAGTTTGAACAATTTTTTTTGTGTGTTTATAAAGGAGTGCTATAAAAAGCTTAAATTCAATTTAGTTACACTGCTTTCTCACCTGCAAGTCTTTCTGTGATCTCTTGTCTTCCAACAGAGGGACCCTCTGAACAAATTCATGCAAAATACTGTAATTAAAAACAAAAATATTTCTTAATACTCAGTTCACATTTGTTTCTGTGTTGGGACCAACAAATTGGGAACAATCATAAAATATAGCAAGCAGTGAATAACAAAATTTCTTGTTCTAGTTGAAAATAGGAATGTATATGTATTTATTAACATCAATAAATAACAACAAAATAACTATACATATGATTAACTAATATAAAATTACACTTAATTGCATTTTATCATTTGTATATACATTTCTTGTATGTTTATATATACATTCACGTACAGGGTGAACAGGGTATCAAAATTAAAGTATCCCTGTTTAAGGCCTTGTAGAGTGATCCAAATGCTGCGAAACTTTGCAGGAATACATTGTGCATCATGTGGAAGCAATATCTGGGAAAAATAAGCTAGTTCCAATATTCACCACTAGGGAATGTTCTAAACACCAAATGCATGAAATTTGAATATCACGAAACTCAGCAGGTGTCAGGAATATTTGAAAAGACAGATATGGGATTTTCCCCTTCATTCTGGTTGTTAATACTGTCCACAGTGATAACCTTTCCCCAACGTGCTTTGCTTGTGAAGTTGTACTACCTAAACAATTGCAATGCTGTTGCTGTACTCTGAAAATTTCATCACCTACACAAATCTCAACAAAGTCCACTATCTCCATGTGCTCTGTGACAAATGATTAGTCATTTTGAAGAAATGCGATTGTTGGGAATAAGACCTGCCAGGGGTCACAAACCAATCAATTCACAACAAGTGAATGAAGTTGCTACTGCCGTTGTGGAGCAGGCCATGAATAACAGCATTGGTTCCTGCAGTGCACATGCTGTATCAAGACACATGGATGTGCCCTCCACAATTGTTTGGAAAATTCTACAGAAGATTCGTCATTTTTACCCATTCAATATAACCAATTCAAGAGTCCTGCAGGACTCTGAAAGTGAACTGAAATTCAATTTAGTATTCTTTGCTTGAGTGCAGTTGGACACTGCATGGTCATGAATAATTTTGTGTGTGTGTGTGGGGGGGGGGATGAGGCTTGCTTTCATCTGAATGGAGCTGTGGATACCTACAATTGCTAGATGTAGGCTATGCAAAACCAGAATGCAATTCAACAAGTTCCTTTGCATTCACCCAAAGTTACTGTCTGGTGATGGCTTACAGCTTCATTTTTATCACTAGACCATTCTTCTATGAGGACATTTGCCAGTCAGGTACTGTGACCTGCTCAGTTACTGCCGAGAGGTATTGCGATATAATAAATAATTTTGTTGTGTCACTGCTACAGCAGTGCCTGTGCATGGATTCAGTTATTTTCTTTGCAGGACTGGATCCCTCCACACATTTTTTAATCCATACAGAAGGTTCTTCCAGAACATTTCACAGAAGCTATAATGATCAACCATTAGTGGCTACCTCGTTCACCTGATCTGATCCCCAGTGACTTTTGGCTCTGGGGGAGGGATATCTCAAAGACAAGGTTTATTGGAATCATCCTGATAATTTGCCAGCACTGAAAGACAACATAACACCAGTCCCAACCAGCTATATTCTGCCATTGAACACACTGTGGCAAGGATGCAGTATGTGGCATATTGGGAGGGGCAGCATGCTAAACAGTACAGTCCATGAATGCATAATGGAAGTGAATAAAAATCTGTTATTTCTGCTTGTGTTGCTTTTCTCCTTCATGTATATACACACACACGGAAAAATTACTATATCTACATTTGGTACACCATACTGTGCTCCTGGTGGCGAATTTTGGAACTTTATCAGATATTGCTTCTGTATGATGCACAATGTATTGCTGCAAAGTTTTGCAGTATTTGGATCACTGAAATACAGCATCATGAAGTATGTACGCAACATCAGTCCCAACTAGCTACATTCTGCCATTGAATACACTGTGCCAAGGATGTAGTATGTGGCATAATAGGAAGGACCACACACACACTGAACAGTACAGCCCATGAATGCATAATGGAAGTGAAAAAAAAAAAAGTCATTTATTATTATTATTAAACACCTCCAGGGAGTCCAAAGACTATCGAGGGAGGGCACCTGCTCTACAACTCTGTCTCCACCACTCAATCCACCAAATGACCACAACTACACTAATGCCATCTATTGTCAACCACCATCACTAGTATTTCCAAAGACTTTCACAAACATCCATGCCTATGGCAGGATTTGAACCCACAGCTTTTTTGGCTGGAGAGCAGATACGCTAACCACTAGGCCAGTTTCTTGAGTTTCTTTTCTCCTTCTTACACACACAGAAAAATTACTATATCTACATTTAGTACATCTTACAATGCCCCTGGTGGCGAATTTTGGAACTTTTCCCCTCAGATATCACTTCCACATGATGCACAATATATTCCTGCAATATTTTGCAGTATTTGGATTACTGGATAGTGATCCACAAGTCCTTAAACAGGGATACTTTAATTATAATCATCTTGTACATATTAGTTCTTTCTGTAAAAATGCTCACGTAATGGTGTTAGGAACCTACCCAGAATGGATATCAATTGCCATAAAAGAGCTTTTATGTCAATGCCACAGGCTAATCCTACACTGAAGAGTTAAACAAAGAACTGACACACTGATGTTCCTGAACGAAAGTGAGATGAAAGAAGACAAAGAGAACTTAGTTTGGTGGACTTGAAATTGGATTGGTAGTGCTTGACAGCTGCTGCTCATGTTCATTCCTTCCATTCATTCCAGAAAAGCAGCATCATATGGCTGTACAGCACAGATAACTTGGTGTTGAGCTAAATAATTTGTACATAGTCAAATTATTTTAATGTATAATGATGTATAATATAACTCAGAAGTGCTGTGAGCAGACAAGTGAGAAGTTGTAATGTATTCATATTTCTTGAAGAGATGGAAACTGCACGAGGCAAGCTGTTGAAAAGAAAAAAAAAAAGGCAGAGAGAGAGAGAGGGAGGGAGGGAGGGAGGGAGAGAAGTGGATAAGATGCTGGTTCAAAGCTCTGGAAATGAACTGAGTAGGGATCTTGGTCAACAGCATCTCATGTTTTATGTGTAGAAGAGAATGGTGGCTAAGTTCAGGGGAGTAGTAGCCATGAAAGTAACTATAAAAATATTATGCAGAAAGAGATCATCTCCATGAAAGCAACTGGAGGAAGTGCATAAGAAAGAGAGAGAGAGAAGTTTAGGCTGACTTGGGATTTATACAATGACAGGAGTTGTGCAGGAAAGAAGTTGTCTAAAATGAAAGATAACACCAATATTACTGAGGCCTGAGGTAGCTAAGGGTGTATTGCATTTGTGCCAAGAAACACTAGATGTGTAAGTTAACCCAAAAACTGATGAGATGAGAACTGAGTATTATCAAAAGTGAGAGAGTAAAGTAATATTTTTCGTATTAGAGATAAGACAAAACTCTGTTTTGAAAATTCTGAAATTAACCAGATTATCCTCATCTTACTGGAGAATGCTGTTAATGGAGATTGGTATTGAAGGCATTGATTATTGAAGACTTTTAAGTTTGAATCATTTGAGCACACAAAGTAAATCAAATGAAGAGTAATAGAATGTAATGTCACTGGCAAAATATGAATAGGATAAGATGATAGTGATAGCTTATTATTGTATAGGAGGAAGAATACAGATAAAAGCACAGAGCCCTGGAATATCTCCCACATTGACAAAAAAACAGCATCTCCCCCCTGCTTGGTTACAAAGAAGTAAGTTATACTTTCCAAGAAATTATATTATTTAATCTTTTACCCAAGTCTAGGCAATTAAAGTTTGTGTATAAGTATGATCAAGGCTAGGTAACTTGCATACAGAGGCTGTTGACTTCACATCAATTACCTCAGTATTCGATAACTGAATTAATGCAGAAATCAAACTTGGTATATTTCAGGGTCTGGCTGATCTCCACTCAACACTGTTTCGGGCTCATATTCAAAACTATGTTTCATCACCAGTAATGATTGTTTCAAGGAAGTTTGAGTCCTTACGAGTGGTTTTAATGAGGTCCTTGCAGTATTCAATTCGATATGTTTCTTGGTCGTTGGTCAACCTGTGGGGAATAAATCGCGAATTCAATTTACGAAGGCCTAAACTCTCGCTCAATATGTTGTGCACAGTTGATTTTTGGAATCCCCAATTCATCTTCAATCAATCTCATGGACGAATTCAGGTTTTCTTTGATGAAATCATGCACTTTTTGGACGTTAACTTCACTCAGTCCAGGTTTTGGACGGCTCGGCTTTTCGTTGTCCTCAAGCATCTCACGACCACTTTGAAATTGCTTAAACCACTCGTAAACTTGAGAACAGGATAAGCATTCATCACCGTATGTTTTTCGAAGCATTTGATGCGTTTCGGTAAAACGTTTACCAAGTTTAACACAAAAGTCAATCGCAGCTCTCTGTTTGAAACTCATTTTCCGACCATTCGTCAAAACATACTGTCACTCTTGGCACTATAATTCGGCTTCTAATGAAATAACTGTCATAAACAGTTGACACAACACTAAAGAAAGTTGCCGCTTTCGACAACAAAAAGATACAACAGGTGGTGCCACTAGTTTCTTCTATTTTTGAAAAGTTTGTTTCTTTTTGGACAGAGGGTGTATATCTTCTGAAATGTTTTGTTATCACAAACAAACTTTGTGATAATAATCCAGAGTATTTTAGTAATAAGGTGTGACACCTTTTGGCTACTTGTATATGGAAATAGAACTTCTGCATTAATTTAACTTTGGTATCACTTCTGGGTCTGGTTGCCACTGATGAGACCTTTATTGAGGTCTCATCAGTGGCAGACTGATATATATAAAAGTTGCAAGAAATCTTATATATAAAAGTAGCCTAGTCGTGAAGTGACTTCATGTGCAAACTTTGTCTGTTTACACTTGGATGCCAGCCTGATTGGCCGAGTGGTTAGCATATCCGCTCTCCAGCCAAAAGGCTGCAGGTTCAAATTCTGCTGTGGGCATGGATGTTTGTGATTGTCTGTGGAAATGCTAGTGGTGATTGTGGGTGGTAGTAGCGTTGGTGTAGTTGTAGCTGGTGGAGACAGAGAGTTGTAGAGTTGAGTCTTTGGACTCCCTGGAGGTGTCATGAAATAATAATAATAATTATTATTATATGCTCCATGGAGTCAACAGACTCATTGAGGGAGGTTCATTCAACTGACAACATATTTATCATATAGAATCTTAAAATCCTTAACACTCCTTGCATTAACAACACATTCTGGTAATGCATTTCATTCACTGACAATTCTCCAAGTAAAAATTCTACTCTTCACACCCCTCGTCACCACACTTTTAAATATCTTCCAGGAATGACTTCTGGTTCTTCCTCTCTCACCTTCTACTCTTTTTATAATCCCCTCAGTTTAATCTGATAAAATCCTACAACTAACTTAAATGTCTCTATCATATCACCTCTCTTCCTCCTATCTACCAAACTCTGCAATCCACATTTCTTAAACCCCCCCCCCTCTCTCTCTCCATAGCCAGCATTCCAAAGTCCTGACATTGTCTTAATCACTTGTCTCTGGACCCCTCTCCAATGTCTCCACATAACACATTGAAAACCAGGTGACCAGATCTGAGCACAATAGTCCAAATGTAGTATGACCAGTGCCTTATACATTGGCACAACCACTTCCTTATCCTTGCATGTTAGAGTACTTCTTACCATAACACTACAATATGTAGCCTTTGCAATACTAGCAATATGTCCTCTAAACTTCAGTCTACTGTCAATCACTCCCAAATCTCTAATCTCATCCATCTCCTGCAGTACAACACCATTGATATAGTACACAGCCTTAAAATTCTGCACTCCAAAATGCAACACCTTGCACTTATTGATATTAAAACTATAACCCCACTCTTATATCCAAGTAAAAGTCTATTCAAATCTTCCTGAAGATTTGAATTAACATCAGCTGTGCTGCTTATAATTCTTCCTAACTTTGCATCATCAGCAAATAACTGAAGATCCCCATTCAGTCCCATGATACATCATTTGCAAACAAGTTAAACAGCAGGGGCCCAAGAACAGAACCCCAGGTCACCCCGCTGGTTACTCTCCTTTTCTGAGACACCTCTCCACATATACAACCTGCTGGTATCGTTCAGAGAGCCAATCTCTGATCCATCCAACCAAAATACTATATATTCTCGTCCTCTGCAGCTTGTACACCAACTTATCAGGGTAATCTATCAAATGCTTTTGCAAAGTCTAAGAATATCAATCTGATGCTATTCCTTGATCAGCAATCTGATGCTATTCATTCAAGAGAATACTTCTGTGAATATAAAAATATAAAAAAATCACAGCAGATTGATACCCATTTCTGTCATATGGGAGCTTTGGAAGGTTGGGTAGGAGTTCTCATTTCTTTACCTTGGATATTTGTGTAATATCAAAAGGACACAGAGTTGTGTGTGTCATAAGGTTTATAAATTTATATGCCATATTCAATACAAGACTAAGATGACGGATGATTCTTCTAGACACTGTAGCCATGCTTACATGGTACCCAACTGCATTATAGAGGTCACAGAATTGTAACAAAACTGGAACTGCACAGAAAACCCTACATTAGACAAAACAGGAATCCCAGAAGTGGTGACCAATTATTTATTTATTTTTTTTTTTTTTGGCAATGCTCAACTAGCAGAAATCTGAGGGATTTGCAACTCTAACTTCCAGGTTTATATTTACACAAAAGGAATTGGTTTCTGGCTTGATCTAAGTTATACCTGCTCTTCTCAAATATGTTGACTTCAACATGTTAGATCATAACCCAGTCCACGCACTTTCCCTCAGATTTTACATCGCTCTTCATAGCTAAAGTCCAGCCCTCTGTCCCAATTAGAATAATGTGACCTGAGATTGAGGTCCATGATAAAAATTCAAAGAAACAGTAAAACAGAGATCAAATGTGTTCCTGTCTTAAAAGGAAAATGTTAAAGACCTGTATAAAGAGTGAAACTGATTCATAGTAAACCAAGCAATGGCACTGAATGTAATTTTAATGGAATTAAATACTAAATGGAATGGAATTTAAAATTCCTTTAGCTGCATTCTTCAACAGTCAATTTGCCAAATTCCATGAAAACACTCTCACTCAACTGTGTAGAGAAAATGTTAATGCTTTTCTTGTTCATATTCAATTTGGGATTGACAGATCTACTACTACAGCAGCTGAAGATACTAAGCTCAATAAAGAATGCTAGACAAAGAATGATGGTCAGAGGTGAAATTTTATTCTTTCCATTCTTGTTAGATACTTTAATTCCTATCTCTCTACAGATCACAAAATTATGTAGCTAGCCACACTTTTCATTCCAAAAACATTTAAGTGTACTGAATTCCATACTGATTAGCAGAATTTTTGCCTGTTCTTCTGAGATCTATTCCTTCTGAGATCGTATCCTCTGTTCTCAAAACTGAAGGAAATGACATCTGTGTAGAAAACGTCAGTGACTAATCAGCAAGGAAGTATAAAGAAAATTTTTCCCCTAAAATTGAAGATCAAGGTGGTCTGAATCCAGTTCTCAAATCTAGCAATACTGAATACTTTCTTCGCAAGTTCGTATTGTAGGGTGAAAGTTTCGAAACCATAGTGCCGTGATTTTTTAAAAGTAATAGGCCTGAAGATTTAAATTTTAATATGAATAAGGGACAAGGGACTTTGTTCTGGCTTGTGAGCACAAAGAAACATTCAATAGAGCTGCATTAAGTGGTTCTGACTCAAGTTTAACAACATCTGGCATTCCTTTCTATTCCACATCCTCAGACAGAATGGTGTGTTGGATTCTGATTATGTAGAGATTAGAGTAATTATTATTTGTTTCAGAATCCAACATGATCTTCCATCACATAGGCAAAACTTGTAAATATTATTTAATGTAAATCACTTATTTTACAATTAAATATTCATATAACTACCTTAATTTTGTCTAATATTAAATTAATTAATCAAAGATATATGTATTAATAATGAAAATACTGTATTAAATATTATTAAGCTGTTTTATTTATTATTTTGTCAATATTGTAAGAACTTATATTTGTAATTTAACTGCGTATTAATTGAAATGTAAATAGTCTATTTATTTCTGTTATAGAAGTTTAGAGTTATGCAATAGCTCAATTTTATTATATTTTATTTGTTGTCATGGAGACGCACGAAGAAGCGAGTGCGAGTGGAACAGAGCATGAGCTAGGAGAAGGATAATAAAAAAAATTATATAGAGGTAACAAGAGAGAGTTGGAACGGAAATTTTGAAGAGAAAGGAAGCAAGGGTATAAACTAGAGAGGTGGAAGTAAATAAAAAGTTCTCAAGGGCGGGATAATAATTATAAGCGAAAAAAGACGAAGTGAATTTTATAGTTAGCTGAAAGTAAAGTCAGCAGTGATAATTAAAGGAATTTAATGCCGCAATCAGATAATATGAAGAAACTGGACGTTCAGTGAAGAATTCTGATTAAACCCAGTTAATCTAGAATTGCGACTTAATTCTAAATCGCCCTAAGCAGAACTGCACAGTGTTCAATTATTTAATGAGTGGTAACAAGGATAATCAAAGTACCTTACAGTTGATATCCATAGTCGTGAAGCGTGATTAATAGTGTTTTAGTTATAACTGCGGAGAAGTCTTATAAATGAGTTCTTAAGTGCGACAAATATATTTTGAAAGTTATTCGCAACGTAATTGATGTACTAGGAACTGTTTCTGGTAAGCACTGGCATATTGATCATTTTCAATGTATGAAGAATTGAATGTTAGTTACGCTACATTTAACCTAACTTTAACTGTGGAAATTCTTTACGAATGAGAATTTGAAAATAAAAATTGTTGAGAGATATTTACTGCAATCAGTGCCTGCGGTGTTCTTTAAGTGTATAACATAGCTGAGAACTGTGTGGAAACCATTCTGATGGGAAGTTCTATTGTGTTTAATTAAGTGTAGGAATTTTGTGACTCAGAAACTGAGAAAGTGTATGTAATGTTTGGAAGATTGAACTAATGTGATTGACTTGACCTAATATTTAACTTTATTGTATTGTTTAAAATTAGAGGTAGAATTTATGTATGTGTCATATAGCTTATATTAAATGTTTTATTTTGTTAATCTAATTATTGTGTTTGCCTGAATTCCTTTTTATTGCACCGTTCATAAAAATTCGAATCTTGCGGGTGCCCCAAGTAGAATAATAATAAATGATTCGGCCTAATGAGAAGACTGCTAACTTAATTAAGAATTGATCCTACTATTTTATATGGACTAATCTAAAATAGGGTGGCGCAGTATAATTATAAATTTCCCTACTTTTGGATCGGTGATCAATTCGCAATTAGTTATTTTATTTATAAGAGTGACTTGAAAGTAGATGGTAAATTAGAACACAACATGAAAATAGAACGTCACGACAGGTGTAAGTGAAAAGCTGAAGTGCATCATGATCATCAAAAGAACCTACATTAATATACTATTAAACTTCTAATCCATGGGTTTCTTTTTGATTGGATTCAAAATCCAAAGAAAGGAGTCAAATGCCATCTTCTTAAGTTTCTTACTCTTTGCATTGGTTCTAGAACTTTAAATATATATATATATTTGCCAGCCTGGTTGGCCGAGTGGTTAGTGTATCCACTCTCCAGTCAAAAGGCTGCGGGTTTGAATCCCACCATGGGCATGGATGTTTGTAATTGTCTGTGAAAATACTAGTGGTGGTATATGGCATTGGTGTAGATCAGGGTTTCCCAAACTGTGTTCCACGGAACACCAATGTTCGGCAGAAGTGAATAAGTGTTCCGTGAGAAATTCTCCTGGAATTTGTCATTTTAGTTTTCTAAGCATTTTTCATGAATAAATATTTTATAGTGGAAATATTCTGAGGAGAATAATATTCATGAATGTGTCGAAAAGCTCAGACCCAGAATGCCTAATAACATCTGTATAGCAAATGTTAGTGACCAAGACGTGTATTTTTAAACGTGGAAGTATTCATGAATTATCATTAATTTTCACACATCGAAACCTTTCAACATTTGAGAAAGGGAATACTGCTGTTTATGACCAGTCATAAAAATTGCCTTAAAGCCGATTACAATAGGCGGCGTATCCTCTGTTCTCAAAACTGAAGGAAATGACATCTGTGTAGCAAACATCAGTGACCAATCAGCAAGGAAGTATAAAGAAAATTTTTCCACTAAAATTGAAGATCAAGGTGGTCTGTATCTGGTTCTCAAATCTAGTAGTACTGAATACTTTCTTCGCAGGTTTGTATTGCAGGGTGAAAGTTTCGAAACCGTAGTGCCGTGATTTTTTAAAAGTAATAGGCCTGCAGATTTAAATTTTAATATGAATAAGGGACTTTGTTTAATTTTGGTATTAAGAAATCTCTTATTGAAGGTGTTTGTGACACAACAGATCGTGAGTCATCCACCACCAGCCTACAAAGCGATCTCCAGGATGTACAAAAGGAGGGGAAAACTACCAGCACACAGGAGAAAAAGTCTGCATTCACTCGTAGGTACTTATAATAATATTATAAATTTTTAGTGATCAGAATGGGATATGTCAATGAAAATCAGCAAAAATTAATTTAATGATATTGATAATTAATTATTAATAAATGATTAATTATTAATTAATAATAAAAATCAGCTAAATTAACAATTGATTATTAATTAATACATTACAAAATAACCAAGGCGTTCCATGAAAATTTCAGGATTTGTGAAGTGTTCCGTCGTAGGAAAAGTTTGGGAAATGTGGCTGTAGATGATGAAGGTAGTTGCAGCTGGTGGAGTAGTGGAGATGACAAATTGTAGAGTAGGTGCCCTCCATCGATGAGTCTTTGGATTCCCTGGAGGTGTTGCATAATAATAATATATACACATAAGAAAGTGACAATTCATATGTTGTGCAAGGGAAAAGAATCTCCTCAATCATTACAGGAAATAAAAAAAATATTAGAGTATTCTGATAAAACAATGGGCATCTTGAGGGATACCAATTTCTATACATTGTTTTTAGTATTTGGGAAAAATTCAGCAGGTAGTAGACAAAGCGCCAATGCTGACAAGATGAAATTAAAAATTTACAAAAGATGGTGTAAAATCTCGCATAACAAGTAATTCTATAACTTATCGTGCTCGGTTTTACAAGGATCTTAAATAAAAAAAAATAAATAAAAAAAAACGTAAAATGTAATATAAAATTGATATAAAGTGTATATGTGACAATAGTTTATGATACATGATATATGTAAGGTTTTGATATTGCTTGTAAACGATTGCACTCAGCACAAGAGAAAGAAAACTTTCTTTGTTAAATAATGAGCCAGAAAAAAAAAGGTTGTCTGGATTAATAAAGAACAAAAGGAAGTTCCTGAAGGAAAAAGTCAAAGTGACTTGCAAAGGTCAGAGAACACCAAGAACAAAGACTCCAGAAAAGGCGAGCAAAAGTGACGTCGACACACCTGAGGGTGAGCACATTACATGTGCTCACCCTCAGCTGTGTGAAAGTGAAAGACAAAGGAAATCAAAATATATTTAAGTGACCTCAAGAGTAGGAAAAGGGGTTCCAAAGTTCTCAGCACTTACTCTCCCCTGCGACCACTGGGACCTGTAGCCGGAAACCAAAAGAGAGGCCTTGCCGATGTAGTCCAGTCCCAGAACTCCTTAGGCATTATCCCAACTGAAGACTTCCAGTTGTCAACAGCCGAGGAAAGGAAAGGAGAACAACACCCACAGTCCGCATTGAACCATCACAAAGGATGAAAATCATTGCTGTGACATTCTGAGGAAGAGGAGCAATGCTATAAACAAGACCGAAGAACGGGACATTCTAACAGAACTTTCACTGAGTGTAAAGAACTGTTTGTGAAGGAAGATCTGCAAATAACTGTGATAAGTTAGTACTCTTGTGGCATGGAATAAGTAGCTGTGTGAATATATGTAATGAGCCATTATTTTAGTAGTGTATAATATGTCAGAAGGTTAGCCTCAAACTGTCCAAGAGCATCCATCCTTCAACTTACATTAGTGCAATGTTTAAGTCCTATAAAAGCTTAGAATCAAGATTTAGAAAAACTAGGAAAGGCTATATCTATTTGATGTTCAGACTATATATGCATTTCTCAGTTATAATAAATAACTTGTAAACAACACTGATCTGATATCTGTCAATGCACTATCTGCAAAAAAATTTCGAACCAGTGTGCTAGTAGTAAGTTGTCACGCGACTGATACAATGATGCAATAAGATAGAGAGATAGCCCCGATTAAGGTATAGAGTCCCTGCACTGTCTTTAATCTACACTCCAATCCCTCACTCTCGAAAGTGCAGTATGGCTGGCATAGTCAAAAAAAAAAAATATATAAATTTTGCTAGACAGTAGAGCGTGAGAGATTGGATAGATCGCAAACATATAGCTGGTGGCGATTAGAAATAAAGCCTACCATACGTGCAATAGAGATTAGGGCAAGGCAGGAAGTAGAAGAAAGGGGACGCTAATAGAGCACAAGTGAGTGAGGATATAAAGCTAAAAACCTTAATTATATACAACCTAACAAATACATAGTACAAATGCATATATAATATATAAAAGAAAAAAAGTAAAACTTTACAATGTTGTGATGAACGGAATCATTATATGGGTTTTTTTCAAATGAAGGTGAAGTTAGCCTACCTCATATTCTGATATATCATCCTGCATATGTGAAAATCAGATAGAGAGTTCATGCAACTTACTGACAAAAAATACTAGTAGTGGGCAGTATATGGCATTGTGTGTAAATGGTGTTGTATGCATGTAGGATAATTACATAGTGTATACAGTTGGTTGTGTGGAGTGTCCCCTTACAATGAGCTCTTGAACTGCTTGGAGGTATCACACAATAATAATGATGATAATAATAATAATGATCATTATAAAAATCTCCCACCCAAAATTTTTCAGTCTCTCTATCTGGTCTCCTTCAACTGATTCCCTTCAATTTCTTCTAATTTTCAGAAGGCAAAGCAATACTCTGATATCATGTTTTACTAATAAGACTCTCTATCAAATATGAAAAGCACATTATAGAGTACCTTCTTTTTAAAGAAAGATATTTTAGGGTGATTAATAAATTATGATTTTAAGAATGAATTAATTTTAATCACAGCAAAAATTCTAATGTGAATTATTAAAAATGATAAAAACAGAAAGACAAAACTTACGCTAATAAGATAAATTGGACAGGAGGGAGAGCTACAAGCTGCAATCCTTCTTTCCATAAACCTAAAAGTGATTGCCATGATTCTCCCAGTTGATTTGCTGCAGCATGCTGCACATATGCCAGAAAGAACTGCAGTATGTTCACTTCCAAGGGAATATTTTTTTTCTGAATAAATAAAAAAAAAAGTTCTATAAAGATTTCTCCATCATAGTATAAAAAATTAACTATGCCAATCATTAATCCTTATTACACAAAAGTGATTACTACATTAAAAGGAGGCTCTAAAATCTTAAAATTTATCATATGATCACATCTCAGATGTATGTGCATTGGATTGGAGACTGACTGTCTGATAGGTATTAGTAGGTTGTGTATGGAGAGTGATATCCCAGAAGAGGAAAGTCACTAATGGTGTGCCCAAGGGCCTGTTTTGGGGCAATTGGTGTTTAATTTGTATATAAATGACATTGATATGTGATCATACATCCTAGGTAGTTAAATGAATTTACCTGTTCTAAGATCTTGTTATTTATTACTATTTTAGTTCTTGCTGGATCTTGTCCTTTAAAGGCCACATTATGTTAAAATAAGGTCACTTATCATTAAAACTCAAGTTTTAATGATAAGTGACCAAATACAAAACAATAATAAATTTAATTAATATTTCCAATATTAATTAAATTTAGATTTAGAGGGGGACATCTCTCATAGTTGCTGAGAGATGTCCCCTCTCAGCAACTAACGAGTTGCTGAGAGGGGACATCCCTGTTGAACTCCTTGGTTTCTCTCTCTCGTATATGATAGCTCATGATTTAATCTTATTTGTATTTGATTATTTTCATATATACTTGTGATAGCTTTTAGGATATTATTTGGTATTTGTCTTCCTTTTAATATGTTAAATAATATGTTTCTTTTAACTTTGTCAATTTTAATTACACCTGTTATTTTTAAATATTTTGCAATTTTTAGGTTTATATCTTTTTCATTTGGATATGTGATCATACATCCTAGGTAGTTAAATGAATTCACCTATTCTAAGATCTTGTTATCTATTACTATTTTAGTTCTTGCTGGATCGTGTCCTTTAAAGGCCATACTTTTTGAATTTTCTGTTGATATTATCATACCATAATCTTTGGCTATCTCATTTAGATCTAAAATAGCTTTCTGTAAGTTATCTTCAGAATTTGTAATTATTATTTGGTCGTCGGCAAAAAGGAGAGTGTTTAAGTTCACTGTAGGAGAAAGTTTAATTCCTTGATGTAAATTTTTATTCCATTTTATTATTATTTCATTTAAGTAAATATTGAAAAGTTGCTGAGAGGGGACATCCCTGTCGGACCCCTTGGTTTATCTCTCTTGTATATGATAGCTCGTGATTTAATCTTATTTGTATTTGATTATTTTCATATATACTTGTGATAGCTTTTAGGATATTATTTGGTATTTGTCTTCCTTTTAATATGTTAAATAATATGTTTCTTTTAACTTTGTCAAATGCTTTTTCAAAGTCAATAAATGCAATATGTGTTTCTAAATTGTATTCTCTTCTTTCCTCTATTATTAATTTTAGGCAAAAGGCCGGGTCTATACATGATCATCCTTTTCTAAATCCATTCTGTACTTGAAAATAAAGTTTTTGGAATATTTCGGAATATTTTGTAACAGGAATTTAGTATACTGATATCTCTATAGTTTTTAAGGTCATCTCTATTACCTTTTTAAAGATAGGAATCACAATTGCTTTTTTTGGGACACATGCAATAGTGAATTTCGTTTATCTCAGTGTTGATGGTTCTGACTCTTAGTATAACATAAAAGTTCAGTGTAATGATATTTGTCACAGACTACCTAATACTCACTAAAATTCAAGACAAGTAACATAATATAATAGCATAAAAACCATTGTTTAAAGGCATGAAAATTATGTAGTGTGGCTTGAAGTGGATGAGAAAACATTACAGCAATAGCCAACATCGAGACACAACGAAGACAAAGGAAAAGTAAAATAAAGCAGAAGATCCAATTCATAATTGCATTTAATTTTCTTAAAGTGATTAAACAGTCTCCTCACCATTGACTGGTCCACCAAAACCAACCATTTTCTTACAAATTATCTAGTCAATTTTTCATTTTCTATTCCAGAATGCTTATCCTCAACTAAATCTAATTCTCTTCAGTTAAATAATGTTCATATTTATGTGATCAGTTATCAGTTATTGTATACTCAGATAACCTTCAATGACTTTTCTCAAAAGTCTAGATTGAGTATCCTCCATCATTTCCTGAAGCATTTCTTTAATTCAGCTATTTCTAAGCAGTGCTCATAATTCACCTAATACTACCTTCACCATCTCATATGATCAGCACATCCCCATCTGTGACAATTACCACATGCTCTTGTCATGCACTGTCTTGTTCAAATACATAAAAAAACTCTTCGGTCAGGTGTCCCCATTCTTTTGACCTTTTTTTTCCCCTGCAGATAACAATCAAGTTTAAAATTACTAGCTCTAACCTTAATACAAATCCAACATTATCTTAATAAAAACTACTTAGAGTGTAAACTAATTGTTTAGTTAAACTAAACTCATATATTACAGTGCTTCCATAGCACAACTGGAATAGTATATTGCACCCTTCAATTGAAAAAGTCTAAAGTTCGATTCTTGTCGTTACAAGCAGAATCTTTATATGGGCTTTTTCATTTGACGGTGAGTTAACTGATCTCATACAGGGGGTAGCAAGATTTTTTATTCCAGAAACGTGGATTTTTCATCCTGCATACAGACAAATCGGGCTTCAGAACACGTAATTTACACACAAAAAATAATGTTGGTAGTGGTGCTGGGCAGTTGATGGTAGTTGTGTGTAGTAGGTGTATTAAGTAGTAAGAGAGAGATGGATAAATGTGTGTAGCAGAGTGCCCTCCTGCGATGAGTCCACATAATAATAATAATAATAATAATAATAATAATAATAATAATAACAACAACAATTGGTGGTTCATAATCCTACTTTACACAGATTTCAGCAAAGTTGAAAATTTTATATGATAAAATACAAAATTATTCAAAATTGTGAAGTACAGCATACTTACTTTTTAACTCTAGCTTTCATATAAATGCAACATAATAATAATAATAATATTATTATTATTATTACGGGCGACTCCAAGGAGTCCTTAGACTCATCGAGGGAGGCCCTAAACATCATGTCCATCACAACTATTCAACATTCACACAGTATGTATCATACTTTGCCTTGAACTCATTCACTGTTATAGCACCCACAACAGACTCTGCAGCTTATTCAACTCATTCATCACTCTAAAAGTAAAAAACCCAGCTCCAACACCCTTACTAACCACACTCTTGCCCAGCTTCCATGGATGTCCCCTAGTCCTCCCACCACCAGTCCTGTTCTCAAAAATATCCTCTGAATTAATCCTATAGAAACCCTTCAGCAATTTGAATGTCTCAATCATATCTCCCCTTTTCTGCCTATCAACCAATTTCTGCAACCCACAAATCTTCAACCTGTTTTCATAAGATTCATTTCATAGACCTGCTATCATCTTGGTCACTCGCCTCTGGATCCTCTCAACCTCCTCCCCATCAAGAAGAAACCTAGGTGACCAGATCTGGGCACAGTAGTCGAGATGGGGTCTTATCAAGGCTCGATACAAAGGAACAATAACTTGCTTATCTCTGCTCATCAAAGTATTCTTCAGCATCAAAGTGATTTGATGAGCTGATTTAGCCACTTTTGCAATGCCCCCCCCCCCCAAACTTCAACTCCCTATCCACCAACACTCCCAAGTGCCTGGCCTCATCAATCTCCTGGAGTGCAGTTCCACCAATGTGATATACTGCTGCTAATCTTTTCACCCCAAAATGCATAACCATACATTTTGCCACATTAAATTGACATCCATTCTCCTTAGCCCAGACCACCAATCTATCCAAATCATCCTGCAAAATTTTGACATCCTGAGCATTCACTATTGCTCTACCTAACTTAGCATCATCAGCGAACAAAAGAACCATTCCTCTTAGATCCTTCCCTATATCGTTAATGAACAAATTAAACAGCAGTGGTCCAAGAACAGAACCCTGCAGCACACCACTAGTCACAGGCCGTCTTTTGGACTCTACTCCTGAGTAAACTACTCTCTGATATCTCTCCATCAACCACCCTATATCCATTCCCATATGTTGCAGTTTACTGATTAGAATTCCACGTGGTATCCTGTCAAAGGGCTTAGCCAGGGCCAGCAGTATCTCTGTAAACCCATTACTCTTATCCAGTTCAGCTGTCACTGTGTTATAAAACTTGAACAAGTTACTGGGGCATGATCTACCCTTCACAAAACCATGCTGTCCCCCATACGGTAGCTCATTTTCATCAATCCATTCAGGTATTTTTCCCTTGACTACTTTCTCCAAGACCTTGACAACGACTCCTGATATGCTGATCGGTCGGTAATTTGCAACAGTGGTCTTGGATCCTCCTTTATGCAGTGGAACAATTTTCCCCTCTTTCCACCCCCTTTGGGACTAAACCAGACCCGAGACGCAGATTAAACAATATGGTCAAGGGTACTGACAACTCTTTAGCCACTTCATGTAAGACTAGTGCTGGTATACCATCCAATCATATAGATGTATTCACATTAAGGTTCTGTAATAGACTATTCACCTCCACTTCATTCACCACAATTCCCATATAAACTAATGATTCCGTCATTCCTTCAATATTACCACCTGGATGATATACTCTTGCAAAGTGCTCACTCAGTAATTCCACTATATCGACTGATTCAGTGACCTCCCTACCATCGGCATTCCTTAAAATCATTCTGCTGTGTTCAGTTTTTCTTTTACTTGCAGCATATTGAAAGAACTGTTTGGGATTCTCTTTAGCTTGCATGGCTAATTTCCTTTCATAATCCGCTTTTGCTTTTCTTACCATACTCGTTACCCTTCTGGCCTGTGCTTTATACCGGTCATGTGCCTGCAGGTCACCTTTCTCCTTAAATTCCCTCCACAGTTGTTTCTTTTTATGCAACTCAAGTTTAATGGTGTTATTCATCCATTTAACCCCTACTTGATTTACTATTCGGACTCAAGGTATACAGTCAGCCATAACCTCCTGCAAATGCTCCTTGACCTCTTCCCATGCCCTATCAACACCAGTACAACTTGCAGTTTTACATGCCATGGCACTGAACCAAGCAATCTCCTAAGCTTGTCATACTTGCCAGCATGGTAATTCCACATGTACCCTGTCTTAATCGAAAATTTCACACATTTAGCCACCTCCCAGGTCAAGACCTTATGATCACTCTCACCAATAGGTGCCCACATGGTCATTCATTACAGTCAAATTCTCAGATGCTATTACTAGGTCAAGCACTCTCGAACTCCTAGTATTTTCCATTACATGCTGCCTCAGATAGTTATCCCTTAATAACTGAATAAAATCCAGTTCCTTCCTCACATGTGTCCTCTCCTCCTTCCAATCAATGTTACCACTGTTGAAATCTCCCATAATAATTACCCTCCTTCCACTCATTTCATCAATTTGTCTATGTATAATATCTCCACCATCTATTCCATCACCTGGTCTATAGCAGTACCAAACTGTACATTTTCTTCGTTAGTCTCAATCTCACACCAAATAGCCTCAAATGAACTCTTTTCACTATCCTGCAATACAACTTCTATTCTCCTTGGCTGCAGTTCATCAGCTATCATCAAAAACACTCCTCCCCCATTTTATTCTCTCTGTCCCTCCTGAACACACTATACCCTACACATTCTATCCCACTAACTATATCATCTTCTGTCAGCCATGTTTCACTAATGCCAATAACCTGTGGCCAGGAAGAGCCAACTAAGGCCAAAATTCTTCCTTCTTGTTCCTAATAATCCTGGCATTAGTATACATGAAATGCAGTGGTCCATTTGTCCCACCCCTATCTTGATGCGTCATACTAACTATTCCATTCTGATTTCCTGTCCTTCGTACTGGCTCGGGCTCATTATATGCATTCTTGCACTCAACTACCTCACTGATGTCTGTGTATATCCACTTCCTCCCCTCCTTAAGAGTTCTAGTTTCCCTGATTTTGCACATCCACTCTCACTTCACTCAGCAACACTTTTTCCAGTCTTCGCACACCAAATCCATTCAAATATAAGCCATCCATCTTGTACAAATCCTTTGCCCATCAAACTCCACACCACACCGTCTGCATAACCTGCGCATAAAGTCATTTGCAATTATGGCCCTCGTTCTAAACTCCTCTCTGTCATACCACGGCAACAGACTCACTATCTTAACTCTATCACTTTTCTTTCGCTACCTCTAATAATTCCTTTAAGTCCTCTCTCATATCAAATTTATCTCCTTTCAAATCATTCATTCCTGCTACGACTATCATTTCTTTCACTTCTGCTTTTGTGCTCTAATACGCTCACTTACACCCTTAATTTTCACACCCGGCAAGTATGATTTAGTCAAACTCTCATCTATCACATCTATTACTAACAAGTCACTGTACAACACTCTTTCCTTCATTTCTGAAACACTCCCAGTCATACGCTTATTTTCCCTTTCATACACTTGCTTATTTCCGTTAGCCGGGGCACTCATAAAAGAGTTTTGCAGTCGCTCCAACTGCCGCTTTGCCCTATGTATTACTCCGCATAACTGTGCGATCTCACTCATTACAGCTAATTTCTCATTTTTTTCGTCATGTAAACCATTTTCTCTCTCTGTATAATTACCTTCACTCTCTCTTTCATCACAGCTCTCATTGCTATCTTGTACAACATCACAATTTACTACCAAACCACTATTTTCTCTCACATTCTGGCTTTCTTCTACAACAACTATCTCATGACCTGACACACTTCAATTCCTCACTTTCCTTACATTTTCAGCAGAGTCTTCCACAACTATCATTATCCATCCAAACTCCAGCCTTTTTCGGGAAAGCATACATCCTGTTAATAATAATTATTACTAACTAGTCCATTACTTACTAATCATTTCAAATAATTATGTCAATAAAAATTATCAGCACTACCATCACCACTCCACCACGAAGTCAAAGGATTCATTGTGGGAAATCTTACTGTAATATACAAAACACATCAAATCATGCCTTAATTCATTTAGTGTTTTTGCACTCACCACTCTCAACATCAAAGCATTCCACTTACATTGCTTGCAACACGAGAATCTGCTCACCATTCTGGGATAACTAATACATTTCATAATCAAGTAGAGCCTCCATAGCTCAGTTGTAGATGAACTCTTTGAAGGAAAGTCCAGGGTTCTAATCCCATCAATGACAAGAGAAACATCTTAGTGGAAATCAAGTGCCTTGTTCTTGCAAACTATATTATTTAAGACAGACTGGCAACATCTGCTGAGATTAGAATCCAGGAATATCAAAATTACATCAAATAGAAGCAAACCTCTACTTATGAGCTTTCAAGAAATGAACATAGTGTGAAATAATAAATTGTGACTTCCAGGACTCCATGCTTGAAACACTTTGCAACATGAGAAGGTCAATTAAATTTTACAAATGCACTATGGAAAATGTTCAGTCTGGTAATTTGTTTCCCTTTCTTTGTCATAATGAATATTCTCCAGTTCCCAAACATATTCACAGTTAATAGTGTGTGCGTGCGCATTTAAAGAGTAATAAAAATATAATGGTATATGTAAATATACAGTTCTTTTTTTTTTATTACCCTTGAATTATGGAAACCAACTGGAGATGTAGGGATGAAAGTGATAAAAGTGGCAAAAAATCGAACTGATTTCATAAAATATAATGAAAACAGCAAATTCCCAAGTTCCAGTTCTTCAAAATGGTCCATTGTTTTAAGAACAGCAAAATTTTAAAACTCGGAAAAAAAAAATGCTATTATACTTGAAGTGCAAGCTTTATTTAGTTTGTAGTTATCTGGTAAAAGGAAATATAGTCAAAGCAATGGAACACTGTTTAACAAATGTTGATTGGATTTTAACGGTATAGATGCGAACACAGATTGATAAGAAAATAACTATTTATTGATTTAATTGCTAAAATTTCGCTGGTATTTTATCCAGCATCTTCAAAGCACGCAAAGTTTGTTACAATAGCGAGACAACCACAATCCAATGTAACAGTGGGACTAGTATGAGCAATTTTAGTGTGCAACACAAAGACTAAAGTCCTAACAAGGCGCCATCTAAAGTTGGAAAAAAAAAAAAAAAACGAGAGAGAAAGCAGGTATTCATTTTGTCTTAGGATGACTGTCTCCCCCAATCTTTGGTAGATTTATACAGCAATACTTGTTGAGGTTTGGAGTATGTTTTAGGACTTCTGTTGATTTCAGGAACAACCTCTCTGACTTGTAAAAGCTTCTGTGCAGCACTTTTGTTTCTTCCAATTGATCTTGTGTGCGGGGGTATCCAAAGTATGGTCTGCTAGACCCGACTTGCCATAGCGAAAGTGCCAGATATATTTTTTGTGTTCACTGCGGTGGATGTCTACAGTTCTTCCTGTCTGTCCATAGTAGGCTCAATGACATGAAGAGGGCACTTCATAGACTCCTGGATGTGATAAAGAGAGAATCTGTCCTTGGGTAAATGGATGAGAGTTGCCAATTTCACATAAGGTTTAAATACGGTGCGTAGTTGGTGTTTGTTAAGCACTCTAGATATCTTTTCAGATGTGTCTTTAATGTATGGATTATAACAGATTTGTTGTAGTCTTCTGTGGTAGACAGTTTGGGGGATTTTTGGGGAGCATTTAGTATTTTATCTATGTTATGGGAATTATAGCCATTGGTCAGGAAGCTGTGATATAGGTGAGAAAATTTAGCAGTAACAGCAATGTCATTGGAACAAATTGCTCTAGCTCTATGGGTTAGTGTTTTTAAGATACCATATTGTTGAGAAGGGTGATCGTGTGATTGTTTGTGTAAATATCTCCCTATGTGTGTTTTTTCTATAAACCGAGAATTATATGGAACTTCTGGAAGACGTGTGATTAGTGTGTCCAGGAAGGGCAGACACTCATTGGCTTCTAGTTTATTGTAAAGTGGATTTTTGAGTGCTGGCTATTTAGATGCACTAAAAGTGTATTCAATGTATCTGGGCCATGTGGCCAAATAGCCATCATCAACATAGCGTAGCCAGAGACTAGGTTTGAGAGTGGCTGTATTGATAGCTAGCTTTTCCAGATGTTCTATATATAGAAGTTGGCTAAGGGGGAAGAAAGGGGGGAACCCATATCTGTCCCATCTAATTGTGTGTATATTTTCCCTTTCCATGTAAAATAACCTGCCTGTACTGTGAATTTAAACAGCTGAAATATATCAGGGGGAAATTGTGAATTTAGCAAATTAAGGGTTTCAGTTAATGGTACGTTCATGAATAGTGAGGTGATATCAAAACTCACCATTAAGTCTGAACTTTTTAAGGTGTGGTTTTCTAAAATACTTTTTAGGTGGGTAGAATTTTTAACAAAAGAGGGAGAATCGTTTGTGATAAAGTAATAAATTTAGTGTAATCCTCTATCCAAGTGTGAGCAAACACAGTTTGCACCTGAAAATATCTTCAGGACTGTAGCAAGGTGGTGCAACTGCTGGCAACTTGGAGCAAAGGTGGACCAAGCCCTCATCACGCCTTGTCTCAGTATCTCCCACTATGCAAAGCATATGTCCATGCGGACATGTATAATGCTATGCACTGAGGGAAGGGCCACTACCCAGACCGGTTTCGACCTTTATTGAGGTCTCGTCAGTGGGAGGCAGACATGCGCTTTGCATGGTAGGAGTTACTAAGACAAAGAGCGATGAGAGCTTGGTCCACCTTTGCTCCGAGTTGCACCACCGTGCTACAGTCCTGAAGATATTTTCAGGCGCAAACTGTGTTTGCTCACACTTGGATAAAGCATTAAACTAAATTCATTATAGTCTAACCAAGTGCAAAATAAACTTCCAGAGTGGCTAGTAGTTTGGCTAAATGTTTAGCAAGTTTATATGTAGGACTGTTTATACTATCTACAATAGGGAGTAAAGATGTACCTTGTTTGTGAATTTTTGGAGCTCCATATATCCTGGGTGTTTTAACGTGGAAGGGCTTGAGTTTGTTGACTGTTTCTTTAGGCCAGGAAGTAACTATGTTCAATAATTTGCACACCTTATTCTTTTGTGAGTTGGTGGGATCCCGATCTATAATTTGGTATGTTGACTGGTCTTGGAGAAGTGCATTTTGCTTTCATATTCTGTTGTATCCATCACCACAGTTGAGTTTCCTTTGTCTGATTTGGTTATGGTAATGTGGTTATTATTGTATCATAGCTCTTTTAGAGCCATGATTTCTTTATGTGGGATATTATTTTTGGGCAGCTTAGAATGGACTAGAATGTTGGCCACGTCTAACAGAATATTATTGGCTAGTGCTGGAGGCAGGTCATATATATCCTGCATTCAACTCAAGCCATTATTTTGGCTTTTGGAACTTCTTTAGGAGTAACAGCAAAACTGTGTCCCTGACTTAATGCACTCGTGGCTTCTTTGGTTAAGGTTACCGATGATAAGTTCACAATGACGCCATCTTGGTGTAATTGCAACTGCTGTGTAGCAATGTGTTGTTGGAGGATTTCAAATTTCTTCTGGTGCTGGTTTTTAACTTTGACAAATTCTTTGTTGGCTGTAGAGTTGGAGATGCTGTTCAGGACATCCCATAGCTCTGGGTTCAAAATGTTAGATAGTATATATCTAACCTAAAAAGTATTTTAAAAAACCACAGCTTTGTTCAGATGGTCAGTTTTGATATCACGTCACTATTCACGATTGTACCATTAACTGAAACTCTTAATTTGCTAAATTCACAATTCCCCCCTGATATATTTCAGCTGTTTAAATTCACAGTACAGGCAGGTTATTTTACATGGAAAGGGAAAATATACACACAATTAGATGGGACAGATATGGGTTCCCCCCTTTCTTCCCCCTTAGCCAACTTCTATATATAGAACATCTGGAAAAGCTAGCTATCAATACAGCCACTCTCAAACCTAGTCTCTGGCTATGCTATGTTGATGATGGCTATTTGGCCACATGGCCCAGATACATTGAATACACTTTTAGTGCATCTAAATAGCCAGCACTCAAAAATCCACTTTACAATAAACTAGAAGCCAATGAGTGTCTGCCCTTCCTGGACACACTAATCACACGTCTTCCAGAAGTTCCATATAATTCTCGGTTTATAGAAAAACCACACATATAGGGAGATATTTACACAAACAATCACACCATCACTCTTCTCAACAATATGGTAGCTTAAAAACACTAACCCATACAGCTAGAGCAATTTGTTCCAATGACACTGATGAACTTTCTCACCTACATCACCTTCCTGACCAATGGCTATAATCCCCATAACATAGATAAAATACTAAATACTCCCCCCAAATCACCCCCCCCACCAATGTCTACCACAGAAGACTACAGCAAATCTGTTACCATCCATACATTAAAGGCACATCTGAAAAGATATCTAGAGTGCTTAACAAACACCAACTATGCACCTAAGGACAGATTCTTTCCTTATCACATCCAGGAGTCTATGAAGTGTTCTGTTCATGTCATCAAGCCTACTATGAACAGACAAGAAGAACTGTGGACATCCGCCTCAGTGAACACAAAAAATATATCTGGCACTTTCGCTATGGCAAGTCGGGTCTAGCAGACCATGCTTTGGATACCCCTGCACACAAGATCAATTGAAAACACAAAAGTGCTGCACAGAAGTTTTTACAAGTCAGAGAGGTTGTTCCTGGAATCGACAGAAGCCTTGAAACATACTCGAAACCTCAACAAGTATGGCTGTATAAATCTACCAAAGATTGGGGAGACAGTCATCCTAAGCCCAAATTAATACTTGCTTTCTCTCTCATTTTTTTTTCCAACTTAGATGGTGCCTAATTAGGACTTCAGTCTTTGCACATTAAAATTGCTCATACTAGTCCCACTGTTACACAGGATTGTGGTTGTCTAGCTACTGTAACAAACTTTGTTTGTGTACTCTGAAGATGCTGGAAAGAATACCGGCAAAATATTAGCAATGAAGTCAATAAATAGTTATTTTATCATCATCTGCGTTCGGATCTATACCATTAAAATCCAATCAACATGTGCAACATAAGCCTTTCAACACTGTTTAACAAACTAGATTCAAACTCAAAATAGAAATTTTAAAAACCATGGCTTGTTTTTCCTACACTGCAATGGCATTAACAGAGAGTTGGTCTGCTACAAACAAATGTATAAAGCATTTTTTTTTTTTAAATGAGAAAGTTTAATTCTTTTAAAACTATGTATTTTTACAATAAATTTTTATTGAAAAAATGCATACTATTTTGTATTAATTAATACAAAAAGAACATCATTATTCTATAAGTGAATTATCTTTTTGTTAAGGTAATTCACTTAAGAAATGCACTAACAAATTAAGAAATATGTTTTTTCTTTCAAATTATTACATATTTAATTAACACCTATTAATTCATCATCATCATGTATGGGTATAGGCCACATTGGTCTGTTCCGGTCTCATTATCCATCCAATATCCTTTTTTGAGGTCGTCCCTGCCCTATCTTTTCAATTGGCTTATATTTTAGTATTTGTTTTGGATGTCAGGTGTTGGCCATTCAGTTTACATGTTCAATCCATTTTTGTTTATAATTGTTAGTTTTTCTTCTATTGATTTTGTTTTTAGTTCTTTTAAAATGTCTTTGTTCCTTTTTTGATCTAATAATGATGTATTTTGCAGTTCTTCTCATAAATCTCATTTCACTTGTTTATATTCTTTGTTTATTTTGTTTGTTTATTGCCCAAATTTCACTGCCATATAATAATGTGGGCACTGCTAAAGTATTGTATATTTTCAAGCGTGTTTCTTTTTTGTACTATATTTGGGTTGAGTGTTCTATTTATCAGGCCTGTAATCTGTAAAAATTTTGAAATTTTTAATTTTATGTCTTTTTCTCCTTCATATGATATTTCACATCCAAGATAACTGAAAGTATTTATCTGCTCTATTATTTTATTATTAATAACTATTTTGCTTCTAAACTGGAGTCTGTCCACAAAATGCGATTGTTTTAGTTTTATCTATGAAAATTTTCATTCCAAATATTCTTCTACTATAATGTTTAAATTATATATTGCTCTTTGTAAATTGTCTTCCTTATCTGATATTATTACCTGATCATCTGCAAATAATAGTGTATTTATTTTTTATTCCGGTAAATTTCTATACCTTGATTGTTTAAGGTGTTCCACTGTATTAATAATTCATTAATGTAAATATTGAAAAGTGTTGGAGAAAGAGGGCATCCCTGTCTTACTCCTTGGTTTATAGATTGTTTTTCAGACAACTTTTCGTTTATTTTTATTTTATTATTTTTGTATATACAGTCATTCATACCACAAAGTTACGAGGTAGATGGGACCGACAAAAAGCGCGCAAGTCGAATTCGCGTAACTCGGGGTATAATTTTGCATGTAATTTATGTATACAAACATACAATTGGGACCAAAGGTTTACAAAAACGCCTATATTTTTTAAAAAATATAATCATAATTGCAGTTTTTCGTACATAAAAAAAGAAAGTTATTTCGATGTAGATAGTTTCATAAAATCTAATAGATTCGTTTGACGGCATAATGTCTTTTTCTTGTCACGCAAAATTTCTTCATAGCAAGCTAATGATTTTTTATTCCGTGCCTTGTGGCTACAATTCATTCCTCATTGGAATCTATATCCTCCAAAATCTGTAAACTTTTCTTTTATGATTGTTCTTACTGTGGATTCCTGTAGATCGAACTTATTTGCTAGCTCACAAATTTTCATTCCGCATTCAAAATCCTTAATGATGTTGAGTTTTGCTTCCAAACTCAATGTTTTACTTTTCTTGCTAGCTGTAGAAGAATCGGACTTGCTTCTTTTGAACGACATTATTATTTTTTATTCGATAAAATTTTTATCAAGAACATAACATTAAACAATCACAAGGGTTGACTATAAAATAGTCAATAAACTTGATAAAATTGACTATAAAATAAGAAACCGTGTAAGTCGGGGTATGACTGTATTCAATATCACATGTAGTAAAATATTAGGTATATTTATTCTTTGTAATATATCACAAACAGTATATATCTTTTTACTTTGTCAAATGCTTTTTTGTAATCTATAAACAAAAGATGAGTTTCCAAATTAAATTCTCTTCTTTTATAAGTAGTTTTAAACAGAAAGCTGCATCCACTGTAGAGCGTCCTTTACTGAATACATTTTGACATTCTAATAATATTTTTTCGCTGTATATTTTTAGTTTTTCATTAAGTATTCTGCTATATATTTTGTAGCATGTATTCAATAAACTAATACCTCTGCAGTTAGCAGGTTTTGTTTTATCCCCCCCATTTTTAAATATAAATATTACTATGCTTGTATTCCATTCTATTGGTATTTGTCCATTTGTATATATTTTATTTAAACATTTTAGTAATCTTTGATGAAATTTTTTTCCAGCAAATTTATGCAGTTCGGAGTTTATCCCATCTTCTCCTGCTGACTTGCCATTTTTTTATTTTATTTAGGCTGTCCTTTAATTCTTTCATTGTTATCATATCATTTAAGGCATTTTGTAAGTTTCTGGTGTAATTATTTTTGATGCCAGTATTATCTGTCCAAAGATCTGTTAAGTCTTTTACATCTATTTCACAGTTTATATTTGCAGTTTATTTTATATCTGCATTCATGTATTTTAATATTTTGTATGCAGTGGGTCTTATTTTGTATATGTCATTTACTAGATATGATACAAATTTTTCCCAGCTTTCTCTGTCTCTCTTTCTGGTTTCTCTTTTGGCTATTGCATGTGTTTTTTTATATTTAATTTCATCTTCTTGTTTTTTGCTACTTAACCATCTTTTAAAAGTCAGCTTTTTATTTTCAATTATTGTTTTTATTTCATTGTCCCATGTAATTTTTTATTTTTATGATATTTTTTGTGTGTTCCTAGACTTTCATATGCTGCTGATGCGATAATTTCTTTTATATTATTCCATTTTTTCTCAATGTCTTCATTTTCTTGTATTTTGTCTAAATAGTTATTAATCCTCTGTTGGTATAAATTTCTTATACTTGAATCAATCAAGCCCTTATTTTTTTGTAGTCAGTTTGGTGGAAATCTTAGTTTTGCCTGTACTAAATAGTGATCTGTGTCAATTTCTAGCCCTCTTCTAACTTTAACGTCTAGGAAGAGGTTTGCTGCTTTTTCATTTGCTATAAAGTAGTCTATTATTGATTTTTATCCTCTTGCACACCACGTATATTTATGTATATTTTTATATTTGTAAAATGTATTCATTATTTTTAAATTATTATATAATCAATGAGTCGCTTTCCATTTTTGTTTACTGTTTGTTGTCCAAATTTTTGTATATTATTGTTAATATTTTTCATTCCTATTCTGGCATTAAGATCTCCAGCTATAATTATATGGTCTGTTTTATTTAATTTTTCATATATTCCTTGTAACTCTTTGTAAAAGTAATCATTTTATTCTTTTCCTCCTTCAGAGACATACACTCCAACAACTGTTAAATTTTCCTTATTTAATTTTAATCGAACTTCTAATATTCTTTCATTCCAGTATATATAATAAGTTATTTTTGCTTTAATTGATTTATGGAACCAAATCATTACACCAGTTTTTGCATGTATTTGTTTGTCCACTCCACTATATATGATATTGTAGTTAGCTGTTTCTTTTGTTCCTTTAAGTTTCTTTTCTGTTTCTGTAAGAACTGCAATTTCTATATTTTTGTCATTTAAAATGTTATCTAATTCTTCTTCTTTATGTGCTATACTTCTAATGTTCCATGTAGCCTATTTCACGATGTTTTTCTTTTTCCAAAGTTTCTTAACCTTTTCCAGTTTGAGGTTTTTTCCCACATTTGCTGTTTGGATTTCGTTGAGACTTGAAAGTAATATGTGTTTCCCTATGTCAATTGACTAGCATGACGATAGGTATCCTAGTGGTGGGGCTGCCACCTAGGCTTGCCTTTTTTAGTAGATAGTGTGGAAACTACAGTTTGAGAGGAAAGAGTCACCCCCTCGTCCTTGAGTTGCTCTAATAGCACAGGGGGGGGGGGAGGAGTAAGAAGTAAGAGAGTAGAGGGAACAAAGAGGAGAAGTCCAGTCTCCAGATATGATATATCAAGTGTATATTGTATGAAGTAAGATCAGGTCTAGCTTGGATATCTTGGGATTGCCATGCCCGTACTTACCAATGTGAGCCCTTATTAATTCATTCCTTCAAATCCCGTGCACTCTTTTACCCACTCAGCTTTGACTAGTAAATGAATGCAATGTGACATACCTTACTAAGAATGTTCTTTTATTGTTTCCTTTTTAATTCTTCCTAATGATGTCTTTGTATGAAGGATGCAATATAGGAGTCCATAGGTCTATGTTTACATATTTATTTGCATGTATTGACTGTTATTTACTTTAATAATATTGTCTACAAATCGGTTCTTAAAAAGGCATAATATCCCAATAACTCTTCTATTATACAGTACGTCACTGAAAATTGCAGTAGCGTAATTTTCATAATTGATTAGTATGATTTCCAGAGACTAAAGACCATATTAGTCAATCTTTTTTAGACTCTTTCCAATATATCTCATTCCACTTGAACACCAGGTTAGTAAGTTATTGAAAATTTTCTCACTTGATTTAGAGAGGAAACCATAGAAGACATGAAATTATATTCCATTTCAATCGTTTTCCCAAATGTGAACAAGCAAAAATTTTTTCATGAAGTATAGGGTGGCCTATAAGTCATTAAGAAAAAAAAATATTAATAAATAAAAGTGTATGAAATGATTAAACCCCCTTCATGACTCATGGGCCACCCTGTATTTCATTACTGTGATTCCCAAATGCTCCGATTCCAACCTAACTCCAATCCAATTTTTTGTTGGATTCTGATCTGAATGAAGAGAAATTTAAATTATTAATACTCTCCTCAGAATCCAACATAATCCACCATGGCAAAGGCTACATTTGGAAATATTATTTAATGTAAATCACTTGTTTATAATTTAATATTCATATAACTACCTTTAATTTGATTTAATATTTAATTATTTAATCAAGGATATATGTATTAATAATGAAAAGACTATTAAATAATATTATTAAGAAAGTATTAAATATTATTAAGCTATTTTATTCATTACTATATTAATATTATAAGAACTTGTATTTGATAATTTAACTGTGCATTAATTGAAATGTAAATATTCTCTATTTATTCTTATTTGTAGAAATTTAACGTTATGTAATAGCTCAATGTTTTGTTGTCATGGAGACGCATGTAAGTAAGCGAGCACAAGTTTTGGAACACCACGTGAGGAGAAGGTTTATTGAAAAGAGTTTTAGAAAGAAATCACGAGAATAATTTAGGCAGGAAGGATGGATATAAAAAGGAAAGAACGCTGAAAATATATATAGAGGAAATTAAGAGAGAGAGAGAAAGGAGAGGATTGGTATTAGGTTGGAATCGGAGCATTCGGGAATCACAGTGTGATAATAGCAAGTCGGCAAGTCACTCAAGCAGCTAATAAAGTCTACTAGTCGAGAGGCGGTTAGCTAATAAATTGTAGAATAACAATTATAGCCACAGAGGACAGCTGAGTGACTACTAAATAGACTAGCGATATTTGAATTGAGATTCAATTTCAGGGCCGACCTTTCAAGGACATACAGAACCTTGAAGCAAAGTACAGAGTTATTAGTGAATAGTAGAGGCTGTAAAATTGAAGTTTACCGTTAGCCGTGCTTAGAAACATATTGCCTAAAGAATTAAATGAATGCAGGAAGAATGAACAGCTGTGCATATAAAACCTCAAGTTAAGGAATTGTTGTGTATTACCTTAATTCATAGGTGATCAGTAGTATTTCATGCGAGAACGTTTGTTTATGTGTATAGTGACCGACGATTAATTCAGTTATTGCTTAGAAGATTTATTTAATGAGTGCTGTATACTGTTTAAAGTGTTTAAAGTTATAAAAAATGTTTGTGTGTAAGTTTATGAAGAAAGAAGATTATCGGTAAGATTATTCCAACCGTTAATATTCCTATACAGAGAGGTGTGTGTGAGTTTCATCCTAGAATATCCTTATATTAACAGTAACTATAGATTTAAAAGTGTATGCTTGTGAAGAGGTGTTACTGCAATTTTATTGTATTTGAAACTTAAGAAACCGTGAGATATTTGTGCAATTGGTTACTGTGGAACTTTGTGACTTTGAGTTTTACCAAGCAGTTAATTGAATTTTGTGAGAGCTAAAATGTTTATAATATCTTACTTAGTGATTTGAACTTAAGTGTAAATTGTGATTCTAAATTAAATGTTTGTTTTTGTTAATCTAAAGTTGTGTTTTGCCTGAATCTCTTTTACTGCACCATTCATAAAATATTCGAACCAAAGCGGGAGAGATAAATAAGTTAAATATACTCGGCCAGTATATATAATAACAACATATAAGAGAAGGGGTGTTAAGAGTTGGTTTACCTTCAATTCTTGAATTAATTCAGATATAAAGTGGCGCAGTCTTTAAATATAAATTTTCTTTATATTTGAATTAGAAATCAACTTGCAACTTATCAATTGTTTAAGAACATCATAGTGATTAACATGTCGGATCCAAGGTAAAGATTTAGAAGAAGTAGGATCCAACAGCCTATAAGTCATGAAGAAAAAAAAAATTAATAAATAAAAAATGTATGAAATGATTAAACCCCTTCATGACTCATGGACCACCCTGTATTTCATGAGTAGGCTATGTTGTATATATATATATATATATAGAAGCTGTTGACTTTACATTAATTGCATATCCCATAATGCACAGCACCTCTTTTTGAGCATGTATACTGCTATGTGCATAATGGGAACGGTCACCACCCAGTCCAATTTCAAACTTTATAGAGATCTCATCAGTAGGAGCTAAACCTGTGGAGATACTGAAAACTGGACAGGTGTTATAAACTTCAGTAGCATACAAGCTTGTCCAGAGCAGGCTTTTACAAAGAGTGGGATGTAAACCCATGACGTTGGTTGGAGGGCAGGTATGCTAACCACTCGGCCAACTAACTGGCTATCAATGAAGAAATCATATATTTTCTATATACAAGCAACAAAATAACATACTACCATATTACTAATATATGCTGGATTAGAGATAGATGCAGAACATTATTTCACTTGGTAACAGAGTAAATTATTATTAACACTGAACCTCCGTGGAGTTAAAAGACTCATCAAATTCCACATTAAACTTATTCAATGTGCCCATATTCACTACTCTGTCATGCAATGCATTCTGCTTGCCAACTGCTCTTTACTCCCTTGCTCACACCCTTCTTATATGATTTTCAGTGATGGCCTTTTGTCCCCCCCCCCACGCTTTATCATTTTATGAAAAATTTCTTCTACATTCACCTGCTAAAAACCCTTACCAACTTTAAACATCTCAATCATATCTCCTCTCCTATTCATAATGCTTGGCAAGCAAACTGCATCCCTTCAATCTGTCTCAATACCCGATATTCCAAAGCCCAGTTATCACCTCAGTTTATCTGCAGGACACTTTCTAATTTATCCTCATCACCAAGAAAACTAGGTGAGCAAATATGTGACCAAACCAGGTTACCCAGTAACAATCCTTTACCACCTTAAACATTTCAATCATACCATCTCTCCTTTTCACAAATTACATTTGCTCAATTTAGCTCATGTCCACATTCAAAGATAGTAATCACTTCAATCTTCTGGATGTTTTCTAATTTATCCTCATCACCTTACAAAGAGAATGTTCTTCAGAACCATCATCCAGCCTGTACTGCCTTTACAAGCTGTCGTACTCATCTAGTATCTATCCAACAGCATGAAAGCTTTTAACCAGTCTTTCACTGAACTATTAGATCCCACAAAACTCACCTTTATACTGCAAAAGTAATGGAAAATGTTCAAGGTTGTTCAAGTTCAAATGTTCAAGCACTCATTAACAACCCTCTTCTTCACTACCTAAAAAACTAATTGGTTAATTGTTGATCATCAATATGGATTCTCATCCTACATCACATTTCCTTGATAACCTTGGACACAGGCTATGGTAAAACGTGGAGGATCTCATGTGGCTGCTCTTTGTATTTCTAAAACATCTTATCAAGTCTTGTACTGCAGTCTTCTTACCAAGCTACTGTTATAATCTCCCTTCTTGTGAATGGATTGCCAGTTTCCTACCTAGGCATTCATTACATATCATGATGAATGATTCCTTCTCATCTGATTTTTCTACAAATGTCAAAGAGGAATAATGCATATTCCTCTTTATCATTCACAAAATCTTTTAGTGCTTAGATGAACTCAAGCTTCAAGATATTCAATGGCCAATGCCTTAAACATTAATCTTCTAGCCATTCTCAAGTGGAATGAAGATAATTCAGTAAATTTTAATGCTACCAAAATACAATACTCTCCTGCCTTATTATTTCCTAGAAGAAAGACCATGGCTCACTATTTTTTTCACTTTTGATAACATTCTGCATCACTTAAGATTAGTTTTGATTTTCTGAGCTGATTTTCACATCTTGACTATTCTGGCATAAACACATCGCATCCATAGCCTCTTCAGCCTTCAAAAAGAAACTTGTTTTTTTTTCCCCTAAACATTACTTCTTTCTGCTCACTAGTAATACTTTCAAACTCTAGATTTGCATAATCTTATGATATTGTTCTCACATCTAGAGTGGTGCCCAACAAAAATCTCAAAGAAGCTTGTTTTTTTTTTTCTCCTAAACATTACTTCTTTCTGCCCACTAGTAATACTTTCAAACCCTAGATTTGCATAACATTATGATATTGTTCTCAGATATAGAGTGATGCCCATCAAAAATCTCCATCAGAATGCTTGATCATATCCTCCCTCTCCTAATGATTCCCTCCAATTGCTTTTCCCATAGCCACTTTGCTTATGTTCTTTTCTAGGTATTTCCTTGGATGCTGTTGCAGTGCACTGATCGCCATCATTTCATCACTTCCCACTAATTTTGTATGAACACAGGCAGCTATCGATCAACATTCATATACTACTCAGCTCCGAATTCAACAAACTACCTTCTCATCCACTTCCTTCATATGATCGATATACCACTATCCTTTGGAAGAGCCTTGCCCATATTATTTTCCCCAACAAATACAACTGCCAACTCTTCAAGAAATACACTAACAGATTCCTTTCTTCTCTTACTAACCTAAAATCTCATCCATTTTACTGATGACAGTACTCTATTCCTCTTTTTTATTGACAAAACTTGTAGTATACTCAAACATTTTGATCTTCAATGTAAATTATATTAGACAAGAAATTATGTTCCTGTTTTAATCATTTACCTTAAGAATAAGCAAAGGTGATAATGTAACTTTTAATATAAAGAATAGCCCTCCCCTGTAATTTGTGGATTTTCTGTAGAATGCACCCTCCCAACTTTAAACATACTTGAATAGACAAATCTCTTCTATCTAAACAATGTTCAATTATGTGAGGATCTCAGGAGTGCATATATGGAGTAAACAGCAGATACACAACAGAAGTGACAAAATTAAAAATAAAAGTAGGCATGCATAAATTCTGTTTTCATAGTAAGCACTATTACTAGTGTGTGTGTGTGAGAGAGAAGTAAACAATAGCAGTCTAGTATCACATTCCATTTTTCTTAGTATCTTTTCAGTTACTACAATCTCCTAATGGAATATCCATCTTGCTGATCATTCAATGCATCGATCTTTTTTGGAAAGAAGACCAAGTGAGAATGAAGATGATCTTAAAGGATGATTGTGTTCCTCCATTTTGTGGTACTTGATATATGATTAATACTTCGGTATAAAAGGACTAGATCTTTAACAACAGTGAATATGACAATTCACTGTTGTCCTTTCAAAACTTTCCGAAAATATCATTAAATAATTTCTAGACTTCTAATTTCAGTTCATCTTTTATATCACAAATTCAAAGTTTTTTTGGAAATCTGCAGCTAGGTGCATGTCTATTTTGATCAATGCTTCAACAAAAGTTTGTTTTTCGTTCACAAAATCTAGTTTAATAAATAGTCGTGACAGAAATATGTCCCTGGAGTAAAATAAAAGGAAAAAGTTTACTTCCTTTTTCCTAGTGTGAAATCCTTCCGCAAGGACCATATTTTCTTGATGGAATGCTGTGTGTTCCCATCACTGCCCTTGCTCGATAAGCACAAATTCAGAAATGTCCTGCAGAAATACAATTAATTTGAAATCACTACAGATATTTTAATTATAAAGTATCTTAATAATTCTGTCAACCTTGACACTTTAATATCCTTTGATACTTATTATGAGAGGTATGAAAAGATTCACTTTGCTATTATATGAGAAAATAAGTTTCAGCATGCTCTCGAAAGTCTATAAACAAGGATCAAACTTTCAAAAAAAAAATTGGATTTTGAACAGGCAGCTCAAAAATTGACTGTAAAATCCACTGTTTCAGACAATATATACCTGTTAGAGCTTAGGACAATAGGATAGTGGCAGTTGTCTGCCATACTCTGCTGATGTCTATGAAATAACTGATGGTCTTGGGTTCATCTAACAGCTAAGTGGTTTGGGCTGAAAATCAGCTGCCCACCAAAAGTTAAGGCTAAAGGAGCTATAACACTTCTTTTGGGAATAAACAGTGTTGAGGATAATTTTTTTTTTTACTGATTTGATTATTTAATAATATATAACTCTTCACTACTATATATGCCAGCTCAGCTGATACTGATATTATCTCTACTCTAGAAACATGTCATGGGTTCAAGTCCTGCTGTAAATGAGCTGCTAATGAAAACAGTTGTTATGACCCAAAAAGAGAAATAATTATAACTAGAAAATAGGTCTTTAACTCACATATATTTGTTTATTGTCACTCAAAAGGTTCTACTAAGAAAGAAATGGAGGGATTTTCTGAGGCATTACAGAAGGTAGCTGACACAAAGAAAAAGGAAAAGTTGATCCTTCTTGGAGATCTAAACAGCAGTGTAGGAAATCATTACCAAACATACAAGAAGGTTTGAAAATTTTGAGGAAAAACGAAGCTAATAATAATGATAAATATCTGCTAGATTTCTGTCCAGGACATGCACTAGTCACTGCAAACACCATATTCTGACATAAAGATGTGCACAAATTCACAAAGAGAGAAGACACAAGAAATAAAAGTCTTGTTAATGACATTTTTTACACTCAATTAGAACATGAGAGTATATAGAAGATTTGAAACAGTAAGTGATCACCATTTAGTTTAGAATAGGATAACACTGAATAAAATATTGAAAAGAAAAGTGTGTAAGAAAGTTTTAAAAAGAATCAAAGTTAAGCAGCTTTCAGAAGTGAAGTATCCACTGAGATGCACAAATTCCAGAAATAATATTCAAGAAAAAAAGTGGCAGAGTTTGAAAACAAGAACCAAACCTTGAAGAATCAGTGGTGGGTATCAAAGAAAATAGAGGCAGCCCTCAGTTTACGCCTCATTTCCATTCCCAAAAAAACGGGCGTAAACTGAATCGGCGTAAAATGAACAGAATTTTAATGGGAGGTACAAGTTATGTTCCGCACAGTCAAAAAATATGCACATGAAGTATGTATAATATTATTATATTTAAAGCTCTGATAATACATACATATATATTTGTTAAAATAAAATTATTAATAATGAAAACAAAACAAAATGATATACAAAAAATATGAAACTTTGAAAAGATATTACATATTTCTATGTTTAAGTTCTGGGTTTCGGATCACCTGCATTTTTTTTTTTTTTTTTTTGAAAAAAGTATCCAGTGTTAACTGCCTAGATTTTCCTTTTCTTTCTTTAAGGAGTTCAGTGTAAGGTCGAATAGATGTGATTACACTCCTTTTTACGTTCGCACTCCATTCCCAATCGTGGTCCATTTCACAGAGTTCATCAGTCAATGTCTCTATGCTTGCAAGGATACACTGTAAATCGACTGTTTTTATATCTCTCAGAGGACCTTCTTCATTTTCTTTCTCCTCCTTTGGATGTTGACTTAATTTTTCGGCTAATTCTTTTAAGTCTTCATTGGAAAGCGGTTTATCATGGCTCTCTAAGACTTCTGTCGCATCTTCAGCAGCAATAACGTCCAATCCCACCTCTTGCGCAAACTTGGTAACATCTTCAATAACATTCTCCTCTTGCTCTAATTCCTTGAAGTCGTGCATAAATGCTGGAAGAAGTTTTCGCCATGCTCCTTTTAAACACTTTGCTGACACTTCGTTCCAAGCTGCCTTGATGTTGCTAATGCCCTTCAAAATATCGAATGACCGTCAATAGTCTTTAATAGTTTTCCTGAAGTGTCCAAGACTCTTATCATTTCCATAAATGTTATATGGAGGTAACAGGCTTTGAAGATTGATATAATCCCCTGATCCATTGGTTGCAAAAGCGATGTTGTGTTTGAGGGCATGTAATTACATCCAATGGTGTTCTTACTTCAGCAAGGTTTTGAGGATGTCCAGGGGCATTATCCACCAAGAGAAGCAATGCCTTGGCTGGCAAATCATTTTCTTTACAGAAGTAAAGCACGGTAGGACAAAAATAATTTGTGCACAATCGATAAAAGCGTCTTGTGTAACTCAAGCTTACTTGTTCCATTTCCAATAGACTGGCAGCATGGCTTTTAGACCCTTGAAGGCACGTGGTGTCTGTGAATGGTACACCAACATTGGTTTAAGCTTCAAAGTTCCAGAGACATTTGCACACAACAAAAGCATGTCTATCTTTTACAGCTTTAAAACCCGGAGCGGAACATTCTTAACAGGAAATGAAGGCATGTAATGGCAATTTTTTCCAGTAGAGGGCCCAGTCTCATCAACATTAAAAATGAGATCAGGAGGATAACTTCCTTGTTCTACACAGTCTTGAAATTCTTTAGGAAAAGCAGTCAATGCTGGAACATCTGCACTTGCTGCCTCACCACATAATTTGACACTATGGCACTTACTTCGAGACTTAAATCTCATGAACCAACCTTTGCTTCCTCAAAATGTTTCTTCGCCTCCATCTGTCTTTATAAGATCCTCAAAAATTGCTTTTGCTTTCTCAGTTATAACAGTCTGCATCAGAGGAATATTTTTCTGATTCAAGTCATCCACCCATAATAATAATTTTTCCATTTTTTCATGAAGTTTACCCCTGCCATAACTTACATGGTTTGCATTTAGTACTGTCATAGATTGTTGCACAGACTGGATTAGTCTATCTGCATTTTTCATAATTGTAGTAACAGTCGATAAAGGTAAGTTCATACTTCTACAGACATTAGCACGTGTCTGCCCATCTTCCATTCTCCAAATCACCTCCATCTACTTTTCAAGTGTGATTGATTTCCGTGCCTTCTTAACACCAAGTTCTGCTAACTGTTATTACTTTATCAATTTAAATACATATGTATGTAAAAAAAAATTAAATAGAACAATTAGGTAGATTCAAGAGTAAAACTAGGTTTGATACATATACATCGTAGTAGCTCGGTAAACACTCAAACATTAGAGTGCCTGCTAGTGTCATTTCTCAGTCAGACCACACTACAGTAAGAAAGCATGCACAGGCATCTGGTGTTATTGTGAATTTCCGTAAACCGAGGGCTGCCTGTACCGATAAAGAAAGTATGTGGTGAAATTGTGTGGAAGGTGAGAAAAATCATAACTCCATGGTAGGCTTAGGAAGTTAAACAAACGGACAAGGAAATAAAGAAAGTTTATCAAAAGTTTCTGCAAGAAAGCAGTATTTTCTCTGTGAGAATAGAGAGATAAAATGTAAGAAACTAAAGCAATGCATAAAAGTAGCTATACAAAAGTCATGGAAAGCTTTAGTAAAAACATACAAAAAAAATAAAACTAATAAATAAATATCAGGAAGGTGGCAAAATATTCTGAAGTCCATTGAAACATTGAAAAAAAAAGGCAAGAAATGGAGGAAAAGTACTATAAAAGGAATCAGAGATGATAAAGATGAAGATAGTCTAGATGTCTGGAGTAATTACTTTGAAAGATTGCTAAATGGGAGAAAAACAAAACAGTGGCAGCATAGCAGTAAAAACATTCTGGAGAAATCCAATCAGGCGTAAATATCAATACTTGAGGTAGAATTAAAGGAAAAAATAGGAAAACAATTTGATGTTACATCAGATGTGAGACAAGGGTACACATTATCGCCAATATTATCATTGTCCATGGATCCCACTATACAAAAAGTGCCATTAAACCTGATATCAAAATTGGAGATATTCAATTCAGCTTTTTACTCTATGCAGATGATGTTATATTGTTAAATAAATCCATCAGAAATCTGCTCGATCCCCTAACAAAACTGAATGCCTTTTAAATAAATTTAACATGAAAATCAGCAATTAAAAGAAACAAAAAAAAAATGACCACGAAAACTGGCAGGAACACTAAAAAGATCAACTGCAACATGAGTAGAGAACTATAGGAACAAGCAAAACACTTCAGCTATTTAGGCACAATTTTTTGTGAAGATGGCAAATTAAATTATTATATGGCATCTCTACAGAGCCAGGAAACTCACGGGGGCGCGCGCGCACACGCACACACACACACACACACACTAACTTTTATAAACACAAAACACATCGTACCTCTCTATAAACTCATTCCCTTCTGGTAAAAATAACAGCTTCACTAACATCCTTGATCTTTGCACCTGGGAAACATGCTTCGTCATGTTCTCATTAATTATACCTCTTACTATTGAATCCCCATACAATACTTTCTCCTTATATCCAATTTCTCGCACTTTTGTACTTTCCCCAATCACTTTTTCTTTCATTCTCCTGTCTGCTATACCACACGACAATTGTTTCTCCAGTCACTCTAGCCACATAAGCATGATATTTCACTCCTTACTGTCACCTCATCATCCACCTTACTTTCAGCCTTCAGTGTTCTAATTCATATTTCGTGCCCTATTTTTAATTCTATCATTCACTACTTCCACATTCTCCAGAACACTTTTGCTATCTTTCCTTATATTGTTAATATTAGTCACTTTATTTTACCACTTTCTACAGAGCTCAAATTTCTTGCACTTGCACACAAAACATTTACAAGGCACTCTTCTCTCCACTCACTTCATACCATAACCCATTCAATGTTGATAATGAATACATAGAACATACACTACATCATAAAAATCCTTCATGATAAATGCAGTGAACAAGGAAGCCCTGGCCACCATTTTTCTTTCATTTCTATTTCAAATATAGAACTAGACAATAGAATTAGCAAACAGGAAGTGGTACGAAGTCAATTGAATAAATTTATATGGAATAAGAAAGAAATTAGTCAAAACACTGAATAAGCTATGTACAAGACAATGTTCAAACCAGTTTTAATTTATAAATCTGAGAACAGGGTTAGAAATATAGCACTTGATCAAAGACTACAGACCAAAGATATGAGAAGTGTGAGAAAGATTAAGGGAGTAAATAGATGGTATCAGTGGTGGCAGAATTACATAAAAATCGAGGATATTAGGATGAAACTTGACACTTTTAGCATTCAGAAATATATGAGCATCACTAATCTCAGTGTATAGTCACTTAATCTGAATGGAAGCAGAAAGATTAGCAAAACAAGTATTTGTTGACAAAATGGTAGGAAGACAGGAGGGACACCAAAATCTAGGTGGACTGATACAGTAAGAAGTGCCTCAGAAGACTGAAATATAAGATCTGACGATACTAGAGTGTTGACAGACAACATATCAATTTGGAGGAAATCTTTCAGTAGGAAGTTAATGGTGATGTAAATCTCATGGTACTATCATAATATCCTGTACACCCACTTAAGGTACATATCAGGAATTTTATGATATTGATGACAAAGGGAAAGAATCAAAACTAATTTCAAATCATTGAACCAAGGAAAACACATTTGAAACATATCAGCAGCATTAATATAAGGTTTAATAAATATAAACTTTTCTTACTTTCTTGTCATGTGATGTAGGTGGTGGCTGATGTAAAACTTGACGAACATTCTGAACTATTGTTTCCATTGGTAGTACTTTTATTGCAGCTGTCAGCTGTACAAGAAGAAGTTGTTCATGTGACCACGGAGGTATTACCTAAAAATATTTACTGCTTTTAACTGACAGTATGCAGTGTTAAGGATAAATAAAATTTTTCTGGGTACACATATAATCATAATTTTTTTTCATGTATATGAAAATAATCGTGTTGATAGGAAGCTTGATACTATAATAATAATACAATTTATATAATTATATAATATCATCATCATCAAATTCCTGCCATGTACCCTCAAGGGGTGTACAGGATATGATAGTACTACATGAAAATGGATATGATAGTACTACAAGATATGGGTATCAATCCACCCATATCTTGGTCTTCCTCTGGGTCGTTTTGCTGCCAACCTGGCAGAGAACACTTGTTTTGCTAATCTTTCCTCGCCCATTCTGTTTAAGTGACCATACCACCTGAGGTTAGTTCTGCTAACACATCCCTGGATGCTGACAATGTCATGTTCTTTCCTAATATCCTCATTTTTAATATGATATTGCCATTGATGCCATCTGTTCACGCCTATAATCAGTTTGTTACTTGTCAAGATTCCAACATTATCAGATCTTATATTTCTATCGTCTAAAGCACTTTGTACCATATCAATCCACCCATATCTTGGTCTTCCTCTGGGTCGTTTTGCTGCCAACCTGGCAGAGAACACTTGTTTTGCTAATCTTTCCTCGCCCATTCTGTTTAAGTGACCATACCACCTGAGATTAGCTATGCTAACACATTCCTGGATGCTGACAATTTCAAGTTCTTTCCAAATATCCTCATTTTTAATATGATATTGCCATTGATGCCATCTGTTCACGCCTATAATCTTTTTCAGGACTCTCATATCTGTGGTCTCTAGTCTTTGGTCAAGTGATTTACTTCTGACCCAGCTCTCAGATCCATAAGTTAAAACTGGTTTGAACACTGTCTTGTATACAGCTAATTTAGTGTTCCGACTAATTTCTCTCTTATTCCATATGAATTTATTCAACTGACTTCCCACCATACCAGCTTTGTTGATTCTTTTGTCTATTTCCATATTTAATTTACCATCTTCATTAAAAATCGTGCCTAAATAGCTGAAATGTTTTACTTGTTCCACAAGTTCTCCATTCACAACACAGTTGACATTTTCAATGATTCTGCCTATTTTCATTGTCTTTGTCTTTTTATTGCTGACCTTCATACCATATCTATTACAACAGCTATTCAATTTAGTCAGAGAATCTTGCAGACTTGTAGTGGATTTATTTAGAAGTATAACATCATCCGCATAAAGCAAAGAGCTGACATTAACATCTCCAATTTTGATATCATGTTTAATACCACTTTCCTTCATAATGTGATCCATATAGATAATGAATAACAGAGGGGATAATGTACATCCTTGTCTCACACCAGATATAACATTAAACCATCTTCTTGTACTTCCTTCAATTCTAACTGCTGACATACAACTCAAATAAAGACTAAGTATTGCTTGATATAATGCCCCATTGACACCATATAACTGTAGTGTATTGAATACCTTCTCTCTTGGCACCTTGTCATATGCCTTTTCCAAATCGACAAAACTTAAATACAGATCTTTGTTATATTCCCATGCTTTCTCGACTATTTGTCGTAAAGTGAAGATCTGATCCTGACTGCCTCTATTTGGCCTGAATCCAGCTTGTTCTTCACCAAGCTTTTCTTCCACAATTCTTCTCAACCGTTTCTCAAGTATACTTGCATAGATCTTGCAGGAACACTCAGTAGGGAAATACTTCTGTAATTCTCACATTCAGTTTTATTTCCCTTTTTATATATGGGTACTATGAGAGCTCTACTCCAATCATCGGGAATTCGTCCCTCTGTCCAGGCTTTCTGAACTATGCAGTGCAGCCACTGTAAGACTCTTATACCACCATACTTCAGCATTTCTGGTCGAATATCATCTACTCCTGCTGCCTTTTCACATTTCAAGCCTTTGATGGCTTTTTCTACTTCAAGTATGGATATGTATTCCTGACTGCATGCCTGATCAGTGTTTTTTAACACTGTGCTGTCATCACTGCTTGTTTCATTTAGCAGTTTTTCAAAGTAATTACTCCATACTTCAAGGATATTTTTTCTCCCGTTTTCATGTCACCTTTATCATCTCTAATTCCTTTTACAGCACTCTTTCCTACATTCTTAAGCTTCTTCAACAACCTACAGAATATTTTGCCACCTTCTTGATATTTATTTTCTATATTCTTGCCAAAGTCCTCCCATGACTTTTGTTTAGCTAGTTTTACACAGTGTTTAGCATTCTTGCATTTGCCTCTATATTCTCTAAGAGCACAAGCTGACTAATTTGACAGAACTTTTGATATGCTTTCTTCTTTTCCTTCACTGCCTCTTTAACTTCCTGTGTCCACCAGGGAGTTCTGATTTTTTTTATCCTTACAGACAACCTCACCACATGCCTCTCTGCAGAATCAATCAATGTTTTCTTCAGAGTTTGCCACTGAATCTCCAAGGTTTGATTCCTGTTCTCAAACTCTTTCATTTTTTCTTCAATAATCTTTGTGTATTTTAATCTACAGTTCACATCTGAGAGCTGCTCAACTTTCATTCGCTTTAAAACTTTCTTACATGTTATTCTTTTCAATATGAAATTCAATTTTATCCTGCTGAAGACTAAATAGTGATCACTTCCAATTTCAAATCCTCTGTACACTCTGGTGTCCTGCACCAGGGAGAAAACATTATTATCAACAATAACATAGTTAATGAGACTTTTCTTATTCCTAGCCTCTTCTCTCCATGTGAATTTGTGCACATTTTTATGTTGGAACATGGTGTTAGTAATAACCAGTCCATGTCCTGAGCAGAAATCCAACAGATATTTGCCATGATTATTAGCTTTGCTCTTTTCTCCAAATTTTCCCAAAATATTTTTGTATGTCTCACAATTATTTCCTACTCTGCTATTTAGATCCCCAACAAGGACCAGCTTTTCATTTTTCATTGTGTCAGTTGCTTTTTCTAAAGCCTCAAAAAACTCCTCCACTTCTACCTTAGTAGAACCTTCTGTGAGACCATAGGCACAAATTAGTCTCATTGTCCGGTTCCCCATTCTCATATTTGCCCACATTACTCTACTTGAGACTGACTGCCATTCAAGAATATTAGCCTCGTATTTTGTGTTGAATACTATGGCTACTCCCTCTTTTCCTTGATTGTCATTGCCTGAATATAACATTTTGTATTTATTGCTCAGAAAGATCTCACCAGTTTTGGTCTTTTTGTTTCAGCACCCCTATTATGTTGATCTGGTACTTATCTAATTTCTCAGCTAGCTCCATTTCTTTGCCATTCAGGCTTCTTACATTGATGGTATCGATCTTTAACTCTGGTGATGTTGAGTTGGGGTTTGTTTTCAGATTTGTTCCAGTAGCTGACTTTTCGCTGTTCACCCTGGTTCCCTGGCGAAAACAACGGGGGCCTTGTTTAACCTGGCTACGCCCCAGCCGGCATGAAATTCTGTCATGTTGTACCATCATTTTTTTATTTTGGTTTAACCAATAAGAATACAATTTGGTCGGCTAAATCCCAAATTGCCAGTCCATCCTCGTTCGTTCAGTATCCAAGTAGATACCCAACAGGGTGCACCACGAGAAGGTGAGGATTGGACATTAGGTCAGAAGCCCTGGTCGGTTCTCCGCATTCCTTTAAAGGCTATGTGGAGGTCTCCCTCTCAGTTATACAGCTTTGACCCTTAAGCACCCCATTTTATATAATATTATATTATATAATTAACTAATTATATAATTAGTATTTGGATATTCATTCAGCAACACTTTTTCCAGTCTCCGCACACCAAGTCCATTCAAATGCAGGCCATCCATCTTGTATAAGTCCTTTCGCCCTTCAAACTCATTCCACACGTCAAACAGTTCTTTCAATATGCTGCAAGCAAGAAAAAACTGTACATGGCAAAATGATTTTAAGGAATGACGATGGTAAAGAGATCACTGAACCAGTCGATATAGTGGAGTTACTGAGCGCGCACTTTGCAAAAGTATATCATCCAGGTGGTGACGTTGAAAAAATGAAGGAACCATTAGTTTATATGGGAATTGTGATGAATGAAGTGGAGGTGAATAGTCTATTACAGAACCTTAATGTGAATACATCTGTGGGATTGGATGGTATACCGGCACGGGTCTTGAATGAAGCGGCTAATGAATTATCAGTGCCCTTGACCATGTTGTTTAATCTGAGTCTCAGGTCTGGCTTAGTCCCGAAGGTGTGGAAAGAGGGGAAAATAGTTTCACTGCATAAAGGAGGAATCAAGACTATGGTTGCAAATTACCGACCGATCAGCATATCAGGAGTCATTGTCAAGGTCTTGGAGAAAGTAGTCAAGGGAAAAATACAGGAATGGATTGATGAAAATGAGATACTGTACAGAGGACAGCATGGCTTTGTGAAGGGTAGATCATGCCTCAGTAACTTGCTCAAGTTTTATAACAAGGTGACGGCTGAACTGGATAAGGGAAATGGGTTTACAGTGATACTGCTGGACCTGGCAAAGGCGTTTGACAGGATACCACATGGAATTCTAATCCGTAAACTACAACATATGGGAATGGATATAGGGTTGGTGAGATGGATAGCTGGGTGGTTGATGGAGAGATATCAAAGAGTAGTTTATTCAGGAGTAGAGTCCAAAAAAACGGCCTGTGACTAGTGGTGTGCCACAGGGTTCTGTTCTTGGACCACTGCTGTTTAATCTGTTCATTAACGATATAGGGAAGGGTCTAAGTGGGACAGTTCATTTGTTCGCTGATGATGCAAAGTTGGGTAGGGCGATAGTGAATGCAGAAGATGTCAAAGTCTTGCAAGATGACTTAGATAGAATAGAGTTCTGGACTAAGGAGAATGGATGTCAATTTAATGTGACAAAATGTAAGGTTATGCATTTCGGAGTGAAAAGATTAGCAGCAGTATACCACATTGGTGGAACTGTACTCCAAAAGATTGATGAGGCCAGGGACTTGGGAGTGTTGGTGGATAGGGAGATGAAGTTTAGGGGGCACATTGCGAAAGTAGCTAAATCAGCTCATCAACTCACTTGGTTGTTGAAAAATACCTTGACGAGCAGAGATAAACAAGTTATTGTACCTCTGTACTGAGCCCTGATAAGACCTCATCTCGACTACTGTGCCCAGATTTGGTCACCTCGGTTCCTTCTTGATGGGGAGGAGGTTGAGAGGATCCAGAGGTGAGTGACTAAGATGATAGCAGGTCTGTGGAATGAACCATATGAGAACAGGTTGAAGATTTGTGGGTTGCAGAAACTAGTTGATAGGCGGAAAAGGGGAGGCATGATTGAGACATTCAAATTGCTAAAAGGATTCTATAGGATTAATTCAGATGATATTTTTGAGATCAGGACTGGTGGTGGGAGAACTAGGGGACACCCATGGAAGCTGGGCAAGAGCGTGGTTAGCAGGGGTGTTAGATCTGGGTTCTTTACTTTTAGAGTGGTAAATGAGTGGAATAAGCTGCCAGAGTCTGTTGTGGGTGCTATGACAGGGAGCGAGTTCAAGGCAAGGTATGATAGATACTGTGAGAATGTTGAACAGTTGTGTGAACATGATGTTTAGGGCCTCCCTCGATGAGTCTAAGGACTCCTGGAGTAGCCTGTGGTAATAATAATAATAATAATAATAATAATAATAATATCAGGTGAAGAACAGTAACAGAAAAATAAATAAATAAAAGACTACTGATTTATGATTTATTTACATATACTTATGAATACACTTATGTATATTCATAAGCAACTGAACAAGACTTATTTAGTATCAAGCTAAAGCAACCAAAAGAATGCAGTATTTTTATTGAATTAAAGTTACAATTATGGAATATTAAGTGAGTGGCTTAGAAGTTTGACTATGTGATTTATTTATTTGGTCTACCTGGAGTATAATGGCTTTTTCGGTTAAGTGGTAAACTTTCTCCAATAAAAAGGATGTGGGTTCAAATTCTGCCGTGGGCATAGATGTTTGTTACTGTCTTTATGTGGGAGATTAATTTAACTGGTCAGTATGAATCCACTTACTCCTCTTAATGGAAGAATGAAGGGACCTGAATAAGTTCCATGTTTAGTCTCTAGAATAGAGGATCTTGATTACATAAAAAAATAAATAATGAATATCAAAAAAAAAAAATAATAATAACTAAATAAATAAATAAACTCCTCTCAGCCCACCAATGGTGTTAATGCACTATAAGTTTACAATCTTTTGTGGTGTGGACAGGCTTATGTGTTCGTCGAACATGTTGTTTATTATTTTAACGGTATAATAGAACACAGAAACTAAGTAAATAATTAATTTATTGACTTGATGCTGATATTTCGCTGGTATTATAACCAGCATCTTCAGAGCACAAAAACACTGTTTGTCACAATACGCGAGACTAAAACAACATGGTGTACTTAACCATGTTGTTTTATCTTTTGTGGTGGAAGTCATATAAATACTACAGTATAAGATGCTTTCAGTATTTGATACAGAAAATATCAAATCAATCTTCTCAGAGAAATATATAATTGCTTTTCTTTAAACAATCCAGAAGTCTAAATGTTGCTATTAACTATAAACCAGAATTCACTATGAGATACAAAGCAATCACATAAACAACTGTTTTTCTACATGTGCTACTACAAAACTAGGGTGATAAAAGAAGAGGCAAAATTAGCTCAATGAGTGCAGGTGAATAATTAGGGGAACTTTAACTATAAGGCCAGAGATTGGAAGATGAAAATGATATAAAGTGGGAAGGAAATGTAATTTATGCAATTAGAAGAAGATAATTGGTTGAAACAGCATGTGATGGAGAGGAACAAAGACTTGAAAGTGTTCGATTTATCCAAAACCAAAGTAGACATTTAACCTATGATTAGAGAGAGTGATCATAGTGACTTAGCCTATGAAGTTGCTCAGTATTGCATTTCAAATAATAAGGAAATGTATGCCAGTCTACAGAGAAAGTGAATAAGGTGAACTTAGGAGACAGCTTGGAGGAGCAGTAACATAGCATAGAAGCATTCAGGTTATTTATTTATTTATTTTTAATTTTCTTTTTACGTGGCTTTCACAAAAGAAAGATAATTTTTCTTAGTCATTCTAGGTGGAGATAGTGCAGTCACAGTATGAGAGAATAAAGGCTGATGAAATGAAGATGCTTTTACAAAATGTCAGAGGGAATGCAGACATGGGGTTAATAGCTATATAGTCCAAGAACATTGAGAACTGACAATACCTCGGATCAGGCTATTTAATTTAAGTCTCAACTCTAAGCAAAGTCTCATGGGAGTGAGGAGAAAGAAAGAAAAACACATCTGTTACATTAAGGATGATTCAAGACACAGGTATCAATTTACAGACCTGAAAGCATCTCAAGAGAAGTGATTAAGGTATTGAAAGAGCTGGTCAAAGGCAGGATTTAGGAATGGGTGGATAAGAATATGAAACGATAGTCTACAGTGGTCAACATGGTTTTGTGAAGGATAGGTCTTGCCTTAGCAATTAATTTATCACTTTCTATAACACATGACTGTTCAATTGGATAAAAGAAATAGTTGCACAATGATACTGCAAAGGCATATGAATGGATAATGCATAGAAAGCAGTGTTTTTATATATATATATATATATATATATATATATAAATTCTGTTCCAGAAGTCAGAGGTGGAGGAAATAAAAGAGGAAGAGAAGAAGTAGATTTTTTTTGCATGTTTGCAGTTGCACATTAAAGGAATACTGGGCAGCTGCTGCTCCTGTATTAACAACAGAAAGCAGAAGAATGATGATTGCCAGTTCAGTGGAGCAATGACAATTGAAGAACCTGTAGAACAGTGCATCTGTGAAATAGACACTGTAGCAGTCTATATCACAGATGCAATGAATATGCAAATCTGTAAGCGAGAGATCATCTATGAGTCAAAATGCCCTCCTCTATAGCATCAAGGACTTTTAGGAAAGTTTTAGATGCACTAACCCACACACACGTGAGCAGTATTCTAAGTATGGATGGATTTGGGTTTTGTATAAAGTTAAGAGTTGGTTGGTTGGGTGTAAAATAAGAATTGTTAAATAGCCTCTTGAATGAAATAGAATGGCTAGTTTTTTGCATACTGAGGAAGATATTGCTGCAATGTGTTTATGCCAGAAGAGACTGGAGGCAAACATTAGTTCAAGCAGAGAGATCTATCTTGTTTGGTGATTTGTGTATCACTTATGGTAAGTGCAGGTGAGCTGAGAATTCTTTTGCAAGAGAAAAGGCAACACTGTTTTGGTAGCATTGAAAGTGACAGATTGTTCTCAGCCCACTGAAGGATGATCAAAGTTTAAGGCACTAATTGTAGATAATCTTGAAGCCTGGGATGTCAGAGTACTGCATGATTTGTCAAAGGGGTAGTGTAAAAATAATCATAATTTAAAATTATGAATATTTTTTACAAAATGTTTATGTTAGTACATTATTAGTTTTGGTTTCATAACATGTATTGCCGGTACTTGCGATGTGCCCGTTATTGATGTTATTTTGTCAAAATGAAATGCAAAGCATTTAAAAAAATGCATGTGCTTACTGGACTTGGATAGATGTGTTACCTTCAGAAATTTTATTGTAGTTTAATATTATTAAGTGTTGTGTTTTATAAAGCCATTCTCATTACGCTAATGGAAACAACATGTCAGCCATTATACCTAACTTCTTGCTTTCATGGAGTGAGCATGCTCGCCAAGGAGTTTGCTGGGTGATTGAGAGCTGACAGAGAGAGAGAGAGCGTTCGGTATTGAAGAAACGAAAAAAAAAAAGAGAGAGTTAATGGAAGTTTAAGAATGCAGACTGGAGGAATTTTGTTCTTATGAAGTTTATTTAATTTTATGTGACAGTCAGAAGAATATTAATAGTAGATTCCGAAAAGAAATAACAAAACTGTGAGCCTTTAAACTGGAGAAGTTGAGACTGTCAACAAATAATTAGTAAATAAAAGAAGTTATTGCAGTTGATGTTCTAAAGGAATGTTCACAGAAACACTGACTGGAAAGTTTCACCTGGATGCCGGTGAAAATGCCTGGATATATTTGTTATTTCTACTGAAAAGGGCGACGGAATTAGCTCAACTTAGATATGTTGTTTTTGAAGTAGTAGAAGAAACTTTTTTTCTCTGGTACAAAAATTAGTAAATTGTGCATCAAACTGAACTGCAAAAGGTAAGAGTATTTATACTTCAGTGAGGAATAATATTGTATTCTACATAAGGGTAATAAGACAGGATCGCATGGAAAAGTAGAAGAAATGTTTATATTTTCGGAAAAGGCCCTAACAAAGAAAGTGACTATGAGTATTTTGTTTTCACAACAAAAATTGAGCTAATTTTTTTTTGTGAAAACAAGGTGTTTAATCTGGTATGATTAAGTATATGCTAAACAATCCAGTAATAGAATGAGTCAGAGAATGGATGATTTTAATATTTTTGGATAAGAAAATCTCTAAAATGTAGATGTATTTTAGAAGACCTTGGATCCAGTATTTTGTAGTTATGTAATTTTATCTAAAGTGAATATATTGTTTTAGTTTTATTAAATGTATTTTTTGTGTTTGGTCTTGAGTCAGTGATTTATCAGATTCTAAAAGAAACAGTTAAAAGTCATTGCATCAATCGGAATTGAACCCTTGTGTAAATAATAATAAACATTCGGAATAATAAAAAAAAATCTTAATAGAGATCATCTCATAACAAATGGTGATTAATAATCTTCTTCAATACAGTAGGATGAATGGAGAGTACTATCACCTACAATGCTCTTCATAGGAATAGTGATCGATAATAGGTCATTTATGTATGTACAAAAGAAAGAGAGTAGGTCATAGAACAATGCCTAGAGGCACTCCTGAATTGGTGGTGAAGCTTGAAGAGAGAGGGAACCATCCATCCTGACTTGCAGAGAATGACCAGAGAGAAAGGTTGTTATCCAATTAAAGAGAGTGGCAGGAAGACCTGACAAACTGCCCATCCTGCTAAACAATTTGTTTAGCAGTACACAATGCCAGATAATGTATGAATTGCAGGTGATATGAACTACCTGTGGCAAGCTGAATTTTTTCTTCAAATGTATTTATATATTATCTGTTGAACCAGGGTTTGGAAAGTGGAGGAGGATTTTGGGTAGAACAGGGAATGAAAGCCTTCATGTCAGTGATGATAATTTCTGAGACTTGTTTGCAGCAGGTGTTAAAGTCAAAAGCAGGGGATTCTAAATTAGCCATTCACTGACAGACTATGTTAGATCTCACAAAGGCCCAGGTGCCAACCTTGTGGCAAAAGGAATCATGAAATGTGTAGTTTGAGCATTGGAAGTGGGTAGTAGATGTAATTGCAATCTGGTATGCTTACTGGGTTTCTGTCAAGAGTAAGATGTCTTGTCTGGAATAGTGCAACAAATAGTGAGCGTTATTTATGATGGTGTAAATGCCACAGATGTTAATAAAGGGGAACTGGAAGTAAGATTTTACTGAGGAGATTCTGGTGTGGTTTGTATGTGTACATACAAACCACACCAGACCTTTCGTGTGTACACCCACGAAAGGTTATTTGCAAACCTATAGTACATTTGGTACCATGGGTAAACTACAGATTTTTTTCCCCATTTTTTTATCAACTTGATATATACATATATTTTTTTTTGTATATATGTTTTCTTTTTTTTACATAGTCTGGAAACCCTGCTCTAGAGACCAAACATGGAACTTTTGCAAGCCACTTCGGACTTGTGATTCAGCAGTTAGAATTCAATTCTAACTGCTGAATCACAATTTAAATATAGACAGACTATGTATTGCTCTGTATAATGTTCCATTTACCCCATATAAATGTAGTATTTTGAAAAGTTTTTCTCTATGCATCTTTTAGTATGCCTTTTCCAGATCTACAAAACTAAAGTACAAATGTGTGAAAGCCCATGAAGCAAGTGGGTGTGAGAATGACCAAGTGAGGAATCCACTCTTTCAAGCAAAAATATTGAACAGGTTAGTCAATTCAGAATGGAAAGGTGGGTGGGGGACTACAGAGATGCTGCAGTTTCTATATACTAATGCCAGAAGTATCAGAAACAAGAGGGAGGAGTTTCTGGTATTGGATAGTGCAACCTTGCCAAAAGTTACAGGTATTAGTGAGACTAATACCTATAACTTTAATACCTATAATAGTATTGGCTAACAGCAGATGATATAGTTACAGGGATTGAATGTGAAGGATGTAGTATTTTCAGGAAATATAGAGAAGATAGGAATGGGGGAAGGAGTACTGCTGATGATAGCAGATTAATCGCAAAAAGAACAGAAGACAGGTGGGAGGGTGGCTGTTCATTTAGCAATCTGATGTGAGCTTAAGGCCAGTAAGATAAAATATACACTTGGTTGTTGCTATAGGGCAGGCAGTTTCATAGATGACCTGGAAGACATGCATTACCAAATTAGTACAATGAGTACAGGTCAAGTGATTATTATGGGGGACTTCAACTATGTAGATATAGACTGGAAGGAAGAAAGATCACATGGCAGGAAGGAAATAGAATTTATACACTTGCTAAGAGATAATTACTTAAGGCAGCATGTGAAGGAGGGGGATGGGCTGGGAGAGTATTAGAACTGGTCATAGGATCAGAAGAGTTATCCATAACCAAGGTGACCGCATTGCCTCCGACTGGGGAAAGTGACCATGTGACTATGGCAATACATAGTCACCACCTCTTTACATGTGGTGTTGACTTAGGAGATTGTAAAACATGAGGAATTTTCTGTCAAGAAGGGGTATTTGTGGAACTACAAGGCAAGTAATTATGCCATGCTTAGGAAGAAGCTTAAATCTCTACCATAGCATAAAACACTGAGGTAAGGTGTCTTCTAGAGAAAGCAGTATTAAATTGTATACCTAGGGTAAGGAGGGTTAATCAGATAGGAGTTAGATGGGTGAGTAATATCATTAAGAATGAGCTACAACAGAAGAAAATGATGTGGAGGGTATATAAGGAGAAAGGTGACCAGCATGGCAAGGAAGGCAAAATCAGATTATGAGAAGAATGCAGCCAAGCAGGCCAAAGAAAATCCCAAAGAGTCCTTTCATAAATAAGTTCCCACCAGTTTTCACTTTCAAAAGTTTTATTTTTTACATTAAGAAGTTTTGCACATTTCCTGGGAGTAGGAAATGTGCAAAAGAATAGTGGTTTATATTTCTGCAAGAGGGCTTTCAGATCATCATTATGTTGACGAAATCTGCAACAATTTCACTGTAATGTTTCATTTCTTTTTGGTGGTATCATCTGGTTTCCTATGTTGAGTAATTCAGTTTTTATTGGCTCTGGATTTTTTCTTTTTTTAAAACTGAGGGCAGCCAGTATCCATCATTTCTTCTTTATCATGAAAAATATCCAACATATCATCAAATCCACTCTAGAGCAGATAGTCCAGTCTATGGCAGTGAATGTGTAGGCATGCATATGGAAGAAGATGCTGCTTCCTGCATGTAGGAGGGAGAGACTGTTTTTACTGTTGAGCACATGCTCAACAACTCTTCCTCTAATGTTTGTTTAAGCACTATACTGCAGAGTTGTCCATTTAATTCCTCCATTAAAAGTAAGGGAGGTGGTAAATGCAATATAACATCATCAAGGTCATCTTGAGAGATATTAGGTCATCATGAGAAATATTTGTGGCAAGAGGAATGCAGGTACAGCATACTGGTAATAGAGTTCCAACTGATAATTTGATAGCAACTGCTTCTACTGTATGTTAGTATTGAGTGAAACTTGCTTAGTTAGGAAAGAAGATGCAGCATACTGTTAATAGATTTCCAACTCAGAATTGGACACAACTGCTTCTACTTTAGTATTGAGTGAAATCTGCTGAATGGGTGCCCACAAGGTTGGTAACTCCTCTATAAGCAGGTTCATCTCCTGTCCTGACCTTGCAAACTACTACCATCAATACATTAGTATTGATGGTAGTATTTTACATATTTCCTGGGAGTAGGAAATGTGCAAAAGAATAGTGGTTTATACTTCTGCAAGAGAGCTTTCAGATCATCATTGTGTTGACAAAATCTGCAACAAATTCATTGTAACGTTTCATTTCTTTTTGGTGGTATCTGGCTTCCTGTGTTGAGTAATTCTGCTTTTATTGGCTATGGATTTTTTCTTTTTTTAAAACTGAGGGCAGCCAGTATCCATCATTTCTTCTTTATCATGAAAAATATCCAAAACATCGTCAAATCCACTCTAGAACATTAGGTGCATTAATTATTTTGTCTTTTATGAAGGGGGGGGAATGGAGGTAACCATGCCATCTGTTGACAGTACATCTAATAAATGGTCTCAAGCCATTTCTTTGAGCTTCTGTGGTGCATGTTCCATTATCGTTTTTATTTGCTTTTTGTGCATCTTTGATGTGTCCTCATAAACAAGTTCATACTGATTTATCTCCTTATTTGCTCTAGGGAGACGGTGAGCAATTAATATCATTCAGTGATACTGTAATTGTAAGAATGTATGACAGAAATATAAGTTTGAATCCCTGTAGTGTAAGGAAGTTTACCAGATATTGCTGATACTTTTGCATTACTCTTCACCTCCTGATAAGTGACCCATTGATGCATTTATATTTTAGATCTCTCTCATTCTTCCACATTTGGAAAGTTCAGGAATAAGACGGATGGTCTCCCTCACAATTAGAGCATTTTGGTATATTGCTCTTAGAATCACTGTGTTTATGGTCTTTACTATAGCATCAAGCACAGATGGCAGAGCCACAATACACTGTTTGAAAAAAACCCATACTCCTCACATTTAACACAGCACAAAGTGTTTGGGAGATAGAGCCTTAGTGGGAGATAGCCTGCTTTGACAAATATTTGCACATTTGGTGTGTTTAATTTAAGGATGATGATGATGATCCTGGTGGGAACCAAGTGACTATCCCTATGTAGGAGTATTCTCCTCATGGTTGTGAATCTCTGATCTTTCATTTCGAAGCAGATTTCTTCATCTGGTATTTTGAAGAGATCCCACTCTGATATTATGCCACCGGAAAAGTTTCAAGTTTTATGGCTGGTTAACTGTAATTGGTATTCCCCTAATAGATGTGCGAAGTAACTCTTCTGATGGTGTTTTTGATAAATATATCTCTTGAACGGAGCCTCTCTATTGCATCACCACCAACAGAAAAAGCTCTGACTCACTTTGCCTCCAATGCATGCATACCTAACAATGGCAAATGCCCCCCCCCCAATCATTCCAACTACCCAACATATAATACTCCCTATATCCTTTTGCCAAAAAAGAAATCAGAAACCTATTGGCTAAATTAGACACAAAAAAATCTCCTGGCCCTGATGGCATTCCTCTAATTGTCCTGAAGGTCTGTGCACCAGAACTGACTCCTCTCCTATGCCACCTGTACGTACCCCTCTTACTCCACTGGTATATATCCCAAAGTCTGGAAATTGGCCTATATTCAATCCAATCCCAAAAAGGGAATAGACTGAATCACTGCCACCTAACTACTGCCATATCTCAACCACCTCAGTCCTCTCTAAAGTGATGAAGAAAACCATCAATTCTCAACTCCTACTCTACCTTGAAGGTACCCAGCCATTAAGTGACCACAAGTATACGGATTCCATCAATGCCGATCAACAGGAGATCTACTCTCAGATATCACCTATCTCTGAACAAATACCATGGAGAAATTTGGTGAATCCCAAGTGGTTGCATTTGATATCTCTAAAGCCTTTGCCTGGGTCTGGCACAAAGGCTTACTAAGCAAGCTCCTATCATTTGGACTGTCTCAGGACTCCTGCAGATGTATTGCCAGCTTTCTGTCTAGATGCACACTATGTGTGTGATGGTAGATGACTCCCTATCCTCTCACCATCCAACTAATGCTGGGGCCCCCACAAGGTTCAGTTCTCTCATGACCCTCTTCCTTCTGTGTATCAATGATCTACTTCAGTTGACCTCCAGCCCAATACACAATTTTGCAGATGACAGCACATTGCACTTCTCCTTTTTCATTTGACAAACCCTACTCCACACAACTCACTTCAACCCACAGAACATCATCCACCACTGCCCTTAATTCTGACCTCCAGGCCATCCTCTGATGGGACTCAGATAACCTTGTCAACTTCAATGCTAGTAAAACCAATTCTGTCTTATTTCTACAAAAAAGAACCATTTTACCCCAGTTATTTTGATAACACTTAAATTCCCAGACAAGATGATATTTCTCTTCTTGGAATTACCCTGACATCAGACCTCTCCTGGCATAAACACATTACAACCATTGCATCCTCAGCTTCCAAAAAACTAGGATTTCTCTTTTGCTCAAGACGTTACTTCACCTCTAAACAGCTGTTAACCTTATACAAATCACAAATCTTCCCAGCTATCAAATACTGTTCTCACATTTGGAGTAGGCTACTAAAAGCTCCCTCAAAATGCTTGACTCAATACAGAGGAGGCAATTAGACTTATAAATGACCCATCTCTTACCAACTCACCCCCCCACCTCACCTTCACATAGACGTTTGGTCTCTGCAATTTGTATATTCTATAAATATTTCAATGGGAAATGTTCATCTGAAACAGCATAAATAATTCCCCCACTCTGTACTAAGCCCACTGGAACACGTACAGCTGCTGCCCAACATTCTTTCACAGTACACCTTGAAACCCACAGAATAAGTTTCTTTTCCGCCTCCATCCCTGCTACCTCTGTACTGTGGAACAGTCTTCTCCCTGATGTATTTCCCAAGGAATACAATATGCAGGCTTTTAAATCAAATGTCAACAAGTTTCTCCTTTCCCAACCCACTACTGATATACGGTACTAACATACTATAGGTTCACCAGCCAAACTCTTGTGTGTTTGGGCCCAACATTAAAAAAAAAAAAAAAAATCACATCACAAAAATAATACTAGAACATTACTATGCTATTTAGAAAAATAAATAAAATAAAAAATAAGTAAACAACAATGACAACAAATATATATATATATATATATATATATATATATATGTATATATGCATACTGTGAGTACAGAAAACTCATACCTTTTTGGCAGGGAATGGTCCTTTACACCTGCAGTCATACCAAACTACGGCAATAGCAGCCATAAAATTAGAACCATAGTTGAGCGAAATAGGACTTAAGAAACTGAGAATATGCTGCTTCACTGCCTTTTAAGAAAAAAAAATTTAATAATAACGAAAATGATGTCTTATTTATTCATTTAAGCTCTGCTCAACAAATTATATAACAGAATGGAAAAAAAAAAAATGTGTGTGTGTGTGTGACACACACAAAAACTTTTTGAGGATCTTGTTTACTTAATAGAAAGGAGGAACAAAAGCTGATTCAATTTCTTTTTTCTGTTTAAACAAGCAACAAAATGAAGAATTCTTGCATAAAATTTATGAAATTAATTACCATTAAAACAGCAACTTCACATTTAAAACAAATTTAATAAATTTAGCTGTAATGATACACTTCAGAGGGTGCTTAAGGGTCAAAGCTGTATAACTGAGAGGAGACCTCCACATAGCCTTTAAAGGAATGCGGAGAACTGACAGGGTTTCTGACCTAATGTCCAATCCTCACCTTCTCGTGGTGCACCGTGTTTGAAATCTCCTGGATACTAAACGAACGAGGATGAGCTGGCAATTTGGGATTTAGCCGACCAAATTGTATTCTTATTGGTTAAACCAAAATACCAAATGATGGTACAGCATGACAAAATTTCATGCCGGCTGGTGCGTTGCCAGGTTAAACAAATCCCCCCATTGCTTTGGCCAGGGAACCAGGGCAAACAGCGAAAAGTCAGCTACCGGAACAAATCTGAAAACACACCCCAACTCAACATCACCAGAGTTAAAGATCGGTACTATCAACATAAGAAGCCTGAATGGCACAGAAATGGAGCTAGCTGAGCAATTAGATAAGTACCAGATCGACATAATAGGGGTGATTGAAACAAAAAAGACAAAAACTGGTGAGATCTGTTATATTCAGACAATGACAATCAAGGAAAAGAAGGAGTAGCCATAGTATTCAACACAAAATACGAGGCTAATCTTCTTGAATTGCAGGCAGTCTCAAGTAGAGTAATGTGGACAAATATGAGAATGGGGAACCGGACAATGAGACTAATTTGTGCCTATGGTCCAACAAAAGGTTCTACTAAGGTAGAAGTGGAGGAATTTTTTGAGGCTTTAGAAAAAGCAATTGACACAATGAAAATGGAAAAGTTAGTCTTGTTGGGGATCTAAATAGCAGAGTAGGAAATGATTGTCAGACATACAAAAATATTTTGGGAAAACTTGGAAAAAAAAGAGCAAAGCTAATAATCATGGCAAATATCTGTTGGATTTCTGCTCAGGACATGGATTGGTTATTACTAACACTATGTTCCAACATAAAAATGTGCACAAATTCACATGGAGAGAAGAGGCAAGGAATAAGAAATGTCTCATTGGCTATGTTATTGTTGATAGTGATGTTTATTCCATGGTGCAGGACACCAGAGTGTACAGAGGATTTGAAATTGGAAGTGATCACTATTTAGTCTTCAGCAGGATAAAACTGAATTTCATATTGAAAAGAATAACATGAAAGAAAGTTTTAAAGCGAATAAAAGTTGAGCAACTCTCAGATGTGAACTGTAGACTAAATTACACAAAGATTATTGAAGAAAAAATGAAACAGTTTGAGAACAGGAACCAAACTTTAGAGGTTCAGTGGCAAGCTTCGAAGAAAACCTTGATTGATTCAGCCAGAGAGGCATGTGGTGAGGTTGTCTGCAAGGATAGAAAAATCAGAACTCCATGGTGGACACAGGAAGTTAAAGAGGCAGTGAAGAAAAAGAAGAAGAAGTCAAAATACGAGGCTAATCTTCTTGAATGGCAGTCAGTCTCAAGTAGAGTAATGTGGGCAAATATGAGAATGGGGAAGTGGACAATGAGACTTATTTGTGCCTATGGTCCCACAGAAGGTTCTACTAAGGTAGAAGTGGAGGAATTTTTTGAAGCTTTAGAAAAAGCAACTGACACAATGAAAAAGGAAAAGTTGGTCCTTGTTGGGGATCTAAATAGTAGAGTAGGAAATGATTGTGAGACATACAAAAATATTTTGGGAAAATTTGGAGAAAAGAGCAAAGCTAATAATAATGGCAAATATCTGTTGGATTTCTGCTCAGGACATGGACTGATTATTACTAACACCATGTTCCAACATAAAAATGTCCACAAATTCACATGGAGAGAAGAGGCTAGGAATAAGAAAAGTCTCATTGACTATGTTATTGTTGATAGTGATGTTTTCTCCCTGCTGCAGGACACCAGAGTGTACAGAGGATTTGAAATTGGAAGTGATCACTATTTAGTCTTGAGCAGGATAAAATTGAATTTCATATTGAAAAGAATAACATGTAAGAAAGTTTTAAAGCGAATAAAAGTTGAGCAGCTCTCAGATGTAAACTGTAGACTAAAATACAGAAATATTATTGAAAAGAAAATGAAAGAGTTTGAGAACAGGAATCAAACCTTGGAGATTCAGTGGCAAACACTGAAGGAAACATTGATTGATTCTGCCAGAGAGGCATGTGGTGAGGTTGTGTGCAAAGATAAAAAAATCAGAACTCCCTGGTGGACACAGGAAGTTAAAGAGGCAGTGAAGGAAAAGAAGAAAGCATATCAAAAGTTCCTGGCAAATAAGTCAGCTTTTACTCTTACAGAATACAGAGACAAATGTAAGAAAGCTAAACAGTGTGTAAAACTAGCTAAACAAAAGTCATGGGAGGACTTTGGCAAGAATATAGAAAATAAATATCAAGAAGGTGGCAAAATATTCTGGAGGTTGTTGAAGAAGCTTAGGAATGGAGGAAAGAGTGCTGTAAAAGGAATTAGAGATGATAAAGGTGAAATGAAAACAGGAGAAAAAGATATCCTTGAAGTATGGAGTAATTACTTTGAAAAACTGCTAAAGGAAACAAGCAGTGATGACAGCACAGTGATAAAAAACACTGACCAGGCATGCAGTCAGGAATACATATCCATACTTGAAGTAGAAAAAGCCATCAAAGGCTTGAAATGTGGAAAGGCAGCAGGAGTAGATGATATTCGACCAGAAATGCTGAAGTATGGTGGTAAAAGAGTCTTACAGTGGCTGCACTGCATAGTTCAGAAAGCTGGACAGAGGGACGAATTCCCGATGATTGGAGTAGAGCTCTAATAGTACCCATATATAAAAAGGGAAATAAAACTGAATGTGAGAATTACAGAGGTATTTCCCTATTGAGTGTTCCTGGCAAGATGTATGCAAGTATACTTGAGAAACGGTTGAGAAGAATTGTGGAAGAAAAGCTTGGTGAAGAACAAGCTGGATTCAGGACAAATAGAGGCTGTCAGGATCAGATCTTCACTTTACGACAAATAGTCGAGAAAGCATGGGAATATAACAAAGATCTGTATTTAAGTTTTGTTGATTTGAAAAATTCATATGACAAGGTGCCAAGAGAGAAGCTATTCAATACGCTGCAGTTATATGGTGTCAATGGGGCATTATATCAAGCAATACTTAGTCTTTATTTGAGTTGTGAGTCAGCAGTTAGAATTGAAGGAAGTACAGGAAGATGGTTTAATGTTAAATCTGGTGTGAGACAAGGATGTACATTATCCCCTCTGTTATTCATTATCTATATGGATCACATTATGAAGGAATGTGGTATTAAACCTGATATCAAAATTGGAGATGTTAATGTCAGCTCTTTGCTTTATGCGGATGATGTTATACTTCTAAATAAATCCGCTACAAGTCTGCAATATTCTCTGACTAAATTGAATAGCTGTTGTAATAGATATGGTATGAAGGTCAGCAATAAAAAGACAAAGACAATGAAAATAGGCAGAATCATTGAAAATGTCAACTGTGTTGTGAATGGAGAACCTGTGGAACAAGTAAAACATTTCAGCTACTTAGGCATAATTTTTACTGAAGATGGTAAACTAAATATAGAAATAGACAACAGAATCAGCAAAGCTGGTATCGTGGGAAGTCAATTGAATAAATTCATATGGAATAAGAAAGAAATTAGTCGGAACACTAAATTAGCTGTATACAAGACTGTGTTCAAACCAATTTTAACTTATGGATCTGAGAGCTGGGTCAGAAGTAAAACACTTGACCAAAGACTAGAGACCGCAGATATGAGAGTCCTGAGAAAGATTAGAGGCGTGAACAGATGGCATCAATGGCAATATCATATTAAAAATGAGGATATTAGGAAAGAACTTGACATTGTCAGCATCCAGGAATGCGTTAGCAGAGCTAATCTCAGATGGTATGGTCACTTGAATAGAATGGGAGAGGAAAGATTAGCAAAACAAGTGTTCTCTGCCAGGTTGGCAGGAAAACGACCCAGAGGAAGACCAAGATATAGGTGGATTGATACGGTACAAAGTGCCTTAGACAATAGAAATATAAGATCTGATAATGTTGGAGTCTTGACAAGTAACAGACTGATTTGGAGGAAAATTGTAGATAGGAAGTTAGTAATGATGTAATTTTTTCATGTAGTACTGTCATATCCTGTACACCCCTTGAGGGTACATGGCAGGAATTTGATGATGATGATGATGAGGAGGAAAAGAAGAAAGCATATTAAAATTTCCTGACAAATAAGTCAGCTTGTGCTCTTAGAGAATACAGAGACAAATGCAAGAAAGCTAAACACTGTGTAAAACTAGCTAAACAAAAGTCATGGGAAGACTTTGGCAAAACATAGAAAATAAATATCAAGAAGGTTGTAAGATATTCTGTGGTTGTTGGAGAAGCTTAGAACTGGAGGAAAGAGTGCTGTAAAAGGAGTTAGAGATGATAAGGGTGACATGAAAACGAGAGAAAAAGATATCCTTGAAGTATGGAATAATTACTTCGAAAAATTGCTAAATGAAACAAGCAGTGATAGCACAGTGGTAAAAAACACTCAACAGGTATACAGTCAGGAATACATATCCATACTTGAAGTAGAAAAAGACATCAAAGGCTTGAAATGTGGAAAGGCAGCAGGAGTAGATGATATTCGATCAGAAATGCTGAAGTGTGGTGATATAAAAGTCTTACGGTGGCTGTACTGCATAGTTCAGAGGGACGAATTCCTGATAATTGGAGTAGAGCTCTCATAGTACCCATATATAAAAAGGGGAATAAAACTGAATCTGAGAATTACAGATGTATTTCCCTACTGAGTGTTCCTGGCAAGATTTATGCCAGTAGACCTGAGAAACGGTTGAGAAGAATTGTGGAAGGAAAGCTTGGTGAAGAACAAGCTGGATTCAAGCCAAATAGAGGCTGTCAGGATCAGATCTTCACTTTACGACAAATAGTAGAGAAATCATGGGAATGTAACAAATATCTGAATTTAAGTTTTGTTGATTTGGAAAAGGCAGATAATAAGGTGCCAAGAGAGAAGCTATTCAATACTCTACAGTTATATGGTGTCAATGGGGCATTATATCAAGCAATACTTAGTCTTTATTCGAGTTGCAAGTCAGCAATTAGAATTGAAAGAAGTACAGGAAGATGGTTTGAATGTTAAATCTGGTGTGAGGCAAGGATGTACATTATCCCCTCTGTTATTCATTATCTATATGGATCACATTATGAAGGAAAGTGGTATTGAACATGATATCAGAATTGGAGATGTTACTGTATGCGCTTTGCTTTATGCGGATGATGTTATACCTCTAAATAAATCCGCTACAGGTTTGCAAGATTCCTTGACTAAATTGAATAACTGTTGTAATAGATATGATATGAAGGTCAGCAATAAAAAGACAAATACAATGAAAATAGTTAGAACTGTTGAAAGTGTCAACTGTGTTGTAAATGGAGAACCTGTGGAAGAAGTAAAACATTTCAGCTACTTAGGCACGTTTTTTAGTGAAGATGGTAAATTAAATATGGAAATAGACAACAGAATCAACAAAGCTGGTATGGTAGGAAATCAGTTGAATAAATTCATATGGAATAAGAGAGAAATTAGTCGGAACATTAAATTATCTGCATATACAAGACAGTGTTCAAACCAGTTTTAACTTACGGATCTGAGAGCTGGGTCAGAAGTAAAGCACTTGACCAAAGACTAGAGACCGCAGATATGAGAGTCCTGAGAAAGATTAGAGACCTGAACAGATGGCATCAATGGTAATATGATATTAAAAATGAGGATATTAGGAAAGAACTAGACATTGTCAGTATCCAGGAATGTGTTAGTGGAGCTAATCTCAGGTGGAATGGTCACTTAAACAGAATGTGCGAGGAAAGATTAGCAAAACAAGTATTCTCTGCCAGTGTTGGCAGGAAAATGACCCAGAGGAAGACCAACATATAGGTGGATTGATACGGTACAAAGTGCCTTAGACGATAGAAATATAAGATCTAATAATGTTGGGTCTTAACAAGTAACAAACTGATTTGAAGGAAAATTGTGGATAGGAAGTTAGTAATGATGTGAGTTTGTCATATAGTACTATCATATCCTGTATACCCCTTGAGGGTACATGTCAGGAATTTGATGATGAAGATGAATGATGAATGAAGATGATACGCTTCACAGATGCAAGGTGTATCATTACAGCTGCAATACCACTGAAATAATATGGATAAAGGTGTAAGATGGCTAATATGTTTATCCACTATGGCCAGTTGGGAAGTTAAATAAATCATGGAATAAGTGTACACAAACATAAAACGGTGCATTGCATAATAGTGTTCTTGTATAGGGTCATTCATTTATAACAGCTGAAGCTGAACCAGTTCTTGGATATGTACTTATAATTTTGTTATGCTATTAAAATATTCCAGCTGAATCAAAGTGACTAGTTTTAATAGAGATTTTGAATGCCAAATTTCATTAAATTGCATCGGACCAGGATGAACTATTATAATTTAATAAGTTTGCCAATAAAAACAGTTCAAGTACAGTAATAAAAGAGTAAAATATATATCATTAGTATGAACATTACAAATCATAATGGGTTTCCAATTAAAAAAAAAAAAAAAAGAAAGTTGTAACAGGGAAGGAAAAAAGGATTCTTTCATCAAGCAGTCATGATTTTAGAAAATGGTATAACAATAAAAATCATTATCAGTACCGTGTACAAGGATATCCAAATAAACATATAAACTTGGCATACAATATGTTTTGACAATGTTTGGAGTTAAATTCTTAACTGTCAATATTTTTGTTGTTTTCAAGAAAATTATAATGTGTGTGACATTCATGCTATTCAAAGAATGCTACTGAGCAGTAGTAATTTTCTAAAAATCCAATACATGCATTATGAACACACTCTAAATAAATGCATGTATGCATTTATTTAGAGTGTGTTCATAATGCATATCTGGCTAATATATTCCAAACATAATTGTCTTGCCTAATTTTACTATGACAAATGGTCCAAATGAAACCACCGAAACAAAAGATCCTAAATACTAGATTTCATCCAGCTACTTTATAATGATTAATATCAGTTTCAATAATTTTTGAAATTTTGCTGATAAAAAGAATTCAGACTGAAACAAACAGTGTACCATATCATATGTTACTCAATTCCATTTTGCCAGAGGCAGGTTTATTGCAATAAACATCTGAAACACATTTTTCCTTTGTGTCTCTGCAAATGGTCCAACTGAAAGAGAAAGAGAAAAGGGAAATTGCTTCATTTAAATCCACAAAGCCAGAGTTGCCTAGAAAAATCTGCATATGGACAGACAAAATGAATCTAACAAGTGCCTATGCATTTTACAAAGTGCACCTTATTAGTCTGTATGTCCATGTAAAGGTTATAATTTAGTGTACTGTAACATTTTTATACTCATATAAAAATATCCATCATCATGTTAAGTGCAAGACAGAAAGATTTTACCTTTTTAAACAAAGTATATGTAAGTGACCAACAGTCTAAAAAAAAAAAAAAAACATGCATACAAAAAAATATAAAAATTGGGAAGTCAACTAAAATAACTGCATTATACAAATAACTAGTTGTGACAAATAAATCAATGGATTTATTAATTTCAAATTTTTAAAAGACCTATAATGACATTTAGAGCTTGTCAACCTCCTGCAGTCCACCTAACCAAAACAGTGAAATCATCTCCCTTGGTAATTGTAATGTCTATAACTTAAACAGGCTGACTTTTTAATTTCACAGAACACATTGGAAGAGATGGTTTCAGCATTTTCTGCAAACAATACATTATGTGGATGATGTGTATTATCCACATCCTGGATAATATACATCATCCATCTACCAATCAGAATACCAGATAGCCTTCTCTGCATACCTAATACTCTTGTATTTGATTTCCAGGTTGCCTTACTAAGTATAATGTACAGATCATCTTTCCATTCTATAACTCAGACCCTAGTCTCATACATTGTTTCAATGCCTAGGAAACAACTTTTCATCAACACAGATCCTTTGGCATTACAACAGTATCAAATGAGATGACCTCCAGAATGTCTATTCCTCTTTTTCACAATCAGACTACTGTTTCCATTCTACAGAGAACATACTGGGTTCTTCAACAAATGTACAATAAAACAAAATTTTGACAGAAATTGAAATGGAGGGATATATATTTTTTCTTTTTTGGATATTGTTATAGGTCACGAAAAGTAGTGATAAAATGCATAGGCAACAATGTTCCATATGCATGTGCACAGGTCAAAAAGGAGATACAAGACTTAGTAATTGTGTGCACAAAATTTTTGCTGTTAGAATTTCTAATTTGCAGTCAGTCATTTTTGAAAGTACTATAACACTGAATTAAATGAAAAATCATAAATATCACTTATTTCATTTAGTAATTTCTGCAATGTCACCACTCCAATATTACTCTAACCCATTCCAACTTAATACACTCTAATTTTAGCCTGTGCCATATAGGTGAACTGATGCTGATATATCAGCAAGTTGCATATTTGTTTAGAGCGTTTACTGTCTACACCAGTGTTTTTCAAACTGCAGGCTGTGACCTATCACAGGGTGGTGAAATCCATTTAGTAGGTTGCAGCCAACATTATTATGCAGATTAGGTCGTTTTCATTCCAGATGTCTCTTTAAACTAATTGTCATTACATATAGTACATAGATCTCTTATTGTGCCCATACTTGTATTTAGTGGTAAAATAAAGCTACTTATTTTTCTTGCATTTGTAGTATGGTGTCTGCTGGGTAGAGGACATTTTCATTTATCCTCTGAAAGAATAGGCATGGCAAGCAAAACTCTGCTAATTATTTGTTTATTCCTATAAATAAAATAAATCCTTTTATGTTTTATGACACGCTTACTCATGGCATAAAACAAAATTTCTTTTCGTTGTTAGTTTTTTTTCCCTTCTATGGTGTATTTAAATACTAACAAAATTCATGTTCGATATGAGAACTGTTACATTTTTGTTTCTATTTTATTATATGTAGTAAGAATGTTTGGTTTTGTGAAACTTTTGTTTCAGTTTAGTGTGTGTGTGTTTGTGTGTATATATGTATGTGTGTGTGTTTTTTTTCTTTTCTCCCTGATGAAAAAAGCTAATCTTCGAGGTAGTGCAACATTAGGGTACGTTGGGGCAAAGGTGTAGTAAGCTCACACACTTCAATGCATTCCAAAAATCAGTTTAATATTTTATTATTATTATTATTATATGGGCACCTCCATGGAGTTTGAACTCATCGCAGGAGACCCAATTTATCATACCTCTCCTTGAACCCATTAACAGACAAAGCACTCACAACTGATTCTTTCAACCCATTCTACTCATTTACCACTCTCCAAACAAAACATCTAGTCCTCGCACCCATACTGACCACACCTTTTTTTCAACTTCCTGGGAGACCCCTTGTTCTGGTCCCTCTAGCCAAGTGTTGAAACATTTCCCCTGCATCTATCCTATAAAATCCTTTAAGCAACTTAAATATTTCTATCATATCCCTCTTTTTCTCCTATCAACCAACTTCTACAATCCACACACCTTCAATCTATCCTAATAGGGATTCCACAGGCCACTCACCATCTTGGTCACTCGCATCTGAATCCTTTCCACTGCTTCCTCATCCCCAAGAAACCCAGGAGACCAGACTTGAGCACAGTAATCCAGATGTGAGTGTATCAAGATCTTATAAAGAGGAATTATAACTTCCTTATCTCTACTTGTATTAATGTGTTCTTCACTAGCCAAGTAATCTTATGGGCTAAGCAACCTTATCAATATGTCCTCTAAACTTTAACTCTCTGTCTATCACCACCCCTAAAAAAGGTTCCTCTAGTTGGCAACTAGAATCGAACTGATGATGCTCTTTCTTCGGACGGTAAACACCACTTTCACTGAGCTACATGGGCTTGATTGAAATCTATTTTATCCAGTCTGCAGTTACTTTCGTCATGACAGGGATCGAACACAGGTCTTTTTCCAATCAGTGGGCGCAATGTTCCATTGTTCTTCCAATTTAGTTACGGGTGCACCATAGTGAAATTGGATTTTTGGGCTGATGGAGCCAGTATGAGATATCAAAGTGACACTATTATTTTCGTGGCCTTTTGGTTCATATAAGAGTGTACTATCTGATCTTAATATTTGATATAGAACACAAGATAAACTAATTTTTGAAAGGTGGCAAAGTAACTGGAGCCTGTTCCACCTTTGTTGCAAATTACCTGGTATTGTACAACTTCAGTATCTTCAGAGTATCACTTCTTGGTCTTATATATATATTTTGTTTGTGTGTGTGTTTGCTGGGTCAAGATGTAAAATGTAATTTTTATAATGGGTTATGGTCAGAAAAGTTTGAAATACACTGCTTTAGACAGTAAAGCCGCTTGTACTTGTGCAAATGCTAATGAATTTTTGTAACTATGCAGATTAAGCAAATGAATTTAGTCCTTGAAATTTTACAGGCTATAACTAGATGAAAAAAGGGCAACATTAATATGAGAAATATTACATTATCATGTATATACTGAGTCTGAGACTGGAAACTTGCAAACAAAATGTTTTTCATGCACACATGGGCCAGCAAAAATTAGAGGGAATATTGATAGCCAACTTGAATTAGTGATTAATATCACAACTTCATTCCACTCTGCATTGCCATAATTTTAATTATGGCAATGCAGAGTGGAATGAAGAGATAGCATCTAGCAATAAGAAAAATTAATTTCTTGAGTCCCTGAGGGACAACTATTTTAGGCAGTATGTAATGAGGAACAGATGAGGACTAAGAGTCTTAGATCTGATGATCCTATCATGAGAGGACAAGATTGTGAATGGAACATCTCACCTCCCACCCATCATGAGATGATCACCTGGATAATCACCAGCAGTATTTCTTTTCAATGTGCATGTTGCAAGTTTATAATTAACAGCAAAATGCAATTATACATAAATCAAAGACTGATTTGAAATGTGAGAAACATTCAATGAAAGAGTTGTTAAAGATTCGAACATGAAAAGTGAGAAAGTAAAGATTGCCAGTCTGCTGCCTTACTATGATAGGACAGAATTGAGAAGGACCATGATTGCTAATGAGTCAAGAAGACTGTGCAAGTAGAATAGTGTACAGTCTGTAGATGTATGGAGTGAATTTCATTGATGAAAGGAGTTGTATGCCTGATGGAGTTGAAGAAAGTGATATCCAGTGAGAGGCTGGAAGTGCCAATTCAGGGAAATACCATATATGTCGGCATATAAGACAACTCTCAAATACTACAGAAAACCTCCTCAAAATCATGGGTCGTCTTATACAGTAAGTATAAAAAGGGAAGCTTAAATTTCTTGGATGAACATTTAGGTAGTTACAATACAACGTTATATAAGAAAATAGGCAGTGTTCATAAACAAATCAGATTAATTTTTTGTTACATAAATTTATTTAAAATATTACAATAGATCTTAAAAAACAAATAATATCTGTTAACCTCAATTTTCATGTTAATTTTCTTCATCATCTGTTGAAAATATTCTTCAGATTCATTCATGAGCACCTGTACTTCAAACTAGCACACTCTTACTACCTTTAGACTCCAGTGTTTTATTGCTCATGATATCAAAGCTCATAGGAGTTTCATCTATATATCCAATATTTGACAATAGAAATTTATGTTCTTGTCTCAACTGAATAATAAATTTATGGAAAAGCAGACCTTGACCACAAACTTACCAGTTTGTGGTCAAGATCTGCTGGTAGTTTTTGAGCAATTTTAATTTTTTGTCATATTATCAGATTTTATCTGTTCATAAAATGATCACAACATCCTGAAGTAGCTTGAACTTCTATACTTTCATCTGGATTCAATCTTGACCATTTTAGTGAATATGGTCTAATCATATTTCTTGTAACAAGATAACCATTCTGCAATGTGATTTTCCAGTTGCGACAATTTCCAGTGCAATGAGATCGGTTGATCCCCGTTCTCATCGCACATTTTTTATTTGGCAATTTTTTAAAAATATCTTCTTTCTTCCTCCATTCTCTTACCATCTTCTTGGTTATGTCAAACTTTCTTGCAGCAGCAAAGTTATTAGTTTGTTTTGCAATTTCAATTACCCTTATTTTAAATTGAGCTTCATACGTTCTTCGTTTTGTTGCTCTTTCCATGATTTTAAATGATAACAATTTTAATAATCCTAAAATTTAAAAAAATATAAAATTAATAATTAATTAAAATTGGGGCTAATCACTTTTAATTAGGATAATTTGCATAAATACTAAATCTATGCTATGCAAAAAAAAAAAAAAAAAAAAACAGATATGCATAAATATAAAAATAACGGATATAACAACAATACCTAACATTGCATTAATACAAGAAAGAAGAAATTGGGAGGGGGGGGGGGTAGTTTTATAGAACCGACATAAGCTTAAAACCTAAAAATAGCCTAAAATTTAGGTCTCGTCTTATACGCCAGTCATCCTAACATATACAGCAGGTATTATGGAAGATGCAGTCAAATATGTGTCTGGCCATCCTCCGGGACAAATGAGTGGGAATACAGAAATGATCATCAACAGCTGGGTGCAGTTTCCCAGGTTTTGAATCTGAATGAATTGGTAATGAGAGTAAGTAAAGGTAACTTAAAGGCACTTAAAGTAAAGGCAGGCCCAAGGGGATATTGATGTGCATCAACACAAATGCCAGAAGATCAGAATTCAAGGAAAGGAGTTTTTGACACTGGTCAGCTCAACTTGGCCAAAAATTATCAATGTCAGTGACACCAAGTAGACAAATATATTGTCACAGTGATAGAATGTAAGGGTTGTTACTAATGATAGCTGAAGAAGTTCAACCAACAAAAATAGAAGTTAAGGAGAATTTCAGATCTGAAGAAGATGGTTCATTTGAGGTTATCTAGCATGAGATAGAGATCAAAAGGACCAAATATATTGCTGGGTGTAGTTTCCCAGACCTGGGGGGGTCCAGGAGAAGATGTGAATGTCATGCATTGGTAATAATCGTGATGGACCTCAAATATGGGAATATAGATTACAAGGAGGAAAGGGTACATGGCAAGAAGGAAATGGAATTTATACAATTACTAAGGAATAATTACCTGAAACAGTATGTCATACAGGGGATCAAAGGATTGAAAGTGCTGGATCTGGTAATTACATCAGAAAATCTATCCATAACCAAGGAGAGATTTTCTGATGTCACAGACTGGTCGTGTAGTCTTATTCTGGGAGGTTGCTCAACATCTGGAATTCTCAGTCAAAAAAAGGTTTATGAAGAACTACAACTGTGATGATTATAACAAACTTAGGTTGCAGCTTGGATGCAAGGATTGTTTGAAAGAGGCAGTATCGGAGTGCATACTCACAGTCAGAATGATAAATCAAGCAAGGAGTTAAACAGATAAGTAGCAATATACGATAGGAGCTGCAAAAAAAAGAGGAGTGACAGAAGCTTAAATAGTTGAGCTACTAAGTAATCAAATGGTACACTTCAGATGATACACTTTGCAAACGTGTATCATCCTAATAGAGAGTTACTGATGTGAGAATTGAGGCAGACAAACTGGAGATGCTCAGCATATTGAAAAATATTGATACTAATACATATAGCAATGGGACTGGATGTCATATTCACCAGTGTGCTATGAGAATGTCCAGGAGAACTGGCAGTGCCTCTGTTGAAGTTTTTTAATCAAAGTCTAAGCTCTGGTGAGGTGGAAAGAGGGTAAGATAGTTCCATTACAGAAATGTAGTTCCAAGACAGAAGTAGCAAATTACAGGCTAATTAGTATCAATGGAGGGTTTGTTACAGTACTGGAAAAGTTGGTTAAAGGTAAAATTCAGGAACAGGTGGATATGAATATGATAATCTACAGTGGGCAGTATGGCTTCTTTGTAAAAGGTAGGTAATTTATTCACATTTTATAATAATGTGACAACAGAATTGGATAAAAGAAATGGTTACTCTATGATACTACTAGGCTTTGCAAAGGCATTTGATAAGAATACCACATGGAAAACAATTACATAAAATGGAGCAAATGGGAGTGGATATGAAGCTGATGGAAAGAATGTGGATGAAAGACAGACATACAGAGAGTAGTGTATGGTGGAGTGCCTTAGGATTCTGCTCTTTAATTTGTGTAATAATGATATAGGGAATGATTTAAGGGAGGGAGATTGCATCCAGTTGTTGCAATAATGCAAAACTGGGGATGGAAATAGTTGATAAAGCAATATAGATTTTCTGCCAGACAGAGGAATGGCAGTAGACAGAGATTTGAAATTCAGAGTGCATTTTGTAAAAGTTGGAAAAATAGCTCAAAGGATTATTTGGATGTTGAAGAACAGGTTGCCAAATAAAGACATAGAGATTATCATTCCTGTAATATTTTTCAGCCACATCTTAACTACAATGCACAGCTTTGGTCACTTGGAAATCAGAAGGTGGTGGACATGATCCAGAGATGAGTGACCAAGCTGGCGACATGTCTGTGGAATGCTCATTATGAGGACAGACTGAAAGTGTGTGGACTGCAGAATTTAGTTGACAGGTGGAAGAAAGCAGATGTGGTAGAAACTTATGTTATTAAAGGGATTCTATAAGATTGACACAAAAGAAATTTTTCAATACGTGATAGGTAGGGCAAGAACAAGGGGTCACCTCTGTAAGTTAAGTAATAGTGTGGTTAGTAATGGAGTACAGAGTGAATGACAGAATGGATTGCCAGGGTAAGTTTATGAGTGCCTTAACAGTGAATGAGTTTAAAGAGAGGTATGATATTGTGTGACTAATGGTTAGAATGGGTCTCCCACTTTGAGTCATCTGACTCTATGGAAATACCCATATAATAATAATTCACAAGGTAAGTCTTCTCATTAGATTAACTATTATTGTCGTTAATTCATACCATGATCTGAAACTTTAGAAGTTTAGAACTAATGTTTAAGAAGTAGAGTAAAGCTCCAGAGATCATAAGGTTGACATTTTTCAATAACTAAACATACATAAATAATTTATCTTTCTATAGGCACAATTAATACATCTGGTCACACATAACTGTAGTAAAATGGAATAGGTACCTTAGGTGTTCCCATAATCCACTTACAGCTGGAATGATCCTGATTTTCAGTATCTGCAATAGTGATAACCTGCCATATGCAAGCCAAACTTGACAATATTCTTGGCATGTTACTTAATAAAGAATGACGTGCAGTAATTATAGGATCCATGGAGCTATTTGTTTCCCAACCAGAGAGAGAATCCTGCAATAAGTAAATAAAATTTCAATGTTGCAAAATAATTATGATGGTTAGAAAGAAAGTATGCAAAGCACAGAGTGCTGATATATGTCAAATTTGAGACCACAGAGACTGACATAGCTATACAACAAGTGGTACTGTCAAATGGGCTGCTGATGTTTATCGAAACAAATTATTAACAATCATTAATGATCTAAATTCTGGTTGGAAGAGGCAAAATGTTTGTGACTGCTAGTCCTATAGATATATGAATATGAAATAAATGCTCTGCTTGATGAAACGGGGCAATTTCAGAAGAATGGCTGTGGCCACTGTATCATGAAGATATCACATTAGAAATTGAAAAGAATCCTGAGTGGGATGCTCTCACACATCCTTGATGAAAGAGTACCACCTAATATGCAATTATCATATGCAGTAAGGCCTGGTTATCACATGCTTCCTGTAGACCTTTCTAGAAGTCAATTTAGGAAATATAGTTTTAAAAGTGGCCTGTGCAACACATGCCTACTTTGCTAATTTATTCCCCCTGTCTCTCTCTCTCTCTCTCTCTGCTATGTAACATTTGTTTTAAAACCTGAGTAAGTGTTTACCCTTTGATAGTTATCAGCACTATACATAGAAGCATACTTTGTAGTATGCCTCTATGTATAATGCATGAATATTTTGCAAACCATAGCAATAATGAAGATATTTCTTTGTAACTGTTATATAACAGATATGTAGTGAGCATGTCAAACATTTGGTAACAATAATATCCAGCTATTAAGAGAAGTATACTGTTAAGCAAAGACAAGTCATCTTATTAACATAACCTTCCATGCACGATGCATTCTCTAAAAAATAAAGTCATACACATCAAAGAAATAGTTTTCAATATGTTATTCATTTGATGATTTTAATAATCTAAAATAAAGATTTAATAAAAATAAATGCAATAACTAAATATGTGCGAAATGTGTTTCTCACAGTTATGAGCATTAAAAGTATCACGGATGGCTGAGTGGTTAGGTATCTACTCTCCAACTGACAGACTGCAGGTTTGAATAAATCTAAAATGGATGTTTGTGATTTTTTTAGGAGGGAGATGAATTTCATGACCTGGTGTATGACTATCATCCCCCTTATTGGAGGCCTGCCTTGAAAAACCATATCTGTCTCTACAGCAGGTTTTCAATAGTGTGTCAAATAAATAAATAAATGAAATAAAATAAAATAGAGCAACAAAACAAACAAACAAACAAAAATTATATAAGATGTCACTTAGTCATGAAGTATCTTCAGAACTAGGCTACTTATATACAGGCTGATGACTTTATATCAACTCCCCTAGTAACCCATAATGCAAAGCACATCCTTTCAATAAAGGTTGTAACTAATCTTGGTAGCAGCCTTTCTTATAATGCATAGCAACATGCATTTCCAAAAAGAAGTGTGCTCTTTGCATTACTGGATACTAAGACGGTTTATATGAAGCCATCAGCCTCTAAATAGAAGTAGCCCAGTCATAAAGATACATCATGTGTAAACTTTGTTTAGTTACCTTGGGTAAAGTATTAATAAAGAATATAAAAACTATGAAAAATTTTCTACAAGTATCTCTGATTCAGAGTATTTTAATAAATTAATATTTTAATATTAATAATTTGATACATCTTTCCACTACTTGTATATGGGAAATATACGTCTGCCATGATTCAACATTGGTATCCTTTTGTGATCTGGTTCTCACTGATTAGATTATGATTTTTAACAATTTTTAATGCACTGAGACATTGTGGAAAGGTTTGTGGAGAGTTATACACCCCCCCCTCCCAAAAAAAGGAAGTTGGAAGCCCATAGCATTAATGAACATGGATTATAAAATCTTTAAGAAAATTTTAAACACTACAATTAAAAATCACTTAAAAGAATTGGTTCAAACAAAGCACACAAATTTATGGGTTTCCTGGAGGAACAACTGAATTCAATTTATTTCTAATCAGGGATATTATGTATCTAGTTAATCAGCTGAAGTTGCTCTGCACACTATTATCATAATCACCATCATCCTGAAATGTACTCTCAAGAGGATATTCAAGAGGATATTCTGATTGAATTAATCCACCTAGACCACCTTGGGCCTCCTCTGGGTCATTTTTTTGCCATGTTGGCATCAAACACCTGTTTTGCAAACCTTTCCTCTCCCATTCTCTTTAAGTGGCCATATCACCTTAGATTAGCTCTGCTTACCCATTATGGAATGCTAACAACGCCTTTCTAAGATCTTCATTTTTAATATGATTATAGCATTGAGACTTAAAATTACATAAGGATAAAAGATGATAATGACAATAAGATGATTTACCGTTAGTTGTAGAGACCATGGAAATCTATGATGTGTATACCATGAACTAATGAAAGCATCAATAAAGGTCGAAACTGGTCTGGGTAGTAGGCCATTCTCATAATGCATAGCATTATTCACATGCAAAACAAAGTGTGCTTTGCATTATGGGATATTAAGGCAATTTATGTGAGGTCATCAGTCCATATGTAATCAGTCCTGATGATTCTTCACATGTGTCTAATTCTTTACACTCTGATAAAGAATTAGACACAAATATAATTTTTTGGCAAGTTTAATGAGATTTCTTAATATAATTTATATAAAATTAATTTGATCAATTTGAGAACAGTGGTGGTTGAACCTCCAGTTCATCAACCACTATTCTCAAATTGATCCATGTCCATGAATCAATGCATACATTTGCTTGGAAGATAAACTCTCAAAAGGTGATCACTCAGTAATTCAACTATTTCCTCTGCTTCTGTCACTTCCCTATCACAAGCGTCCATTGAAGATGAATGCTTGTGGTAAAAAAGATGAACATTCTTCCATAATCATCTTCCTTTTCCTATAACACTGGAAGAACTGTTTGAGATTTCTTTTTGGCCTGCTGAGCTAATTTACTCCCATAACATGATTCTACCTTCTTCATCATGCTGATCAGTCTGATTGTGATTTTTATGCCATGGCACTGCTATATGGTGCGTCCTGAAGAAAGTTATCCATTTTTGTAAAAGGCATAGATTGCTTCTGGTGTGCACTGACCATGAGCTGGCTGATCACTTATCTCCTGTTATATTCTCCAAAGCATTTCATTTTTTTTGCAGCTCCAGCTCAATGATGTTATTTAACCATTTAATTCCCCTAATTTATCCTACTAACCTTGGTATGCAATGTGATACCACTTTCCATTAATATCCTTGATTTCTCATTCATTACTACGGTGTTTATCGTTGCGATTTTTATGCCATGGCATTACAGGGTGCCTCTTAAAGAAACTTATTAGTTTTAGGTAAAAGGCATAGAATGTTTATGAAATATTATATGAATATGGAATTTTTCCCCAAGGTTACAAAAAAGAACAATAGAGAAAGTTACTCCTTTGTGGAACAAATTAGGAATGTTTGGAAATGATTCAAAGGTAATTTTTTTATTGACATTTGAATCTTAGTATCTCTTCTAGGAATCGCTCCCACTGATGAGACTTCAATAAATGTCAAAACCAGTCTGGATAGTGGCCGTTTTCAAACATAAATTATGGAATATGGAAAATTGCATTATGGGATACTAAGGGAATTAATGTGAAGTCATTAATTAGCTTCTATATACAAGTAGTCTAGTCATAAAGATACTTCACACATAAACTGTATATTACACCTGGATAAAGGATTAACCAGGAATATAATTTCTTGGCATTTTTAATTTAATTTATAACCAAATGAAAAAAAAAATTTCAACAACCAGCTGTAATGCACAGTTTTTTAATAATGAGTTACACCTTTTCACCACTTACATATGAGAAACATATGACTTCTGCATTACTTGATTATTGTATCTCTTTTGAGTCTAGCTCCCAGGCAGTAGAGTGGTTCTGTTTAGTTTGTCAGTTTGTCTGTTTTGAGGAACGAAAAACCCGAGTTTCCAGGTGAAAAAACCATCTACTTCTGTATGAGACCGGCTAACTCACCTTTAGTCGAAAGAAACTAGATAAAGGTTCTGCACGTCATAGATGGGAATCGAACCCAGGTCTTTCCAACCAAAAGGCTTCGTCTATACCATAGATTCTCAAACTTTTGGGGCCACCGCCCACTTTGCAAGACATAAATTTTGTAACGCCCCCCATTATAACAGTTTACTGCATTCAAGTCGTTTGATATTTTTGACGTAAATAGCAACTAATGATACATTACTGCTTATGCCATTAAACTTTTAAAAAGAAGTGGCCAATATGTGCTTCATCTTGAACAGAGTTACTGCTATACCGATTTTGGTGAAATGTAGCCCATATGTAAAGATTGTAAAATGTATGCTCGAATAACATTATGCACAGTTTCATACAATGGTTTAAATATGAAAATGTGGAATACAATTAAGAGATTGCATTGCATTAGTAAGAATCTTATTGTAATAATTAAAACACCATTAAATATATTACAAAATTGTTTATTTCTAACTTATAAAGTAAAAATACAAAGCAAAAATAACAAATTAATGTAGAGGATGAGGCCTGGTGCATTTTTAAAAGTCTGTTAATATCGGGTTCAACTTCTGTTAAAAACAGTCGTAAATCGCCACGATCAGTTATATGCAATCGGTTCCTTTTCTTAGATAGTAAATTCACTACAGCACTAAACCCGCGCTCAGCCAAATAAAAAGATGGAAATGCAATTAAAAATTTCTGCACTATTTCCCATAATCCAGGGTACAGTGTCAATATTGATTTTTGAAGCCAGAATTCCTGGTATCCAGTTTTGAATTTTATTTTTAGTTCTTCATTTGTTGTGAGTTCTATGAGTTCCACTTCTAAATTTGATGATCCTGTGCTTACATGTGAGAAAGGATCTAGAACCCAATTTGGTATATTCATGTTTAGAATATTCTTGAATTGCTCATTGAAATCAGCATGGAGAACCTCCAAGTGTTGGCAGTATATAAGTAAATCTTCCTTTTTGAGAGACACTGCTGATAAATTTGAAAAGTGGCTATATTCCCCTCGGCCCATATTCCCCTTGAACAGAAGAAGTTTCCCTACAAAAGCGGCAATAACGTTTTTTGTTTTAATTCAATTCAATTCATCACCTTGTAGTTGTAGATTGACTTCATTAAATATTTTATAGAGGTCTGTCAAATAAGCGATGTCATTTTCGGATGCAATCAGGTTGGCCTGCAATCCATCGTCTCTGTTTTCTAGGAACTCTAGTACTGAATCAAACAAATTGTAAAATCGATTCAGACAAATACCTTTTGAAAGCCACCGAACTTCTGTGTGAAGCAGCAAATGAGTGAAATCTTCATCATTTTCACTACAAAGTTGGCTAAACAATCTGTCACTCAATGGATTGCTTCTAATCTTATTGACTACTCTAATAACGTAATGGAGCGACGTGTACAGGCGTTCACTTAAATTTTTCGCAACCAAATGCTGATGATGAAAAACACAATGTATAGCGAGTACATTTGGTACTATTTGTTTCAAATGCGCTATGAAACTCTTGTGGCACCCTGTCATTGCTGGAGCACCATCAGTAGCAGCAGACAAAATATTACGAATAGGAATGTCTTTCTCTTGAAAAAATTTATTCATGATATTAAACATAGATTCTCCCTTTGTATCCACTTCCAAATTTTTAGCAAATAATAATTCTTAACAAACTTTTTCTTCTTTTATGAATCGTACGTATGATAAGAGTTGTGGTTTATTATTTGGGAGAGTTGATTCATCGAGTTGAATGGAAAATTGGCATGTCTTCAAATAATTGCACAATGATTTTTCAACATCTTCAGCCATTTCATCAATTCTTCTTTGCACTGAATTATTGCTCAAAGGAATTTCCTGATGATATCTGATGCTGGCTTATGAAGCACAGTTTTTGTTACTTCTTTTACTACTGGCAAGATTAATTCCTCACCAACTGTGAGTGGTTTTCCCGCTTTTGCGATTAATAATGAAATATTATAAGAAGCTTGTAATACGTCATTATCTCGTTTAGTGGACGACGTAAAAAGTTTTGATATAGTTAGACATTTAAAATATTTTTCTTCTAGTACTTGAAAACAGGACAAATCTTTATCCTTTTTGTCAGCATGCATTTTAGTCAAATGCTCTTGTAACCTAGAAGGCTTCATTGCTTCATTTGAAAACACTTTTTGGCAAATCAAGCACATCGGTAATAATTGGTTCACAGGAGACTATTTCAAATACTCAATACTATACTGTCGACATTTCTTCTTATATTCAGACATAATGAAGTAATAAAATTTGCAAAAATATTCACAAAATAAAAGATTTAATTTACACTTTGTATGACTCCACTTATCTATCACACTTTCGACTGATGATTGCTGGCAAAGCACACAAAAAATAATGAAATTTATTCCTAACCCACTGGTATTTATAGATTTGAAATCTAGCCCGAATCGACTTGCATGCATTGACTTGTTTGCGATACCATCGTACTCGTGCTTTGAACAAGTCACTGCAAGCACCCATATTCCTGTCAAAACATGCTGAATCGAGTGAATTACCTATGTAATAGTTGACCGACATACTACTAGTTAAGACTCGTCTGCTGCGTGGATAGACTTAAAGCCTGTATGGCACGATCAATTTTTATAATAGCAAAAAATGAATACATTTTTTAAGTATATAAAAAATAGAAGTTAAAATATCCTGTATGACACGTTAAATTTTTTATTTTGCACGCATGTACATTTTGTTCGTCTGACCATGTTTAATAAATAAAATAATTACACAAGATATAAACAACAAACCTACAAAACATAACCACAGAAAACAGTATAATAAGTTTCGAATAATATTTGCTTCATTTTTTTTCCCTCTAGTTAGCAATATAAGTTAGTACTAACTAGGTTAACTAAAATTTATGATTTTATTTCTTTCTTGCCATTATTATTTTTACTCGTAATATTAAATTATATAAAATTGGGTTTATTTTTGTACAAATCAATTAGAAAAGTGGTTTTATATATTTTATATATATTTTGAAATGAAATATAATGAATATATCTGCTACTGTAAACATAACCTATTATACACACATATATACATGCTCTATTTTCTCATTGACATAGAAAATTGACATCTATTTCTATCTGACATGGTAAATTTTCAAATGATTAAATAATTGAAATAGAAAATTGATAAAGAAATTGATCATGTAAGACGGGCATAAGATGAATTAAAATGCAATATTTAAATTTTAAATGATTATCTAATCACCAAATCACGAAAATAATTAATTTTTAAATATATATTATTAATTTCTTCTATAAAGAGCCACTGACCCCTAGACTGCCTGAACGCCCCCAAATGCTTCTGATCCCACTATAGCCCCCCCCCCAGAAGGCTTCAGTGCCCACTGGGGGCAGTACCACCCACTTTGGGAACCTATGGTCTATACTGACTGAGATACAGAGGCTCAGAGCCACTAAGCCACTAATGAGAGTTTAATCAGTTTAGTAGTGATCTTTTTGGGTCCCTCAATGAGATTTAGAGTGATCTTGTAGATCACTCATAGTCTATGGAGAGATAACTTTACCCCATTTTAATAATGTTTGTCTTGGGGAGTACAGCAGTTCTGCTTAGTGGCAGAACTAACCTTGCCTGTTATTGAGTGGAACTACCACTGAATTTCCTGTCCTCAACTGATTCAGGTCAGGAGTCATGCGTTCAGAAGTGATCGCGTCACTCACTGAGATTTAGAGTGATCTTGTAGCTCACTTGGTTTTTTGGAGAAGAACCCCTGCACTTTAAAAGTACTTCAATAACGATCAAAACTGGTCTGGGTGGTGGCCCTTCCCATAATGCATAGCATTATACACACCTGAAAGGATGTATGCTTTGCATTATGGGATACTAAGGCAATTAATATGAAGTCATTAGCTGCTATATACAAGCACCCCAGTTGTGAAGATACTTCACACGCAAACTTTGTTTGCTTAAACTTGGATAAACAATTACAGAAGAATATAATTTCTTGGTATCTTTAATTTAAATGCTATACTAGCAGAAATGTATGAAGAGACAGTCATGCAGTTTGCGAATGTATGGGATGAGTTTGGGGGATGAATGTCACTGCACAAGATGGACTGCATCTGAATAGTTTTGTCATGAGCCATCTGGAAAGGGTGCTGCTGGAAGGAAGTACGAGTGATGTGAACAAAGTGTCAGCAGAAGTCAGTGATGATGATGTAAATAAGTGACAGAGTGGACCAGGTGATACCAAAATGATTATGAATGGATATGAGAATGCAGTATGAGAGATGAGAATGTGAGAACAGGAATGCAAGTTGAACAGGGAAATGGAAGGGCCTGGGATGAATGGGAACTAGTTGAATCTGGGGAGATATATCTCTCCAGGGATAAAGGGTAAAGGTCAACAGACAGAAGTAGGTGAGAAATCATAGATGAGTGGTGGCATGGGAAATACTGGTTATCGACCATGAAATGAACATCTATGCTCATTTACGAATGTGAGGAGTATCAGAAATAAGGGAATGAAATTACTGTTGAGTTTATTCATCCACAAACAGAATATGTGAAACATGGATGAGAATGATATCCTGTTGGAATAGAAATGGAAGGGTATAATATTTTTCATGAAGATAGGAGGTGCAAGAAGTAATGATAGCATGGGAATTATGGGCACATAAGGCTGAGATACAAGGGAGAAACAGTAGCAGTGATTTTGAAGCAGGATGGTGTAAAGTGGAGGTAGATAGGATGAGATATTTAGTTGGGTGTTGCTATAGACTGGAGAATATTTGAGGAGGAAAAAAAATGTACAGGCAAATTGGTTTAGTGAGCAAGAGAAGGATAATCATTTTCAGTATTATTGTGATATCAACTGGAATGAAGCAATAGTGTCAGGGAACAAAAAGAATGAATTTCTCGAGTTCATAAGGGACAACTATCTTAACAAACAGGTAATGGAGGGCGCACACACACCCACCCACCCACCCACCCACCCACCCACCCACACACACACACACACACACACACACACAAGGGTTGAGAGTCAAATCATGCCATCAGAAGATGTGTTTGTGAATGGAATGTCTTATCTCTGAATGGTAAAAGTGACCATGAAGTGATTACCTGGGTTGTTGACTGTCACATGAGAACTTCTGTGAAGAAGGGCTATAAGTAGGATAACAGGGCCAGTGATTATGAAAAGCTTAGGATATAACTAATACTATAGCATAGAAAGAAGAGTTGGATGGAAAAGAGATAGATGGTGCTTGGGTATTGATTGAGAACTATATCACTGCAGCAATATCCAAATGAAGGGATTAAGCATGAAATCTGTAAGAAGGCCACTGTGGAGATGACACAAGATGAACATTGGTAATAATCAGTTGCCTGCATAGTACAAAGGGTAAGAAAGTGATTGGTTAGTAAAGAAAGCAAAAAACACAGTATAAGCAGAAATTAGCCAGTCAAGCCAAGAAAAATCCTGGTGAGTTCTTTTGATATGTGGCAAGCAGAAGAAAGAATAACTATGGAAGGAAGATATTAGTTGATAAGAACGGTAGATTAGCAACTGATGCAATGGAAATAGAAGACGTATTCAGTGAGAGAAGTTTATCAGGGTATTTCAAAGGCAGAATCATGAAAATCTGGAACGAATGTAGAGGGTATGGAAGAGAAGACACCGATGATGAATGAGAAGGTATATGAGGAATTAAGTAAACTTGATGTTAGTAAGAGTAGGACGTGAAAATATATTACTGTATGTTTGGAAGGAATGCTCTAGGGCAGCGATGTGCAACCCATAGCCCGCATGCAGCCCTCCAACTATAAACCTGTGGCCAGCTGAAACGTTGCACTTCATTTAGCTGAAGTGTAAAAAATTTAGAAAAAGGCACAATGTAATATTCAATATGAAGCACGCATTAAGAGGTCATGTAAAAAACATTTGCCCGTGATGATAGTTCCCATGATTATGCCATTTGCCTTTGCATTTTCAGTCGTGCATGAACAGTCATACTTTAACGATATATGAAAGTAGTTGCATTATTCTTGAATAAACTTATTGATACAAGTTCTTTCAAAACCTAAGCAAATTATAAATTTATAATGATAATATAATTTTTTCTTTTAAAAAATTGCACCTTTACAAATTTTCTTTCTTTTTTTTTTTTTTTTTTTTTTTACAAACAGAACCCTGTGTTTAATCAATGAGTTCAAAATCTAGAAAATGCAAATTTGAGGACAAAAATTGTCAGTTTAACAAATGATGGATATGGGACTTTTTTTTTTTTTACTTGCATAAAAGACAATGCTATTTGTTTGATATGTTGTGAAAAGATATCTCTTCTCAAGAAATATAACATAAAGAGGCATTATAAAACTAAACATTCTTCAAAAGTTGACAATTTGCAAGGACAGTCGTGCAAAAGACAAAGTGAATCAACTGCAAAAAATCTTAAACAACAGCAAAATGTATTTAGAGCTGCTTCATTAACCGCAGTTACTGCAGTTCATGCAAGCTACATTGTTAAACAAATTTTGACAAAAAAGAATGATGAAATCATTCTCTAATGGAGAAATAATAAAAGAATTTACAAAAAAATAAAGAGTCAAAGGCTTCAAATTGGTGATGCAAAATTATACAAATTAAATGGATATTAAATCCAACATAATTTCAGAGCCGACAACAGAAACTATGGAAGTTTTGTTTAAAATTTTGACCAGAGAGCTTAAGGGAATACACCCATTGCCCTAGCCAAACCTAATAGGTGGCATGAAAGGTAAAGTGCCCATATATTTGCCTCCTATTGGTTCATTTCAATAATGCTTCAATGACTCCACATCTATTTCAAACTCATTGGTTTTTGTCAGGGTTCAGGCAGAAACCTAAGAGAGCAAAAACTCTCAGTACTAAGAAACTCTTAGCATCGGAGAAGTGTATTTTCCGTAAGGGAACTCTTGGTCAGTGTGTAAAGTATTTACTAAAAATAACAAGCCAAAGGCTTCAAATTGGCGATGCAAAATTATACAAATTATGTACTATGAAACTCGAAACATCTCTGATGCTTCGAGTTTCTTAGTACTGAGAGTTTTTGCTCAATTAGGTTTCTGCCTGATCCCTGATGAAAACCAATGAGTTTGAACAGCTGTCGGGTCAGTGAAACCTTATCAAAATGAACGAATAGAGGTGAAAATATGGTGCTTTAGCATTCATGCCACCTATTAAGTTTGGCTAGGGCAACTCGTAGTATGGTAGTGGGTGTATTCCTGTAAGCTCATCATCATCATCAAATTCCTGCCATGTACCCTCAAGGGGTGTACAGGATATGATAGTACTACATGAAAAATTTACATCATTACTAACTTCTTATTACAACATTACTTGTCAAGACTCCAATATTATCAGATCTTATATTTCTGTCATCTAAGGCACTTTGTACCCTATCAAACCACCTATATCTTGGTCTTCCTCTGGGTCGTTTTCCTGCCAACCTGGCAGAGAACACTTGTTTTGCTAATCTTTCCTCGCCCATTCTGATTAAATGACCACAACACCCTAGATTAGCTCTGCTAACACATTCCTGGATGCTGACAATGTCAAGTTCTTTCCTAATATCCTCATTTTTAATATGATATTACCATTGACGCCATCTGTTCACACCTCTAATCTTTCTCAGGACTCTCATATCTGCAGTCTCTAGTCTTTGGCTAAGAGTTTTACTTCTGATTAAGCTCTCAGATCCATAAGTTAAAACTGATTTTGACATTGTCTTGTATACAGCTAATTTAGTGTTCCGACTAATTTCTCTCATTCCATATGAATTTATTCAATTGACTTCCTACTATACCAGTTTTATTGATTTTGTTGTTCATTTCCATATTTAATTTTCCATCTTCACTAAAAATCGTGCCTAGGTAGGTGAAATGTTTTACTTGTTCCACAGATTCTCCATTCACAGTGCAGTTGACATTTTCAACGATTCAACCTATTTTAATTGTCTTTGTCTTTTTATTGCTGACCTTCATACCATATCTATTACAACAGTTATTCCATTTAGTCAAGGAATCTTGCAGACTCGTAGTGGATTTATTGATAAGTATAACATCGTCGCATAAAATAAAGAGCTGACATTAACATCTACAATTCTGATATCATGTTTAATACCATTTTCCTTCATAATGTGATCCATATAGATAATGAATAACAGAGGGGATAATGTACATCCTTGTCTCACACCAGATTTAACATTAAACCATCTTCCTGTACTTCCTTCAATTCTAACTGCTGACTTACAACTCAAATAAAGACTAAGTATTGCTTAATATAATGCTCCATTGACACCATATAACTGTAGTGTATTGAATAGCTTCTCTCTTGGCACCATATCATATGCGTTTTCCAGATCTACAAAACTCAAATAGAAATCTTTGTTATATTCGCATGATTTCGCCACTATTTACCGTAAAGTGAAGATCTGATCCTGCAGCCTCTATTTGGCCGTAATCCAGCTTGTTCTTCACCAATCTTTTCTTCTACAATTCTTCTCAAACATTTCTCAAGTATACTTGCATACATCTTGTCCGGGACACTCAGTAGGGAAATACCTCTGTAATTCTCACATTCAGATTTATTCATTTTTATATATGGGTACTATTAGAGCTCTACTCCAATCATCGGGAATTCGTCCCTCTGTCCAAGCCTTCTGAACTATGCAGTGCAACCACTGCAAGACTTTTATGCCACCATACTCCAGCATTTCTGGTCGAATATCATCTACTCCTGCTGCCACATTTTAAGCCTTTGATGGTTTTTTCTACTTCAAATATAGATATATATTCCTGACTGTATGCCTGTTGAGTGTTTTTTATCACTGTGCTATCATTTTATCAAATTGCTTAATGAAACAAAATTGTTTCATTAAGCAATTTCTCGAAGTAATTACTCCATACTTCAAGGATATCTTTTTCTCTCGTTTTCATGGCACCTTTATCATCTTTAACTCCTTTTACAGCACTCTTTCCTCCATTTCTAAGCTTCTTCAACAACCTCCAAAATATTTTGCCACCTTCTTGATATTTATTTTCTATGTTCTATGTTCCGAAGTCCTCCCATGACTTTTGTTTAGCTTTCTTGCATTTGTCTCTGTATTCTCTAAGAGCACAAGCTGAATTATTTGCCAGGAACTTTTGATATGCTTTCTTCTTTTTTTCACTGCCTCTTTAACTTCCTGTGTCCACCATGGAGTTTTGATTTTTCTATCCTTGCAGGCAACCTCACCGCATGCCTCTCTGGCTGAATCAATCAAGGTTTTCTTCAAGGCTTGCCACTGAATGTCTAAAGTTTGGTTCCTGTTCTCAAACTCTTTCATTTTTTCTTCAATAATCTTTGTGTATTTTAGTCTACAGTTCACACCTGAGAGCTGCTCAACTTTTATTCAGTTTAAAACTTTCTTACATGTTATTCTTTTCAATAGGAAATTCAATTTTATCCTGCTCAAGACTAAATAGTGATCACATCAAATTTCAAATCCTCTGTACACTCTGGTATTCTGCACCAGGGAGAAAACATCACTATCAACAATAACATAGTTAATGAGAATTTTCTTATTTATTGCCTCTTCTCTCCATGTGAATTTGTGCATTTTTATGTTGGAACATGGTGTTAGTAATAACCAGTCCATGTCCTGAACAGAAAACCAACAAATATTTGCCATTATTATTAGCTTTGTTCTTTTCTTCAAATTTTCCCAATGTATTTTTGTATGTCTGACAATCATTTCCTACTCTGCTATTTAGATCTCCAACAAGGATGAACTTTTCCTTTTTCATTGTGTCAGTTGCTTTCTCTAAAGTCCCCAAAAATTCCTCCAACTCTACCTTAGTAGAACCTTCTGTGGGACCATAGGCACAAATAAGTCTCATTGTCCAGTTCCCCATTCTGATATTGAGACTGCCTGCCATTCAAGAAGATTAGCCTCATATTTTGTGTTGAATACTATGGCTACTCCTTCTTTTCCTTGATTGTCATTTCCTGAATATAACATTTTGTATTTATTGCTCAGAAAAATCTCACCAGTTTTTGTGTCTTTTTTGTTTCAGTCACCCCTATTATGTCGATCTGGTACTTATCTAATTCTTCAGCTAGCTCCATTTCTTTGCCATTCAGATATTTTTTTTTAAGGATCGGTACTATCAACATAACTCTGGTGATGTTGAGTTGGGGTGTGCTGTCAGATTTGTAAAAGCTGTATAACTTAGAGGAGACCTCCACATTGCCTTTAAAGGAATGAGGAGAACCGGCAAGGACTTCTGAGCTAATGTCCAATCCTTACCTTCTCGTGGTGTACCCTGTTGGGTATCTACCTGGATACTGAACGAACGAGGATGGGCTGGCAACTTGGGATTTAGCCGACCAAATTGTAATTCTTATTCGCTTAAACCAAATTATAAAATGATGGTACAACATGACAAAATTTCATGCCGGCTGGGTTGTCGCCCGGTTAAACAAGGCCAGTTGTTTTAGCCAGGGAACCAGGGCAAACAGCGAAAAGTCTGCTACTGGAACAAATCTGAAATCCTGTATGCTCTCTGGTCAAAATTTTACAAGAAACTTCCATAGTTTCTGTAGTAGGCTCTGAAATGATGTTGGATTTAATATCCACTTAATTTGTATAATAGTAAAAGAATGCTCACCAGGGTTAGCAGATGTAGCTTTCCCTGATAAAAAAGATATAATTTCAAAAATCAGTTTGTTGTGATTTACAATTGATTTACAACCGCAAGAAGGATTGACAATCTTTCGCAAAGTATTGACAAAATTTTGCAGGGATATATTTCCAAGTCAGAATGAATTTCTTTGGCTTTGAATGAAAGTTGTGATATTAGTGATACAGCACAACTTGCTGCCTTTTTGAGAGAAACAGATTCTAGTTTTAATATCATCGAAGATGTTGCATCTTTAGTTTCACTGAAAGGAATTATTACTGGAAAAGATATATACAGGGAACTGAAAACTGTTCTCACTGCATTTTACACCAAGAAAATGCAGTGAGAAATGTCCAATGTTGTTCCACCGACTGTTAAAATTGTAAATTTTATTAGATCTCAAGGACTGAATCATCGCGAATTTAAGGAATTTTGGAGAGATATGGAAAGCTAATATGGCGATATAATTTTTAACACTGAGGTTCAATGGTTAAGTCACAGCACAATGCTTAAGCGTGTGTATGATTTGAAGAGGAAAATTCAGTTATTCTTGGAGATGAAAGATAACTCGTTTCCAGAATTTAATGACAAGAACTGGATGTGCAACTTAGCATTTTGCAGTGACATTCTTCAACATTTGAATGAATTAAATGTAAATCTTCAAGGACAGAAGAAACTTATTAATGAAATGTTTGATAAAATAAAAGCCTTTGAAAATATACTAAAAGTTTGGAATTGGCAACAGGAATCTAATAATAGGGCTCATTTTCCAATTTTGAGAAAAGAAAATCCACCTAAAATGAAAAAATATGCAGAGGAAATACAGACTACAAGAAGAATTCAGTTCGTGGTTCAAAAACGTATGCAAAAATGTAAATAATTTTGATATTTTCTCATCACCCTTTAATATAGATGTTGAAAGGTTCCTGAAAATTTTCCAATGGAAATAATTGATTTGCAAAGCAACACTGAATTAAGAAATAAGTTTCAAAATGTTAGACTTATTGACTTTTATAAGAGTTACTTTCCAAATGATAAATTTCCCTTGCTGGCTACCCATTCTAGGCAAATAATGAGCTTATTTGTAATACTTATCTATGTGAATAACTCTTTTTGAAAATGAAAATTGTAAAAAACAATCCTCGAAATTGCCTTGATGGTGAATTTCTAAAAAATTTGTATTAGAGTCACAAATTCAAACATACCTCCCAATATCGAAAAGCTTGTTGAAGAGAAACAGAGCCAAATATCTCATTAATTAAATTTCAGCAGCTGTTTAATTTTTTTAATTAAAAAAATTATGTACATATATTATGCACATGCATATTTTTCTCAGGGGCTCACATTAGTGAGTACGGGCATGGCAAACCCGAGATACCCAAGCTAGATCTGATCTTACTTCATACAATATACACTTGGTATATCATTTCTAGAGACCGGTCTTCTACTCTTCTTTTCCTCTACTCTCTCTTATTCTTACTCCTTCTCCAGCCACCCCCTTAGTACTATTAGAACAACTCGAGGGCGAGGGGATGACTCTTTCCTCTTAAACTGTAGTTTCCACTAACTACTAAAAAGAGTGGCTCAATTCAGGTCAAGGAGTGGTGGTTGACACGACGAAAACTTAACCATTGAAACCGAATGAACTCTAACCAACCTAAAGATACATGCCGGCTCGACTGTTGTCCAGTCAAAAGTTGCGCCCACTATTAGGGAACCAAGATAGTGAAGGCGAAAAATATGCTACTGGAACAAAACATCACCTAATAGACAGGAAAAACATAACAAGCATAGGAACATGTAATGTAAGAGCTCTTCACCAGGAAGGCACATTGGAAATACTACTGCATGAATTAGACAACTACCGATGGGAAGTGATTGGACTCTGCGAAACCAGATGGACCGGAAAAGGAGAACTCCACCATGGACAGTACAAAATCTTAACTTCAGGCAGGGAGGACAACAAACACCAAGAAGGAGTAGCACATATATTAAAACCAAAGGCTCAAAACTCTCTATTTTCCTACAATCCTATCTCACCTAGGATAATTAAAGCAAGATTCAAAACATCAATCGGATCACTAACTATTATTCAAGTATACTCACCAACTTCGATATCATCAGAAAAAGACACTGAGGAGTTCTATATAGATTTGCAAAAAGCAGAACAGCAGACATCAAGTCAAGATCTCCTAATTGTAACAGGGGACTTAAACGCAAAAGTAGGCAAAGACTGGGATACCTGGCCAAGAGTAATCGGAAAGTTCGGGTATGGAGAAAGCAATGAACATGGTGAAAGACTGCTAAACCTCTGTTCAAATAATAGACTAACAATAACCAACACTCTCTTTAAACATCCAAAACCCCCAAAGAAAATGGACTTGGATATCACCAGACAGACAAACCAAAAATATGATAGACTATATTATTGTAAACCAAAGATGGAAATCAAGTATCCTAAACTGCAGATCCTTTTCTGCAGATTGTGGATCAGACTATAAGCTAGTATTAGCAAACCTAAGAATAAAGTTAAAATCTGGAAGCACTTTTAGAGTCAAAAGGAGACTGAATGTAAAAAAACTACAAGACAACAATATTCTATTATATATAAGAAAATATCAACTAGAACTAGATAAAAACCTGAAGGAACTACCAAAACAGAATATAAACATCGAAGAACATTGGTGCAAATTAAAGGAAATAATATTAAATTCGGCAGAAAAAACAATAGGTTACACAGAAAGAGAAAGTAAAAAGGATTGGATCTCGAATGAAGTAAAAAGGTTAAGCGATCAAAGGAAAAGCATGAAACTAAAACAGAACTATAACAGAAATGAATATAATAGATTAACCAGAGAAATTAGAAAACTAGTTAAAAGAGACAAGAATAACTGGTTAGAAGAAAAATGCAAAATGGCAGAAAAGCTATCAAAAGGAAATAACCTTCATGGATTATATAAACAAATGGACCAAATTAGTAAGACACTGACAACAAAAATTATAATGATCAAAAACAAAGAGGGACAACTAATTGAAAGTAAAACAAAAAGAATGGCCAGATGGGAAGAATACTTCAAAGATTTATATAATAAAAACAGCTCCCAGGATATTACGATTCCAGCCACTGAAATGGAAGAGGAAACAAATATCTTTACCAAAGAAATAATAGCACACGCATAGAAAAATTCAAAACTAGGAAAGCACCTGGCATTGATCAAATACATGCAGAATTCTTAAAAGCAGGAAAGGAACAACTTTTGGAACCATTATAAATATTATTTGAAAGGATCTACAAAAACGAAGCAGTGCCTACTGATTGGACCAAATCAGTCATAACTCCTATATACAAAAAAGAAGATAAAACAGAATGCAATAATTACAGAGGCATTAGCCTCCACAGTATTCCAAGTACTGCGGAGACTAAAAGGTTTTTACAAAAGTACTCCAAAAACAAATTAAGCCACATATAGAACTGGCACTAGGAGAAGAACAAGCAGGTTTCAGACCAGTGTGAAGCACGACTGATCAACTATTCATCTTAAGACAGCTAATAGAAAAGACACTAGAGTACAACCAAAGTTGCTACATAAATTTCATAGACTTTCGTCAGGCATTTGATTCAATCCATAGAAGAAAACTATGGAAGAATTTGGAATTCCCAATAAAACCATAAGAATTATAAAGAATCTGTATGAGAAATCTGAAAGTGCAGTACGAATGGAGGACACCTTAACCAACTAGTTCCCCGCAGAGAGCGGAGTAAGACAAGGATGCAATCTGTCACCAGACCTGTTCAATCTTACACTGGAAGAAGCAACTAATAAGGCCTTAAACAATGAAGACTCCAGAATCAAAATATATGAGAAAAATGTGACAAATTTAAAATTTGAAGACGACATTGCATTACTTGCAAGCACAGAAGAAAACCTACAGTGAATTTCTGATAAAATAAAGGAGGAGTGTATAAAATCCGGATTAAACATAAATATAGACAAAACAAAAATTATGCAAATAGGAAAAAGAAGCACCAATCTGAAAATTGAAATTGATAGTAAGAATCTAGAGCAGGTTGAAAACTTCATCTACCTTGGAGAAGTTATTGCGTACAATGGTGAAATTATAAAAGATATAAACAGATGAATCAGCCAAGCATCCCAAACTTTTGGACAACTTTATAAAATATGGAAGGCAAGAGACATCAAACAAGTAACAAAAGTAAGAATCTATGAAACTCCTTGTTAGATCCTGAATGGAGAGTTTTACAAGTAAATTCTTTATTCAGGATTTAACATGATATTTACTACTAATTATGGAGATATCTGCACATCAGCTAATAATTATGAAGTATTATTTTATGTTATGTAATAATGTGTAGTCTCAGTTATACAGGAGTAACTCTCACTATATGTGCCATATAGTGAGAGTTACTCCTGTATAACTGAAATGAGAAGCAGAGAAATTTGTGTCAAAATAGTAAGAATTGTGTAAGGGAATTGTTAAGTTATTTGTAATTCCCATTAAGCTGTCCAGTACATTATGAAATTCTGAGAAAAATTATAAGTAGTAATCCAGAATAATTGCGTATAATCTGTACGAGTCGAGCGTAGTGATGGAGGCTATACCTATGCGGAAAATGACATCAGAACGGCTACCTGGAAAAATGTAATCTAACAGATTAGGCAGAGTGTAGGATCACCCAAGGGGCATGAACGATGGGGTTCGTGGGTGAAAACCACATCGAATAGAGGGCACCTGAAAAGGGTGAATAAAAAATGAAGTGCGCCTTTTTTACAGGGCTTTTTCTTCTTCAGTTCCTGGATTCAAGTTTTAGGAAGTTTCGTCAGGGGGTTCGTGAGAGAGCGGTGGATCGACTACGGTGATGATGGACGGCTGGTTCTTTTCTTGAGAATGCTTGAAGATTTCCAAGTGGAGCTGACTGCAATATGATGGCCTATGTGGAATCAAGCCTTAGCAGAATGTCCCATCAGAGAAAGTTTCCTGCGGAGCGATAGACAGCACGCCACATTCGGAAACAATTTTAAAAAAAAGCGTAGTGCATTGCCAGGCACAAAGACAGCCGAAGAATATACAGTAAGGTCACCCAGATCTACATGAGATGGCAGCATGAAATCTGAAAGGATCCAGTAATGTAAAGATTTTCATTCTATGTTAAAAATCGCTTAGAAGAATAAGAAATTTGTGTATACTGTAAACTAAAGGACACTAGTAGAGAACTTTTAAGTGAGAATTGATTGAATTAATTAAGACCCTGTGGAACAAACAAGAATTTTTGATAGGCAATATTTTGATTGTGAATGGCTAGGCTTGCTTAATGAAATTTAGAAATAAGATAGTTATTGGTAGAGTATTAATGAAAGTGTTCAATGCGTGTTCTGTGAATGACTTGTGAAAGGAATTATATCCTAGTAGTATTATGCTTGCACTTAATCTTATCCTTTCATAATTGAAGGATTTAGCATACCCAGATTCATTGTGATTCAGTATGAACCTTACCTTAGAGTAAATTTTGATACATTGAATAAATGAATTTTCTTAACTGTAAATGTTTTGTTTTTCCAATAAACATGTTTTGTACCTTATACCTGAGTTTATGCCTGATTGCGAATTCAAACTACCACTTATGAAATAGAACCCTTTGGCGGGAAAGAATTTAGATGTAACTGCTTAAGTGAGATTTGAGTCACGACTGCTAACTGAATCTGCACAGAGCTAGCGTGAGATTAATAATTGTGTGTATCCCTTTTGAATTTAGAATTATTTCCCTGAACAAGAGTCTCCTCTGTTATGGGATGTTGGCTGGGTATACAGGGGGGGGGGGGGTATTATGATTGAAGCTACCAATAGCCAAACTGTGTGCCTGGAGTTGTTATTAAGGTGTTAAAAAGATGAAAGAACTAGAATCCAGACCTAATACCAGTAATCTCTATGATGGTCAGCATAAGCCTGTTAGGGAGGAATCATGTTTTAGCAATCTGCCTATGTACTATGACATGGTGAAGAATTCACTAAATATGGGAGATGCACATACAGTGGCATACTTGGGTTTTAAGTAAACTGAAATGGATGGAACTGGATGGAGACTAGTGAGCTGGATAAGTAAGTGGCTGCCAGGTAACAGCAGGTTGTATATGGGAAATGGTATCCCAAATGAGGAAGATCACTAGTGGAGTACCACAGGTAGTCTGTCTTGGGACCATTATTATTTATCTTGTATGCTAATGATATTGGGACAGGTTCAACTGGAGATATGCAGTTGTTTGCTGAAATATAGGGTTGGGAACTATCAGAAGTAGAACAGATGTGGCTTTGCAGAAGGATTTCAATAGACTATGTGAGTAGGCAAGTGGGTGAAGCTATCTGTTTAATGTTGCACAGTGCAAAGTCTTGAAATTTGCCAGGCAAGGTAGGCTGGAATGCAGAGTATATAATCCACTGAGAAATTCTGAAAGAGGTGGAGGAAGATGAGATATCTAGGAGTGATTGTGGACAGAGATGAAGTTTGGATTCACATTGCTAAAATTGTGAGAAAATCACAACAGATTATAGCAATGATGAGAAAGACCTTAACATGGAGAAGCAAAGGGGTTATAGTTCCCTTATATAATGCCTTGATCAGTCTGCATATAGACTATTGTGCACAATTTGGTTGCCTGTTTTTCAAGGGGGGGGGTAGGATATATTAGAGAAGGTTCACATTTGTCAGCTTCAGGTCTATGAAATGTGAGATATGAGGACAGATTGAGAGAACACAATTTTCAGAGCCTTATGAATAGAAAAAGAAGAAGAAGGGGATATGATTGAGACACATAAGTTGGTGAAGGGATGTTACCAGATTAATGTGACGGAGATTTTTCAAAAGAGTAGAAGGAGACAAGGGTAAAACAAGAGGACATCCCTGTAAGCTGTATAAAGACAGTGTGAGGAGCAGGTTCTTTGCATGGAGAGTGGTTGGCAAATTGTTGAAAATTGCATTGTTTGAAAATGTGGTAAGTGCAGAATGTCTGAAAATGGGTTTAAGGCACCTCCTGCAATGAGTCTTTTGAATCCATGGAGATCTGATGTTAAAAATAATAAATGCTCAAGTAAGGATGAATGAGAGATTCACAAGAGCATGGTCAGAAGGTTGAATTCCAGAAACCTGGAGTAGAGCTTATAGTTTCCATCTATAAAAAGGGGGAAAAAAAAACAGAACAGAATTACAGATAAGATTTATGCAAGAATACTTGAGAAGAGGCTAAGAAAACTTATGCAAGAAAAACTTGGAGAAGAAGAGCAAGGTTCAGTTCATATAGAGGTTGTTAAAATTAGATTTTCACTTTATGGCACATAGCAGTGAAATCATGGGAATATAATTCCCATGATTTCACTGCTATGTGCCATAAACCAAGGATCTGTACTTAAGTTTGTAAATCTGGAAAAAAGAATATGGCAAAGTGCTTTAGAGAAAAGCATTTCAAAATGATTGATACAATTATATGGAGTAAAAGGAATATTATACAGTACAATATATAGTCTACATTTAATTTGCAAGTCCGCAATTAAAAATGAAGGATTCAAAGGAAGATGGTTTGATGTAAAATCAGTAGTGAACAAGGGTGCCCAGTGTTTCCAATGTTATTCATCATCGATATTGATCACATTATGAAGGAAAGTACATTAAACCTGACATCAGAACTGGAGATATATCTCAGCTATATACCTTATGCAGATGATATACTGTTAACTAAATCCAGTACAAGTTTGCAGGATTCCTTAACTAAACATAATATCTTCTTCTGCAGTTTATCCCACTTACGTAGGGTCGCTGTTTTTAATGAGTCTCCTCCACATCCTCCTGTCTCGGGCTGTAACCACATCCAAATTCTTCATTCTCAAGTCCTCCTTCACCAGCTCCCTCCATCTCTTCTTTAGTTTCCCATGCTTCCTCCTCCCCTGCACATCCATCTGCATGACCTTTCTTCCCACATACAACATTGTCCAGGGTGTGTCTTCTCTGACCTCCTCCGTCACCACCTCCATCAAAATAATAAACAGGAACGGATAGTATATTCTCCATCTGTTTCTTATATCCACATCCCTCCTTAATACTCTTCCTCCAGAGTCTTTGATCTGTCTCATGTATAAGATGTCCTTTGCTATCTTATTTCTACATTTTGCCAATTGTTAAATTTTTCTCTGTCCTTCCTTTATTTCTAATTGATCATAAGGTCTTGATATTCCATGGCCTTTGCTTATACAACAACTCTCTTGGCTTCTCGCTTTCTCTCTCTGTCCTCTTCCACTCTTGACTCGTCCCACTTCTGCTTTGCCTTCCTCTTAGCCATCACTGCTTCTTGTACATTATTATTCCACCACAAACCCTCCTTCTGCTCTCTAATCTTTCCAGATGTTTAGCCAAGTATTATCTTGATTGCACAGCTCAGAATTGCTTTTGAATTATGTCTCCACCAATCTTGTACACTTTCTAGTCCATCTGAAATACTCTCTAACACCTTCTCCTTAAAAAGGTTCTTCACACTCTCTTCTTTTAAGTGAAACCACTTAATTATCTTCATCCCATGGCTTCCAAAGGTTCTTATTTTCAACCTTATTTTAAAGTCTGCGTACAGCAGCCGGTGTTGCTGCACCACTTGATCTATTGGGATTACCTTAAATTTGTTATATCCTTAAGATGTTTTCTTCTAGTCAAAATATAGTCAATCTGTGAATTGTTGTTACCACTTCTAGATGTTATCAAATGTTCTTCCCCTTAACAGAAAAATGAATTCACAATTGCCAGATCAAATGCTACTGCGAAGTCCACAAATCTCTCTCCTTCCTGGTTCATCATTCCCTCTCCATGGCTGCCATGCAACCTTTCACAGTCCCTATTCTGTCTTCCTATGTGTCCATTCAAGTCTCCTCTGACAATCACCATCTCGTTTTCTTCCAGTTCCCTCATTTCTTCATTCCAGAACTCATCTTTCTCCTCTGCTGTACAGCCAACTTGCAGGACATATGCACATAAGATGACCACTTGCTCTTCTCCAAGACTCAGTTTCATTTACATGATCCTGTCGTTCCTCTTACCCACTTCCAGTACTTTGCCTTTCATTCTGCAACACACCACAATTTCGACACCATTTCTTCCCCTTCTTTATTCGGTCCAGAGTAGAACAATTTATACCTGTCTCCAGTTCCTTCGCCTTTTTCCCTTTCCCCTTTGTCTCCTGCACACATAAAATGTCCAACTTCCTCTTCATGTTTGTCATCTCCCTTCCACTTCCAGTCATGCATCCATTCTCTCCATTCTCTCCACCCACTGGGCTCGCGTTTTTAATCACATTCACCCTCGATGCAGTAGCCCTCGTCCACTTCTTGCAGTTGTAGGGCGATGTAGCTTTGCATCCCCCTAAGGAGTATGCCCTAGCTCTTATATCACTTTCTTGATTCATTTGACCATAGCTAGAGCTGGCAGTGAAGTTTTATAACCGGATGCCCTTCCTGACATCAACTCTTGCCATTTATCCAGGCTTGGGACTAGCACCTATTGGGGCTAGCTTTCCCCCTTGAGTGGAAGCATAAGACGAAATGACACAGCAAAATAGGAAAGATTCACCCCTAGACGTCAAATACTCTAATAGCATTGGAGGGGAAGGAGCAAGAAGAGAAAAAAGAAGCAAAGAAAGAAGGAGAGGAACCAGTCTACAGATAACATAACAGATGTATATTACATCAGGTGACATGGGTTTGACATGCTCATCCTCACTAAAGTGAGCTCTTGAGGCTCACTTTAGTGAGTGAAGATGACAAATAAATTACAGTACAAACAGAAAACAGTTTCACTGAGAGAAATGTTGACATAAGCAATGATATATACTTAGGCAAAAAAAAAAAAAGAAAAATAGGATATGCAACCAAACTCAGAAAAGTCGACAGGAGTCCAGGGGAAAGTTATTGGTTTGTCTGGAGATATGGAAACTATCCACACTCAGCACTGTGCCTCCTGCGGTATCTAGAGTGCTCCTGTTGGCACTTGAAATTCTGAGGGAGAGTGCGATTTTCATCCCAGATTGCATCCATATCCACAGCAGGTCTCTCAGGTGAACAACATCTAGTCAACAGAGTAATATGGGTAAGAGAAGTCAGCAAGATGGATTTATATCTTGGGACGAGGCCTGGGCAAGTTGGGATGGGGGTGTGAAGAGATATCTGAACATTCTGGACAATGCAATACTTCCTACTTTGTGGAGTTTCTATGGAGCTGACCACTGTCGCTTTCAGCAAGACAATGAACTGTGTCATAAGGATGCTGTACTGTGTGGTTTGAAGACATGAATATCACTACACTTGATTAGCTTCCACAGAGCCCTAATCTCAACCCTATTAAAACACTATGAGCTGGAGTGTTTGGTGAGGTCAAGAGATGTCCATCTTACAACAGTCTAGACCTCATTATATGCCTACAAGAAGAATCATCATCTAAAATTCCCACTGGTCACTATTGTATACTTGTGGAAAGTATGTCCTGTAGGTTTTCTGCAGCCATTGCAGTGAAAGGAGGTCCTAGATCTTATTAAGGTGGATGCCTTTTATTCTTCACACTATGGTGCCTGTTGACTTCTTTCCAAGCAGCGTAAATCCATTATAAGTCTTTACAACTCCTTAATAGGATTACATAATTGATATAACAAATTTGATATGAAAATCAACAGTCAAAAAACCCCAAAACAAGCTGGAACATGAAAAACATCAATGAAGAATCTGCCAAAAAATACAACAAAAGTATAACAACGAAGCAGTTATAATAGTCAAAGGTAGGATAATAAGTTATTAATTTAAGTCAATAAAGATGTGTTACTTATGCCTGAACATGTCCCATGACTTTGGAAGGGTAGCCCATGTGAATGTTATATCACATCATATTAATAAACTGTCTTTGGCACCATAACTACTTAAACCAATATGAGGCAAACATTTATATTTTAACATGCTAATTCCCAACTAAGTACATACCTGGATAGCTGTGTCAATATTAAGGTAATATGCATAAAAATTATGGGTATTAGATGTAATATAAATGGTTTTGCCTGCTTATCAGATTGCTTCATCAAACTACAGAACCATTAAGAAAACAAATTTAAATTGTTAAAAATATTAAAGAGAATGTTCACTTTGATATCCATTTGTAAACATCCACTCAGTGAATGATGCTTTTATATATATAATGGATTTCATTTATTTAAAAATATTCAAGGTATGCAGACATATATTTATAACAAGAAATTTTTAAATTACTAACTAAATAATTATTAGCTATATTTTGAAACTAATAGATGAGACTAGCCTTTTGACTACTGGAAGTACTAAAAACATGCAAAAGATTAGAGATGATCTGTGATGCATTAGCTCCTGGAGCATATGGTTGTGATGGAACAGGAGGTAAAGGTGGTTGATTAATAATTGTAGAAACTGGAGATGGAGAATCCAGAAGACAATAATGGCATAATGTAGCTAATCCCTCTATGAGAGTAAGCAAATAATCTGGAGGAGCTTGAAATGGATCTTGTTGATCAAGTAAACTTTTGTTATCACTGTTATAAGATATTTAAATAAGAATACATTATTCACAACACAAAACATAAATACATTCACATTTTAGAAAAACAATTCTAATTAACAAGTTATAATTAATTCTAATTTAAAAAAATTATCAGTTCTAATAGGAGGAAGTGCGATATTTTGTTAGACTACAAGATAACTAATGCAAAACAGATGGAAGGAATGAAAGAATAGCATTAATGAAAGAAATGGAAGGAAAGCTAGTGAGACTGAATTAGTGAAAGAATGTAGACTCATGAGCAGTACAAAGTACAGGCCAGACAGGTAACTAGTAGGGTAAGAAAAGAAAGAAAGAAGAGTAAGAAAGGAAATGAGCAGTGCAAGATAATCTCAAACAGTTCTTTCAATATGCTGCAAATAAAAGAAAGAATGTTTATGGCAGAATGATTTTAATGAATGCTGATGCTGTAGGGAGGTAAATGAAAATAATGGAATTACTAAGTGAACACTTTACAAGAGTATGTCATCCAGGTGGAGATATTGCAGTAATAAGAGAGGCAAAGGCTTATACAAAAACTCAAGTAAATGAACTGGAAGTGAATAACATATTATAGAACCTTGATGTGAATATAGCTAGGATTATATGGTATACGAGCTAAAGTTTTACAAGAATATGCTAGAAAATTGGCAGTGCCTTTGTTTACATTGCTAGGATCGGATCTGTGTTGGTCCCAATAGGGTAGAAAGAGGGGAAAATAATTCCACTGCCTAAAAGACACTTCCAGATTGATGCAGCAAATTACTGACTAACCAGCAAATCAGGAGTTAGAGTCAAGGTACTAGAGAAGTTGGTCAAGGGCAAAATACAGGAATGGATAGACAGAAATGGGATACTGTATGGGGGCGAACATGGTTTTGTGAAGGGTAGGTCATGCCTCAGAAACTTGCTCACATTTTATAATACAGTGACAGCTGAATTGGATAAAGATAATGGGTTTATAGTGATGCTGCTGGATTTTGCAAAAGCTTTTGATAGGATACCATATGGAATTCTAATCAGTAAACTGCAGTATATAGGGATGGAATAGGGTTGGTAAAGTGGATAAGAGGGTGGTTGATGTAGAATACAGGTTATGTTAAAATTTTGCAGGATGATATGAATAGACTGGCAGTCTTGGCAAAGGAGAATGGATGTCAGTTTAATGTGGCAAAATGTAAGGTTATGCATTTTCAGGTGAAAAGATTACCAGCTGTATACCACATCAATCAAACTGTACAACAGGAAACTGACGAAGCCAGAGATTTAGGAGTGCACATTGGAAGTTAAAGTTTAGAGCGCACATATCAAAAGTAGTTAAAGCAGCAGCTCATTATATTATTTGCTTACTGAAGAATACTCTGATGAAAGAGACAAGCAGGTTATTATTCCTCTTTATCGAGCCTTGAAAACACCCCATCTTGACTACCATGTGCAGATCTGGTCAACAGGGTTTCTCAGCAATGAAGAAAAGGTGGAGAGAATCCAGAGAAGAGTAACCAAGATTGTAGTAGATTTATGGAATGAACCATATGAGGACAAGTTGAAGATTTGTGGGTTTCAGAAAATAGTTGACAGGCAGAAAAGGGGTGATATGATTGAGATATACAGATTATTGAAGAGTTTCTACAAGATTAATTCAGAGGAAATTTTTCAGAACAGGTCTGGTGATGGGAGAACTAGGGGCATCCTTGGAAACTGAGTAACAGTGTAGTTAGCAAAGTAGGTTTTTGCTTGGAGACTGTTGAATGAGTGGAATAGGGTGCCAAAGTCTGTTGTGGGTGCCATTATTATGAATAAATTCAAAGTAAAGTATGACAGATACTGCACAAATGTTGGATAGTGCTTGATGTGATGTTTAGGGCCCTCCCTTGATATTCTAAGCACTACATGGAGTAGCCCATACTAATAATAATGTCGAAGCCAAAGTAAGTGATAAAGGAGCAAATGAAGAAACAGAAGTAAGATGTGGCAAAACGAGCGGTAGTGACACTACGACAGTGACAGAGAGTAAAATTGTCAGGATGCAAGTTTCATGAAACAGTTATTCAAATTGAAAAATGAAATGAAGAATATGCACAGTGATATTAGATGTTTAGTGGAAACAAATGAAAGTATGCAAAAGAACAGAATGAAAGAAAAAAGGGTAAAAGAGGTGACAAGTGATTTGAGAATAGCAGTGTATGGAGATCTCATTATTAGAGGATTGGTTAATAAGGAGAGAGAGAGAGTGAGCAAGATGATTCATGCTTTGAACATGAGAAGGAAATGAGCAAAAGAATTAGTGGAAGCTGTTGGGAGGAAGCCTTAGCAAAATCCCAAAAGCATCATGGTGTATCTATTCCCCCTTGTCGAACTCAATGGTAACATTCTTATAGAATGTGAGCAAGTTGCTAAAATATGATCTTCCCTTAATAAATATGTGCTGTTCATTGCAAAGTAGGGATTCACTGTCAACCCATTTCTGAATGCGAACCCTAACCAATTTTTCCAAAATCTACCACTCCTGAGGTACTAAATGGTCGATAGTTGGATACACTGGTCTTTGCACCACCCTTGTGCAATAGAATTACCATACACTCTTTCCATTCCTGCAGAATTTTCTCTGTTCTGATACTCATTAAAGAACTGGTCAAAGGAATAGTCAGTTCAGCTGAATACTCTTTTTGCACACGTACTGATATCCCATCAGTCCCTATTGTTGAATTCTTATCGAGTTTGTGCAACAGCTCTAATACCTCGTCCTCATACATCTGAGTTTCTTCATCCAGTGCCATTTTAATAAAATGGCACTCATTAGTTGAACAACCTCTTCTGCATCTCTAACCTTCACACCATCTGCATTTAGAAGAGTTATTCTTTCATATTCATTCTTTATTTTGCTTGCAGCATATCGATAGAATTCTTGTGGGTTGTCTTTAGCAAGCAGAGCCAGTTTATTTTCATACTCAGACTTTGCTTTCCATATAACAGTTGTGACTATTCTAGCCTGCTGCTTATAAGTTTCATAATGGACATCATCCTTATGTACATGGTATTCCTTCCACATCATCCTTTTCTTATGAACTCTTGCTTAATAAGATTACTGTGCTTCAATAGCTGAATGTTTTACTTGTTCTACAGCTCCTCCATTTGGGATACAGTGTTGATGTTTTAAATTTTTCTGCCTAATTTCATTGCTGATTTTCATAATAAATTTATCACAGTACTTATTCCATTTAGTGGGAATCTTGCAGACTTGTACAGGATTATTTAGAAGTATAGTATCATCTACAGAAAGTAAATAGCTGAGACGAACATCTCCAGTTTTGATATGTTTAATAGAACTTTTCTTCATAATATGATCCATATAGATCAGGGGCCGGCAAACTGCAGCTTGCGAGCCACATGCAGCTCTTTAGGTACCTACATGTGGCTCTGAAGTAAAATTGAAAATGAAAATAAAACTATCATAGTTTCATTTATAAAATTTTTAAAGGATTTTATTCACATAATGGGATTTCATTTGTTTTATAGGTCTCGCAAAACTTCGTGGCACCAAGATGCACAATGTCAGGGAGGGGAAAACGAGCGAGGAGAAAGGTAAGAAAATGCAAGCTCACTGCCCACACTGATTAAAACCAATGAGAGCAATTTTTTGTGTGATTTTTTTCGTGTGAAAAAAAAAATTGTTGTGTGAAAATTTACTATAATATTACTTTAAATTTTCCTTATTTGTAAAAAATATATTTATGGCTCTCAAATAATTTTTAAATTGTTGTAAGGGACAGGTTTGGCTCTTCCGTCTCAAAAAAGTTTGCTGACCCCTGATATAGATGATCAATAACAGCGATGATAATGTATGCCCTTGTCTCACACCTGATTTAACATCAAACCATCTTCTGTACCTCCTTTCATTCTGACTTACAACTGAAATATAGACTAAGCATTGCTTATATAATGTCCTATTTACAACATATAACACTGATGTTTTGAACAGCTTTTCTCTTGAAACTTTATCATATTCCTTTTCTAGATCTACACAACTTAAATACAGATCTTTGTTATATTCCCATGATGTCTACACAATTTGTCTTAAAGTGAAAATTCGATCCTGACAACCTCTATTGGGCTTGAATCCAGCTTATTCTTCTGCATTCTTCCCTTCCACAATTTTTCTTAGCTGTTTTTCAAGCATACTTGCATAAATCTTACAAGGTACACTTAACAGTAAGGAAATATCTCTGCTATTCAATTTTATTTCCCTTTTTATAGATGGGTACTATGAGAACTCTACTCCGATCATCCATATTTGGAGTATTTCAAATATGGAGGTATATTATACCTCCATATTTGAGTATTTCTTGTGTATCATTTACTCAAGCTGCCTTTCCAGATTTCATGTTTTTGAAGACTTTTTCTACTTCAAGTATTGATATGTGTTCCTGATTGCATTCCTCTTCAGCGTTTTCTACCATCACAGTGTCATTGCTTGTTTCATTTAGCAATCTTTCAGAGTAGTTACTCCAGACATTTGGAATATTTTCAGTTTTCATGCCACCTTTATCATCTATTCCTTTTACAGTATCTTTCCTCCATTTCTAAGCTTTTTAATGGTCTCTGGGATAGTTTACCACTGTCCTGATATTTATTTTCTATGTTCTTACCAAAGTGGCTTCTCATGGCTTTTGTTAGCCAGCTTGACACAGTGCTCGCTTACTTACATTTTACTCTGTATTCTCTAAGATCCAAAGCTGATTAACTTGCTAGAAACTTATAAGTCAGTTTCTTCTTTTCCTTGACTGCCTCTTTAGTTTCGAGTCTACCATGAAGTTTAAATTTTTCTATTCTTGCAGACAACCTCATCATATACCTCTGTGGCTGAATCAATTAATATTTTCTTTAGGGTTTGCCACTGAATTTCCAAGGTTTGTTTCTTGTTTTCAATATTTTTTAATTTTTTCTTGAACTATATTGAGTCTACAATTTACCACTGAAAGCTGAATAATTCTGATTCACTTTAAAACTTTCTTAACCATTCTTATTTTCAATATCAGATTCAATTCCATCCTGCTCAACAACAAATGGTGATTATTTCCAATTTCAAATCCTCTATATAACTCTTGTGTACTTAACCAGTGGAAAAACATTGCTATCTAGAATAGCATAATCAATACAACTTTTCTTATCTCTTTCATCTTTGCTCCATGTGAATTTATGCACTTTTTTATGTTGGAATGCAGTGTTAGTAATAACTAGTTCACGTCCTGAACAGAAATCCATCAGGTGCTTACTATTATTATTATTAGCTTTGCTCTTATCTCCAAATTTTCCCCAGAGGATTTCTATGTTTGGTAATCATTTCCTACGCTGCTGTTTAGATATTCATCAAGGACTTAGTTTGGGTCAGCTGCCTTCTCTAATGCTACTAAAATTCCTCTGCTTCTTCCCTTATAAATCTGTAGGACCATAGACACAAATAAGTCTCACTGTCCAATTCACCATTCTGATATTTGCCCACATCATTCTACTTGATATTGCATACCATATAAGCAGATTTATCCTCATATTTAGTGTTGAATACTATACTTACTCCTCCTTTAACCTGATTGCCAATGAATGAATATAACATATTTTTTTGTTACTTAGAAATATCTCACCTTTTTGTTTTTGTTTCAGTAATATCTAATAAGTCAATCAGGAACTTATCCAATTCTTCTGCCAGTTCCATTTCTTTTCCATTAATGATGTCTTTTTTTTTTCAGGTGCAAACTTTGTTTGCTCACACTTGGATAAAGGATTAAACTAAATTTATTATAGTCTAACCAAGTTGGAAAAAAAAAAAAAATTAACTTTCAACATCTTTCTCTAAATCCAGAGTAATTTAATAAAAAGGTGGCACACCTTTTGGCAACTCCTATAGGTAAAGATGACCTCTCATTGCTTCTGCCTGGTATCTCCACTCTGGGCCTGGCTCCCACCCAAGAGATCTCAATAAAGGTCGAAACTAGTCTGGGTAATGGCCCTTCCCTTAATGCATAATGCAAGGAGATGTGTTTTGCATTATGGGAGATACTGAGATAGGAGTGATGTTAGCTTGGTCCACCTTTGCTACGAGTTGCCCAGTGTTGTACTACCTTATTCCAGTCATGAAGATATTTTCAGGCACAAACTTTGTTTGCTCACACTTGGATAAAGGATTAAACTAAATTTATTAATGTCAATCTTGTACTCAACTGATGTTGAGTTATGATCTGTTCCAGTAGCTGAGTTTTCACTGTTTGTCTTGGTTCCCTGACAAAATCAACTGGGACATTGTTTATTCAGGCAATAAGCCACCTGGCATGAAATTCTGTCATGTTGTACCATCATTTTGCATTATGGTTTAAGCTAATAAGAATACAATTTGATTGGATACACCCCAAACTGCCAGCCCATCCTTGTTCATTCAGTATCTAGGTAGATACCTAACAGAGTGCACACCACGAGGTGAGGACAGGACATTAGGTCAGAAGCCTAGTTGTTTCTCTGAATTCCTTAAAAGGCTATGTGGAAGTCTCCTCCCAGTTATCCAGCTCTGTCCCTTAAGCACCCCATTATATAAAATGTGTATCTCAATATTTTTTGTTCTCCATTGCAGCTCTTTTTTGATTTCTTAATATTCAATCTAGCTTTTGGGCTCTAATTATTCTCTAATTATTATACATTTCATTCAGCCTACTAAACTGGAAAATTCCTAATTATTTTCTTCTGAGGCATTCTGTTCAATATCATTACAGCTGCTGATGATCAAAACAAGCAACCTGGTAATATATTTTTACATGCATGGAAAAAAGACACATATATATTATATTGCTATATTTCTAATGCCCACATGATTATGCCTTGGTTTTTTATCCATCATGTTAAGTATAAAGGAAAGAGGTTGATGATCAGATTTTACATGTTGTTTCAATAACAAATACCTAAATGTTCTTAGCAACATAATTATTGCCAATGCCTCATTTTCAAGTGATGAATAAGTAATTCAGAATGTGAAAGGTTCCTGCAAACAAAAGCTATTGGTTTAAAATTTTCACCTTCTTTCTACTTCAAGATCGAAGCAACACAAGCACTGGAAGCATCTTCAGACAAATAAAATGTCTCACTAAATTTAGGATGTGCTAACAGTGTAGATTGTGATAAGATATTGTCACAATCTACACTACCACGAGATTTTTTTTTAGAGCAAGAATCAGTTCTTGCTCTAAAAAAAGGAGCAAGAACTGATTCTTGCTCCTTTTTTTGTTAAATGCACAAAAGGGTTTTATGATATTTGAACAATATGAAATAATAAAGGCAGGCATAGAGATATTCTTAAATATCTCTATGCCTGCCTCACTGTTTCTGGAGGCAATGGATCTGAAACTGCTTTAACATTTGATTTAGAGAATTATTCCATCTCTGTTAATTATATACTAGGTATCGATTCAACTTCCTTTTAAAAAAAAAAATACGTTTAGAACATTTGAATCAGAAATTAGCTTTTTCAAGTTTATTTAAAACTGCAAAATGAATATTAATATGTTCTTTAGTTCCTTTTGGATAAATAAGAACTTCTTTTCCTAAATGATCAGTCAATATACATAGTTTCATCAGACTGAAAGGACATGGCAACATTTCTTGCACATGTAATCAGAAGAGCCTGAATTTCTGCACCTGGTGGTAAATGAAAAATAATTATCTTCATAATACTTTAAAAAATTATGGTTTAACACATGTAAAGGAAATCAGTATTTATTGAAAACTTTTATATATTTTGCTCACTGTAATATTACCATCATTCAGAGAGACAGAGAGAGCAAAAGAGTTATAACATTTGAAATATGAATGCAAGAATAAGTAAAAACTGCATGAGTATACTTTCAGGTGTCTTGGTTGCAGTTCAGTGAATAGGAGAAAACACTTTAAAGTTCCATGGAAAACCAGTATATTTGTGTTCAAAATTAATTAAAAAATTAAATTTAAAGTAGGGTAGAAATCCTCTTTACATCAGATTGCAGTCTAGCTAAAGGATGATAATTATCATTTTTTGGTTGATGGTTTCTTTATATCCAACATAGCCAGATATAAGGTTGCAGAAAAATAGTGTTTCCAGCAATGCAGGAGAGTTTATGTGGTAGAATAAATTGTATAAGCAAATAGATGGAGCATTTGGAAAGCTAACTGTTTAATACCATTTTATCTCAATCTCATATCTGGCTATGTTTTGTTGATGATATCTCTGCAGTCTGGTCTTATTCTGAAACAGAATTCCTTCAATTTTTGGACAGAATATACTCCTTATAAACCTGCATGAAGTTCACTATTGAGTATAAATCTAACAACGGTCTTCCCTTTCCGAACACCTTAATAAGTCATAACTGTAGGTAATACTGAGTTTTCCATTTATGGGGAAGCCTTCCTTCATTGGCAGGTATATTCACTCAAGCTTCATGTCATCATCCTTCACAAAAGACAGGTATTATCAAAAGTATTGGATACACAGTATGCACAATTTGTTTTTTGGACTCCTTTCTATTAGAAGAATTAAATAAAATAAGAATCACATTGTTGAATAAGGGATATAATGAAACCATCACCATCCAGAAATAATTGATAATTTATCATCATTCTGCAGACTACAATCCGATTCTAACAGGATTTCCGAACAAATAGCAAGGATTCTCCAAATTAATATTACACGTGGCCATTTTCTAATTACAGGGATGTAAATTTCTGAAATCGAAAAGATTTAAGTTTCTTATTTCTTATATCTTTAACTTATATCTTACTATTTGCAACCAAATCCTTTGATTTCACCAATGCAATATATTCATATATATTTTTATTTTATAAATGCCAATTCTTGTATGATGTTTTCATTTAATTATTCTTTTATGCTTTAAACAAAACTGATTAGAGAAAACTGATGATCATGTAATTTTGGTCATTGAGCACACAGCAGAATAACATAACTTCTGTTCTAGCTTTCTGATACAACTCACTCAAATAAATAAAATCTTCATTTTCTTCTCTTCAAGGATTAGGCATTTGCCTTTACCAGCTTCACTGGTCTTCCTCTCTCTCTCTCTCTCTCTTTCTCTTTGATCTATATTTATCCACCTCTTCTGGCAGCTGATACCTTTATCCTAAATAGATGTTCTTTTCATTTCTCTCTATATTCTTTGTTCTTTTCATTTATGTTATAAAGATCTAGTTCTTTTCTGATGTCTTAATTTCTTATAAGGTCAAATTTTGTGCATCACTTAATTGTTCTTAAAAATCTCATCTCTGCAGCTTGTATTTTACTTTCATCTTAATTTTTAATTGTTCATGTTTCTGAACCATATAACAGAGTGGGAATGGCCATTATTTTGTAAAATTTTAGTTGAATTTCTCATCGTTTTTAATTTTTAACAATTTTTAATTGTTCTACAGATTTTCGGAAATTTCTTTATTTTTTGATCAATATCTTTATTTTTAAATATGTTATTATGCAGCCTAAATAATTAAACTATGCTACCTGTTCTATTATTTTATTTTCTATGACTATTTTTAACCTAACATGATCTCGACCTTTAAATGCCATGACATTTGTTTTGTTTTGTGAAATTTTTAAATTGTATTATTGTCTTATTTTCAAAATGACCTTCAAAAATTCGTAAACTGATTTTTGAAGGTCATCTCTCATTGTCTTGTAATATAATCTGATTATCTGCATACAGCATTGTACTGATAACAGTTCCTCTGAACTGGATAACTAATTTTATTGTTGTTTTCCATATTTCAATAATCTGATCAATATGTATATATTGAATAGAGTTGGAGATAAGCTATATCCTTGTCTGACATCCTGATTTATTTCAATCTCTTCTGTTAATTTATTACCTAACTGCATTTTTGTATTTTTATATAAACTCTGTATATATTTTTTTCCCCTCATTATATTCCATATATTTTACCAAATGTTTTCTTGTAATCTACAAAAGTCATATGAGTCTCTAAATTAAATTCTTGTCTTTTTTTCAATAATTTGTTTTAGCACATAAATAATATCTATACATGATCTTCCATGTCTGAAAGCATTTTGTTCTTCTAAGAGTAGATTGTTTGTAATATTTCTAACTCTTTTATTGAGGATTTTACTGTAACTTTTGTAACCTGTAATTAATAAACTTTTGCCTCTATAATTTCCACAATCATCTCTGTCTCCTTTCTTAAAAATAGATACAAGCTTAGCTTTTAACCACTCTGATGGAACCTCATATTTCCTTCAAGTTATTTATTAATTTTAAGAATCTGTGGTGTAAATATTCTCTGCCATATTTCCAAAGTTCTGTATTTATGCCATCTAATTTGGTTGATTTTCTGTTTTTTGATAATACTTTCATTGCTTCTTTTATTTCTTCCAATGCTATTGGTTCGATATCAGTGCCGATTTCTTCATTATTATTTTCTGTTATTAAATTTGGGTCATACAAAAAATTCTTATAATGTTCTATCCATTGTGTATTATGTTGATTTGTGCTGTATCTCTTTCTTCATTGTTTAATTTCCTTAATATTTTGTAGGCTATGTCCTATCTTCCATGCATGACTTCTATTTTATTAATAAATCTGTCCCGAGAATCTTGGTGAGCTTTCTGTACTATGGTTTTAGCTATATTTCTTTTGATTTTGTATATTTCTTCTGTTTCCTTTGTATATTTTTGAAGGGAAAAGTGTAAGTTTCTGGGATATGGTAAGCAACAATGGGATGAAAATTTATATACTTGGTGGGGAAACTTTAAAGAAAGTAGAGAAGATGAGATATCTAGGAGTAATAGAGGACAAGGACCTCATTCAGGGGCCACATTGCACAAGTTGTGAAGACATCACATCGGATAATAGAAATGATGTGGAGGACCCTGACATGCAGAAATAGAGAGGTTATGATGCCATTGTAAAAGGTCTTGATCAGGCCTTATACGGATTATTGTGCACAGATTTGGTCACCAGGTTTTCATGGTGATGAGGATATGTTGGAAAGGGTCCAAAGAAGATTTGCAAAGGTAAGTAGTCTTTGGAATGTGGAGTACAAAGACAGATTGAGAGAATGTAGTTACCAAGCCTCAGGTGGAGGAGGGGGGGGGGATTTGATTGAGACATAAAAACTAGTCAGGGGTTGTTATCGCATTGACATGGAGATTTTTCATAGAATGGGAGGGGAGGGTATAACAAGAGGCCAGTGCTGGAAACTGTATAAGGAGGGTGTGAGCAGAGGAGTGAGAAGCAGGTTCTTTGCATGGAGAGTGGTTGGTGAGTGGAATGCAATGCCTGAGTGTGTTGTGAATATAAATGCATTGAATCAATTTAAAGCACAGTTGAATGAGCACTGTGTGCAATAGTGTGTATCTTCCATAATGAGTCTCTGACTCCATGGAGGTCAGATGTTAATAATAATGATAAATATCTCCTGCTATTAATATATAGTCATTTTTATTACATTTATTTAACTTTTGTAGTTTCTCATAAAATTGTTCGGAATCCTCTTTCCTACCTTCTTAAGGGCATATACTTCTATGATATTTAAGTCACTTCTACTTGTTTTTAATTTAACTGTTATAATTCAATCATTTACAAAATTGTACTTTTGTATTCTATTTTTCAATTTATTATCGATTAAAATGGCCACACCACTAGAAGCTCTGATACATTGGTCCACTATATTGCATAGTAAAACCATCTATGTATTTTGTTCCCTTTAATTTCTTTTTTGTTTCTGTTATGAGAGCTATAGTAATATTTTTAGTTTTCAGTTGTTTTTACCAATTCTAATAATTTTGTTTTTATGCTTTGTGCATTCCACATGGCTACTTTCAAAATGGGTAATTGTATTTATTTTAAAATAAATAAAATACTCTTTAAACCACACACACACACACACACACACACACACACACACACACACACACACACACACACTGAATCAACTATACAGAAATGTATCATATCACCTAAAACTTTCATTCACTAATTATATTTCTCAGATATAAAATATGTTTCTATAAATCCCTCATTGATACTGCTTGGAAATCATCTAAGTTTGAATTGTTGACTGATGTTAGGTTATTTATCTAAAAAGAAAGATTCTCTCTTTCTCACACTATTCTTACAACAACAACAACAATAATTAAAGTAATAAGACTGTTCCAAGGTTTGCATGACCAATCGTTAGAAGAAATTTAATTTACTACTGTGGTGGTTACTTCAGTCCAAAGAATGCCTCATTAATCATTAAACTTTCTCATGCGCATCTTTCACTGTTGCAAATAACTATATTATCCACTACAGTATATTTTTCCCTTTCTGTTCAATTCCCTTCTGTTCTCTTATGTAGCCTCAAGCAACATCTGTTTTCTTTTGATATTTCTGTTTAGTTGTCTACATTAACATTTCTCTCTCTCACTCTCCCTCATCAAGGGAGGCTCTACAACACTTGTACAAGCTGATCCACTTTCGATCATTGCTCTGTGAGAAAAATTTCTCTCTTACCCTTTTCTTAACTGTGAACAAACTTAACTTTCACAGATGCTCCTTTGTTCTCTCTCCACCTTCATATAATAAAAAATTTCATCAGCTGATATAGATGTCAATCATATCACTCCCCTCAACCTCTTTCTCCTGGTAATCAGAGCCTGCAGTCCACATACTCTCAATCAGTTCTCAATTCCATAATCCCAATATAATCATTGTAACACTTACCTGCACCCTTTCCACAGCCTGTTTATCCCTTCAGAACTCAAGAGACCAAATCTCTGCACAATAGCCCAGTGAAATTATATCAAGGCCTCTGACTTATTTCAAAAATGACTTCCTTATACTTACAATGTTCGTTTCAACAAAGCAATTATTCTCTGATTTGTATTTGCAATTTTTGCTATATGATCTTCAAACTTCAACTTCCTATCCACTATGATAATGCTAAGATCCCTAGCCTCATCAGTTTCTTGTAGCATAACTGCCTCAATATAATATGCCATTGAAAATCGTATCACTTTATGCTTATTGACATTTAATTGATAACATTATCATTTGTCCACAGTTCCAGCCTATTCAGATCATTTAAGAAGTGCTGTATAGCAAAGGTTAGTCAATTGATAGAGCCTCTGCTACTAATGGCTCGCAAAAAGATAAGCAAGTTTGAGCGTAGTTAGTAGTTGGAAGGGGTCAATCGTTCAATGCTGTTGGCACACTCTCCCTTGATGACGCTTTGGACTCCCTGGAGGTGTCACATAATAATAATCAGCAGCACCCCTCATTGCCTATCATTGTCATATCTATCATTGAATCATCAGCTAATATTTCCTGTCAGGTCCTTTCCAATCATGTATAGGTTCAACAACAATGTTCCAAGACTGATTTCTAGAGTATACTATCAGTGACCTTACATCTGGCTGATTCCCTCACCCCATATACTATTTTCTGATACCAGTCCTTCAACCATCCACTTATCCAAGTCAAGAGTTTATATTCGAATCTCATATTCCCCAGTTTATACAAAAGTATTTCATGTGGCATCCAATCACATGCCTTAGCAAAATCTAACAATATCAGAGTGTATCCATTCTCTTTCCTGAGCCAAGACTCAAGTTATACAAACAAGTCAAGGGCACAGCTAATTTGGCTGAACATTCATTTAGCATTCGTGCTGTTATTCCATCTGTCCCTATTGTTGAATTCGTATGCATGTTATGCACCAGCTTTTCGACCTCATTATCATACACCTGTATATCTTCAACCAATGTAGTAGAAGCACTGTGCACCATGTTATATACACTTGGTTGATATATCTTAGTAAAGTGAGCACTGAGTAACTGAACAATCTAATCAGTCTTCTGACACAAGAGTGCTATCTGCATTCAGTAAAGATATTCTTCAGCATTCTCTCTCTTTCTTTTATTTGTGGCATAACAATAAAATTCTTTTGGATTCCCTTTAGCATGCACAGCCAATTTTTTGCATACTTCAGTTAGCTTTCTGCACAACACATGGAACTTTTCTTGCCTGTGATTTATAATTTCATAACTCCTCTCACTCTTTTGTTAAAGATACCAAGCAATTTTATAAGCTAGGTTTTTAATCCTTTTTCCCAAGTAGGCAAACTGGCTCCCAATGACGAGACCTCAATAAAGGTTGAAACCGGTATAGGTAGTGACCATTACCTTAATGCACAGCATCATACATCTCTGCAAGGAAATGTGCTTTGCATTAGGGGAAAATTCTAAGGAAAGTGATCAGAGCTTACTCCACCTTTACAACGAGTTGCCTGGTGTTGCACTACGTGCAGCCGCAAACTTGACTTACTTATCTGTTTGCTTTCTTGGGAAAAAGGATTAAAAACCTAGCTTATAAAATTGCTTGGTATCTTTAACATAATATATATCCAAGGTAAAAAAACTTTCTACATCTTACTCTCATTCTGAGATTTTTACTTAATGAGGTCAAAGCACCTTATGGCAACTTGTTTAGGTAAAATATTTATAAGTTTCTGTATTACTTCACCCTTGCCATTTAGGTCTGGCTCCCACTGACGAGACCTCAATAAAGGTCGAAACCAGTATGGATAGTGACCATTACCTTAATGCATAACATCATACATCTCCGCAAGGAAATGTGCTTTGCATTGGGAGAAAATTCTAAGAAAGTGATCAGATCTTACTCCACCTTTACAACGAGTTGCCTAGTGTTGCACCATGTGCAGCCGCAAACTTGACTTACTTGTCTGTTTGCTTACTTGGGAAAAAGGATTAAAAATCTAGCTTATAAAATTGCTTGGTATCTTTAACATAATATATACCCAAGGTAAAAACATTCTACATCCTCTCACTCTTATTCACAGGATATTACTCCCACATCAACTCCTTATGGATTTCTTGTTTAATAATTGCACATTCCTATTTATTCTTCAAACTCTAGGAATGCATTTAGATACTACCTCATTTAAGAACTTTTACAAAAATTCCCATGCATTGCTGATATCTTTCCCAATCAGTAACTGATACCATGGGACCAAACATAGTATTTTCCTGAGTTTTTTCATAATTTCTGGCTTTGTAGATCAGCATGTAACTTGTTCTAATTGGAACATCTATATAGTTATCTACTTCCCAGGTAAGTATAGCATGATCACTGTCACCAACTGGTGGTAAAATAATCACAATCCTAAATGATATCATGATATCCCTTCTGACGTTAAGATCAAATCTTACACTCTTTGACCTCGTGTTCCTTCTTTCACGTGCTGCTTGAGAAAGTTGTCTTGTAACAAGTCAATAAATTCTCCTTCATTCTTATGAGATTAGATTTCTCTTCTATGAAATCAATGTTTGGATAATTTAAGTTACCTATAACAATTACTTGTTTAGTACCCATAAAGGTAATTTGGCAATGAATTTCTTTATCCCCTAGCAAATGAACCACCAGGTCTGTACTGATACTCCAAACCACATATTTAATACTGTTAGCCTCCACTTCACACCATATAGCCTCAAACTCACCATTACATGCAATAGTAATACTGTTATAGCTTTCATGGACAACTCATTACTCCATCATATTTTAACATAAAAATGTGTGCATACATTAACAAGAAAAGCACAAACAAGAAATTAGAAAATTTTATTGACTATGTAACTGTTGATAGTGATATCTTCGCATAGGTTTAGGGTATAAGAATATAAAGGAAATTTGGAACTGAAGGTCACCATTTAGTTTTGATAAGGATATAAATGAAGATCCTGTAGAAAGTTTGATTATTAGTTTATTAGTTAATAAATCCTGTCATTGACTGCCAAATGTAAAAATAGGCTTCGAGAAATATCAGATTTCTATATTAAAATCTAAGCAATACAAGCAAGATGTATACTACTATGATAACTCTAATTTATTCTTAAAAAAGCCATATTTATTTCTTCAATAAATCAGCAAATTGGGTAAAATCTTTTTTACACTTCTATTTACAAAAAAAAAAGTGAAATAATACCAAGATACATTAAAAGATATATACAATATCCTGAACTTTAACTACAATGGAAATACACCTTAAAAGCTAAAAAGATAATTAAACAAATCACATCTTATCTGGGCCCAAAATATGCCAGCTAAAATGAACATCAGTGTCTCTTAAATGAATTTGGACTTCTTTCATAAAAGTTGAAAGAGAGGTTTCTTTCATCTCTTCAGTGAAAACTTCCTTTATGTGTATGAATAGATTTTCTATTCATATTCATACACTGTCCAACATTTCTCCTTTAATGTTTTCTAGCAAAATTATATATATATATATATATATATATATATATATATATATATAAACATTCCTTCTTCTTCAAGATTCACAACTTTTTTCTCTTCCTATGCAATGGATTTCCAAGGAAAATGATCAATTACTTGAAATTCTACTTGCCGTATTTATTTTCCAAAAGAGCAGTTATTATTGTTACTGTTCAAATGGAATATTCAATATCTAATAAACATTTCTCCTTCTATATGAAAAACTTTATTTATCAAGCTCCAAATTTTCCTTAATTTCTTTAATGACTATTATTTCAGTTACCTTCGTAACATAAGAGCTAAAATATTTTAAGCTTCCTTTAAGAGAGACTACTACTAATGGAACCGTCCTCTAACTTGTTTAAAAATTCTTCTATATCTCTCTACATCTGTATTTCTCTCTCACACACAGCTCTCTCCTCAGCTATTTACTAGTTACTATATTCTTTTAACTCAGGTATTCTCCAGTGTGCAGTGCACTTTCCACTTCAGTCATGAAGTGAGACATGCTGCCACCATTATATGTTATCTTCATAGCACTTTGCTTGAAAGCAGCAAAATCTCACACTTTCAGTGAACTAAGTAAGTTTTTTTTTACTTTATTTTAAACATACATGTAAACATTAAATTGTAATCCTTATTTTGGATACATCAACTTACAAGTAAATTTTCTACTACATTCACTTTGTTAAAAAATTAACTTTGTACATAATCATGATGTATTAACAATGCACAACTACTAGGTATATAAACAAAAGATCAACTGTGCTTTTCTACACAATATAAATGGATTAACAGCAGAAGGTCTCATCCAAACCAACTGACCTATACAGACTCAAAATCATCCTACGTTGCATTATTTAACTGATTCTCTCCCACCCAACTCTCTCGATATCTCTCTCTCTCTCTCTCTCTCTCACACACAAATATTTTTATGAGATTATGGGAGAGTCTTAATGCTGTGTTTTGGATGTCCAAAACACAATCTTACTAACTGTGTTTTGGACATCTCATAACAGAAACATAATAGAACTTGGCCCATTTTTAACAAGTGAGATGTATTTTTATGAGATATCACTTATTATTTTTATATGAACTAGGTATAACAGTTGAGGAATAACTGACTGAAATCAAGTGAATAATGCAATATGTGCTAGCCTCCAACATTTTACTATCTCCTTTACAACTTGGTCCTGCATTTTAGTTAAATAAACCTAGTATCCCATAAAGCACTGAACATTTCCTTTCAGACTTGTATATTGCTATGCATTATGGGATTTTATTGAGGTCTCATAACTCATAAATGGGATCTAAATCAATACAGAAGTCATATTTTCCATATCCAAGTAGTAAAATTATGTCAACATATTATTAAAATACTCTATATTAGATAGTTGTAGAGTTTAATGAAGTAAATTATATTAGATGGTGTAGGGAATTTGATGTGAAGTCATCTGCATCCATATGCAAATAGCCTAGTCATTAAGACGCTTCATGTGAATACTTTGTTTGCTCATGCATTAGTCAAGATTAAAAATAATAATAATATAATTTCTTTTCTAGCATATTCCAGAATATTTTAATAATATGATAATTTTGCTACTTGCGTATGGAAAATATGACTGACATTGATTTAGCTCTCAATAGAAGAATCTAGTTCCCACTGATGAGACCTCAATAAATGCCAAAACATCTGAATAGTGATTCTTCCCATAATACATGGCAATATACTTTCAGTGTAACACTTCCATCGAGCCAGTCAGACAACTATTACAGTAATTCATGGATATCTACAGTTCACTGCTCTGCCAAGTAAGCTATCAACGGCCATATTGATGGCCACACTCATACTGCAATGAGTCCTTTGATTCATAATAATGATAATACATTCAAAAAGAATGTGTGCCGGTGCTTTATGAGATACTAGGGCAATATGATGTAAAGTCATCTGCCTCCAAAAAAAAAAAAAAAAAAGCTTGGATGTTAAGATACTTAAGCTAAGGAATAAATGAAGAATACAATTTCTTGTCTAGTAAAATTTACTTTGTCACAAAGAAAAAACTTTTTCTATAACTATCTGTAATCCAGAGCATTTTAAAACAGTGATACACCATTTTACTATTTCATTATGGAAAATATGATTCCACAATGATTTAGCTCTCTTCACTTAGAAAAGGATACTATCCATCATTATTTTTGTACCTCCTAAAACTATTTGGCTCTCTTGCATGAACACCCCTTCATGTTTTCAGCTCGATAAAGATTGAAACTGGTTTGGGTAGTGATTCTTTCTATGATGTACAACAATATACATATCTGAAAGAAAGTTTGCTGTGCAGTATGAAAATACTCCAATTTAATTTGAATCCATCTGCTTCTGTCTAGTAGCAGTTGTGTAGATATTTCACATGCAAACTTTGTTTGATTTCACTTTGGTTTAGGGTTAAAACAAGAATATACTTTCTTTTCTAGCATAATTTAGCCTTCTCCATAACTATAACCTCTAGCAGCACTTCAACAAACAGATTTCTCATTCTTTCTCCTGAATCACATGCACGCACACACACACACACACACACACACACACACACACACACACACACACACACACACACACACACACAACACTAATCTGTATAGGTCTTTTGACTTCTCATGTATGGGGTTAATATATATAATTATAAAAAAAGAGTAATAAGAAATGTAATAAGGAGATGCTAGCTTGGCTGCTGGGTGTATGGTATCTCTATGACATGCCATAAGTTTGAATGCCACTGAATGTTTGTGAATTTAGGAGGAGGATTTTCACTGCCTGTTGCGAGACCACCACCATGCTTGTTGAAGATTTATTTAAGTTCATTATTTTTTATGCATTATTATTTTTCTTACCAATGCACTGAATTCAGTGCTTAATACTATTGCTGAACCTGTTGGACCAGAAGAGGTCCCTAACAATATCCTGTGACCTGGAGATTTGGAAGTCATTCTCAGGTAAGTTTGGCACACTAAGAAAGTTTCCTGAAATCAGTCCATGGGAATCCAAAGCTTAGCAGGCTTATATAACTTTGTTGACATCACACACTTCTAAAAAATACAGTTCCAGAGATAAATTTTGCTATGATGTGGTGGTGGTCTTGAGGTTTATGCATCAAGTTTTGGTTTTCAGTGTAGTGAGTAACTTTCTCACAATGAAGAGTAGTGAGTGGCTGCCCAGCACCCACAATCTGTACATTAATTATAACTAACTTATCTCCTCTCTTTACTAACAAGATCAGGCTTCCTGAATCCTATGTTATTCCAATAGTGGGATTCCACTGCTGCTGCGATCCAACCTTTGTACTTTAACTTATTCCCTATAACCCTCACTTTTTTTTATATTCTATTATATATATTGGAGATTGTATTCTGTGGGGAAGGCTGTTCCAATAAACAGAAGTAGTTGAAATGAAAGAGGAGGCAGTGAAGTTAGTTCAGCGAGTTTCAAAATAGACTGTAAAAAGGTGTTGGTTAGCAGTGATTTTTGTTCTAATGATTTTGGAGGGATGTGGATATATAATACTGGTGAATTTAACAGAGTAATATGGATGAAAGTATCTGTAGAAGAGGCACAAGGCAGAAACTAAACATCTGTGAGAGAAGTGATGAAGTGGATAACTGAGAAAGGAATCATTAATTAACCAGATTGCAATCTTCTGGATAGAGCTGAGCAATCTTAGAGAGGATTTTGGTCCACAACATAAAATATGGGAGTAATATTAAATGGCTGGGTGAATTTGGGATTTGTATCAAGTTAGCAGCTATAAGGGTGTGAAGTAGTGTCTTGTGCAAAAAAGCACACTCAGGTTTTTTTGGCATTGGTTGAAATGTGTTTCTGTAAGAAAAGGTTGAAGATATAGGTCAGTCCAAGAAGGAATACTTGATTGTGTTTAGATAGCTGGGTATTACTGAAGGTAAGGGAGAAAGAGAGAGAGAGAGAGAGATCAAACATCACTGAGTTTTGATGGCATTGAAGTATACATGGCTGTCCTTGACCCATTAGGATATAGCTAGGAGATCAGAGTTCAGGATATTGGTCATGGTGAATTGTGAATTCTCATACTTGAGCACTACAAGGTTTGTCAAGTGAAAAGGATAAATGGGGTGTACTGTCATCGGCAAAGCTATGGATAGGACTAGAAGTCTATGATAGCAGGTCATTTATATACAAGAGGAGGAGAGTGGGTGAGAGAACAAAACCATCTAGTACTCCTGCATTGGTGGAGAAGTCTGAGGAGAGAAAACAGTCCATGAGTGACCAGTGAGAAAGTTGGTGATCCAGTTGCAGAGTGTGGAAGGTAGTCCATAAGATGGCAGTTTGCTAAGTAGGCTCATGCTCCAAAACTGATCAAATGCCTTTGAACCACCTTTTCTAGGTGGTTCAAGAAGTTGGTTGCTAATGACCTTATCCATAATTTTCAAGAGAACAGAAGTGAGAGCAATTGGATGGTAGTTCATTGGTAGACTTTTATCACCTTTCTTTGGGATGAGCTGGATGTGGGCATGTTTCCATGTTGTAGGGTAGATGCTAGCTGAATAAGTTAGACTGAAGAGGCAATATAGGCCAGATGTTAGTCCTGGGGCACAATTTTTTAACACAATAGGTGGGATACCATCAGGATCAAATGTCTTCTTTGTGTTCATGTTAGTAAGGATTCTTCGGATTTCTTTCTGGTGGAAGACTATGGGTGACATGGAGAGCAGTTCTTGGTGGAGTGGAGAGAACTTTGCCCAGGGCATCAATGCAGGAAGGAAGATAAGAGAAGAGTGACGTCAGTAAGTTGGTCTTGCCTTTAGATGACTATAGTACCATCCGGATATGAGAGTGGTGGAATACTTAGGTGGGCAAAAGTTGGGCCTGATGGCCTTGGCAAGAGACCAGAAGATTTAACAGGAGGCGAGTTTGCATCATTTGGTCCTTTCAAAGTCTGATTTGGATTTGGTGATGATTCTTTTAGAGCTGTTGCGAGCTGTAGCACAGGCAGAATGAGCAGCTGGAGTTTTGGTCTTGAGCCATTCATGATATACTATGCATACCAAGCCTCTGCATGGTATGCAGAGGTTTTTTCTTTTACTGTATTGGTACATTTTTTTTGAGAACCAAGGCTGAATGCTGGCTGTGAATTTCAAGAGGAATAAGGGATGAAGGCCCTAATTCCTATGAGGATGATTTCTGTTATTTGGTCTGAGCAGGTGTTTGGATCAAGAGAACTGAAGCAGTATTTGAGCCATGGGAAAGAGGAATAGACATCACAGAGATTGTCCCATTTGGCACCCTTTTGTCAAAGGATACTAAACTGAGAACTGGTGGGTGAAGGTTGTTCTGTGGCAAAAGAGATTTGTATGAGGTTGTGATCTGAGTTACCAAGAGTTTTGCATTGTATCCTCTGCTAAGTACTCCATGTGCACAATAACAATGCTATGCAACACGAGCCAGAGTTTCTATACTCTGACAACTTGCTCTGCAGTTCTTGTCATCTCTTTTTCTCTGATTTGTATGACACTGAGTCAACAAAGCACTGATTGTCTTGATCAAATCTATATGTACATCCAAAAAGGAGACAATTCCCATCCCTGATCCAATGATGTTAAGAATAAACAAGTTTAGATTCTGGTAATGCACCTCTGTCACCTGAATGATGCAACATTACAACCGATCACCTCTGTTCAGCAGAGACAGTTGCAATCAGTGTCCATAAAACAAATATGCACCCATCTAGAGGAGAGGGAAAATTTCTTTCATCTCAATTCATATAATGTAGGCATTAGCAATTGCAACAAGACTGCCATGGTTTAGAGTCGAATGAAAAAAATGCTTACTACATATCACAAGGAAGACATAACCAAGAACTGACTAGTGAACAAATTGATACATCCACGTGGAATGGTACAGAGAAAGAGACACCTAAGACTAACCCATGACAGAGCCTAGAAAGCAGGCAGTAATTAAGAATGAACAGCTACCGTTGATGTTTTAGTTCGTTTATCAAAGAGGAGGGAGAGAGAGAGAGAGTGTGGACAGGAAAGGGAAGCAGCCTGTCAGAGAAAAACAGACCACTGATATATCTCCAATCCTCCATATCCAAGACAGAATGCTAGATATGCAGTGCATGGAAAACTTATAATCCTCGACCTATCTGAGAGGACAACAGCAGCAAAAAGTGTGGAAGTGCCTTGAAGCAGTTCTATGTATGATCTCTAGAGTAGCATTTCAGGATTATCTAACACTTAGCCCCTCCACCTGTATAGCATTTGAAATGAAATCCATAAAGATGCTGTAGTTGTTTCTGAATCATGGGTGAAGCAACTAAGGCTATGAAGTCAGATACCTGCATTGGCTACACACACATAATCCAGAGGTCTTGTTCACCTGGTCAAATTCAAAGATAACTGGAGTGAAGTTATCTACTAAAAGGCAGTTCTAAATGGTCAGTTCCATAGAAGTGCCACAAAGTAGGAAGCATTGCATTGTCTAAAATTGTCAGATACCTTTCAGAATTCAATGTACATGGCACCACACAGGTCCAAGGCCAAACCAGGAAAAAAAGGACCATACCATCGAACTGCCACCTACAAATTTCGTAGTTCGGGTTACGCACTCTGGTAAGAAACGTTCACAGGGCATCATCTGCCACGCCCGTCCATCTACTCAGTAGAGAGAGAGAGAGTAGCATGATTCTTTGCTCAATAAATTCAGCTTACAATCTTCCATTCCACTATATATGCTCTTTGCAGCAATGAAGACAACACTGCATGTTGGTTTGGGTAATGTGAACCTTGCATATTGTAGTACTGCCATGGAAATCCATGCTGTGAGCATTCAGAACCAAGGGTCATTTGTGCAGATCTGTTCCAGTCAATGTCCAGAACTCTGCATTCAATATGTTAGCCTACAAATGGCAGTTTTAACATGTCATCCTTAGTAGCACCCTACAGTCACATTCAGTGAAGGCAGTGGGCCATCCACTGTGGGGCAGCATTTGCAGTTGACACCCTACGCTTCCATTTCAAAATGGTATCACTGATTGTTGACCTGAGATTGCCCAATTTGTCAAACGGATAGGCCTGCAACATAGTATCCTATCAAAATGCCTCTTTCAAACTCTGTCAGTTCCTTTCTCGCAGTCATTTTACCCTGATACAGTTACAAGGACTGGGCATCATATTCTTCCAATTTATACTGGCTAGAAACACATAACTCGTTACACGGCACAATGCACCTTACACACTGGGGTATCTGTTGACTTCTTTCCACGTTGTGTGTGTGTAATGTGTTCCTAACAAATGTAATATGCTCTTAAGATGCTACTTTGAAATTCAAAGAATAATAATTTGTAATCATTTACTAGTTCTGTTTGTTTGTTTTGTATGATTATTGCTTACTGTTAAATCAATAATAAACACCATGCACATCTAAGCAATGTGTATATATGGCAATTCCAGCAACCCAATTTAGTTTTTTTTTCTCCAATACCTGAAGCATACAGTTAAAATATTGTTTTAGATGGCTACTGAAGAACTGGAGGCCAAAAATATATTTCAAAAGAGTTTTTGTCATGTAGCAGACTCTTTTAAAGTATATTTTAAAAGAGTCGACTATATAATAAAGAGACTTATCCATTGCATTTGATGAGTATCAATCAGGCTAATCACAGAGTGAAAAAAAAAAAAGACTTGTGGAAAATTTAAAATAAACGTTATGCCCTTATTACATTTACAAAATAACCTGCGAATTAAATAGTACTAATGCAAATCGTTCACTGCCAACTGTGGTGTGACAATATTTCCACCTGACTTAAGGCTTTACAGTATTTTTTGTGCAGATAATAATAATAATAAAATAATATATATAATAACTTTAGGTGTTATGGTAATATTCTGGATAATAAAAGCCATGCGTACAATTTCATCAAAATGCATAGAAACATACTGAAATGTAAGAAAATATTTAAAATGCACTCTCACCTTTCATGCTTTGAAGCATGAGAATAAACTGCTGCAACTGTTTCTAAGTTATGACACAACTGACTCACAACTGAAACAACAAGACAAGTGAGAGAGCGATCTGCAAATGGTAAGGCAGATGTCACAAGGGATAACCAGTAAGTATGGAGGTGAGCTTTATGCTTCTGTCGAAGAGCATTTGTTATTGCTGTGAGAAACATGGGCTGGGATGGTATGGCTACACCTATAGAAATTAGGAATAATTTTAATTAATTTCAAACTATAGAAATTAACATGAGATTTTCTCTGTTCCTATTTCATACTTTTGCAATATAATATTTCTGTATGATATTAATAAATATTTCTATCTCAAGGTGTGCTTAAGGGGCAAAGCTGTGTAACTGAGAGGAGACCTCCATATAGTCTTTAAAGGAATGTGGAGAACTGACCAGGGCTTCTGACCTAATGTCAAATCCTTACCTTCTGGTGGTGCACCCTGTTAGATATCTACCTAGATACTGAACGACCAAGGATTTGGGCTCGCAATTTGGGATTTAGCCGATCAAATCTGTTTTGCTTATTGGCTTACACGAAAATATGAAATGATAGTACAACATGACAGAATTTCATGCAACTGGAGTGTCGTCAGGTTAAACAAGGCCCATTGATTTTCCAGGGAACCAGGACAAACAGTGAAAAGTCAGCTACTGGAACAAATCCTAAAACCCACCCCAACTCAACATCACGAGAGTTCAAGATTGGTACTATCAACATAAGAAGCTTGAATGGCAAAGAAACGGAGCTAGCTGAGAAATTGGATAAGTACCAGAATGCCACAATAGGGGTGACTGAAACAAAAAAGACAAAAACTGGTGAGATCTTTCTGAGCAATAAATACAAAATGTTAGATTCAGGCAATGACAATCAAGGAAAACAAGGGATAGCCACAGTACTCAACACTAAATATGAGGCTAATATTCTTGAATGGCAGTCAGTCTCAAGTAGAGTAATGTGGGCAAATATGAGAATGGGGAACTGGACAATGAGACTTATTTGTGCCTATGGTCCCACAGAAGGTTCTACTAAGGTAGAAGTGGAGGAATTTTTTCAGGCTTTAGAGAAAGCAACTGAACTGAAAAATTGGTCCATGTTGGGGATCTAAATAGCAGAGTAGGAAATGATTGTCAGACATACAAAAATATTTTGGGAAAATTTGGAGAAAAGAGTAAAGCTAATGATAATGGCAAATACTTGTTGAATTTCTGCTCAGGACATAAACTGATTATTACTAACACAATGTTTCAACATAAAAATGTGCACAAATTCACACGGAGAGAAGAGGCATGGAATAAGAAAAGTCTCATTGACTATGTTATTGTTGATAGTGATGTTTTCTCCCTGCTGCAGGACACCAGAGTGTGCAGAGGAATTGAAACTGGAAGTGATCAATATTTAGTCCTGAGGAGGATAAAATTGAATTTCATATTGAAAAGGAAAACATATAAGAAAGTTTTAAAGCGAATAAAAGTTGAGCAGCTCTCAGATATGAACTGTTGACTAAAATACACAAACATTACTGAAGAAAAAATGAGAGTTTGAGAACAGGAACCAAATCTTGGAGATTTAGCAGCAAGCCCTGAAGAAAACACTGGTTGATTCAGCTAGAGAGGCATTGGTGAGGTTGTCTGCATGGATAGCAAGATCAGAACTTTTCAGTGACGGTAAGAAGAAAGCATATCAAAGGTTCCTGGCAAATAAGTCAGTTTGTGCTCTTAGAGAATACAGAGACAAATGTAAGAAAGCTAAACACTGTGTAAAACTAGCTAAACAAAAGACACTGAAAACTTTGGGAAGAACATACAAAAAAAAATATCAAGAAGGTAGCAGGACATCCTGGAGGTTGGTTGAAGAAGCTCAGAAATGGAGAAAAGAGTGTTGTAAAAGGAATTACAGATGATAAAGGTGACATGAAAACTGGAGAAAAAGATATCCTCGAAGAATAGAATAATTACTTGCCAGCCTGGCTGGCCGAGTGGTTAGCGTATCTGCTCTACAGCAAAAGGCTGCGGGTTCGGGTTCGAATCACGCCGCAGGCATGGATGTTTGTGAGTGTCATTGGAAATACTAGTGGTAGTGGTCAGCAATAGATGGTGTTGGTGTAGTTGCGGTCAGTTGGTGTATTAAGTGGCAGAAAGGGAGTTGTAGAGCAGGTGCCCTCCCTCGATGAGTCTTTGGAGTCTCTGGAGGTATCTAATAATAATAATAATAATAATTACTTCAAAAAATTGCTAATGAAACAAGCAGTGATAGTACAGCGGTAAAAAACACTCAACAGGCATACAGTCAGGAATTCATATCCATACTTGAAGTAGAAAAAGCCACCAAAGGCCTGAAATGTGGAAAGGCAGCAGGAATTGATGATATTCGACCAGAAATGCTCAAGTATGGAGGTATAATAGTCTTACAGTGGCTGCAATGCATAGTTCAGAAGGCCTGGGCAGAGGGACGAATACCAGATGATTGGAGTAGAGCTCTAATAGTACTTATATTCTTCTTCTTCATGTAGCATTCTCAGTGAGAGGGTGCAGCACCATGTCCGTCCAGTTCTCTCTGCTGGTGGCTTTCCTTTTTGTTTCTGCATAGCCATATGATCCTGTCCATGATCTTATATCTTCAAGCCATGTCCTTCGTTTTTGCCTCTTGATCCTTTTTCCATAATTTTTCCTTCTAAAACTGTTTGTATCCTCTGTTCTGCTGAACCTCTCAGTACAGTCCTGCCAATCTCATCTTTGCCTGGATCATTTCCTGTAATAAATATCTCTGTGTTCTCATTTTTTGTAGTACATCCATATTCGTCACATGTTCTCTCCATGAGATTTTCAGAGTTCTCCCATTGCACCACATTTCAAAGGCCATTATCTTTTGCTCTTATAGAATACAGAGACAAATGTAAGAAAGCTAAACACCGTGTAAAACTAGCTAAACAATTATCTCCATATGTGAAAACTGGCCACACTAATGTTCTTATCATTCTTTTCTTTGTCTCGATACCCACAGAATTTCTGACCAGATCTTTATTTTTCCAGAATGCAACATTAGCTATGGCTGTTTTTATTTTCATTTCTTTATCTTGCTTTCCATCTGCAGTAAAGTAGGGTGCCTAAATATTTGTATTCTGCTGTATGTTCAATTTTCATATTGTTTATGAATATATCTGGCTCAGATCTGTTTTCTTTTGAGATTTTCATAAATCTGGTCTTTTTTGCATTTATATCTAATCCAAATTCTTTACCTTCTTCAATTAGTAGCTGCGGTAATTTGATTAATTTATTTTGGCTTTCTGATATTAGAATCAGCATATCTAAGATTATTGTATTTTATACCATTGATGCTCATTCCTATTTTTTGTTTTTCAATCTTTTCATTGAAATCCAGATCTATTTAATATAGATATTAAATAGATCTGGAGAAAGGATACAACCTTGTCAAACCCCTCTTTTTATTTTCACTACAGAAGCCTTAGAGTTAAAAAGCTGCATTTTCTGTTTGGTGAAAATCATTTTTATAATCTTAAGTACCTATATATAAAAAAGGAAATAAAACTGAAGTGAGAACTACAGAGGTATTTATCTACTGAGTGTTCCTGGTAAGATTTATGCAAGTATACTTGAGAAACGGTTGAGAAGGATTGTGGGAAAAAAGCTTGGTGAAGAACAAGCTGGATTCAGGCCAAATAGAGACTGTGAGGGCCAGATTTTCACTTTACAACAAATAGTTGAGAAATCATGGGAATATAACAAAGATCTGTATTAAGTTTTGCAGATCTTGAAAAGGCACATGACAAGGTGCCAAGAGAGAAGCTATTCAAAACACTACAGTTGTATGGTGTCAATGGGGTAATATATCAAGCAATACTTAGTCTTTATTTGAGTTGTAAGTCAGCAGTTAGAATTGAAGGAAGTACAGGAAGATGGTTTAATGTTAAATCTGGTGTCAGACAAGGATGTATATTATAACCCCCTCTTATTCATTATCTATATGGATCACATTATGAAGGAAATTGGCATTAAACCTGATATCAAAATTGGAGATGTTGATCTCAGTCTTTGCTTTATGCAGATGATGTTATGCTTCTAAATAAATCTGCTACAAGTCTGCAAGATTCCTTGACTAAATTGAATAACTGTTGTAATAGATATGGCATGAAGGTCAGCAATAACAAGACAAAGACAATGAAAATAGGCAGAATCGCTGAAAATAGCAACTGCATTGTGAATGGAGAATCTAAAGAACCAGTGAAACATTTTAGCTACTTAGGCATGATTTTTAGTGAAGATGTTAAATTAAATATGGAAATAGACAACAGAATCAACAAAGCTGGTATGGCAGGAAGTCAACTGAATAAATTTATATGGAATAAGAGAGAAATTAGTCAGAACACTAAATTAGCTGTATACAAGACAGTGTTCAAACCAATTTTAACTTATGAATCTGAGAGCTGGGTCAGAAGTAAAACACTTGTGACTAAAGACTAGAGAGTGCAGATATGAGAGTCCCGAGAAAGATTAGGGGCATGAACAGATGGCATCAATGGCAATATCGTATTAAAAACGAGGATATTAGCAAAGAAGGTTGGTAGAGTCTCTGCTACTAATTGCTTGTGTAAAAAGTTAAGCAAATTTGAGTGCGGTTAGTAGTTGGAAGGAGTCAATCGTTCGATGCTGTTGGCAGACAAGATTCTCCCTCGATGAGTCTTTGGACTCCCCGGATGTGTCACATAATAACAATAACAATAATAATAATTTGACATTGTCAGAATCCAGGAATGCTTTAATAGAGCTAATCTCAGGTGGTATGGTCACTTAAACAGAATGGGAAAGATTAGCAAAACAAGTGTTCTCTGTCAGGTTGGCAGGAAAAAGACCCAGAGGAAGACCAAGATATAGGTGGATTGATACAGTAAAAAGTGGCTTAGAAGATAGAAATATAAGATGATAATGTTGGAGTCTTGACAGGTAACAAACTGATTTGGAGGAAAATTGTAGATAGGAAGTTACTAATTATGTAAATTTTTCATGTAATACTATCATATCCTGTACACCCCTTGAGGATACATGGCAGGAATTTGATGTTGATGATCTTTTCTGTCATGATATATTTCCATCAGTTTGTCTCTTGACACACATAAAATTAGCCTTTCAAAACACTAATTATTAAGGGAGTCCAAAGACTCATTGAGGAAGAATCTTGTACGGCAACATCATCAAATGATTATACCCTTCCAACTACTAACCAAGCTCAAACTTGCTTAACTTTTTGTGAGCCATTAGTAGCAGAGGGTCTACCAATCGACCAACCTTTGCTGGCTATCATGCACAGTGATATGCACTTCTAAAATGTGACTGTCCCTAGAAATCTGTACCAAATATTCTGCTAGTGGCCCCATCACACCAAACATTCTTATCTTTAATCTATTAACATTTTTAGTGGTTAATGATTCAAGAAGATTACTACATTCCAATGATAAGTATGAATTATCTCAGTGAAACAGTATTGTAGGCACATATTTTTCCATTTAATTTCATGCTTATTTAGTCTACATGTGGCATATGGAACTGGTGTGCATCCCAAATCTCCATTCTGCTCTGAAATGTTGACACTTTATTCAATATAGTGTGACTATATTGAACCTTTAACTCACTCTCTCTCTCCACAGTGAAACATTAGAGCCTTCTGGGTTAGATCAATGATAGGAATTGATAATCAGGTACAATATGGTATGTAACTTTTGTAATGATCAATTGATTATGAAATGCCATACCTTTTTTTAACTCTTGTTCGAGTGAGAAGCTAGTGAGTTGACATGCTATAACAGATCCATGAATCTTATGCCTTCAGCGTATATGTGCTGACGAGATATTACTGCATTACTTCATGGTCAATTCTTCCACTTTCATCCACAACAGACTTTCTTTTAGAAGTTAGCAATGATAGGTCTCATCAGATCATCTATGGAACATAATTACTCTTTTATTAATCACAAGTTTTGAAAAGGAGGCTGCAAATTTCATGTGCAGTGGGGAAAAAAAGCACATCGACATTGCTAGCAATATAGTGCTGAACAAGGAAGTCTCTACATTTAGTTGCAAAATACGAGTTCTGGTTTCATTGGAATTATGGCCTAGGCAATTATGAGCATTCACTCTCTGCAGTTAATAGCTCAATATTATACAAGTAAACATATAAAATTGGGTTTAATTGGTCGGAGACATGTACAGAAATATAGCCTACTAGTTTCGTGATATATTTCGTGAAAATAGAAAACGGAAGGTGGAGTGCTATTAATTATAGAAGAAAAAGTTATGTTCATACAAGGCAAAGATGCAAGGTAGGGCAATTGTGACAGTGGTTTTGAGGCAGTATGGTGTGAGATAGAGGTGAATAGAATGAAATACTTAGTCGGATGTTGCTATAGGCTTCGCAACATGGAGGGTAGTGACCATGAAATGCATAAGCAAATTATCCAAGAAAATACGAAAATGGTGATCATTATGGGTAATTTTAATTATGGCAGTATACATTGGGATGACAAGATAGAAATTGGATGTAATGAAAACGACATTCTTGAGTTTTTGAGCAACAACTACCTCAGACAGTATGTAACATAGGGCATGTGCGGTTTGAGGGTCTTGGATTTAATTGTCTCATTAGAGGATGTCATTATAATGGAAGTGTCAAATATCTCTCCACTTGTTGAGAGTATTCATGAAGTAATGACCTGGGCAGATACGGGTCATGTGAGATCATTGCTGCTTGTGTGCTATTCAAGAAACATTGAGTAGAAACATGTCTAAATGTATTTGAAGGATCAGGAGGGTTAAATAAGGTGGGTGTGAAATGGATAAATAAAGAGAATAAACATGTAGTACAGTGAAAGAAGGCATTACGGAAGCAACATGATTGGTAATAATCAATTGCATGAAGAATACAAAGAACAGGCAAAGAAGGTGCCCACTAATGTGCAATGTTTAGACAGTTATAAAAAAAAAAAAAATGAGGAGGATTTCTAAGACCAAAGGATCCAATCATTGTTACATAATCTAAATATCTAACTTTAACTTGTGATTTATGATGAAGTACATAAAACTCAAGGCTTCTTTTGAAAGTGACCAGAAGAATAGTACTGGTCACTTTCAACAAAGGTCATTTTCAAAACAGACCAGTACTGTTCTCCTGGGAGATTGCTCAACATGTGGAATTTTTTGGAATTTTTAGTCAAGAAGGATTTACATTGAATTACAAAGCTGGCAATTATGACAAACTTAATTGACAGTCCGGAACACTTGCATGACATAAGATGCTACAAGGAATGAATGTCAGAATGTCAGGAATGAATGGCACGGAAAGTGGTCACGGACTGTTGGAGATAGAGAGATAGTAGCAGAATGCATAATCAGGTCAGAATGATAAACTGAGTAGGAATTAAGTGGATTAGTATCAATATAAAGCAGCATAATTTGCAAAAAAACAAAAGCACAGTGGAAGGAATAAATAAAAAAGTGATCAGCATGCTTGTAACAAATGGAAAGTACAGGGAAGAAAGGTAAGGAAGGTTAAAACAGATTATGAGAGAAAATTAGCTAAACTGGCCAAAGAAATTATTATTATTCCCCCCCACACACACACCCACCCATGGAGTCAAAGCTCTATCATAGAAGGTTCCTTTATCCACACAGCTCACCTTAAATACATTCCAATTCTGTGTAGACACTGTTTTCAGGCAACGCATTCCAATTATTCACAGCTCTCCATGTAAAAAACCAACTTCTCATTCTCTTGCTCACACCCTCCTTATACAGCTTCCAGGGATGACCTCTTGTTCTTCCCCCATCTCTCACCATTTTATGAAAAGTCTCTTCAATGTTAATCCTATAATAACACCTTACCAACTTATATGTCTATCATATAACCCCTCTTCTTCCTATCCACTAGACCCCATAAATTGCACCTTTTCAACCTTGCTTCATACTCAACATTCCAGAGACCAGAAACTACTTTGTCAATTGCCTCTGGACTGTTTCCAATATCTCTTCATCCTTTTGAAAACGAGTGACCAAATCTGTGCACAGTAGTCCATATGATCTCTTTACAAGTCAGTTTCCTCTCATCACTGCCAGAATTCATTGTGTTGTCTTTACAATTTTGGCTATGCATCTTCTAAATTTTAGATCCTTATCCAGCATCAACCCCAAGATCTTTTATTTCCTTCACCTATAACAATATATCTCCACCTAGTGGCAACTCATGTCAAAGGTGGAGCAAGCTCCGTCACTATCCTTAAACTCTACATCCCATCTTTTCCAAATTTTAAAACATTACATTCTGCAACACTCAACTGGCAATCTTGTGCCCATTTCCCTCAACAAAGTACACTGCTTTGTTGAGGGAAATGGATACAAAGTACTGTATTGTTATTATTATAGTTTTAGTATTATTACTAAAAGATGACTTCCCTTTAGAAAATCCATGCTCTCCATCAAAGATTATACCACTGTTATTAACCCAATTCTAGATCCTGGTTCTCACCAACCTCTCTAACACATAGATTTGCTATAATTTGATGCTTGAGTTCAGTCACCTCACTTATGAGGCAATACAATCTTGCCTTCTTTCTACACCTCTTATATTGGGTTGAGTATGTAACTCAACCCAATATAAGAATCATATTAAACAAATATGCCAAAGCAGATGTCTACTCTGCAGCACATTAGTTGGCCTTCCTTGCCTGTTCTTTGTATTCTTCATGCAATTGATTATTACCAATCATGTCTTCCATAATGCCTTCTTTCACTGTACTACATGTTTATTCTCTTTATTCATCCATTTCACACCCACCTTACTTAACCCTCCTGATCTTTCAAATACATTTAGACACCGTTTCTACTTGATATTTCTTGAATAGCACACAAGCAGCAATGATCTTCTTTCCACTCTTCATTCCATGCTACACCTGTAAGCTGTTTCCTGAGCTTCTCATAATCACCAGCTTTGTAGTTCCACATATACCCTTTCTTCATAGAAGTCCTCACATGACCTGCAATCACCCAGGTAATTACTTCATGGATACTCTCAACAAGTGGAGAGATATTTGACACTTCCATTATAATGACATTCTCTAATGAGATGATTAAATCCAAGATCCTCAAACCTCACATGCCCTCTGTTACATACTGTCTGAGGTAGTTGTTGCTCAAAAACTCAAGAATGTCATTTTCTTTACTTCCAATTGATATCCTGTCATCCCAATGTATACTGCCATAATTAAAATTACCCATAATGATCACCATTTTCGTATTTTCTTGGATAATTTGCTTATGCATTTCATGGTCACTACCCTCCATGTTGCGAAGCCTATAGCAACATTCGACTAAGTATGTCATTCTATTCACCTTTATCTCACTCCATACTGCCTCAAAACCACTGTCACTATTTCCCCTGTGCATCTCTTCTACCTTGTTATGGACATAACTTTTTCTTCTATAATTAATAGCACTCCACCTCCCTTTTTTATTTTCATGAAATATATCATGCCCTTCCATCTGTATTCCTGTCATACGTTGGATGTCATCCTCATCCAACCATATCTCACTTATTCCAACAATTTCTGGGTGAACAATCTTGATAAATACAATCAAAGTCAACCATTAATGTTTCAGGATCTAATGATGTACGTAAGCCCTTTAAGGCACTGAATAATCTGCTGTAAGTTAATTCTGATTTACCAGGAAGCAAAGGAAAAAGCAGCCATGGGATCCTTAGGGGTCTCATGCCAGTCCCAAGCTGGATAAAGGAGGAGGTTCAGTCAGATAAGTGTCGATGCTCTGACTGTAAAGAAAAAACATGATTGATATCTGATGCCTATATGATCAACAGCTACAACATGCCGGCTTGGATGTTGCCAAGATCAACAAGGTCTGCGATACCAATTGAGCAATTCCATATCATACTCATTACCTGGTGGTGATATCTGCTTCAATTCTTCAGTCAGTTTCCCAAAGCTATCTAAATCAAATTTTTTTTCCATATAACTCACTACAGTATCTTGTCCATCGCTGTACAATTTTATCCTTATTCATGATTACTTTGCTTTTTTCTTCTTTAACCGTGATCTGTTTTGGTTGCCACCTTCTATTAATGGTTCTACTCATTTTGTACACCTCCCTAGTTTTAGGCTAACCATAGTACTGTTCTATATTTAAGTTAAGGGGATAATAAATCCCTCATTATTTTAAAGCCAGATATGAAACTCGGAGATCAAAATCTATCGAAATCTAAGAGTTTCATACCGAAGAAGTATCAGTGAGTCCAAGCATAAGTCAACACCTGGGTGGTACAACACTAGGGCAACTCGTGCCAAAGGTGGAGCAAGCTCCGTCACTATCCTTAATATTTTCTCATAATGTAAAATGCAACTTCTAGGAGATGTATTACTGTTTTACATTATGAAGAGAGGTCACTAACCAGACCGGTTTCAACCTTTATTAAGGTCTCATCAGTGAGTAGGTAGACATAGAATACCAAGGTTTAAGTGAACTGAACTTACATATACCCCTACTAACGAATTGCCAGACCGGTGTACCCATATATTATTATTACTACGATAAAGCGCCAAGAGGATATTTTTCCAATGGCGTAAATTAAGTTAAGGGGATAATAAATCCCTCATTATTTTAAAGTTGGATACGAAACTCGGATAGTGACCTCTCCTTATAATGTAAAACAGTAATACATCTCCTAGGAGCTGCGTTTTACATTATGAGAAAATATTAAGGATAGTGACGGAGCTTGTTCCACCTATGACACGAGTTGCCCTAGTGTTGTACCACCCAGGTGTTGACTTACACTTGGACTCGCTGATAGTTCTTCGGCATGAAACTCTTAGATTTCGATCTCCCAGTTTTGTATCCGGCTTTAAAATAATGAGGGATTTATTATCCCCTTAACTTAATTTACGCTGCTGGAAAAATAGCCTCTTGGCTCTTTAACTGTTCTATATTATTGCAATGGGCTTCTAACCATTTCATCTCTGACTGCTTTTTTCACCTCATTACACTTTCTTTTATACTGCTCCTCTATTTGTTCTGATGTATCCCTTTTTAAATTCAACATTCTTTTCTCCTGTACTAAGTTCAGTGTTTCTTGTCTAATCCATTTCTTCTTGATCTTTTCTTCTTCTGGTACTGTTTCTTCAACTGCATATTCTATCGCCTTCATCACTCCTTTCACTCTTAAATTGTCCACACTTAAAAAGTGTGGACAAAGTTTTAAGTTTCAAATTTTTTTCTTTGTCCACCCTTTTAAGTTTCTCTTATTGCACTATGCTGTACCTTCTTCCTATTTCCGCTTCCCTTATTCTTGCTCTCTTCGCTCCTTGAAAAGTTCGATACTGCTGTACTGATGTTATCCATCTTCTTTTAATCATATCAATCATGTTCTTGATTTTCCCATCATTTGATCCCCATTTTCTACACTCCTTTTGCTGGTATATTGTTACAGATCATCATCTCGTGGTCAACAACAAATTCTAACATTTTCTCACCTCGTTCATTTCTTTCTTCGAAACCATATTTTCCCATGACTCCTTCCCAACCATCATTATAGATTCCGACTTTGGCATTGTTTCTATTGTCTCTGTCAGATCTTTGTAAAATAAGTCAATATCCTCATCTGTACTGTCAGATGTGGGTGCATATATCTGGACTATTGATATATTAAATGGTTTTACTTGAACCCTGGCTGCTATGATTCGTTCATTGGCTGGTTTGTAGCATAACAGTGGCTTTTTTTGTTAAGAAGGAAACCAACTCCTGCTTTATGTTTGGTGTCATGCCATGACCATATGACTTCATATCTATTTCTCTTTCTTGCTATGTCCATTGCAACTCTGCCAGTCCTAGTATATCACACTGATATCTCTTCATTTCCTCGCGATGTAATTCTAGTTTTCCTGACATCCAAAGTGGCCGTACATTTCATATTCCTATTGATAATAGTTCTGTTAGTTTCAGTTTCTGTTTCCTTTCGATATCCCACTTTTCGATCCAACCCCTGATTGCTCGATTGGTATTATGGACCTTTGTTGATATGGACGACGTCTGAGCAGGCATGTTGCAGCTGTTGATTGTACAGCCATCAGATAACAATTGTGTTTTTTCTTTACAGTCAGAGCATCGACCCTCCTCCTCCTCCATTGAATGGAGGCTTTTGGAAAAAGCCTCCATTCAATGGCAGCTTTTTGCTTTGCTTCCTAGCAAATCAGAATTAACTTACAGCAGATTATTCAGTGTCTTAAGGGGCTTATGTTCATCATTAGATCCTGAAACATTAATGGTTGACTTCCAGAAAGCAAAAAGCAACTATCAATGCTTTTTCTAATATATTTACATCAACAACTATAAATGACTGTTTATTTCATATGGCACAAAATCTTTATTGCAAAATTGTTATCATTGGTTTGAAGTTACGCTATCCAACAGATGCTGAATTCAACATGAAAATTAAATGCTTCATAGCATTAGCATTTCTTCCTATGCTCAGCATCTCTTTTAATTTGCACAATTTTTAAATAATTTCATTATGTTATGTATCACTGACATTCACCTTAATAAAGATTTGCCTTTTTAATGATTTTATAATACCCTTTATCATCCATTGATTATTTACAAAAATTAATGTAAAATGTCTAAGGCCGAATTTTCCGGCCACAATTCCAGAGATAGTAAAAGAACTATATAAAGACCAAAAAGACATTAGGATGATATTAAAGTGATAGATGGAATTCAGTGGCATAGAAAAGCTCAAGATAGAATTTAATAGAGGAGTTTGAGGGAGGCCTTCGTACAACAGTAGACAGAAAATGGCTGATGATGATATAAGAGGTCCAACACAAAAAAAACAAAACTAACCCTATAGCTTGGGAATGGAGGGTGGGAGGGGAGAGACAAAGAGATGGTTATAAAGAGCATCTTCTAATCTGTCACCACGAGACAAGGCTCAACTCCATCGCTTTACTCAGTACGAGTGGAAGCGTGTTCAAATATAGACATTTTCTTACCCTTGGTTGGAAAATGTTGGAGTGCAACAGTGAACAGTGAGTTAACATCAAGTTTCTTGTGAAAAGGAAGAAATCCACAATGGAAACTTTTCAATTATTGACTGAAGCTTATGGTGAAGAGTGCATGTCTTGTGCATGCATTTTTGAATGGCACAAACAATTTTCAGAAGGCAGAGAAAGCATGAAAGATGATGATTGCCCAGGCTGCCCACCACGCACAGAAGTTACCAATGACAACATTAAAAAAGTACAAGATGTGATTCGAAAAGACAGAAGGTTGGGTGTTCGAGATGTAGCTGAGAAAGTTCATTTGGACAGGGAAAGTGTTCAATGCATTTAAACAGAAGTATTGAACATGAAAAAGGTTTGTACAAAATGGTTCCAAAAAATGTTGTCAGATGAACAAAAAGAATGTTGCAAGGAACTATGTTGGGGCCTTTTGCAACACATTAAGAATGAACCAGATTTGTTGAATTCAGTAATTACTTGTGATGAAACTTGGATATTTATGTATGATTCAGAAACCAAGCAACAATCAATGCAAAGGAAGTCAGCAACATTTCCAAGACCAAAAAAAGGACACGAGTCACTTGAAGTTCAAGGCCATGTTGATTGTTTTCTTCGATATCTAGGGCACTGTAATGGCAGAGTGGGTTCCCAGCAGCTAGACAGTAAATCAACAGTATTACCTTGAATTCTTGATGAAACTGTGTGAGAAGGAAACATCCAGAATTGTGGAGAAATGGCTGAATTTTGCAGCAAGACAATGCGCCAGCCAACAATGCTTTGTCTGTGAAGCATTTTTTTTAGCTAATCACAACATCACTGGGCTTGAGCACCCACCCTATTCACCAGACCTAACTCCCTGTGACTTCTACTTCTTCCCAAAGATCAAGTTGGTGTTCAAAGGACCCATTTTTTGTCGGTAGAAGATGTGAAAGCAAAAACGATGGAGATCCTTAATAGCCTTTCAGAAAATGATCTGCAGAATTGCTTTGAACTTTGGCAGCATTCTATGCAGCTGTGTGTGTCAACTCAGAAGATAACTATTTTGAAGCAGATCATAGTTGATTTTCTCAATTTGTTAAATAAAAAGAGATACAGGCACAGTCTTGTTTTTTCAGTGTCAGACCTTATATTATATAAGAATGTAGTTTTGACCTGAAGTTGTGAATGAAAGCATACCTTGTTTAATTTGATTTTCCTGATGAAAATATACATTTGCTTTAGATTAATGAATAATGCAGATGATATTGCTGAAAATTAAAATTAAATATATACATAACTGTAATTTTTATGAAATACTTTTTTTTATTTTGTATATGTATGTATGTATACTACCAGAGCTCACAAGATTTTACTAGGTAAATACAAACCATACAGTTTCATAATACATATAGATTATCAATAAATACAGACCTTGTTGATATTTTGAAGATGCAATTTGTGTCTGATATCTCATTCTTGATGATCTGTCTGAACTTATATCTGCTATTTTACCAGAACCTATACGTGCATCTTTATCTGAATTAATTTGTGATGCAACAGTATCTTCCAACACCACAAGGGTAGCCATAAGTCTCAATAAATGCACCTAAACAGGGGAAGGAAAGGATGATAGTATGAATATCAAAAATCAGTGGATCTACAGAAAAATTAAATAATCACAAATTGATATTATTGATATATCATTTAATACTACACTAGGCCCTCGAATTAATAAACTCTGAATTAACAAACAAAATATTTCTGTCCTAATGGAAAAATTTCAAATCTTTTTATTTTATTTTAATTTTAATTCACAAACAGAGCACACTAAAAAGTTGGGTCAATGAGTCAAAATTGTCTTATCATGCATCCAGTGATGGGGTCGGGGTAGTACATCATGAACGAGGGGAGGCTGAAAAGTTCTGATAAACACATAGAACAAAAATAATATTAAAGCAACTGACACAATCACAAGAAAAAATATATCTTAAACCCTTTAACTTTAACACCCATGTTTCATTAAATTCTAATTATTTGTTCTTTCTTTTAGGATATATAAGAAGACATGTCAGAGGTTTCGAAGAAATTTATGAGTCACCTAAAGTCTCTTTGCATGAGACTTTAGGTGACTATGCCTTAACATATGCAACAGTTGCCAGATGGGTGGCCAAGTTTAAAACTAGGCATCCTGAGATAACAGTATGCCCTGAGATCAGGAGGACCTTCCACAGAAACAATTGATGTCCTACAAAGATAATAAGCCGAAAGGCTATTTTACTGGCGAATTTGTTAATTAAGAGGGAGATGTTAAATCCCGTTTTATTTTATAGCCAGGTACAAAATATAAAATAAAACAGGATTTAACATCTCCTTCTTAATTAATTGGTGTCCTATTTTTAGTATTACAATTCTTATTTTTGATTTACAATACTGGATTTTTTACAGTCCTGTTTATAGTTATTCTTGGTGAGGAAGGTCGAATATATACCTTCCATATGTTTGGGATTTTTAGACCATCGTTGTTCAGATTGGGGTGGTTGATAATAATCTCACAGGCTTCCTTGAATTTCGGTTCATACCATGTTCTAGTGTGATGTAGACAGCTGGTGGTTTTCCAATCAATTCTGTGTAAGGTATTCAGGGCATGATCAGGAAGGCCAGCTTCACCATAATTATTATATTTAATGTGTCGTTTATGTTCTTTTTGTCTAATAGGAATAGTGCGTCCTGTTTCTCCTATATATGGTATGTTGCAAGTACAATAAATCCGGTATACTCCAGGGTGAGCTAGTGGAGGGAGTGGGTCTTTGGATGAGTTGAGTAACCTTTTTAGTTTTGCAGGAGGTTTAAAGGCCGCTTTGAGGTTGTACTTTTGTAGTACTCTGTTTATCTAGTCTGATATTCCTTTAATGGTTATAGTTTTACTGTAGTCTGGTTTGTCTTTGTTTGGTTTGACCTTCCTCACCAAGAACAACTATAAACAGAACTGTAAAAAATCCAGTATTGTAAATCAAAAATAAGAATTGTAATACTAAAAACAGGACACCAATTGTTTCTGAAAGAAAACCATTTAAAAGAATGTTTATTCCTGTTATTGTAAAATAGAATTTAGCTTGATGTAAATTTTTTTTTTTCTCTACAAAACCACAATAAAAAACAAAGACAAACCAGACTACAGTAAAACTATAACCATTCCCTACATTAAAGGAATATCAGACAAGATAAACAGAGTACTACAAAAGTACAACCTCAAAGCCACCGTTAAACCTCCTGCAAAACTAAAAAGGTTACTCAACTCATCCAAAGACCCACTCCCTCCACTAGCTCACCCTGGAGTATACCGGATTTATTGTACTTGCAACATACTATATATAGGAGAAACAGGACGCACTATTCCTATTAGACAAAAAGAACATAAACGACACATTAAATATAATAATTATGGTGAAGCTGGCCTTTCTGATCATGCCCTGAATACCTTACACAGAATTGACTGGTAAACCACCAGCTGTCTACATCACACTAGAACATGGTATGAACCGAAATTCAAGGAAGACTGTGAGATTATTATCAACCACCCCAATCTGAACAACAATGATGGTCTAAAAATCCCAAACATATGGAAGGTATATATTCGACCTTCCTCACCAAGAACAACTATAAACAGGACTGTAAAAAATCCAGTATTGTAAATCAAAAATAAGAATTGTAATACTAAATTAAAGCTTGTCCTGTATATTTATGTATGCTCCAGATGATGATCTTGATGTGAAGATCGAAACATCGAGATAATTAAAAAAGGTTTTTTTAACATGGTTGTAAACTCCATAAAATTTTTAAAATGAATGCTGATCACCGTGTAACCCTAAAAGAAAGGACCTTCCACAGTGATTATTTGAAAACATTGATGCAGTACATGCCATGATCCTTTGATGATAGACGAATACTATCCAAAAACATTGCAAAGACTCTGGGGATAGCTAGGGAATGAGTTGGGGTCATTATCCACCAACATCTGGACCTGCATAAGCTCTCAACAAAGTGGGTCCTCAAATGTTTGAATGCCGACCAAATGAGGGAATGTGTGCTGTCATCGCAAGAGATTTTGGGTGATTTTGAGAAATCAGGTGCAAATTTTTTTGGCTCATATTGTGACTGTTGATGTATTTATATATCAAAGTGGTTGAAGATGAAAAAACCTAGAGGAAGCAGTGTACAAGTGGTTTGTTCAGCAGCGCTCAAGTGGTGTTGATGTTAGAGATGTTGAGTTAAAGTCAGATACTGAAAAGCTTGCTAAGCATATGGGCCTAAAATTTCTTAATATATATTATAATAATATTTTATTCATACTTATACATTATAATAACATTTTAATACATTATATAATATTGTAAGATAGCAGACACCCTCCCTTCCTTCCAGTTAGTCCATTAAATTGAGGGCCTACCGTACTTATCAATTTCATCACTTAAAATCCATCAATAAATTCTATGCAAATTATTATTAAAAAAAGTTGAATTATTGATAAAGATTAACATCTGATGTACTTATTCATTTTCTGGGAATAAAAATATTTGCATTCAAAGGAAAATGGTGCCTCAAGTTATTATATTACAGTCATATTATATTGTGTAATGTGGCATGATTATCTGCTATCATACTTTTTGATCGTCTTCTACCAATGATACCAAACAGCAGCAAAAAAACTGCATTGTTTTTCACTCAACACATTGCTTTTCTTCTGTTCAGTTGCTTATGTATAAAATTTCAAACATACCCAAACTTGGATTACTTCTCTTACATTGAGGAAGTGCACCTAACTCCTCTCTAAAAATGCTTGATGCAGTTCAGAAGAGAGTGGTTCAGTTGATTAATGACCTCTCACTCACACTCTCTATTCAGCCATTGTTTCATAGATGGTCAGTTTTTGCAATGTGTTGTCTCTTCTATGGATATTTCCATAATTACTGTTCAGCAGAACTTGCATTCATTATGCCCTCCTCCCATTTCTGCCTAACCCTATGGAACATGAGCAGCAACTGCTCACCATCCCTTTAGCTGAACTGCAGACTCACCAAACTTGTTACTCCCATTTGTCTTATTTCATCTACCTCAGTTTTGTGGCTCAGCCTTCACATGAATTAATTCGCCAAGACTACAACCTCCAGCTGTTTAAGAATATAAACAAGTTCATTGTTCTTGACCCTAACTCACACAAGGCATTTATTTGCTATAAGTCTTTATGGTTTTTATATAAAAACCATAATGTGGGATTTTATATAAAAAATAAAAATAAAATAAAAAATTTTAAAAATAATAATAAAAAATTAAAAGCACCAAGATTGAAAGATGGACAAGTTATCTGAACAGAGAGCACTACTGGAGATAGTTTTCGGCATTGAGACCACATGTTTATTAAACATGTAGACAAAGAACCTCACACTTAATGGTTTTGAACCCAAGACAATCAAAAAAAATTCTTAACACAGCTCCTATAACTCCCTTATCAAAACAAGATGTAATTCAAGATTGCAATCAAGCTGCCGTACATCAAGAATGTCATGGACAAATTGGCTACATTGCTCTGCAAGTACGACATAAAAGTGGCTTTTCGTCCTTTACAAAAAATATCAAGATTCCTACATCCACCAAAACCTCCGCATCATCCCATGAAAAAAACCAGGTGTCTATCAGACTCACTGTTCTTGTGGCATTTGTTACATAGGCCAGACAGGAAGGTCAGGAGAAATCCACATGGCTAAACATATAAAAGACGTTGAAAAAAGAAGGGAACACAAATCAGGCTCAGCATTCCACACAGCTACTAATGACCATCAAGTACTCTGGCAACAGACAAACATGTCATATGTTGATAAGAACTGTTTCACGAGAAAATTTTACATCAAGTCTGTCTGCCTTTATCAAAAATTTAACTGCCTTGGACCTCAGATATAACACATGTGAGCCACAGAATGGCAACAACTAGCATTGTTCCAACAAGCATACAGTAACGAATGTATCATTTTGTATTTGGGTTCTCAATTAACGAACAGTTGTGAAGTCAAAAAAACATGTAATATAGTTATCATGTAATAAAAACATGGAAAATAAGATGCAGAAATATAAGTAGGTGATCATTGCAAGGTTTTATAATCATTTTGTTATTGTAAAATCTCTCATGATATGTAACTATGTGACTTATCATGTTTGCTTTTACATGCTTTTTTAAGATGAATGTACTTAGAGAAATGTTAATAATAAATGAGCCTTTGTGAAAATAATGTGGTAATTGACGTCATCATGTAACTTTGCTAACTCATATCTAATCAGTAAGTCTAATTCTAAGAACAGTGAAGAATTCTAAGAATTGACATATATGGCAATTTCAAAAGATGCACGAAGTATGACATCATCAAGTCTGAAGGTCAATACATGACTATATATGGAAAGTTCGAGAAACATGCACGCATGTACAACGCAAGTCTGGATGTATATAAGACAAGACACCAAGATGGAATAGGGTCCTAGGATTTTCATCTTCTCTTACCTGGGTTCGCCGCCATGTAAGGTCCATTGTCGGTCATTGAAAGAGAAGCATCATGGGTCTTAGGGTTTTCACTTTCTCTTACCTGGGTCCACCTCCATGTTAGGTCCGTTGTCAGTCATTTAAAGAGAAATGTCGTCTGTCTTAGGGTTCTCAACCTTCTCTTACCTGGGTCTGCCATCAGTAATCTAAAGAAAAGCATTGTAGGTTCTGAGTCTTCTACCTGGGTCCATTGCCACGTGAGGTCTGCTCTTAGAAATCGAAAAGAAAAAGCTGCACATTGCTGCCATATTAAGTCCTATAGGGCATGGAATTGTAAAATTTGATGCAGTAGAGATTTTCCTTTTCCTTGCATCGACTTTTACAGAGGTCTCATCTCGTAAACAAGCTAAACTAACTGCGTATTAACGTTATAAATAATCTTAAAAGCCCATGTATTTAACCCCAAGAAATTAACATGCAAGATTGTACAAAACAGAAAATGTCTAAATGTAAGGTTTAAGGGCAATGCCTTAGAAATCAGCATTGTATTGATGTCGAAATTTGTATATAGTGTAAGTGAAATTTAATGTGGTCAACGTCAGCCTGCTACCACCTTCAAGGTCTGTGGTAACCTTTTTGAAAATAGGATTAAGTGTGCATATTTGGTGAGAACTAAAAGTGAGCTTTAATGTGAAGGTCAAGACAGTTTGCACGGGAATGTTCGGGGGGTCGCGACCCTTCGTCCAGAGACCCGAGAAAAATTGTATAAAAGTCATCGAAGAATGAAGAAAGAGTTCGACACCAGAGAAAAAGGAAGGAAGGGAGGAAGAGAGGAGAGAACTTCAGAAGGAGTCGAAATGCCGTGTTTGTCAGTCCAGATGAAGTCGCGAAGGACAGCCACTGGAGTCGTGAACCTACCGAGGGAGAAGAGGAGCAGGACCAGCATGCATTCCCAATAGGACAATCTGCTGAGTGCCTCGTTCATCAGACACCCTTCGGCCGATTCATAGACATCGGGAAAAATGAGCTCCAGGCCCCGCGAGTCATACTGAGTGAAGCGACGGTGACAATTAAATCTCTACATGGAAGTAAAAACCTGAAGAGGAAGAGAAGCCCAAGGAAGGAACCTAAGAAGGAATCAGGAACGAGTGCATAATAGAGTTATAGAAGACGTGTGAGTTGATTTCATTGTGTTTGCTTATGATATGCGAAACTGTCTGAGAAGGGCTGATAAGTTTCTTTATGAGTTGTTATACCTAGTCTAAGAATAGTTTGTTTACAGTTACAGTTAGAATTACTAGTTACAAATAACAGAGCATGATAATCCTTGAATTGTAATGGGCTGATAGTTTTTATTTTTGAACGTTGATAAAAATATAATATGTTGCATGTCTCTAAGCATTTTCTAAAATGTTATATTTCTCTAAGTTTTAAGCTTAAACTGAAGTAGGAGAGAATCTTTCCCTATTGTAGGATGATGTATAATTACAGTTTAGTGTAAATAAATATGTTTGTTTTGTTTACAAAGTGTGCCACCTGATCTTCACGCAATGCACTGTTTCGAAATAAACACGAACCTGTGAGTGAAGGAATTTGATGTTAACCACGATAATATCCTAAGAAAGGCTTTAGGATAATTTCAGAGTGAACTCTACTGGAAGTATTACTATATCTTATACCACAAGGAGAGCACTAGTGGCGCAATCAATTAATCTAAATAAATTTCTAGAATTCTCCTGGTTTAGGAAAAATATTAAGAGTAGAGTAAAATTAATAAAGAATAGGAAGTTAAAATAGTAAAGGATAAAGAGTTAAGAAGGCAGTAGAGATAATTTAATGAGAGAATACAAGAGAGAAGATTAATTAAATAAATTAATAATAGAAAAATAAAGATATAGAGAAAGTTTACAAATGTGCAGAAGCATAGAATAATAAGTGCAAATAAACTTACGTTTACAGAATAATCGACGACTCGGACAAGGAAGAAATTTGGCAGAAAATCAAGAACGAGCCAGCAGAAGGAAAGAAAGACAAGAAGGAGAACTTAGTGAACAAGATTCATGTAAAAAGGTAGTGCTAAATGAGAATTGTAAGTAGTTATATATGTGATAATTCCGAACAAGAGGGTACATCAAATGTGTCTGTTTATGGGTGCAATAAGATAATGTAAATTGATATTGAATTAAAATTACTCAAGGTATGCCTTATTGTCAGTTAATGTATATATGACTGGCAGCATATTGTAGATTGTGAATTAGCTTTAAAGGAAGGAAATTAGAACTAAGTTTGAATTAGGAAGAATTGAGAATAACAAAAGAATTGTAACGAAACTGTATATATATGTTAATGTGAATCATACTGTAAATATTCCTTCTTAATTTAATTAAATGGTTTGTGAACAACACATTGGACTGATTCTGTCAATGCACTATCCTGAAAATTTCGAACCTGCATAAGATAAAAGTTTATGTGAGCAATAATTAAGCCACGACTAATTTAAGGTAAAGATTAATGTAAGTGGGAATACAAACAACATCTGCTTTGTCTTTAGTTTAAAATCTTATAATCTCACACTCAATACATAGTCTAACTGGTGCAGTCATAAAACAGATAAATTTATCAGACTACAGAGCATGAGAATGTAGGATCAAGTAGAAATAAATAAATGGTGGAAACCGATAATTAAGGCAGTTGACCATTCATGACAATTCACAAAGTTTTAAGTAAAAGAACAACAAAGACAAGGCAGGGTTGAGAAATACGTTATAAAACGGTTTATGACATTATATTTAGAAGATTATCTCAATATGTACTTCACAGGTTAGATGAAATATTGGAAGAATTAAAATGAAAAGTTGTTAATCCTTTATCGGTACTAGTTATACTCCATTAAACCTCCAAAATCCTCTCTACACTTAAGGCTTAACACACAGATTTGTGAACTGTCTTTGTGGTATATTCACACTTTTAGAAATTTAACTACAAACAATTAGAGAATTTCTCCTAACTATCAGTGAATTATATAACAAAAGTAAAGATTATTTTTCCTTCTAACACAACATTGGTTTCTTTAGAAAACACATGAAATGATTTGTCCCATGCCTGACATGCCAAAATGGAAGTCAAAGATGATTTGTCACATTTTATTCCATGGGCAACTATTGAAAGATATAATTTGTGTCCCACCGAGTGTGAAACATGTTAATATAACACTTATCCTGCTATGCCCTCAGTATGAAATGAGTAACCTTACACTTCGCAACATTGAACTGACATTTGTGATTGTCATCTGCACAATATAATCAGTTTGTTTATGTCAATTTGCAGGAATTCTGTATTGGAAATAGGAAGTAATTTTCCTAATTTACAAGCTTTGATATAATGTCATCTCAAGCAGTGTGCACAGATACGGTGCAGCAAGTTTAGATAAAACGGATAGACATATGAAAAGATCCAGCAGCAGCAAGTAACAAAGTTGATAAATGACCTATGGAATTTTGCATGTTAGGACTGATTAAGGGAATGTGATATTCAATGTTTGAGACACAGAGGCAAGGAAATGTAGAAACTTATTCAGGAAGATGGCTATGGGTATGGTTAGGAAGCATGCTACAAGTTCTCATGGCATGTAATGTGTGTGTGTAGACTGGGTTACTCTTAGGTGATGTGTTTTTGTTTTTTTTTGATAAATATATTCAAAGAGAGGTGTGACTGGTATTTAGATCTGAGTGAGTGAAAGGATTCTCCATTCTTCAATGAAACCTTTGAATCATTAGAGGACACTGCATAATAATAATAATAAGGTTGTCACTTCAAACAGTGCAAATGAAACCAAAATCGAAATCATCATATCATCATCATGCATATCAAGGATTTAGGCATAGCGTGGCCTGTTCTGGCCTTAGAAGTAATCGTTGAATCTTTTAAGAGGATGTCCTGGTTTTCTTTTTCCTAATGGCTTGTACTTTAAGGCTTGTTTTGGTAATTTTTCTATTTTCATTCTTTGAACGTGTTCCATCCATTTATGTTTATATTTTTTAATTTTTTTCGATTACTGGTTCTTGGTTTAATTCTTTCATAATTTCTTTGTTTCTTTTGTGATCAACTAGGGTATTCTTTGCAGTTTTTCTCATAAACTTCATATTTGCTGTTATTAATCTTTGTTTGTCTTTTTGTTTTATTGTCCAGATTTTGCTTCCATACATTAAGACTGGTAGGGCTAATGAATTATATACTTTTAGTCTGGTTTGTTTTTGAACTAGGTTTGGTTTAAATATAGAGTTAATTACACCTGTTATTTTTAAATATTTTGCAATTTTTACGTTTATATCTTTTTCATTTTTTTCATATGTGGTCATACATCCTGGGTAGTTAAATGAATTCATCTGCTCTAAGATCTTATTATCTATTACTATTTTGGTTTTTGCTGGATTGTGTCCTTTAAAGGCCATAGTTTTGATTTTTCTGTTGATATTATCATACCATAATCTTTGGCTATCTCATTTAGATCTAAAATAGCTTTCTGTAAGTTATCTTCAAAATTTGTAATTATTATTTGGTCATCTGCAAAAAGGAGAGTGTTTAAGTTCACAGTAGGAGAAAGTTTAATACCTTGATGTAAATTTTTATTCCATTTTATTATTTCATTTAAGTAAATATTAAAAAAAGTTGCTGAGAGGGGACAACCCTGTTGGACCCCTTGGTTTATCTCTCTCGTATATGATAGCTCATGATTTAATCTTATTTGTATTTGATTATTTTCATATATTCTTATAGCTTTTACGATATTATTTGGTATTTGTCTTTCTTTTAATATGTTAAATAAAATTCTTCTTTTAACTTTGTCAAATGCTTTTTCAAAGTTAATAAATGCAATATGTGTTTCTAAATTGTATTCTCTTCTTTTCTCTATTATTAATTTTAGGCAAAAAGCCGGGTCTATACATGATCGTCCTTTACTAAATCCATTCTGTACTTCTAAAATAAAGTTTTCGGAATACTGTATTTCATTAGTTTGCTATTTAAAATTCTGCTAGATATTTTGTAACAGGAATTTAGTATACTTATACCTCTATAGTTTTTAGGTCATCTCTACTACCTTTTTTTAAAGATAGGAATCACAATTGCTTTTTCCATTGTAGTTACCAGTTGTAGAGATTTCATTTAAAAATATTAGGAGTCTTTCTTTGAATCTTGTTCCTGCATATGACTTAAACAAATTTTAATAAAAATCTTATATATAAAATTTCATTAAACTGTAGATAGTCTATACAGAATTATAATTCAAGTTTAAATCATTTTGCTAATAATCATGTGCCACTTGAAACCACAAGTGAATCACATGAACATCTTGGGTATGTGGTGCATATCATAAATCCAAAACACATAACACATATAACTAAAAAATCAACCACTTTTGACTGCCATTCTTCTTTCTGGGTGGGATCCTTAAAGAAATAATTTGGATAGAATAATACATATTATAATATTTTAAAATGGAAGGAAAAGTATCAACAGATCTCAAACTAAATGGAAAAAGTTTGTATTCTAACAAACGAAGTTTCTGATTTCAAAAATCCATATTTCAGAGCCTTTTTCTAATTATTATATTATAAAAATTAGCAAAACATTTAATTCTGGAAGAATGGAAGGTTAAAAAAAAAAGTGATTTCTTAGGCAAGCAAATTTCATTGCAGTTATGTGGCACATGCATAGACTCACAATTAAACTGTGTACTCTGATAATCATTAAATTAAACAAATCCACTAATGAGTTTTTTTTTTTTCCAAATTAGAAACCCAACTACTTTTGGCTTTCTAATTGAAAAAATATTATACTTTTATAAAAACAGAATGAATGACAAGAAGACATGTTTCTTAAATAAAGAACTCTCCCACTGAATGGGGGGGGGGGGGGGGGACCTTGTTATATATCAAGCCTTTCTGTTGGATTGGAAAGAATACTATGCCCAAAAAAGAAATACTATTCTTGTTTTGATCCATATTTTGCACAAACATAAGCAAACAAAATATGTATATGAAATATATCCAAAAAATCACACATATATATATATATATATATATATGCCGGCCTGGTTGGCAGAGTGGCTAGTGTATTTCCTCTCCAACTAATAGGTCATGGATTAGAATACCACTGTGGGCATGGATATTTGTGATTGTTTTTGGGTGGGAGATGAAAATAGCCAAAAGATATTTTCTTCTGGAAAGACTGTATAAAGAAAGTTGGGAAGCACACATTCACAATCCTTACCTTAACAAAAACGATTGTCTTAAACTTCCTCAAATTTTGGGAAGTTATCGTATGATACTGCCCATTCATGTGTTTCATAAATTGTAATTAATTAATTAACTGTTTATATTTAAACTATTTTACTATTTATTTTAATTTATTTCTTGATATCTATTAATGCAGATGGAGTTATTCTCCTGCAGTCCTCAGTACATGTAATATCATGAACTTTTATTTTAATTAGTGGAATTGTTGTGGTTCTCCTCCTACAGTGCAGGGATGGCCAACCTATGGCTCATGCACCAAAAGTGCTGCATTGCACTCCAATGATAAAAATAAAAAAGTAAATCTATTTATGCAAATAAAAGTATTAACCAAAAACCGATTTGTAGAAAAAAAAGCTAAAATTTAGTAATTATTTTTAGCGATTTTATTGTTTCGTGCACATCTTTTGCACATTCACTTGTTTGATCCTGAAGAGCCAAACATTAGCAACAGCAGTGTGTGGCAGAGGTTTTTATCAGTCAGTTTACAGTTGATACAAATTGAACATTTGTACTTTTTTGAAAATTAAGGCTTGTTTTTACATTCAGTTATTACCAATCACAGTGCAAAAGAAAATGAGCAAAAGAAAAACAGGTGATAATAAGTGTGAATTCATTGAAGAGTGGGAAAATGAGTTCTTATTAATAGTGAATCCATCAGGCAAACTGTTTGTGCACTGTTTGTGAAAACACTTTCTCACATAATAAAAGACATGATCTTAATAAACACTATAAAACACAACATCAGACTGAAACAGAAGGAAAACTGAAAGTAGTACTTGGGTCTGCGTTACAGAGAGAGAATCTTGTTTTTATATTAAATCAATATATCATGACTATATTAACATATTTTAGTGAGAATTTTTAAGGGAACAAGAGTTAAATGGTACACCTGAACCCGTACATGAAAAAATTGGCACATGGAATGTAAAAGGTTGGCCACCCCTGCTGTAGTGTATCAAAATGGCTATGAAATACAGCTGAAAATTCTACAAATAAACAAATTTTATGTAAGTGACTTCCTTAATTATTAAGTATTATAAGCCCTATATTGGAGATCTACTGCAATCATCCAACCTTTGTTCTTCAATCTATTCTCAAATCCTTTCAGGCCTCCAATAAGAAGGGTAGTCACATAGTCACACAACAAATGATGAAAACTAATACTTCAAGACTTCTACAAACATCCATGTTCACAGTCAGATTATACAACCATATATCTGTGTATCTCTGAATCGTTCATTACCATGCATGACTCAACTAAATATCATTTCCTGAAGCAATATCAAACCACAGATTAAGATAACTGTTAGATGCAAGAAAAGATAAGCCAGTTTATTATAAACCTATTAAATGAGGCAGAAATTGCAGATAATAATGCACTTTCATAATGCAATTGGAAGAACAACAGTATGTTGCACCCATTGATTGGAAAAGGGCCTAATTTCGATTCTCGTCATGATGAGAGGAATCTTTTTATGGATTTTTTCTTTCAATTGAAGGCGAGATAGCCAATCTCATACAGAGGCAGCAGGATTTTTTCTCATGGAAACTCAGGTTTTTCAGCCCACTTACAGACAGACAAATCGACCCTGAGGACACACATAATTTACACAGAAAAAAATACTAGTAGTGGTGGCGGACAGTAGATGCCATTGGTGTAAGTGGTGGAGACGGAGAGTTGTAGAGTAGGTGCCCTCCTTCGATGAGTCTTTGAACTCCTTGGAGGTATCATGTAATAATAACAGAAGTGATACTAAATCATTATATCATATTACAAGAACAATGACAGGCAAAAAAAGAAGAGATATTATTAAAGAAAAAACAAGGAAATAAACAATAATAAAAAGAAAATATAAATATGAGTAGAATACTTCAAAGAGATTATGAACAGAGAAAAATAAATAGTAATCAGGTAATGCCTGTTGTTGTTGTTGAGTCCATTGAAGAGCTTCTAGATATCACCGTGGATCTTTAGAGCTGCTTTGGCAATCTGTTGAACTTTGATGGAGTAAACCTTTCTCTAGGGGTTATTGTCAATTTTCTGTAGAGCAGCAGCAATTGCTGGACAAGAATAAATATGGACAGGTGTTAGTTCAACTCCTGGACAGTTTTTTGCATGTTTTGTAGCTCCTACTACCATCTGGCTGAATTTTCATGCCTTTAAAATGCTCCATCCTTAGTCTGGTGATGATTGTGTTATTTCTCTATTTTCATTAATTTCACCGATTTCAATCTTCTTCTTCTTGATAGTTTGTTTTACCAATCTTATTTTGGCGACAGATTAGTATTAGTTAGTGATAGCGGGTGTAATTTCTAAGGTAAGTATCTTGCATTTTGGGTTGGTCTGTCTGCTCTTTCATTGCCTTCAATATTTACATGGGCTGGCATCCACTGCAGTGTGCAGTTCTTATTTTTCAAATTTAAGGTTATTAGTAGTTCATGAATTTCCTGTGTGAGTTTTGTTTTTCCGTTTTTTAATGCCTCAAGTGCAGATTTCGAGTCACTGTAGATGGTTATTTCTTCTGTAATGTTTATTACTGGATTTGAGAGAGAGAATTTGAGAGCTGTTTGTATGGCTGTTAACTCTCAAGTAAAGTTTGAAGCTATTTTGCCAGCTGTGGTTTTGATTTGCATTTCCTCGCCTCCAGGTAGAGTTAGAAAACCCCCCTGAACCTCCTTGGTTGAGTGCTTTATCAGATGATCCATCAGTGTAGGCAATGACATGGTTTGAATTATTTAAGTGATGTATAGTGTCAAGTCCTTTTCTTTTATTTTCTTGCTGTGACTCCTTTTTTGAACAAGGTTCGAGGAGATTTAAGTTTATCATTGTGTTTTTTGGTAGAATAGTGGAAAAGATTTCATTGTTTATTTCTTATTGACTTAGAGCACAAATCATAAACAAACAAACAAAAAAAAAGACATACTATGAATGGTCACATTTTAGAAACAGTGGAGAACTTTAATTACCTAGGATCGATAATAAATAAACAGAGAGGATCAGAAGATATAAAATCCAACATAAAAATGGCACAAATCATTTTTAACATATTAAGGAAAATATGATCAAAGCAAACAGGCTTAAAACACAAAATCAGGTTGTTATTATTATTATGAGCTACGCTATGGAGTCCTTACACTCACTGAAGGAGCTCCTAAACATCATGGCAAGCACTAACCAACATTTGTGCAGTATCTATCATACTTTGCTCTGAACTCATTCACAGTCATAGAAATAACAACACTTTGGCAACCTGTTCCACACACACCACTCTTCAAGCAAAAAATTCGGTTACCTTCCTACCATCGTCATTCATTAAAATCATTCTGCCATAAACATTCTTTCTTTGACCTCCCTCCATAATGTAATAACAGCATACATTTCCTAGGAAATGTGTTTTTACATTATGGAAAATACCTAAGAATAGCGATCTGAACTTTCCTCACCTTTGCAACGAGTTGTCCAGTATCGTACTACGTACTAGGGTCACTTGCATTAGCTCACGCTAGTGTTTGCCGATACTTTATATTTTACTATATTCGGCATGAAACTCTCTGATTCCAATCTTTGAGTTTCTCATTCGGTTTTGAAACAATGTGGATTTTATATCCCCTTAATTTAAAATATTCTTTCTTTTACTTGCAGCATATTGAAAGAATTGTTTAGGATTATCTTTGGCCTGCACTGCTTATTTCCTTTCATACTCTGCTTTTGCCTCTCTTACCACACCAGTTACCTTCTGGCCTGTACTTTGTACTGCTCATGTGTCTGCTAGTCACCTTTCTCCTTGAATTCCCTCCACAATTTTTTTTTTTCCCAGCTCCAGCTTAATAATGATATTAATCCATTTAACTCCAATTTCATTTACTCTCCTGACTCTAGATATGCAGTCTGCCATTACTTTCCTCAAACATTCTAATCTAATCTTCCTTCTAACCTATATTCCCAAAGTTGAAGTTCCCTATAATAGTTACCTGCCTTCCACTCATTGAGCTTATTTTTTTATGCATACTCTCAAGATGGCCTCAAATATGCTATTTTCACTGGCCTGCTATTGAACTCCTACTCTCTTTGGTTGCAGTTCATTGGCTATTATCAATAATCCTTCACTCCCCCATTCTTTTCTCTCTGTCCTCCCTGAACACACACTATACCATTCACATTCTATCCCACTAACTATATCATCTTCTGTCAGTCATGTCACACTAATGTCAATAACCTTTGGTCAGGATGAACTAACCAATATCAAAAACTCTTTTTTTCGAGTGCTTCCAGTATTAGCATACGTGAAGTGCAATAGTCCCTTAGGCCCACTGCTGTCCTTATGCTAAATTTATACTAACTATCCCATTCTAGTTTGTTACTAGTACCAATTTACGCATTTTATGCACATTTTTACACTTAAGTGCCTCACTGGTATCTGTGTACTTGCTCAATAGCTCCCGCCCCCCCCCCAAAAAAAGCTCTAGCTTCCATGATTTTGCACATCCACTTTCACTTCATTCAACAATGCTTTCCCAGACTCTGAACACCAAATCCATTCAGATGCAAACCATTTTTTTTGTATAAGTCCTTTCACCCATCAAACTCACTCCACACATCCACAAACTCCACATCATTCTTCCTGCATAACCTTTGCATTGAGTGATTTGCTGTCATGGCCTTCCTTCTCAGCTGTATACTCTGTGCAACAAACTCACTATCTTAACTCTCTCATTCTTTTCTTACTTAATACTTGTTTAATACTGTTATTATTTACTGCAAATATGAAATCAGTTCTACTCTATGCATCAGATTCATGGACAACAAAAAAAGCAATTAGGGAAAAAAATGCAAAGGTTTGTAAATAAACATTTAAGAATTTTACAAATAAGATGGCCAGAAAAGATATCCAATAAAGAATTACAGCAAAAAAAAAAACTAAACAAAATCCAATAATGTATGGCATCAATCAGAGAAAATGGAGATGGATAGGACATGCACTAAGAAAATCTCTCAAAAAGATGAAGTAAAACAAGCATTACATCAAAATCTGCAAGTAAAGAGAGGTAGACCAAAGATGAGCTACCTCTCTTCCTCCTTTCTTGCAGAGGAAGCGAGATAGATCAAAGATGAGCTGGCAAAGAGAAGATGACGACAACATCAAAGATTGGAAAGATCTGGACACAAATGAAGAGAAAAGCACAAAACAGTCAGATGGAGATCCGTGGGAGGACCTATGCTCCCAATGGAGAGAAGAGGAATAAGCACATCAAATGGGTAACAACATCTTTGTTAAAAGATCTTATATGCTGCATGCTAAAGATTTCTATATGAGCCATCTAAATGCTTATTCTTTCAGCTACTTAAATACTGTATATACATGCAGTTTATAAACAAATTATGCCAGGTTATACAATAGGAAATTCTGTGCCTTTTTATTACTACTAATGTGGTACCTACTTTGGTAAACTACAGAGTACAAAGTGATCTGTAAAGAACTATAAAATTCAATATATCTAGAGGCTACATGCTACAGTTTTCATGCAGTCTTTGCCCCATACACTCTGTCCAAATTGATGATGACCCCATTGTCAATTCACCAGATTTGGCTGTGCACCGACATGTCCAAATGTTCAGTTTCTAAGCTTGGTTTTTCAATGTGTTGATTAAATTTAAGTCTTGCTCACAATTCGAGCATCATACTAAAATGTTCCTCCAAATATCTATAAGTATTGCTAACCACTGAAAATGTTTATTCTTACTTGCAAATGTCAACTTGAATGAATAGTTTGAAATCAAGTGGAATTTAATCTTCTGCCATACTTCAAATCACTGTGAAAAACATCACTTTCACCAAGAAAGTTTTTGTATATCATGAGCACAGTAAAAAGGACTGTTCAGTTCCAAAACTGAAGTCAAACTGATCTTGCAAGATTGCTATGAAGTTAAATACAAACCATTCTTCTACCTCATTCTCCAGGAATCTCTCTTCCAGATGAAAGAAAACAGCATTTATAAAAGTTAATACTTGCTTTTATGTCTTCACTTGATAACACAGTAGCACAGAGATACTGTCCTCTAAGTTTATTATTCTTCGCTCGTGTGAAATGAAGTGCCTCAACAAGTATCGGATTATGGTTTTGAAGCAGTTAATGATGCCAGTTCTGAAAAAACATCATTCAAAATTTCTACCGTTACTTGATGTTTTTGATATTTCAGCTACTTTAAGCAGTCATTAGATATAGGATCATTCTCTTTCTCTTGCTCAAAATAATTAACAAGAGGAATGTAGTTTTTAATAACAATGGTTTGAAGCATAAAATGTCTAGACAATAAATGTACTTCATTAAGTAGTTTGAAAGCCACTGATTCACATTCAGAAGCATTCACTATTTCAGCAAATTTACACTCGTTTGTTAAAGATCGTGTTAATAGTTCTCGTTAATGTTTCAATATTCCTCATTTGCCTGATCTGTTTTTCGTGCTTCAGTGAAACCTAGGTCTTTGCAATGCACAATACAGTGCTGTAAGATTAAATGTGGATTTTCATGTTTTAGTTGACTAACTACTCAGTTCAATTTGCATAGCTTAACTGCAGAACCATCAGATGTAAACATAATCATTTTTCTGAGATCATTTTAAACTTTGATGGCAAGTACTATCATGTCAGCATTGCATCGATGTAATTAAACAATACCTCTATAATATGTTTTACATTCTGACAATTGTACTGATCTAAATTTGAAGTATAGTATTAAATGTTTTATTGCTGATATATCAATGTTCTCATCAACATCTAAAGCATGAAATGCAGCCACTGATATTTCATTTAGAGCATCACTTTGAGTGAAGCATTTATGACATTCAGAAATCTTAAAAAGAATTCCTTCTCTTTTTATTTTGAATGATAAGCATACAACTATTCATACTGATTTCCAACAGAAAGCTATCAAAATTATCTTGATTTGTTTTGCATTAGACCATTTTGGTTCAAGCCTGAAGTGCCTCTCTTCCCTTTCAGCCAGACTTTCATGAACCATGCTGACAAATCTACCTCAAAAAGAGAGGATTTTATTTCTTAATATTGCTGGAATGTCCAAATGCGACTTGCTCAACATTGTGACACTTCAAAAAAAATCAAGATTCTACAAATCATCCCCACCTTTTGACTTTTGCAAGTTGTCCTGGAAATTTTGCATATCAATAATACAAGGGCACAACTCTGTTGTCCTTGTCAGATCAAATTATTTCACTAAGGGCAACCAGCATGAGGTTCTTTGATGCTAGTATTTCAACATATTGATATATAATTTGTTTTTAAAGGAGAAATAATCAGAATTATATCAACAAATTGAAGGAAAAGCCAAGGGCAATCCTATTTCTCCTACTATCGCCAACTTCATGGAACACTTGGAACAATGCATTTTTGATAACATTTCACCAAGACCTACTCGCTGGTTCAGATACGTGGATGATATTTTAAAATTTGGAATGGCTCTTCTTCTGAGTTACATCAAATTCTTTCATTTAAAATCAGATGCACTTCATTCCAGGATCCAATTCACCTTAGAAGTAGTAAATAAGCAGTTAGCCAGATCTTTTAATTCTTCATCAACCAGATAGTAGCACAAATTTTTCAGTTTTTCGGAAGAAGACTCATACAGGTCATTATATATCCACACTGACTCTCATGATTGTCCTAGTCAAAAGGCTGGAGCTATTAGAACATTAGTGCATCATGCCCATTCTTTATGTTCTTCTGAACTGTTACAGAAAGGATTACAGCATATTAATTCCACGTTTTTATCTAATGGTTTTAAGGATTCTTTCATCAAAAGAGCTTTTAACAGTTATGGTATTTCTACTTCTTCAAATATAGAAGAAATAACTTGCATTCTTATCCCTTATGTGCCATGGCATTAGTGAACACATTGCAAAATTTTAAAACCACTGAATATTTTTGTTGACTTTTGCTTCATCAGAAAAGTTTTCACCTTTCTTGCTTCTTCTAAGCATAAACTTCCAACTCTCAATTATCCAGGAGTCTGCTCAATTTTTTGCTCTTGCAAGTTATCTTATTTTGGACAAACAGGAAAAATTTTATTTTTATTTTTTTTACTTTTTGTATCTCTCTCTGATCCTTCCAACTTTGGCATGCTTGGGAGTAAATAGGATGGCCTCCCTCACAATTAGCACATATTAATGTTTTTCTCCTGCAATCTTTGTTTTTATGGTCTCTACTGCTGCATGAGACATGGTGGCAGAGACATAACAGGCAGTTTGAGAAGACCATACTTCTGACATTTAAATCACAGAAATGGTTTGGGATGTAGAGCCTTGCTGGGCAATTGAGATGGCCTGCTTTGACAGATGTTGGTGGTTTTTGGTGTGGTGAATGTAAGGATGATGTTCCTAGTACGTACCAGGTGAGCATCCCTAAGTATGAGTATTCTCCACAATGGCTGTCATCTTGATATTTCATTTCAAAGCAGAACTCTTCATCTGGTACACTGCAGCTCCCACTCTGATATTACATACCTGGAAAACTTTAAAGTTTTGTTGGGGGTAACCATAACTGGTATTCCCCTGACAGATGTTGCACGAAGTAACTTTTCTGATCGTATCTTATTTGATGCCTCAGTGTATCTACTGAACAGAGCATCTTTATGAACTTTGGAGATCATGACAACCCTTCCAAACCCTTCTTAAGGAAGAAGGGTGACATTCTCCTGTTGAATGTATTATCAAAAAAGTGGTGTATTGATTGCAGCTTCTGATGTTTCATATTTTCTTTTTCTGTATTTTCTGTTGGTGTTTCTCTGGTTTTGTGACAGCGTTGGGACTTATTGAGGGCCCCTGATAAACAAGAGAATGAAGCAGTATTCGTTCTGAGGAGGAGTTTAGTTCAAGTACCAGCAATTCCCATCCACCATGGAGCCACAAATGAACATCCACTCTCAGGTAAGCAATAACTGCACTCAGGAGTGGAATGCCAGGCGTATTACGAATACTACTAAATGATCACAAATGTGCCAAATGCTAGGTGGGCACTGTTAGTGGACCATGGGGAAGAAGAAGACTTACTGTGATACCCTTGACACTTGTAAGGAAGCCCATTAGCAGAGTGGTCCTGGCTGGTTTGTCCAGGATAGCCCTTCTTGCCGAAGCAAAGTAGTGCACAAATACCAGGCTCCTCTTTCCAGATGTCTCTGGGTTGCACAGCAAACACAGCAGAAGGGTATTGGATCCAAGTGATGGTGGTATGAAGCCAGAATAGTACAAACGATTCAAGAAAAGAAGAGTGAAGAATACTGGAAGGAAAACAAAGAAAAAAACGAAGAATGAAAATGGCCATGGGAGGTCTCCTTAACCACGGACGAGTGTCCCATCAGGAGGAAGAAGTTCATATGAAAAAACATTTAAAAGGCACTCACAAAAAAAGGGATCCAAAGTCAGGACTAGCTATTCATAGTACAAATGGAAATTTTGAAGTAAACTGACAGCTAACAAAAGTAGCAGAAATCAAGTTCAATGGCTATGTTCAAAAATTCAAAGCTACGGATATCATCCAGTATCCAACTCTGTGCAAAAAAAGGCTTCATCCATATAATATCTTAATTTCACAAAGCTGGTTACAATGGACATACAATATGTTTTTTTAATCAAGAATGAAGAATTATTTTATTATTTTTTAACCTAACATTCTATTAAAGTTTCAGACATTATAGGTTTTTTTAAAAGCTGCTTTTGTGTAATAACTCTTCTGTAAATATTTTCCAGATGAAGAAGCACACTGCATATGTGTGAGAAACTAGTTAAATCAATAAAAAATTATGTAGTAGTAATACCTGAAATCACTGTAATATGGACAGCAGCCACAAAAGGTTAATGATGTCAATTTAATCTTCTGACCTTAATTTCATCATTATTATTATTATTTAGAACTTCCATGGAGTCATAAAACTTGTCACAGGAGGATCATCTTAGATAACAACAACACAAAGCATATCATACCATTCCTTAAACACATTAACTGTCTGCACTGTTACCACCTTCTCAGGTAATGCAATGTATGTGGTATAAACCACTTTCCATGAAAAAAAAAGATAATAATAACCAGTTCTCTTACTCACTACTTCCTTTTAACTTATAGGCATGACCTATTGACCTTGATCATTCCTCTTTTGTAAAGTGATTCATTGCTGATACTGACCAAAAATAGTCTATCAGACTTCTAACAGTTTCTGTGTGGTACTATGATTACTTTGCATTTAGTTTTCTGTGGAGTGATACTGAACATATGAACTGCTACACCTGATTTGCATATACAGTAGCATACAATACATATTTCTTATATTCTTCAAGGCAAAAGTTAGCAATTCTTGTCCATAATAGGAGAATGGAGCAACTTACTTATAATAAGCTTCGGATAATTATAATTTCATTAAAAAGTTGAATTAAATGAAGCTTCACTTGTAGGAGAAAAGAAGTAATGATATCCTGATATAAGTCTCGAAGCCAGAAAACTGAATTATTGCTCCCAAACTAAGGTAATTAAATAAATGTTCAAGGAATGCTGCTATCTCTGGTCAAGCATCAAACCCAGATGGTTATTAAAGAACGCAGCTTGTCAGCTTAAGATGATACTACAATGCATGTATACTAATGCCAGATACATGGATTACAATACCAGTAAACTGCATTTAATACTAGGATGAAACTGTTTTGCTTATAGCTGTGCAGTATAGTCTCTTTGGATAGATATTTTTTACTACGCAGAGTTATTTCCATTCCGGTACAAAACTATCAATACATGCAGGTGCTTTCTATTATTAGTTACTTTAGATATACCAACGAAATAAAGAATTTCTCTTAATTACTTGATTTTATTATTTTTATTAAGAGAGACCTCGAGGAAGTCAACAACTCATCAAGGGAGGTCACATATCACCCACACCAGCTGCTTCTTCATACTACCTGCACTCACAGCCAATGCATTCCAATCATGCACCACTCTATGAGAGAAAAATCTAGGCTCTCATCCCTTCTTCTCGACTTCCATTGGATGCCCTTATCCTCTCCCCACCCTCCATAAAATGAAAAATTCCATTTACTGGTATCCTATATGATCCTTTCAGGAAGTATATAAGCTCTCATATATTCAAGAACAAAAAATATTTTTGCACAGATACACACTAACATATAAATTTAGTTATTCTGAAGCAAAAAAGATTCTCCCCACCCCACATATATATTTGGTTTCAATGAAGCGCTTGTCATTGCCCATTGCAAACATGTTAAAGTTTCCAAGAATTTTCTTACTGACCACTAACAAGAAAAATTCCATGATTCTGTGTTCTGATTAACTGTTGAGAGAGCAGTTTCAGTTGTTTGCATATTGCGTCAAATTGTGAAAATTATATATCATAAAAAAATAAATAAAAAAAGGTGGCAAAAGTGGAAATACCATATATCTGGCTAGTTGAATAATCTGGATAAGGAAGTGTTTCTTAAAATAAGATGCAAGATATGTAATTACTGAAATTTAAAAATAAAGGTTGACCAGAACGTAAACCTGCAACACCAGTTTATTACTAGTTTAATAATTTATATGCAACATTAATGATCACCAGAAATTTATTCTTTAAGAATCAAGTGTTGAAAATAATATGCAATTATGCTAATGTTCATAATAGAATAAAAAAAATCTATCCTGAAGACAGCAAGATATAAAAGATCTTACTTTCTTTCCATGCATTTAAATAAAATTAAAAAAAAATTGCTATGTACAACAACTTACAAACCACACACATACATACATTTTGGTTTAATGAATTAAATATATTTCATTTCTATCAGAGAGACATGTCATTTCTCCCATTAGTTATTAACGTATACATTTCTAGTCATCATTAATGTTTCTGCATATGATTTGAAAGGAGAAAAGAATAGTATGAGGGAGGACATGAAAGATTTTCTGAAATAAACAAAATAAAAGAGTGAGAAATTAAGATATGAGTCTGTTGCTGCAGTATGGCAGAGCTGAGCTAAGGAGGGCCATAATTATTATTATTATGATGAACTCATCGAGCGAGGCTATATTATTAGCACCAACTGTCACACCTGTTCTTGAATCCATTCAACTGCACACACAACATCCGACAGCAATCCGTTCCAATCATGCACAACTCTATGAAAGAAAAATCTAGCCCTCACCCCCTTCTTGACAACATTCATTCTCAACTTTCAAGGATGCACTCACGTCCTTTCCCCACCTTCCAAAAAATAAAAAATTCCACCTATTGAAATTCTGTATAACCCTTTCAGAAGTTTGTAAGTCTCAATCATATTATCCCTCTTTCTGCTGTTTGCTGTTTTCTGCACATTCTCAAGTGATTATGAAGACAGCTTGAGAATGTGCAGCCTACACATTCTCAAGCTGTCTTCATAATCAGTATTCCAAAATCCTGATATAATTTTCAACACATTCCTTTACACTCTTCACTGTAACAGAATCACCATGAAAACCAGGAGACCAGACATGTGTGCAATAGTCCAAATGAGGTCTTATCAAGGCATTGTAAACAGGCAAAACAACTACCTTATCTTTACATGTCAAGGTTCATTTCAGCATTGCAATTATTCTCTGAGCTGTATTTACAATGTTTACTATATGATCATTGAACTTCAATTTCCTATCTACTAAAATTCCAAGATTCCTAGCCAGATCAGTTTATTCTAGAATAATTCACCAATAATAGTGAATGAGTGTGCATAGGTTATACAAAAGGAATGATGAAAATTTGTAGAAGTGTGGGGTGAGTTTGACAGATGAAATGGTTTATACAAGAACAATGGTTTACATCTGAATACATTTGGTGTTCAGAATCTGGAAAGAGTTGTTGAATGAAGTGAAAGTGGATGTGCAAAATCATGAAAGCCAGAGCTTTTTTTGGGGGGGGGGAAGCTGTTGAGCAAGTACAGAGATACCAGTGAGGCAGTTAAGTGTAAAAATGTGCAGAAAATGCCTAAATTAGTACTAGTGACAATGCTTTATACAGGGTGTCCCAAAATTCATGCAAGAAGTAATTTTGATAGAAAACACGGGTTTTTAATTAAAAATTGTAATTTCTTATTGATTCATAAAGTATACGGTATAGGGTTATCCATGGAATAGCATATCAAGTAAATGGCATCCATGGCTTTACTGGCACATATGCACTCTTTTGTCGAAATTTTCCATGACCATTTTGCATAAATGTGGCTGAATTTCGTTGATACAGTGCTCAATTTCCTCCTTCAAGGCATGGGTGATCGTGGGCTTGTTGGCATAAACCTTAGACTTCAAAAAACCCCAAAGAAAAAAGTCCAACAGCGTTAAGTCACATGATCTGGGTGACCAATTCTGATCACCAAAATGGGAAATTACATGACCAGGAAATGACTCATGCAGTAATTGAATTGTTTCTCGGGCTGTATGGCATGTGGCACCGTCTTGTTGAAACCACATGTCGCCCACATCCATATCTTGCAATTTAGGCACAAAAAACTGGATTATCATGTCGTGATAGCGAGCACAATTAACTGTTATTGCCTTAACAGCCGCATTTTTGAAGAAGAATGGACCGATGATGCCTCCATCCCAAAATCCGCACCAAATAGTGACACGTTGTGGATGCATTTGTTTCTCAACAATCACTCATGGATTTTCTGAACTCCAAATGCCACAATTTTGTCAATTAACGAAGCCATCAAGATGAAAATAAGCCTCATCCCTGAAGATGATTTTGTTCGAAAAATAAGCATCCACTTGTTGTTGTTCCATAATCCATTCAATGAACTCTCTTCGCTGTGTGTGGTTAGTAGGCTTCAGTTCTTGAGTCAATTGAACTTTGTAAGCATAAAGATGCAAATCTTTCGTGAGAATACGCTGTAGAGAGCTTCTCGAAATGCCCAATTCAAGACCACGGTGCCGAACTGATGTTCCTGGACTCTCAGCAACACTCTCACGAACTGCTTCGATGTTTTCTGTTGAATGATTTGTTAAAGGACAGCCAGAGTGTATAAGATCACTAATTAATCCAGTTTCCTTGAATTCTTTAATTAATCTTTTCACAGTTAATGAGTTGATGAAGTTAAATCACTATTCCGACCATATTTTGTACGAAAATTGCGAACTGTAGCTGCCAAATCTTCATTATTTTTAAAATATTGCTCAACAATGAAAATGCGTTGTTCTTTCGTGTAGCCTCCATTTTTAATAACCCTGAATTGTCAGCTGTCACGCTGTCTTTTTTTTCTCGTTGGCAACACTTTACCGCACAAATGGTGCTAAATTTAAATCTTGCGTGAATTTTGGGACACCCTGTACAAAGTAGAATGGGATAGTTAGTATAAAGCATAAGGACAGCAGTGGGCCTAGGGGGCTATTGGTTAGTGAGACATGGCTGACAGAAGACGATATAGTTAGTGGGATAGAATGTGAATGGTATAGTGTGTTCAAGGAGGATGCAGAGAAAAGAATGGAGAGTGAAGTATTATGGATGACAGCCAATGAACTGCAACCAAAGAGAGTAGGAGTTCAACAGCAGGCCAGTAAAAATAGCACATTTGAGGCCATCTAGAGTGAGATAGTGGCCAGCAGAACAAAATATACAGTTGGTTGCTTCTATAGACCACAGGATGTAAATGGTGATGGGGAGAATATGCATCAGCAAATAAACTCAATGAATGGAAGGCAGAAAACTATTATAGGAAACTTCAACTTTGGGAATATAGATTAGAAAGAACACATAGGAGGAAGGAAATGGAAGGCAGTTACTAAGGGATAAGATATGGAATAAGGTTTGAGAATGCTACATCTACATCGGCCAGACTGCATACTTAGAGTCAGGAGAGTAAATGAAATGGGAGTTAAATGGATGAATATCATTATTAAGCCTGGAAGGCCAGAAGGTAACCAGTGTGGTTAGAGAGGCAAAAGCAGAGTATGAAAGGAAATAAGCAGTGCAGGCCAAAGATAATCCCAAAGAGTTCTTTTGATATGCTGCAAGTAAAAGGAAAGAATGTTTATGGCAGAATGATTTTAAAGAATGCCAATGGGAAAGAGGTAAATGAATCAGGTAAAATGGTAGAATTACTAACTGAATACTGCAAGAGTATATTATTCAGGTGGAGATATTGCTGTAATAAGACAGGCAAAACCTTATATGAAAACTGAGGTAAATGAACTGGAAGTGCATAGCATATTATAGAACCTTCATGTGAATGCAGCTATGGAATTAGATAATATTCAAGCTCAGGTTTTATGAGAAGATGCTAGAAAATTGTCAGTGCCTTTGTTCACATTGTTGTTAGCTCTGGGTTAGTCCTAAGGGGGTGGAAAAAGAGGAAAATAGTTCTATTGCATAAAAGAGGCTCCAAGATTGATGCAGCAAATTGCCAACTAATCAGCATATCAGAAGTCAGAGTCAAGGTACTGAAGAAGTTGGTCAAGGGCAAAATACAGGAATGGATAGACACAAAGGGGATACTATATTCAACATGAATCTCTTTCAAATTGCTCACTTTTTAAAGTACAGTGACAGCTAAGTTGGATAAAAGTAATGATAATTCATTTGAAGCTATCTTTTGCAAGACAGAGGCCAACAGGACAAAATACATTGTTGGTTGCTGCTACAGACCTAGATACTGCTAGAGTTTACAAAGGCTTTTGACATGATACTGTGGAATTCTAAATAATAAATTGCAGCACATGGGGATGGATATAAATTTTGTGAAATAGATAAGAGGACAGTTGATGCAGAGATATCAGAGAGTAGTTTATTCAGGAGTAGAGTCCAGTAGATGGCTTGTGACCAGTGACATGTCGCAGGGCTCTGCTCTTGGGCCACTACGATTTAACTTGCACATTAACATAGGAAATGATCTGAGAGGAACTATGAAGTTGTATGCTGATGATGCAAAATTCGGTAGAGCAATAGTTAATAGAGATGATGTTAAAATTTTGCAGGATGATTTTAACAGACTGGCAGTCTAGGCAATGGAGAATGGATGTCAACTTAATGTGGCAAAATGCAAGGTTATGCATTTTGGGGCTGAAAACATTACCAGCTGTGTACAACATTGATGGTACACTAGGAAATGGTTTGATTTGAGGGTACTAATAGAAAGAGAATTAAATTTTAGAGGACATGTTGCAAAAGTGGCTAAAACAGCTCATTAGATTACTTGTTTACTGAAGGATACTTTTGCATAAGCAGGTTATTATTCCTCTTTATTGAGCCTTGATAACACCCTGTCTTGACTACTGCATGCTGATGTGGTCACTTGGCCTTCTTGGCAATGAGGAAGAGGTGGAGAGGATCTGGAGGCAAGTGACCAAGATGATAGCAGGTCTATGGAATGAACCTTACAAGAACAGATTGAAGATTTGCGGGTAAAAAAATTGGTTGACAGGCAGAAAAGGTGTGATATGACTAAGATATACAAATTACTGAAGAGTTTTTACAAGATTAATACAGACAAAATTTTTCAGAACAGGCCTGGTGGTGGGAGAACTAGGGTCCATCCTTAGAAACTGAGAAAGAGTGTTAGAGAGAGAGAGAGTCATGAATGAGTGGAACAGGTTGCTAGAGTCACTGTTGTGGGTGCAACAGTGACTCTTCAAAGCAAAATATGATAGATACTGCACAAATGTTGGATAATGCTTGGCATGATGTTTAGGGCTGGCCTCCCTTAATGAGTCTAAGGACTCCAGGGAGTAGCCTATAATAATAATAATATAAATTATTAAACTATACAAATAAACTGAAATTACAGTATTATATTTTGATCTGCCTGTTTTTTTAAATTTCAGCAATCGCATATTTTGCAACCTAATTTAAGAAACTCCCCATTCCCCCTTATAGACTATTAGACCAGCCAGAAATATGGTAATGGAAACCAGAGGTATCGAGGATATACATTCAAACATGTGTCTATTCACTCCTCAGACAAATAAGTGTAAGTGTAGAAATGGGTGGAAGGTCTCCCAAGTTTCAAATTTGAATGGGCTGGTAATGACAGTACTCAAAGGTAACTGCTAGTCCATAGGGATGCGAAAATGCATGTACATGAATGTCAGTAGTATCAGAAATAAAGGAGTGAAGTCTTTATCATTGATCAACTCGACTTAGCCAAAATATTAACAGCATCAGCAAGACCTGGTTGACAAAAAATGATATAATTAGAGGAAGAGAATATTAGGGGTATTGTATATTCAAAGAGGATAGAGGGAACAGAACAGATAACTGAATAACTTGAACCAACAAAAATAAAAGTTAAAGAGTATTTTAGGAGATGATTCATTTGAAGCTATCTTTTGTGAGACAGAGGCCAACAGGACAAAATACATTGTTGGTTGCTGCAATAGACCTGGAGGTCCAGAGGAAGCTGTGGATGCCATGCATCAGCAAATTAACATGAGTGCAGGCCACAAAATTATAATGGGACTTCAACTATGGAGATACAGATAGAAAGAAAAAAATGCTATCCATTTCCATGGTAAGATGGAAATGGAATTTATACAGTTAATAAGCGATAATTACCTGAAACAACATGTGATGGAAAAGACCAGAGATTCCAGTGTTGGATGCAGTAACAGCATCAGATCTATCCATAAGTACAGTACCAACCTTATCTACAATTAGGAAAAGTGACCATGAAGTCCTATTCTGGGAGGTTGCCGAAACAAGTAGAATTCTCCTATAAGAAAGAGTTTATGTGGAACTACAAAGCTGGTAATTATGATAAAGTTAGGTGGCAGCCTGGAGCAATGCCATGGCATAAGAAGCTACAAGGAAAGAATGTTAGTAGGGCATGGGAAGTAGTCGGGAATTGTTCGAGAGAGGCAATATTTGGCTGCATATCCAGGGTCAGAAGAATACACCAAGTAGGGATTAAATGGATGAGTAGTATATAAAAAAGCAGGAGCTGAAAAAAAAAAGAAGAAAAAAAAAAAAGAAACACAATGTGAAGGAATATAAACAAAAAAAGTGAATAGCATTCTCATGAGCAATACAAAGCAAAGGGAAGAAGAGTAACTAGTATGGTAAAGAAGGCCAAATCAGATTATGACAGAAAATTAGCTAAGCAGGCTAAAGTAAATCACAAGGAATTTTTTGCTATGTAGTGAGTCAGAGGAAGAATGATTAGGGAAGGATATGTATAATCAATGTTGATGGTAGGAAAGCAACAGAAACAGAAGTAGATGAGTTACTAAGCAACCACTTTGCAAGGGTGCATCACCCAGGTGGAGATTTTGCAGTTACTGATGTGACAGAGACTGATGAGTGAATTTATTTTTCAAAATTTTTTTTTTTAATACCATGAAGTAGTATAGCTTCATTTATTTGTCTAAGAACTGGGAGGTGATCATTATAAGATATGGCATCTACAGGTATGGTGAAAGAACATTTATTTCTTTTCAGTTAAAATTGGAATTGGTTCTGCAACAATCTGAGTACTCATACCACAGTTGTAATTTGTGCTTGAAAATACTAATATTTCACTGGTTTTAAATGCAGCAAAACATTAGTGTCTTAATAAATTAATTACTTATTTCATTCTTCTAGTGTTGTTTAAACTGTCAAGTACACTATAAACATCTGCTACCTAAATGTTCCTCCAGCCTTCCTTATGAGATATAATAAATTTAGTTTAATCCTTTATCCAAGTGTAAGCAAACAAAGTTTGCATCTGAAAATATCTTCAGGACTGAATATGGTGTTGTACTACCTTACTGGGGTAAGGTAGTACAACACTGTGCAACTCATAGCAAAGGTGAACCAAGCTAACAACACTCCTATCCCAGTATCTCCCATAATGCAAAACACATCTCCTTGCGGATATGTATAATGTTATACATTAAGGGATTGGCCACTACCCAGACTAGTTTCGACCTTTATTGAGGTCTCTTCAGTGGGAGCCAGGACCAGAGGTGGAGATACCAGGCAGAAGCAATAGCGACAAGTGAAAAAAAAATTTTCAACTTCCTTATGAGGTGTTTCCCAACAACTACAACCTCCAGTTCCTCAAGAGACATCAATAGATTTCTTCTTTCTCAATTCTCACCTGTACCCCACTAATAGCATTGATATATTATAGGTTCATCTACTTGTAGTATATGAGATAATTATAAAAATAAATAAATAAATAAATAATAAATGGATTCAGTTAACTTACCTGAAAAGTATCCTGAAAATCATTAGCTTTATTATCTTTAATATTTTCATCTTTACCAGGTTTATCATTGAATTCTATAATTGCTTCTGAAAATGTTACTTCATGCTCACCATTTTTAAGTTGAGAATCATAAACACTTGCAACTAGGCAATGCAGTAGAGCCTTCTGCACTTTGCAACGTTGAAGAAGATCACTTAAATATGAAGCGAAACTTCTTCCACTATCTTTCACAATTGCAACAAGTTCTGAAAAAATGAGAGTCAACACTTCAGTGCACAGCAATCTCACATTCCTATTACCAATAACTTCTTCTTCAGTCAGTCTCACTTGTGGTAAATTTGGGTAATAACTGCGAATGTAATAGAGGCAAGCAGTAACAACTACCTCAACAAATGTGCTACTACGAAAAACAGTAGTGGCTTCGGCACTTAATTCTCCATGGAAATTGTTTCCAAAAATAGATTTTCTATGTCTAGCAAGAAGTACTTGGAGAAGCTGTCCTCTACAACTTAAAGAGCTGCTGATAGTTGTAGTGGCCATGCTACACAATGTTACCCTTGGGTTAGTAAGAATAACTGCTTTTAATGAATACAGTACATACAGAATTTTCTGTGAATCATATACCTGACAGTAAAGCAATATGTAGGAGTGCAATGAATGTACAGTTAATTCTTGAGGTGGTACAGGTTTATGATTGTTATCATATGTCTTATTTATGCTTTCTGAGCGGCTCTTTGAAAACTGGAAAGAATGTAGCATTTCAAAGTCATGAAAGGCATCATCAATGTTGTAATCTGAAGCACCTATAAGTTCATCAGAAATGGCTTCTTTTCCTCCAGACACGGCCAAAATCAAAATTTCCTCAAGAATGCTATTAACTATTTCAGCACTAGTCATTTTCTTATATTCTTCTTCTTCTGTTACTTCAATCCCTGTGTCATCAAAAGAACTTTTTCTTATCAACGTGTTAATTCTTTTAGCATTTGATAAGTCAGGAGGTTCTGAGGATTCTAAATGCTGATCACTTCCAAATGAAGACAAAGAGCCAAAAGGATTAACAAATAAAGAAATGGGAAGTTGAAAATCTCTTTCATGGCTTGAAGGTAACTCAAAATCTTGAAGCATGGAATTAGAAGTAACTACTTTGGATCCCTTGGCACTTCCCATATTAATGATAGAGGTAAGAGCAAATATTTTTTTCTCTGGACTGGCTTGTTGAGAAGATGGATGACTTTCATCACTAACATGATAGATGACGTTGCCACTTACACTACTAATAGCATATATTTTTGCTTCTACTTCATTCTCATCCTGATCTCCTGTTTCCCCTACCTTGACTTTTTGAGGACAATGAACACTCACATGTTGTACAGATACTCGAGCAGAATCAGGATGCAACAGGACCAACAACATTGGTTCCAGTATTCTTGCAATATCACCACGCTGTAATGAATGATTTAGCCAGCCTTGAGCAACTGATTTCTGGGAACCAGTTTCTTTACCGAGGCTATCCAGCATAAGGAAAAGACACCTAAAGGAATGAAAGATAAAACTGGCCATTATCATGAAGAAATACATTTCTTAATTCTTAATTAAAAATTAATTTCTTTATAGATATTATTTCTGGGAAAACTCCCATGTTACTCCTCTTAAAAACTATTATTTTTACAGCTACTTTGCCTGCTTTTGTTTAGGAGTGCCCCTTTTTTAATGTCATTGGCTTTTTACTCAAGAATTCTTAAGGCACTGCAGATGTATTTTAGAGACAAATATATGTAGCATAATAGAAGACAATTCCCACATACCTTTTCTTGGATGTTGTTTCCTGTCTTATTGTCTGCTGTTATGATGTTAAAAGGGAAGTGGGGGGGGGATTAGGCAATGTGGGAGAATTAAGTTGAAAAAACTCTTTTTATATATATATATATATATAATATATACATATATTATTTTTAAGGGTGGGCAGAGCTCTTTTTTTGTAGGGTGGGAAAGAGATGAAAGGGTGGGGGCTGAAAATAGAAATTGTTTTTTTGAGGAAGGGTTTATCGGAAAAGGTGGCCAAGGAGAGGGTTAACGGGGTGCGAGCTGTTTTGGCTGTGTGTGTCATCATCTGAACTCATGGAGGAAGTGGATGCTATGTCATGTCAGCTTGGTGTTTTTGCCTTTGAAGTGCTCGAGTTATCGCCTATTGGTCGGAATTGTGACCTAATTTTTATGTTATGGAGCTTTCAATACTCAGAGACTATGTAGGGTCAATGGACGTTGATTGAGTTCCCCTCACATTTTATGGCTATCGTTTCTGATATTCTAAGCATTGTTTTGTTGTCTTGTCAATTTGTGGGCTATGTTCCTGTTCAAGGGCGTGAACTGCTATTTCTGTTTTTTCTGTACTTTGTATTCTATTTTTCTTTCTGATGTTGCATTTTTTAGCGTTTAAATGTTCTGGAATAGGGATGTTACAGTCACGGGAGTGTTCTTGTAGACTTGCCCATAAAGACCTGATGGTAGAACCTGTGTAGGTGATATCACATTCATTTTGGCAAGGAAATTTGTAGACTACATTGTCGTGTTCTAATATTTCTTTGTGTGTATGAGATTTAGTGGGTTTTAGAAGTGTTGCCAATTTTTGATTTGTGGTGAATACCAGTTTATAATCAGCATGTTTGAAAATGTTTTTAGTATGCCAGTATGTTTGAAAATGTTTTTAGCATGCCAGTATGTTTCAGTATGTCAGTATAGTCAGTATGTTTTCTAAACATACTGATTATAAACTGGTATTCACCACAAACCAAAAATTGGCAACACTTCTAAAACCCACTAAATCTCATACACACAAAGAAATATTAGAACACCACAATGTAGTCTACAAATTTCCTTGCCAAAATGAATGTAATATCACCTACACAGGTTCTACTATCAGGTCTTTATGGGCAAGACTACAAGAACACTTCCGTGACTGTAACATCCCTATTCCAGAACATTTAAACACTAAAAAACGCAACATCAAAAAGAAAAATAGAATACAAAGTACAGATAAACAGAAATAGCAGTTCATGCCTTTCAATAGAAACATACCCAGCAAATCGACAAGGCCATCATAATAGACAGACAAGACAACGAAACAATGCTTAGAATATCAGAAACGATAGCCATAAAATGTGATGAGATCTCAATCAATGTCCACCAACCCTACATAATCTCTAAGTGTTGGAAGCTCCATAACATAAAAATTAGGTCACAACTCCGACCAATAGGTGATAACTCAAGCACTTCAAAGGCAGAAACACCAAGCCTGCATGACATAGCATCCGCTTCCTCCATGAGTTCAGATGACGACACACACGGTCGAAACGGCTCGCACCCAGTTAACCCTCTCCCCGACTCCCTTTTCCCATAACCCTTCACCTTCCTCAAAAAAACAGTTTCTATTTTCAGCCCCCTCTTTCATTTCTTTTCCACCCTACAAAAAAAGCTGTCCACCCTTAAAAATAATATATGTATATATTATATATTAAAAAAAAAAAACGGGTTTTTTTTCAAATTAATTCTCTCACATTGCCTAACCTGCCCACTGCCCTTTTAACACCATAACAGCAGAAGTACGCACATTGCAGAAAGAACACAAGCAACAACATCCAAGAAAAGGTATGTGTGAATTTTCTTCTATTAAGCTACATATATTTGTCAATAAAATAGATAATGCCCTAAGAATTCTTGAGTAAAAAGCCAATGACATTAAAAAAGGGGCACTCCTAAACGAAAGCAGGTAAAATAGCCATAAAAATAATTAATTTCTTTATTACTCACATTAATCTAAAAACTAGAATTCAATCTAAGTATTCAGTGATCAGGAAATAATCTTTAGGTCAGTTATTTTCAAACAATGGCTGATGTTTCAAAGATGCAAAATTCATTTTTAATTATATTACACATTTACTTCAGGTCAAATACTACTTTTATCTGTCATTTTTAAATGGAAAGGCTACAACTGGAAACCATTGGTTTGATCTACTACAACAGTTCGTTAATAAAAAGAGACAGTTGTTTACCACCAGATAACTCATATTTGTCAATTTCCATCTATATAAACAATAAGTAATGCATAGATTTTATAAGAAATCTACTGTTTATGAGCATTAATTATCCAAATGTACATATCAAAAATGGCAATTTTTCCTCCCTCTCCAGAAAACAGTGTTTAATAAATTTCAGTAAAGTGACAGTGAAGTTGGAAGCAGTGTCATCTTTTCATGCACACACTTGAATTTGCTTCAGCAGACCTTGTTTGATTATACCTGGTTTGGTCAAGGAAGTATATCCATACAATAACAGTGTGACTTATTTTACAATCCTTATATAAGCAAATAGTAATCTTTCAAAAAAAAAAAAAAAAAAAACATGCTTTACCATAGGAAGTAAATCCTTATGATGTGTAATAACTATCTTAGTTATGATCCTCATATAAACAGTGATCTATTAAAAGAGATAATCAAGATTTGAAAATTAATTGTTTCAAAAATCTACACTCGATTCCACGAGATGTGAAAGACTGCTCCTGCAAAGCTCTCCTAGGTCATTAGTTTTTTTTTTTTTTTTTTTTTTTTTTGGGGGGGGGGGGGGTTGAGAACAGTAACACATCTATCTAAAGCATCACAATCACACTCAGCAGGAGTAAGATCAGAGGACATCTGACTTGCCAGTACCACAGATTGATAGCTTCCAAAAGCTTTGCTTGATGAGGATGAGCATCATCAAAACTTATCAGATAAACGTTTCCCCTATTGCACTTGCATACAGAAAACATAGTGATCCACTACCTTGTCTCTATTGGTTGCAACAGCTATAGTTCCACTAGGAAGTACATACGATTCAGTGCATCCACCCAACAAGATACCTTCCCTCAAACCACCACACTATCTCCATAAGTATTCCTGTTAAGGATATAACAGGAATGATAACATGCTCTTAGTTCTATTGTTGTTCTTTCAATATTAAAAATTCAGGAGATATGAAGCTGTTGCTGAGATTCTAGCAAAATTATCTCTCAGAATGTCAGCAATGGTTTTGGGTTCAGCAGCAACACACTGATTATGATCCAAAGTAGACAAAGTGTATTCTATATCTAACCCTTCATTTACCACATTTGTCCTCATCATTTTTGCACCTGTTGTTTGATTAATCACAGATTTAACTGGATCCAGGATTTTGTTTTGAACTCTAATATCTAATGTAATGTGCTTGGGCCCAAACATTTGAAAGCAATAAGATATGATGTGGTAGGGAATCTGGCATAAACAATAGTGAAATGTCTTAAGGTTGAGACCTCACTGGGTTTTAAATATGTTTACTGCAGACAGAAACAGAATAGGTTGTGTTTCAGCAGAACTTTGATGTTTTGGCCATCTATGCTTTGATAATATGTTTTGCTAGAATCCATGAATGCCATGGTGGTAGTGTATTTAGTGGAATCTCAACTATGTTGTCTACCTAAATATCTACAGCTTGTAAGATAGCTGTCATTTTCACACAAGAGAGTTTTATGGTAGCCTGTCAAGTGTTGTACAGATTATCCTATTGTGAATGAAAAATAATTGGCCATGCAGGTTGGTCTGGCAGGGATTTTATTTTCATTATGTATAATAGAGAGACTGTGTTAATGTCAAAGCGACAAAGATGGTTCATTTGCTTTAACGTACAGATGTTGAGAAAAAGATGAAGGTCGAAACTCCAGTGACAAATCTGATGACTTGATGGTGAACACTGTCCAGCTATCACAGAGTATTCTCTCTAGCAGACTTGGGACCCATAATTAAGTTTTCATCTTATAAGTATGCAATATAGTTGAACTAAAGAACATCTGTCTTTCCCACCTGTATTCCACCAGAAGTGGAATACAGGTGGGAAAGTTCATTGTTTTTACAACACTTGCCTTGTAACTGATGTATGTGAATGAGGAAACTGAGTTTATTGACAATATGAATCACAAGAATAGGTTTTTTGTGCAACTTGGATTAACGTTTGTCCTTGCTAGAGTTCTGGGTCAGGATGAAGACAACATCAGTGCAAAAGTGCGCACAAACTGTGGAAATCTGAAATGATTTGAAGCATCCATTTTGAGAGATGGCAATGGATTGCTGCAGCTGTCTTTCTATGGTCCTGATATTACAAAAATGAGCGAAGATGGTGAAGTCATCCACATAAAGGGCATTACTTACGGTTGGAGTTAGTTGTTCTATTATCAAGTTGACCTTGATTACAAAAAAATGTGACACTTAAAACTGAACCTTGTGGGACTCCCTCCTCTTAGTTATATGGTAAGGAGAGAGCAGATCCCACTGAAACCTGAAAGATTCAGTTAGATAAGACGTTCTTGATGAAAAGAAGATTCCTTCTAACATTGACATTGTGTAGGTCGTTCAGTATTCAAAATATCCAAGCAGTGTCATATGCTTTTCCATATAAAAGAAAACCAAAATTAGATGCTCATATTTTATGAATGCATGTTTAATGGATTCCTTCAGCTGAAATAGATGATCAGTAGTATAATAATAATTTTAGAAGCAATGTTGTGCTTTGGAAAAAATGTTGTTTCCCTCTGGAAACCATGAAAAACAACAGTTAACCATTTTTCCATAATCTTACATAAGGAGCTGGTCAAAGCAACTGCATGGTAGTCATTTGGATCTTTCCCTAGCTTAAAAAAGGCAATAATAATTGCCTTTTGCCGGGTATCCAGAATTATGCTCACACAGAAAATTCAATAATAAAGATGCAACAGTTGATCTATGGATGCTTTGCCATCTTATAATGAATATTATCTAGTCCAATAGTAGTTGTGTGAACTTAATTGTTCACAAAACTTAATTGTTCAATTAAGTTTTCTGTCTATCCATAATAAGATGACAGGCAATTGCACCAGCCAATAAACACCCAGATATTGAAGTGAGCTATGTCAAGCTTTTGCGGATCTTAGTAGTGATCTCATCTTGATAAAGAGGGTAAATACGACTTTGATTTTATATTCCTGAAGTATTTTTGCTAGTTTTATGGACACAGAGCTAATATATCATGATGAATCTACTGCTTTTTTCTTATTCATTAAAAATTCTCTGGTCTCATGTCGATTGAGTAGTCTGAAAAGATAGTGTGATCACTATAGTCATTTTGAAGGAGAGTTTTTTTCAAATGTTGAAGTTTTTGGCTAGTTCATCCTTGGAAGTGATGAGTTGTGAGTACTCTCTTCAGCTGACCCACAAGACAGTTGATAGAAGTTTTTTTTCACTTGGCTATGCTACCAATTCTATATTTAGTTTAATCCTTTATCCAAGTGTAAGCAAACAAAGTTTGCGTCTGAAGTATTTTCAGGACCGGGACAACTCGTGATGAAGGTGGAATAAGTTCTGATCACTTGCTTTAGTATCTCCCATATTGCAAAACACATCTCCTTGTGGACATGTATAATGCTATGCATTAAGGGAAGGGTCACTACCCAGACCAGTTTTGACCTTTACTGAGGTCTCATCAGTGAGAGCCAGACTTACTCCACCTTTATGAGTTTCCCCAGTCCTGAAAATACTTCAGATGCAAACTTTGTTTGCTTACGCTTGGATAAAGGATTAAACCAAATATATAATTGACCCACAAGACACTTTGTAAATGAGACATCAAGTTTCCTTATAAATCAGAACTATTACACTGTTGCTATGATACAACAAAAAAGAAAAATATGGTAATCTTTGGAAATAGCATTAGATCCTAAACATGTAAATATAAACCAAAGTATTAACTTGTTTGAATACATCCTAGCCTTCGTTAATCAAGACCATCACGTGAATGCATAAACACAGAACATTCGAAACAATTAGTAAAAATAGATAGGGGGATGGTAAATCCCTTGGTAAACCTTGATATTCCAGGTCTACCTACTCACTGATGAGACCTCAAAAAAGGTTGAAACCGGTCTGGGTAGTGACCTCTTCTCATAATGTAAAACAATATATATACATCTCTTAGGAGCTGGGTTTTACATTATGAGAGAATATTAAAGTTAGTGACAGAGCTTGCTCCACCTTTGCATGGAGTTGCCCTGGTGTTGCATACCCAAGTGATCATTTACACTTGGGCTCTGACATTTACAACCGGTCTGGGTAGTGACCTCTTCTCATAATGTAAAACAATACATATACATCTCTTAGGAGCTGGGTTTTACATTATGAGAGAATATGAAAGTCAGTGACGGAGCTTGCTCCACCTTTGCATGGAGTTGCCCTGGTGTTGTATACCCAAGTGATCATTTACACTTGGGCTCGCTGATAGTTTTTTCGGCATGAAACTATGGATTTTGATCCAAGTTTCGTACCCGGCTATAAAAGCATAAAGGGATTTACCATCCTTCCCCCCCCTCATCTATTAACAATTTCGCCAGTAAAATAGCCTTTCGGCCTATTAAATTAGTAATTAGTAAAAATGTTTAAAAAATAACATCAGTCTCTTTTGTACACCTGCATAACAGTTGTACCCCACAATATATATATATATATATAGTGGGGGGGGGGGACAATTAGTAATGCTGCACATGTATATTTTAACATTTCATACATAGTGTGTGTGTGTCATTCTTATCCATATCAGAGGAACAAGGAAGTAGTGGGTAAATTTTGTGGTCTCAGAATGTCACAATGCTTCTCATTTCAAGCTTGATAATAAACTGATAATGCATATATTTCGGCATTTGCAAGATCATCAATATGGAAAATCTGGCCAGCCAAGAAATGTAGACTGCATATAATAAAACCATCAAATGATTTCTTGTTTGCAAATTATAATGACAATGACAAATCTAACAGCAACATGCTTGCATTAAAATTAGCATTGTGCCAATGGAAACATCCACATTTGCTGGAGCATGAAACATGTTCACACTTTCATCTCAGCTGATCTTATGAAAATGTCATTCTCGGTTTTAATACTGTGTATGTTAAAATCTTGTATTCATTAATACAAGATTAACAAATATATGAAGAAGAAAGCAGCATACTCTAATCAGCTCCAGTGTAGTAGTAGTAGTAGCAATAAATTGTTAGCTGCAAACTATTTGTTCATAGATATGGTTTAGTTTCCTCTTGCAAAAGGAGAGAACTTAGTGAAAGAAGAGATATTTCAGATGAATAATAAAAATGGATGGGAAAGAGAAAAATAAGTGGGGAGTAGTTATTGTGAGAAATGAGCTTTTTTTTTTTTTTTTTTTTTTTTTCTGGTTAAACCTATAGAATTACTTCAATTAGGTGAACAAAATGATTCTGGTCTTGACTGCTAAGCTGAGTTATTAAGGAAAAGGAAAGAAGTAATAAGGTCTCTTTTGTGAGGGGGGGGGGAGACAAAACTATTTCAGAAATATCAAATATCACTAAGTTTCCATCATCCCACCATGGTCATCGTCATCATTTAGAGTACTTGAAGATAGCACACAGGAAGGCAATGATCAGCAGGGAGAAGCATTAGATAAAGAATGTGCTGCTTACCGCCTGTCCAGTTATACTTTGAAAAATGGAAAATGGTGACTTCTTCCTCCTTCAGAAATCACCAAATCTTGCAGTAACACCAAAGACACATAAAAAAACGTGATATTTTTTACCACTGAAAAAGGCCTAAGATCTACTCAATGCAGATAAAATACACTCTAAACAACTAACTGTTTAAAAAATAATGAACCAACAACCAGCACCATTAAACTTTTGAAAATTAACAAAAACATCATTATCATCACCAAATGTCATTGCAATGTTATCATTATTCTGAGAACAATTGTAACAGTGCAACATTACCATTGTTCTGAGAATAGAAGCCATAAACAACACAAGCATATCCAACCACCAGTGAAACTGAAAACCGAACTCCACTTCTGTTTCTGGATACAATTGCTATAAGTCTTCCACCAGAATGTCTGTCTTTCAGGGCTACCAAAAATCACAGATGTATATATATATCAATACAATCAATCATAAAGACATCGTTTATCATTTGGAAAGGCTAGGTTCAATTTCCTTTAGTGTGCAAAGCCAATTTCTTTATAAGAGCTTTTCAACTGAAGATGGAATGGACACTCTCATGTGGAGATGAAAGGATTTTTCCCCCTCCCAGAAATTTAGCGTTTTCATCCCATCAGGCAAAATGTACAGAACAATGCATGCAAAGAACAAATATAATATACTGACCTATAACCTTGGTTGTTTTGGCAGTAAATCAACCAATGCAACCTGATACAAAATCCAGGTTTCATTAGCACCTTAAAATAAAAAAAGCATTATCTGCTCTAATGAGCAAGATCTAAAAATGAAAGACATGATTAGATATATTTCCGAAAAGGAATACACCTGATACAAAATAATATAATAAGTATGAAGCATGAGTATATAACAAATATAACATTAGAATATCAATAATGCCATAGCTATTTCTGAAAGATTTATGTAGAATACTTTGCAAACATATTATAAATACCACCTTTAAATTTCCTATAAAATTATTTATTTATTTATTTATTTTTGGTCTCCAAGGATTTCTATCCAGCTCACCTGACAGGAAATTGCAAAATATATGCACCTGCAACTTAATTCTTACAAAAAAGAACACAATATCCACCATCCAAAATGAAATACAATAATCAATAAAGTGGATATGTTTATTGATTATCACAACTAAACCTTTTGAATAATTTTGGATATTTTCCACAGAATTGTTTAAGAATGCCACCTAAACTCAACATCGTATCAGAACAAAAAAAATGCAAATTCAGTTTTGCTGATGACAGTATAATGCTTTATTATTATTATTATTATTATTATTATTATTATTATTATTACATATCTTGCATCACACAAATCATTAAAAATTCATGATTTGTGTGTTGAAGAATATCAACTTCCAGTTCTAAATGCTGATAATTTTGTTGATTTCAATGCAAGTAAAAGTCAGTTCTGTTTTATTTCTAAAATTAAAAAAAAAAAAAAAAAACTCTTTTCACTTTCTTACTTTTGCTATCAATCTAATCTGCTGAAGACAAGATGAGGCATCTGTTCTTGGGATTACCCCACCATTGAATCTCTCTTGGCAAAAACATAAGTATTACCTCCTCAGCATACAAAAAATTAGTTTTTCTCAAGAGAGTAATCAGAGTAATTAGCATAATCCCTAGTCAGAGTAATTCTCAGGAAAACCAGGCAACCAAATGTGTGCACAGAAAGTAGTCCATACATAGCCTGATCAAAGTCTTATACAGGGGAACCATACCTCTTTGCCTTTGCATATCAATATCCTCCTCATTATTGCCATAATCCACTGCAATGTTCTTATGCAATTTTAGCAATGTGACCACTAAACTTCAAGTTTCTGTCTATTACTCCCAGATCTCTCATCTCCTCCATCTTGTTCAAAATTTTTCAATTAATTGTATACTCTGCATCCCAACCTTGCCTACCAAATTTCAAGACTTTGTAATATTAAACTGACAGTTCCAATCACTTACTCACTCACACAGTCTATTCAAATGCTCCTACAAGGGTCACAATGTCTGCTCTGCTTCTCGTATCCCTTTCCATCATTGCACCATTGATGAACAGTTGCACATCTGCAGTTAAGCTAGTCCCAATGTCATTAACATATAAGTTAAACAATAATGGTCCCAAAACAGATCCCTGTGGCACTCCACTAGTGACATTCCTCTTTTGGGATTAAATAAAATAAAAAAAAAAAATTAAAATTAATAAGATGGTAAAGCACATGTCCCGAGGGTTAAAGTGATGCCTAATTTATGAAATATGAAATGATATGAAGTAGCATGAAGGTACATGTTTTTGTGGTTTACTTAGCATTAACATGTTTAATGCTAAGTAAACTAATTGGCTCTTCAGATAATCCCATGAATTTTACATTCAGGGCATGAAATGAACCATCTGACTAATTCAACAGTAATTTGTATGCTGGCTGTTAGTTGTTAAAATGGTTTAAAAAATTGCAAAGGAATTTTTTCATAGCTTCATGGATGACTGAGGTAAATTTTTCCATAGTGTTTCAGTAGCAGATGTGTTTTCTTTTCAAATGCTTGCATACAGATATTATACAGAACTAGAGATAGAGTGCTTCCCACAACTAGACCTAGAGTCTCTATATGTAGGACATTGTTACATCTGAAATAATTAGATGTTATTTGATATTTAAGTAAAACTATGAGGTTTTTTTTTGAGAGTTTCTCCCACAGAGTATTATTAGCTCTTCCATCAGTATATCAGTGAATAAGCTGACTTTCTTTTTTTTTTTAAATGGATAATGTTCACCATAGATATGAAGCAATCAGTTTTTTTTAAAACAAATAACAATTAAAATATTAGGCTTTTTAATAGTTCAGCTTGATGTTTAGAAAGACTATATGCTGCAGAATCTATGCCTTCACAACTGGCCATTGAGTCAACAAGTCTAAATATGTCATATCGTCAGCAGGCATTCACCACCTTCCAGTTTGTCTCAGAAAAATAAAATACCCAAGTAACTCCTATTAACAGAAAAACAACACAATCCCCCCCACCCTCACACACCTACTCATGAAGCTACCCTTGCTCATTTTAAATTGACTCTCAATACCAAACACAGTAATGCTTCTGTTCATACCATCAGAAAGATCAGCTCTTAAGAGTTTAAAGAATAATTCTAATATATTATCCTTCCAGATGATAGAGGTAGTGCTACAGTAATACTGGATGAGTACAATAATCAGATAACTACCCCAGATAACTACTCCATACAAATTCAAGATCCCACAACAGAATTATAAATCTGCATCCAAAACTCCTTAGAAGAACATGAGAATTCACTAGAAACACAACATCAGGCCTTAGATCTCTTCATTATAATATTTCCTGTTTTTATGGTGTTCCCACAGTTCACAAGGAGAACATGCCTATGCCAATGCAGAAGGTACAGATTTCTCCAACTTATAATATGTCTAATCATTTACTAAGCCAGGGTTTCTCAAACTGTGTTCCGCAGAACACTAGTGTTCCTCGGCAGGTGAATAGGTGTTCCGCGAGAAGTTCTGGAATTTGTCATTTTAGTTTTCTAAGCATTTTTCATGAATAAATATTTTATAGTGGAAATATTCTGAGGAGAATAATATTCGTGAATATGTAGAACAGCTCAGACCCAGAACGCCTAATAACATCTGTGTATCGTTAATTTTCACACATCGAATCCTTTCAACATTTAGGAAAGGGAATACCGCTGTTTATGAGGGGTCATAAAAATTGCCTGCAAGCCCATTACAACAATGGGTGTCATATTCTCAGTTTTCTAAACTGAAGGAAATGACATCTGCGTAGTAAATGTCAGTGACCAAGTGGCATATTTTTAAACATTGAAATATTCATGAATTATCGTTAATTTTCACACATCGGAATCTTTCAACAATCGGGAAAGAGAATACCACCATTTATGACCGATCATAAAAATTGCCTGCAAGCTGATTATAACAATGGGCGGCGTGTTCTCAAAACTGAACGAAATAACATCTGCGTTGCAAATGCCAGTGAGCAATCAGCAAGGAAGTATAAAGAAAATTTTTCGACTAAAATTGAAGATCACGGTAGTCTGTATCCGGTTCTCAAATCTATTAATACTGAATACTTTCTTCGCAAGTGCATATTGCAGTGTGTAAGTGCTTGTTCTGAAACCGGAGTGCCGTGATTTTTTTTTTTTTTTAAAGTAATAGGAAGAGAGACAAGGCACTTTGTTTAATTTTGGTATTAAGAAATCTCCTATTGAAGGTGTTTGTGATGGAACAGATAGTGAGTCATCCACCTCAAGCCTACAAAGATCTCCAGGATGTACAAAAGGAGGGGAAAACTACCATCACCCAGGAGAAAAAGTCTACATTCACTCGTAAGTACTTATAATAATATTATAAATATATTTGGTGATCAGAATGGGATATGTCAATGAAAATAAGCACAAATTAATTTAATTATGTTTGCCTGAGGAAATTACAACATGCTACAAGATTTCATTAGTCCCAGTGATTGACAACTAATTTAAATGTAATTTTATATTTGTCAAATGCCAAGCCGTATACATAAGTGTACTAATACTCTTTATAATTATGCCACAATTAATTATTAATAATTATGTTAATGTATGAACTTTAAAAAATTTTGGAAAGGTATTTATGAGTAAATTTGTTGGACCGGGCCCTCGAAAAAAAAAAAAAAAATCAGCTAACGCCTTTTTATTCCCGTATATAGAGAGTAGGCGTGGGCGGCTTTTAAAAAAGAATTCTTAATCTTTTAACTAATTTTAAAATTAATATCTGATTTATTTCGAACTGTTTAATTTTTATTACTGAACATTTTATCAAATCATTCTTATTACAATTGCTTTTACATTATTTGGCACGGTTTAGTACTTTTCTTGCAAGTATTGTTACAATGCATATTTACTTTTGTTTGTTGCAATCTTTTTTTTACTATTTTTGTATTATTCATTTACTTTTATATTAAGATGAAAAGCCAAACGGCAATTTTTTTTTTCCCTGCGAAGTTAATTAAATTAAGGGGATAAAAATCCCTTATTATTTTTCGATCTTAAGAAACTTTAAGATCGAAAACTACGATCTAAGAGTTTCATGACGACGAACCTCTTAGATCGTAATTTTCGATCTTAAAATCCGCATACTGGCAGTATACTAATAAGGGATTTTTATCCCCTTAATTAACTTCGCCAGAAAAAAAAAATAGCTGTTTGCTTTTCATCTTAGTTATAATATAACTAAGATGAAAAGATCTTATAATATATAAGATCTTATAATATAATATAGGGGCACAACTTTCTGGCATTCGTATAGTGAAAGTAAGTAAGTTTTTTTCACTTAAACTTTGATATCATCCAGGTCTAGCTACTCACTAATGAGACCTCAAAAAAGGTTGAAACCGGTCTGGGTAGTGACCTCTCCTCATAATGTAAAGCAGTATTACATCTCCTAGGAGCTGTGTGTTTTTACATTATGAGAAAATATCAAGGATAGTGAGGGAGCTTGCTCCACCTTTGCTTCAAGTTGCCTTGGTGTGGTACTACCAAGTGGTCACTTACACTTGGATTCGTCAGCACGAAACTCTTAGATCGTAGTTTTCGATCTTAAAGTTTCGCATACTGCCTGTATATTAATAAGGGATTTTTATCCCCCTAATTTACTTTTATATTATTCGACATTTCTTATTTATAATCTTAGTGTTTTTCATACTAAAGTTACCTTTACAACACAATTCCCTCTGTTTTTATTATAGCTCTGGCAAATATTGGAATTTGAATATTATTCAAAAATTACCCATGGATTCTTGTTTAAAGACAGGAACTTTAACACAAGGAGGAGCAAGTACTTCTGCTGACACATCTACTCGTATGATTGGAGAAGATATGGAATTGCAAACTGCGGTTTCTTCAAAAGCTAATATTAAAGAACAATTGTCATCTAAGAACAGACCAAAACGGAAGTACCATGAAAGTTGTTTAAATTACGGATTTATGTGTATTGACAATATATATGTCCCTGATGCAATGCGTGTTTTATGTAATAAAATACTAATAAACAGTTCTTCGGCTCTAACTGAACTTTGTAGGCACTTTGAAATGAAACACACTGATTACAAAGGAAAATATATAAATTTTGTTTAAGAGATGATGTGACTCACTAGAAAAATCTAAACTTCAAATGGCTACAATTGCTACAACTGAAAATCCAACAGAGGCATATTTTCGTGTGAGTTACCACATTGCACTTCATCGTGAAGCTCATACAATTGGTGAGACGCTCATTAAGCCTTGTGTGAAAGACACTGTATCATGCATGTTAAGCGAGCAGGTTGCTAAAAAAAAATAGATGCAATACAATTATCAAATGATACTGTTTCACGCCGCATCAAAGATCTTTCTGCTGACATAGAGAAAGAGCTAATTCATCGACTTAGACTTTGCAGTGAATATTCAATGCAAATGGATGAATCTACAGATGTCGCAGGACTCGCTGTATTACTAGTGTTTGTTCGTTACGTATTTGATAAAAGTATTGAAAAAGATTTACTCGTGCCAATATCTACAAGAAAAAACTACCGGGGAAGATATATTCAACTGTATTAATAATTATATTACAAAACAGGAAATCGGTTGGAAGAAGTGTATTGATATTTGTACAGATGGTGCTCAAGCAATGGTAGGAAAGATGAAGGGAGTTGTAACATGTATCCTGAAAGTAGCTACAAGAGCCAACAAAAGTCACTGTTTTGCATGGAAAAGCACTAGTAACAGAAAGAATTCCTACATATTTAAAAACTATTTTGGATGAAGCCGTAAAAATGACCAACTATGTTAAATCTCGACACTTCAATCCAGATTATTTAAACTTTTGTGCGATGAAATGGGTAGTGCACATAACGCACTTTTATTGCATACTGAAGTGCGATGGCTATCCAGAGGAAAAGCATTATTGAGACTTTTTGAACTTCGTATTGAGTTAATGGTCTTCTTGACGTCACATAATTTAGGACAAACTTTTATAGAATTATTAAGAAATTCTTCATAGTTGATGAGTCTTGCGTATCTGGCAGATACTTTTACAAAAGTGCAATGAAATTAACTTATCATTACAAGGAAAGAATATTACAATTTTTAATACAAGAGATAAAATTGCATCTTTTGATAGGAAGTTGCAATTCTGGATTTCTACAGTTGAACAGAATAATTTTGATTGTTTTCCCACCTATCATGAATTTTTGAAAATAAATTCTAAAGTAAATGAAGAAGTTTCTAACATAATTTTGGAACACTTGCATGATTTACAATCAACCCTTTTGCAGTATTTTCCAAAATCCATTTACAGTGACAGCTAAGCCAGCAGGCTTCAGTGCAAGTGATTATGAAAATCTAATCAACTTAATTAGTGACTCTGATTTAAAACTAAAATACAAGGAACTGCCAATAAATGATTTCTGGACAAATTTAACAGGAGAGTACCCCAGCGTGTCAAAACTAGCTATTCTTGTTTTACTTCCTTTTACAACGACATATTTATGTGAGGTAGGATTTTCATATTATGCTGCAACCAAATCAAAGTCCAAGAGCAGAGTCGACGCTACACCAAATATGAGAATTAAACTTTCTAATATTGTGCCTGATATCAAAAGAATTTGTAATTCAAAGACCCAAAAACATTGTAGTCATTAAGAACTTAATTTGCACTACACGTTTATATACCCTATTTTATTTTACTATTTTTATGTGTTTTGTTTTTAATAATTAACATTTGACAATAAATGTTTGTTTTTTCTTAATGCTCAGATTTACTCATTTATTTTATTTATTATTTATATTTACCTACTCTGCAAAACCAGCACACAGGAGAAAAAGCCTGCATTCCCTCGTAAGTACTGTACTTATAATATAAATTTTTGGTGATCAGAATAGGATATGTCAATGAAAATCAGCACAAATTAATTTAATGGTGGTTTAATTGATGTTTAATTATTAATTAATAATTAATTAGAAATTATTAATTAATAATAAAAATCAACTAAGTTACCAATTATCTATTAATTAATATATTATAAAATAATCAAGGTGTTCCGTGAAAATTTCAGGATTTGCGAAGTGTTCCATCGTAGAAAAAGTTTGAGAAACCCTGTACTAAGCTATTAGAGGCTCTGATTGGTCAGCCATCATCGTCATCCTTCGTAAAAAATTTTGAGCACCATGAATCTATGGTTAGTGACATCATTTCTAAGAACTCTGATGTAATATGGAGAGTTGTGATAAGGTAAGTGATCAGCAGTGTGTGTGTGTGCATGACAGTATTTGAGCCACTGCTATTTAATTTGCACATCAATGATACTGAAATTATTTAAGGGGAAATATTCAGTTTTTTGCTGATGAAACAAAACTGGGTAGAGCAAGTCAATAAAAGTGATGTGGAGATCTTGCAGTTCTCCAGATATCAAAGTTGATTACTGATGACTTTCTCTGTTACTGTGGACAACACTGATGTAAGAGTAGGCACTAAATAGGCAGACAGTCGAATGGTAAATGCTTATCACTATTTTATTTTTCAGAATTAGCTGTATGTGGATGGCAACTTCCATGCTGTAGGGTGGATGGCAACTGAGTATAATATGGTGTACAGATGATAAAGATCAGGTGTTAGTGGAGTTTATCTTTTGAACACAATTGGTGGGATTCCATCAGGACAAGAAGAATGGTACCCAAATTGTTCAAGATTCTTCTCATGTCTTTCTAGCAGAAAAAATTGGATGAATTCCTATATAGCAAATGAATGAAAAGAATGGTGTCAGAAGGTTGGCCTTATCTTGGTGCAATGTTGCAATACTACTATTTGGATGAGAAAGAGGTGGAAGCACAAACATTACACCTAACAGCTTGTGCAAGTGACTAGAAGGAATGACACCCATTATCATAAGTGGTGGTGAGTTTTCTACATTTTATTCTGTCAAAGTTAGAGAGCTTTTTTTAATGATGGTTTTGCAAGTAGTGTAGGCTTCAATGTAGGCTGTGAATGGAGCTGGAGTGTTTGTCTCAAGCCAATGCTGATAGTTTTTTTTTTTTTAAACCAAAGTTTGGATATATACGGTGGCAATTTTTAACATAGTGAGGAATGAAACCTTCATTCCAACATGGATAATTTCTGTAACAAGATTACGACAAGTATCTGGATCTAAAAATTGGAAACAATAGTCTGACAATGGAAAGGAGGAGTAAAAGTCACAGAGATCCTCCCACTTGGCATTGTTGTAATACCGAACTACATGAGGTTGTGGATAACTGAGAGCAGGATATTCCACAAGAGATGAAACCTGGATGAGATTATGATCTGAATTGACAAGAGAAGCAGTCACCTCAACAGTGCAGCTAAAAGGAGAACTGGTGAAGAAAAGATCCAGAATATTGGCTGTGTGGAGAAGATTGTCATGGATCCTGGATGTAAGATGAATGATTTCTTTTAAATCATTACTTACAACCAGTATCTCAGCTTCTCCAGCTCGCTTAGTGGAATTCGAAAAAGGGAGAGTCAGAACTGTACAGAGTAAAGTTACCAAAGAAGATGACTTTACTATTAGAGAATTTGGAATGTGTGAAATCCTGGTTTTCCCTTTCAGTCGTTTCTGACTGTAGGTGACTTTGTAGTTATTGCCCACAAAGTATTCCTGATGAGATTTTTACAGGGTAGTTCACCATTGCTTCCCCCCCCCCCCGCTCCCAATTTTATACGGGCTCAGGACCAGCCTATGGCTGGGACGTATTTATGACTGTAATCTATGTGTTTTCATTGGACTGGTTTGCCTGTTCTGGGGAATGAAAACCCCAAGTTTCCAGGTGAAAAAAAACCCTTCTTCCATATGAGACTGGCTAACTCACCTTTAGTTGAAAGAGACCAGATAAAGGTTCCTCGTGTCATTGACAGGAATCGAACCCGGTCTTTCCGACCAAAGGGCTTTGTCTATACTGACTGAGCTATGGAGGTTCTGTATGAAATCAAGTATCATAAATAAGAAGTTAAAGAGGCAGAATGATTTTCAGAATTCAGGCAATGATAGACACAGCAGACAAAAAAGGCAGGGAAATCTTAAGCCACAAAAAATTAAAAATGATATATTCATGATTAAGCATTCTCTGACAAAGAATGTCAAATCACACAGAAGCACAAGTGCCACTCTTGTGGCGAAAAGAACAATATAGGTTCTTTTGAACAGTTAAGATGGGCTGTGATTATTGTGGCAGAGATTTGGGGTTCAATGACAACATATCTGGTTTGGATAACTGTCAATAACGACACACATCTTTAAGTTGATGAAGATACTGCGAATGTTTGGACATCTTCACTAAGGAATTCTCACTCTTACATTCTTTGAAACTACAATGGGCCAAATGAGATTATCTCTGTGATTTCTAATCTTGCTTTACATAGTCTGATTACTGAGTCTCCTGATCCAAAACTTGCTCCAAATAATATAAATCATCCTTTCTAGAAGGAGAGGACTTCATCCCTCACTCAACTGATCATAACCCATAATCCCACTTCTTTTGGTACTACTCCTCTGGCTCAGGTTTCCTTGCTCTATTTAGTAACATTTATCTACTGCATTTTCCAAACTCCAAAACCACTCTGATCTTTTCAACATCCTCTCCGTGAAGCTCAATCAACTGTAATCCAGCTATCCAAACAGTGAAGTGATCTTTGTAGATGGCTTTAATATCCATCACTCCTGACACCCTTAACTAACACCAATGATCAAGCTGGACGAGATTAATAAGTTTTTGCTATAAGCAATGACCTAATGCAAATTGTACCTCTACTTACCAAAATTCTTGATAGCACTCTCAACTTTCCCAATATCCTTGATCTTTTTTTAACCAGTTCTCTTCCCAGATACACCACAGAGGTAACGTCTTTTCTCATTAACCTTGTGCAAGTTTCCACTGTCAAAGAGCACCCCCTACAACCACACCCAAACTCGTGTCCTTTGGCACTACAAAAGCACCAACTTGACCTCCAGAACAACTACTCTTCCTTTCCAGTCTGACTATTGCTTCTGCTCTTCTCATCTGCAGACATGTGCACTGAGCAAGTCACAAAACATTATCCTTACTGACATGAAGGCCCTATCTCCAATTCCACCCAAAATTCCCATCAACTTTACAAGCCCTAGTTCAACAAAAGATGTATGAAAGCAGTTGGGAAAAAAAAATCAACTTCTGCTCATTGCGATTCCATCCCTCTCAACCATATTGACTCCTCGCTCCACCAATGTTACAACACCTAAAGATAAAGCCAAGCTCCTGGCACTGCTCTTTTCCTGCAACAAATGCTTTCATCATTTGTTGCAGGAAACTCCAACAGATTCACCTGCTTCCATGTGAGCAACTGAACACTGTACCTCCTGTAGTTTTTCAGCAAAATGGTATTTCTTTAACTGTATTCCAGAGCTAACCTGACCTCTGTCTTCTCTTCTATGTTCAACTGGCACTTATCCCAACAAATGGAATCAAGCAAGGTATATATCCAGCCTATTTCAAAAAAAAAAAAAAAGGGGGGGGGGGAGATAAAAGCCTACTGACCAATCATTATTACCTCAGTCATCCCAAAATAATGGAGGAAGTTATCAACAGTCAACTTCTCTGCTGCACAGAGACCCACCATTTAATCAGCAACCACCAGTATGAATTCTGCCTATCTAGTTTGATGGCTGATCTCTTAGCCTACATCACTACCACTGGATACATGTCACAGATTCAGAGAAACATGCATTTGCCCTTGCCTAGACATTTCCAGGGATTTTTATTATGTTTGGGGTCAAGGTCTGCTTTGCAACATGTCCTTCCTTTGGTACACCTACCATCCTCTGAAGTTGGACAGTGAGCTTTCTCTCTGGTTGCTCAGTGTGGATGGTACCCTCTCTTTGAACTTTGCCACTAATGGCATCAGGAGTGCTCAGGCCTCTGTTCTATCACTTACCTTCTTTCTTCTATACATAAATGACCTACTCTCAATCACCACTAATCCTACTCACAGCTTAACCAATGACATTTCATCGAGGCTGTTAAAGAAGTTTTTTACAAAGCTACCATCTCATAGTGTGCCTTCCACTCTTTGTAAATAAATCACCTGTTTCTTCTTGTTGTTTGATACATGTTATGGAGGATTAATTTCCCCATTTTAGATTTCTGCCTATCTTAGGTAAGCCACCAATGCTGGAGTACTTAAGACTCTGTCCTTTAGTCCACATTCTAATTCTGATACATCTATAAAAGTGATACATTTGAGAGAGAGAGATTTGAGATAAGTGATAGCATCTTCTTTGTATCTAATTGTACCTTTGATACATCTATCACTTACCTCAAATCTTATTCCAAGTTTTTCTGATGACAGCACACTTCATTCATCATCATCTTCATTTGACAAACTTATAGCACTCAAATGCTCCCAGCCTCAAGTTCTACAGCCAGCGCTTTAAACATTGATATGCAGTAAGGTGAAGAAATTCTCTAGCTTTGCGGGGGGAACAATACAGTGAAATTCAATGCTACCAACCTAAGTCCTGTCTTATTTCTCACAAGAAAGATGTCACTTCTTCTGACCTTTAATACCACTCATATCTTCAGTCAAGATCACATTCCTTGGATGGAATTGCAATCTACTTTTTCTAGCACAAATACATCACATCCACAGCTTCCTTGATCTCCAAAAAACTTGGCATCCTATTCGGTTCAAGAAATTATTTCTTATTTACACAACTCCTATCATTATAAAAATCTGATATTCACAAAGTCTTAAAATATTGTTCTTGCATTTTGGTCAGTGCATTAAAAAACTTCCTAAAAATGCTTGATGCTATTCAGACTGAAGACCTTTCTCTCACAGAATCTTTCTGCCTTATACTTCTACCACAGTAATTTTGACTGATTCTGCTTCAAACTGACACACCATAAATTCTCCACTTTTCTCTAACCATGTAAGAACATAAGACTGCTAGACAATATCCAAACACAACTCAATTTCAAATGTACTGAATTAATATCTCATCCTCTTTTTCATTTTCATTATATAGAGCAGAATGAAAGAGAAAGATGAGAAGTTGATTTGGTTTAAGTTGGTTTGATGGAAGTCTTATTTGACTTTTCATTTTTACCTTTGTCAACAGCTTTGTTCACACTGTTTTTCTCAAGAGCTATACCTTCCAACCATTTAAAAAATACACAACCGGTTTTCCTTCCTTCTTAACTAATTAGTCATGCACTTGTGTTACAGGTTTTGTGACCTCCTGTGTATGGAGTTGTATATATATAATTTAAAAAAAAAAACTAAATCTTTCTTCAGAACAACATTTTTTAAACATGTATATTAAAGTATAATAAAGTCCACGCGGTTAGCCTAGTGGCTGTACGCTTCGCAATCGTATGCCTGGGGAAGGAATGTTCTAGGCTCGATTCCCATCAGTGACGTGAGGAGCTGAAGGATCTTCCTCAGCCATAGCCAATTTAGCCGGTCTTGGGCATGGACAGTTGGGTTTTTTCCCCCCAGTTTATCCTGGGGTTTTTCATCCCACAAAGCAGACAAACCAGCCTTGAGAACTCAACGCAACAGCACATAGGATACACCGGGCCGTAGGGCTGACCACTTTATCCTGTGAATGGTTTGAGGTCTGATGATTAATAGACCCTCGACACTGCAAGGTAAAAGAGGGTAAAAAGGAAGATCAGATGAGATTACAGTATACAGCAGAGATTAACTTCTCTCTAAGTAACTCAGACCATAACCTTGTATAGCTTTACTATTGTACAGAACAACCTCCACTTACTACTCTCAACATTTGTTCTCTGTAACTATGATACTTACTAGGATGATATAATTTCCTCTCTTATTTTTCATGAGGAGATTACTGTTTCAGGAAGGAATTTTACAGGAAGGATGTTATCTACCATTCCATCCAACATCGCTACTCATTATCCAAGGCTTGGTTTTCCAACAAATGTACCAAGACATTCCAAACAAAAGATTCAGCCTATCACAAGTGACTCAGACAAAAATTTGAGTTTTACTTTCAGGAAATATTTAAGTTCCCAATAGCTGCAAAAAATAATTAATAAATTCCAATTGGAGTCTTTGTAAGGATAAATGCAGAAAACATGCTTTTGTAGAAATTTTTTCTATGAAACAGTTGTAGTGATTACTAGTTCCTTACCAAGAAAACAGGATGCAACTAACTTACCTCTTTGCTCTTACCCTTCTCCATCATGTCTAGATGGCAACACTATAATATTATCTAAAGACAAAGCCAAACTTCTAACATGATTCTTCCTTTCCTATTCCTATGTAAGTAAACCAGGTAAAACATACCCAACAGCAACCAAAAATAATTCATCACATGCCTTCTCTGGTCAAGCATTAGAAGTCTGAATAGCTTAATACTAAAATTTCTAATTTCTTCTAGTTGTACTCAAAACTTGTCAGCAAAAACTAACATCACAATATATGTGATTTTCAGACTCTTTCATATCAACACTGTACCTCACAGCATGGAAGCAGGACTACATTTTGGCATGTTCTAAACAACAGAGATACATAAAAAAAATTAAAAGAAAAACACCACCAAACTTATCAACCCACTGTTCTCGTCTCAAATTTTCAAAAACAATGGAGAAAGTCATCATCTTCACCACCAGGAATCCACCAACTAATTAGTAATCTGAGTATGAATTTTACCACTCTCAATTCATAGCAAATCTCCTTGTTGTATTATCCATTGCTGAACATGAAATGGGAAGGACTGGAGAAAATTGTAAAGTGGCTGATTGCTCTGGTCTTAAACTATTTCATTGTCACTCTATGTAATTGGGTGGCCACTTTCCTCTCTTCTAATTTTCCTGCCATTTCTCCCAACAATGGAGAAAGTCATCATCTTCACAACCAGGAAATCACCAAGTAATTAGTAATCTGAGTATGGATTCCACCATATTCAGATTATATATTTTCCATTGCTGGACATGAAATGGAAAGAACTGGAGAAAATTGTGAGTTGCTGACTGGCTCTGATCCTAAAGTATTTCATGGTCATTCTTTGTAATTGGGCAGCCACTTCCCCCCTCCTAATTTCCCTGCCATTCTACCCTATTCTTTCTATACCCAAATGACCACCTTTTCTCACTGCAGTGATGAAGCATTTCAAGCTTGTAGAACTTTTACAAATTGTATTATGCACTAATCTCCAAACCATTCTCAAATGTGTGATTATATCTTAGTCAATCTCAATACTATGAAAACACAATCTTATCTTCTCTCCCTCTTAGAAGAAATGTTTCACCATCTCTTACCTTTTATAATAACTATATTCTCAGACATGATTACATTTCTTTTTTCAGGTTGGGTTTCATTCATCTTTTGCTTTTTTTTTTTCACAAACACAATACTTCCATAATTTCAACGGTTTCCTTTTTCACTTAGCATGATACTCCTCACCAAGTATAGCTAATAATTCTGTACAAATTTCAAATTTTTCCAACTTCAGTATACTGCACTAACATTTGTTATTACATGCCAAAAGCTCTCCTAAAAATTCTGGATGCCCTCCAGAAAAGCTTTATTGGATTAAATGATGACTCCCCCCCCCTCCCCCCATCTCACATTGACTCATATCACACATGCAATCTCTGCCTTATACTTATTCTGCTCCATGGCCATCCCTTCAATAAACTTTTATACCAATCCACTAATTTCCCATAGGCCTACAATATCACAAGCAGCAACTACTCAATAATCCTGGCAGTTAAACTGCAAAACTAGTGAGAGAGGTTTCCATCTCTATTCTCTGGAACAGCCTTCCATTGTATCCTTTAAAAATACATATGTCATCCATTCCCACTGCATTATGAATGTCTAGTCACACTTGATACACCTCTGATGCAGCCAATATTAACTATGGACTACAATCTTCAGATGTTAACAGAAATATTAATAGGTTGATTCTCTTTTAATCCCGGTTTCTAATCCCACACAACACTAATGTGTTATATAGTTTCAATAAGCACCTCTGCAGCGCAATTGAAAGAACAATAGTACACTGTGCCCTTTGATTGGAAAAGACCTAGGTTCAACTCTCGTCACGATGAAAATACCAATATCTTTATATGGATATTTTCAATTGAAGGTGAGTTAGTCGATCTCATATGGAGGCAGCAGGATTTTTTCTCCCAGAAACTCAGGTTTTTCATCCAGCATACAGACAAAATGGCCTTCAGAACACATGCAATTTACAGACAAAAAATACTGTTGGGGTGGTGATAACTAAAGACAATACTGTTGATGCATGGAATAATTACTTCAAAATATTAAATAAAGTATCTAACATTAAAACTGCACTGTTAATCACTAACAAAACTCATATGGAAAAATAAGCTGGTCATGAATAATACTGTTATGGTTTTAAAAAATGCATACCTATCAAAGGCTCGTAATAATGCAGATGGTGTGCATTTTAATTGCAAGTCTCTTGTTAAATGCCAAAGAATGCAAAATTTTTTTTGGGCTTCAACCTGCTCCTAGATGGGAAAAATGACAATCATTTACTATTTGTATTTATGTGCAAGTTACAAAATTTCTTTAAGAAACTTTTGTGTTTCCATATAATTTTGCAAAAGGAATCTTGCACTTATAGCAAATTACAAAATATACTCATCAAAAAATTACAGCATAGCCTATCTAAGTTAATAATTTATAGTATTTAACACATTTCTTGTTCTAACTCTTTTTTCTAAATGTATAATGTTTTCCATATTTTAACTCCTTCTGGAATTTTTCCACACATATCCAATATTCAGAAAGCTTTCATGCAAATCTTTCTATCCACACTTGGGGTGGCACAATAGTGAATGAGTAGCCTTCCTGATTTCTAAATTCCAAAGTAAGAGTCAAGTGGATGAAGCTGATTTGTTCAGTTGATGAATGAGGTGTACACATATTTCTTGGATACCTTTTTAGACTAGTAAAAGGAACTGTGTTTAAATATGAACTTTACTCATTTATATCAAGCAAAAAAGTGAATCACCTCTTTTGTATATCATCTATGATTATTCATCTATGTTCTAAACAGTCTTGAGCATGAAATCACTACATTACTATTACTACAGCAATGCCATGCATTTGAGAGAATCATCATTGAAGGACCACTAGCAACATATCTGTTTTGCTGAGCCTTAAGCTCATTTATATTCCTGGAAGTTTAATTCTTCACTTGGTTAGACTATAATAAATTTAGTTTAATCCTTTATCCAAGTGTGAGTAAACAAAGTTTGCGCCTGAAATATCTTCAGGACTGCGGGTAAGGTAGTACAACACCGGGCAACTCGTAGCAAAGGTGGACTAAGCTAACATCACTCCTATCCCAGTATCTCCCATAATGCAAAACACATTTCCTTGCGGATATGTATAATGTTATGCATTAAGGGAAGGGCCATGGGCGCAAACTTTGTTTGCTCACACTTGGATAAAGGATTAAACTAAATTTATCATTTATATTCCTAAAATTCACAAACTATTGCCAATCATATATGAGAATTCTATGTCCATCAATCCAATCCTGTATTCAATTATTATTCTATTCCTAGCCAACCTCTTCAATACCTTAACTACAATTGCAGATATGTACAGATTAGTCTCTAATTAGAAACTTCTCGGTCTCCCCTCCACAAAAATGATTCATAGAATCATGTTTGTAGAATGGGACTATTTTCCTTCATTCCACTACTTAAGAAACCTTTTCCATTGCAACACTTTCAATAAATAACCAGGTCAAGAGCATAGCCATTGTATCCTTTAAAAATACATGATATGTCATCCATTCCCACTGCATTATGAATGTCTAGTCACACTTGATACACCTCTGATGCAGCCATCTTTAATTCTCTTATTTGCTCCCTTCTATGTGTTGCAAGACATCATTTAATAATGAGATAAAATGCTCATTAAATAATTTCCTCTATCTCTTTTGCCATGATCACCCTACTAATATCACCATCTGCCACTTTCACTCTTTCATAATTATTCTTCCTCTTGCATGTCATTTAGAAGAATTCTCAGGAATTATCTTTGGCCTGACTATCCAATCTTGTCTAATACAGAACTCTTTTTTTTTCTCGCTTTACTATGCCTCTCATCTTTCTAGCCTGCATTTTATATTCTTCATACCTCCGATCCATACAGACTGTCTTGAACTTCTTACATAATGTCTTTTCTTACACTGCTTGCATGATTGTTTCAGAGTTACTTCCCAATGAAATCAAAATTATATTATTATTATTATTAAGAGAGACCTCCAGGGAGTCAGGATATCATACAGGGAGGCCATACTATTTGCACCAGCTCTCAAACCTGTTCTTAAATTCATTCATGCTACTTGCACACACAACATCCAACAACAATCCATTCCAATCACGCACTACTCTATGAGAGAAAAATCTAGCCCTAACCCCCCTCTTGACAGCACTCATTCTCAACTTCCATGGATGCCCTCACATCCTTTCCTCACCTTCCATAAAATGAAAAATTCCATCTACTGAAATCCTTTCAGAAGTTTGTAAGTCTCAATTATCCTCCTGTTTGCTGGTGTCCGCAGCCTACGAATTCTCAATATGTCTCCATAATCTGTATTTCACAATCCAGATATCATTTTTGACACACTCCTTTGCACTCTCCACTGTATCAGAATCATGACGGAAACCTGGAAACCAAGCATGGGCAATTGTCCAAGTGAAGTCTTATCAAAGCCTCATAAAGAGGCAAAATGACTTCCTTATCTTTAAATGTCAAGGTTCGTTTCAGCATTACCATTATTCTCTGAGTTGTATTTACAATACTTGCTGTATGACCCTTCAACTTCCTGTCTACTAAAACTCCAAGATCCTTTGCCTCATTAGTTTTGTTCAAGCATAATCCCACCAATATAATACGACATAGGATATCTAATCACACCAGAATGTATAATTTACATTTATTAACATTGAAATTACAGCTATTTTCACATGCCCACAATTCCAGCCTATTCAAATCATTCTGCAAGTACTGCATATCAGCAGAACTCCAGATTACTTACCTACCTTCGCATCATCAGCAAAGAGCTGTATTTTGCATGTCAAATCCTTCCCAGTGTCATTAATGTCTCTTCTGGTCTGCTGCTGATAATTATCATAACTGACATCATCCTAAAGTACATGATTTTCTTCTCTTACGATATCTCTTGCTTAATTAATTACACATCCACTTCACTCCTACTCTATTTATTCTTTGAACTCTAGGGACAGATTCTGATATTGCATCATTTAAACACATCATAAGTATATTTAAACACTTCCCATCTAGTAACTGATACTATGGCACAAAATCCAGCATATCCCTTAGGTGGTCATAATTTCCTGCTTTGTAGTTCAGCATGTAACCTTTTCTGAATGGAACGTTCATAAACTTAGCCACTTCCAAAGTGAGCATCACATGATCGCTGTCATCAACTGGAGGCAGAATATTTACATCTTTAATTGAAACCTCCCTGTGACACTATAATCAGATTTAACACTGTTTTTCCTTGGTTTCCTTCTGTCACGTACTGCTTGAGGAAGTTGTCTTGTAAAAGCTCAATAAATTAAATTTCATAGCTACACAATCTATGTTCGCATAATTAAAGTTCCCCATTATGATTACTCTGTTCACAATCATCATATTTATTTGTTGATTTCATTTCTTTGTCACTAGCAACCGATCCACCTGGTCTGTAACAACACTATGCTTTATATTTAATCTTGTTAGACTACTCACACCAGATGGCTTCAAACTCACTACCACATGAAAAATTGTTAATAGTATAGGCCTCAATTCTAAATGGATTCAAGACATTTGATATCATTAGCAGGATGACCCCCCACTCCTCTCCTATCCTGTCCTTTGCACTCAATACCAGTTAGTACATCTGCTTCTGATAGACAATTCTCACTAATTCCTATAATATGAGGCCCAATATATTAACCAAGGAAACAAAACTCTACTTCTTTATTTCTGATACTCCTAGCATTCGTGTACAGACATAATCAATTACCCGCATGCTCTTTTGCATACACCTATCTGTGGTCTGCATGACACAGACAACTTGCAAATATCTACTCATATCTAGTTCCTTACTTATGCAGACATCTTTACACATGCTTGATAAGTCAAACACAGAATCGTTCTCTCTCTCCATAATCATTTCCGTAATAGAAATCATTCCTATCATTAACACAGTTATATTGTTGCTCTTACACCAATTCTCACGATTCCTCCCATTAGAATTCAGTTGCCCTGACTCTCTGTGTTAGGTCTTATATCAATTAATAATTTTTCAAGACTCCTGATGCCATATGCATTCAAATATAGGTCATCCCTCTCATTCAAATCCAATCTTTCCTCAAACTCACTGCACACATCCATTCCTTCTACACAGCCTATGCATCAAATCATTTGCCATCATAGATCTTCTTAATTCATTTTTATCATATCGAGGTAATATACTTACTATTTTCACTTTCTCACACTTTGATCTCACCTCTTCCAACAACCCTTTCATGTCCTCTCTCGTACTGAACTTATCGCTAGTTAAATCATTAGTTCCTGCTGCAATTATGATCTTGTTTACTTTTCTTTTCTGTTTTTGAATTGCTTGCATTATATTTTTAATTTTTGCACCAGGAAAACTTGATGTTATAACCCGCTCATCAACGGCATGTTTTATGATCACCATACCAAATAACATCCTTCTTTTTATGATCAACTTTACTTACCAGATTTTTGTAATTAAGTGCTAACTTACCTGATTCCGTGCTTTGTTTTCCATTTTGCTCGTGAACATTTTTATTCTCCGTGTTCTAAATGCTGCTCAACTTTATGTAGTTCCTTCATCGTCTGTCTAATATTCTACTTTAGCTGAGCGATCTCGGGGTTTAAATTATTTTCAATAAACTCTTTAATATTGCCTTTAGTGAATATTAAAGAGTTCTTCTTCTTCTTCACTATGTTGCTGTTCTTGTTAACGTTTCATTTCTTCTGTGTTTTTGGCACCATTTTTACACCTATATTTAATATTAAAATATTACAATAAAAATATACTATAAAGACACTAAATACTCTAAAAACATGAAAATCTACTAGAAAACTCTAATTTTCTAAGGAAAAAACAAAATGAAGATAAATATCACCAATTTCATATGAGCGTTAAATTACACTAACCACTCACAATGAAAAATATATGAAAGTCTGTCAGTTTCAGATAAATATAACCAGCTAGCAACTTTTGGTAACAAAATTAGCCATATCAAAAAGGCTTTTGCGTAAACCTAATTGTAAACCATGGTTTTTTTTTTCTGTATAAATTCTCCAGTTTTCAAACTGATCTAATCAAATGTTACTATAAATTACTGAAGATTTTAAAGTTAAATAACAAGTTAAGTTTAAAATCTTCAGTGAAGTAAGCACAATCATTTACTTGACTCATGGCTGAGTAAGTAAACAATTAAAATACAAAATTCTTTTCAAACGAACATGATGACAATAACCATACATTCATAGGAACCTCATTATTGAAAAAAAAATTTTTTTTCATTGACCAATTCAGTTTCTAAAGAGTGCACGCACTGTTGCATTATATATTTCTTTTTTTTTCCCCACAAAGACAGAGAAGCCAAAGATGCTCAGATTCTCCATGTATGTTGTATACTCAAGCATATTTATACAAACAGTTCCAGGAACTCATAAGAAACTTAATACATATGATAGCAGGTATCAAGTGAACTTGTCAATGTGAATCAGGGTGCTAGATTTCAGAGTAGGACATTAATTGAAAATTCACCATTACACAAGTATTATCTATCAGGTATAAGGGTAATTGAGTTGTTCACCACAATATTAACTTTTTTTTTATGAAACTTAGGAGAAATTTCAGAGAAAAGTTTCATTTATTCTGACGTTAGGTGAATATACACTTCAAAATGTGTCGTAAAACAGCTTCAGACTCACAATAGATGGGATTTCTGAAACTAACTTCATGTAGTTGCTAAAACTTATGTGAATCTATATAACATAAGCTATGCTAATGAAAACAGTGCAAATTCAAGAGTTATGGACTAAACTAGTGGATTAAATAAGTTAAATTTAAAGAATCTTCTTCTTTGTTATTAAAATTATCCTATTTCACTATTTCACTTGAAGTCAGTCAACCTAGCCTGTAGTCATGAGGACATTCTGTCCTGGGTTGTCAATGTCTTCAACTGGGGGTTAGAGGTCTTTTTTTTATAAGGGACATCCATGTTAAATAGGGTTTACCATGTCCCCTTGGTTCCACACACACACACTTCCATTACCATCTGCGTCATGTGATCTACAGGGCATCTCATGATGTGTGTATACCATCTAAAATGGCACTAAGTTACTTTATCAGCAATCTAACTTTGAAGCTCCCACGGATATGTTCATTATGCAATTTACTCAGCATGGCAATTCATCCAGACCACCTCAGAATCTTCATCTCTGTGACATGTAGCTTCTGTTCTTGTTGTTTCTAAAGGGACCAACATTCCACATGACATATAATGGCAGGTCACACTGCAGTTTTATATATCTTCCCATTTACTCACACTGCTGCTTTATCTATCTTCCCATTTACTCACATTGTTCATACTGTATCTTCTCATTTACTTGCTCTGTCACATAATACTCCAGACAACACTCTCCAATTCATCAGCCAGTGTTTGTGCAGTGTTGACCATGTCTGTGTCAATGGTGCTGTCCTTTGAGAGGATTGAGCCCAAATACTAAACTGTCAACCTTCTTGAGTGGGATATTTTCAAGTATATGATGTCATTGTTGTTGCCATTTGAAAAATCACAGCATGCATGTGCTCAGTCTTCTGTCAGCTAATTAGCAAGCCACCACTTTCCATTGCTGTCCTCTTATCTAAATTATAAGTCTTTTGGGCCATGTCTCACCAGGACAATGTCATCACCATACAAAATATCCCATAGGACAGGTTATTGAATGTATGCTGATAGATAGTCCATGACCAACTTAAACAGAAGTAGGTTCAGTGCTGATTCTTGACGTATTTCCACCTTGACTTCCAGTTTTCTCTGGTTCCTTCTGGGACTCTCACTATAGTTATGACATTCCTGTACTTGTCTTTCATTTGGTTAATATGATATTCTGGGAACTACTGTGATCTCAGTGCTTGCCATATTAATTTCCGTGGAACGTGATCAAAAATCAGTATTAGGTGCAGAATCCTTTTTATTTTCATTCTGCCATTCAAGTAAATTTTTATCAAGTATATAGCATTCAATTTTAAGGATTTTACTCACATGAACCTGCACTGATTTTCAGTGATGTTTGTTAGCTCCTGGAACCTCTGATTAAGCACTTGCTCCTATATTTTGAATGTGTGAGGGATGAGTTTTATGGCTCCATAATTCTCGCAGAGTTGCACATCTGATTTATTTTTACAGAGCGGTATCAGACAGCCTTTCATCCATTTGTCCAAGATTCTCTGTAAGGATCCTGATGAAAAGATTTGTCAGGAAGATTACACCTACACCACCAAACCTTTTCCACAATGCAGTCAAGATATAAGATCCTGTGGCTTTGTGATGAAAAGATTTTTCAGGAAGATTACACCTACAACACCCAACCTTTTCCACAATTCAGTCAAGATATAAGGTCCTGTGGCTTTGTTGCACATCTCATTTCTTTTTACAGAGCAATATCAGATAGCTTTTCATCCATCCATCCAGGATTCACTCTGCAAGGATAATGATGAAAAGATTTTTCAGGAAGATTACACCTACAACACCCAACCTTTTCCACAATTCAGTCAAGATATAAGGTCCTGTGGCTTTGTTGTTTGCCATTTTGTCAAATCTTCACTTTACATCTAATTCTCTGATCTCCAGCACAGGACCTTCTGTTGTTGGTAAATCAGGCAGAACTTTGCTAGGGTAGCTTTAATTTAGCAGGTGATGATAATACTCCTTCCATTTCTGTCTTATGTCTTCATTCTTTGTTCAGTAACACCCCTCCCCTGGGTTCAGTCTTAATGTATTTGATTGCTTTGATGTCATTTGAACTATGATGTCTTTGTTTTGCATTCTTGAAGATTTCATTATAGTTTATAGCCATTTCAAGTCATAAAAATCATCTGCACAACTAGCATTTGCTTGTGCTACGGTTCAGATGCTGCCTGATATACAATGCGGTCTTCTTCAGTTATGGTTTACTCCCATTGTTTGAAAAGGAGTTTCTTATTATGAAGCTTGTCCTTTACTTTGTCCTTCGACCATCTTGTTTCCTTGTTGCTGTTTATAGGCAGCCTTCATTATGCTTAAAGGGTTGTAATTCTAGTGTTCAGGCTTATGTGTTGATGATGATGACAAGTACAATGTATTTGTCATCATCATCAAATTCCTGCCATGTACCCTCAAGTGGTGTACAGGATATGATAGTACTATATGAAAAATTTACATCATTACTAACTTCCTATCTACAATTTTCCTCCAAATCAGTCTGTTACTTGTCAAGACTCCAACATTATCAAATCTTATATTTCTATCGTCTAAGGCATTTTGTACATTATCAAACCACCTATATCTTGGTCTTCCTCTGGGTCGTTTTCCTGCCAACCTGGCAGAGAACACTTGTTTTGCTAATCTTTTCTCACCCATTCTGTTCAAGTGACCATACCACCTGAGATTAGCTCTGCTAATGCATTCCTGGATGCTGACAATGTATAGTTCTTTCCTAATATCCTCGTTCTTGACATGATATTGCCATTGATGGCATCTGTTCAGGTCTCTAATCTTTCTCAGGACTCTCATATCTGTGATCTCTAGTCTTTGGTCAAGTGTTTTACTTCTGACCAAGCTCTCAGATCCATAAATTAATACTGGCTTGAACACTGTTTCCGACTAATTTCTCTCTTATTCCATATGAATTTATTCAATTGACTTCCTACCATACCATCTTTGTTGATTTTGTTGTCTATTTCCATATTTAATTTACCATCTTCACTAAAAATCATGCCTAAGTAGCTGAAATGTTTTACTTGTTCTACAGGTTCCCCCACAGTTGACATTTTCAACGATTCTACCTATTTTCATTGTCTTTGTCTTTTTATTGCTGACCTTCATACCATATCTCTTACAACAGTTATTCAATTTAGTCAGGGAATCTTGGAAACTTGAAGCAATTTATTTAGAAGTATAACATCGTCTGCATAAAGAAAAGAGCTGACATTAACATCTCCAATTTTGACATAGGTTTAATACCACTTTCCTTCATAATATGATCCATATAGATAATGAATAAAAGAGGAGATAATGTACATCCTTGTCTCACACCAGATATAACATTAAACCATCTTCCTGTACTTCCTTCAATCCTAACTGCTGATCTACAACTCAAATAAAGACTAAGTACTGCTTGATATAATGCTCCATTGACACCATAAAACCGTAGTGTATTGAATAGCTTCTCACTTAGCACCTTGTCATATGCCTTTTCCAGATCGACAAAACTTAAATACAGATCTTTGTTATATTCCCATGATTTCTCAACTATTTGTCGTAAATTAAAGATCTGATCCTGACAGCCTCTATTTGGCCTGAATCCAGCTTGTTCTTCACCAAGCTTTTCTTCCACAATTCTTCTCAACCATTTCTCAAGTATATTGAATACGGGGGGAGATATTGAATTCATGCATCAGCAACTTAGTGCAATGAGTGAAGGCTTAGTGATTATTATGGGGGATTTTAATTATGGTGATATCAATTGGAAGGAGGAAATATCACGTAGCAAAAAGGAAATGGAGTTCATACATCTTCTACGAGATAATTACTTGAAACAGAACGTAACTGAAGGGACACGTGGTGTGAGAGTGTTGGACCTGGTTATTGGTTCAGAGGTTATATGCATAAGTAAGGTGTCCTCGTTACCTCCAGTTGGTGAAAGCGATCATGTGGTATTGACTTGGGAGGTTGCAAAATCTGTGGATTTTTCTATTAAGAAGGGGTATGTACGGAACTACAGGTTAGGCAATTATAACAAGCTTCGGAGTGAGCTTGCAGCCATCCCATGGCAGAACATATTGCAAGGGAAAGATGTTAGCAGTGCTTGGGATAAAATCAGCGGGTATCTGAGGAAAGCAATATCAGATTGTGTCCTCATGGTCAGGAGGTCAAACAAGGCAGGCATTAGATGGATGAGCAGTAGTATCAAGCTTGAACTGCAAAAAAAAAAGAAAATGTTATGGAGAATTTACAAGGAGAAGGGCGATCAGAACACCCATGAGCAGTATAAGGCTCAAGCTAGGAAGGTTACCAGCATAGTAAGAAAAGCTAAATCAGATTATGAGAAGACCTTAGCCAAAGAGATCAAGGGTAATCCCAAAGAGTTCTTCCGCTATGTGGCAAGTAAGAGGAAGAATGACTTCGGAAGGATAACCTTAGTGGGTGCTGATGGTATTGAGGTGACAAAATCAGATGTAATAGTCGAGTTACTGAGTGATCACTTCTCAAAAGTCTATCACCCAAGTGAGGATATCTCTATACCTATAGCAATACCTAATGTGAGAATTGAAGCTAAAGAATCAGAAGTATTAAATATATTGCAAAACTTAAATGCAAACACTGCGGTAGGCTTAGATGGAATATCAGCTCGGGTGTTGCGTGAATGTGCAAATGAATTGTCAACCCCTCTTACCTGGATATTTAATTTAAGTTTGAACTCTGGTATGGTCCCTAGGGAGTGGAAGTTAGGCAAAGTGGTTCCTTTGCATAAGGGTGGCTCTAAAACTGCGGTATTGAATTACAGACCAATCACCATCTCAGGAGTAGTGGTAAAAGTATTGGAAAAGTTGGTTAAAGACAAAATTCAAGAATGGGTGGATCAGGATATGATACTCTATAGAGGCCAACATGGTTTTGTTAAAGGTAGATCTTGCCTTAGCAATCTATTAACTATTCATAATAGAATAACATCAGAGTTGGACAAAGGAACTGGCTACACAGTGGTACTTCTGGATTTTGCTAAGGCTTTTGACAGGATACCCCATAGAACACTGTTACGCAAATTGGAGCAGATGGGAATGGATATTAAATTGGTGATATGGATAGGAGAATGGCTCAGGGAGAGATACCATAAGGTGGTGTATGGGGGAGCCGAGTCCAGAATGAGGCAGGTGACCAGTGGTGTGCCTCAGGGCTCTGTGCTTGGGCCAATGTTGTTTAATTTGTATATAAATGATATAGGAAACGGCTTAAAGGGAGATATTCAGTTGTTTGCTGATGATGTAAAGTTGTGTAGTGCAATAAAAAATCAAGCTGATGTTGAAAGTTTGCAGGAGGATTTAAATAAGCTGGTAAAATGGGCAAAAGAAAATGGATGTCAGTTCAATGTGGAAAAGTGTAAAGTCATGCATTTTGGGATTAAAAGATTACCAGCTGTGTACTACATCGATGGAAAGGTACTCCAAGAGATTGATGAGGCTAGGGACTTAGGGGTATTGGTAGATAGGGAGATATAGTTCAGAGGACACATTGCTAAGGTGTCCAAGATTGCACATAGGATTACTTGGTTGTTGAGGAACACACTGACATCCAGAGATAAGGAGGTTATTATTCCCCTTTATAAGGCATTGATACTTCCACATTTGGATTACTGTGCTCAGGTCTGGTCACCTGGATTCCTTGGAGGCTGTGGAGAGGGTTCAGAGAAGAGTGACCAAGTTGGTGAGTGATATAAAAAATGCTCCCTACATTGATAGATTGAGAGCTTGTGGATTGCAGAGGTTGGTTGATAGGCGAAGAAGAGGGGATATGATAGAAACATTCAAATTACTAAAAGGTTTTTATAGGATTGATGCAGGGGAAATGTTTCAGCTGTGTGATAGTGATGGAAGAACAAGAGGTCATCTCTGGAAATTAAAGAAGAGTGTGGTTAACAAAGGTGTCAGAAGAAGGTTTTTTGCCTGGAGGGTGGTGAATGAGTGGAATTCATTGCCTGACTTTGTTGTGAGCTCTTCATCTGTAAATGAATTCAAGAAGAGATATGACAGATATTGTTTTGCTAGTTTGGGTCTCCCGCGATGAGTCTACTGACTCCATGGAGATACCCGTAATAATAATAATATACTGGCATAAATCTTGCCGGGAACACTCAGTAGGGAAATACATCTGTAATTCTCACATTCAGTTTTATTTCCCTTTTTATATATGGGTACTATGAGAGCTCTACTCCAATTATCAGGAATTCGTCCCTCTGTCCAGGCCTTCTGAACTATGCAGTGCAGCCACTGTAAGACTTTTATACCACCATACTTCAGTATTTCTGGTCAAATATCATCTACTCCTGCTGCCTTTCCACATTTCAAGCCTTTAATAGCTTTTTCTACTTCAAGTATGGATATGTATTCCTGACTGTATGCCTGTTGAGTGTTTTTTACCACTGAGCTATCACTGCTTGTTTCATTTAGCAATTTTTCAAAGTAATTACTCCATACTTCAAGGATATCTTTATCTCCCGTTTTCATGTCACCTTTATCATCTTTAACTCCTTTTACAGTACTCTTTCCTCCATTTCTAAGCTTCTTCAACAACCTCCAGAATATCTTACTACCTCTTGATATTTATTTTCTATGTTCTTGCCAAAGTCCTCCCATGACTTTTGTTTAGCTAGTTTTACACACTGTTTAGCTTTCTTACATTTGTCTCTGTGTTCTCTAAGAGCACAAGCCGACTTATTTGCCAGGAACTTTTGATATGCTTTCATCTTTTCCTTCACTGCCTCTTTAACTTCCCGTGTCTACCATGGCGCTCTGATTTTTCTATCCTTGCAGACAACCTAACCACATACCTCTCTGACTGAATCAATCAAGGTTTTCTTCAAGATTTGCCACTGAAACTCCAAGGTTTGGTTCTTGTTCTCAAACTCTTTCATTTTTTCTTCAATAATCTTTGTGTATTTTAGTCTACAGTTCACATCTGAGAGCTGCTCAACTTTTAATCGCTTTAAAACTTTCTTACATGTCATTCTTTTCAATATGAAATTCAATTTTATCCTGCTCAAGACTAAATAGTGATTGCTTCCAATTCAAATCCTCTGTACACTCTGGTGTCCTGCACCAAGGAGACAACATCACTGTCAACAATAACATAGTTAATGAGACTTTTCTTATTCCTAGCCTCTTCTCTCCACGTGAATTTGTGCACATTTTTATGTTCGAACATGGTGTTAGTAATAACCAGTCCATGTCCTGTAGCAGAAATCCAACAAGTATTTGCCATTATTATTAGCATTGCTCTTTTCTCCAAATTTTCCCAAAATATTTTTGCATGTCTCACAATCATTTCCTACTCTGCCATTTAGATCCTCAACAAGGATCAACTTTTCCTTTTTCATTGTGTCAGTAGCTTTCTCTAGAGCCTCAAAAAAATTCCTTCAAAAAATTCCCACTCAATGTGCTGGCCGGTAGAGGCAAAGTGGCAAGAAAGGCCTGAAATGAAATTTCAGGAAATGTATTGTCAAACAGACAAGACATTTCAGGCCTTTCTTGCCACTTTGCCTCTACCAACCATCACATTGAGTGGGATAAGAGCCTTATGCCCTATATAGAAGATAACTACCATTCAAGAACCTTCAAGGAAACAGCTACAGTCGCCCGAACAACTGAAAACCTATACAAGAATCAAGGTCTAACTTTACCAGAAATTTGGAAAGCTTTAATCAGATCATTAAACATCAAAGAAATGAACTTTCATGACAATTACATCATGAGTCATAACAAATAAATCACTTTCCCAAGACACGCGCATTGTCTCGCACAATACTAATTTTTGTATGAATTAGAACCATCAGTTATAACCTAGTCTGTTACCTTCATATAGCTTACTAATTTGTATTCCCTGAAGATGCCGATAATCTGCAAAAAATTCGTGAAACATGTAGGACGATAAAATAAAAAGCAACCTGACTAACATTATAAAAAAAATAAAATGAAATAAAAAGTGTAATAGTTTATATACATAATAGTCAAGAAAAAATACCACACATAACCAATTGTATTTACCTTTGAATGCAATCCACTGGTCAAGTGTCCAGCAAGTCAGCAAATGTTTCCTATTTTTCAGCGTAATAATATTATCGCATTGCAACTGATGGGAATTCTGTGTTTCTGTGGATTCGTTACAGACCTCTTTCTCTTCAGAAACTACACATTACAAACTGTAATTACAAACTCGTTTTGTATTATCACTGTCATCAGAGCTATTTTTCCGTTTAAAGAAGGTACCAATGTACTTATCCATTGTTGAAATACCATATTTACTTGAATATAACTCGCCCTCGCTTATAACTCACACCCCTGATTTTACTTTTCGAAAAAAGAAATTAAAAAGTTTCGCATACACCTTGCACTTGAAAAAAAGCTTAAACACATTCACATTAGGTTCAGTGCTGATTCTTGACGTATTTCCACCTTGACTTCCAGTTTTCTCTGGTTCCTTCTGGGACTCTCACTATAGTTATGACATTCCTGTACTTGTCTTTCATTTGGTTAATATGATATTCTGGGAACTACTGTGATCTCAGTGCTTGCCATATTAATTTCCGTGGAACGTGATCAAAAATCAGTATTAGGTGCAGAATCCTTTTTATTTTCATTCTGCCATTCAAGTAAATTTTTATCAAGTATATAGCATTCAATTTTAAGGATTTTACTCACATGAACCTGCACTGATTTTCAGTGATGTTTGTTAGCTCCTGGAACCTCTGATTAAGCACTTGCTCCTATATTTTGAATGTGTGAGGGATGAGTTTTATGGCTCCATAATTCTCGCAGAGTTGCACATCTGATTTATTTTTACAGAGCGGTATCAGACAGCCTTTCATCCATTTGTCCAAGATTCTCTGTAAGGATCCTGATGAAAAGATTTGTCAGGAAGATTACACCTACACCACCAAACCTTTTCCACAATGCAGTCAAGATATAAGATCCTGTGGCTTTGTGATGAAAAGATTTTTCAGGAAGATTACACCTACAACACCCAACCTTTTCCACAATTCAGTCAAGATATAAGGTCCTGTGGCTTTGTTGCACATCTCATTTCTTTTTACAGAGCAATATCAGATAGCTTTTCATCCATCCATCCAGGATTCACTCTGCAAGGATAATGATGAAAAGATTTTTCAGGAAGATTACACCTACAACACCCAACCTTTTCCACAATTCAGTCAAGATATAAGGTCCTGTGGCTTTGTTGTTTGCCATTTTGTCAAATCTTCACTTTACATCTAATTCTCTGATCTCCAGCACAGGACCTTCTGTTGTTGGTAAATCAGGCAGAACTTTGCTAGGGTAGCTTTAATTTAGCAGGTGATGATAATACTCCTTCCATTTCTGTCTTATGTCTTCATTCTTTGTTCAGTAACACCCCTCCCCTGGGTTCAGTCTTAATGTATTTGATTGCTTTGATGTCATTTGAACTATGATGTCTTTGTTTTGCATTCTTGAAGATTTCATTATAGTTTATAGCCATTTCAAGTCATAAAAATCATCTGCACAACTAGCATTTGCTTGTGCTACGGTTCAGATGCTGCCTGATATACAATGTGGTCTTCTTCAGTTATGGTTTACTCCCATTGTTTGAAAAGGAGTTTCTTATTATGAAGCTTGTCCTTTACTTTGTCCTTCGACCATCTTGTTTCCTTGTTGCTGTTTATAGGCAGCCTTCATTATGCTTAAAGGGTTGTAATTCTAGTGTTCAGGCTTATGTGTTGATGATGATGACAAGTACAATGTATTTGTCATCATCATCAAATTCCTGCCATGTACCCTCAAGTGGTGTACAGGATATGATAGTACTATATGAAAAATTTACATCATTACTAACTTCCTATCTACAATTTTCCTCCAAATCAGTCTGTTACTTGTCAAGACTCCAACATTATCAAATCTTATATTTCTATCGTCTAAGGCATTTTGTACATTATCAAACCACCTATATCTTGGTCTTCCTCTGGGTCGTTTTCCTGCCAACCTGGCAGAGAACACTTGTTTTGCTAATCTTTTCTCACCCATTCTGTTCAAGTGACCATACCACCTGAGATTAGCTCTGCTAATGCATTCCTGGATGCTGACAATGTATAGTTCTTTCCTAATATCCTCGTTCTTGACATGATATTGCCATTGATGGCATCTGTTCAGGTCTCTAATCTTTCTCAGGACTCTCATATCTGTGATCTCTAGTCTTTGGTCAAGTGTTTTACTTCTGACCAAGCTCTCAGATCCATAAATTAATACTGGCTTGAACACTGTTTCCGACTAATTTCTCTCTTATTCCATATGAATTTATTCAATTGACTTCCTACCATACCATCTTTGTTGATTTTGTTGTCTATTTCCATATTTAATTTACCATCTTCACTAAAAATCATGCCTAAGTAGCTGAAATGTTTTACTTGTTCTACAGGTTCCCCCACAGTTGACATTTTCAACGATTCTACCTATTTTCATTGTCTTTGTCTTTTTATTGCTGACCTTCATACCATATCTCTTACAACAGTTATTCAATTTAGTCAGGGAATCTTGGAAACTTGAAGCAATTTATTTAGAAGTATAACATCGTCTGCATAAAGAAAAGAGCTGACATTAACATCTCCAATTTTGACATAGGTTTAATACCACTTTCCTTCATAATATGATCCATATAGATAATGAATAAAAGAGGAGATAATGTACATCCTTGTCTCACACCAGATATAACATTAAACCATCTTCCTGTACTTCCTTCAATCCTAACTGCTGATCTACAACTCAAATAAAGACTAAGTACTGCTTGATATAATGCTCCATTGACACCATAAAACCGTAGTGTATTGAATAGCTTCTCACTTAGCACCTTGTCATATGCCTTTTCCAGATCGACAAAACTTAAATACAGATCTTTGTTATATTCCCATGATTTCTCAACTATTTGTCGTAAATTAAAGATCTGATCCTGACAGCCTCTATTTGGCCTGAATCCAGCTTGTTCTTCACCAAGCTTTTCTTCCACAATTCTTCTCAACCATTTCTCAAGTATATTGAATACGGGGGGAGATATTGAATTCATGCATCAGCAACTTAGTGCAATGAGTGAAGGCTTAGTGATTATTATGGGGGATTTTAATTATGGTGATATCAATTGGAAGGAGGAAATATCACGTAGCAAAAAGGAAATGGAGTTCATACATCTTCTACGAGATAATTACTTGAAACAGAACGTAACTGAAGGGACACGTGGTGTGAGAGTGTTGGACCTGGTTATTGGTTCAGAGGTTATATGCATAAGTAAGGTGTCCTCGTTACCTCCAGTTGGTGAAAGCGATCATGTGGTATTGACTTGGGAGGTTGCAAAATCTGTGGATTTTTCTATTAAGAAGGGGTATGTACGGAACTACAGGTTAGGCAATTATAACAAGCTTCGGAGTGAGCTTGCAGCCATCCCATGGCAGAACATATTGCAAGGGAAAGATGTTAGCAGTGCTTGGGATAAAATCAGCGGGTATCTGAGGAAAGCAATATCAGATTGTGTCCTCATGGTCAGGAGGTCAAACAAGGCAGGCATTAGATGGATGAGCAGTAGTATCAAGCTTGAACTGCAAAAAAAAAAGAAAATGTTATGGAGAATTTACAAGGAGAAGGGCGATCAGAACACCCATGAGCAGTATAAGGCTCAAGCTAGGAAGGTTACCAGCATAGTAAGAAAAGCTAAATCAGATTATGAGAAGACCTTAGCCAAAGAGATCAAGGGTAATCCCAAAGAGTTCTTCCGCTATGTGGCAAGTAAGAGGAAGAATGACTTCGGAAGGATAACCTTAGTGGGTGCTGATGGTATTGAGGTGACAAAATCAGATGTAATAGTCGAGTTACTGAGTGATCACTTCTCAAAAGTCTATCACCCAAGTGAGGATATCTCTATACCTATAGCAATACCTAATGTGAGAATTGAAGCTAAAGAATCAGAAGTATTAAATATATTGCAAAACTTAAATGCAAACACTGCGGTAGGCTTAGATGGAATATCAGCTCGGGTGTTGCGTGAATGTGCAAATGAATTGTCAACCCCTCTTACCTGGATATTTAATTTAAGTTTGAACTCTGGTATGGTCCCTAGGGAGTGGAAGTTAGGCAAAGTGGTTCCTTTGCATAAGGGTGGCTCTAAAACTGCAGTATTGAATTACAGACCAATCACCATCTCAGGAGTAGTGGTAAAAGTATTGGAAAAGTTGGTTAAAGACAAAATTCAAGAATGGGTGGATCAGGATATGATACTCTATAGAGGCCAACATGGTTTTGTTAAAGGTAGATCTTGCCTTAGCAATCTATTAACTATTCATAATAGAATAACATCAGAGTTGGACAAAGGAACTGGCTACACAGTGGTACTTCTGGATTTTGCTAAGGCTTTTGACAGGATACCCCATAGAACACTGTTACGCAAATTGGAGCAGATGGGAATGGATATTAAATTGGTGATATGGATAGGAGAATGGCTCAGGGAGAGATACCATAAGGTGGTGTATGGGGGAGCCGAGTCCAGAATGAGGCAGGTGACCAGTGGTGTGCCTCAGGGCTCTGTGCTTGGGCCAATGTTGTTTAATTTGTATATAAATGATATAGGAAACGGCTTAAAGGGAGATATTCAGTTGTTTGCTGATGATGTAAAGTTGTGTAGTGCAATAAAAAATCAAGCTGATGTTGAAAGTTTGCAGGAGGATTTAAATAAGCTGGTAAAATGGGCAAAAGAAAATGGATGTCAGTTCAATGTGGAAAAGTGTAAAGTCATGCATTTTGGGATTAAAAGATTACCAGCTGTGTACTACATCGATGGAAAGGTACTCCAAGAGATTGATGAGGCTAGGGACTTAGGGGTATTGGTAGATAGGGAGATATAGTTCAGAGGACACATTGCTAAGGTGTCCAAGATTGCACATAGGATTACTTGGTTGTTGAGGAACACACTGACATCCAGAGATAAGGAGGTTATTATTCCCCTTTATAAGGCATTGATACTTCCACATTTGGATTACTGTGCTCAGGTCTGGTCACCTGGATTCCTTGGAGGCTGTGGAGAGGGTTCAGAGAAGAGTGACCAAGTTGGTGAGTGATATAAAAAATGCTCCCTACATTGATAGATTGAGAGCTTGTGGATTGCAGAGGTTGGTTGATAGGCGAAGAAGAGGGGATATGATAGAAACATTCAAATTACTAAAAGGTTTTTATAGGATTGATGCAGGGGAAATGTTTCAGCTGTGTGATAGTGATGGAAGAACAAGAGGTCATCTCTGGAAATTAAAGAAGAGTGTGGTTAACAAAGGTGTCAGAAGAAGGTTTTTTGCCTGGAGGGTGGTGAATGAGTGGAATTCATTGCCTGACTTTGTTGTGAGCTCTTCATCTGTAAATGAATTCAAGAAGAGATATGACAGATATTGTTTTGCTAGTTTGGGTCTCCCGCGATGAGTCTACTGACTCCATGGAGATACCCGTAATAATAATAATATACTGGCATAAATCTTGCCGGGAACACTCAGTAGGGAAATACATCTGTAATTCTCACATTCAGTTTTATTTCCCTTTTTATATATGGGTACTATGAGAGCTCTACTCCAATTATCAGGAATTCGTCCCTCTGTCCAGGCCTTCTGAACTATGCAGTGCAGCCACTGTAAGACTTTTATACCACCATACTTCAGTATTTCTGGTCAAATATCATCTACTCCTGCTGCCTTTCCACATTTCAAGCCTTTAATAGCTTTTTCTACTTCAAGTATGGATATGTATTCCTGACTGTATGCCTGTTGAGTGTTTTTTACCACTGAGCTATCACTGCTTGTTTCATTTAGCAATTTTTCAAAGTAATTACTCCATACTTCAAGGATATCTTTATCTCCCGTTTTCATGTCACCTTTATCATCTTTAACTCCTTTTACAGTACTCTTTCCTCCATTTCTAAGCTTCTTCAACAACCTCCAGAATATCTTACTACCTCTTGATATTTATTTTCTATGTTCTTGCCAAAGTCCTCCCATGACTTTTGTTTAGCTAGTTTTACACACTGTTTAGCTTTCTTACATTTGTCTCTGTGTTCTCTAAGAGCACAAGCCGACTTATTTGCCAGGAACTTTTGATATGCTTTCATCTTTTCCTTCACTGCCTCTTTAACTTCCCGTGTCTACCATGGCGCTCTGATTTTTCTATCCTTGCAGACAACCTAACCACATACCTCTCTGACTGAATCAATCAAGGTTTTCTTCAAGATTTGCCACTGAAACTCCAAGGTTTGGTTCTTGTTCTCAAACTCTTTCATTTTTTCTTCAATAATCTTTGTGTATTTTAGTCTACAGTTCACATCTGAGAGCTGCTCAACTTTTAATCGCTTTAAAACTTTCTTACATGTCATTCTTTTCAATATGAAATTCAATTTTATCCTGCTCAAGACTAAATAGTGATTGCTTCCAATTTCAAATCCTCTGTACACTCTGGTGTCCTGCACCAAGGAGACAACATCACTGTCAACAATAACATAGTTAATGAGACTTTTCTTATTCCTAGCCTCTTCTCTCCACGTGAATTTGTGCACATTTTTATGTTCGAACATGGTGTTAGTAATAACCAGTCCATGTCCTGAGCAGAAATCCAACAAGTATTTGCCATTATTATTAGCATTGCTCTTTTCTCCAAATTTTCCCAAAATATTTTTGCATGTCTCACAATCATTTCCTACTCTGCCATTTAGATCCTCAACAAGGATCAACTTTTCCTTTTTCATTGTGTCAGTAGCTTTCTCTAGAGCCTCAAAAAAATTCCTTCAAAAAATTCCCACTCAATGTGCTGGCCGGTAGAGGCAAAGTGGCAAGAAAGGCCTGAAATGAAATTTCAGGAAATGTATTGTCAAACAGACAAGACATTTCAGGCCTTTCTTGCCACTTTGCCTCTACCAACCATCACATTGAGTGGGATAAGAGCCTAATGCCCTATATAGAAGATAACTACCATTCAAGAACCTTCAAGGAAACAGCTACAGTCGCCCGAACAACTGAAAACCTATACAAGAATCAAGGTCTAACTTTACCAGAAATTTGGAAAGCTTTAATCAGATCATTAAACATCAAAGAAATGAACTTTCATGACAATTACATCATGAGTCATAACAAATAAATCACTTTCCCAAGACACGCGCATTGTCTCGCACAATACTAATTTTTGTATGAATTAGAACCATCAGTTATAACCTAGTCTGTTACCTTCATATAGCTTACTAATTTGTATTCCCTGAAGATGCCGATAATCTGCAAAAAATTCGTGAAACATGTAGGACGATAAAATAAAAAGCAACCTGACTAACATTATAAAAAAAATAAAATGAAATAAAAAGTGTAATAGTTTATATACATAATAGTCAAGAAAAAATACCACACATAACCAATTGTATTTACCTTTGAATGCAATCCACTGGTCAAGTGTCCAGCAAGTCAGCAAATGTTTCCTATTTTTCAGCGTAATAATATTATCGCATTGCAACTGATGGGAATTCTGTGTTTCTGTGGATTCGTTACAGACCTCTTTCTCTTCAGAAACTACACATTACAAACTGTAATTACAAACTCGTTTTGTATTATCACTGTCATCAGAGCTATTTTTCCGTTTAAAGAAGGTACCAATGTACTTATCCATTGTTGAAATACCATATTTACTTGAATATAACTCGCCCTCGCTTATAACTCACACCCCTGATTTTACTTTTCGAAAAAAGAAATTAAAAAGTTTCGCATACACCTTGCACTTGAAAAAAAGCTTAAACACATTCACATCCGGGCAATAGTAACTTGATACCACAGCAAACAACACGGCCTCTCCAATAGGCCATTATACTGAAGAGGCAAGATAAACAAGTACTTTTATTATGTTAGTGAATAAAGTACAAGCACTCTGTGTAATATATTTCTCAACAAATAATGCAGTTAGAGACAAGTGAGATAAAAATGACACTAATGAATGAATCACATGTCCCTCTCATACAGAAACTATGCTGTATAGACTCAAACAAAACCATATGCAGCACTGGCAAACACGGTATCTAGCTAAAAACTATTGTTATTAATTAGACGTGTGCGAGTTCGCTCGCTGCAAAGCAGCAATAAAATTCACCGAATGTGTTAAAATTCCTAAAAGTGTTAAAACTAAGAAATACATATATAGTGAATGTTGTTATGGCAGTTTCACATATTATTGGAATTCGGTTGAAGAGAGTTAGCATTTCAATTCAATTGTCAGCTTGCTTTTATCTTTCCATCGTGCAATCTTTTGTTAATACCACAACAATCATATGCAAGTCTTAATAACCTGCCATTGCTGTCTGTTTTGTGTTAGGCTTAATTATTGTAAAGGAAGAAAAGTCGCAAAACAGAAAAACGTTCTGGGTCTGGGCCCTGGAACATTTTTTTGCATGATAGTCTGCATAAAAAAGTTCTGGGGCCAGGCCCCGGCTGAATTTAACCACTGTACTAACCAATATCAAGAATTCTTCACTCTTGTTCCTGATGCTTCTGGGATTAGTACATAAAAACTGAAGCATCCCTTTAGGACCCCCAATCACTTTTATTTCCTGAATTGACTACCCTATTCAATATTTTTGCTTGAGAGACTAGATTCCTCACTTAGTCATTCCCACACTCACTCACCTCATGGGTACCTTCACACAAATTCACAAACTTCCACCCTAATTGCTTAAATTTTCCTGAATTTGTGCTTCAGCATGCATAGTGAACAACTCTTTCACACTCTCTCTCTCTCTCTCTCTCTCGACACCTAACACTAAAACCATTTTCCATTAGCATTGTACAAATCCTTCTTTCCGTCAAACATAGAGCACAAATCATACATCATTCCTTTTGTACAATCTACATTGATTCATTTGCTGACATATTCCTAAATTTGCCTCTATCATAGCATGGTAGAAGACATAATCTTCACCTTCTCATTCTTCAGTTCTGCTTCATCTAACAACTCCTTGACATCTTCTCTCATAGAATACTTCTCACCTCTCAGCAGATCATCTGTGTAAACAAGACAATCAGTTTTTACAACTTACCTTTTTTTGTATCTGGAAGGTATGACTAATATCATGAATTTTTACACCAGGAAAAACAATTTTGTTACACTTTCCTTAAGTACTCCAGTGATCATTCAGTCTCAGTACATAATTTTTTCCTTAACTTTTTTTTTTCTTTTTTCTACATTATTACTTTGCACCAACTGCTTCTTTCTCTTGTCAGCCTTGCTAATCCCTTGCTGTTTCTGCAACTTTTCAATTTCAATAGTACACTTGAATGTTATCCTTCACAGGATAACATTCAAGTGCACTATTTCTTTATGTCCATTTCATTCTCCTGTATTTCTGCCACCACACATTCAACACTAATTACGATATTTTCCATCCTACCATCGATACTATTCACTTTACTAACATTTGCTCCATTCTTCTCACTTAATTGGCATTCACTTTTGAAACATTTAATACACATACACACACTCTCTCTCTCTCTCCACTTTCAATTTCCTTTCACATATCATTTAATTTTCATGATGAATACATCTCACACACTGCATTATTTAAAATCCCACAAATTCAAATCACCTAACAACATGGACTTCATCCAGTGGGTTTATAGACCCATAACCTTCGTTACCATGAACTCTTTGGTAGGGTTCACTTGTCCTTATATAGCCATTAAAATCACTACCTATATATTTTATCTCATTTGCTGGTATAAACTGCAGTCATCAAGATCATGAATTGCCATTTGGATTGTGGAATGACTTCTTTTCTTTTCTTTTTTTTTCTAATTATCCCATGGTGTTATTACACCAGATCAAAGAGGTCAAATTAATGTATTTTACACAGCATCTTTTCTGGGTTGTTATAAAGTTCACATTTAGAAATATTCATACAAGTTAGTATATGCAGTGGTGATGCTTCCTCGATGTTACAGATTTTGCAGATGGGGAAGACTTTTTTGCCATTGCTAAATTTGATTGGTCTTGTGTGGCTGGTCTTGAAGTGAGAGATCATAGTAGTGGCACAGTGATTGAACTTGGAGTTGATGGTAGCACCTGATTTTTCAGCTGAATATCAGTGGTGAATCATGTCCTGGAGAATCGTTCTTTTTACGTTTTCTTTTTGAGTAGTTTTAAAAAGATCAAAATCTGTGGTATCACTTGATGTTGTAGCCATTTTTGCTACTTAATCTGCAGTTTCATTTCCCTTTGATTCTCACATCCACTGGAAACTTACTTATTTCAGAATCCTTATGTAGTTTGTTTCTATTTTTTGCTATGTCTCTAAGTATTACTTGATGGCATAGCAGTTCTTAATAGCTTGAAGAGCTGCTAAGGAATCTGTGAAAAATATAAATTCCTTTGGTTTGAAAAACTGAAGGTATTTTAGTCTTATAAATCCTTTGGGTTTTGTTTATCCAAATGTTGAAGTGCTGTGGTAATGAAATGCTGTGTACTCATAATTCTGCATGGTATGAGTTGCATCCTATACTGTTGGTTGTTTTTAGCTCTATATTTTGAGGGCCATAGATAGGTATGCCACTCCCAGAATTGCCATTTGGATATTTGGAGCCATCTGTGTAGATATTTATTGAGTCAGGTCCATATTTCATTATTTTTGAAAGAGCTAATGATATCAAGATTTCAGGGTTTTATAGGCTGTTTTTCTCATGTTTGTCTATTTCAAAAATAATGAAATATGGACCTGACTCAATGGATATTTGGAGCCATTTGTGTAGCTCCAAATATCCAAATGGCAATTCTGGGAATGGCATTTGGATATTTGGCTATATATACCTATATATGGCTCTCAAAATATAGAGCTAAAAACAACCAACAGTATAGGATGCAACTCATACCATGCAAAATTAATAGATATAAGATTGTGTACAGACATAGTGGACGTACCTAAGAAGAGCTCCTGATTCAGATAAGTTATTCTAGGAATAATTAATTATATATGCATAATTGTTTGAGTAAGAGCGGATGTAAACGTTGTGCGCTACAGTATTATTAGTGTGGGGAATTTTTCTTGCCTAAATTTAATTACGAAATCGTTATTATTAGACCTAGTAACCTGCAGGGAAAAAAAAAAATGGCGGTGGCATTGTCATTCCATGATTTTAATTCAGATTTCAGTAGTTTCGTTAAGTGTGAGCTCTGTTATATGTATTCCTTCGATTACATAAATGATTTGTGGATGTTTAGCATGGGTGGAAGAAGGGTGTGTGACCTGAATGAGGAAATGATGAATGCAAATATGAAATTCATGACAGAAAGTGTTAGTAACGATTGTGTCGCGAGTGCATGTTTGAAAGAGAAGGATGGTGCAAAAGAGAGGCGAAAAAATGTTAAAAAATCAGGGAAAAAAAAAAGGGCGATTTGAAAACCATAACGGATGTTAAAAGGGACAAAAGTGAGGCGAGAGTGGCAGAAAGAAACAAAATTGAGAGAACGAATGAAAGTAGAAATGGCGTGACGCAGAAATCACAAGTGAAAAAAACGAAAGAATAAATGATAGTGAAAAAAGAATGAATGATGGCGAAAGTTGGACGCATGTTGGACTGAAAGTACTGAAACAAAGAAAGATGAATATGAGTGAAAGTGAGAAGAATGATAGTGAAAGTTGGACGTATGTTGGACCAAAAGTATGGAAACAATGAGGACGTCGCGATGAGGACGACATCCTGACAAGAATAGAGATGGAAGGGTATGATATGTTTCGTGAGGATAGAAGGGGTAAAAGGGAGGGGGAGTGTTGTTGATGATAGAAAGAGTTATGCCCATACAAGGTAGAGATGCAAGAGGGAAATAGGGCCAGTGGTTTTGAGGCAGTATGGTGTGAGATAGAGGTGAATAGAATCAAATACTTGGTGGGATGTTGTTATAGATCAGGTAATGTGGATGGTGGTGGTAGTGAAATGTATAGTCAAATAAGCCAAGCAAATAAGAAAAGGGTGATCATTATGGGTGATTTTAATTATGGCAATATAGACTGGAATGAAGAGATAGCAACTGGAAGTAAAGAAAATGAGTTTCTTGAGTTTTTGAGGGATAACTACCTCAGACAGTATGTAACAGAGGGCACATGAGGATTAAGGGTCTTGGATTTGGTCATCTCATCAGAGGATGTAATTATAAATGAGGTGTCAAATCATCCACCAATTGGTGAAAGTGACCATGAGGTGATTACCTGGGTGGTTGCCAGCAGTGCAAGAACCCCTGTGAAAAAAGGGTATATGTAGAACTACAAGGGGGGGGGGGTGATTATGAAGAGCTCAGGAGACAGCTTGCGAGTGTAGCATGGAATGAGGAGTTAGCTAGAAAAGAGATCAATGCAGCTTGGGGGATTTTCAAAAACTATTTAGTAGATGCAATGTCTAAATGTATTCCAAGGGTGAGAAGGTTAAATAAGGTAGGTGTGAGATGGATAAATAAAGAGATTAAGCATGCGATACAGAGAAAAAGGGCATTGTGGAGGCAGCATAAGAGAAGTGGAAGTAACCAATTTCATGAGGTCTACAAAGACCAGGCAAGGAGGTGACTTGGTTGGTGAGAGTAGCTAAAGAGAGGAATGAACAGCAGTTAGCTAATGAAGCCAAAAAGAATCCTGGGGAGTTCTTTCGATATGTAGCCAGTAAAAGAAAGAATGATTATGGAAGGATGACATTGATTGGAGAAAATGGTATAAAGACAGCTGTAGCAGAATGTGTGGTGGAGATACTTAATGAGCAGTTCATAAAGATCTTTCAATCTTGTGAATTTGACTTCACGGAGAGATTGAGAGCAGTTGATGATGGGGAGGAGAGACTGACTGTAAGTGAGCAAGAGGTGTTTGGGGAGTTGAGTAAACTAGATGTAAATAAGGCTGTGGGACTTGATAATATATCACCGTGTATTCTGAAGGAATGTGGCAGAGAGTTGACACCTGCCTTGACATATTTTTTTACTACGAGTCTTGCACTTGGTCAAGTTCCTAAAGAGTGGAAGGAGGGCAAGATTGTGCCACTTCATAAATGAGGTGATCGAACTCAAGCATCAAACTATAGGCCAGGTGTTGTGGTTATGTTGTTGGAGAAGCTTGTGAGAAATAGAATCCAGAGTTGGGTTGACAACAATGGTATAATCTTTGATGGACAGCATGGATTTGCTAAAGGGAGGTCATGTTTTAGTAATCTACTTACTTATTACAATAAAGTGACTGCTTCCTTGGACAGAAGAGAAGGATACACAGTAATATACTTGTATTTCGCAAAGGCTTTTGATAGAGTACCTCATGATAAGTTGACAGTCAAACTAGAGCAAATGGGGTTGGATATTAGATTAGTGCATTGGATTGGAGACTGGCTATCTGATAGGTATCAACAAGTTGTGTATGGGGGTGCAATATCCAGGAAAAGGAAGGTCACTAGTGGAGTGCCTCAGGGGTCTGTTTTAGGGCCATTACTATTTAACTTGTATATTAATGATATTGGCGAAGATTTGGATGGAGATATTCAGTTGTTTGCAGATGATGCAAAGTTGGGACAAACCATGAAGAGTAGTGAAGATGTAGTGGCCTTACAAGAAGACTTGAATAAATTGAGTGATTGGGCAAGCAAATGAGGATGTGAGTTCAATGTTGCAAAATGTAAGGTTTTAAAATTTGGAAAACAAAGATGGGATGCAGAATTTATACTTGGTGAGAATATATTGTTGGAGGTAGAGGAAATAAGAGATATGGGGGTGATAGTGGATAAGGATCTAAAATTTAGGGGACACATCGCCAAAATTGTGAAGACAACACAAAGACTTCTGGGAATGATGCGGAGGACACTGACGTGTAGAAGTAGGGAGATTATTGTTCCATTGTATAAGGATTTGATTAGGCCACACATGGACTACTGTGCCCAGATTTGGTCACCGGGTTTTCAGAAGGACGAAGAGATGTTGGAAAGGGTCCAAAGGTGACTGACTAAGATAGTTTCTGACACCTCTGGAATGTCGAGTATGAGGAAAGATTGAGAAGATGTAATTTGCAGAGTCTGGTGGAGAGAAGGAAGAGGGGAGATATGATAGAGACCTACAAGTTGGTAAGGGGTTGTTATAAGATCAATGGTGGAGAAGTCCTACAGAGAATAGTGGGAGATCAGGGGAGAACCAGAGGTCATCCCTGGAAACTGTATAAAGAGGGTGTGAGTAGGGGAGTGAGAGGCAGGTTTTTTTCGTGCAGAGTTGTGAATGATTGGAATGCCTTGCCTGAGAGTGTTGTGTCTGCAAAGAGTTTGAGTGTGTTTAAGACACGGTATGATGAGATGTATGTGTGATAGAAGGACCTGCCAGATGAGTCTTTGACTCCATGAGGTCTTGGGAAATAATAATAATAATAATATTATTAACACAGCACTGCAACAATTGGATAAAAAAAAAAACAAAGGAATTTATTTGGAGGAAATGCTGTGTAGTTGGCTATTTTATTTGAACAATCCACAGGAATTTTATTTTGCATGATTTTATGCATTGTTGATTTTTTTCTTTATTCTGTTTGTTGGTTGCCGCTTTTTAAAAATTTCACTTGTATTATGCACAATGTTGGCTCTTTTTTCTACAAATTTAGTAATATTTTCTTGCCACCTAATTTTTAAAAGAACAAGATTGGATTTGAATTCTACTATTTTTACATTCCTTAGTCCACATATGATTATGGCAGTATTTTTCGGAATTTTTATAAGCTTGTCTAAACTGGTTTGTGATGTCTGCTTCCAGATTGGCTAAGTATATTCCATTATAGGTTGGATAATAGATGTGTATGTGACTTTTTAAGGTTTTAGCATCAGCGCTCCACTCTCTACCAGACACTTTTCATGATATTTAGTCTTATGGAAGTTTTTCCAATTGGCTATGCTACCAATTATATATTTGGTTTAATCCTTTATCCAAGTGTAAGCAAACAAAGCTTGCACCTGAAGTATTTTCAGTACTTGGGCACCTCGTGGTAAAGGTGGTATAAGTTCTGATCACTTGCCTTAGTATCCAATAATGCAAAGCACATATCCTTATGGGTATGTATAATGCTATGCATTATGGAAAGGGTCACTACCCAGACCAGTTTCGAACTTCATTGAATGTTCAAGTACAGGTCAAACTCCAAAAACTCAATGTTGTTCCCCTCAGTAACAGGCTCACCCTGCCACTGAGAACTCTCAGAACCGGTTGGCTCTACACTGTGGCAGGCTCACCCCACCACTGAGTAGAGCCGCTCATTTGCTCATATCTCATCCGAGGGGTAAACAGCAACCGCTGTGCCTCAGTTAACTTCACAGGCTACAGCATTGCCATTCATTACCCCCCCCCCACCCCACACACACACCCAGGACCTGGGTAACAGCAATAGCCAGGCCTCAGTTAAAACTTCACAGTCTACAGCATTGCCATTCATCACCCAAGCTTCCAACCGGTTTCGATCTTTGTTGAGGTCTCGTCAGTGGGAGCCAGACCCAGAGGTGGTGATACTAAGGTGGAAGTAATGCAGAAGTCATATCACCATATACCAATTGCCAAAAGGTGTCAATACCTTATTATTAAAATTCTCTGGATTAGAGATAGTTGATGGATAGCTTTTTCACTTGACTATGCTACTAATTATATATTTGGTTTAATCCTATATCCAAGTGTAAGAAAACAAAGTTTGCGCCTAAAGCATTTTCAGGACTGGGGAAACTCGTGGGGCAACTCGTGGTATAAGTTCTGATCACTTGCCCATACTACATAGCATTATACATACCCATAAGGACATGTGCTTTGCATTATGGGATACTAAGGCAAGTGATCAGAACTTATACCACCTTTATCACGAGTTGCCCCAGTCCTGAAAATACTCCAGGATACTTCAGGATTTGGATTCCTTGTATTTCAGATCCTTATGCTACTATGTCTCATTCAACAATTTTATATGACAAGTTTCGGATTAGTGTCAGAATTAGTGTCAGTGTCCTCCATTTTGGTGAGTAGGCCTATCTTGTCATATGATATCATAATTTTTAATGTTTAGTCGGCTGGTTTGTCGAAGTTTGGTTTCCTGGATGCAGATAACATCACAGTATCATGTTTGTAAGCTAGTAGTAATAGTTCATTTAGTTTTTCTTTGCTTACTGGTATAACGATACTATTTAAATTACACTGGATGATATTAATATTTCTCGTAATGGGTGGAATGATTTGCTCATCTTGCAACTCTTCTCAACTGAACTCAAGAGTTGCACGGCTGACCTGTACATGGTAGCATAGTTTTAATCACTGAAATTTGCCTCCATGATGGGAAAAAAGAAATGCTGCTGTTGTTAGATTATCCAGAGGGCACCACGAGGAGGTGACAGTCAGACTTTATCACTAAAAACACACGTAATAACCACAGTAATGACTATTTAATTCGTAAATATTTCATCCCAAGTATCTTGGGACATCATCAGTACAGTAGTTTAAACAATACTAGGAATAACATACAGTTAGAGCGCATGATTACAATGGAATCTCAATATGCGTGCAGTAACGTGTTATAGAAGTAAATTAAATATAACTGAAAAAAAATAAATAAAATAAATAAATAAATAAATAAATAAAATAAAATTAAATTAAAAAAAAAAAAAATATATATATATATATATAAAGATTATTTTACACAATTTTGTATGACAATTTCTCATACTTTAGGAATAGTAAGAACATCATTGCGGTTTAAATTTGGTCAGTGTAGTATGGCTTCAGCACTTTCTTTATATAAACGTTCATATTTATATAAAGATCTGTGCAATAGTTTTGACTTCTCCCAATGGATCATATGGTTTGGATTTTCAACTCTGTGTCGGGAGAGACCAGATTTCTAGAGTTTGAAAAGACGAATGTGGTCATGATGTTCTGAGATGCATTTCTGAACAGACCTACCTGTCTGACCAAAGTAAGAAAATTTGCAGGAGCATGGGATCTCATAAAAGCCAGGCAACATCAGAGGGGAGAGTTTGTCCTTAGGAGAAGGAAACAAGTTATAGATTTGGTTGATAGGTTTGTAAGTAGTGGCAAAATTGTATTTCTTCATAATTTTTGAAAGACGTTCGGAGATGCCTTTGATGTAAGGTATGGGAATCCTGTGGACGTCTTCTTGTCTGGGTTGATGTGTGGGAAGGTGACTGATGATTTTTTGAGTTGTTTTAAGATTATATCCATTTAGTATAGTTGTATTTTTGATTATTTCTAGTTCTTGGTTTAGAGACTCTTCAGAGGAGCAGAATTTGTGTGCTTCAGAAACTAGTGATTTAATGATGCCAAATTTCTGAGATGGATGATGAGTAAAAGAATTGTGAATGTAGCGACCTGAAAATGTAGGCTTGCGATAGACAGACGTGGTGATGGAACCGTCTTCTTTTCTTTGAATGTATAAATCCAGAAAGGAGATACCCTGTGGAGATTCTTTTTCTAGCATAAAGTTGATGCGAGGATGAAGAAGGTTTATTTCATCTGGAAACAGTTGTAATTCCTGTTCGGGATGATCCCAGACTGCAAATACGTCATCGACATATCATAACTAAATTTTTGGTTCGGGTTCAAAAGTGAATATTTTTTCTTCAAGGTGTTCTAGAAACAGATTTGCTAAGTTTGGTGATAAAGGAGATCCCATTGCTGTTCCTTCTTCTTGTTTGTAAGTTTGACCTTTCCAGGTGAAGTAACCAGATGTAATAACAAATTTGAATAATTCAACTATATCAGAAGGAAATTTTTGAGTTAATAATTCTACTGTTTCTTTGTGGGAAATGTTCGTGAAGAGGGAGACAACGTCGAAGCTAATTAACAAATCAGTTTTTAACAGTTGAATGTCTTTTATTTTTGCATGAAACTCTGTGGAATTTTTTATTGAAGAGGCTGAGTGGCCTATATGAAGACGGAGAAGGTTAGATAAGAATCTTGATAACTTGTAAGTTGGACCGCTAATAGAATCTATGACTAGTCTGAGAGGAACATTAATTTTATGAAGCTTAGGTAAGCCATAAATTCTGGGAGGTCTAGCATAGTATGTCTTGAGTTTTTTAATTGTTTCTTCATCTAAGAAGGAGGTTTCATCAAGCAACATGTTTAATTTTCTCAGTTGATGTTTTGTAGGATCATAATCTAGTTTGCTAAGTATTACGATCTCGGAGTAATAAATTCATTTTTCGGTCATATGAATTGGTATCAAGAACCACAGTGGTATTCCCTTTGCCAGCTCTGGTAATGATTATATTTTTATCCCGTTTTAAGGATGTAAGAGCTTTCAATTCTGATGGTGGGATATTTAAGTCCGAAGGTTTGGCATCGTAGATTACTTCTGCTACCTGGGAACGAAGTCTGTTGGTTTCAATACTGGAAAGATGACAGATGTTTCTCTCTATGTTATGTATGTATGAAATCTAGATATGGGAAACATTTGGGTGAAATCGCAAATTTACGACCTCTTGCTAGAACATTTAATTCGTCTGTTGTTAGTGGCCGGTTAGATAAATTGACTACCCATTTTCTGTTGGTAATTTCGTTATATAAAAAAAAAAAAAAAAAAAAGTCGCACTTTGTCTTCCATTATCACTGCAGTCAGTTTGCAGGACATAAGCAGAGATAATGTACATGCATGGTTGCTTGTTGAGTTCACTATCAAGTACCACACTGACTCCATTATGATTTCTAACTTGCCATGGTAAACGAGGGTGTATCTATTTCCAATATTCCTTGATTTAGACTCCTTCCATTTTGTCTTTTGAATACAACACATGTTGATGTGTTTTCAATTTAAAGATTCACCTAATTCTGCTTTGTGTCTGATCATTATATCCACATTTCAGTTTGCTCTCTGCAATTTTATTATCTGTTGGTAGGCCTGATTGACTGCTCTGTATGTCTTAGTACTTCCTGCATCTCTATCATTAGATTTTGAGTTTTAATTTAAATTCATAGAATATTGATTTATTTAAAAAAGAATACTGATAAAACAACAACAACCATAAATGTATATTCTTGAAAGAAGAATAATCATGAAACTTTCAGAGTAGCAAACTGAGTTATTTTAGGATTTTTTTTATTATATTAATGAACTTATGAGGAAAAAACAGTATATACTGACAATAAAATAGGAATATAGTGAATATGTGGTGTAAGAAGGATGTGTGGAGAGAAAAACAGAGCTGTTGAAAAAGGAAATGGAAGGTATGAATACTGAGTTGAGGAGGATGAATGAGGAAGTTAGCTAGTGCAAAGAAAAGAGCATATGGAGAGAGAGAGAGAGAAAGAGAGAGAGAGAGAGGGCATGAAAGTGTGAAGTAGGTGAGAATCAAAGATACAGGGAAAGAGAGGAGATACGAAAAAACTGAGAGTGCTAGCAAAGGATAAAGAGAGAAGACATAGAGAAAGAAAGAGAGAGTGCAAGCAAAATGGGGCAAGCATGCAAATGAGAAAAGAATGAATGGAAGTGTGTAATGTAGATTTGCTGACTTGTATCTCCTCTCTTTCCCTGTATGCAGAGCACATTAAAGGAGTGCTTACCTAGAGGAGAGAAAGAGTGGCACAATGAAGTGAGGTGAAAATGTGGAAGAGATGATAGTGATGGTTTGTAAGAATGATCTGAAAGGTAGTGTGAATCATGCAGGAGAAATATTTGAGATTGACATCAGGAATTTTGCAGCAGAAAGTATGACAGAAAGAATGATGAGCATGGTGTCTCAGTATGATAATGAAGAGCGAAGAAGAGTAGCGATAATGAATGAGATCATAGCGAGAAGATGCAGGAAGAGAGAGAGAGATCCAGAATATGCTGTTATTTTGAGTAGGTCTGAGGAGAGAAGTGTATGCAAGAGATGGATTGTATCTGAATACAAAAAGATGCATGCATTTGGAAAGATAAGGAAAGTGCCACAGAACTTCATTTCGGTGATGTAAATTACATAGAAAAAGTGGATATTAAAGATTGAACATTATCTCAAAGCTGAATGTTCACTAATTGATTGATTGATTCATTCATTCGGGTTCCCCTAACGAGAGGTTTCTGACAAATTTAATGCAGCTGGTTCGTCACTCCTTGCTGCATCCCCTAAGGGCAATTTTGATGACTGTAATCCTGTGTGTGTTCACTGGGTTGGTTTGTAGGTTCTGGGGGAACAAAAAACCTGAGTTTCCAGGAGGGAAAAAACCCTACCTCGTAACTCACCTTTCATCAAAAGAGATCAGATTCCCCGCTTCACTGATGGGAATAGAACCCAGGTCTTTTCACACAAAGGGCTTTGTCTATTCAGAGCTATGGAGGCTCTGAATGTTCATAGAAACTATTAAAGTTTCATGAATTTGACCTGATAGCTTACGAGAATACAATCCTTGGTATTGGAGTTGATTTAGCTTGCAATACTTAAAAGAACACAACTGCTGCCAATGCATCCGTATATTCACCTTTTATTAGTGTATTTGATAAAGGTTTCACTGTCCTGACAGCTATTCAGAACTGGTTGGTTCTCTTCAGAGACCACTATACAAGGGTTGTTCGATAAGTCCATGCAAAAATGAAGAAAACATAATTTTTTTGGGACAAACATTTTTTATTTTTCAACATAGTCTCCTTTGAGGTTTATACTTAGTCCAATGATGCTTGAGTTTTTTGATCCTGTCCATATAGTATGATTTGTCCAACTCTTCAAAATAGGCAGTTATTTCGGCAATCACCTCATCGTTTGATGAAAATCTCTTTCCTGCCAGCCATTTTTTCATGGCTTTGGAAACAGATAGTAGTCCAAGGGAGCCAAATCTGGAGAGTAGGGGGGATACAAAAGGACTTCATAGTAAAAATTGAACAACTTTGCAGTCACAATTGCAGAAGAGTGAGTGGATGCGTTGTCATGGTGAAAAAGAATCATCTTCTTTTTCGCCACGATCCACCAAAGACGCATAATATATTCCGGTAATTGTTTTGCCCTTTCTCAAGAAGTCTATGAAGATTATGCCATGAGCATCCCAGAAGATGGTGGCCATAACCTTTCCTGCTGAAGGAACAGTTTTCGCTTTCTTTGGTGCAGATTCCCCACTTGCAACCCATTGTTTTGACTGGTCCTTAGTCGCAGGCTGGTAGTGATGAATCCATTTTTCGTCCATTGTTACGAAACGACGCAAAAATTCCTCTGAATTCCGTTGAAACAGCTTCAAGCTGTCCTTGCAACAGTTCACACATTGATGCTTTTGATCCAGTGTGAGCAAACGCAGCACCCATCTTGCAGATAGTTTTCTCATATGTAAATGTTCATGTAAAATATTATGTACACAGTCATTTGAGATGCCCACAGCCTTAGCAATTTCACACACCTTCACTCTTCTATCATCCATCACCATATCATGGATTTTTTCAATAATTTTTGGAGTAGTGACCTCAACAGGGCATCCAGAACGTTCAGCATCACTTGTGCTCATATGGCTACTTCGAAAGTTACTAAACCACTTATAAACCGTTCTAATCAAAGGTGCAGACACACCATAATGTTTATCAAGCTTAGCTTTGGTTTCCTGGTCTGTTTTGCCTTTCAAAAAGTAATGTTTAATCACTATACGAAATTCTTTCTCATCCATTTTTCACAAATCACGATACTTGATCGATTCAAATGAACGCCAAACACAGAGTAATAGATCTATCTGACTGAAACTTAGTGTGTGATCCTCCAACAGTTGCCAACAACTAAAAATAACCTCGATATGTACTGGTGGCAGCATCTCTTTTATCTTTGCATGGACTTATCAAACAGCTCTCGTATAAGTAAAGGGTGTGCTCGAAAAACTAGGCGATCCCTTAGATCACTCTAAACCCAAGGAGTGACTCAAAGGATCATTTAACTAACCCAGTAGTGGTTCTACAGGCTCACCCTACCACTGAGCAGAATTGCATATATTCCAGGAAAAGCATCTGCTGAGGTAAATTCAATACAGAACACCCCAAAAGACCCAAATCTCCAGATGCTCAACAGCTCTCCAAAGGCAGTTCTCTTAAGAGAGCAAAAACACTCATTTACTAGTAAATAAATCCGATGTCAGAGAAATGTATTTTTCATAAATGAACTCTCAGTCAGTGTACAAAAGTAATTACTAAAGAAAGGGCTGTATAGATTCATTGCAGTGATGTAAATTACATAGAAAAATTGGATATTAAAGATCCAACATTATTTCAAAACTTTCATAGTTTTTGTAAAAACTATGGAAGTTTCATAAATTTGACCTGAGAGCTTACAAGAATGCAATCCTTGGTGCTGGGGTGTAAGTTAAGGTAACTCCGACAATCCTCATTATCAAATTTACAAAACTTTTATAGTAGTTTCTACAAACATTCAGCTGTAATAAATTCCCATTAGAGAGATGCCATCCTAAAAAAAATTCAAGTCCTCCATGTCAAAAGACAATCTTAACAGTGTTATTAACTACTGACAAGACAGAAACCATATATTCAAGACTTTTCTGTCCTTCCTGAAAGTGCTTAACCCTTTAACATACAAAGACGTCTGTGACATGTCTTTTGTTTATTGCACCAAAATTGATTTTGAATTTTGGTTTCACATATAAATACAACTGAATATAGATGCTAGACAATCTTGTGCCTATTTCCTTTCAGCCGAGAAAAGTTACCAACGGCATGCATCGGCTATTTCGTTTGCGTTTGCACAAATTTATCATTATTTTTCAAATAATGATGAATTTGATCCAGCAAATCACCCTTGCCCAAAACATGGCAGAAAAATGACTGCTTTCTGATTTAAGAAAATGTTAAGGGGTTAAAAAAAACTTGGAAAAAAAAAAATTAAAGTGATATCCTCATTGCCTTATATATCATCTCCAAACATTCCACTAAACATAAAAGTACATAGACAATACTCGGTTACTATTATTATTAACTTTTAGGAATTAAGCAATTATAAAACAAAACAAACAGCCAAAGGAACTGAAGCTGATAATGACAGATCATATTTTACCAAGTTTTACTTATCTTCAGAACACCAATTAACTACAACATATACGAGGATGTCTGGAAAGTTCTGATAAACACTTAGAACAAAACAATATTAAAGCAATTGATATAATCACAAGAAAAAACATGCTACTAGGAGTTATGAAGGTAAAGTAATTTATGTTCTTATATTTTTATATCCTCGTATGTTCTTTCTTATGGTTATATCAATTGCTTTAATATCATTTTGTTCTATGTTTATCAGAACTTTACAGACCCCCCCCCCCTCGTATAAAGGAACCATCATGTTATTTGTAGTTTAGTTTAAGCCAACAGAGTACAATTTCATCAGCTAAGTCCCAAATTGCCAGCCCAACCTCATTCATTCAGTACCCAGTGGATATCAACTAACAGAGCGCACCATGTGAAGGTGAGAATTTGTCTGTAAGGATAGAAAAATAAGAATGTCATGGTGGACATAACAAGTTAAAGAAGCAGTCTTGGAAAAAGAAGAAAGCACGCCTAAAGTTCCTAGCAAATAAGTCAGCAGATGCCCTAAAATAATACACAGAAAAATGTAAAAGAGCTAAGCTATGTGTGAAAGTAGCTAAACAAAAGTCAAGGGGAAGACTGGTAAGAATATAGAAGGTAAATATCAGGAAGGTAGCAAAATGTTCTGGAGACTATTCAGAAGACTTATAAATGAAGGAAAGAGAAATGTAAAAGGAGACAAAGATGATAAAAGTGTCATGAAAACTGAAGATAAGGATATCCTAGATGTCTGGAGTAATTACTTCGAAAGACTGTTAAATAAAATAAGTGGTGATAGAATTACTGTAGAAAATTCTCAAGAGAAATACAAACAGGAGTAAATATCAATACCCGAAGTAGAAAATGATGCCAAAAAACTGAAATGTGGAAAGGCAGATGAAATAGATGATATTAGACTAGAAATGCTCAATATGGAGAGAGAAAACTTTTGCAGTGGCTACACTGGATAATTCAGAGGGCATGGTGAGAAGGCTGAATTCTGGGGTGATTGGAATATAGCTCACATAGTTCCCACTATAAATAAGGGAATAAAGCTGAATGTGAGAATTACAGAGGAATTTTTCTTCTAAGTTCCAGGTAAGATTTATGCAAGTATTTTTGAAAAGAGGCTGAGAAAAATTGTGGAAGAGAAACTGGGAGAGGAACAAACTGGGTTCTGGCCAAATAGAAGTTGCCAGAATCAGATTTTCACTTCAACACAAACAGTTAAGAAATCATGGGAATATGACAAGAATCTGTACTTAAGTTTTGCAGATCAGGAAAACACACATGGCAAGGTGCTCAAGGAAAAGCTTTTCAAAATGCTACAGCTATATGGTAAATGGAACATCATACAGGGTAGAGAGTCTATATTTAAGCTTTAAGTCAGCAGTTAAAATTGAAGGAAATATTGGAAGATTGTTTGATGTAAAATCAGGTATGAGACAAGGATGCATATTATTTCTATTCTTATTCATCATCTATATGGATCATATTATGAAAGAAAGTGTCACTATACCTAATATGAAAACTGAAGATATTAAAATTAGCTCTTTACTTTATGCAAATGCTGTTGCACTCCTAAACATATCCAGTGCAAGTCTCCAGAATTTTCTAACTAAATTGAATAACAACTGTAACAAATTTGGCATGAAAATCAGCAATAAAGAGACCAAAACCATGAAAATAGGCAGGAACATAGAAAGCTTCAACTGCATTCTGAATGGAAAGTCTACAGAACAAGTAAAATATTTCATCTATTTAAGCACAGTTTTTAGCGAAGATGGCAAGTGAAATATGGAAATTATTATTATTTGATACCTCCAGGGAGTCCAAAGACTCATCGAGGGAGAGTGTGCCAACAGCATCGAACGATTGGTCCCCTTCCAACTACTAACCGCGCTCAAACTTACTTAACTGAGCCATTAGTAGCAGAAGCTCTACCAATCGACCAACCTTTTCCGGCAAATAGATAACAGAGTAAGCAAAACTGGTGTGGGTGGGGAGCCAGCTGAATAAATTTATATGGAATAAGAGAGAAATTAGCTGAAACACTAAACTAGCAGTATACAAGACAGTGTTCAAACTACTTTTAAGTTATGGATATCAGATTTGGGTTAGAAATAACTTGATCAAAGATTAGAGACCACAAATATGAGAGTTCTTGGAAAAATTAGGGACCTGAATAGATGGCATCAATAGCAGAATCATATTAAAAATAAAGACATCAGGAAGGAACTTGACATTGTTTGCATTCAAGAATGTGTGAGTAGTGGCTAATCTAAGGTGGTACGGCCACTCTTAAACAGAATGGCAGAGGAAAGGTTATCAAAACAGGTGTTTGATGACAAGATGGCAGGAAAAAGACCCAGAAGAAGAGAAGGTCTAGGTGAATTGTTCAGCCAGAAGTGTCTTAGAAGAGTGAAATATTAGTTACAACAATATTGGAGTGCTGAGTAAGCTACCAATTTGCAGAAAGTTGTTGATAGGAGATTATTAATAATGTAAACTTAATCATGTAGTGCTGCCATAGTAGCCTGAAACACCCCATGAGTATACATATCATGAATGATGATGCTGATACAAAGGAATAAATGCTAAGCATGATACAGAATAAAGGAACAAATGCTAAATATGATACAGAAACTTTCAAATTGTAATTGCTAAAACAGACCAACAAGTGTTCTATGTAACTAAAATTAAAGGGGCGTTCTAGGGCTGGACTGGGTGTCTTAAAATTATGGTATCCTAAACTTCGAATAACTTGTACAGCCAAACACAAGATTACAGAAATAATTTATGTGCTAAAGATGATTTTTTTAAAAAAAATTGCCATTTAAATTTGTAGCGATTATTTTCTATGTAAGAAGTTTTCTTCCATCTTAACCCATACAGAATGTCTATCTTTGATATTTTAAGCTTCTTCAGTTCTTTACATAGAAAAATAAATATAAATGTGGTGCTTTTACAACAGATAACTAAAACAATTAGCCATCCAATGACTTACAACTATTCATGCTAAAATGAGGATGTGAATGTACAACCCATTGGGAGCAAAGTGGAGATGCTATTCTCTAGCCACTCAAGGCCAGTAATAATATCCTATGAGCATCAGATGCACTAAACGATCAAGAGAATCAAGACATTAAACTTTTTTTTTTTTCTCTCTCTCTTTAAGGTTTTGGCATGGTTATAAGTTTATAACCATGCCAAAGTTCAAAAGTTTATAAGGTTATAAGGTTTATAATATTCATGAAGTGATTTCATGAACAATTTATGTTACTCCACACATCTGTGGAAGATTTGGGGAAGGGGTAGAAAATGCTTAATTCCAGGAAATGACATTGAAATGACAATGATGATTTCTGGTACATGCAGGCAAAAGAAAGAACATGGTCAGACCTAAGTCCTAGATAGCTAAGAAAAAACACAGTCTGATCTTCTATACCTAAAATTTTATTCATGGCAATGTGAAAATTCACAATATTTATTTTATTGCATTCAGATGTACCCGTTACTAAGTATACTATCTCACAGGAATAAAAAAGAAAAAAAAATAGAAAAAAAATTTAGATAAGAAAGAATGCAGAAATTCTAATCAAGGCAAGCAGTGATTTAAAACATAACACAAAAAACTGACTTATCAATGTACACAAATATATTAACTGTTAAAAACATATCAATATATGTTTAGAATATATTTTTATGTTTATAAAAAGTAAGAAGCACTGTATAAGAAAATAAAGAATCTTACCATTTCATTAATACTAGCCATAGATTTACATATCACTCCTTCACAAACGGTACTGTCTGGTGCCAAATTGTGTACTTGTTGCAGGAGTTCCACAATGCAAAGATGATGGTCCAATGTTGTATTTGACAAATAATTCCATAAACTACTTGCAGCCAAACTGAAAAATCTAGTCTGCTCTGAAATGTAAGTCAATTCTGCTACGCTGATCATCGGAACAATTACAACAGATACCACTGAAGGGGACGAAGTGTGTATAGATGGAGAAAGGGAGAAAGAGGTAACTGTATCTTCTGGACTTACTGTAACTGACTTTGTTAGTGCAATTAAGTCTAAAAATGTTGATAATGCAGTAAGATGAAAATCTTCAGTCTCCAAAAAACATGCAAGAACTAAAAGAATCTTAAGCCATTCAGGTAATACACTGCAATTACCTAAGAATATAAACAAGAAATCATAAGCTGAAAATAGCCCTTTTTTTTTTGTATATTAATGTTTATTATAACCAGTATTAAAAACAATCCTTTGAATAGTACAATATAAGTATTATTATCTATGGGTATCTCCATGGTGTCAGAAGACTCATTGCTGACACTCTCATATTTGTATCATTGCACTACACTCACAAATAAGCAACATTTATCTTCATTTATAGCAGTAAAAATCATAAACTATTTACACAATAGCAACAAAAATACTAAAATAGAATAAAAAAAAAGTCTGTATTATATACAATGCATTTTTTTTCAGGTATCCAGTAATCTACCATTTATCCAAAAGAGTTTGATAATTGAATTACAATTATGTGGTGCTCTACCAGGCATCAGTTGATATGGAAAGATTAGTTAATTGAAGGATCATTATTTTGAAAGCTTCTGTAACTCATTTGATAACAATTCCATTTTACTGAAAGAGTGGGGTTCAAAACTTGTCTTTAAAAAAAATAATAAAAATAAACCTTTCTAAGGACAAGTGAAGGTGAATTAACCAGTTGCAAATGGAGGTGATACCCCCCCCCCCACACACACACACACACTCCTGGAAATTGGTTTTTCATGCTGAAGATGGACAATCTAGCCAGATAATACACAGGATTGATGTAACTGATGTATCAGAGTAATTAATGATCTGATAGGATTAACCACCTTATCAGAGCTCAGAGCATTAATTAGATTTCTCTGAAGTGAAGTTATTTAGCTATAACAACAAGCCAATGAACCTAACATGTAAGATGAAGCTAACTAAATTAAACTTGCCAAGAAATTATATTCTTGTTTCATCTAAGTGTAAGCAAACAAAGTCTGAAGTAGGCTACTTGTATATAGCAGCTAATGACTTCACATTATACTTTGTGTCTGGCTCTACTAATGAGACCTTCCCATAATGCACAGCATTATATGTCTTTATCCAAATTTAAGCAAACTTTGTTTGCTTAAATTTGGATAAAGGATAAAACAAGAATATACTTTCTTGGTAAGTTTAATTTAATTTGCAACTAAGTGAGGGGAAAATAATTATTTTTTTTCTTAGTCCAACTCCAATAACTAATTATTAGCTGACACATGATACTAATGTATAATAGATTTAAAGCCTTTTGTGGATGGGAATGGTATAAAAAAATGAAAAAAGAAAAAACTAATAAAAAAAATCAAAAAAATTAAATTTCCAGTAAATAGTAGAAGTTTAAAACTTTCCCAACTTCTTTTCCAGTCATTGAGCCACTTAATAAACAAGTTATGATTTAATGTATCATGAAAAAAAAGGAAGAAAGCAAGCTATGGATTTAATTAAAATATAAGTAATAAGAACTGCAATGGTTCCTATATATATATATATATATATTTATTGGTCATTCTTGCTTGAAGAAAAAATATGTTTCTATAGAATCGGAATAATTTCTAAATTATCAAAACACTATCTTAACAGAAAAGTGTCATATTTCAGCTATTTAAGACAGGGAAAAAAGTATGTTCTTGTGATTTTATTAATTTATTTTAGTTTTTCAAATTTATCGGTTTATCTTATTTTTATAACTTTTTATAAAAGAAAAAAAACTAATCAAAAAATCAAAAAAATTAAATTTCCAGTAAATAGTAGAAGTTTAAAACTTTCCCAACTCCTTTTCCAGTCATGGAGCCACAAGTTATGATTTAATGTATCATGAAAAAAAAGGAAGAAAGCAAGTTATGGATTTAATTAAAATATAAGTAATAAGAATTGCAATGGTTCCTATACATATATTTATTGGTCCTTCTTGCTCTAAGAAAAAATATGTTTCTATAGAACCAGAATAATTTCTAAATTTTCAAAACACTATCTTAACAGAAAAGTGTCATATTTCAGCTATTTAAGACAGGGAAAAAAGTATGTTCTTGTGATTTTATTAATTTATTTTAGTTTTTCAAATTTATTGGTTTATCTTATTTTTATAACTTTTAATGTCAACAATAATAATAATAAATTACTCTTATTTAGCAGTCTTTCCACCCCAGAAATTTGGGTGACTCTCCCACATACATATAAATCTGCCAGAGAATTATATATGTAATTAAAAAAAAAATACTATTATTGGTCTATGTAGATGGTGGGTAGTATAATGCTGAGTTGCTGCTAAACAAATCTACTGTAGGTACACTATATAATGTAAACATTTTATAGGTACACTATTTTTTCAGTGTACCTATTAAAAACACAGCCTTTTTTTTTCTTTTTTGAAGAGGCAGAGCACATTATATGTCAGCTCAAAGGGCAATATCTGAATTATCAAATAAATCGCACAAGAAGAAGTGACATCTTTCTTGCAAAAAAAAAAAAGAAGACATGATTGAATTTTGATATCAAACCTCACAAGACTGTTCCCATCTCTCTTAAGAATGGCAAAGAAAATCTGATGTTTAAAGCATGATAAGATTTGCCAATTAAGCAAAGGAATGGAGTAGAACAAAAAAAAAAAAAAAAAAAAAAAAGACAGGATTTGAGGTCAAGTGAGGAGAAGATATTTATGCAAAAAAGAAAGAGAACAGGCAGAAATATAGAACCCTGGGATGTTGAGAAATATGAGGAAAGGAACCTATCTACAGAGTGCATAGCAAAAACCACGAAAAAAAATTACATCCAGTAAAAAAGGATGGAAGGCAGACAATATGTGGATCATTTGGTACGCAACCATCAATAACATCTCCAATGACCATGACTCCCATGACTTTGTAACACCTATGTCATCTCAAGCGTGAATTCCACTACTCTCAATCTTCAGCAGATGGGCTCAAAACATGGAGAAACATAGAAAAACATGTGGTGTTCTTGATATCTTGACCTGCAGGTGGTGGGATACCAAATTTATTATTATTATTATTATTACACCCTCCATGGAGTCGGCAGACATTGTGGGAGGTTCATTCAACTGACAACATATTTATCACATAGAATCTTAAATTTTCGGTGAATAATTCCATTCACCGAAAATTCTCCATGTAAAAAATCTACTCCTCACACAGAACCGGCAGAAGGGTCTTTGTCGCCCGCATGCAATGTCTATCTAAGCGCCCCTGTAATGATCCGGGCGTGTGTGGTTCTTTTACGGTAATAAAAATTTTAATTATTTGAAATTTCTTAAATAAATTTTGACAGAACAGCCACACGTTGGTTCACTAAATGTAACGAACCAGGGGTGTTGACTAGGCAGGATAATCATTAAAAACCCAAATATTCCAAAAATTCTCAAAAGTTAAAGCAAATTTTGATAAAGCCACTTCACTTTAATCGTTGAATATATAGCCTTCTCACTGACCCGAATCGCTAACAAAATTAAAATGAATTTTAATTAAAGTTAAAATTTATTTGAACTAAAGTTTAAAAAATTCTTGCATTTTACAAGTTACTAAGAATTTAGTAACTTGTAAAAAATTTTTAATAATTTTTATAAGTTTAACTATCTTTTAGGAAAATAAAAGAAACTCAAGATAGATGAGAAAATAAGGAAAAAATTCAGAAATAATTAGAACAATTAATATAAGTATTCAAAAAAATAACATCTTTACAGAATAACAGAAAATAAATTACATAAATATACTTGAAATTTTTTTTAATTAAAATTTTAGGGTTTTTGATTTCATATTCACAAAATTAGAAATAATGTCTTAACGTCTAATTCTGTACATATATCATTTTTTCAATAGCTATTAACGCCAAAACTAACAAGCTTTTTTGTGACATACTTGTTCTTAAGTAGGTTTTAATCAATTTCAACTTGGAAAAGGAATGTTCACCACTCACTACACTAACAGGTAAGGTTAATAATATTCTTAAAGCAATTGAAAAGTTACGGAAAGATAAATTATTGGATACAATAAAATTAAGAATATTGAAAGGGTTTTGAATATTTAAATTATCCTTCCGAAAAATAACCCGGAAAGTACATAACTTGTCATATAGTTCTATTGCATTTACGTCTTTATTGTCGCCGTCCTTCAAGAGAATCTCTAAATCGTCATAATTTTTTCGTAAATCTTCGTTATTAATTTGTAGTAATCTATACAAGAAATTGAAATTATCATATGTTTTTAGTTGTTCAAAATGTTCTATTAACGAATACATTGCAACGTCTAGAAGTGTATAAAACACATTCACTCTAAATTTATCTTCTGGCGATTGTGGCGTTTCATCATGATGCTCGTAGTCAAATTGTCATGTCTTCTTATGTCGTCGGACTTCTGTACCAGTTTTAAATTCTTGTTCTCTGTCCACTTCTTCCCTTAGTTTTTTTATCGTTTTAGAACTTCTTTAGAATTTGTATCCGATCGATACTCTGGTGAGAATATTTTTAAGCTTTCGATAGATTCTAAAGCAAGTGTAATGTTCATATTTTTGTCTTAAAGCATTTTACTCAGTTTATTCTGTTAAGTAAATCATGCCCAGTTATAAGAGAGCAAATAAATTTGTAGTCCTTTATTTTAGCACATAATGTTTGTGCTTCATGCTGAGTTTCTTTATTAAAATTTTCATTATTTAAAATTTCAAAAAGTGCATAGTAAATTTCTCGTAACTGATATCGTAGAGGGCGGATTCCCATCGCGTTTCTGATGGCTCTTTCAATGTTAATTTTTACGAACTTTAAAAGGATTGCCCAAGAGAATGAAAAGAAATTGTATATTTCTTGAATAATTGCAAAGAAACTAATTGTATCTGCATTCACTTTGGCTGCATTCCTTAATGATTAAATTGAAAGTATGAGCAGTACATGGCACGTAAAAAGCTCGAGGATTTTTGTTTAAAAGCAAATTTTGGAGCCCATATTTTTTCCCTTTCATATTTTCCCTGTTGTCATACCCTTAACCTTGCATGTCTTCAATGGGAATGTTCCATTTTTCCAGTTGTTCCACATAAACAACGTCCTGTGGAATCGGATATATCTGCAAAACCTAAAAAGTTTTCCCTGATCTTGACAATTCCATTGTCACAGGAAACAAAGCAAATAATAATGGTCATTTGTTCTGTTTTACTTACATCAGGGGTGAAGTCTAAAATTATGGAATAATATTTAGATTTTCGAATTGATAATAAAATTGTGTCCCTGATTGCGTTACTTAAAGTTTCCAATATTTAATTTTGACTGTTTTTACTCAAATAGTGCATTCTATTGTTTCGTTGTAGGGCCCTTTCAACATGATTTTCCATAACGGGATCAAACTTTACAAACAGTTCGACTAATTTTAAAAAATTACCGTTATTCCTTTCATATAATTTATCACATGATCAGCGAAAAGCTAAGTTTTTACCAAGGAATTTTATAATTTCAATGAAGAGTTCTAAAACACTCCAACGTTTCTTTTCCATTGAGTCTGGCAATCAATAGTAGTTTTGTTTTTTAAATTTTTATCAACTTCCTTCAATTTTAAGAAATTTTTCACGTGAGTTAAACTAGTCTCATGTCTATGCAAAGTTGTACTTACATTTCTCCAATCATTATAACCTTCTACAAGACTGCTTGATTCGGTAGGTGCGAAAGGTTTGCAACAAAAGCAAAAAACAGAATTTAAAGTTTCGAAATAAATGAGCCATGTTCTTGGCACAAACTCCCCGTTTTCCATTTTTCTATTATAATATGCATCGCCAAATTTACGACCATATGTATCTCTGGGATATATTATATTTTTCTTTTGAACAGGCCCCATTTCAATTAAAACAACTCATAATTTTTCATCAATATTTCACCATTCACCTGGATCTTCTAAATTTACAGACTAACGATGTGTTAGTTTCATGGTCAACTATAACTAAATCTTCTCCTAAACTGTTTTTCACTTAAATCATGCATCTTCTGTTCAATATCTTGTTCACTAGTTGCAATAGTACTTTCATGCAAACTGGATGATGTGCACGGTTCTTCAACTCTGATTCTGATGTATCGAGTTGGTTACAATCTGAATCAGAATATTTTAATATTTTAACAAATTTATTAAGAGCCCCAGTTTATTTCTTAACATCTGCTTCTTTCGCAAGCATGATGCTTACGATTTTGTGCACCGGATAACTTTTATCCGGTGCACGAAATCATAATAAATCGTAAAATCGTAAAACTTTTATGGTACGCATTTCAGTAGCCTACTGAGATGCGTACCATATAACTGGTTAACTAGCAATAAATGTTTTGTACAAAAATTCGTTTCTGCACATAAAAACCGTTCACCATTTCACATTAGATAGACTGCAGTAGACACAACATTCTGTAGGCAAGCATTTAGCCTGGCCTCGCTGCCAAAATTGTAAACAGCCGGCCGATCAAAGAGGCAGCAATATACAATTTTTTTAAATTTTTATTCGGTGTATCTGGCCTTATTTATTTTAATATTGATCATTCTAAGAATTTTTTGTTTTCATGATAAAAATTTTGTTTCTTAAAAATGAACTTATGAACGGTTCCCCGATGGTAGCTTCCCCTTCGTAGTGGCGCCCGTATGCACGCTTCTGCCGGCCCTGTCCTCACATCCCTCTTCACCACACTTTTACTAATTTCCAGGGATGACCTCTGGTTCTTTCCCTATCACCTCTGGATTAATCTGATAAAATACTCTCACTAACTTAAATGTCTCTATCATATCACCTCTCTTCCTCCTATCCACCAAACTTTGCAATCCACATTTCTTCAAACTCTCTTCATAGCCAGAATTCTAAAGTCCAAATATTATCTTATTCACTCACCTCTGGACCCTTTCCAATGTCTCCACATCACATTGAAAACCAGGTAACCAGATCTGAGCACGTGGTCTGATCTGAGGTCCAAGTGTGGCCTGACCAGTGCCTTATGCAGTGGAACAACCACTTCCTTATCTCTACATGTTAGAGTACTTCTTACCATAACAGCACTACAATGTGCAGCCTTTGCAATACTAGCAATATGCCCTCTAAACTTAAGTCTACTGTCAACCATCACTCCCAAATCTCTAATCTCATCCACTTCCTGCAGTATATCACCATCAATATATTGTACAGCCTCATATTTTTGCACTCCAAAATGCAACATTTGCACTTATTGATATTAAAACTGCAACCCCACTCTTTTGTCCAAGTCTATTCAAATCTTCCTGAAGGGAATTAACATCCGCAATGCTACTTATAATTCTTCCCAACTGTGCATCATCAGCAAACAACTGAAGATCCCAGTCAGTCCATATGACATATAGTTTACAACACAAGTTAAATAGCAGGGGCCCGAGAAAAGAAGCCTGGGACAAGCCACTGGTTACTCTCCTTTTTTTGAGACACTGCTCCATCATATACAACCTGCTGTGTATGATGGAGCAGTGTTGTTCAGAGGGCCAATCTCTGATCCATCTAACCAATATACTCTCTATTCCCAACCTCTGCAGCTTGTACACCAACTCATCATGTGGTAATCTATCAAACGTTTTTGCCAAGTCCAAGAATATCACTGTATATGATTCTCCCTTATCTAACACACTTGTTACCTTATCATACAATGCAAGTAAAGTACTAAAACAGGACCTACCCTTTACAAAATCCATGCTGACCATCAATAAAGAATGCTATGTCCATCAACCCAATCCTGTATTCCATTCCTTACTAATCTCTCTAACACTTGACCACAACTGCAGTTATACAGACTGGCCTACAGATGGAGACTTCTCTCTTAGAACCATGCTTGTGGAGTGGTACTATTTTGCCTTCTTTCCACTCCTTAGGAACCCTACCCATTGCAAAACTTTCATTAAATAACCAGGTCAAGGGCATAGCCAAATGTGGTGCACATTCCTTAAGAATATGTGGTGATGTCATCCATTCCATGTCAGCCAAATGTGGTGCACATTCCTTAAGAATATGTGGTGATGTCATCTATTCCCAGAGCCTTATTAACATCTAAAGAAACCAAACTTTTGACAGAAAATAAAACACATGCCAATTATAATTATTCAAATCATTTATTTCAATCAATATATACTCTCCCTCAGGCTTCAATTGAGCATTTGGAATGGTCAATTAATTCGTTAAATGAGTTTTTTTATATCGTTTTTTGGGATACCATTGAGGGTCGTGCTTACTGCCGCTTGAACGTTTTCAATGGTGTGTATCACTTTCCTTTCATCGGCAAATGAAGTCGGGGGGGGGGAGAAAGAAGTCACAGGGTGCTAAATCAGGTGAATACGGCAAGTGATCTAACACACAAACTTGATTTTTGCTCAAAAAATGTCTCACAATGTTCGAATGATGAGATGATGCATTATTGTGCAAAAGTGACCAGCTTCCTGCATCACGATATTCATGCTGTACGTGACGAATTCTCGCTATCAATCGCTTCAAAACTTCGAGATAAAACTCACCATTGACCATTTGGCCAAGTGGAACGAATTCCTTGTGGATAATGCCCTTGGAATCGTAGAAACAAATCAGCATTGTCTTTACTTTTGACTTCTCCAAGTGACTTTTTTTTTTCAGATGCCCCTCTTCTACTGGTCTCCACTCAGCACTCTCGCACTTTGTTTCAGGCTCATACTCAAAACAACACATTTCGTCACCAGTAACGATCGTTTCAAAGAAGTCTGAATCCTTACGAGCGGTTTTAATGAGGTCCTTGCAGTGTTCAATTCGACATGTTTTATGGTCGTCGATCAACTTGTGGGGAAAAATCGCAAATTCAATTTACGAAAACCCAAACTCTTAGTCAAAATGTTGTGCACAGTTGATTTTGGAATCCCCAATTCATCTTCAATCAATCTCATGGACGAATTCGGGTTTTCTTTGATTAAATCATGCCCTTTTTGGATGTTAACTTCGCTCAGTCCAGTTTTTGGACAGCCCGGCTTCTCGTCGTCCTCAAGCGTCTCACGACCACTTTGAAATAAATCGCTTAAACCACTCATAAACTTGAGTATTGGATAAGCATTCATCACCGTATGCTTTTTGAAGCATTTGATGCATTTCGGTAAAACTTTTACCAAGTTTAACACAAAAGTTAATCGCAGCTCTCTGTTTGCAACTCATTTTCCAATTGTTCGTCAAAACACACTGTCACTCTTGGCACTATAACTCGGCTTCTAATAAAACAAATGTCATAAACAGTTGAAACAACACTTATGAAGGTTGCCACTTTCGACAACAAAAAGATACAACACTTGGCACCACTAGTTTCTTTTATTTTCGAAAAGTTCGGTTTCTTTTTGGATAGAGGACGTATGCTGATAAAATGCTCGATGATGAAAGTTTATTTTTCACTTGGTTAGAATATAATAAATTTAGTTTAATCCTTTATCCAAGTGCGAGCAAACAAAGTTTGCGCCTGAAAGTATCTTCAGGACTGAGGTAAGGTGGTACACACCAGGGCAACTCATTGCAAAGGTGGAGCAAGCCACCAATACTCCTGTCTCAGTATCTCCTATAATGCAAAACACATCTCCTTGCGGATATGTCTAATGTTATGCATTAAGGGAAGGGCCACTACCCAGACTAGTTTCGACCTTTATTGAGGTCTCTTCAGTGGGAGCCAGGCCCAAGCTGAGATACCAGGCAGAAGCATTCGCAGGTCATCTCTACCTATAGAAGTTGCCAAATGGTGTGCCACCCATTTTTAATAAATTACTCTGGATTTAGAGAAAGATGTTGAAAGTTTATTTTTCACTTGGTTAGAATATAATAAATTTAGTTTAATCCTTTATCCAAGTGTGAGCAAACAAAGTTTGCGCCTCAAAGTATCTTCAGGACTGAGGTAAGGTGGTACACACCTTACCTCAGTCCTGAAACCCTCCCTTAATGCATAATATTAGACATATCTGCAAGGAGATGTGTTTTGCATTATAGGAGATACTGAGACAGGAGTATTGGTAGCTTGCTCCACCTTTGCAACGAGTTGCCCTGGTGTGTACCACCTTACCTCAGTCCTGAAGATACTTTCAGGCGCAAACTTTGTTTGCTCACACTTGGATAAAGGATTAAACTAAATTTATTATATGATAAAATGCTCGTTCAATAATTCCACTATATCCTTTGCAGCTGTTATTCTGCTGCCAACAGTGTTAATCTGTCATAATTATTCTTTCTCTTGCTTGCCATGTAGCAGAAAAATTTCCTGAATTAACCTTAGCCTGACCAGCCAATCTCCTCTCATGGTGCACCTAATCTATCTTTACCATGCTTGTCACCTTTCTAGCTTGCACTTTATACTCTTCATGGATCCGATCACCATCAACTGTCTTGTACCTCCTCCATAACATTTTCTTTTCCAGCAGAGCTTGCTTGATTTTGCTGTTCATCCATTTCACTCCTAATCTATTTGCTTGCTTAATCCTTGGTGTGAAGTCATACATTGCTTTTTCAGATACTGCCTTGTGAGTTTCCATGCATTATCAACATCTTTTCCACTCAGCTCATTTACCCAATAAACTGATGCTAACTGACTACAGAGCTTCTTATAATTACCTGCTTTATATTTCCACATGTATTCATTTTTGGCAGTAACCTTTTCTTGTTTCATCACTTCCCAAACAAGTACCTCAGATCACTCTCACCAACTGTCAGCAGTTTCAACACTTCATTAACAAGCCGGCCTAGTGGAAGTGGTTAGCGTATCTGCTCTCCCACCAAAAGGCTGTGGGTTCGAATCCCATGGTGGGGATGGATGTTTGTGATTGTCTGTGAAAATAATAGTGGCAGTGGTTGGCGTTGGATGCCGTTGGTGTAGATGATGAAGGTAGTTGCGGTTGTTGGAGTGGTGGAGATAGAGAGTTGTAGAGTAGGTGCCCTCCCTCAATGAGTCTTTGGACTCCCTGGTGGTGTTATGTAATAATAATAATAATAATAATAATAATAATAATAATAATAACTACATCTTATGAAGTTATCACCAAATCCAAAACATTAAAGCCTCTAGTTGCTTCAATCACATGCTGCTTAACATACTTATCTCTCAGAAATTCCACAAACTTGCACTCCTTGTTTCCATACACTATCTCCTCCTTCCATTCTATATTCTTGTAATTAAAGTCTCCCATAAGGATCATCATCTTTTTACATGCTCAACTAATTTGCCTAAAATGCTTCACAATCAGTATTCTCTGCATTCCCTGGCCTATAACAGCATCCTATCAGATATACTAACCTGTTTATTTCAACTTCATGCCACACACATTCAAAATCTGTGTATGCAGTATCAACTTCCTCACTTTGCAGATACAATTCCTTTAAAATCATTAACAGAACCCCCCCCCTCCTCTTTTCACATTTCTATCTTTCCAGAAAATTATATATCCTTCTAATTCTATTCCCAAGATCACATCCTCCTCAGACAACCAAGTTATCCAATGAGAGAACTATGAGGATAACAAAATGAGAGTTTGAGGGTTGACTTTCATTATCTCCCTTCTTGATAATGGATTGAAGAGAGACTTTCCTTCCTGTAAAGTGGATGCTAGATAAGTGACAAAGATGACACAGCTTAAGTGTTTATTATGGAGTACATCAACCACCTAAGTCTAGTAGGATTTTTTTTCCAACTAGCCCACATTAGAATTTTGTCCTTTCAGCCTGTACATATTTATTTGCAATTGACCTTATAGAATTCCATGTATAGGAATGACAAAAAACCACTTGGAAGGTATCCTTAGTATGATAAGGAAGAAATGATTTGGCTAGATAATCTATCTGTAGGAAAAGAATGAACCAAGTGATCACCTGGAAGAGAGAGGAAGGATGAAGAGCAAACAACAGCGGAACCAGATAGCACAGCTGTTATTTGAGCAGGAGGTGATATTTTTCCATTTGACTCTTTCAAGCTGTAGTGTATTTAAGCATGAAGCTGGAGTTTTTATTTCATACCACTTGGCATAAGATAAAAACTCCAGCCTCGTTTATGTGTGTTTTTTGCTACTTTGGAACTTGTCGGACAACCAAAGCTTGGGTAGTGATTAGACCTTTACATCCATTTGGAATGAAACGGATATTAAGGCTTCAACTAAATAAAAACTGTCTCAGACATAGCAGCTGTTTGAATTGGGAAAAAAAGATAACATTAATGGGATCACGGAAGAAGTGTAGAAATCACAGATTTATGCCATTTGGCCCCATTATAGGGTCGAATGTTTTTACTAAGAAAAAGATCATGGATAAAGTTATGGTGTTTTATCACATAGGGGGGGGGCTGACATTATTATTATTATGTGACACCTCCAGGGACTCCAAAGACTCATCAAGCAAGGGCACCTTCTCTGCAGCTCTCCATCTCCACCAACTACAACTAACCGCAACTACACCACCGCCATCTCCACAGACAATCACAAGCATCCATGCCTGTGGCAGGATTTGAACTCACAGCCTTTTGGCTGGAAAGAGGATATGCTAACCACTAACATCTAGTATACTTTTTGAAAGGAAAAGAACTATTTAAGAAAAGAACAAAGTTGTTGGGAATATGTATTATTTGGTATTCTGGTGGGTAAATGGACACACTCTCTCTTTCTCTATTACATGTAGCTTCCAAGTACTGATTAACATTTATATTTATATTTTTATATCAATATTCATATTTACATTTATATTTTTACATTTATGTGTACATATTTCGACCTTAACAGCCTTATTTATATTTTTATATATACATATATTTACACCATATAATTCACACAATATCAGTAATTTATATTACAGTAAAATGACTGGAAGTTGATCTTATTGGCAAAATTAATTAATTCTGAGTAATACTTTTGGATAAGCCTCTGTTTTGACACTGACCACTATTGTCTCCAGAAGTGATAACGTGTTGTAGTAGGGGCATCCAGATGGGGTCCAGTAGTTGACAGTTGTAAAGTATGTGACTGACAGTCTGTTAAAGGTGGAGACAACAAATACACAATGGGAATTCCAGGATATGGAATATGTGTAGGTAGTGTCTTAATTTTCCATGTCCTGTTAGTAGCGTGGTTAAACCTGGAGAGATTATGTGTTTTTTAAGCAGGAGTCTGCTTCTGATAATTGGCAAGAATTCTTTTGTTATTGATCCATTTTTTGATGTTTTCCACTCTTCTTCCCACAAGTTTGGGCTTATTTCTTTTGGAAGTGTTTTTATAACAGATTTTGAGTACTTTTGGTAACTTGTTCCTAGCCTTTCATTTATAGCCACTTCTTCAGCCAACTGATCCACTCTCTCATTTCATGCTACCACAGTATGAGCCTTCACCCAGCAAAACTTTGATTTCCCATCCCTCTAGAGTGAGATTCCAAACCAGATTTCTTGTCTGTTCTGATTTTTTATTCCATCTATAGTGCTTCTAATGTCACTGTAAATTGTTGCTGCATTTTGATGAGAGGTGTTGAGGTCTAATTCCCAGAGATATGTAAGTGAATAAACTATAGAAAGTTGTTCTGTTTAGTTGTTGGAACAGAAGGGATGCAGTCCAGAGCAGTGTTCTTGTATAATGAACTATCTGTAATATGCAATTCCCTTCAGCTTTGCTTCCATCAGTGTATATATGGAAAATGTCACTTTCAGAGCTTTCCTTCTCCTTAATATATGTTTTCTCTGCTGGGTGAGGCCACCTACTTCAGTGAAGTGAATGTTCATAGCAATTTGGATCAATGTTGGAATTTTCATATTTCATTACATCATCCAGAAGTGACCTCATATATAAGAGAGAATTCTTGCATTTTCAGGCAGACTGGTGTTAGACCAGCAATAACAAAAACTACCTCAAAAGATATTTTCCAGTATCCTTTAATTATTAGTATGTCTATAAAGCGTTGAACTCTGTTTGGCTTTTGTCAGTTTTCCTTTGATTTTAATGCATGTTTCCAGGCAGGTGCAGCATAAGTTATCAGTGGTAGTATAGCTACCACTAAAACAATATATACTACCAGTATATATTGTTTTCAGTGCTCGTTGGCCTAATCCCCACTTTATCCTTGCCGACTTAGCTAGGAAAAATATTATCATTGGAAAGAGCTTTGACTTTTGTTTCAGTAGTGAAAGGAAGTCTTAGTCTGCGCAGCTAATCTAGTGGCTATGAGCTTCGCAACCATATGCCTGGGGAAGGAGTGTCCTAGGTTCGATTCCCATCGACAACATGAGGAGCTTAAGGATCTTTCTCAGCCATAGCCAAATTAGCCGATCTTGGGAGTGAACAGCAGGATTCCCCCCCCCCCCCAGTTTATCTGGGGGTTTTCATCCTGCAAGCAGGCAAACCAGCCCCGTGAACACACGCTGCAGTGAAAAATACATTTCCCCCTCAGCAGCAGGCTTGGCGACAGGCCAGTTGGGGGTTGTACTAACAAAAGTTATATCTATGAAACGCAGACCCTGCAATGGAAGTGGGGAAAATGTGCAGAGGAAGAATGAAAGGAAGTCTTAATGGCAAGTCATACTGGATGCACCAGAAACCTGGTCCACAGCAGGAATCTTGTGGACAGTTGCATTTGACTTCTTTCGTTATAGCTGTGTGTGTGTGTGTGTGAGAGAGAGAGAGAGAGCGCACAAGCACCACATCTGTGACAGAAGGAATCATGCAGAGTTAGTTTGGACATGAGCAATGGACACTAGTTTTGTAGCTGCACATTTGGACCAATAATGGAGAGATGATGAACAATATATATAGACTCCAACAATCACTTATCAATTAGGTCTTTCATTTGTAATGCAGTGTGCTTACAACAAAGGTTAACTAGTTAAATCAGTGTCTATTCCAGAAAAGGGATATTTTCACCGGGGATAAAAAGGGTCATCCATTAATTAATAGGTCTAATGCATTTCCTCCAATAATTTGACCATAGAAATTAGTCCTGAAGGTCATTTTACTTGGTATTGTTTTAATTCCAAAGGATATGATGGTAAGAGTAGCTAAGGAAAGTTTGTTCATAGGAAAGAAAACTTGGTGTTAATTGCATAAAGGTGAAGAAAACTCTCAACAATCAGTGATACCATACCAAGATGGAAGCGCAGTAAGTCAACTGCAAATGTATCCACAGTGGGCGATCCACCATACTCACCAAACATGAGCATAGGGTGCTACAAAGGATCATATGTTAAAACTGTCAATCATCAGCTGACATGTTGAATGCAGAGTTCAGGGCATCAGTTGGCACACGAATCTAAACAAAAACATCCAGAATTGAGGCTCATAACATGAGTTTCCATGGTAGGACTGCAATATGCAAGCCCCACATTACCCGAACCAACATGCAGCATTGTCTTCAATGCAAAGTGCATATACAATGGAACATGGAAGTTCGGAAAGCTGTGTAATGGAGTGATGAATCATGTTACACCCCCTACCAAGCAGATAGATGAGTGTGGGTGTGACAGAAATTTGGAGGTGGCAGTGTAATGGTCTGGTCCTATTTTTGCTTATTTGACCTTGGACCTCTGTTTGTGGTGCCATGAACACTGAACTCCTAGAGGTATCTTAACATTCATAATATTTTTAGTCTCTCTAATATAACTAAGAGTCCAGTTGCTCAGTTCTCTATAACAAGGAAATGCATTCCTTGTTATAGAGAACTGAGACTCAGACTCAGCTTTGCTAGATAATCTGTTTAAGTATTCTCTACAGCATGAAGGATTATTTGATTATCGCACCTTCTAAAGGACAGAACAGCCAAATTGCACTTCTTATCCATGTTCTTTCAACAGGTGGATTGAATCGTATCCAGATTTATCTGGACGTATATATACATCCTGACCGGTTGGAAGGTTAAGGAGCCTTTGGAGTGTTCTGATTTGGACCTGGTGGGATTATATTCAATAGGGAGGGAGGTAGACTGATCTAACAATAAAGAAGTAAGCTTACCTGTATAGTCTGTTTGGTTGAGAACCACAGTGGCATTTCTTATCTGCTTTGGTGATTATTATTATTTCTCTGTTGTTCTTCATTTTTTGTATATTCTTCTTTATATTCTTCCTTGGATAGGTTAGTTTTTGGTGGTTTTGCTTTGGTCAGAACACCGCCTACATCCAGTCTGATATTGTTGGAAATATGGTTGGGCAGGTTGTGGATTCCACGTATCATAATTTCTATCTGTATCATAATTTCTTCAGACAGTATTTTCCTTGGAGCTAAGGCAAAATTGTGGCCAAGTGCAAGTGTGCTGAGTGCTTCAGGCTTCAACATAACAGAGGACAGGTTAATTACCATGCTGAGCGGTAGTTGGTGTTCGGAGATAGAGTTCCTTTTCAGATTTTCAAATTTTTTGATGTGCCAACATCGTATTTTCTGGAATCCTTTATCTGCTGAAGCGCACAAGATGTCATAGAGAATCGTCCAAAAGTCGTGTTTCAGAGTAGTGACAAGCTCTTCTTCTAATGCACAAATAGCCTCATTGAAGTCAGCCAACAGAATGCGGGTTGCGGCAATTTGTTTGCATAGTAGGGTGAAGCTAGTGCACTTATAAATGCGGAGAGCCTTCTGTGAAGAGAAGTGGTGCTTTAATTTCACACAATTTGGGATTACTTTATTATCCAGGCAGCATTTTAAGAAAGTCAAACGATTTAGTTCTCTTGATATCTTCAGCTTGCTTGTGATAGAATCTCCATGGATGATAGTAATTCTTGTTGATAAGCTTATACGTTGGTAACACATGACTAAAAATTATTAGTCATGTATTACCAACGTATAAGTTACATTGTTACCAACAATGTAACATTGCCGACATATACTTCCTATATTTCGGCAATGTTACATTGCCATCTTCATGGGACCATAAAACTGATACATGCATGCAGGCACTAACAATGAACAAATGAGGCCAAAGAGAGTAACTAATGTTGTTTCTAGAGTCCTTTAGGACTCGAGGAACAACGAGTCCTAACACACGAGGTATCATTGCAAACATAAATGATCTGCTATTCCTAACCGAACCCTCCAATTGGCAACCTCCCAACTACAGGTCATCTCAACTATTCCAAGAATGAAAGCACACATTCTGCAAAAAGGGAATTATGTATGCTTTCATTAAATCCCGTATCCCTTGTTAAAGGTTGTCTAACTTGAAATCCCAGCTTTTCAATCTGCTTGGCTCAAGATTTTGGTTGCCCTCCTGTTCTTTATAACTGGATTGCCAGCTTCCTTTTTTGCTTGCTCGCTGCAAGTGTCAATTCTAGAGTATCTCTGGATTATGTAGTCTCTCACCTACACTCTTCCTCCTTTACATCAATGACCTTCACTCTCTCTCTCTGGCTTCAAATCTTATTCATAGTTTTGCTGATAAGAGTACTCTCTATTCCTCTTCTTCATTCAAGAAACCCTGTAGTAGTCAAATGAGTAAAAGCATCAGATCTTCCATAACAATGATTTAAATACTGCTCACCTCACCATTCTCAAGTGGGGTGAAAACAACTTAGTAAATTTCAATGCTATTAAAACTCAGTCTTGTCTTATTACCAACTTCACACCCACTTACTTTTGATAATGTTCCAATATGATTTCAAGAAATCATATTGGAACAGTCAACCCAACAATGGCCTTGTTCGGTTGACTGTCACATCCACTTTATTTTGGCACAAGCATATTACATCGATAGTCCTCCTTAGTCTCTAAAAAACTGTTCATTTTTGTTCAGAACACCACTTCTCCTCTGCTCAACTCCTGACACTTTATAAGTCTCAGATTCAACTCACCATGGAATACTGCTCCCACATTAGGAGTGGTGCACTCAAAACTTCACCAAGAATTCTTGATGATATGCAGAAGCAGGCAATCTGCTTAATTGGTGACCTCTCTCTCACACACACACTCCCTTCAGTCACATTCCTATAGGTGGCATTCTGATTCTTCCATGCTTTCATTGAAATAGAGCAGCTGCTGGTCAGCACTCACATCTATCCAAATCCAAACATGAACTTCTTGTCATTTTCCTTTATCATCCACCTCTTTTCTTTAGAACAACCACATACTGTTCTTCCCAATGAATACAATCCTTCACTTTTAAGAAACATATTAACAGATTACTTTTTTTTCTTCTTAATCACTTGCTCACACATGACACCCTTGTTATTGGGCTTCTTGTGACTGTTCATGTGTGGGATCCATGTTAGAGGATCAACGGAGTAATACAACACTGGGAAAAGATTAAAACCTTTATTCAGTTCTTCCAATATTTTGTCTCAGTCAGAGAGATGTCTTCAGGAAGTAGAATATGAAACTTGTAACACACATACACAAAGGTAACACACAACTAAGTGAAATACATGGACGAAAGACAAGAGAACTAACTAGGTGGAATACTCTCTGTGAGCAACTCCTTGGAGCCTCAGATGTAAACTGGGATCTCAAAGGTTTAGCATTTCATATATTTTGGGAAGTTTTATGCATCCATATTATTTAGATTATGCTGATTTCTGAAGGCAGCTGCAGTTTTAAAAAACAGTCTTTGTCTAAAGGTGCTGTAAAGGAGCATGGTGGTTTCTTTCCAGTTGTTTCTGTCAATAGTATCTAGAGCATAGTCTGCAAGCCCTGACTGACCATACTCATGATTACAGATGATTTTTTGTGCTCTTCTATGCAGATGGTGGCTGATCTTCTTGTATGTCCACAGTAGGCCAACTTGCAGGAACAAGGAACTCTATATACACCAGAAACTGAGAGAGTAAGAAGTCGGTCCTTAAAATCAGGCCCTCAAAAATCAGCTAAATCTGAATAGATGCATAAAACTTCCCAAAATATAGAAAATACTAATCCTTTCAGATGACAGTTTACATCCAAGACCTCCAAAAGGTACCCACCCAATTAGGACTCTAGTGTTTTATCCAAGTATTTCACTTAGTTTTGTGTGCTGTTCGCTTCCCTCCCTTCCTCCCTCCCTCTCTCTCTCTGTGTATGTCACAAGCTTTATATTGTAATACCTGAAGATTGTCTCTGTGACAGATGAAATTTTGGAAGAATTAAATTAATCCTTTCTCAGTGATGTTTTACTCCATTAAGCCTCCAACATCAATTCCTCCCAGCACTTAAAAGATTAAAAAGAGAAAGAAAAAGATAAACAAAATAATTCCCACCAAAAAGAAAAAAAACTGACTTCTACATCCATTTCTTCATCTACATTCATGGTATAAATGCCAACATAAGTGACATGCACTGACACATACAGAAATTCACTCTTGTTTTTGATTGAACTTCAAACTGTCAAACAGTCCTATAACAATCACTGTACACATCACATGTCCAAACTATATCCTGTATGATTCTTTAATCACAAGCATGGTACTTATTCATTTGCATAGTTTGATAATATACTCTGCCACAGAATGACTAACCCAAATCTACTCATTCTGATTTTCTGTCTAATTAAGTTTTCCTTGTGTCGTTTGGTAACATTCATTTGCTGTCTCAACCATTCCTGAAATTCTGAACTACACCTTGAGCTCTTTAACTTCTTGTCTACGAAGCTTAATTCTGTGCACTCCATTACCAAAACAGTGAATTCATCTTCCTTGATACATTTAACTTTTCTCAAGGAAGATGATTTCACTATTTGGATATTGCCTAAATTGCTTCCTTTTTTTACATTGCCACTGAACAAGCTAGAACAGACACATTTGCTGTAGCCAATGATCTAATGCAAACTATGCATATACCAACCAGAACAGCAGATAACCTTCTCCACTCTCCCAACATCCTTGATCACTCCTTAAACAGCTGGCCGTCCAAAACATAGCATAGAGCAGCGGTTCCCAAACTTTTCTTATGATGGAACACTTCATAAATCCTGAAATTTTAACGGAACACCTTGATTAGAGTCGAGTATCATTGGTCTCATATTCAGTGTAAAGCTAAGTGCACACCATCACCAAAGCAGGCTGTATCGCATAGCAAAAATGTGACAGCACACACTACAGACATGCCGGGCCACATTGCATCACACTGACCTTGCTTGTGACTGCACGTTTCATAGAATAGATACCTCCATACTTCACTCATGCTCGGAGGTGTCAACAGAGCATGAGTGAAGTAGAGAGTCAAGAAGTAGAGAGTCAAGACTGAGCGCACACTAGCCTTAATAGCACAATCCACACACAAAGTGAGGAGCGCTTGATTTACAAACATGTTTTGAACTTGTCGCAGCATTTAAAACCATTCCAAGCTCATATTAATTTTGATAATTTTTCACGGAACACTTATTCACTTTCCGCGGAACACAGTTTGGGAAATCCTGGCATAGAGGTTACCTCACCTGTAAGTCATTCAGTCCATCACCCTGTGCAAGTTTTCTATACTATGGAACACCCTTTCTTCAGATGCTCTCAACCACATGAATAGAATTAAAACAGTAACAAGGAAGATGAACTTCAGGACAGCTATTTTCTATGGTCAATTATTGTTTCCACTCTACTGATCCAAAAACTTCCTACAATCAGATTATAAAAATTATCCTTCATGTTGCAACTTGTGTAATACACTGTTATGTGGTTTGCGACATTACTGATAAGAAATGAGCTGACTATCAAAGCACTGAATTCTGCTAAAGTAGAGAAAGTGAATCGGTCAGCTTGCTCAATTTTCCATCATGATATCTATATGTAATATATATAAAGTTAAACAAGCAAAAAGGTTGATATCATGGGGAAATGGTCAGTCCCATACAAAGTGTCTTCAGTTTTCCACTTTAGGGAAGAGGGATGATGAGCACACCATTAAGTCAATGACAGAAAATGTTTGGCAGGCAAGTGAAAGGTGATGCTTCCAGTTTTCAAGAGGAGAGAGAGAGATTGTTGTTATCGAGCAAATGTTCAGCAAACTTTTTCTATGGTGCATGTTCAGGCACTACCCCAGAGTCTTGTGTCTATTTAAATCCTCCACTGAAAGGGGGAGGGTAACTGCATATCACATCATCCAGGTCACTGAGAAAGACATCTGTTGCAGGAGGAAAGTAAATGTAGAATACTATTATCAGAGTTCCAAATGAGTGTCAGATGGCCAATGCTTCTAAGTTGATATTAAGTGGAACTGGCTGAAAGGGGATATGGCTCCCCACTATGATGGTGATTCCTCCATGGGCAGACCCATATCCTGTCCTTATGAACGATAGTTGCATTTCATAATGCCCATCATCACAACACTTTAGGTATGTTTCCCGAAGGCAGAAGCATATTGTCATATACTTCTGCAAGACCGCTTCAACACTGCTGATGTTTTGTCAGCTATGACAATTCCATTGTGTATTTTCCACTTGGCTTCCTATGTTCAGAGATTTTGTTTCCATTAGTCTTAGATTTTTTTCTCTTTCAAGAATTGTGGATGGCCAATGTCCATCATTTTAACTTCATCAGGAGAAATATCCGAGACATATTGGACTTCATTTAGGGCACTAGATAAATTAACTGTTTTATCTTCCTGTGGGAGAAGCAGAAGTATCCATGCTATCTGTTAAAAAGTCATGTATTTGGAGGCAATGTCATCCATCTGTTGTAGAGTACATTCCATTATTTTTTTAATAAGAGGATTTTCAAGTAGTGGGACCATTTTTGGTCACACTACTTGAAAAAGTCATAAAAAGTGAGTCCTTCCTCAAAGGTGGTAGCAAGCATGTCACACCATTTAGAAGTAGTAGTTGTGAAAAGGTACAATTCACACGTATGTCAACAAAAATTTTCAACATCTATCTCTTATCCAGAGTATTTTAGTAATAAGGTGTGACACCTTTTGACTACTTGTATGTGGAAATATGATTTCTGCATTACTTCGAACTTGGTATCACTTCTGGCTCCCACTGATGATGAGACCTCAATAAAGGTTGAAACTAGTCTGGATATTTGAGCTAAGTAATCCAGTTGTGAAGTTACTTCACATGCAAACTTTGCTTGCTTACACTTGGATAAGCTATTGATTGAAAAGGTTTAGCTGCTGTTGCTGAGATAATAGCAAAAATTTCTCTCGAATCTATAATAACTTTGGGATCAGCAACAACACATCCATTATGTTACAAGGTAGACAAGTGGTGTGTTTTAGATCTACCATCCATTTTCCAGATTTTATCCCATACCATTTTTACAATGCTTGTTTGATGAATCGATGATGTAAATTATATCCAAGTTTATTTTTCACTCTGACATCTCACATAACATGCTTTGAACCCATGCATGTTTAAACGCTGTTTTTGGCTGATTGGCAGTCTAGGTTTCACCAGAGTTTTGGATAAAGTGGAACTCAAAAAGTTTGCATGTGATGTTTTTGGAATTGTGGCTGTTGCTTCCTGGACAACACAATCTGTTACATATGTTATTGTTTCACTGATAGGTGTTTCACTGACTGCTAGAGCATTAAATTTTGCTAGAAGGGAAAAAGTACTCCAGTCAGTCCTATAGAAAATTGGCCAGGAGTACTGGCCAATTTTCTACACAAGTATTCATGTAAAAGAATATGCTTCCTGTGAAGACACAGTGAAAATAACAGAAAAATGATTGCTTCTGCTTCAACATCCAAATAAGGCAGTAGAAAAATGGCAGGGGAGCAGATTGTAAGATTAATTGCAGAATATGAGTGGGTAGGCTATATAAGAGGGTATTAATGCCATTATTAAAAAGGAAGGGGTCATGATTCTCAAGCATTGGCTGAATGATATAACCTCATGCATCATGCTGGCACTACCCCCATTGAGAGTGTTGTGACCATTAAAGTCACCCATAAAGGAGTATGTGCTCAGGCAGTTGCAATATACGGTTATGAAGGTCAAGCTCACTTAACTCAGAATCCAATGGTAAATAATTTTTTTTTTTGTGGCTCTAGAGAAAGCTACTGACTCAATGAAAAAGGAAAAGTTGGTCTTGTTGGGGATCTAAATAGCAGAGTAGGAAGTGATTGTCAGACATACAAAAATATTTTAAGAAAATTTGGAGAAAAGAGCAAAGCTAATTTATTTATTTATTTATTTGTATGGAGTTTCCGCTCATTTTCTCCCCCGTCCCTATTGGGGTGATTTGAGCCCCATCATGGGTTAAGTATTTATGGCTGTAGATGCGTGTGTGTGTTCATGGGGCCAGTTTGTTGGATAAAAAACCCTACTACCCGTGCCCAAGACGGCTAACTAGGCTTATGGCAGAGGAAGATCCTCAAATTCCTCATGTCTTTGACGGGAATCGAACCTGGGACACTCCTTCCCCAGGTTCGATTCATATGGTTCATATGGTTGTGAAGCACATAGCCACTAGGCTAACCATGCAGACAGCAAAGCTAATAATAATCTCAAATACCTGTTGGATTTCTGCTCAGGACATGGACTGGTTACTACTAACACCATCTTCCAACATAAAAATGTGCACAAACTCACATAGAGAGAAGAGGCAAGGAATAAGAAAAGTCTCATTGACTATGTTATTGTTGACAGTGGTGTTTTCTCCCTGGTGCAGGACAACAGAGTGTACAGAGGATTTGAAATTGGAAGTGATCACTATTCAGTCTTGAGCAGGATAAAATTGAATTTCATATTGAAAAGAATAACATGTAACAAAGTTTTAAAGCAAATAAAAGTTGAGCAGCTCTCAGATGTGAACTGTAGACTAAAATACACAAAGATTATTGAAAAAAAAAATGAAAGAGTTTGAGAAGAGGAACCAAACCTTGGAGATTCAGTGGCAAACCTTGAAGAGAACCCTGATTGATTCAGCCATGGTGAGGTTGTCTGCAAGGATAATAAATTCAGAACTCCATGGTGGACACAGGAAGTAAAAGAGGAAGTGAAGGAAAAGATGAAAGCATATCAAAAGTTCCCGACAAATAAGTCAGCTTGTGCTCTTAGAGAATACAGAGATAAATGTAAGAAAGCTAAACACTGTGTAAAACTAGCTAAACAAAAGTCATAGGAGAACTTTAGCAAGAACATAGAAAATAAATATCAAGAAGGTGGCAAAATATTCTGGAGGTTGTTGAAGAAGCTCAGAAATGAAGGAAAGAATGCTGTAAAAGGAATTAGAGATGATAAAGGTGACATGAAAATGGGAGAAAAAGATTTCCTTGAAGTATGGATTAATTACTTCGAAAAATTGCTAAATGAAACAAGCAGTGATAGCACAGTGGTAAAAAACACTCAACAGGCATGCAGTCAGGAATACATATCCATACTTGAAGTAGAAAAAGCCATCAAAGGCTTGAAATGTGGAAAGGCAGCAGAAGTAGATGATATTCGACCAGAAATGCTGAAGTATGGTAGTATAAAAGTCTTACAGTAGCTGCACTGCATAATTCAGAAGACGTGGACAGAGGGATGAATTCCTGATGATTGGAGGAGAGCTCTCATAGTACCCATATATAAAAAGCGAAATAAAACTGAATCCGAGAATTACAGAGGTATTTCTCTACTGAGTGTTCCTGGCAAGAACTATGCAAGTATACTTGAGAAACGGTTGTGAAGAATTGTGGAGGAAAACTTTGGTGAAGAACAAGCTGGATTCAGGCCAAATAAAGGCTGTGAGGATCAGATCTTCACTTTACAACAAACAGTCGAGAAATCATGGGAGTATAACAAAGATCTGTATTTAAGTTTTGTCAATCTGGAAAAGGCATATGACAAGGTGCCAAGAGAGAAGCTATTCAATATGCTAGAGTTATATGGTGTCAATGGGGCATTATATCAAGCAATACTTAGTCTTTATTTGAGTTGTAAATCAGCAGTTAGGATTGAAGGAAGTACAGGAATATGGTTTAATGTTAAATCTGGTGTGAGACAAGGATGTACATTATCCCCTCTGTTATTCATTATCTATATGGATCATATTATGAAGGAAAGCGGTATTAAAGATGATATCAAAATTGGAGAGGTTAATCTCAGCTCTTTGCTTTATGCGGATGATGTTATACTTCTAAATAAATCTGCTACAAGTCGGCCAGATTCCATGAATAAATTGAATAACTGTTGTAATAGATATGGTATGAAGGTCAGCAATAAAAAGACAAAGACAATGAAAATAGGCAGAATCGTTGAAAATGTCAACTGCATTGTGAATGGAGAACCTGTGGAACAAGTAAAACATTTCAGCTAATTAGGCCAGATTTTTAGTGAAGATGGTAAATTAAATATGGAAATAGACAACAGAATCAACAAAGCTGATATGGTAGGAAGTCAACTGAATAAATTCATATGGAATAAGAGAGAAAGTAGTCGGAACACTAAATTAGCTGTATACAAGACAGTGTTCAAACCAGTTTTAACTTATGGATCTGAGAGCAGGGTCAGAAATAAAACACTTGACCAAAGTCTAGAGACAGCAGATATGAGAGTCCTGAGAAAGATTAAAGGAGTGAACAGATGGCATCAATGGCAATATCATATTAAAAGCGAAGAAATTATTAAAGAATTTGACATTGTCAGCATCCAAGAATGCCTTAGCAGAGCTAATCTCAGGTGGTATGGTCACTTAAACAGAATGGGCAAGGTAAGATTAGCAAAACAAATGTTCTCTGCCAGGTTGGCAGGAAAACGGCCCAGAGGAAGACCAAGATATAGGTGGATTGATACGGTACAAAGTGCCTTAGACAATGGAAATATAAGATCTGATAATGTTGGAGTCTTGACAGGTAACAGACTGATTTGGAGGAAAATTGTAGATAGGAAGTTAGTAACGATGTAAATTTTTTATGTATTTCTATCATATCCTGTACACCTCTTGAGAGTGCATGGCAGGAATTTGATGATGATGATGAAATAACAACATATAGGTATGAGGTAATTGAGAAAAAGAAAATATTAACTTACCATTTTTTAGTCTTGCATCAAAAATTTTTTTGGAACTGGTACAGTATGTAGGAAATGAAGAGAGCTCAACTAACAAGTGACAAATATCGTGAAACCCCTCTAAGAGCAATGACACATCAAAGCACATTTCTACTGGGAATGCATCTACATCATTATTCAGTAATTCACATGTTTTTGCACTGCAACTTATGTCAAGTCTAGAAGTAGTGTTAAGGCACTGCAGAAGAAGATTTTCCAGTTTCTTTTCTCGCTGTATTTCACTCTCCCGTTTGGGAACATGTAAATTTTCAAACTGTTCCAAGGCTTTCTCTGGATGTAAAAGTAGACGTAATTTTACAAACTGCACAAAAAACATCTGAAAACTTTCTACACACTGAGTGATTTTAGTAGTAATAGAAAATGGAGATTTCACTGGTGTATTATTATTATTATTATTATAACAAACAACTGCTGATTCTTGACTAGTTATGTCTTCTAAGTGTGCACTTTCACTACATTCCACTATTATACTCTTTTTCAGTTCTTTCATTAAATTAATGTTATCTACATAGTTTGAATAGCTAGCGCTACACACTTCTTCAGAAACTCCATGCTGTTCTTCTTTTTCATTAATTGATAAATTAATCACAGCAGGCTGAATTTTAGATAAAAGCTTTGAAGAAAGCTTTAATGATGATGTAAGTTCAGTGGATGTAAGAATACCACAATGTTCAGCTAAAGTAGACCCTAAGTGGCATAGAAAGCTTGGAAGATGTCCTGTTTTGGCTTCTATATAGGTTTCCTATAAACAATTAAAATGCAACATTTAACAATCATTCAATATAAATTGATAAAGAACAGCTTGAATAATCAAAAAGTTAAAAAATCTGCATGCTTTATATACATCAGTTGGATAAAATACATGTCAGAGGAGGTTCTTTATTACCCTACTTTTCAGGACCATATCTACAATTTACTATATTCTGTGTATGTGATGAGGAGCAGGATAAATAAAGCTAGAGCATACTTTAATTCACCCCCCCCCCTCATGTTCATAAAATAACATATTTTCAGCTTCTAACAATTAAAAAGATGTCAGCAAACAGAAATGAAAACTAAGCTGCTACTAATTCACATGAACGGTTTATAGAGATACATTAAAGAAAACCATCTTGGATAATTTTTCCTTAATTCAAGCTAAAAGCTTGAGAGAAACCTCCATGGAGTCAGAGACTAATCAAGGAAGGCCACATATCACCCACACCAGCTGTCATATCTGTTCTCAAACTCATTCATACTACCTGCACTCACCACATCCAATAGTAATCCATTCCAATCATGTAGCACTCTATGAAAGAAAAATTGAGCGCTCTCATCCACTTCTTGACAGCTTTCATTCTTAACTTCCAAGACTCTCTCTTCCTTTTCCCCACTCTCCAATAAAATGAAAAATTCTATCTACCGATACCCTGTATGATCCTTTCATAAGTTTGTAAGTCTTAATCATATTGTCTCTTTTTCTTTTCTTTGCTAGTGTCTACAGTCAACAAATTCTTACTGTCTTCATAATCTGTATTCCACAATCCCAATATTATTTTTAACACACACACTCTTTTGCACTCTCAAGGTATCAGAATCACCAGGCAACCAGAAAATCATAATTGTGCATAACAGTCCAAGTAAGGTCTTATCAAGGCCATGAAAGAGGCAAAATGACTTCCTTATCTTTACATGTTAAGGTTCATTTCAGCATTCCAATTATCTTTGAAGTTGTATTTGCAATCTTTGTTATGTGTTCTTCCTTGAACTTCAACTTCTTATCTATTAAACTCCAAGATATTTAGCCTGATCAGTTTCTTCTACAATAATCCCACCAAAGAGAACAACTTTATATTTAGAAACATTGAAGGGACAACCAGTTTTACATGCCCACAAATTCAGCCTATTCAAATCATTCAACAAGTACTGTATATCAGCTGCATTCCTGATTACCCTGCCTATCTTTGCATCATTAGTGAAAGTCCATAAGTCACCTGTCGAATCCTTTCCAATGTCATTAATGTACAGATTGAATAAATAGACCAAGAAGTGATCCTTGTGCTACACCACTGGTTATCTTAAATCTTGTACACTCACATTTCCAATATACTATTTTTTGATATCTATCAGTTAGTCATCCTCTCAGCCATCTGTTCATTGGACATCAACAGATGCCGGATGGTCAATCAGATGCTCTGTGATGTGATACCAGTTCTCGCCATGTGGTCCTATTGTATGCTTTTTTTCTGGAGGCTGCAACTCTCTGAAGATCAGTCACTATTCATCAGTCACATACCATCTATCCATCCATCTCGCTGATGGTCTACCCCTTCCTCTTTTACCAGGAACTTTATCTTCTATTACTCCATCTTCTTACCCATACTAATTTTTTATAATCCAATCTCATATTCTCCAATTTATATAGCCGTCTTCCATGTTGTATTCTGTTAAAGTTTAGCAAAATCCAAAAGTATCGTGGTATATCCATTCTCCTTGTCTAACTCAATGGCAATAGTATTACAGAAATGAGTATAATTCTCCATTTGCATGGTAGATTGGTTCCAGAAAAAAACATGTAAATGAAAACCATGTAAAAAAAGAATACAGTGCAAATGAAAAAATAGACGAATGGTTCCAAATTTGAAAACCCGATATGAACAGTAAGTTATTTTCAAACAAAATATAAGAAAATCATTGAATAAAACTCTATTTAATTTTAAAAGAATATTTTTTTTTTTATTTTAAGCACTTATTTAAAGTATATATATATATGTATCTTTCTTAGAGAAAATAGTGGCACTAATAAAACAGAAATTTGAAAAGGTTAAAATACACCTGCATATGGTTATTAGTTAAATTTTATTAGCCATCATTTTCTGACAGTAGACGCATTCTTTTGTTTGAGACTGGAATAAAATCACTTCCATCACTTGAAACACTTTGGCCTTCCTGTTCATACTGCAATAGCGAAACATTTTCTTCAGTAAAAGGAACTAAATTAGCATTAATTTCCAATAATTCTGAAGGTTGATTTTTTATTACCACGAACTCTGTAATCTAATCAACTTATTCAGTATTTGGATCATATGTAAGAAAATGACTTTGCAATTTACTAGCCATTTGAAGCCCATCTTTTAATTACTCCTGCAGTGAGTGGAATCTCTTCTTCATCATCGCTTTTTTCATTTTCATCGAGATTCTCAAGGACAGCTTCTATTATTTTGTCATCACTAACAGCCTTGTCAACCAACCATCAATTCTTCAATATCTGCAGACGAAAAATCATCAAATCTTTCTATGCCAACTGCATGTGCTAATCTGATGATATTGGGATATTCCAGTTGTATGCAAAGGTATGAGGTTTTTCTTTTTCACACATTCTGGCCAAGTAGCTTGCCAGCATGCATTTAAAGTTGATGGTCTCAATTCTGATAATGCCAACTTAGCAAGTTTGACGCAATCCAAAATAGAAAATTTCTTCCACGAATCAATAACTGTCAATAAATTATTCTTATCTAATTTATCCAAAATGTATTGGAATGTTCTTATGTAGTATGTTTTGAAGGTAACAATCACATCCTGGACTAGTGGTTGTATTAAGGATGTTGTATAAGGTGGCAGAAAACAAAATTCCACGTTCGGGTGTTCTAAAATAGGATAGCCAAGCGCATTGTCTATAATCAATAAAACATTTAAAGTCCAGATTTTTTTCCCATCAAATAGCATTTGACTTCTGGAACAAAACAATGATGAAACCATTCATTAAAAATTTCTTTTGTAACCCAACCTTTTTTTGTTTGCCTTCCAGTGCACTTGTAACATGTTAAAATCCACATCGTTCATTGCCGTTAGCCTTAGGGATCGATTAATGAGCAATGGTTTTAATATATGATCTCCTGAAGCGTTGCTGCAAAATAATAGAGTCACACGATCCTTAGATTGTGTGACTCTATTATTTTGCAGCACTGAATGAAGCTACTGAGAGATCTCACGGTAGCTTCGTTCAATCTAAAATATTTTCCTAAGGATGTCGAACCTTATATATATATATAGAGAGAGAGAGAGAGAGAGAGAGAGAAATACATATATTTACATATAAAACTTTGTCTCAGCACTTTTTACATCTAAAATGACAATGGCATATAAATATCATTGCAAAGACCAGAATCTTCCTATTATAGAAATCCAGTATCAAGAGACATTACAAAATAAACTAACTTAGGGTTCAGTCCCTGATGAGCCATCCCAGAACTCTACTTATATTGTAGAGTTATGGGATTAAGCCTATTATCTCAAATTAATTTAATTTAATTTAAACCTGTTATCTCAAAGAAAATGGATGACACAAACTACTGAAGAATTAATAAAGAAATGCACTTAGAGGAGGACACATGGTTGGATTAAGTAGATGCTCAAGTAATAATCATCTAAACTAAATGATCAAGTACATAAGACCTATTGAAATTACGAGGAAATACATCGTTTCCTCATCATTTCATATAGTGACATTTCATTTCATTTCATTTGTGACAGTACATATCCAGACTACCATCTGGATATGCACTGTCACAAATCTGTTGGCCTGGTTGGCCGAGCAGTTAGCATATCCACTCCTACCATAGGCATGGATGTTTGTCATTGTCTGTGGAAATACTAGTGGTAGTCGGCAGTAGATGGCGTTGGTGTAGTTGCAGTGTTAGTTGTAGTTGGCGGAGAGTTGTAGAGTAGGTGTCCTCCTCGATGAGTCAAGTCTTTGGACTCCCTGGAGGTTATATAATAATAATAATAATAATAATATATATATATATATATAAAGATAAGCCAAATTTTGAATGAAACATTTTCATGTCACGTTTTTTTGTCCGGCATATAACATAACATATATTTTTAACATATGTTGATATGAATAGTGTAATTATTTTTATATAAAAAATTTAAGGAAAATAATATATATATTTTTTTAAATAGAAAAATTTTAAACTTTGCACTATTTTTATAGATATTTTTAATTATATAAGACAAAGCTAATATTGAACAAAAATGGCTGTTTTCAAGTCTTAGCAAGTAGTTCAAAATGAGGGCAACTCGGAAGTGGTGCAACAACAAGATGACTCGCTGCAAAGGTGGAGGCAAGCTCCGAGCATCTGATCCAAAAATAACCAGCTTACCAGCCCAGAACTGTGGGGGGGTAGGCAACAGGGGACAGAGCCCCTAGTGTGTGTGTGTGTATATATAAGACATCAGCTCCACACATGAGAGATCCCAAGACATAAGAGAACAACGATGCTGTGTGTAGGCAAGTGCTTAAAAGATGTAAAGAATTTGTAGATGTATTTCTTGAAGACCTGAGAATTGTAATCACTGGGGACAACTGTTCCAAAGAGCAAAGGTATAGGAAATGGAGGAGGATACAAAATTGGTTTGATGAGATTGGAGCTGAACTGTATATGGTTGTGAACCAGCAGCTACCTATGTTTGTGCGTGATTAGAAGAAAGCAAAGGAATATGATGAAGTTGTGCCCATGGAAATACTTATAGAAAGACACAATGCAGTGGGAAAGTGACCGGAGACAGCTGGTGGGAGAGAAGAGTCATTAATTAAGTTGATGATTCTTTTCTGAATACAATGAAGTATTCTGAGGGAGGTCCTAGTTGCAGCATGCCAAATGTGGGAACAATATTCTAAGGGAGGGCGGATTTGAGATTTACAATGTGCTGGAGTTAAGCAGCAGGAGAAAATTACTATTTAAAATAAAAAAGAATACCAAGGGGATGCTTAAAGGTCAGGGGATGCTTAAGGGTCAAAGCTGTATAACTGAGAGGAGACCTCCACATAGCCTTTAAAGGAATGCGGAGAACCGACCAGGGCTTCTGACCTAATGTCCAATCCTCACCTTCTCGTGGTGCACCCTGTTGGGTATCTACTTTGATACTGAACGAACGAGGATGGGCTGGCAATTTGGGATTTAGCCGACCAAATTGTATTCTTATTGGTTAAACCAAAATAAAAATGATGGTACAACATGACAAAATTTCATGCCGGCTGGGGCGTCGCCCGGTTAAACAAGGCCCCCGTTGTTTTCGCCAGGGAACCAGGGCGAACAGCGAAAAGTCAGCTACTGGAACAAATCTGAAAACAAACCCCAACTCAACATCACCAGAGTTAAAGATCGGTACTATCAACGTAAGAAGCCTGAATGGCAAAGAAATGGAGCTAGCTGAGGAATTAGATAAGTACCAGATCAACATAATAGGAGTGACTGAAACAAAAAAGACCAAAACTGGTGAGATCTTTCTGAGCAATAAATACAAAATGTTATATTCAGGCAATGACAATCAAGTAAAAGAAGGAGTAGCCATAGTATTCAACACAAAATATGAGGCTAATCTTCTTGAATGGCAGTCAGTCTAAAGTAGAGCAATGTGGGCAAATATGAGAATGGGGAACTGGACAATGAGACTTATTTGTGCCTATGGCCCCACAGAAGGTTCTACTAAGGTAGAAGTGGAGGAATTTTTTGACGCTTTAGAAAAAGCAACTGACACAACGAAAAAGGAAAAGTTGGTCCTTGTTGGGGATCTAAATAGCAGAGTAGGAAATGATTGCGAGACATACAAAAATATTTTGGGAAAATTTGGAGAAAAGAGCAAAGCTAATAATAATGGCAAATATCTGTTGGATTTCTGCTCAGGACATGGACTGGTTATTACTAACACCATGTTCCAACATAAAAATGTGCACAAATTCACATGGAGAGAAGAGGCTAGGAATAAGAAAAGTCTCATTGACTATGTTATTGTTGATAGTGATGTTTTCTCCCTGGTGCAGGACACCAGATTGTACAGAGGATTTGAAATTGGAAGTGATCACTATTTAAGTTAAGGGGGGATAAAAATCCCTTATTGTTTTTTCGGCCAGTAAGCGAAACTAGATCGAAAACTACGATCTAAATGTTTCATGCAGACGAACTGTCGGCGGATCCAAGCGTAAGTGACCACTTTGGCTTTTCTTCTTGATCACTATTTAGTTTTGAGCAGAATAAAATTGAATTTCATATTGAAAAGAATAACATGTAAGAAAGTTTTAAAGCGAATAAAAGTTGAGCAGCTCTCAGATGTGAACTGTAGACTAAAATACAGAAAGATTATTGAAAAGAAAATGAAAGAGTTTGAGAACAGAAATCAAATCTTGGAGATTCATTGGCAAACTCTGAAGAAAACATTGATCGATTCTGCCAGAGAGCCATATGGTGAGGTTGTGTGCAAGGATAAAAAAATCAGAACTCCCTGGTGGACACAGGAAGTTAAAGAGGCAGTGAAGGAAAAGAAGAAAGCATATCAAAAGTTCCTGGCAAATAAGTCAGCTTTTACTCTTACAGAATACAGAGACAAATGTAAGAAAGCTAAACAGTGTGTAAAACTAGCTAAACAAAAGTCATGGGAGGACTTTGGCAAGAATATAGAAAATAAATATCAAGAAGGTGGCAAAATATTCTGGAGGTTGTTGAAGAAGCTTAGGAATGGAGGAAAGAGTGCTGTAAAAGGAGTTAGAGATGATAAAGGTGACATGAAAACAGGAGAAAAAGATATCCTTGACGTATGGAGTAATTACTTTGAAAAACTGCTAAATGAAACAAGCAGTGATGACAGCACAGTGATAAAAAACACTGACCAGGCATGCAGTCAGGAATACATATCCATACTTGAAGTAGAAAAAGCCATCAGAGGCTTGAAATGTGGAAAGGCAGCAGGAGTAGATGATATTCGACCAGAAATGCTGAAGTATGGTGGTATAAAAGTCTTACAGTGGCTGCACTGCATAGTTCAGAAAGCCTGGACTGAGGGACGAATTCCTGATGATTGGAGTAGAGCTCTCATAGTACCCATATATAAAAAGGGAAATAAAACTGAATGTGAGAATTACAGAGGTATTTCCCTACTGAGTGTTCCTGGCAAGATCTATGCAAATATACTTGAGAAACGGTTGAGAAGAATTGTGGAAGAAAAGCTTGGTGAAGAACAAGCTGGATTCAGGCCAAATAGAGGCTGTCAGGATCAGATCTTCACTTTACGACAAATAGTCGAGAAAGCATGGGAATATAACAAGGATCTGTATTTAAGTTTTGTCGACTTGGAAAAGGCATATGACAAGGTGCCAAGAGAGAAGTTATTCAATACGCTGCAGTTATATGGTGTCAATGGGGCATTATATCAAGCAATACTTAGTCTTTATTTGAGTTGTAAGTCAGCAGTTAGAATTGAAGGAAGTACAGGAAGATGGTTTAATGTTAAATCTGGTGTGAGACAAGGATGTACATTATCCCCTCTGTTATTCATTATCTATATGGATTACATTATGAAGGAAAGTGGTATTAAACCTGATATCAAAATTGGAGATGTTAATGTCAGCTCTTTGCTTTATGCGGATGATGTTATACTTCTAAATAAATCCGCTCAAAGTCTGCAAGATTCTCTGACTAAATTGAATAGCTGTTGTAATAGATATGGTATGAAGGTCAGCAATAAAAAGACAAAGACAATGAAAATAGGCAGAATCATTGAAAATGTCAACTGTGTTGTGAATGGAGAACCTGTGGAACAAGTAAAACATTTCAGCTACTTACACACGATTTTTACTGAAGATGGTAAATTAAATATAGAAATAGACAATAGAATCAGCAAAGCTGGTATGGTGGGAAGTCAACTGAATAAATTCATATGGAATAAGAGAGAAATTAGTCAGAACACTAAATTAGCTGTATACAAGACAGTGTTCAAACCAGTTTTAACTTATGGATCTGAGAGCTGGGTCAGAAGTAAAACACTTGACCAAAGACTAGAGACCGCAGATATGAGAGTCCTGAGAAAGATTAGAGGCGTGAACAGATGGCATCAATGGCAATATCATATTAAAAACGAGGATATTAGGAAAGAACTTGACATTGTCAGCATACTAATGCGTTAGCAGAGCTAATCTCAGGTGGTATGGTCACTTAAATAGAATGGGAGAGGAAAGATTAGCAAAACAAGTGTTCTCTGCCAGGTTGGCAGGAAAACGACCCAGAGGAAGACCAAGATATAGGTGGATTGATACGGTACAAAGTGCCTTAGACGATAGAAATATAAGATCTGATAATGTTGGAGTCTTGACAAGTAACAAAATGATTTGGAGGAAAATTGTAGATAGGAAGTTAGTAATGATGTAAATTTTTCATGTAGTACTGTCATATCCTGCACACCTCTTGAGGGTACATGGCAGGAATTTGATGATGAAGAAGAATACCAAGCGTTTTGAGGCAGCAGAGGCTACAGACCTGATATGCTTCTGCCAGAAGTATATCAGGCTAGGTGTAAAAGTCAACCAGGAAGAAAAAAAAAAAAAACTGATCCTGGTTAGGGAGCAGAATATTGTCAATAGTGAGGGAGAGTGAAGCATAGTCTTTCTTTTGAGAAATGAGACATAGCTGTTTTCAATACTATTACAGGAAAACAACTGCAAAAAAAAAAATAATAATAATTAATTCAATTAAAAGTATGAGATACTATAAGCAATATCAGCTTCAGGAGAATAGCTCCATCTGCACTAATAGATATCCAAAAATAATTACAATAAAATATTTTTAAATGTAAACAATTAATTAATTACAATTTGTGGAACACATGAATAGCAAGTATTAGTCAGTATACCTTCCCAAATTTCAGAAAGTTTAAAGCAATCATTTTTATTAAGGTTTAGATTGTGAATGTGTTCTTCATAGCTTTCTTTGTATAGTGTTTCTAGAAGAAAAAAAAACTTTAATGTAACACTTTGGTTTTGTTCTACTGAATCCTGTGTTTTGTAGATAATGCACAGTTTGCTAAGACACATTTATTGGGTTCTGTAAGTGAAATATATTCTTGATGCTCATCAAGATGAATTTGTGTAGAAGACTGGTCTGTCCATAAAAAACATAAGCCACAAGAGCATGGGATTCTGTAAACTCCAGGATAAGAAAAGAGGATATTTATCTTTAGAAGAGATAAGGAAGATATTAAGTTTACAAATTGGACAGAAAGAGTCTTGTAAGCCAATCTATCAAAGTAGTCTTGCTCCAATTTTTCTGAAAGTCCTTTAATGGGATACAAATTTTTTTAACTTCTTAAGGCAGGTTAAGATGACAGCCATATTACTGATTATTTATTGACAGTTTCCGTATTATCACCATTAGAGATAAAGATAGCTCTAATAATAAAAAATTCTTTGTTTAGAAGAGAATCCATAGAACATATCTTATGAGTTCTGGCTACTAAAGATTTGACTATATATTTCTGACAAGGGTGATGATGGGAGTCAGAATCAGTGTATTTACCAGCATGAATTGGTTTTCTATATACTGAGAACTGTAAACTACTATTTGGTTGATGTAGAATGAGAATATAGAGAATGAAGACCACATCTAATCCATTAACTTGAAAAAGTTAAATGAATTAACTTTTTCAAGAAATTTGTGATCAGACAAGGAGGAGTTCCATACAGCAAACATATCAACATATCTGTACCAAAATGATGGTTTAGGTGAAAAAAAAAAACATCCAGAATAAGCTGTTCAAAATGTTCCATAAAGTAATTAGCTAGACTTGGGGAATGGGAAGACAGCTATGGGTTCGCAACCCTTTCCCCAACTCTAGCTAATTACTTTATGGAACATTTTGAATAGTTTGGCTAATATTTATAGGTCATCATCAATGGCATCAGGGAGTTTAAATACAAAGTAGAATGAGAACAATGGATTATTTAAAATAGTAAAGACTGCATGATGTTATACGTAAAACAATGCAAATGGATAATGATACTTTATTGTCTCTTCCTGACATCTACCAAGTTTTGTGTGATCGTCTTTCTTATTTCTGACAAACTGGATGTTCAGTGGAGAAAAGATTGCCAGAAGACCTATCCTACATCTCCAATGAAAAATAAAAAATAAAACAAATCTGAGAAACATGACCTAGCACAACATGGAACTGATACCAACTATAATATCCTTTGGTTTGAAACATATTTCATCCATTGTTGCTACCATGTATTAGAATGTTTGTTTAAGGAAAGTGCCAAAGCCTTCCTCTCCAAGCCAAAAACCTGAATCAGAATGACTCTCTCCCTATCGAAGAGTATTATTCTAATCAAACATCATTAATTTTTTTTTTAAATAATATGTTTCTTCTGTTATCCATTTGCTGTTCTTTGTGTTAATCTGTTAAATCTTATGGCATAATTATCACTGAAACTCTAATCGGCATCATTATTAACGAACTATTTCGTATTCTCAATAATTTAATCTGTTAAACAGATATTTTACCATTAATAAAATACTCTGTCTGCAATTCCTTAATCAAAATGTGTAACCTTGCACTTAGCAATGCTGAACTGATATTCACTGTCATTTACCCACAGAATCACCATGTAAGGATTCTGTATTGAAAATGTCCTTATTACCTTTCTCAACTCTGCATCATTGGCAAATCTACATTGCTTTAGAGATACTTGCACTATAATGATGATAGCTATACACACATAGACCCAACAACAAATAACTGAAACAAAATAATGCAAAAACTTTCATTTGCCAAATATTTCAACCTGAAAATGACAGGTCATCTTCAGTGGCAGGCTAGTATGTACAGGTAGAATGCTAACAATGGATTACACTGGCCAACAAAAAAATTTTTTTTCTGCTGATTATGATCTGAAACTTGTTTTTTACTAATTTAGGTGCGCTGATTTCAAATATCAAACCCATTTTTCTCTATCACATCAGGTTTTTCCTCTATGGCATTTTATTTTTGCTAATTTGTAAGTTTTTGATAGTTTAAAGGAGGCAGTACTATTTAGAGGATCAAAAAAATCGATTTTTTAATATTATTTTCTGTAAGTATGTACTTTTAAAAATCTGTTCCTAACTTTTTATCAAGAAATTCGAAAAAATTCCAAAGATATAGTTTATTATTCAAAGTGGTGCGCAGATCAGAATCGGAGCACTCACCGCTCTCGCTTGTTAGTAAACGAATAAATGCGTAAGAACCTGCAACGGCATGTACTGGTGCTTTGAATGTGAGAGTGTATATATATATATATATATATATACACTTCAAACAACTTTACATAACTAACTACAAATTAATTGGATCCAAGGCCTTTTAAAAATAAACTTACACTTAAGACTAGACTAAACACTTTGCTTGCACAATCACAAAATTTTCATAGCCAGTTTCTTTCTCTGTCAAGGCCCTTTTCAATAGATATATGACCCTATTCTTCATTTTTACAGGATCCTTTCTCATCACTTATGTAACACACATTAATTCTTCCTGACTTAATTCTTTCTCTTTTCTTCAGTAGAAATAATAGTCAGATCTGGCATCCTTAATACAGATGAAACTTCCTAATCAGAGTTTTCTCGAAAATTCCTTTAGAATGTAAATAGCAAATTCTTCTTTTATTCACTAAATGCTTATTGACAGTCTTACTCTTCCAATTAAAAAAACTTACAGTTCTACGATTCCCTTTTTGGAATCTACTATAAATCTTTCAATCAGTGTTTCCTCCAATATTCCTTTTAAAACGCTTGATAGCAATATTTCCCCTTTATTTATCCACATACTTATTCCACATTAAAACTTAATAGTTCCACGATTCCTTTTTCGGAATATACTGTTAATTTTCCTCCGACTGTCACATAAAAAAATCTCAAGTTCCTCCGAACCTAAATATCTGTCGGCCTGTGTTCTAAATTCCTTCCAAACGCTATCTTGTTTACAGCCGTTACTCAGATACCAAACGCTTTCTTGTCAGCTGTCAATCACTCATCAAACTTCTCGGCGAGCATGTGCACTCCACAAAAGTGACAAGCGAGAAAGTTAGGTATAAATAATGGCTGACACGTTGTCTCCGTTAGCGACAAGAGAATGTCCTCATAAAACACAAAACTTAATATTTCAAACCATAATAAATTTGTTTAAAGTTAGACAACTATTCAAATCCGGTAAGTATATAAATTTTTTACTGCTTTACATATCACTGTTAACAAAACAATTTCCATAACGTGCACATCGCAAGTGCCGACAATGCGTGTTATGAAAACAAAACTAATAAACATATTAACATAAACAATATGTAAAAATATTCAGAATTTTAAATTATGATTATTTTTACAGTTCGAAGGAACTTAAGTTTTTTAGTGACAGTCGGAAGAAAGTTAATAGTATATTCCGAAAAATGAATCGTGGAACTATTAAGTTTGAAAGTGGAATAAGTATTGATGAATAATAGGAAAATATTGCTATATGCATTTTAAATGGAATATTGGAGGAAACACTAATTGAAAGATTAATAGTAGATTCCAAAAAGGGAATCGTAGAACTGTAAGTTTTTTTTTATTGGAAGAGTTAAAACTGTCAATAAGCATTTAGTGAATAAAAGAAGAATTTGCTATTTACATTCTAAAGGAATTTTCGAGAAAACTCTGATTAGGAAGTTTCATCTGTATTAAGGACGCCGGATCTGACTGTTATTTCTACTGAAGAAAAGAGATAGAATTAAGTTCGGAAGAATTAATGTGTGCTACATAAGTGATGAGAAAGGATCCTGTAAAAATGAAGAATAGGGTCATATATCTATTGAAAAGGGCCTTGACAGAGAAAGAAACTGGCAATGAATTTTGTGATTGTGCAAACAAAGTGTTTAGTCTAGTCTTAAGTGTAAGTTTATTTTTAAAAGGCCTTGGATCCAATTAATTTGTAGTTAGTTATGTAAAGTTGTCTGAAGTGTATATATATATATATATATTGTTTTTGTTTTATTAAATGTGTTTATTTTGTATTTTGGTCTTGAGTCAGTGATTATTTGGATTCTGAAAGAAAGAGTTAAGATCATTGCATCAATTGGAGTGAATTGTGCATATAATAACATATAGGCACACTCGGAATTAAAAAAATAATTGTTAGAAACAGAGATCATTCTCTATGGTAGGATTAATATTAAGATATAATATCTATGAATACTCTATCTATATAAAAATCCACCAATTATTAACAATGACGCAATCGACTACAGGATTGGTTATGACTTAACTTATTTTTAGAATCCAGAAAGTAAATCTTGACTCGAGTAAAATGGCTACAGAAGATAGCAATATTAGTAGTGAAGTTTCTTTAGTTAAAGATGAGGAATATAGGGAGTGAATGTGAAAGAGATGCTTATTTTGGGTGGCACAAACGATTTAGCAGGTGACAAGTGTGGTATGCAAAAAGATATGAAAGTTGCCAGTATATGAGAAAAAAGAAGAGTGAAAAAGTAAAAATTGTAAGTCTGTTACCAAAGTATGACAGACATGAGAAGGAGAGCTATGATCTTAAATGAGTCATTGTACAGGTTGTGCAGGAGGAAAAGTGTAGAGTTTGTGGATGTGTGGAGTGAGTCTGATGGAAAGATGAAGAATTTTTATAAAGTGGATGGCTTGCAGGTGAATGGATCTGGAATCAGGAATCTTGAGAAAATGTTGTTCAGTGAAAGTTTGGAAGTGCAGAGTCAGGGAAATAGAATGTTTGCGGGGATGCGAGCAAGCATAGGTCCAAGCAACCAGGTTAGTAAGTGAGAGAGTGATCACATAATACTGAATGTAACTCCCTAGGTCCTAACTTCAGCAGGCTAAGCAACATAAGGTGCAAGGGAGTTGTGAGATGAAAAGGGTATTGCAGTTTATGTATACTAATGTCAGAAATATTTGGAATAAGGGAGAGAAGTTATAGGCATTGGTTAGTTCCCTCCCCCCCAAAAAAAGTTATACGCATTAATAAGACTTGGTTGACCGAGGAAGGCCATAGGAGCAGAATATGAAGGATTTTATATCTTGGGAGAAAGGACAGATGGAACAAGATGGAGGAATGGGTTTTGCTAATGATAACAGAAGAATTGAAGTCAAAAAGAGTAGAAGTACATCAGAAGGACAGGGATGGAGAGGATAGTTCATTTGAGGCTATCTGGTGTGATATATACAGGCTAACAGGACAAAATGTATTAATTGGTTGCTGCTATAATCTAGTGGGTATAAAGGAGATTATATATGACATACATTGGCAAATTAGCATAACGAGTGCAGGTCAAGTAATTATTATAGGTGATTTCAACTAATTTGGAGAAGGAATGGTCACAAGGAGGAATGGAAATTGAATTTATACAGCTGCTGAGAGATAATTACCTGTGACAGCATGTGATGGAAGGGACATGAGGTTCAAGAGTGCTGGTTCTGGTCATAGCATCAGAGAATGTTATAGTAATCAACAGAGAATGAATAGTAATCAACATAACTATGCTATCCAACATGCAGAATTTTCTGCCAAGAAGGGATTTATGTGGAATTACAAAGCAAGTGATTATGAAAAGCTGAAGAGTCACCTTTCAGCAGAGCCATGGCAATGGAAGGGAGAGATGTTGGTGCATGAAAAGTGGCCTAGGGATGTTTGAAGAAAGCAGTATCAGACTGAAGATCACTCTGATGTTGTGGGCTTTTAGTATTCTGGCTATTTGATAAGAAATTGATCTCATGAAGGGAATCACTACAGTAGAAATGTGCTGGGAGTTTGGTTCTTCTTTTAATTCTGCTTTGCCAGGAAACAAAGCAAAAATCTGTCATACAATTCTTAGGGGTCTCATGCCAGTCCCAAGCCTGGATAAATGAGGAGGGTCAGTCAGATGAGTGTCAATGCTCTGACCGTAAAGAAAAAACACGATTGTTATCAGATGCCTATACGATCAACAGCTACAACATGCCTGCTCAAACATCACCTGGATCAACAAGATCCGCGATACCAATCGAACAATTCCATATCATACTCATTACCTGGTGGTGATATCTGCTTCAATTCTTCAGTCACTTTCCCAATGCTATCTAAATCTAGTTTTTCTTCATATAACTCACTACAGTATCTTATCCATCACTGTAGAATTTTATCTTTATTCATCAATACTTTGCCTTTTTCATCTTTAACTGTGGTCTGTTTTGGTTGCCACCTTCTATTAATGGTTCTAATCATTTTGTACACCTCCCTAGTTTCATGCTCTCCACAGTACTGTTCTATATTATTGCATTGGGCATCTAACCATTTCATCTTATCCGACTGACTGATTTTTTCATCTCATTACACTTTCTTCTATATTGCTCCTCTATTTGTTCTGATGTCATCATACATATCAAGGATTTAGGCCTCATGGCCTGTTCCAGCCTTAGAAGTCATCGTTGAATCGTTTAAGAAGACGTCCTGGTTTTCTTTTTCCTAATGGCTTGTACTTTAAGGCTTGTTTTTGGTAATCTTTCTGTTTTCATTCTTTGAACGTGTTCCACCCATTTATGTTTATATTTTTTAATTTTTTCTATTACTGGTTCTTGGTTTAATTCTTTCATAATTTCTTCGTTTCTTTTGTGATCAAATAGGGTATACTTTGCAGTTTTTCTCATAAACTTCATTTCTGCTGTTATTAATCTTGGTTTGTCATTTTGTTTTATTGTCCAGATTTTGCTTCCATACATTAAGACTGGTAGGGCTAATGTATTGTATACTTTTAGCCTGGTTTGGTTTAAATATAGAGTTAATTACACCTGTTATTTTTAAATATTTTGCAATTTTTAAGTTTATATCTTTTTCATTTTCATATGTGATCATACATCCTAGGTAGTTAAATGAATTCACCTGTTCTAAGATCTTGTTATCTATTACTATTTTAGTTCTTACTGGATCTTGTCCTTTAAAGGCCATAGTTTTTGAATTTTCTGTTGATATTATCATACCATAATCTTTGGCTATCTCATTTAGATCTAAAATGGCTTTCTATAGGTTATCTTCAGAATTTGTAATTATTATTTGGTCGTTGGCAAAAAGGAGAGTGTTTAATTCCTTGATGTAAATTTTTATTCCATTTAAGTAGATATTAAAAAGAGTTGCTGAGGGGGGGACATCCCTGTCGGACCCCTTGGTTTATCTCTCTCGTATATGATAGCTCATGATTTAATCTTATTTGTATTTGATTATTTTCATATATACTTGTGATAGCTTTTAGGATATTTTTTGGTATTTGTCTTTCTTTTAATATGTTAAATAATATGTTTCTTTTAATTTTGTCAAATGCTTTTTCAAAGTCAATAAATGCAATGTGTGTTTCTAAATTGTATTCACTTCTTTTCTCTATTATTAATTTTAGGCAAAAGGCCGGGTCTATGCATGATCGTCCTTTTCTAAATCCATTCTGTACTTCTAAAATAAACTTTTCGGAATATTTCATTAGTTTGCTATTTAAGATTCTGCTATATATTTTGTAACAGGAATTTAGTATACTGATACCTCTATAGTTTTTAGGGTCATCTCAAATACCTTTTTTAAAGATAGGAAATACAATTGCTTTTTTCCATTCCATTGGGGGGGGGGGATACCAGTTGAATAAATTTTATTTAAAAATAATAAGAGTCTTTCTTTGAATCTTGTTCCTGAGTATTTATATAGTTCTGAACCAAGCTTATCTTCTCCAGGTGATTTTCCATTTCTTGTTTCTTTCAGGCTGATTTCTAATTCTTCTTTAGTTATTTCCTTTTCATTAATTGTTTGCCAGTTGTCTTTTTTAAAATATTTGTCTATCCACAATTCTGTGTAGTAATTTAGAAATTCTTCTAATTTCAATTCAGTGTTTAATTTTATGTTTTCTTTGGAATCTGCATTTAAGTGTTTCAAAATATTATATACATTGGGTCTTATTTTATATAAATCATGTTCTAAATTAGATACAAATTTGTTCCACGATTCTCTATATCTTTTTCTGACTTCTCTTTTAGCTATGGCTCTTATTCTTTTATATTCTATTTCATGTTCTAATCTTTTACTGCTTAACCATTTGTGATAGGCTTCTTTTTTCTTTTTGATTATTTCTTTGATTGTAGCATCCCAGATCTTCAGTTTTTTCCTTGTATTGAATTTTTTGGTCTTTCCTAAGCTTTCATTTGCTGCTGCATTTAGTAACATTTTTATATTAAGCCATTCTATTTCTATTTCTTAATTTTGTTTTATTTTATCTAGATATTGGTTAATTCTTTGTTCATATAGCCATTGTACATTTGTGTCATTCAACAGTCTAGTTTTATAAACAAATGTTTCAAATTTTCTTTCTGTTCTTGTTACTTGTAGCCATTTAAGTGGCAATCTTAATTTTATTTTAACAAGGAAGTGGTCACTGCTTATTTCATATCCTCTGTGAACTCTAACATCTAGTGAAAATTTCGATGTCTTTTCATTTAATATAAAATAATCTAATATTGATTTCCATCCTCTTGCTGTCCAAGTATATTTATGTATGTCTTTGTGTTTATAGAAGGAATTCATTATTTTTAGGTTATTATAAACTACAAAGTCAATCAATTTTTTGCCATTCCTGTTTAGTTAGTGTTTTCCATGTATTCCTATATTATTATTAATTTTCGTGTTTCCAGTTCTTCCATGTAAGTCTCCTGCTAAAATTACATAATCGTTTTTATTTATTTTATTATATATGTTTTGTAGCTGATTATAAAAATCAATATTATCCTGTTCTCTTCCTTCTTCTGGGGCATATAAACCAATTATTGTTAAATAGCCTCTATTTTTATTCTAGCTTCTATATTCTTTCATTCCCTAATTTATAATGTTTTAACTGTTTTGAAAGGGAGTTATGAATCCAAATCATGACTCCTGCTTGTGCTCTTTGGTCTTTGCCGACTCCACTGTATATCACATTAAAATTTTCGGTTCTCATAGTTCCTTTTAATTTCTTTTTTGTTTCAGTGATTAATGCTATTTTAAAATTTCTTTCATTTAATAGTTGGTCTAATTCTATTTCTTTATATGCTATTCCTCTTACATTCCAGTTTGCTATGCGTATTATATTTTGTCGTTTCCATTTTTGTTTTACCTTTTCCATTCCAGGGTCGTTTTCCATAGATTCAATCCGATTATCTTTTTCTGTCAGCTTACAAGTAGAATTATGTTCTACTTGTAGAACAACAAGTATATGTATCCCTTCTAATCTTCAACATTCTTTTCTCCTGTACTAACTTCAGTGTTTCTTGTGTAATCCACTTCTTCTTGATCTGTTCTTCTTCTGGTACTGTTTCTTCAACTACGTCTTCTATCGCCTTCATTACTCCTTTCACTCTTAGATTTGAATTTTCTTCTCTGTCCACACTTTTAAGTTTCTCCTCTAACACTGTTTTGTACCTTCTTCCTATTTCTGCTTCCCTTATTCTTGCTGTATCTCTTCATTTCTGATGATGAGATTTATATTTTCTTTTTAATTTCAACTTGATGTTTGCAATCACTAAATTATGATCCGAGTCTATATCCACTCCTTGAAAAGTTCGACACTGCTGTACTGATGTTATCCATCTTCTTTTAATCATATCAATCATGTTCTTGGTTTTTCCCATCATTTGATCGCCACATCCATTTTCTATACTTCTTTTGCTGGAATCTTCTGTTACAGATCATTATCTCGTGGTCCACAGCAAATTCTAACATTTTTTTACCTCGTTCATTTCTCTCTCTCTGAAACCATATTTTCCCATGACTCCTTCCCAACCATCATTATAGATTCCGACTTTGGCATTCCAATCATCTTCAATAATTAATACATCTTGCTTTGGTATTGTTTCTATGGTCTCTGTCAGATCTTGTAAAATAAGTCAATATCCTTATCTGTGCTGTCAGATATGGGTGCATATATCTGGACTATTGATATATTAAATGGTTTTGCTTGAAATCTTGCTGCTAAGATTCGTTCATTGACTGGTTTGTAGCCAACAGTATACCTTTCCAGCTTTTTTGTTACGAAGGAAACCTGCTTCATGCTTGGTGTCATGCCATGACCATATGACTTTGCATCTATTTATCTTTCCTACTGATGTCCATTGCAACTCTGCCAGTCCTAGTATATCACACTGATATCTCTTCATTTTCTCGCGAAGAAATTCTAGTTTTCCTAACATCCAAAGTGTCTGTACATTCCATGTTCCTACTGATAATAATTCTGTTAGTTTCAGTTTCTGTTTCCTTTTGGTATCCCACTTTTCGATTCAACCTCCACCCCCCCGATCGCTCGATTTATATCACAGAACTTGTTGATTCGGGAGATATCCGAGCCGGCATGTTGTAGCTGTTAATCGTATAGGCATCCGATAACAACAGTATTTTTTTCATTAAAGTCAGAGCATCTACACTCATCCGACCGATCCTCCTCCTTTATCCAGGGTTGTGACTGGCACGAGACCTCTAAGGATTGCATGGCGGATTTTTGCTTTGTTTCCTGGCAAATCAGAATTAATTTACAGCAGATTATTCAGTGCCTTAAAGGGCTTACTTTCATCATTAGATCCCAAAACATTAATGGTTGACTTTGATTGTATTTATCAAGATTGTTCACCAAAATTGTTGGAATAAGTGAGATATAGTTGGATGAGGATGACATCCAACCTATGACAGAAATACAGATGGATGGTCACGCCCCCCAAAATCCCATAGGTCACTTGTCATCCTGAGAAAGAAATTAGGGTGAAAATAAACTATTAATTCAGTTACTAAAAATCAGCTACAGAGTTCTAAAAATCTGACATTAATGAAGTTTACATTGACAACAAAAATAAACCTTTTAACATTTCATTAACTTGTGAAAATGGAATGTTTACACAAGTTAATGAACAGCATGTTCTTCAACAGATGATCAGTTATAAAATATACAATCAAATATGAAATATACAATCGAAGATAAGAATAAAAAGTGCAAACTTTGCTGAATGTTTCAGCATAGTTTGTGACATTTCTACTAACTTTTTTTTTTGGCTAAAAAATATTTGAAACAGCAGTCCATTATCCAAATTGAGCTTTGTGCAACTTTTTTTCTTGTTGAAGAAATTTCAACAAAAGTCCTTAAATGTAACAGATTTTGAGATACTGAGACCATTAGATTATATGATACTTAATAGATACATTGAGACACTCCAAGAATGATTGATTGATTGGTTTGGGGCTTTATGTGGCAAGGACAGTAAAGGTCACACTGCATCAGGACAAAGGTTACGGCAATACATAGGGTGTTGATAGGTAAATAAATGAATAAATAAGTAGTTACAAAGAGATAAATTAGTGAATAATGTAAAATAAATGTACAAAGTTATAAGATAAATGAGGAAATGAAATGTTTGTGCAAAGTTTAATATCTACAATGTGGTATCTACATATAAACAAAACCATAATCAAAAGTCTTTGAAGAAATTAATGCTTTGTAAAAATTTAAAAACGTCATTCAATCTGTCTGAGTCTGATAACAACTGGTTGAGTGTATAAGGCTTAGCTAGATAAGTAAAAATGTCATTTCTCTCTTGTGTGAAGCACTCACAATTCGCTAGAATACGACTAATGGTAATATGAGTGTTGCATTTCTCACACATAGGTGGGTCAACAGCCTTCAGTAAATAAGAATGTGTGAGATAATTGTGACCTATGCAGAGCCTAGCCAGAACAACTTCCTCTTTTCTGTTCCTATGTTGACTAGAATGCTAGTGCTTAGTTGCAGACTTAATTTTAAACAATTTGTTTGTCAGTGCTTCCAGCCAGGAGTATTGCCACAATTAACTTTGATTTTATTACCTGTGTGTAGTCAATATAAAGGACTAACAAACAGTATGTCGAGAAATATGAGCTGACTTAGCAGCTGCATCTGCACTGTCATTTCCCTTAATTCCAAATGGATTTCCATAAATGTTTCAACAATAGTGGCAGAAGCAACAGTCAAGGTGTGTTATTACATAAAAAGAAACAGTATTAATGAATTCTGCAAGTATCTCATTTACGAGGTGTGGCTATTAAATAACGAGACTGATTGCAAAAATGTGGTTATTATTACAATTGTACGACTTAATTGTTATCCCCCTTTAACATACTCCCCTTCTCTATTTATACACTGTTGCACACAAATTTTCCACAGTGCTGTAAGTCATCAGGTGTTATCTGCTTCAGTAGTGCTGCAGTTTTCTCCTTTACTTCATCTACTGACAGAAAATGGGTGCCCTTCAATGGAGATTTCAACTTTGGAAAAGGTAAAAGTTGCATGGAGCTAACTCCGGCACGTCAGGCAGATGGTCCAACAATGGGATCTTCTTATCAGCCAGATACTGCTTTACAGACAGTGCACTGTGGGCTGGAACATTGTCCTGATGGAGAATCCAAGCGCTGCTCTTCCACAGATCGGGCCTATTCTTCCTCACTCGTTCTCTCAACTTGGCCAGAACCTCAAGGTAATAATGCTGTTTAACTCTCTGACCCTCTGTATCCATTCAAGCATTACATTAAAAAAAAAAAGGATCAGCATTGCCTTCAGTTTTGACTTGCTCATTCTTGCTTTTTTCATTCTCAGTGACGTGGGAGTTTTCCAGTGTTGGACCATCCACCTTACTCGTCGGACTTAGCTCCATGTGCCTTTTACCTTTTTCCAAAGTTGAAATCCACATTGAAGGGCACCCATTTTCCCTCAGTGGATGAGGTAAAGGATAAAATGGCAGTGCTACTGAAGCAGATAACACTTGCAACACTGCTTCCAACGATGGAAAATCCATATGCAATGGTGTATAGATAGAGGAGGGGGGGGTATTGAAGGGGATAACAATTAAGTTGTACAATTGTAATAATAAACCACATTTTTGCAACCAGTCTCGTTATTTAATAGGCACACCTCGTATATGTGTAATCATAGACACTTTATGAACTGACAGTTTTCAAATTATCTAACCCTAAGCCAACTTAGAAATTATCCCTGGAGTATATAAACATGCACACCCATACATATACAAAAACAACTCATATCAATAACAAAACCATGCTATCAACAAAAAATTAACAGATATGCAACAATTAATAATTTTAGGACCTTCTGGCTGCTATTTTGATTTTGAAATTATCAAAAACCTGCACAAAATTAATAATTACATAATGCTTACATAATGCTAAACAATATTTACTTCTTTTTTTCTGCTTAAGAATGGATACACAATAAGCATATTTTTAAAGTTAAAAAAAAACATTCTCTTCCACTTTGAGATAGGTAATACAAGTACATTTTAAGCTGTATCTGCTTTACACGACACACAACACACGAGAGAGAGAGAGAGAGAGAGAGAGAGAGAGAGAGAGAGAGATTGAGATGTTTCTATGATAGTTTGATGTGTTGTTAGAAGATCTGCAAACTAAAGTATCTAGTAGGTATACAAATTTCTTTATGTCACAACACCTACCAGTGATACAATATCCAGTAGAAAGTCCACTAATGCACACAGTTCCAGTACGGTTGGATTTCCAGCACCAACATGTTGGACAGGTGAGAGAGCTGGATTATCTGTTCTTCTATGCTGTTCTACAGGGAGATGATTATGTTCATATAAGGCTTCAGTACATGCAACTGAGAAAAGTTTACAAGAATAGTCCCACATATAGCTCGGCTCAAGCGTTCCAAATAAGAGATTAGCAGTTTTGATCAATTCAGTGCTTTTATTATCTCTCTTGTCATACTTTTCATTATTTTCTGAATAATGAGCAGCACATTCCAAAAAAAGTGACCTATTAACAAAAAAAAAAAAAAAAACATTTCCTTTCACCATTCGGATTACACTTTTTAAGAATTGATTGCTACAAATGAAATTTATCAAACACCTACATAAAATGAATAATATTTCAATAATATGAAATAATATTTAATTTTTTTTTTTTTTTTGCTTAAGAATAGTTGTACAGTAACCTTATTTCTAACTGAAAACTGGCTCTGTTAGGTTCACTGCTTCATAGCTGAGTGTATGACCACATACTGCCTTTTATCATATTATACAAAGCAACAATCACAATGTTTAATATTTTTGAAGCACAACTCTTATTTAAATGCTATTATAATTACATTACATAAACAGTCATAAAAGATTATGGACAAATACAGTTATGCAAAAAATTATAGCAAACTTCAAAGCAAATCTAACAACAAACACTGCAACTAGTGAAACATGAAAGTGTAACATATATTCACATTCACATGGAGGAAACCCAAATAAGTAAAAAATAATAGAAAAAAATTAGAATGCAAACTAAACAATATATAAAAGACAAAGTACTTGTAAAAAGACAGTACATCTAAAGGTTGGTCTGATTTACTGACTGACATAGAAACACATTTCCTTTTATATGGAACATCCTTTACCTAGAGTCATTTTATTTCTTACTTTATATATCAGAGCCACACATGAAAGTATGCAAGACCCTTCATTTGTGGGTCAGGCCCTTCTGAATAGACATTAGTTAAACATGTGGATAAGAGGATGAGAAGAAAGAAGCAATTTGTTGATGTGGTTCTTGAAGAGCTAATAGTCTCTGAGAAAGATAGAGTGAGGGTTAATAATCAAATGAACAGAAGTAGATGGAATGAAAGAGAAGTTAGTTCAGCAAGTTTGGAGCTGGACAGTAAATGGATGCTAAATAGAGCTGTTCTTATTATAGTCTGGGGAGAAATAGGGAAATGATGGTGGTCAGTTCTACAGAACATTGTCCATTGAAGTATACCTATAAAAGAGATACTGGAAAGAAACTGAATATCTAAAAAGGGACCACTGATTACTCAGATTGAGTTCTTCTGGATTAGCATCTTAGAGTGCAATCTTAGAGAGGTAACAGGCACACCACTCCAAATGGGTGAGCAATGTTCCATAGCTGAGCAGAAGTGTCTTAAGTAGAGAAATACATAGGATTTCTTGGAGGCTGGATAGTGTAAGTCAGTTATTACTTATTTAGAACTGTGTTTTGGTTGCAGATAAGTTCACAAAGTTATCCTCAGAGATTAAAAAATAGCAAAGATATCAGAGCTTAGGAAATGGTTATGAAAGACCTTGAGGCTTTTGAAACTCGAGTAATAAGAGCTTGTCAAACAAGGAAGAGTAATGGAGTGTACTGTCATCAGCAAAGCTGTGAATAGGGTTTGAAGTCAGCGAAAGATCATTTATGTGAAAGAAGAAGAGAGGTATCTGAGGAGAGGAAACTGTCTACCATGACATGGAGAGATGATGCTGGCAACTTAACAATAACAGACAACACAAGAAACTTAAGTCCAAATTAACACCATCTATTGTTAGATAAAGGGAGAAAAAAAGTACTCATTTGATCTTAAAATTACTGTTTTCCAGAGTAAATTGATACAGCCATACTTTCTGATGTTTAAAGAATGTTTTAAAGCTGCTGCTGATTCCAAAAACCCTGGATTTATTGAAGTCACGCTTCTCCTCAGATATATTTGAATTATTTAAATTTACAGTACAGGCAAGTTATTTTGCATGGAAAGGGAAGATATACAAACAAATGGATGGGACAGCAATGGGATCAGCAAAATATCATCAAATAAGTAATAAGTTAAATAAATATTAATTTATATTTGTCTGGTGTATGCAATGTTGTCAACATTGATGCCAACAGAATGCATGGCCTCTTTAAAATGCATACCAAAAGGACATTGGGCAACCTCTCTGTGTTGGGTATTGGGAAGCTCAATACCCAACACAGAGAAAACAGACTAGTACACATAGGATGCTCTGGAAAAGACTTTATTTTTAGGACATAATTAAGAGACAACTCTTTCTGTCTAAGTGATAGAGCCAATTCATCTGCTTCAACAAGACATTGAGTGGGCGATGTGTGAATAACACCAGTAGCTACTGATATACCCTGATGGTGGATGGGATCCACCATAAGGGTATATCAGTTTCATACGTCTCATAATCATTGAAGGTTATTCTGCCTTGAAGAACCATTGAGACCCATGATCCAGCTTAGAATGTATAAGTACACAATAAAGCCAAAGCAATAAAGACTGATCTGCACCTCAAATCAATCATTCTCTACTGAATGATCAGATCAATCATTCAGTAGACAATAGAGAGCAAAGGAGATGCAATACTCTCTTGCAGTTTTCTCTTAGTTGGCAAATGTGTGCAAGGAATGTGAATTTTCTGTCAAAGATGAGTCCCAAGAACTTGGCTTTGGTTGCTACTGGAATAAAGGTTTGTCCCATTCTCAATTCAGAATCTGGGTTAAGAGCGTGTTTTCGACAGAAGTGTACATAGACACTTTTTTCTGCTAAAAACCTGAACCCATTACGAAGAACCCATAGAGAGACATGATCGATTGCTTCCTGAAGTTGTCTATTGATTACCCTCATGTTAGCCGAGTGTGACAGTAAATTGTGAAGTCACCAATGTATAGAGCACTGCTTACAGTGGGAGGAAACCGTTCAGTGACTGAATTAACTTTGATAGCAAAAAGTGTAACACTTAAGACAAGGCCTCGGGGAACATCCCGTTATTGATGATATGGCCAAGATATGTACTTTCCACTCTGACTTGAAAAGTTTGTCTGGACAGAAAGGTTTTGAAAACTAAGGAATGTGTCCTTATAGACCTAGGTTATACTAGTCTTTTAATATGCCATATCTCCAGGCTATGTCATAATCTTTTTCCATGTCAAAGGACACTGAAACCAGATGTTCTTGCTTCCGGAATATGCCTCATATACAAGTTTCTAAATAGAACAAATTGTTCAAAGTTTAACGATATCTACAAAAGCCACATTGCATATTGAGATGATAAAATAATGAGAGAAGATCATTATTTTCTAAATAGCAGAGAAATCTGGTGTCAATCATTTTCTACAATATCTTAGAGCAATATGTTGGTAATTATTTGCTTGTGATGAATTGTTTGTTTCCTGGTTTGGGGATAGCAATGACAACTGATTTATGTGAAGAATCTGGAAATTCTTACTCTGCAAGTATTCTGTTGGATATTCTAATCTAATCCTGTGGTCTCCTCTTTTAAGAGGGTTGCAGCTGATGAACAGTCCGCTTCCATGACTCTTTATCTCTTGCTTCTGTAAGACGCTTGCCCGTCCAGTCTTTGATGTTGTCTTTCCATTGCAGTCGAGATCTTCCTCTTCTTCTCCTTCCCTCCACCATCCCCTGCAATACTATTCTGGGGAGCTCTCCAGAAGAACTCCTCATCAAATGTCCTGCAAATGCTACTTTTCTTCTTTGGATACTAGCCATATAGTCTCTTTTCACCTTGAATTCTTTTAAGAATTCAAAGCTCACTCTTTCAGTCCAGCTGGTATGATCCATTTTTCTCAAGCACCACATTTTGAATGCATTCAATCGGTCACTCATCTCCTTATTGATCATACAGGACTCACCTCCATATGTCTCCACATTCCAGATCATTGTCTTGAGGATTCTTACTTTTAACTGTTTGTTCAGATTTCTGTTTCTTAATATGTGATATATTTGGAAAAATGCTACTTTTGCTTTTTTAATTCTGTTCTTAATTTCATAATTTGATCTTTGTCATCTGTTATCCAACTCCCAAGGTATTCAAAACATTTTACATTCTCTATTCTTTGTCCATTCAAAGTGATTTCCATCCCATCATTTCCTTTCCTTGAAATCTTCATCACTTTTGTCTTCTGAATGTTTCTTTTAATTTTATATCTCTCATTTCCAACCCTGTTCAGTCTATTAAAAATTCTTTGCAAACCTTTCTCTGTTTTGTTCATAAGTACAATATCATCTGCACATCGTATATTATTTATCAGATGTCCATTTATCTTTATTCCATCCTTCAGATTTTCCAAGGCCTCCCTCATCATCCATTCAGTACAGACATTAAAAAGGAGTGGGGACTCCCACATCCTTTCTTATGGGGATCCATTCAGTATCCTTTCCTTCAATAACATTGGCGTTTTGAGTTTTATATATTCTGAACAACAGTCTGATAATTTTTTCATCTATTCCTATTTTATGCAAAATATCAAATAAAACAGAGTGATTAACATTATTGAAAGCTTTTTCGTAATCCACAAAGATAGATATAAATCTTTATTGCACTCAATCGTTCTTTCTCCCAATATCTGTAGTTATAATAGCTCTTCCCTGGTTTTCCTGAAACCAAACTTTGCTTCATTTAATTCTCTCTCTCTATCATCTGTTCCATTCTTCTATATATTATGCTGATTAAGACTTTTGCAACGTGGCTAACCAAGCTGACAGTTCTATGCTTATTTCAATCCATCATTCCTGTAGTCTTGGGAATAGGAATAAAAATAGATCTTACGAAGTCTTTAGGTATTCTATCCTCCTCCAAACTTCTATTAAAGATGATGGATAGAAGTTTTATTCCTTCCTTTCCCAATTCCTTCAGCAGTTCCTTGAATATCATCCACTCCCGGAACTTTCCTATCCTTTATTCTTTTAATGGCTGCTTGGCTTTCTCATTCCTTAATTTCTGGGGTATCATCATTTTCTATCTGATCACATTTCAAATTATCTTCATCTCCATAAAGTCCTGTTACATACTTCTTCCACCTTATAATTTTTTTTTCATTTTTTTCCAACAAAATCTTACCTCTTTCATCCTTCACTTCTTCCCTGAAATAAAGTTCAAGCCTTCATAGACCTTTCTCATATGCTTTGCTGTATCATTGTCCTCTATTTCCTTGCAGACCTGATTGAGTCAGTCTTCCTTTGCCTTTTTAGCCAGAATTTCTGCTAGTGTATTGATCTCTTTATATCTGACTTGGGCTTTGTTGTTGTTCTTATTCTTCCATTTTCTTCTTTCATCCATTTGTTGGATATTAAGAGAAGAATATTCAGAGAAGATAATGGTAGATGTTTTATCATTTCATAATGGATGTCATCAGGACCTAATGCACTAGGGTGAGACAGTAAAAGAGCTCTTTTCAGTTCCTGATTAATATAATAGCCAAATGTATAGCTATTGTTTCTCTTGTTGCTCTTTCAATATTAAAAATTCAGGATGATATGAAGCTGTTACTGAGATTCTGGTAAAATTCTCTTTCTCAAAGTGTCTGCAATAGCTTTGGGGGTCAACAACACATCCATTATGGTCTAAGGTAGACAAACAGTGTATTCTTTATGTAACTTTCATATTCCAGATTTCATCGAATACAATTTTTGCACTGGTTGTTCGATTAATTGTAAATTGTTCCAAAATTCTTATTGACTCTGGTGTCTCATGTAACATGCTTCAGCTTGAGAACACTTAAAACTATTAAGTTTGATGTGGTGGTATATCTGCAAAATATACAGCATGCTCTATGTTGATCTTTTTTTGGCTACTCGGAATTCTGAGTTTCACCAAGGCTTTCGCTAGAATGGAAATTGAGATGACATTTTTGGAACTGAGTCTGTTGATGCCTGGATAATAGTCTGTTACATACTTTACTGTTATGTTGATGGGTGTTTGACTGACTGTATCAGAATTAAATTTTGAAAAATGGGAAAAAGTAATTCAGTCAGCCTGGTCCATTTTCCATATGGGTATCCATGTAGGAGAACATGTTTCATGTAAAGACGTGAAAATAACAGGAAAATGATCACTACTGTAGATGTTGTCTTCAACATCCCATGTCAGCAGTAGAAAATTGGCAGGAGACCACATTGTAAAATCAATTGCAGAATATGAGCTGGTATTTATATGGAAGAAAGTACTGATTCTATTATTAAAAACAGAGAGATTGTTATTATCGAGGATTTGTTCGATGACACAACCTTGTCCATTTATGTTAGTACTACTCCACAGAGTGTTGTCTCCATTAAAGTCACCATAAGAAGTGTGGGTTCAGGCAGTTGCAAGATAAAGTTATCAAGATTAATTTCAATCAATTCAGCACTTGATGGTAACTAAATTGAACATACTATAATAAGAAATCCTATGGATAAACAATTCATTACTGCTTCCAGAGCAGTATTATGCTGGACATGATGGAAAGGAGTATGACTGCCCACAAGTATAGCTACTCCTCCATGAGAAGGACCACTTCCAGTTCTATCCTTGCATACAACAGTGAAATTCCTTAAGGTAGGGTTCTGATTGGGTCTTAACAATACATCTGATGTGTCAGGATCAGTAGGAACGTTTAATTTACTTTCAGGGGATACCAAAAGCATCCATTTTTTTTATGGAGATGTCTGGTGGTTTATTTTTAAAAATATCTCTATAAATATCTCTATGAAAGGAAAAGTGATTCTTATGTATAAGTTGGTCATTCACTGATTCCACAAAAATATTTAATGTTGCACTATTATTATAATTTTTTTTTTCATACTTACCGAAATATTTCAATCAAAATCTCATCAAGAATAATTGCACTAATCTCTGGTCTATCTAGAAGACTTATAAGAAGTCGGTAACACCACAATTCTGGAGATCCCGATAGCCCACTGTTCAGAGCCATTACTGACACTGGATTCTAAAAATATTCATTAATTTTGATTTAATGGTAGTTATTCAAAATGTTGAAAGGGTATAAGTGTATAATTATTTTCTTAATATGCATATATTTCATGCTGTAAATCCATTTTCAAAAATACAAAGAAAATAAATAAACAAGAATGCTTATAATCCATTTATCCATTGTTTAGACTTCTTTTCTAAAGGAGCACCCTTACTGAAATATTGCAATCAGAATCTATTCAAGAATAATTACACTAATCTCTGGCATATCAAGACCTACTGCTAGAAAATCTACACATATCTAATATGCAAATTGAAATCTGAACCTCCACAGATGAACAGTTTACCATAAATGATAGTGCAAAAATAATGTTACATTTTACTGATTAAAATTTCCAATTAATTCTGGTGTACATTATTATTATCATTTCATTTGCTCTGGTCATGGCTATAGAATTTACATTTGTAAATTAGAGTGGGATAGACTCATATAGTTTTTTCATGAAAAGATCATGAAAAATAATCTTGGTTCATTTTTGGCTAATAAAATAAGCAAATGGACTATAAGCATTGATGTCTACTTAGAGGAATAGCATGAAAAATTTCGGAAAAAAATATCTATAGAAATAAAAAAGTTCATGGGATAAGGAAGGCATCCTGTTGTTTTTAAAACAGTAGAAAAAAATGTTTTCTAACAAATATACAAGAATGTCCTGAAAAGTTGTGATAATCACCATGAAGGAATTCAGGTAGAATCATATAACTTACACATTATTCTATATATTCCCCATGAAGAGCTATACACTTGTTACAGTGCTGGTACATCATTTGCAATCTTCTGAGAAAAAGAGTCTTTCCCTTTTTGCACAAACCAGTCCTCAGCTGCAGATTTGGCTTCATCTGTGGTAAATTTTGTTTCTTTCAAGTATTTCTTTAAATTTGGGAATAGGAAATGGTCAGATGATGTCTGGTCTGAAGAATAGGGTGGGTGAGGCAGACATCGAAAGCCCAGATTGTGTATTGTCTGTTGGGTTTCATAAGCAGTGCGAGCAGGTGCATCGTCCTGCAAAAGTAACGCACGTCTGCTCTGTTTCCCAAGGTGTTTTTCCTTCCATATCTCCTTCTTTAATTCTTTCAAAGCTGTTGAATAAACTGCTGCTGTAACAGTTTCACCTTTTCTGATGTACTTGGTAAGGATTACACCATCCATATCCCAAAAGACAATGGCAGGAACCTTCCCTGTTGACTTTTGTGTTTGAAACTTCTTTGGCCATTCATTTTAGAAATTATGGACTTTACAACCGTGTTATAAATAACTCTTTTAATTTCCTGACATTTCGATCTTCATATTAAGATCATCATCTGGAGTATATACAAACATACAAGGACAAGCTGAGTTACATTACACTCAGCAAGCTAGAGAAACAATAATTTGATCACTGGTTATTCTACTGGCATGACCTCTAGTAAAAAAAAATTTACAAATTAATTATTAAACTACATCAAAGCTAAATTCTATTTAAGATAACATGAGAAAAACATTATTTCTTATAGATAGTCTTCTTTCAGTAACAATGATGTCCTATTTTTAGCAATTACAATTGTTATTTTAGATTTAGGATTCTGGATTACCTACAGTCCTGTTTATAGTTAACTCTTAGAGAGAAAGGTTGAATATGTGCCTTCCATATGCTTGGGATTTTTAGACCATCATTATTGTTCAGATTGGGGTGGTTGATAAGAATCTCACAGGCTTCCTTAAATTTGCGTTCATACCATGTTTTGGTGTGATGTAAACAACTGATGCTTTTCCAGTCAATTCTATGTAAAGTGTTCAGGGCATGATCCAAAAGGCCAGCTTCACCATAGTTATTATATTTAATGTGTCGTTTATGTTCCTTTTGTCTGATAGGAATTGTGCGTCCTGTTTCCCCTATATATGGTATATTACAGGTGCAATAAATACGGTATACTCCAGGGTGGGCCAGCGGAGGGAGTGGGTCTTTGGATGAGTTGAGTAACCTTTTTAGTTTTGCAGGAGGTTTAACGGTGGCTTTGAGGTTGTACTTTTGTAGTACTCTGTTTATCTTGTCTGATATTCCTTTAATGTAGGGAATGGTTATAGTTTTACTGTAGTCTGGTTTGTCTTTGTTTTTTATTGTGGTTTTGTAGAGAATTTTGTTAATAGTGTTTTGGCTGTAACCATTTTTTAGAAAAGTACTGCTGATAACTTTAAGTTCGTCTTTCAGGGCTTGTTCACTGTAGCAGATCTTCAAACCCCTGTTCTTTTTTTTAGAGTATTAATGACACTAGTTTTTCTGTTGGGTGGTGGTAGGAATTTATGTGTATATATTGTTTGTGTACCGGAAGCCAGTATGTGTTGGCTTCTGGTACACAAAGGCGCAATGAATATAACACCGCATGGAGAAAGCGTTACTCAGAGCACAGATCCAAGCTACGAGAAAAAACTTGGCCACTACTCAAAACCAGGTACAAAGTTTGAAGGATATGGTTCACCAACACGGCGAACCATATCCTTCAAACTAAGAAAGAAAATCTCATATCCAAATTTCATAGACTAAAAGATTGACAAAACCAACGGACATATTCGAATTTCTCCACAGCGAACATTAGTAACCAACCAGAAGCAAGAAGCAAGAGGAGCCACCAATTGCCAACTGGTAACAGCAACATAGTAAACCTATCCAACCACGCCTTAAACAAAGATGAACTCTCACTACTTAGCAAAGGTCTAAGTTTTGTCGTAGCACCACGATTGATGAACAAACTGGATTTTATTTGTAATATTGAAAGAGGCTTAAGGTTCATCCCAAATAACATAGCAGACAAAATACGTTTAGAAACCACCAACATTTTAAATATAAATCATAAGAAAACAATAACAAGTAACTTAACAAAACACGAATTAACGGTGGTGAAATCATTAAAATCAAATCCGAACATCGTAATAACTAGAGCCAATAAAGGAAGTGCCACTGTTATTCTAAACCGAACCACTTATTAGAAAAAATGAATCTCCTAGTCTCGGACAATAGTACATACCAACGTGTTAACAACAACCCAACCAACAGAATAAAAAGGAAAACAGAGAAACTATTGAAGTAGAAAAAGCCATCAAAGGCTTGAAATGTGAAAAGGCAGCAGGAGTAGATGATATTTGACCAGAAATGCTGAAGTATGGTGGTATAAAAGTCTTACAGTGGCTGCACTGCATAGTTCAGAAAGCCCGGACAGAGGGACAAATTCTCGATGATTGGAGTAGAGCTCTCATAGTACCCATATATAAAGAGGAAAATAAAACTGAATGTGAGAATTACAGAGGCATTTCATTACTGAGTGTTCCTGGTAAGATATATGCAAGTATACTTGCGAAACGGTTGAGAAGAATTGTGGAAGAGAAGCTTGGTGAAGAACAAGCTGGATTCAGGTCAAATAGAGGCTGTCAGGATTACACTTTACGACAGACAGTTGAGAAATCATTGGAATATAACAAAGATCTGTATTTAAGTTTTGTAGATCTGGAAAAGGCATATGATAAGGTGCCAAGAGAGAAACTATTCAATACGCTACGGTTATATGGTGTCAATGGGGCATTATATCAAGCAATACTTAGTCTTTATTTGAGTTGTAAGTCAGCAGTTAGAATTGAAGGAATTACAGGAAGATGGTTTAATGTTAAATCTGGTGTCAGAAAAGGATGTACATTATCCCCTCTGTTATTCATTATCTATATGGATCACATGATGAAGGAAAGTGGTATTAAACATGATATCAGAATTGGAGATGTTAATGTCAGCTCTTTACTTTATGCGGACGATGTTATACTTATCAATAAATCCACTACGAGTCTGCAAGATTCCTTGACTAAATTGAATAACTGTTGTAACAAATATGGCATGAAGGTCAGCAATAAAAAGACAAAGACAATGAAAATAGACAGATCATTGAAAATGTCACAATTGCATTGTGAACGGAGAACCTGTGGAAAAAAGTAAAACATTTCACCTACCTAGCCACGATTTTTAGTGAAGATGGTAAATTAAATATGAAAATGAACAACAAAATCAATAAAGCTGGTATAGTAGGAAGTCAAATGAATAAATTCATATGGAATAAGAGAGAAATTAGTCGGAACACTAAATTAGCTATATACAAGACAATGTTCAAACCAGTTTTAACTTATGGATCTGAGAGCTGGGTCAGAAGTAAAACACTTGACCAAAGACTAGAGACCACAGATATGAGAGTCCTGAGAAAGATTAGAGGCATGAACAGATGGCATCAATGGCAATATCATATTAAAAACAAGGATATTAGGAAAGAACTTGACATTGTCAGCATCCAGGAATGCATTAGCAGAGCTAATCTCAGGTGGCATCGTCACTTGAATAGAATGGGCGAGGAAAGATTAGCCCAACAAGTGTTCTCTGCCAGGTTGGCAGGAAAACGACCCAGAGGAAGACCAAGATATAGGTAGATTGATACGGTACAAAGTGCCTTAGACGATAGAAATATAAGATCTGATAATGTTGGAGTCTTGACGAGAAACAGGCTGATTTGGAGGAAAATTGCAGATAGGAAGTTAGTAATGATGCAAATTTTTCATGTAGTACTATCATATCCTGTACACCCCTTGAGGGTAGATGGCAGGAATTTGATGATGATGACAGAGAAACTACTTAAATCTATTGATATAAGGAAATTTATAAAGTTTGTAACATTGGTCAGCTGCATAATCCTTTTACAGGTAAGGCTCCATTTCAAAAGTTCAGTACATGTCACATCTGCTGTTGATGTGATTGCTCCAATAATTCAGACTGAGAGTTGACAAAAAAAAAAAAAAAAAAAAAAAAAAAATATATATATATATTAATGTTCATTATTTATTCGGTAGAACTGTATATAAAAGGAAATTAAATGACTGTATACCGAGAATGACAAATTTATTTTTAAGATACAACTAGTTTCGTTGAAATACAACTTCTTCAGGTATCATGGGCAAAGAATAAAATAAAAAATAACAGACACATGAAAAAATATATTAACAGATCTAGTATAAAACAAATACGTTTAAAAAAAGAATGTGTGCCAGAGTTCCAGCTGAAGTTGACTACGTGCGTGAGCTGGTATTAGTGAGCCAGTATTGGACAGTGGCAACGTGCGCATCAGAAATATTAAAGCTAAGGCTGTTATTAATATGAGATGAATCAAGCGATATTTCTTTAGATTCAATTATTCTTCTTTCCAGTTCATCATAGAACACATGGATATTAGAGGTTTTTTGCCAGTCAATGATGTGTTGGCGGCCATCATCTGCATTGATGGAGAAGAGAACTAATGCTTCAGAAATTCAACATTAGAACTTGCTTCACTACGTTCCCTAAACTTCGCTCCATACTAAGCAGACCTAAAATGAAACATCTTCCTACTCAGTATCCAGGAGTCTATAAGATTTTGTGTGATTGTGGCAAACCATATTACGGCCAAACTGCTAAGTCCATCCTTTTACGCATGGAAGAACATCAAAGAGACATTTCTTAAAATAGAACCAGAGCCAGCGCTCTCTCTAGCCACGTTCTCTTCTCCATCAATGCAGATGATGGCCGCCAACACATCGTTGACTGGCAAAAAACCTCTAATATCCATGTGTGCTATGATGAACTGGAAAGAAGGATAATTGAATCTAAAGAAATATCGCTTGATTCATCTCATATTAATAACAGCCTTAGCTTTAATATTTCTGATGCGCACATTGCCACTGTCCAATACTTGCGCACTAATACCAGCTCACGCACATAGTCAACTTCAGTTGGAACTCTGACACACATTCTTTTTTTTTAAATGTATTTGTTTTATACTAGATCTGTTAATATATTTTTTCATGTGTCTGTTATTTTTTATTTTATTCTTTGCCCATGATACCTGAAGAAGTTGTATTTCAACGAAACTAGTTGTATCTTAAAAATAAATTTGTCATTCTCAGTATAAAGTCATTTAATTTCCTTTTATATATATATATATATATATATATATATATATATATATATTTTTTTTTTTTAATTTTGAATATGTTATCTCAACATCTAGAAGCATTCCAATAACAACAGACTGGCTACTATACCTTAGCTAACTGTTTAACTGATAATGCCATTTGAAGATATGGTTGTCCAAAATCCTTTGTATTGAATGATCATTGCTCAGTTTCACTGCCAAACTATTTCTAAAAGTATGAACGTTGTTAAGCATAAAGAAATTAATTGCCATTGCACATCAACCATAATGTAATATTTTTTGAGAAAGAAAACTATGAACAATACTTCACCACTTATGCAAATTGTAAAGATTGGTAAAGACTGGTTTTTTAACCTTTCCACTGCTTTGAATTTTCATATGTTCTGTCCACAAAAGCAAAAACTCAGAAGTCGCTTGTTCAGGGTATGAAGATATAAATGAATTTCGATCAAGCATGATACATAAATTCACTACAGCTTGGGCAGTTAGTCCATCCGTAAAACAGAGAGATGTAAAACCTGTTCTGAAAGTAAGACAATAACTATCAATAAATTTCAGAAGCTAAAATTATCTATTAAGTTAGGGATAGTTTCTTTGGGACTTAGAGAGGAATAAAAAAAAATTGTCAGTACATTTCACATGCAAAATAATTTATATTAAAAACCCAGATTTATTGTGGCAAATGCCACAATAAATCTGGCATTAAAAAGAAAAAAAAATTCGAACATTATCACAAGAAAAATGTTGATAATCAAACCAGATTTAAGTTCAAAGAATTTATATAGGATGAAAGAGTCAAATACTCTAAGACAATGACATCTTTCCAAAACAATCTAATAAAACTTCTCGGAATCAATAACCACTCAACCAACCAGGCCAGAGTGTTTGCACTACTCTTCATATTTTATATCTATTTATTAACTTAATTACCACAAGCAGTGAAAAGTATTCCAGCATGCAAATTTCAATAACCATACTATAAGATTTGGTTCTAAATTGCCGACTACCATTAAAAACTTATTTATTGACAGGAAAAAATCATAATCTGAAGGCATACGTTTTTTTAATATTTTTTTATATATCAACTCCACACAAGAAAGTCTCAAGACCTATAACACAACACTGCCATCTGTGGGAAAGTGATTAGAAAGAAGAAAATAATTTAATATGTTTTTTGAAGAGTTGGGATTTGCATTCATTAGGGAAAATCATATGAGGAAGAGTGTTCCAAGGGAGGGAGGGAGGGCACACATAAAGAATTGAAGGGAGAGGTTTAGAAGTTGGTTCAGTGAGTTTGGAGCTGAACCATATATGGATGTTGACCAGTAGCTGTAAGTATTCGCACATAATTAGAGGAACATGGAGGAGTGGCCAGATAATGCAGAAAAATAGCATCTATATGATCTCACTGATTCTCACCTGACTGGAGAGAATCAGTGAAAGAAGAGTTACCTATTAAGTGAATAGGTCTTTTCTAGATACAATCAAACATTCTAAGGGAGGGTTTTGGTGCACAATCTCAGATGTGAGAACAAAGTATAATATCTAGTGTATGTAATATTATAGTAGAAAATATGAGAAAATGTAGAATTATGTAATAATAGAACAAAATATAATAGCATGTTTGACAAAAGCCATAGCAATATTGATGAAGACAATGCTTGTAAATAAGTAGAATAACTGATGAAAGAAAAACAGTGAGATAAAATATGCTATTAATTAGAGGAAGAAAATAAAACTGTACACAAAGTTATTGCTATTGATACTGATATTACTATTTCAAAGAAAGGATTGACTAAAGGTCAGACAGCGCTAATACATTCATCTTACCAAATTAGTCTTTAAGAACTAAATTACGCAGATATCAGTTATATGATGTCATCAGATCTCATATGTTGATATCACATAAGATTTGATTCTGATTTAAGAATTAAAATAATATTTCAGCTGAGAAAAATTTCTTGTGTTAAAGGTCAGACAGCGCTAATACATTCATCTTACCAAACTAGTCTTTAAGAACTAAATTACGCAGATATCAGTTATATGTTATCATCAGATCTCATATGTTGATATCACATAAGATTTGATTCTGATTTAAGAATTAAAATAATATTTCAGCTGAAAAAAATTTCTTGTGTTCAATTTCTCTTAAAATAAATGGTGGAAGTTATTTCTTGTCTGAAGGTCTTTGTCTATGAGTTTCTGGTATAAGGTCCTACGTGAACATTAATGTCTATATTTTATCAGTACCACTCATGAATTTTTGTTAATTTAAGAATTAACAAAAACGTTTATGAGGAAGATATTTTTCTTGTCCTTGGTTTTTCTTAGAAGGGCTGGTGGAAATTGTTATTTATTATTCAAATGCCTTTGGCATGAAGCCCTATGTGAACATGGGCTCACATTTTAGGAATCAATGGTCATAAAGGAATGGTATCACAATTATGAATTTCATAATTGTGATACCATCTAAGTCCATCCTGATTTATCCTGACTCTGGGTATACATTCTGATACTGCTTTCTTCAAACATCCCTAGACCACCTTCCCATGCACTATAAACATCTCTCCCCTCCAAATTCTTATGCCATGACACTGCTAAAATGCTCAACTTGTCAAAATCACTTGCTTTATATATCCACATATATCCCTTCTTAACAGAAAATTTTGCATGTCAGGCAATCTCCCAGGTCAAGATTATATTATCACTTTCTCCAGTGTAACTGAATTGATCAGTGTTAGGTTCTCTGATGCTAATGGTGTCATTAGCATCAGAGAACAGAGATTTACATCAGATCATACATCAGAGTTCTCTGATGTATGATCAAATCCAGCACTCTCGAACCTCGTGTCCCTCCATTACATGCTATTACAATTGTGTCTTATGAACCAGTGCGTCTTATACACCGATGTGTTTTTATGTATAAGACACACTGGTTCATAAGACACAATTGGTTTATAGGATGCATCCCAATTTTTTCAGATAAATTTTAGGTACAAAAAAGCATATCTTATAAGATGAAAAATACAGTACATATAATTATTATTATTTTATTTTAAATATAAACTATAAAGAGCACAGAGTTGACTGTTAGAATTTTGTGAAAGGAGGAGGAGGATTTGCAATTTGGCTTGGATTATTAGCTGGTTGAATGAAAAGTAACTTCTTATGTAGAAATGAATGCCTAGTTTTTTTAGAGACTGAAGAAGTTTATGATATGATGTGTTTATGCCAAGAGAGTCTACAGATAAATGTCAGTCCAAGAAGAGAGAGAGAGAGAGAGAGAGATCTGATTCTATCTGTTGTTCTGTGTATTTCTTTTACAAGAGAAAGGAAGACAAGATTGTGTTTTCATAGCAGTGAAGATGAACAGCTTACCCTTGCCCCAGTGAAGATGAATGTTTAAGGCACTGGTAATCACGATCCTGACTGGGAATGAATGAGCACTGTATGGTTTGACAAACGAGCAGGATCAATGCAGCATACTATCTCAGCAAAGCTGTGGATAGGATTTGTGTGACTGAGTGTAGGCTATTTATGTATAAGAAAAAGAACAGAGCCCTCAGGCACTCCAGCATTGGTGATGAAGTTGACTCATCCACAATGAGTCAACCATGCTTAGTTGGAAGATTACCAACTTACCTAAGGTAAACATCCATTAATTCTGCAATTGACTTAAAAAAAAAAAAAAGAGGGGAGAGGAGAAGTCTTCTCAGTAATTAGAATCAAACCTATACTATACAGGAGTCTTAATTCTGCACACTCAGTGCCATAGAAATTAACTTCAGGCTCTGCAAAAAATCAATATGCGTATGTGTGTGTACAGATTTTAAAATTTTGTGATATCTTTCCATGATCTCTCTTTATCCACTTTCCACTAATTTTGACAATCCTTCAATTTCTATATAAGGATTATAATTGGATGACAAAGATGACAGTTTTAAATGCCAGTTGGTTACATATATATATGTGTGTGTGTGATGAGGAACACTGAACTGAACTCGGTTGTTTTGATACATTTGTATAATGAGAATTCAATGACTGAAACCGAGAATAATTGTAAGGTTTTAATGGTATAACACACTACACACTACTTGTTTTGGCTTTTGACAGCCTTCTTCAGGTGTCTTTGAAAAATAGGAAACAGCATTAAGAACACTGGAGCTTAAAAAAAAACTGAGAAACACAAGAAAAAATTGAAGTACATAATTAACATGAAAAAACGTTGTAGTTACATTTAAGTTTGTCTTTCAATCGTGGCATTGGTTGGTGAGTGCGTGCTTGCATTCTTTCATGAACACCAGTACTGAACAACAGCAGAATGGCTATCTGGGAGGTTGTAGCTCAAATTGCTATTTAAATGTTCATGATTAAGGATGAATTCTCTGGACTCCACAATTTTTCTTTCAAACTCATCATGGCAACGAAAGATGTTTTTGGATCTATCCCATCAGACTGAATGACCCTGGTGTTCATCATCAGGATTGTTCGAAAAACGAACATGACTAGAGGCACTGGCACGTGATCTTTTGTAAGAGATGTGTCTCTTATGCTCCTCTATACGTAATTCAATAGATTTATCTGTTTGACCAAAATAAGGGATATTACAGTCACACCATATCTTGTACACGCCAGGATATTTCAGATTATGATGATGAGGCTTCTGATGGCTTACTAGAGAGCGGATTTTTGGAAGTGTAGTAAATAAAGTCCTGATGTTGTATTTCTTAAGAACTCTAGCTAATTTTTGAGAGATGTATTTTGAACTGATGTATAGGATAGAGATATTACCCTTAATATTAGTTATTTCTTCAGTGCAGTGGCTAGGAGGATCTAGAAGGAATTTTTTTAATGGTTCTATCAGAATATCCATTTTGTCTAAAGACATATGAAAGGAAATTAATTTCTTTTTGTAGTTCATCCTGGTCATTTTGAAGAGAGCGTGCTCTATGTCCTAAGGTAGAAATAGTTCCAAGTTTTTGTGGAGGAAAATGATGGGACTGACTATGAAGATATTTATTAGTGTGTGTAGGTTTTCTATACATTGAAATTCTAAATTTTCCAGAGCAGCGGGACAGTTTTATATCCAGGAAAGGTAGGGAATTGTCATATTCAAGTTCAGCTGTGAATTTTATATTAGAATGTTGATTATTGAGATGATCAAGAAAATCCATGAGAGAATTGTGAGCGTGGCTCCAAATAATAAAAATGTCACCTATAACGTTTCCAAAGTTTCGATTTAAACGAGAAGGATGATATAGCTTTTGTTTCAAAATCCTCTAAATAAATGTTTGCAAGAATAGAGGATAAAGGATTGCCCATCGCTAGACCTAGGTTTTGTTTGTAGATGGCTTCTTGATATCAAAAGTAACCAGACTTAATGCAATGGATCATAAAGCAAACTTTTTTTTGGATAATTTGTCTTTTAGTAATATCAGTACTTCTTCCGTAGGGACATTTGTAAATAAGGAAACTATGTCAAAACTAGCTATGATGTCATTCTCATTGATAGTTATATCCTTAATGTGTGATACAAAGTTCATGGTATTGTTGAAAGATGAAGACTTGTTAGAAAAACATTTGAGGTATTTAGAAAGATGTTTAGAAAGTTTGTAAGTCGGAGAATCAATACCTTCCAAAATTGTACGAAGAGGGATGTTTTCCTTGTGGATTTTAGGAACTCCATAAATATGTGGGATAAGCGGATGAAGAGAGCGTAGAAGAAGACGAATGTTGCTGAGGACAACTGTAGCATTGCCTTTATCTGCCAGTAATATTATTATAAGATTTGTTCCTAAAGAATCTCATCATCATCATCAAATTCCTGCCATTTACCCTCAAGGGGTGTACAGGATATGATAGTACTACATGAAAAAAATTAAATCATTACTAACTTCCTATCTACAGTTTTCCTCCAAATAAGTCTGTTACTTGTCAAGACTCCAACATTATCAGATCTTATATTTCCATGATCTAAGGCGCTTTGTACCGTATCAATCAAACTATATCTTGGTTTTCCTCTGGGTCATTTTGCTGCCAACCTGGCAGAGAACACTTGTTTTGCAAATCTTTCTTCGCCCATTCTGTTTAAGTGACCATACCACCTGAGATTAGCTCTGCTAACGCATTCCTGGATGTTGACAATGTCAAGTTCTTTCCTAATATCCTCGTTTTTAATATGATATTGCCATTTGATGCCATCTGTTTATGCCTATAATCTTTCTCAGGACTCTCATATCTGTGGTCTCTAGTCTTTGGTCAAGTGTTTTACTTCTGACCCAGCTCTCAGATCCATAAGTTAAAACTGGTTTGAACATTGTCTTGTATATAGCTAATTTAGTGTTCTGACTAATTTCTCTCTTATTCCATATGAATTTATTCAATTGACTTCCTACCATACCAGCTTTGCTGATTCTGTTGTCAATTTCTATATTTAATTTACCATCTTCAGTAAAAATCGTGCCTAAGTAGGTGAAATATTTCACTTGTTCCATAGGTTCTCCATTCACAACACAGTTGACATTTTCAATGATTCTGCCTATTTTCATTGTCTTTGTCTTTTTATTACTGGCCTTCATACCATATCTATTACAACAGCAATTCAATTTAGTCAAAGAATCTTGCAGACTTGTAGCGGATTTATTTAGAAGTATAACATCATCTGCATAAAGCAAAGAGCTGACATCAACATATCTAATTTTGATATCATGTTACCACCTTGCTTCATAATGTGATCCATATAGATAATGAATAACAGAGGGGATAATGTACATCCTTGTCTCACACCAGATATAACATTAAACCATCTTCCTGTACTTCCTTCAATTCTAACTGCTGACTTACAACTCAAATAAAGACTAAGTATTGCTTGATATAATGCCCCATTGACACCATATAACTGTAGCATATTGAATAGCTTCTCTCTTGGCACCTTGTCATAAGCCTTTTCCAAATCGACAAAACTTAAATACAGATCTCTGTTATATTCCCATGCTTTCTCGACTATTTGTTGTAAAGTGAAGATCTGATCCTGACAACCTCTATTTGGCCTAAATTCCAGCTTGTTCTTCACAAAGCTTTTCTTCCACAATTCTTCTCAACCGTTTCTCAAGCATACTTGCATAGATCTTGCCAGGAACACTCAGTAGGGAAATAGCTCTGTAATTCTCATTCAGTTTTATTTCCCTTTTTATATATGGGTACTATGAGAGCTCTACTACAATCATTGGGAATTCGTCCCTCTGTCAAGGCTTTCTGAACTATGCAGTGCAGCCACTGTAAGACTCTTATACCACAATACTTCAGCATTTCTGGTCGAATATCATCTACTCCTGCTGCCTTTCCACATTTCAAGCCTTTGATGGCTTTTTCTACTTCAAGTATGGATATGTATTCCTGACTGCATGCCTGGTCAGTGTTTTTTACCACTGTGTTGTCATCACTGCTTGTTTCATTTAGCAGTTTTTCAAAGTAATTACTCCGTACTTCAAGGATATCTTTTTTCTCCCGTTTTCATATCACCTTTATCATCACTAACTCCTTTTACAGCACTCTTTCCTCCATTCCTAAGCTTCTTCAACAACCTCCAGAATATTTTGCCACCTTCTTGATATTTATTTTCTATATTCTTGCCAAAGTCCTCCCATGACTTTTGCTTAGCTAGTTTTACACACTGTTTAGCTTTCTTACATTTGTCTCTGTATTCTCTAAGAACACAAGCTGACGTATTTGCCAGGAACTTTTGATATGCTTTCTTCTTTTCCTTCACTGCCTCTTTAACTTCCTGTGTCCACCAGGGAGTTCAGATTTTTTTATCCTTGCAGACAACTCCACCACATGCCTCTCTGACAGAATCAATCAATGTTTTCTTCAAAGTTTGCCACTGACTCTCCAAAGTTTGATTCCTGTTCTGAAACTATTTCATTTTTTCTTCAATAATCTTTGTGTATTTTAGTCTACAATTCACATCTGAGAGCTGCTCAACTTTTATTCACTTTAAAACTTTCTTACATGTTATTCTTTTCAATATGAAATTCAATTTTATCCTGCTCAAGACTAAATAGTGATCACTTCCAATTTCAAATCCTCTGTTCACTCTGGTGTCCTGCACCAGGGAGAAAACATCACTATCAACAATAACATAGTCAATGAGACTTTTCTTATTCCTTGCCTCTTCTCTCCATGTGAATTTGTGCACATTTTTATGTTGGAACATGGTGTTAGTAATAACCAGTCCATGTCCTGAGCAGAAATCCAACAGATATTTGCCATTATTATTAGCTTTGCTCTTTTCTCCAAATTTTCCCAAAATATTTTTGTATGGCTAACAATCATTTCCTACTCTGCTATTTAGATCCCCAACAAGGACCAACTTTTCCTTTTTCATTGTGTCAGTTGCTTTTTCTAAAGCCTCAAAAAATTCCTCCACTTCTACCTCAGTAGAATCTTCTGTGGGACCATTGGCACAAATAAGTCTCATTGTCCAATTCCCCTTTCTCATATTTGCCCACATTACTCTACTTGAAACTGACTGCCATTCAAGAAGATTAGCCTCGTATTTTATGTTGAATACTATGGCTACTCCTTCTTTTCCTTGATTGTCATTGCCTGAATATAACATTTTTTATTTATTGCTCAGAAAGATCTCACCAGTTTTTGTCTTTTTTGTCTCAGTCATTCCTATTATGTCGATCTGGTACTTATCTCATTCTCAGCTAGTTCCATTTCTTTGCCATTCAGGCTTCTTATGTTGATAGTACCGATCTTTAACTCTGGTGATGTTCAGTTGGGGTTTGTTTTCAGATTTGTTCCAGTAGCTGACTTTTCGCTGTTTGCCCTGGTTCCTTGGCGAAAACAACGGGGGCCTTGTTTAACTTGGCAACGCCCCAGCCGGCATCAAATTTTGCCTAAAGAATCTCTCCTTACCAAAATAGAAAAGGCCACTTCATTCCTACCTACTCAAGATGCTAAACTTCTACACACTGAATAAATATTCAATATTTATAATGCAAAACCTCCAACAGATAATATTTCTTCAGCTGAACGACAGGCTATAAAAAGTCTAAAAAACAACAGAGATATAATAATATTACCGGCAGACTACAGTTGCCCTCAGTTCACCATAATAGGATGCTTCAATTGCTTGAAAATAATGCCTATTCAATACTTCAGGAAGATCCAACTTGAGAACTACAAAATCACACCAACAATTTATTAAAAACAACAACTGAACTATCGCGCAACATTCAGCTTCTCTACTCTATCTTCATCCGCTTATCCCACATATTTATGCAGTTCCTAAAATCCACAAGGAAAACATCCCTCTTCGTCCAATTTTGGAAGGTATTGATTCTCCGACTTACAAACTTTCTAAACATCTTGCTAAATACCTCAAATGTTTTTCTAACAAGTCTTCATTTTTCAACAATACCATGAACTTTGTATCACACATTAAGGATATAACTATCAATGAGAATGACATCATAGCTAGTTTTGACATAGTTTCCTTATTTACAAATGTCCCTACGGAAGAAGTACTGATATTACTAAATGACAAATTATCCAAAAAAAATGTTTGCTTTATGATCCATTGCATTAAGTCTGGTTACTTTTGATATCAAGACACCATCTACAAACAAAACCAAGGTCTAGCGATATGCAATCCTTTATCCCCTATTCTTGCAAACATTTATTTAGAGAATTTTGAAACAAAAGCTATATCATCCTTCTCGTTTAAACCTAAACTTTAGAAACGTTATGTGGATGACATTGTTATTATTTGGAGCCATGCTCACAATTCTCTCATGGATTTTCTTGATCATCTCAATAATCAACATTCTAATATAAAATTCACAGCTGAACTTGAATATGACAATTCCCTACCTTTCCTGGATATAAAACTGTCCCGCCGCTCTGGAAAATATAGAATTTAAATGTATAGAAAACCTACACACACTAATAGATATCTTCATAGTCAGTCCCATCATTTTCCTCCACAAAAACTTGGAACTATTTCTACCTTAGGATATAGAGCACGCTCTCTTCTAAATGACCAGGATGAACTACAAAAAGAAATTAATTTCCTTTCATATGTCTTTAGACAAAATGGATATTCTGATAGAACCATTAAAAAATTCCTTCTAGATCCTCCTAGCCACTGCACTGAAGAAATAACTAATATTAGGGGTAATATCTCTATTCCATACATCAGTTCAGTCTCTCAAAAATTAGCTAGAGTTCTTAAGAAATACAACATCAGGACTTTATTTACTACACTCCCAAAAATCCACTCTCTAGTAAGTCATCCAAAGCCTCATCATCATAATCTGAAATATCCTGGCATGTACAAGATGTGGTGTGACTGTAATATCCCTTATTTTGGTCAAACAGATAAATCTATTGAATTACGTATAGAGGAGATAAGAGACACATTTCTTACAAAAGAACACGTGCCAGTGCCTTGTCTAGTCATGTTCGTTTCTCGAACAATCCTGATGATGAACACCAGGGTCATTCAGTCTGCTGGGATAGATCCAAAAATATCTTTCGTTGCCATGATGAGTTTGAAAGAAAAATTGTGAAGTCCAGAGAAATCATCCTTACTCATGCACATTTAAATAACAATTTGAGCTACAACCTCCCAGATAGCCATTCTGCTGTTGTTCAGTACTGGCGTTCACGAGAGACTGCTAGTACGCACTCACTCACCAAGCAATGCCATGATTGAAAGAACAATTTAAATGTAACTACAACGTTTTTTTCATGTTAATTATGTACTGCAATTTTTTCCAGTGTTTTTAATGCTGTTTGATATTTTTAAAAGACACCTGAAGAAGGCAGGCTGTCAAAAGTCGAAACTAGTAGTGTGTTATACCATTACAATTATTCTCCATTTCAGTCATTAAATTCTCTTTATATTTATATATATATATATAAAGTATTTTACCTTGGGTATAATAAATGTTAAAGATACCAAGCTATTTTAAACCTGGTTTTACTCCATTTCCCAAGTAAGCAAACAGACAAACAAGTCAAGTTTGCGCCTGCAAGTATTGCAAGTCTAGCTGACCCCTGCACGTGTTGCAAGACCAAGGCAACTCATGGTAAAAGTAGAATAAGCTGTGATTACTAATCTTAATATTTACCCTTAATGCAAAGCACATCTCCTGGAGGAGATGTATAATGCTTTGTATTAAAGGCGAGGGGCCACTACCCAGACCGGTTTTGACCTTTATTGAGGTCTCATCAAGGGTAGTGGCCCCTTGTCTTTAATACAAAGCATCATACATCTCCTCCAGGAGATGTGCTTTGCTTTAAGGGTAAACATTAAGATTAGTGATCAGAGCTTATTCTACTTTTATCATGACTTGCCTTGGTCTTGCACTACGTGCAGGGTCAGCTAGACTTGCAACACTTGCAGGTGCAAACTTGACTTATTTGTATGTTTTGCTTACTTGGGAAATGGAGTAAAACCAGGTTTAAAATAACTTGGTATCTTTAACACACACACACACACACACACACACACACAAAATTCAGACTTTATTTTGTTTTTCACCAAGTGTTCAGTATTCTTTGAGTTTACTATATTTAACTGATTTCTACTACAATAAAAAATTAATCCAATTGAGTAATTCAGTATTTTAATTAAGACAACTTATTTTTACAACCTATATACACCGTGGGGTGTGTACTAAGATAATCATTAAATTTCATCTTAAATTCAATGGAAATACTCACATCAAAGCAGACTCTCAGTGCCTGAAGAAGCAAATCCTTGACAAATGTATCAAAATATGTATCGGAATTTCCACTCTCAATATTTGAAATAATTTTATTCTGATGTCCTTTTAACTGTTCAGCAGGTACACTCACAGAATCTGTGCCCCATAACCATGCAAACAAACGCCTGTAGAGAACAAAGTTTTAATACATATAAAACAATATACTTTTTATAAGTAGTTTTCTACCTTATACATTCATTATCAGAGGAATCATATACTTAAAATACTTTTATAAACTGATAAAGTACTCTGTAAAAACAAATGTATACATGCATATACGAGGGTGGTCAGAAAACTTCTCGGCCTCGACCACAGATGGCCACACTATCAACAAGAGATTTTTTTTTCTAAGTTGGTACATCTGTCATAAGCATCCATGTGAAATTGCAAGTCATTCTATCCAGTAGTTTGTTTTATACAGCTGTCTGAAGCATTGCCTGTATCCCTTGAAATGGATAAAATTGAGTATTGTGCAGTTATAAAATTCTTTGTAAAAGAAGGTTTAACACCAAAAGAAATTCATTCGAAGTTCATAAAAGTTTATGGGCACGCTTCTCCTTTGTTTTCGACAATTAAGAAAGGCTGCCGAGTTTAAACATGGCCATACCAGCATTAAAGATGATCCATGTGAAGGACATCCAAAAAGTGTAACAATATCAGAAATCACTGATCAAGTGCACGATATGTCTGGCAAGTCAAACTGCATGAAATTTCTGAGACTACAGGCATTTCAAAAGAACATGTAGCATATATTTTGCATTAAGAATTGCAAATGAAAAAAGCTTTGTACAAGATGGGTGTCACGCTTGCTCACAAGATCAAAAACTCACTCGAATGAAAATCTCTTGGAGCATTTAAACAAGAATAAAACTTTTGTTTTATTTTTTGTTTAAAATAACTTTTTGTTTGTTATAAAACTTTTTGTTTGTTAGCTTGGTCCACCTTTGCTACAAGTTGCTTGGTGTTGTACTACCTTACCCCAGTAACCATATTCAGTCCTGAAGATATTTTCAGGCGCAAACTTTGTTTGCTCACACTTGGATAAAGGAGTAAACTAAATGTATTATAGTCTAACCAAGTGAAAATTAAACTTTCAACGTCTTTCTTAAATCCAGAGTAATTTAATAAAAAAGGTGGTACACCTTTTGGCAACTCCTGTAGGTAAAGATGACCTAGCTATTGCTTCTGCCTGGTATCTCCACCTCTGGGCCTGGCTCCCACTGAAGAGACCTCAATAAAGGTCGAAACTAGCCTGGGTAGTGGCCAATCCCTTAATGCATAACATTATACACATCCACAAGGAGATGTGTTTTGCATTATGGGAGATACTGGGATAGGAGTGTTGTTAGCTTGGTCCACCTTTGCTACGAGTTGCCTGGTGTTGTACTACCTTACCCCAGTAAGGTAGTACAACACCATATTCAGTCCTGAAGATATTTTCAGGTGCAAACTTTATTTGCTCACACTTGGATAAAGGATTAAACTAAATTTATTAAAGAATAAAACTGATTTTGTACATTGATTTATTACTATGGATGAGACTTGGATTCACCATTATACACCAGAATCCAAACAGCAGTCAAAACAGTGGACAGAAGCCGGTTGTTCAGCACCAAAGAAGACAAAGTTGGTTCCATCAGCAGGAAAGGTCATGGAACAGGTGTTTTGGGATGCTAAAGGCATTTTGTTTATTAATTATCTTGAAAAGTTTAAAACAATAACCGGGGAATATTATTCTGATCTTCTAACTAGACTAGACTAGACAAAAAAATTCATGAAAAAAGACCCAGTTTGCAGAAGAAAAAAAATAATCTTTCATCAAGATAATGCACCTGCCCCAAAAGTGTTTTGACAATGGGAAAATTAAGGGATATGCACTTATGAATTGTTGGAACATCCACCCTATTTCCCAGATTTGGCTCCCTCTGACTTCCATTTCTTCCCAAAACTAAATCTCTTCCTCGCATGAGCATTTTTCTTCGAATCAAGAAGTGATTGCAGCTGTAGAGGGGTATTTTGCAGATCTTACTGAGAACCATTACAGGAACAGGATAATAGTGCTGGAGCATCGCTGGAATAAATGTATTAGTCTTAAGGGAGATTATGTTGAAAAATAAAAATAATTTTGAAATTATAAATTTATTTTTTCATTGTCAGGCCGAGAACTTTTCAGATCCTGGCCTAACTTTCGAGAACCACCCTGGTTATATCAGTTGATTTAATATCATATTGTTCTAGATGTTTATCAGGATTTTCCTGCCCCCCCCCCCAATACATGATTTATATGAAATAAAAAAATGAAGATTAAGCCACAGATGAAATTTTTCAAATGGATGAATGAACAAAGCATTTATGTGAATTGGTTTAACAGAGGCAAATTTTTAACAAGGTCTCATGACGATGTCATTGTTTATAAACATAAGGGTTATAAACAAGCAAAATGAGATGAAATTAAAAATGATTACAGCAATGATGTGCATGCAAAGCAAGATGCAGGGCCGCAAATCCTAATTACCAATGGAGTCCAAAGGAATTAAGCACATAAATATGTAAATTAAAAAATTGTGAATGGTATAATAGTAAGATTAACTCACGATACTCAGCTAGTTTGAAGCAATCGTTTTTATTCTATGGAAGCTGAATAAGGAGGGTGAGCAGGGGAATGAGAAGCTGGTTCTTTGCATGAAGAGTGATTAGTGAGTGGAATGCATTGCCTGAAAGAGTGCTGGGCGAGGAAACTGTGAATTCAAGACACAGTTCAATGATCTTTTAACATGGGAGAGTATAGACCTCCTGCAATGAGTCCTTTGATTCCATAGAGGTCAGATGTTAATAATAATAACAGTGATGCAAAGTACACTCCATTTTGGAGTGTGCATAATGCTATGCATTATGGAAAGGGCCATTATCCAGAAAAGACACTAAGGTTGAATTAATGCACAAGTCATATAATACCCATATATAAGTATCAAAAAGGTGTATCACCTTATTATTAAAATACTGTGGATCAGAAATAGTTGTAGAAAGTTCTACATCTTTGTGTGAAAGATGTAACCATTTAATTTGGTAACAAATTAAATTAAACTTGCCAAGAAATTATATTCTTGTTTAATCCTCTATCTAAGAGTAAGCAAACAAAGTGTGCACATGAAGAATCATTATGATCATGCCCTCAATAAATGAAAACCAGCCAGGTTGGTGGCCCTTCCCATAATGCATAGCATTATTAAATACATGTCTGAAAGGAAGTGTGTATTGCATTATGAGATACTAAGAGAGTTGACGTGAACTCATCAGCCTCTATATACAAGCAGCCTAGTCATGAAGATAGCTCACGTGTAAACGTTGTTTGCTTCACAATGTGGACAGAGCATTAAACAAGAACATAATTTCTTTGCAAGTTTAATTCATTGGATAGCACGTTAATGGAAAAGGTGACAAAGAACTTAAATTAGAACAAGTGTGACTACGGAGAAGGAAGACTTCGTAGAATGTCTTTCTGCATTTTCATTCATAAAGTGTGTGTTGAAAAACTGTCTGCAAATCACAAGAAGTTACTGTAACATGGATGAATTTGCTCATCTGGCTGATGAAAACCTGAGTCCCAAGTGTATTATAATGGCAAAGCACATTGAAAAAGACATTAGCAGAAGGAAGAGCCATAGGATTCAGACAGTCTAAAGAAAGTTATTATCCTAGGGTATTCAAGCACACAAAACAAGCACAGATGTAAGCCACTGATGATAGTAAAAACTAAATGCCCTGAGGTCTTAAACAGCTTTAAAATTTACTCCATAACATACCATGCAAATAATAAATGGCCCAATTACCAATGAAATTAGATTAGAATCATTTAAAAAAAACTTAAGTATAAAGAGCTAATAAGCTTCATTTCGGCAATGAAAACATTACTTAAATTAAGGGGATATTAAATCCCGCATAGTTTTAAAACCGAATAAGAAACTCAAAGATCGAAATCAGAGAGTTTCCTGCCGATTATAGTAAACTATAAAGTATCGGCGACACTAGCGTTAGCCAATGCAAGTGATCCTAGTACATAGTACAATACCGGGCTAGTGTCGCCGATACTTTATAGTTTACTATAATCGGCAGGAAACTCTCTGATTCCGATCTTTGAGTTTCTTATTCGGTTTTAAAACTATGCGGGATTTAATATCCCCTTAATTTAAGTAATAATTTTAAAAAAAGTTTTTTTTTATGCCTGAAGCCTCAGCACAATGCACTTCTGTAGGCTTACCAAAAAACTGCAAAATTCTTCTCATTCTGAACAACTGTTCTGAATACTTGAGTGCCAGAGCTGAACTCCTGTGTAAGAAAAATGTTTATGCAGTATACTTACCACCAAACTGTATATTTGTTATCTAATACCAAGAAATATTACACCAAGAAGGCTAAGTATAGCTCACTTTTTATGAAAGATTGATTAGATGTCATAAATGATGTAAAACCTGTAGAGATATTTATTAAAGAATCTAACATGAAAGAAGTGCTTTGGCTTGTTGCTATAATATAATATAATAAGAATTAGCATTAAATAAATCTTGGCATAAGCTGTGAAACAAGTAGAACAAGTTGTTCATGAGTTGCTTGAGTATGCAAAACAAATGCTGGAACCTGATGTCAAGGCCACGATGATGAAAAACACAGTACAACATCTATTAGTTCTGCATCACCACTATACTGACTCAGAACTAAGAGATATTGTACTGAATCCTGATAAAAACAGTGTAAATGATGAAGTTCAAAAGATGTAGGTAAAAGACTTACTACTCACAAGTTAATTGAATTGATGGATAAATTAATCAAAGGGATAGAGCAATGCAGCTTTGCAAGAGAACAAGTGAATTTTCATTTAATATATCAAAAACTACAGAGAGAAAGAATAAAAGCTTATGAAGAAACTGCACTTGGATGAAATGAATAAAAACAGTTCACCCAAGTGTTGTTTCATGATTACCAAGGAAAATGTGTATCACAGCAATAGGCTCTACCTATGATTACTCCTCCACAACATCCACAGATCCATGTTAAAACAGATGAAGCAGACAGTAATGAAACAGTAATCCTGACAGACCTTAATTTCCAGACCTTTATGATTAGCTCTACAACAGCAGTAAACTTTAAAATTTTTCCATTTTAGGAATGAAACTGTTGTGATATTATTTTTAAGTACAGCAATTAATAATCCTGTTTCACTTATACTGTATGTACTAATAAACCTCTATCATTTAGACAGTATTAAATGAAATACATTAGCACAAATGATATAGTACAAGATTATTAGAATGAATAGCAGGATTATTAATTAAACAAGTGTTAAATGTAAATTAAATGATTTAATGAAATATATTAGTACAAATTATTTATACATGTACTAATATATTTCATTAAATTATTTAATTTACATTTAACACCTGTTTAATTAATAATCTTGTTATTCATACTAATAATCTTGTACTACATCATTTGTCCTAATTTATTTAATTTAATTACTTAATTTACATTTAAATGCTTTAGAGCCTTACCAACTAATCTGCTGTTAAGGCTCTAAAAAAACAGTCATGTGCATGGCCTATAATAAGAGGATATTATATTTAAATGTCACTTTTTTAATTAATTACCTGTTTAATGACATATCTCTGCGAAGAACCACTGTTACAGCTGCCGTAGTAATGCGAACCATGTCAGCTACAACAAGTTGACTATTATGTACTGGAAAACCTAAAACTAGTAAATCTAAAGCACAACGCTGAACCAGAACACTATTATCTTGTAGAGAAGTACACATTGCTTGCACCTAGTAAGCAAAATAAGTTACAAAATATAACATAAAACATGGAATAATTTTTTGTTACACCTTAGAGGTACCACACAATATAGCGTAACATAATCAGTAAAATAAGATAACTTGGCAAAATGTAATGCGAAACATAAAATATCTCGTGCTTTTCTTTTAAGATACCTTTCTGTTTATTCGTATCAGTCCAAATATGCATGCATTGGCATCTGCAGCTACAATGTACCATGTCAAAAGGCAAAATAGCACAGACAGATAATTATGTGTGTGAAAATAAGGTAAAGTATGAAAATAAAAATAAAATTAGTATATTAAATATATAGTTCTAAAATATTATATATTTGTACTGAGATTCATTTCTTGTAAATATTGAAAAGCACAGGGTATATATGATGGATCATATAAAATCTACCTGCATGCATAAGGCTCAGGTAGATTACTAAAAGCAGTAAAACAATGACTGCACTCATTAAAGTAATAAGGAAATCAATTAAAATATGACGAACAGAGTTCATGAAAAAAAAAAAAAAGCCATCCCTCAACAGGAGGAAGGAGTGAGTTTGTTCATGTATAAGATGAATATGACCTATGACTAAGCAAAAAGTACTTCTGCTATATGATCTCTGCAAAGACTGGACTGCCAAAGTTTAATTTCAGGCTTAATATGATACCTTGATAATATGATTTCTCTATGCTGAGATGTTTGCTACTGGGATATTAATTTTTCTCTTATAATCTGCCTGTAATCCAGGTAAGGGACAAGCAGGCTATAGTATTAGAGAGAACAAGCTCATATCTGCAGCCTTAATTTTTCCTTGATGCCAACATACCTTGGGATCCAACACAGGCACACATTCAAACAAAGCCTCTAGGTGTGACAGAAGAGATGTTGGATCTGAGACAGGGCACTCGATACATGCACTATACTAGACTATTCGCCTGCAGAGAAGTTAATGAGCTATTGTAAATAATGCATCTCTGGTAATGCTTCATCATCATATAATGTAGGGTAAGCTCTATGATACATAAGTTAGTAGTATAATTGTACATTCCAGTAGAATCTGGTTAGATATTGCGCTGCCTGAGAAAGCAGCAGTATACTCCACTAGACTAATTGTGATCTGTCTGAGTAAATCAGTAAAAAATATAAATATTCTAATTATTGGAAAAAGCTTCTAATTTTAAATTCTAATTATTGAGGATTCATTTTGGAAAATTAATAGAAAGAGGGAAAATTATAAATTCATCCTTATTTCATAGCTAATGACAAAAGATGGTGAAATCAGGAATTGTTATTTTTTCACCACATTTCACCTGATTTCACCATCAGGTGAAATGTGGTAGGAGGAAGTTATTGGGCTTACTCTGACTGCAAATAGTGTGATGCTTAAAACTAACCTTTATGGGGACCTCGGGACAACTGGGAGAGAGTATTTCCCACTTAAACTTGAAAGGTTCAGTTAAACAGAAAGATTTTTATGAGAGAGATCCCATCTAAGACTACTGTTGTGAAATTCTTTCAATATGCTGAATCGCCAAACAGCATCATCCGCTTTTCCATGTAAAAGAAAACTAATACCAGGAGCTCACTTTTAAGGAAAGCATCTCTAATAGATGTTTCTAGTATGATGAAATAATCTAGTGCTGAAAACTGTTTTCAGAAGTCAGATTGTATTTTGGGAAGTAGAAAAAAAGAAAAAGATTATAAACCAAAAAAGACAAGAGTAAATGATTTTTTTTTCCAGAACTAGGTGTTAATTTGTTGTGCTTTCTAGATCTTTGCCTGAGTTTGGAAAGGTAATGATCATCAGCTTTTGCAGGAATTAGGAAATGCATGTTCACAGAAAATTCTGTTAAAGAAGCAGATAATTTTTAACCATCTCATACTGGTTGTCAGCTAATCCTAAAGCAACTGGACAACATTCAAGCAGACCAGCTTTCAATTGTCATTCTATAAAGAGCTTATTTAAGGCTCCATTATATTCAAACTGAAGACAATTTGATGTTCTTTGCTTTGCTTTTCAAGACCATTTGCCTAAACTCTTCCCAAGAGTATCTGCAGCTGTTTTATTGTCGGCAATTTTACACCCTTCGTGTCCTAGGATCAAAGATGAGTGAGTAGTAGGTATATTTGCTTTTATTTATTTATTTATTTTTTTTTGGATTAATTTACAGATACTTATACTGTTTACACATGTAGAAAAAAATATGGAATTTTATTCAAAAACACTGAAATATATTTCATCCAAGATTACATGGAAAACATCAGGGAGAAAGACCAGTAACTACATTCAAAACATTAATCATGAGTTTAATTGAATAATTACAGCACTAGGAAAGGATTAAAATTAATTTTAATGCTTCCAATATTTCCAATAAAGGTCTTGAAGGGGGAGGGGGATCTATAGTAGATGCCACTGGTGAACCTTGCTACAAACTAAGCAGCTGGCTAACTCTCTGACCCCCCCCCCCTCACTGGTACCACATCCTATGTAAAGAAACTCCACCCATTTTAAAACCTTAATTGAAAATCAAACTTTAAATAACACAGATATATTGGTAAGCTTTGACCACCTCATTGTTTGCCAATATTCCCTTAAATGACACCTTACACTCTTAAAAAGTGTTTTTTCTTCTGATATTTTAAAGCTCTTTTCCTTTGCCATCAATTCTGGTTATTTTTCTTGGAAGAACAAAATCCAAACAGATAGAGGGAACCACTGTGGGTTTCCACCTCTCACCCCCCTCTTGCCAATTTTTACATGGAAAATTTTGAAAAAAAAAGCCATAGACTCAGCCCCTCTCAAACATTCTATCTGGCTAAGATAAGTAGATTATATGTTCTCTATTTGGCCTCATGGCCCAGACATATTAGACTCCTTCCTCAGTCACTTCAACAGCCTACATCCAAGAATCCAATTTACAAAAAGGAAATTAAAACAGCCTACATCCAAGAATCCAATTTACAAAAGAAAAATAAAATGGTAACCTTTCCTTCTCTGTATATAGAAAACCTACTCACACAGGCAGTACATTCACAAACTCTCCCACCACCACTCCTCTAAACAATATGGCATTATTAAAACTCTAACCAATAGAGCCCACAAGCTTGGTTCCAGTGGAAAATCCCTTTCAACTGAACTCAGCCACATACACAACACCTTCCTTTCTAATGGCTACAGTGATTACAGAACTAACAAAAATCAGTTCCTCCCCCATTAACAAAACCATCTCTTCAGAAATGCCATCACCATACCATATATCTCTGGCACATCGAAAAAATAGCTAGGTCCTTATAAAAATACAATCTCCACATAGCGTTTATGCCCCACCGTAAACTTACTATCCTTATCCATTCCACCAAAGATCAGCTCCCTCCTCTCTCAGTTCCTGGAGTATATAGAGTAACCTATTCTTGCAAGCTAGCTTACTTCAAGGCAGACAGGCAGATCAGAAACCATCCAGACAGAAGAACACAAATTATACATCTGCAATAACGAATCTGGCCTTGCAGATCATGTTTTGGACACAATCCACAGGATCTCCTGGAGAAAAACCACCATGCTCCACCAAAGTAAATTCAAAAAAGAAAGATTGTTTTAGAATATGTGGAGGCACTCAGAAATCAACTGAATTTAAATATGCTGCAAGTAAAAGAAAAATGTATACAGCAGAATGATTTTAAGGAATGCCGATGGTAGGAAGGTAACTGAATCAGTCGAAATAGTAGAATTACTAAGTGAACACTTTTCAAGTCTATATCATCCAGGTGGTGATATTGCAGGAATGAGAGAGGCAAAGGCTTATATGGGAATTGAGGTAAATCAAATGGAGGTGCATAGCATATTACAGAACCTTAATGAATACAGCTGTGGGATTGGATGGTATACCAGCTTGAGTCTTATGCAAAACGGAAAAGGAATTGTCAGAGCGCTTGATCATATTGTTTAATTTAAGTCTCAGCTCTGGGTTAGTCCCGAGAGTGTGGAAAATAGTTCCATTGTATAAAGGAGGCTCCAAAACTGCTGTTGCAAATTACTGACTGATCAGCATGTCAGTCGTCCCATTTCCATCTATCAGGAAGCATGGTTTTGTGAAGGGTAGATCATTGTCTCAGTATCTTGCTCATGTTTTATAATACAGTGACAGCTGAACTGGATAAGGGTAATGGGTTTACAGTGATACTGCTGGACTTTGCTAAGGCCTTTGACAGAATATCACATGGAATTCTAATCAGGTTAATCTGAATAACAGTTTTATTCAGGTGTAGAGTCTCCTCTACTCCTGAAAAAAAATAAGGCCTGTGACTAGTGGTGTGCCGTAGGGTTCTGTTCTTGGACCACTGCTATTTAATTTCTTCATTAATGATAGAGAAAAGGAACTGAGAGGAACTGTTCATTTATTTGTCGATGATGTAAAGTTGGGTAGAGCAATAGTGAATACACGATGTCAAAATTTTGCAGGATGATTTGGATAGATTGGCAAACTGGGCAAAGGAGAATGGATGTCAGTTTAATGTGGCAAAGTGTAAGGTTATGCATTTTGGGGTGAAAAGATTAGCAGCAATATACACATTGGTGGAACTGTACTGTAGAACTGAATCTCTGTACTGTAGAACTGAACCTACAGTACAGAGATTTGGGAGTGTTGGTGAATAGGGAGTTGAAGTTTAGGGGGCACATAGCAAAATTAGCTAAATCAGCTTATCAGATCACTTGGTTGCTGAAGAATACTTTGACAAGCACAGACAAGCAGGTTATTGTTCCTCTTTATTGAGCCTTGATAAGATCCCATCTTGACTACTGTGTCCAGATCTGGGAGCCAGGGTTTTGTTAATATTTAATGAATTTATCCTATAGGCTGCGCCATTGTTATTTATAATGTGTATTATAAATAATATTTCATTTACTAACAATTATTTTTATTTTTGACTCCGAGTGTCCCTATATGTTATTATATTTGCACAAAGAGTTCACTCCAATTGGTGCAATGACTTTAACTCACTCTTTCAGAATCCAACTAATCATTGACTCAACACCAAGTACAAAATAAACACATTTAATAAAACTTAAAACAATATATATACACTTCTAGTAAAAATACATAACTACAATTACAGATTATATGGATCCAAGGCCTTATTTTAAAAAATATAAACTTACTCTTAAGACTAAACACTTTTTTTCTTTCACAATCACAAAAAAATGTTCATAGTCTTTTTCTCTTTCTATTAAGGCTCTTTTCCAGAAGTTACAAGGCTCTGTACTTCATTTTTAGGATCCCTTTAAAATTCTTTTTTACTGCCTCACACAAAACAAAATCAAGCTCCTTCCTACTTGAATATATCTTGGCCAGTTTATAAAAACTTAGTTTCAAGATTTCCCTTTTCTTTACTTATTCCTTCTTGAAACATATTATTTCCACTATTCCTTTTTCGGAATACAATATGAAATTTCCTTTTAACTGCCGCACACAAAAAATCAAGTTCCTTCCTACTTGAATATATCTTGGCCAGTTTATAAAAACTTAGTTTCAAGATTTCCTTTTTATTCTTTACTTATTCCTTCTTGAAACATATTATTTCCACTATTCCTTTTTCGGAATACAATATGAAATTTCCTTTTGACTGCCGCACACAAAAAATCAAGTTCCTCCCAACTTGAATATTCCTCGGCCAGTGTTCTAAAAACTTTCCGAACGCTCTCTTGTTTACCACTGTAACTTGGATATGCAACGCTTTTCTTGTCAGCTGTCAATCAAACATCAAGTTCACTCCGGGAGCATGCGCACTTCAACAACGTCAGAAACTACGCATTGTAATAATATGGCTGACTCGCTGTATCCACCAGCGCTGAAGAAAGTCTTTCACAAACACAAAATTCAACATTTAAAAATACAACAAACTTTCTTATAAATAATACAAATAATCAATTAAGTAAGTACTTCAATATTTTTACTTCTTTACATATTACTTCTAACATAATATTTTCATAACGAGCACATCACAAGTGCAGACACTGTGTGTATGAAAACAAAAACTAACAAGCAAAATTAATACGTAAAAATATTCAGAATTTTTAATATGATTATTTTTACAGTTTCTTCTTAATGAGAAGGAGGTAGAGAGGATCCAGAGACGAGTGACCAAGATGGTAGCTGGTCTATGGAATGAATCTTACGAGAGCAAGTTGAAAATCTGTGGGTTACAGAAATTGGTTGATAGGCAGAAAAGTAGTGATATGATTGAGATATTCAAATTACTGATAGGTTTTTACAAGATTAATTCAGAGGAAATTTTTCAGAACAGGACAGGTCTGGTGGTGGGAGAACTAGGGGCCATCCATGGAAACTGAGCAAGAGTGAAGTTAGCAAGGGTGTTAGAACTAGGTTTTTTACTTGGAGAGTGGTGAATGAGTGGAATAAGCTGCCAGACTGTGATGGAACTCATTCACAGTCATAGGGTGCCATGACTGTGAACGAGTTCAAAGCTAAGTACGATAGATACTGTGTGAATGCTGAATAGTTCTTATTTAGGGCCTCCCTCGATAAGTCTAACGACTCTTTGGAGTTGCCTGTAATAATAATAATAATAATAATAATAAAACTTCCCAAAATTCGGGAAAATTAATTATCAGATGAAGCCTATTGGCTCTTTATTTTAAATAATTAATTATCAGAGATCCCACTTTACATCCTAGGCCATAGAGGGCACACTACCTAGTATTGAGTGTGTTGTTACAAAAGTTATTTGTAATCCCTGAAGATGTCTCAATATTTCGTGTAATATCAGTTAAATAATGCTTCCAATATTTCAATATTGGAAGCATTAAAATTAGTTTTAATCCTTTTTTCCAGTGCTGTAAATATTCCATTAAACCTCCAACATGATGTCCTCACAGCACTTAAGCCTCAACACACAGATTAATCATAAGGATGAATCATGTAGTATGCAGTTACTAGCTCATGTCATGATCACAGCTGATTTTACATGATTATACTATTAGACTTCAAAAGAACCATTGTGTAATGGTGATGATCAGTGATGAGTTAAATCTAGCTCCTATTTTTTTTTTTTCAATTGTCAGTAACTCGATAGGAAAGATTCAAAACACAAAAGTATTAGAGAGAGAAAAATAATATAATTACATACCAATATTATTTGTAAGAAGATGCTTGTATAAACTACAATATACTTAATACTAAACACAGCTTATTTCTGCATAATTAAAAATACTAATTAATAATAAACATGATTTCAATTATCTAGCTAATTGTTGTTACACATAAAATCATTGTGTCCAAATTGTTTAGAAACTTTTTTCTGCTTGAGCCTTAAAGATCAGACTTAAAGACTGTCTATTGAAACTCCAGCACTTCTTTGTGTAGTGAACCATTGAAACGATGGTTCACTGACATTTGTAAAACTTTCTAATTTTTTTTTTTTTTTTTTGTTCTGGTTATGTTGTTTTCTAGTGCGGATGCGTACACATCTTTATTCTTCCGCAATGTTGATACTGCTGAAGGAAACAAAGAAAACTTTTTACACACTTCAACATTTTTTTTGCACAATGTTCTAAATCACAAATAATTTAAAATTTTTTGCAAACTGAGAGACTTATTTTAGTAGACATGTTTCTGAAAGAAGGGTTTATTTTTAACTGATTTTACAATCATGGCAGTGTTTGAGTAAAGGAAAGGAAGAGGGATGGAGGCTGAACACTTGAAAGATAAGTAGAGTGGTGATAGTTTCAAATTAGGTTATAAACCAGTCCATAATCCAATACAGGTGAGCATAAAAGCTAAGTCACTCCTTTCATTTTTGCCTATTCCAAGAAATCCAAGCAATCTGAGCAACTAAGTATGTTTGCATAGGGTACCAAAATTTGTATATCAGTGTAGTAATGCTGGAGAATATGTGTAAATTAAAATCATGGCTTTTTGCTCATTACAGCTGTGATCTCGTTATTTCCATGCTCATTACAACAAAGTTTCGTTGTATGTATATATATATATAAAGTATGAACAGATAATAGTAATCACTTCCCAAAACATGGAGATTGGCATACAGTCAGAGCAGTTAAGCTTCATAGCATTTGAAAGAAAACACTATCAAATTTGAACTTTCTGAAATGAAGAATCTTTGTCTGCTTCCAAACAACTTTATTCCTAGTGTCAATATCATGAGAAGCAAGGCTGGAGACTTGCTGGACTCCAAAAATGCAATATAGTCATGATGTTAATTATTAGTTTTAATGGAACAAGTGTACCAGACATGTAAATAACTTTCATAGCTTACACATAACAAAAAATATATAAAATTTTATTCAAAAACTCCAATACATTTCATCTAACATTAAATGGACATCATCAGGGAAACAGACTGTTATCTATATTCCAAACATGAATCACAATAATGAGTCATAATACATAAATAATATGTATACTAGCTCGTATCTCAGTCACAGCTGAAGTATATGATTACACTATTAGAGTTCAAAGGAACAAATGTAAAAAGTTGCACATTTATAAACAATTGATAGTGATCACTTCCCAAAACTTTGATCATACTGTATGCCAATCTTTATTTGAGAAATTATCAATATTAATTGTTCATAATTGTTTTTTAAATTAATCATTATTGTAAATTACTATTTACCTACACACTTTTTTACAGCTGTTCCTATAAACTCTAATAGTGTAATCATATACTTTAGCTATGACTGAGACATGAGCTATATGTATGATTTATGACTCATTATTGTAATTCATGTTTTGAATGTAGTTAACAGTCTGTCTCCTTGATGATGTCGATGCAATTGGATGAAATATATTGGAGTTTTGGAATAAAATTCTAAATAATTTTTGTTACATGTGTAAGCCGTGAAAGCTATTTAAATAGTCCTGATGTTCTTGGATTCTAATCAGAGCAGTGGCCAGTCTATCCAAAATATCAAAAATGATATAAGGAGGGTAGCTGATACACAAATGACAAGAATAGAGAGGTGTAATGTATCCTTTGTAGATGGCAAGAAAGAAGATAGTTTCTGAGTTCGTCTGAAGGAAGTGTACAGATTGAATTTGCATAGAATCTGTGCTATTTGTTAGGAGGTTTCTTTAAGACAGGTTACTGAAAATTCTTTTGATGTTGGATTGTAGTTTGGTCAATGGATGATAATTATCAGTCATCAGCACAGAGAGACATTAGACCAGATCAGAAACTATCTTCTTTCTTGCCATCTACAAAGGATACATTAATAATACATTAATTTAATAATATAATAAATACAAGGATACAATTTTCAAAGAAAAGATGATCAAATTTGATCATCTTTTCTTTGAAAAACATGAAATATCATGAAATTGTCTGAACCTTAAGTGCTCTGACTGTATACCAATTCTCCAAGTTTTGGGAAGTTATTACTATTAACTGCTTAACACTTTTATTATTATTTTTTAATTTGCACATATTTTTACAACAGTTCCTTTGAACTCTAATAGTGTAATCTTATCAACTCAGCTGAAAGACATAAGCAAGTAAGCCCATGCTACATGATTCATTAAATTAAATCACAATAAGCTAGTAAACACATACATGATTCATTCTTATGATTTATGTTTTTAATGGTCATTCTTCCTGATGATGTCCATATTACATTGGATGAAATATATCAGAGTTTTGAATAAAATTCCATATTTTTTAACTGTGTAAGCCATATAAGTAACTATAAATATATCTAACACATGTTTCCTTAAAGCAATTAATTTTTTGGATTTTATTCCAGACTTCTTTGGTCTGGAATAAAATGTTTGGTTCAGATGATAAATATATCATGCTTAGGCAGAAGCATTTTTGAAAATAATCAGATTTGTTGCTGTGGGATATCTACAGATGATGTCCCAAGCTAGGTTCAGAGTTTTTCTCAATCTAACACTTAAACAGCAGGAAGAGAGACAGTAAACAGATTGTTGAAGTGATGGCGGTGAATCTTCAAGTAAGCATATGGAACGAAATGCTTAAGAAGAGATTATTGTTGTCGAGCATATGCTCTACTTTTCCCTCTGATGCAAGTATGAATACTACCTACAGAGTGTAGTGGCCATTTAAATTCTTCATTAAGAGTAGTAGTATTCTTCATTAATTCTTCATTGAGACCTCAAGGGCTCACTTTAGAACGGGCATGGCAAACCCAAGGTACCAGATGCTGGACCATGCCTTACCTATGTAATATACATCTGTTATATTATTCTGTAGACTGCTCCCTCCCCTTCTTTCTTTGCTTCTTCCCCCTGATGCTATTAGAGTATTCGAGAGCTAGGGGTGAATCTTTCCTATCTTGCTAAGTCATTTCGTCTTATGCAGCCACCGAAGGAGGCAAGCTAGCCTCAATAGGTGCTGGTCCCAAGCCCGGATAAATGGCGAGGGTTAATGTCAGGAAGGGCATCCGGTCGTAAAACTTCGCTGCCAGCTCTAGCTATGATATGAGTCAAAAAGAAAATGATATAAGAGCTAGGGCATACCCCTTAAGCGACGCACAGTCACATCGCCCTAGAGTTGCGAGAAGTGGACAAGGGCTACTGCATCAAGGGTGGGTGCAGTTAAAGAAGCGAGCCCAGCAGGTGGAGAGGATGTTGCAAGTGGGAACACTGAATGTTGGAAGCATGACTGGAAGGGGAAGAGAGGTGGCAAACATGATGAGGAAGGGGAAGAGAGGTGGAAAACATGATGAAGAAGAGGAAGTTGGACATTTTATGTGTGCAGGAGACAAGGTGGAAGGTGGAAAAGGCAAAGGAACTTGGAGATGGATATAAATTGCTCTACTCTGGAGCAAATAAAGAGGGAAGAAATGGTGTAAGAATTGTGGTGTGTGGCAGAATGAAAGGCAAAGTATTGAAAATGGGTAGAAGGAATGACAGGATCATGCGAATGAAATTGGGTCTTGGAGAAGAGCGGGTGGTCGTATCATGTGTATATGCTCTGCAAGTAGGCTATACAGCAGAGGAGAAAGATGAGTTCTGGAATGTGTTAGATAAAGAAATGAGGGAACTGGAAGAAAACGAGATGGTGATTGTCGGAGGAGACTTGAACGGACACATAGGGAGACAGAATAGAGACTGTGAAAGGGTGCATGGTGGCCACGGAGTGGGAATGATGAACCAGGAAGGAGAGAGGGTTGTGGACTTTGCAGTAGCGTTTGATCTGGCAATTGTGAACTCGTTTTTCTACAAGAGGGAAGAGCATTTGATAACATTTAGGAGTGGTAACAACAGTTCACAAATTGACTACATTTTGACTAGAAGAAAACATCTTAAGGTTGTGACAAATTGTAAAGTAATTCCAACAGATCAAGTGGCACAGCAACACCGACTGTTGTGCACAGACTTTAAAATAAGATTGAAGATAAGAACCTCTGGAAGTCATGGTATGAAGAAAATTAAGTGGTTTCGCTTAAAAGAAGAGAGTGTAAGGAATCATTTTAGGGAGAGGATGTTAGAGAGGATTTGGGATGGGCTGGAAAGTGTACAAGATTGGTGGAAACATAATTCAAAAGTAATCCTGAGCTGTGCAATCGAGATGCTTGGTGAGACATCTGGAAAGATTAGAGAGCAGAAGGAGGGTTGGTGGTGGAATAATAATGTACAAGTGGCAGCTAAGAGGAAGGCAAAGCAGAAATGGGATGAGTCAAGAGTGGAAGAGGACAGAGAGGTGTACAGAGAGAGAAAGCAAGAAGCCAAAAGAGTTGTGGCACAGGCAAAGGCCATGGCATATCAAGATCTGTATGATCAATTAGAAACAAAGGAAGGACAGAGAAAAATTTACCAACTAGCAAAATGTAGAAATAAAGCAGCAAAGGATATCTTACATGTGAGGCAGATCCAAGACGCTGAAGGAAGAGTATTATGGAGGGATGTGGACATAAGAAACAGATGGAGAATATACTTTGAGGGACTTTTGAATGAGGAAAATGTAACCACTCACAGAGAAGATGGGCAGCCTTCTGAGGGGATGGTGCAGAACATCAGTAGAGTTGAAGTGACGGAGGCCAAGAAGAGGATGAGGAATGAAAAATCGGTGGGCCCTGAGAGCATTCCAGTGGAGTCATGGAAGGCACTGGGGGAAGAGGGAGTTGACCTGCTGTGGGACCTGTTCATGAAAGTTTGTCAACAAGAAAATATACCCGAGGAATGGAGGGAGAGTATTCTTGTCCCCATCTACAAGGGTAAAGGAAATGCACAAGACTGTAAGAATTACAGAGGAATAAAGTTGATGTCGCACACAATGAAAATCCTAGAAAGGGTTCTTGATGGAAGATTGAGGAAGGAGGTGGAGATTGCAAAGGAACAATTTGGCTTAATGCCTGGTAGATCAACAACAGATGCCATCTTTGGGTTATGGCAGATGATGGAAAAGTTTCGAGAGAAACAACGGGAGCTGCATCTGGCATTTATTGATCTGGAGAAAGCATACGATAGAGTGCCAAGGTAAGAAGTCTGGAGGTGTCTGAGGGAGAAGAAGGTCCCAGAGAAATATGTCAGGCTGGTGCAGGAGATGTACAGAAATGTGAAGACAAGAGTTCGGACCTGTCTGGGACAGACAGAAAGTTTTCAAGTAACAGTTGGCTTGCAGCAAGGGTCAGCATTAAGTCCGTTTCTGTTTAATATTGTGATGGAGATGGTGACAGAGGAGGCAAGAGAAGATGCACCTTGGACAATGTTGTATGCAGATGACATCTTGCTGTGTGCAGATTCAAGATAAGAAGCGGGAACTAAACTGGAAAGATGGAGAAAAGTACTGGAAGAGAGAGGTATGAGACTGAGCAGAAGTAAGACAGAGTATATGTGTTGCACAGTGGGTGGTGGCCAGGAGACAGATCTGGAGCCGGAAGGAAATGTCATCAGGAAGGTGAGGGACTTTAGATACTTAGGTTCAACAGTGGAAGAAGATGGAGGAGCTAAGAAGGAAGTGGGATGCAGGATACAAGTGGGTTAGAGGAACTGGAGGGAGATGGCTGGAGTGTTATGCGATAAGAGAATAAAATGGGGGGAGGGGTATTATTGATGATAGCTGATGAACTGCAGCCAAGGAGAATTGAAGTTGTATTGCAGGATAGTGAAAGGAGCTCATTTGAGGCTATTTGGTGTGAGATTGAGACGGGCAGAATAAAATATACAGTTGGGCGCTGCTATAGACCAGGTGATGGAATAGATGGCGGAGATAGTATGCATAGGGAAATTGATGAAATGAGTGGAAGGAGGGTAATTATTAGATTTCAACTATGGTAACATTGATTGGAAGGAGGAGAGGACACATGTGAGGAAGGAAAAGGATTTTATTCAATTATTAAGGGATAACTATCTGAGACAGCATGTAATTGAAAATACTAGGGGTATGAGAGTGCTTGACCTGGCAATAGCATCTGAGAATTTGACTGTAATGAATATGACCATGTTGCCACCTATTGGTGAGAGTGCTCATAAGGTCTTGACCTGGGAGGTGGCTAAAGGTGTGGAATTTTCGATTAAGACAGGGTATATGTGGAATTACTGTGCTGGCAAGAATGACAAGCTTAGGAGATTGCTTGGATCAGTGCCATGGCATGTACAACTGCAAGAGCTGGACGTCGATAGAGCATGGGAAGTGGTCAAGGAGCATTTACAGGAGGTTATGGCTGATTGTATACCTAGGGTCCGAATAGTAAAAGAAGTAGGGGTTAAATGGATGAATAACACCATTAGCTTGAGCTGCAAAAAAAAGGAACAACTGTGGAGGGAATTTAAAGAAAGGGGTGACCTGCAGGCACACGAACGGTATAAAGTGCAGGGCAGAAAGGTAACGAGTGTGGTAAAAAAAGCAAAAGCAGATTATGAAAGGAAACTAGCTTTGCAAGCAAAAGAGAATCCCAAACAGTTCTTTCAATATGCTGCAAGCAAGAAAGAACTGTACACGGCAAAATGATTTTAAGGAATGACGATGGTAAGGAGGTCACTGAATCAGTCGATATAGTGGAGATACTGAGCGCGCACTTTGCAAAAGCATATCATCCAGGTGGTGACATTGAAAAAATGAAGGAACCATTAGTTTATACGGGAATAGTGATTAATGAAGTGGAGGTGACTAGTCTATTACAGAACCTTAATGTGAACACATCTGTGGGATTGGATGGTATACCGGCACGGGTCTTGCGTGAAACGGCTAAAGAATAATCAGTGCCCTTGACCATGTTGTTTAATCTGAGTCTCAGGTCTGGTTTAGTCCCGAAGGTGTGGAAAGAGGGGAAAATAGTTTCACTGCATAAAGGAGGATCCAAGACTACAGTTGCAAATTACCGACCGATCAGCATATCAGGAGTCGTTGTCAAGGTCTTGGAGAAAGTAGTCAAGGGAAAAATACAGGAATGGTTTGATGAAAACGAGATACTGTACAGGGGACAGCATGGCTATGTGAAGGGTAGATCATGCTTCAGTAACTTGCTCAAGTTTTATATCAAGGTGACGGATGAACTGGATAAGGGAAATGGGTTTACAGTGATACTGCTGGACCTGGCAAAGGCGTTTGACAGGATACCACATGGAATACTAATCCGTAAACTACAACATATGGGAATGGATATAGGGTTGGTGAGATGGATAGGTGTTTGGTTGATGGAGAGATATCAAAGAGTAGTTTATTCAGGAGTAGAGTCCAAAAGACGGCCTGTGACTAGTGGTGTGCCGCAGGGTTCTGTTCTTGGACCACTGCTGTTTAATCTGTTCATTAACGATATAGGGAAGGATCTAAGTGGAACGATTCATTTGTTCGCTGATGATGCAAAGTTGGGTAGGGCAATAGTGAATGCAGAAGATGTCAAAGTCTTGCAGGATGACTTAGATAGATTGGAGTTCTGGGCTAAGGAGAATGGATGTCAATTTAATGTGACAAAATGTAAGGTTATGCATTTTGGGGTGAAAAGATTAGCAGCAGTATACCACATTGGTGGAACTGTACTCCAAGAGATTGATGAGACCAGGGACTTGGGAGTGTTGGTGGATAGGGAGATGAAGTTTAGGGGGCACACTGCAAAAGCAGCTAAATCAGCTCATCAACTCACTTGGTTGTTGAAAAATACCTTGCCGAGCAGAGACAAGCAAGTTATTGTACCTCTGTACCGAGCCTTGATAAGACCTCATCTCGACTACTGTGCCCATATTTGGTCACCTCGGTTCCTTCTTGATGGGGAGGAGGTGGAGAGGATCCAGAGGCGAGTGACTAAGACGATAACAGGTCTATGGAATGAACCATATGAGAACAGGTTGAAGATTTGTGGGTTGCAGAAACTAGTTGATAGGCGGAGGAGGGGAGATATGATTGAGACATTCAAATTGCTAAAGGGATTCTATAGGATTAATTCAGAGGATATTTTTGAGATCAGGACTGGTGGTGGGAGAACTAGGGGACACCTATGGAAGCTGGGCAAGAGTGTGGTTAGCAGGGGTGTTAGAGCTGGGTTCTTTACTTTTAGAGTGGTAAATGAGTGGAATAAGCTGCCAGAGTCTGTTGTGAGTGCTATGACGATGAACGAGTTCAAGGCAAGGTATGATAGATACTGTGAGAATGTAATCGCATAGTTGTGTGGACATGATGTTTAGGGCCTCCCTCGATGAGTCTAAGGACTCCTGGAGTCGTCCGAAATAATAATAATAATAATGAAAAAGAGGGTGCCGATCAATCTGAAAGGCAAAATCTATATAACAGTAGTGAGGCCAGCTATGACATATGGAAACTGTGGCCCTGAGGAAAAATAACATCAGCAGGATGGAAGTAGCAGAGATGAGAATGCTTAGGTGGATGTGCGGTGTGACCAGAAAGGATCATCTGAGAAATGACTATGTGAGGGGGAACAGTGAAGGTTACGAACTTAGGAGCGAAGATGCAGGAGGCAAGGTTGAGATGGTTTGGTCATGTGATGAGGGAGGACGAATATGTGGGAAGAAGGGTCATGCAGATGGATGTGCAAGGAAGGAGGAAGCGTGGGTGGCCAAAGAAGAGATGGAGGGAGCAGGTAGAAGAGGACTTGAGGATGAAGAACTTGGATGTGATGACAGCCCAAGACAGGAGGATATGGAGGAGACTCATCATCAACAGTGACCCCACTTAAGTGGGAGAAGCTGCAGAAGAAGAAGAAGATTAAGGGTACAGGAGTGGCAAGTGCAATATATATATATAGTCATCTGGAAAAATATCTGAACCAGGTGGTAAACAGATGCTGCAGAATGTAAAAGAGATCCTATTGTGAGAGAGATAGCAATATTTCTTATGTTAACATGTTCGCTGCCAACTACGAGTATACTCGTAGTTGGTAAACCAGCTACACAAGCCAGCTACGAGTATACTCGTATGACGCTTACCGCCAGCAACGAGATTACCGTACTGACCTCGAAGAAGTGAAATCGCTTGGCGTATGGGAACAGACTATGCCGAAGCAGTGAGGCAGCGAACGTGTTAATAGAGACAGCAACTTGTTGGAATGGGGCATTGCTGCTTATAAGGATAGCAGCTCCTCTGCAGAAAGGTCTATTCCCTATCCTATCCTTAAGGATAGGGAATAGACCTTAAGGATGATGGTAACCTTCCATAATCAAGTATCTTCATCAGGCTTTAAGTATATCGAATCCAACATTATTTCCAAGCCGAATATGGAAACTCTATGATAGATAGATACTCTAAGAGTTTCATGCCAAGTATAGAAACTATAAAAGTTTCAGCGGATCCAAGCGTAAGCCACCACCTGGTTCATGCTAGGTGTTGGCTTACGCTTGGATCTGCTGAAACTTTTATAGTTTCTATACATTCGGCATGAAACTTTAAGAGTTTCATGCCGAATCTAAATCTTAGAGTTTCTTATTTCGGCTTGGAAATAATGTTGGATTCAATATCCACTTAATTTGTATAATTTTGCATCGCCGAAGTGAAGCCTTTTTGGCTCTTTATCTCAGTAGTTAAAGTATATCACTGCATACAAAATCCACTGGCTTATTATTCTACAAGAGGGTCTCGATGTCATTAACATTCTGGCAAAATTCGCAATTCCACTGTAAGAAAAATTTCATTACTTATTTTTGGTGGATACTTCTGACTTCCAGTGTTGCACTGCGTTTACTGGATTTTTCCATTTTGAGAAATTGTGGATAGCCAGTGTCCGTATCTTCTTGCTCAGGAAAAACATCCAAGACCTCAAATTCTATTCCATCATACATTGGTGGAGTAGAAGGTTTTGATATAGTGGAATTATTTTTGGCATGTTTTCAGTAGTTAAACCTTATTCAATTTTTCTCTAATTTGCTCCATAGAGATTGTGAAGAAATGGTACTACTCAGGGATGGTGTAAGTACAAGAAGGTAGGACAAGACAGGCATGCATATTAATATCCCCTTTAACACTTTCATTACTGATGTGTTCTCAGAATAAGTGGATTTTCCACTAGATGTTTATTTTTGTGGTGGTATACTTCCTCTTTGGGTATGGTATGTTCATCTCTATCTGGAACTTTAGAATCTCCTTTTTGTCTCTCCATCTTTGGCACTCAGAAGTAACCTGGATGCTCTTGCTCTCGATTATCGCATTTGGGTGTTTCACACCTAGTCTTTATTCTAATGCTCTTTAGTACCATGTTGAGTTATGACAGTTGATCTGAGTATTACCATATTTCTGACATTTATGTAGGGTGAAGAGGTATGGGATGCAGAGCACAACAGGACAATTAAAATTTTGCTTTCACTAATGCGGGAGGGGATTGGAGATTTAAATGTATGATATTCCTGGAATGGAATGGCATACACGTATTATATTCCAAGAGTATCTTCAGTACCAGAATACCATCTCTACCTATAAGAATTCTTATTGTAGTCATTACTCTTTATTTATTTTTTTTTTAACTCTTTGTTATTTTAAATGTCAAAGAGATTCCACTCTGATATTACTCCTCAAGAAAATTCAGATTTGTCAGGGGGAGGTTACAATGATTGGTATTCCTCCAATTGATGTTGCAAAAAGGATTTGTTTTGATTGTTTCCATGATGATGTCTCAACCAGAATGTCTCCAGAATGGAGATTCTCTGCAGATTTTGGAGATCTGCCAAACCTTTTTAGATAAAGCAGGGGAGCATTTTCCCAATCACACAGTCACATGTTGAACTGATGAAGATACAATCAGAAAAGACTGTATATTTGTAGATGTCTCTGATGCTTTTTGCTCTTTAATTTTATTGCTGGGTAATGTGCATATAATTTCTATATTGGGTTGGAGCTCATTGAAGAATGCCTGATAAACTTGCGAAGGGCAAAAGATGAGTTCAGAAAAAGGGAGAATTCAACACCAAGCTCCTACTCACCAAAGAGTCACACGTGAATGTCTACTATTTAGCAAGCAATGAGTGTACTTGAAAGTGGAACACTGGAGCTACCTGGAAAAAATACATATAGGCACCACAGGAAGCCTTGACCCTGTCTACAGACCATGGCAAGTAAGTCCAGTAGTCAACTGATACAGACCAGGCCATGCAGGGCAGTCCATGTTGCCAAAGTGATACTAGCCTACCAAGAGCCTCTTCACCCTTGACTTTCCAGCTGTCCATAAATTGAAACACAGGTACTAGATTCCAGTGATGGTGGTCTGAAAAACAGGACAGCAAAAAGACTCAGAAGTAGAGCAAAGAATAGGGGAAAAAAGGAATAGACAAAGATGAAAAATGAAAAATGGAGGTACCATCACTGGATGTCCCCTTCACCATAAACATTTACTCACGTGGCAAGAATAATCCTTCATATTCTTTATAGTACAGGTAACCCTAGTATAACGCGGTACTTATACAATGCAGTTTCGATATAACGCGATCTACAAATTGTAGTAATTCAATGCAGTGCTTATACAACACAGTTTTGATAAAAATACGGTCTACAAATTGTAGTAACCCTTTATCTTTTCATATATTTTTCACCCTGCGATTTAAAATCAAATTTTATCTTCGTTAAATTTGCGTCTGCCCGTATCGCACATGTAGTTATAAGTAGCGAATTTATATTAGAGGAAATACCCTTTAGCATGCATGTATGTCAGTTGGTTACCGTATAAAGTCTTTATTGTTGAAAGTTGTCTTCGTTCAGTGCCAGGAAAGCGCATTAAAAATTATAGTGTGTTAATCTCAAGCTGAGCACTTCATTTTCTGGTGAGTTACATACAATATATAATGCTTTTTATGTAAAAATTTTATTTTATAGTAATGGCCACATAGAGGGCTTTTTTGATATCGTTGAAACCAAAATTAGTGAATTGATTGATGGGGAAATAGATTTAAATTAGGAGGAACAGATACAATTAATAGATGACGTCGAACCAAATGGCGGGGAAAGTTCTGTCGAAGATTCTGATTGGATTTGGATTGTGATGAATCCGTTAAAGAATTCAGTTTAAAGAAATTAGTAGAGGGATTGGACTTGGCAAGAAAGTTAGAAAGTTATTTTACAGATAATGATCCTTCAGTGGAGCACTCTGGAAAATTCACAAGACAATTGGATATTTGTTAAGCTCCATATTATGAACTTAATAAAAAATTGCAGCATAGTGGTAAGCAAGGTTTTATTATTGACTTCTTGATAACTAAACCAGCCGAATTATGCAATGAGAATTATACAAATGATGTTCAAGAGATTTCAAGTGATGATGACATCCGGCCACTCGTAAATAAAGAACATCTACGAAATGTTTGTTTTGAAGACAGTGATGATGATTAAATTATGCACTTTATTTTATTTTGCCTAAAACATTTATGCATTATGGGCAATGAAGTTTACGTACAATTTGTATTTTTAAAAGTTTATACTATGTATTTTGTTTCATAGTTTATCTGTTTTCTTAACTTACATGAATTACCTGAATTAAATAAAAATATTTTTTGTTGGGTATATCATTGTTGTTTATATAATAAAAAATAAACCACTTCAGAACATAACCCTACTTTTTCTATGTGATCTGAGTCTCACATAATGCGATTTATATAAAGTGGCATTTCTGAGAACCTAACATCCGCTTTATACGAGGGTTACCTGCATAACAAATGGACTAATTCACATTTATCTGCAGATGATTTAAAGAAAATTGACCTGTCAGTCAATAAGGAAGAAAATTTATTCTTCCTTATTGACTGACAGGTCAATAAAGAAACATGAGTGCTCAAAAACATGTGCAAAATTTCTATTTTAACGTTGTATTGTAAACGTTGTACGCTACCGATATTATTAGTGTGGGGTTTTTTTTTTCTTGCTTAAACTAAATACGAAAACGTTAATATTAGACCTAGTAACCTGCAGAAAAAAAAAAAAAAAAATGGCGGCGGCATTGTCATTCCATGATTTTAATTTGGATTTCAGTCGGTTCGTTAAGTGTGAGGTCTGTTATATGTATTCCTTCGATTACATAAATGATTTGTGGATGTTTAGTGCGGATGGAAGAAGGGTGTGTGCGAAATGTGACCTGAACGAGGAATTGATGAATGCGAATATGAAGTTGATGACAGAAAGTGCTACTACCGATTGTATCGTGAGTGCACGTTTGAAAGAGAAGGACGGTGAGCAAGACAGGCGAAAAAATGTTAAAAAATCAGGAAAAAAGAAAAAGAGCGATTTGACAACCGTAACGGATGTTAAAAGGGACGAGAGTGAGGCGGAAAGAAACGAAATTGTGAGAACGAATGAAAATAGAAATGCCGTGATGCAGAAATCGCAAGTAAAAAAAATCGAAGGAATGAATGATAGCGAAAAAAGAATGACCGATGGCGAAAGTTGGACGCATGTTGGAACGAAAGTACTGAACCAAAGAAAGATGAATGACAGTAAAAGTGAGAAGAATGATAGCGAAAGTTGGACGCATGTTAGTCCGAAAGTACGGAAACAAAGAAAGATATGTGAGAGTGAAAGTGAGAAGAATGATAGTGAAAGTTGGACATATGTTGGACCGAAAGTATGGAAACAAAGAAGGATGAATGAGAGGGAAAGTGAGAAGAGGGGGTCGAGAGTTAGAAAGTTAGAAAGATTTAATGATAGAGTGAATGTGTCGTGAGGTTCGGAAGGTGAATTGGATTGGATGAAGCAAGAAATGAAATGGATGCGGAATGAAATTAAGAGAATTCAGGTCAAATCTATTAAAATAAATCATGATGGCATGAAAGAGTTAACAAAAGATGAGCGAGTGGCATTGTATGGTGACTCCATTATTAAAGGTGTGCTAGAGGATAAAATGCACAAGGTATGTTTTCCAGGTGGTAAAATGAGTAGAGTGATTGAGGCATTGAATATGAGGCGGGAACGAGCAAAAGAGTTAATTGTATTAATTGGTACGAATGATTTGAGAGAGAACAAAGAGCATGTCAAAATGAATGTCAGGAGACTGCTTGGAAAGATAAAGGAGAATAGTGTGAGAGGAAGGGTGGTCAGTGTGTTGCCTAGGTATGATTGTGGTGAAATGAGGCGGAGAGCAAGGATTATGAATGATATTCTGGCTGAAATGTGTGAGGAGATGGGAGTACAGTTTGTTAATGTGTGGAATGAGTTTGAGAGACGAAGTGAGCTGTATGGGAGCGATGGACTGCATTTGAGTGGTTATGGTGTGAGTCGCTTGGAGAGACTGCTGCTGGAAAGTGGAGAAGTGAGTAGAGTGAGAGAGAATGAATCAGATCGAGAGGGGAGTGATGTGGAAGAACAGGAGAGTAAGACAGGAGAGATTGAAGGAGTGGAAATGAATGGGGAAGTGAGTGGTATGAGTATAGAAAATGAGAGAATGGGTGTGCAAGAGGAGCAGGGAAACGGGGAGGCTCAGGGTGGACAGGGATACACAGCGTGAGAAAGGTGGATGCTCCAAGAGGAGGTGAGAGCATGTGTAGGCAGGAAAGTAATGGGATGATCAGGGATCAAAAGGAAACAGATGGAATTGCAAAGGGTTCTAAAATGAAGAAGCAGAAAGGGAAATGGCCCCAGTCCAGCATGGAGAGATCACATCGAGTGAGTGGTATCAGTGGAACTAGCTGTAGATCCAGAAATGAGTTGTTGTGTTTGTATACCGATGCTAGAAGTATAAGAAACAAGGCAGCTGAAATGGTTGCACTAATTGCGTCTGTGCACCCAGAGATTTTCGGAATAAGTGAGACATGGTTAAATGAGGATGACATCCTGACAGGAATAGAGATGGAAAGGTATGATGTGTTTCGTGAGGATAGAAGGGGTAAAAAGGGAGGGGGAGTGCTATTGATGATAGAGAAAGAGTTATGTCCATACAAGGTAGAGATGCAAGAGGGAAATGGGGCCAGTGGTTTTGAGGCAGTATGGTGTGAGATAGAGGTGAATAGAATCAAGTACTTGGTGGGATGTTGTTATAGACCTGGTAATGTGGATGGTGGTGATAGTGAAATGTATAGTCAAATAAGCCAAGCAAATAAGAAAAGGGTGATCATTATGGGTGATTTTAATTATGGCAATATAGACTGGAATGAAGAGATAGCAACTGGAATTAAAGAAAATGAGTTTCTTGAGTTTTTGAGGGATAACTACCTCAGACAGTATGTAACAGAGAGCACAAGAGGATTAAGGGTCTTGGATTTGGTCATCTCATCGGAGGATGTAATTATCAATGAGGTATCAAATCATCCACCAATTGGTGAAAGTGACCATGAGGTGATTACTTGGGTGGTTGCCAGCAGTGCAAGGACCCCTGTGAAAAAAGGGTATATGTGGAACTACAAGGGAGGTGATTATGAAGAGCTCAGGAGACAGCTTGCAGGTGTAGCATGGAATGAGGAATTAGCTGGAAAAGAGATCAATGCAGCTTGGGGGATTTTCAAAAAATATTTAGTGGATGCAATGTCTAAATGTATACCACAGGTGAGAAGGTTAAATAAGGTAGGTGTGAGATGGATGAATAAAGAGATTAAGCATGCAATACAGAGAAAAAGGGCATTGTGGAAGCAGCATAAGAGAAGTGGAAGTAACCAATTTCATGAGGTCTACAAAGACCAGGCAAGGAGGGTGATTTGGTTGGTGAGAGTAGCTAAAGAGAGGTATGAACAGCAGTTAGCTAATGAAGCTAAAAAGAATCCTAGGGAGTTCTTTCGATATGTAGCCAGCAAAAGAAAGAATGATTATGGAAGGATGACATTGATTGGAGAAAATGGTATAGAGACAGCTGTAGCAGAATGTGTGGTGGAGATACTTAATGAGCAGTTCATAAAGATCTTTCAATCTTGTGAATTTGACTTCACGGAGAGATTGAGAGCAGTTGATGATGGGGAGGAGAGACTGACTGTAAGTGAGCAAGAGGTGTTTGGGGAGTTGAGTAAACTAGATGTAAATAAGGCTGTGGGACTTGATAATATATCACCACGTATTCTGAAGGAATGTGCCAGAGAGTTGACACCTACCTTGACATATTTTTTTAATACGAGTCTTGCACTTGGTCAAGTCCCTAAAGAGTGGAAGGAGGGCAAGATTGTGCCACTTCATAAAGGAGGTGATCGAACTCAAGCATCAAACTATAGGCCTATCTGTGTGTCAGGTGTTGTGGTTAAGTTGTTGGAGAAACTTGTGAGAACTAGGATCCAGAGTTGGGTTGACAACAATGGTATAATCTTTGATGGACAGCATGGATTTGCTAAAGGGAGGTCGTGTTTTAGTAATCTACTTACTTATTATAATAAAGTGACTACTTCCTTGGACAGAGGAGAAGGATACACAGTAATATACTTGGATTTCGCAAAAGCTTTTGATAGAGTACCTCATGATAAGTTGACAGTCAAACTAGAGCAGATGGGGTTGGATATTAGATTAGTGCATTGGATTGGAGACTGGCTATCTGATAGGTATCAACAAGTTGTGTATGGGGGTGCAATATCCAGGAAAAGGAAAGTGACTAGTGGATTGCCTCAGGAATCTGTTTTAGGGCCATTACTATTTAACTTGTATATTAATGATATTGGCGAAGATTTGGATGGAGATATTCAGTTGTTTGCAGATGATGCAAAGTTGGGAAGAACCATAAAGAGTAGTGAAGATGTTGTGGCCTTGCAAGAAGACTTGAATAAATTGAGTGATTGGGCAAGCAAATGGGGATGTGAGTTCAATGTTGCAAAATGTAAGGTTTTAAAATTTGGAAAACAAAGATGGGATGCAGAATTTATGCTTGGTGAGAATATATTGTTGAAAGTAGAGGAAATAAGAGATCTTTCAGTGATAGTGGATAAGGATCTAAAATTTAGGGGACACATCGCCAAAATTGTGAAGACAACACAAAGACTTCTGGGAATGATGAGGAGGACATTGACGTGTAGAAGTAGGGAGATTCTTGTTCCATTGTATAAGGCTTTGATTAGGCCACACATCGACTATTGTGCCCAGATTTGGTCACCTGGTTTTCAGAAGGATGAAGAGATGTTGGAAAGGGTCCAAAGGCGACTGACTAAGGTAGTTTCTGACCTCTGGAATGTCGAGTATGAGGAAAGATTGAAAAGATGTAATTTGCAGAGTCTAGTGGAGAGAAGGAAGAGGGGAGATATGATAGAGACCTACAAGTTGGTAAGGGGTTGTTATAGGATCAATGGTGGAGAAGTTCTACAGAGAATAGTGGAAGATCAGGGGAGAACCAGAGGTCATCCCTGGAAACTGTATAAAGAGGGTGTAAGGGAGTGAGAGGCAGGTTTTTTTCGTGCAGAGTTGTGAATGATTGGAATGCCTTGCCTGAGAGTGTGATGTCTGCAGGGAGTTTCAATGTGTTTAAGACCCGGTATGATGAGATGTGTGTGAGATAAAAGGACCTCCTAGATGAGTCTTTGACTCCATGAGGTCTTGTTTTAATAATAATAATAATAATAATAATTTGAAAATTAAACAAAATGTGATATAATATTTTTCAAATATAATAATTTTTAGTACAAGTTGTTTGCCAGATATCTTGAGAAAAAAAAAAAAAAAGATTTCCTTTGAAAGTTTTATGTATTAGTAGTCATGGTTTTTAAATGCAATTCTAAACACTTTTATTAAATTTTCAAAATTTTAAAAATTTTACTGTTAGGAAATTGATCATTCAGTTTGTTATCAGCAACAACAATAACAACAACAAAAAAAAAAAAAAGCAAAATCTACTGAACTGTTTTCTAGTTATTCCTAAAAAATGTGAAAATGACATAACTTGAGTTTCTATTTTTTTTTTTTTTTGAATGCTTAAATTAAAAAAAATTAGTATTTCTTTTCAGTCCTATTGCATACATACGAGGGTGGTCTAAAAAGTTCTTGGCCTAACAATGAAAAAACGAATAATTTATAATTTCAAAATTATTTTTATTTTTCAACATAATCTCCCTTAAGACTAATACATTTATTCGGCAATGCTCCAACACCTTTATTCCATCGCTGTAGTGGTTCTCAGTAAGATCTGCAAAATACCCCTCTACAGATGTAATCATCTTGATTCGAAGAAAAACGCTGACCAGCGAGGAAGAGTTTTAGTTTTGGGAAGAGATAGAAATCAGAAGGATCCAAATCTGGGGAATAGGGTGGATGTTCCAACAATTCATAAGTGCAGATCCCTTAATTTTTCCATTGCCAAAACACTTTCGTGGGCAGGCCTGATGAAAGATGATTTTTTTCTTCTGCAAACAGGGTCTTTTCTCACAAATTTTTTCGTCTAGTCTGGTTAAAAGATCAGAATAATATCCCCCAGTTATTGTTTTACCCTTTTCGAGATAATTAATAAACAAAATGCCTTTGGCATCCCAAAACACCAATGCTATGACCTTTCCTGCTGATGTAATCGACTATGTCTTCTTTGGCACTGAACAACCGGCTTCTGTCCACTGTTTTAACTGCTGTTTGGATTTTGGTGTGTAATGGTGAACCAAGTCTCATCCATAGTAATAAATCGACGCACAAAATCAGTTTTATTCTTGTTAAAACACTCCAAGCACTGTTCAGAGATTTCATTCGAGTGCATTTTTGATCTGCTATGAGCAAGCACGGCACCCATCTTGTGCAAAGCTTTTTCATATGCAATTCTTCATGCAAAATATATCCTACATGGTCTTTTGAAATGCCTATAGTCTCAGCAATTTCATGCACTTTGACTCGCTGGTCATCCAATGCCATATCGTGCAGAGATCAATGATTTCTGGTGTTGTTACACTTTTTGGAAGTCCTTCACATGGATCATCTTCAAGGCTGGTACGGCACGTTTAAACTTGGCAGCCCATTTCTTAATTGTCGAAAATGAAGGAGAAGAGTGCCCATAAATTTTATGAACTTCGAATGAATTTCTTTTGGCATTAAACCTTTTACAAAGAATTTTATAACTGCATAATACTCAATTTTATCCATTTAAAGGGATCCAGACAACACTTTTGCTTCAGACAGCTGTATAAAATAAACTACTTGATAGAATGACTTGCAATTTCACATGGATGCTTATGATAGATGTACCAACTTAGAAAAAAAAAAAATCTTCTCAATAGTGTTGCCATGTCAAGGCCAAGAAATTTTCAGAACCACCCTCATAATATAAGTTACTTACTTTTATAAGTGTTTTTCATGTACTGGTAGTTAGTTGCCTATCCTAAGATTCCATTCTTGATGATTTTTTCTAATCTTTATGCTGTAAGCCTCTTTCCTTCATAGCTCTCACAGTGGTCCCACTCTGAGTAAACTTTGTTCTTCTTTCCAGGGGATGACAATTCATAATTCTCAATAGCTTCTCATTCTTCTATGAATGGCAGACCTTTGAACCGTGGCTTAAAATGGTATGTGTCCATACCATTTTAAGGTATATACCTTTCTCTCAGTGAAAGGTTCTTCAACTTTCATGTCTGTTCAAATATGTGCATTCCTCAAGTGATCCAACATGGATGCCTTATGCATATTCATCTGGCTTTGGAAAGCAAATTCATATTCATAGAAGATTTTTTGTAGAGATCTAGCAGCTGATACATGGAATATACTGGCAAATGTTTGACCATCTCATAATGGAATGGCATCAAGTCCTACAGTACTTGATAAACTTTGAAACACAGCAGCTTTCAATTCTTTGCTTTTTTTCTTGAATGGCCTACTGTAAAGTTCCAAATTGTTCATGAAGAATAGAATTTGGTGATTTTCCACTTGGCTTCTGTTATTTTTTTAGATAGAAATTCAGGAGAAAGTAAGATGTTCCAAATGCTTTTACTAACATCTCTAAGAGTATCTGCAATTGCTTTTAGGTCAACAATTGTTAAAAGATTATGGCAACATTATGTTCAAGAGTGATGTTAGATGGGTGGAATGTTTGCATTTCTAGATATTGTCCCGATCATATTTCTAGATATGATCACCCAATACCAGAATAGCCTGGTATTGGGTGATCCTGTTATAGAAGATGTAAACTGGATCTAGCAGTCCTTTGGTTCTGAGTAGATGTATTGTATTCAGGCATGAGGGAACATTTGCAGGCAATTAAGCTTCTTGTGATGGGGTGTCTGTAGAAGATACTCCAACCTTTGTTTTGAGCTTTTTTGCTGTGCATTCTACATTCCACCATGGAGTGTAGAAACTGAATTTTTTTTTATTGCAGTTGTAGCAGCCTGTATTATACACTTTGTAACATAGGTTACTGCTTAACTAAAAACAGAGTGGCTAACTATTGAAGAATCAAATTCATCATGATATCCATGATAAGGTACATAGTTGCCCATGTAAAAGAGCACATATCACGATGCTCCCATTTATGTTGTTTGCAACCTCCCACTTAAACAGTGAGAAGACAGATGGAAAACAGATTGTTAAGTTGGTAGTAGTGAATGTTTGGTTAGGTATATGGGAGAAGGCAATGCTTCCTGTGTTTAACAGGAAGAGATTATTGCAGTTGAGTATACATACATTCTACAAACAACCTTTAATGTTAATATTTGTGCCTTTGTTCCAATCAGTCCCCTCTCGCAGCATAACTTAATCACATACACCACACCTTCTTATCTAATGGCTACAGTTTCCACGTTTCAAAAAAATAATCACGCCTTCCCCCGATCCTCAACCTTCTATTAAAAAAAATTTTCATAATGCTATCATCATCCCCTATCTCTGAGGCACTTCAGAAAAAACAGTCTCCGCACAGCTTTCAAGTCCCACTGAAATCTTGCTATCCTTCTACATTCTGCTAAAGATCGTAGTCTAATGATCCATAGTAGTCCAACATGCACAAACAGGGTATTTTATATACTCCAGGCACAGAGAAGAAGGAGTATATAAAATACCCTGTTTGTGCATGTTGGACTACTATGGACAGACAGGAAGATCAGCCAACATCCACATGGAAGAACACACTAAAAAATACATCTGCAGCCATGACTGTGGTGAATCGGGCTTTGCAGACCATGCTTTAGATACGGCTCATAGAATCAATTGGAAAAAAAAGACCACCATGATCCATCACAATAAATTTAGAAGAGAGAAGACTATCTTTGGAATCTGCAGCTGCTTTCAGAAATGAGCATAATTTAAATAAATATGGTTGCATTAAACTTCCTGAAATATGAGAAGCACTGAAACTTTGAGATCCCAGTTTACATCCTATGCCACCAACAGTTGCCCACAGAGGGTGCCCCACCTAGTTAGGACTCTAGTCTTTCATCAACATCACTTAGTTTTGTGTTACGTTTGTGCATGTGTTGCAAGTCACATACTGTACTCCCTGACGATGTCTCAGTGACTGAGATGAAATATTGGAAGAATTAAATAAAATTTTTAATTCTTTCTCAGTGCTGTTTCACTCCATTAAGCTTCTAACATGAACATGAACAAAAATATTTCTTAAATAATATGCCATGAAGGCAGTAATAACAACCCTGATTCATGGGTTACAAAAGTGAGGTTGTATTTTGTAAATATGTTAATGGTATGGTTGTTGTAAGTTGAATACATTGTAAGTCAAGGACTGAATATATTTTACTTGAATAAACAATTAAGAAATACTTTATTTCTCTTTCCAAATATAGTATAGATGAAAGTTTTCCTTCTTTGCAAGTAATGGTATAACCTCATCTGAGTTTTCATTTTCTATGGAATGTCTTCTTCCTACTCTCAAGTCTTGTGTCTCCTGACAAAAAGGATAGCCTATGTTAGTACAACTTCTCCTCCAACTTTCTATAGCCCAATTATTATTTCTTATTACATTTCTCTTTCCAAATATAGTATAGATGAAAGTTTTCCTTCTTTGCAAGTAATGGTATAACCTCATCTGAGTTTTCATTTTCTATGGAATGTCTTCTTCCTACTCTCAAGTCTTGTGTCTCCTGACAAAAAGGATAGCCTATGTTAGTACAACTTCTCCTCCAACTTTCTATAGCCCAATTATTATTTCTTATTACATGATCCAAACCCTGGCTATGACCAAATAATTGTAAAAGGAACAATAATAAGGTGTTGCACCTTTTTGCCTTGTATATGTGGAAATATATGACTTCTGCATAGCTTCAACCTTGTTATTTCTTCTAGCTCTCACTGATAAGATCTCAATAAAGGTTGAAACCAGTCTGTGTAGTGGCCCTTCTTGTAATGTATAGCATTATATATACCTGAAAGAATGTGTGTGCTTTGCATTATGGAATACTAAGGTAATTAACATGTAGTCATTAGCCTCTATATACAAGTAGCCTAGTAATGACAATATTTCATGTGCAATCTGGATAAAGAATAAAACAAGAACAATTTCTTGACAAAATTAATTTACTGGAAATGCCTGAGGACTCGTTACCTTGTTAACAATGTTCCTCCATCTTCTTCTTCTTTCTGTTGTGGCAGCTGAAACTTTCTCCAGCGAAATACCCAATATTTTTGGGATTTGATCCAGCCATCTTGACCATGGACATCCTCTTTTTCTGTTTCCTTCTACCTTGCCCTGCATCATCATAATCATCATCATCTTTTCCAGAGTATCATTCTTCCTTCGAGATATGTGCCCAAAGTATTGAAGTATTCTCTTATCAACAATAACGCTTAGCCGTTTTTTTATATTCAGTTGTGATATGATGCTAGCATTAGTTATTTTTTTCAATCCATGAAATCAGCATCCTTCTCCAACACCACATCTCAAAGGAGTTGAGTCTTTCTTTATCCATTTTATTTAGTGTCCACGATTCTTAACCAAGTGTAATAAAGTGGCACCTTTATTACACTGCAGCAAATTACAAGTATGAAAGATTATTTCTTGAATCAGCCTCAGCTATGAAAAATTCCCAAACCTCAACAAATTTGTGTGCATGAGACAGCCCCAAATTTGGAAAGCTTGCATTCTAAGAACATCAGCCCAATGGCTAAAACAACCGAATTTAGCCTGCAGGGGACACCTTTAGGAATCTAGGACTGACTTCAGTTGTCTTTCTTCAGTCTCATTTGCTTTGTGTTAGTGCCTGCATACACATATCATTGTTTTGTGATCCCTGAAGATGGCAATGCAGCATTGCCAAAATATAGGAAGGTACTGATAAGTTTTCAATTAATATTCTAAAAATAAAAAGCAACAATTATATAGTCATTACTTATATCTCTTCTCTCCATGTGTATTTGTATGCATCTTAATAGAACAACATGGCATAAGTCAGCGTTTCTCATATTTTTCCTACGACGGAACACTTCACAAATCCTGAAATTTTCACGGAACACCTTGGTTATTTTGTAATGTATTAATAATTAATTATGGCATAATCATAAAGAGTAGAAGTACACTTATGTATACCGTGTGACATGTTGACAAATATAAAATTACATTTAAATCAGTTATCAATGAAATCTTGTAGCATATTGTAGTTCCCTCAGGCCAACATCATTAAATTAATTTGTGCTGATTTTCATTGACATATCCTATTCCAATCACCAAAAATTTATAATATTATTATAAGTACTTACAAGTGAACACAGACGTTTTCTCCTGTGTGCTGGAAGTTTTCCCCTCCTTTTGTACATCCTGGAGATCACTTTGTAGGCTGGAGTGGATGAATCGCTATCTGTTGCATCAAAAACACCTTCAATAAGAGATTTCTTAACACCAAAAATTTTATCACGCCACTATGGTTTCGAAACAAGCACTTTCACCCTACAATATGAACTAGCGAAGAAAGTATTCAGTTGAAAGTTTATTTTTCACTTGGTTAGACTATAATAAATTTAGTTTAATCCTTTATCCAAGTGTGAGCAAACAAAGTTTGTGCCTGACCAAGTGAAAAATAAACTTTCAACATCTTTCTCTAAATCCAGAGTAATTTAATAATAAGGTGGCACACCTTTTGGCAACTCCTATAGGTATGATGACCTCTTCTATTGCTTCTGCCTTAGTATCTCCACTCTGGGCCTGGCACCACTGACGAGACCTCCATAAAGGTTGAAACCGGTATGGGTAGTGCTCCCCCCACCCCATAATGCATAGCAGTATACATGTCTGCAAGGAGATGTGCTGTGCATTATGGGAGATACTGAGACAAGGAGTTGAGAGCTTGATCCACCTTTGCTGTGAGTTGCCCGGTGTTGTACTACCTTACCTCAATCCTGAAGATATTTTCAGGTGCAAACTTTGTTTGCTCACACTTGGATAAAGGATTAAACTAAATTTATTAAAGTATTCAGTATTATTAGATTTGATAACTGGATACAGACTACCTTGATCTTCAATTTCAGTAGAAAAATTTTCTTTATACTTCCTTGCTGATTGGTCACTAACATTTGCAACACATATGTTATTTCATTCAGTTTTGAGAACAGAGAATATGTCACTAATGTATAGTTCCAAACATGGATTTTTTACAGGTGTATTCTAGGAATTAAATTGTCACACCTCGTAAAAGGAGGTCACAAGACAGGATGTTGTGATGTGCTGCTATAATTACCAATCTTCGGATTGATGTACCAAAGAAGAGACCTCGTTATATATAATATAGTATAAAATATAATATGAAATAAAAAAATGTTTATGAAAAATATAAAATAATTTAAATATATATCTTATTTTTTAAAAAATAAGTAAGTGGTCAGTCTTCCTGAGAAAAACATAAGATCGGTACTCAATATTTATGAATTATCTGCAATATACTACTTAATATAAAATATTTACACTATTCAATTATAAAAGTATATTATTAAGCTGCATTTCTATGATCAGAACAAAATTAATTTGAACTTACCATATTATCAATGTCAGTACCGATTATGTATAACTGGTCTTCCATTGAAATTTTTTTGTTAAAATGACATATGATGTAAGTAATAGCAGGAAGTCGGATGGATGGATTGGAAAGAATACATTTCCACAGACAGCCATAGAAATAACTCTTTTCAACGACAACACAAACTTTTTGTAGTAATGCATCTGTTCTGAAAAAAAAAAAAAAAAAAACTTCAAAATCTGCTTCTTCAATATTCATGGTCTAACTTGGAAAATAACTTGTGTGAGCTACTTACAGAGAACAAGAACTAACTTTCTATCTTCAATGAACCTAAATTTGCAGTCAAATTAGGTACTTGTACTTTCATACATCCAAATTTGTATGCCTCTCTCAAAGAACAGATGCCAAAATATTTACTATGAGCAATGACCTAATGTAATTTACATTTATTTACATACATTTACATCCATTCCTCCACCATAATACCAGATAATCTTCCCCATTCTCCCAACACTTTAGAACCTTTTTTTATAACCATTTCTTCCAAGTATAAATGTCAACATACCTTCTAGTAGCTCATGCCAAACTCTCAAGTTTCCTTTTCTACAACCCCCCCGCCCCTTAACCATACTAGCTCTATGTCTCAGGGCTATAACTGCATGAAGTGGGATGATCCGTCTAATTTGAATTCTTCTTTCCCATGGTCAGAACAGTTTTCATTAAAACATTTGCTACAATCAAGTTACCGAAATAATTAGTAGAAAGTCACTTTTTGGAGGGTTTTTTTGGGGGGGGGGGGGAGAATAGCTACTTGAAGCAGTTCCTGAAAGTCATTTCAAAAGTTCTGCACACTGCACAATGGCTAGTGAAATTATAATAACAGTTTCCATCCTCCTGTCAATTATAAACTAAGCTCTGAGTAAAAGCATTGTATGATTGTAAAAACATTATATCCTGTTTCTAGTGTTCTTATCACTTCAAAATGGAGGTAAAAATCTAACTTCAGGCTTCAATCTGTTCCTTAGGTTGAAAGAAGAATTCCAAGAGAAATGTTTCACTGCCATGGATGGGGTCTCTAGTGAAGTGACTCAACTTATTAAACACAGTAACAAATACAACAACAAAAAAAAAAAAAAAAATGTTTGCTGGAGGGCATATAAGACTTTCCCAATGTTGAGTAGCAATGATAATCTAGAATATGGATTGTTGAAAGTCTATACATGTATTCTGTCAAATAGTGTTTGATTTAACAACAAGAAATACAGCATGCCAAACTTCTGAAATGATGAATACCATTACAAAATGAGTAAAACAAAGCAAAACAGGTTTAGAGTGCTCAATTCAGTGAGTGCCTCAGAGGATGTGGTTGTAAATAAACTATCAACAATGCCTTGAATAGATTAGAGAACAACAAGAATGCTGGTCTTGATGGTATTTTCTCTTGGGTAGTTATGTCCGAAGTCTTGCAAAAATGAAATCATTATCAATAAAATTATCAACAGCTGCTTTATTCATATATAGATCGCACCAATTAATCAACAGTCAAACAGTCACCAGTATGTGTTCCAACACTCTATCAACAGTGAGTCTCCTAGTCCACATCACCCACCCCCTGACTTAAACAATGGAAAGGTATAGAAAAACTTTCGACCCACTCTTGACATCTGAAATGTAAATAGCAATGTGAGGAAAGGAAAATCAGATTATCAGAGAATATTAGCCAAGTAAGGGAACAAGGAAAATTCCAAAAAGTTCTTTTGCTACATAGCAAGCAAAAGGATGAATTTTTATGGGAGGATAACGTTAATGACCACTGATGTTTGCAAAAAAGTAAGGAAGCAGAAGATATTATTGAATTAAAGAGCAATCACTTTGCAAGTGGGTATCAACCAGGTGGAGATAATGCTGTGACCAACATGACCAGATTGAGACAAGAATAGAATATGAACTCAGGTGTCTCTGATATTAAAAAATTTCTGCATAAATATACAGCCATGGGCGTGGATAAGATACCAGGCCTGAATGCAGGAAAGTGCAAAAGAAATAGCAGTGCCTTGACTACACTGTTTAAGTCTCAGCAGTGATAGAGTGTCATGAAGTGGAAGATCAAGAGGTGGGGGGGGGGATTTCCATTCAACAAAAAGAGCTCCGAGACTGAGATTTCAAATTATAGACCAGTTAATATATCAGGAGTTATGGTTAAGGTACTGGAAAAGTAGATTAAGGACAGAATTCAGGAATGAGTAGATAGGAATATGACTGGGATGGGACAATATGGTTTTATGAATTGGAAGTTTTGTCGTAGTAATTCACTCAATTTCAATAATACATTAAGAGTTGACTTCAATAAGGGAAATGGCTACACCATAACACTGATGGACTTTGAAAAAGCATTTAACAGGATATCACATGGAATTTGCTTACATAAGTTGGATCAAATGGGATCGTATATGAATCTGGTGATATAAATAAGAGGATGGCTGATGGTTAGACACCGGAAATCAGCATATATTGGCATATAGCTGAATAAAAGAGAAGGCAGGTGATCAGTAGTGTGTCACAGGGCTCTGTACTGAATCCAATGCTGTTCACAATTTGTCCTTCAATGAAGTTTGGAAAATGATAATAGCTGCCAATTCAATGTATCAAACTGTATATTATCTTTTCCCCTTAGGCATCTCCATACAATCAAAGACTCATCGCAGGAGACTAACCTGCTCTAATCACTGTTCACAAAATGCCTATCACACCTTTCCTTGAACTCATCCACCGACAAAGCACTCACAACTACCTTTAGCAATCCATTCTGTTCATTCACAACTCTCTAAGCGAAAAAACCTAGTCCCAACACACTTGCTAACCAGACTTTTATACAATTTCCAGGGTGCACCCCTTGTTCTCTCACTTTCTGCCATGTACTAAAAAAAAGTTGTCAGTGTCAATCCTATACATTATTTTCAATAATATATATCTTGTGTTCCATTTTTGCCTATCGGATAGTTTTGAAGCAGACAGACCTTCAATCTATTCTCAGAGGGAACATTCCATAGACCTGCTGTAATATTGGTCACTTGCCTCTGAATCCTCTCCACCTCTTCTTCATCCCCATGGAATCCAGGTAACTAGATCTGTGCACAGTAGTCCAGGTGCAGCCTTATAAAGGGGAATCATAACAACTCCCCTATCCCTACCTGACAGTATGTTCTTCAACAATGAAACTATACTGTTGAAGAACATGTTGATGAACTTTTTTTTTGTTGTTTTTACAATCAAATTTTTTTTTTGTTGTTTTACAATTCATTTGATAATATAGCCCTCTATACTCAAAGTGCTATCATGCTCATGTAGAGCAGACATCCACCCTAACACCTGTTCATTGAAGAGTGGATATGCTATCTGCTCAGCCAACCAGGCCAGCAATCTGATATGCTGTATTGGATTTCTTTGCACAGTAGTTTACCCTAAACTTCAACTCCTGCCCATAATCTCTCCAAAATCTCTGTAATTCAGTACCTCTGAGTTCACACTTGGCCATGTTAAACTGGTAGTCATTTACCTTTGCTTAAACTGCCTCTAAGTAAGTCATCCTGTAGATCCAAATCACCAGCTTATATCCATTCCCATTTATCTTGTGCTCCAATTCATGCAAGAGAGTTCCACATGCTATATTATCAAATGAATTTGCAAAGTCTAGCAGTATTACTGCCACCGCCACTCACTCGTTACAATTTGATTTGATGAACTTGATTGACCAATAAAGTTGCTACTTCTGTCTAGCAGCTATCTTTAAGCAGTGAAACTGTTTTGCCCTCTTTCCACTCCACTGGCACTTTCCCGGAATTAAAGCTTAAATTCAACAGCTCGGTAAGAAAAGATGCTGACTCCTTTGCATGTTTTCATAATCATCATTCCTTTTACTTGCTACTTAGTGAAAGAATTCTTTGGAATTTCTTCATCAGCTAGCTTCCTCTTATAATTAACTTTAGTCCTTCTTACCATACAGATGACCCTTTTTGCCTGTGACTTGTACTGCTCATGAGCTTGCTGATCACCTTTTTTCTTTATACTGCTTGCATAATGAAAGTTTATTTTTCACTTGGTTAGAATATAATAATGTGGGTAGTGGCCCTTCCCTTAATGCATAACATTAGACATATCTGCAAGGAGATGTGTTTTGCATTATGGGAGATACTGAGATAGGAGTGACAGTAGCTTGCTCCACCTTTACAAGGAGTCGCCTGGTGTTGCACCACCTTACCCCAGTCCTGAAGATACTTTCAGGCGCAAACTTTGTTTGCTCACACTTGGATAAAGGATTAAACTAAATTTATTATACTGCTTGCATAGTTTTTTTCCCCTACAAATCCTGCTCAGATGTATCCAACTAGCATTCATCTAATTCCTAACTGATTTATCCTCCTGACTCTAGGTATACAGTCTGATACTGCTTCCTTCAAACATCCCTTGATTATTTCCCATGCACCATACCCAAGTTAGTCAGTCTTGGGAGCAGGCATAGGATTTTTCCCTACTGCCTGTAGAATCATTTTTAATATGATTCTGTTATTGATTGGTAGTTTGACTAATTTCTCTCTTATTCCACATAAACTTATTCAACTAGTTCCCCTGCTTATTCTGGTGTCTACTTACAAATTTAATTTAGTGAAGATTTGCCATCGTCACTAAAAACTGTTCCTAAATAGCTGAAATATTTTACTTGTTCTATAGTTTTCCATTCAGGTTGCAGTTCATGTTTTCAATAGTCCTGCCTATTTTCACAGTTGTAATCTTTTTAATACTGATTTTCATGCCAGATTTGTTACAGCTGTAATGTAATTTAGAAAATCATGGGGACTTGCAGTGGATATATTTAGGAGTACTGCATTATTTACATATAGTAAACAGCTAAGTTTGATATCTCTGATTCAAATATCAGGTTTAATATCACTTTCTTTCATAATACAATCCATATAGATGATGAATAAAAGTGGAGATAATGTGCATCCTTGTCTTACCCCTGATTTCATCAAACTGTCTTCTTATCTAACTACTGACTTATAACTTGAATATAGACTACACACTGCTTTGTATAATGTTCCATTTACCTCATATAACTGTAGTGTTTTGAGGAACTTTTTTTCTAGGCACCTTGTCATATGCCTAGAAAAGAAAGATCCCAGATTCTAGAAAACTTAATTACAAATCCTTATCATATTTCCATGATTTCTCAACTATTTATCGTAAAGTGAAAATCTGATCTTTACAACCTCTATTTGGTCTGAATCCATCTGAAATCTTACTTGGAACAATTAATAGAGATTCCCCTGTAATTCTCACACTGAGCTTTATTCTTTTTTTTATAGATGGGAACAACGAGAGCAATTCGACCTTCTGCCCAGGCCCTCTGAATTATCATCTGTGGAATTTGATCACATATAGTCTAATGACCCTAACATTGAGATAATCTTCCTTCTGATTTCAATGTCCACAACTGAGACTGGCTTACCTTCTCCAACTTTGCAGAGCAAGCCAGAAAAGAAGCTGAATTGTTTGCTATCCATAATGATTTAACATAAACTAGTCACCAACCCACTAGAATTCCAGATAATCTTCATAATTCTCCCAATACTTTGGACCTTTTCTTAACCAATTCTACCTCCAAATACGCTGCTGATGTTAGCTCTACTGTTGATAAGTCTGACCATAACCTTCTCCATATCTCCTTTTCTACAGACCTTCCTTTTCCCAGTCATTCACAGCCTCGTATCCTGTGGCACTATGATAGCATCAATTGGATTGACCTTTGGGACTTTTATGCCTATTTCCATGATTACTGATCCTGATCTGATCTCACAAGAGAAATTATTCTTGCTAGGATGAGTGCTTTTATTCCTCACTCCATGCAAAATTCTCCACCCTTATCCAAACCCTGGTTCTTCAACAACTGTGCCAAAGCAATCAAAGCCAAAAATTCAGCATATACCAAATGACTCCAGTCAAAATACTCCAGCCTTAACTCAGCTTACACTACAGTGCATAAAAATTGAAAAAACATCAACAATTCCAAAGCAGACTTTGTAAGGGCCAAATGCACTAAGCTTAGCTCCTGTCCAAATGGCAGTCAAGCTTTCTGGTTAGTCGCCATGGCTGTGGGACACATAACTTCTGTTCTTCCATGTTTCTACCTCTCTAACATCTCAGAGGTAAAATGGTAACAACTCCCACGAGGGAAGGACAGTGCTGATACTGCGAGCATTGAACAATGGAAATCAACTAAACTACCCGAATTGCTGCAGAATTTTAGTCCGGATGAAATTTATGATGATGAAGAGACAGGTAAGTTTTTCTGTGCCACACCAGATGGTTCCCTGAGCTATAAACTTGCAGCGCTCTCAGGATCACGTTAATGTGTTGTGTGCTATAACATGCCTGGAAGTGACAAATGGAAGCTATTGGTTATTGGAAAAAGTGCCAAGGCTCGATGCTATAAAGGGTTTAGAATGGACAATTTGCCAATTCTGTATTATGCCGACAAGAATGCAGGGATGACTTCTGTTATTTTTTAGGAATGGCTAATGAGTTGGATACAGAATTGTAAAGAAATTCAAGAAAAATTCTTCTGCTTCTGGACAACTGTGCAGCACACACACCCTCAATTAGATTGTTTGAAAAGCAATCAACTTGAATTTCTTCCTGCTAACACCACGTCCCTGGAACAGCCAATGGACATGGGAATCATAAAAAATTTGAAGACTGTATCACAGAAGGTTGGTACACTACATCCTTGAAACAACTGAAAATCTACTGAAGTCATCTTCAACAGCCAAAGAAATCAGTGCAAAGGTTACCATTTTACAAGCAGTACAATTTGTTGCAGATAGTTGGCAAGAAATAAGTAGCAAAGCAATTCAAAACTGCTTGATCTGGTTTTAAGAATTCAGATCAGGAAATGCCAGATAAAACTGATAATGAAAATGAAATCATTTTGGAACTGTAAGTCAGAAACTATGAAGAGTTTTTATTCACTGACAATAGCTTTCAATGTTACAGTGAAAATAAAAATCGTGAGGATGCAATTATTGAACAAATTGCAACAAAGCGCCTAAAGATCCTGGAAGATAAAGAAAGTAATGAGGATGACACACCTGAATATGAGCGAGTGAGTGACTAACCAGGAAATTTATTGCTGAATTACAATGTTACTTTATGCAAGAAGGCAATCCATTATCTGAATTAGATACCTGTGCTGATTTTGTTCAGTTGCAGTCTAGAAAGGGAACACGTCAGGATACAACCAATAAATTTCTCCAAAATAATTGTTAGGGAAAATATGCTTTTTTAATAGATACTTGTATAATTAATCTCTTTAGGGATACTGCACAAATATGTATGTCTAGTTTTTTTAAATAAAAATATGGTTAACAAAGGTATATATACTGAAATTTTGTCTATATTTAAACTTTAATTTTTTGTGATATTTTAGCTTTTTCCATAAAATTTGGCATAACTGGGGCAGTCGCTGAATTGGGACAAAGTGGTTCTAGTCCGGATGTATCCCACTTAACCAGAATCCATTGTGTGTGTGTGTGTGTTTATACACCACACACACACACAGTTACACCCCGAGTTACGTAACACGCAACTTACATAATAAATCTACTAGCGCATATGAACACATTTGCGGCTTTGCACAGGTGCGTTTTTGAGAGCCTTATTATAATACAGTAGTAGATGCCTCGCATAGTTAGCTTAGTCACTTGTTACCACTGCTAACTTCGTTGTTTTTTCACCCTTAAAATGAAATGCAAATGCAAAACCAAATGTGCTGGTAATAAATCTAAAAAACAAAGGTCTGCAATTACTTTAGAAGAAAAGTTGAAAATAATTCGTATGTATGAAGGCGGGAAAATTCTATCAACAATAGCTCAGGAAATAAATCGACTTATTTTGACAGTGAATACAACAGTGAAGGATAAAGTTCGCATTGTTGAAAGCACGAAAGGTGTGGTAACATTGAAGGGCACAATTATTATCAAGAAGAGGCTGGGCCTGATATCAGAGATGGAGAACCTATTGTCTCACTGGATCGATGATCTGACACAGAAGTGGATACTGTTAAGTTTACCGATTATCCAGGAGATCACTGGCATCACGGACGAGGAGAGTACATTTAAAGCTAGTGCTGGATGATTGGAACAATTCAAGAAACGTACAAATCTGCACAGTATCAAAATTACAGGTGAGGCAGCAAGTGCAGATACAGACACGGTAAGTCAATTTCCTAAACTTCTGGCAGAAATAATTGAGGAGGAGGGAATATCTGCCTGAACAAATATTTAATGTCGATGAAACGGCTCTGTTTTGGAAGAGGATGCCAACATGGACATTCATTGCAAAAGAGAAAAAAAATCTATGCCTGGATTCTAGGTCGCAAAAGATCAGATCACTGTTATGATTGGCGGCAACATTTCAGGGGACTTAAAACTTAAACCACTTACAGTGTACCAATCCCAGAGACCGTGTGCCTTTAAGAACATTGACGTGAGTATGCTGCCAGTAATCTGGAAATCCAACACCAAGGCTTGTGTGCTGTTCGGAGACTGGTTCAATTACCACTTCGTTCACCAGTGGAATGAAGGAATATTGTGCCAAGAAAGGAATCCCGTTTAACGTGCTTCTCCTTCCAGTCGCCCAGAAGAGTTGGATCCTGACATAAACATTGTTTACCTTCCTCCTAGAACTACCTCACTATTGCACAAATGGTGAGGTAGTTCTAGTATGGATCAAGGCGTTATTGCAACCTTTAAAGCCTACTATCTGTGGTGTACGTTTTCCCAAGCAATCAAGGCCATTGATAGTGGTAAGGGCATTACTCCACGTGATTTCTGGAGGAACTAAAATATACTTAACACTATCAAAAACATCGGGGTGGCTTCGGATGAAATCAAGCAGACAACAATGAACGCTGTGTGGAAGAAACTCTGCCCAGAAACAGTCCATAATTTTAAGCGTTTCATGGAAGGAGAGCAAACAATGACTGATATGGGTGATGAGTTGACACAAGAATTACAGCAGGCGATGGAGACTTGTGTGCAACTAGCACAGCAATTAGAGCTGGAAGTGGATAACGGTGACATTAATGAGCTTCTTTTGAGTCACGATGAAGGGCTAACTAATGATGACCTTATTCAGTAAGAGGCATTCCGAAATTCAGAAGAAAATACTAAGCTGATTGAACCACCAGAGATAACGAAATTTACAACGAAGGGACTAGCCGAAGTTTTTAACTAGATAGACATTGCGTTAGAAAAATTAGAATCGATGGATCCGAAAACTGAGAGGTTTGAAAATGTTAGCTGCCGTATCTATTCCAATATGTCTAGCTACAAGGCCATCTACGACAAGAAGCGTGTGACTACACAATCTACTCTAGACATGCTTGTGAGATGCCGTTCACAACAGTGAAGATGACAACTCAGATGACCCCGACTACCCTCAGCCTTCAATGTCAAAAGGGGTAAAACTTCCCGCAGAACAGCATTCCTTAGAGCAGCCAACTTAGCCATCACGATACATTTTATTATTTGAAAAGTGAACATTTCAGTTTGTTTTTATATTATGTATTTTTCCTACTTTCATATTTACAGAATGTATATTATTCAAATACAATTGATAAATTTTTTTATAATTGAATTTTTTTTTAATCATCCTAAAAATGAAAAATATTTAAAATGATAAACATCTGATTAATAGCAAAAAAATTAATGCAAGACAGCGGTACGAGTAGCCTTTGAACATTTTATTGTACATATGTAATTTACAAACTACATAAATTTCGAGTTAAGTAAAGGTTCATGGAACGCATTACTTATACAGCTTGCAGTGTAACTGTATTCTATAAAAGAACGTGCTGATTTACTTTCTAGGTACTTTGTATATGATTCTTTTTTTTTTTTTTTTTTTTTTTCCCTTGGGCTGTTTTTTTCAACTTCTTGAGTACAGCAAGTCCCTTTTTTTTTTTTTTTTTCCTTCTATCCTTAACAGAAAACTTCTTTAGTGAGACTTGGCTAACAGCAGATGACATGGTTACAGAGAGAGAGAGAGAGAGAGAGAGAGAGAGAGTGTGTGTGTTAGTATTTTCAGGAAAGATAGAGTAGACAGGATGGAAGGGGAAGGAACTGCTGATGATAGCAGATGAACTGTAGCCAACAAGAGTAAGAGTCAGTCGTACAGATGGCAGTTCTTTTGAGTCAATCTGGTGTGATATTGAGGTGAATAGGACCAAAATATAAAACTGGTTGCTGCTATAGACCAGGGCATCTGGGATGATGTGGAAGACATGCATCAGTAGATTAGTACAAAGAGTGTAAGTTGAGTAATTATTATGAGGGAACTTCAGTTTTGGAGACATAGATTGGAAGAAGGAAAGATACCATAGCAGGAAGGAAATTTATACACTTACTCAGAGATAATTACTTGAAGCAAAATGTGATGGATTTGGGGTACAAGTGTTAGATCTGGTTTATAGGATCAGAAGATCTGTCCATAACTCAGGTGGCTACAGTGCCTCCAATTGGGGAAAGAGATTATTTTGACTTAGGAGGTAGCAAAACATGTGGAAATTCCAGTTAAAAAGGGATATATGTGGAACATAAAGATCTGCAAGGGAAGGATGTTCACAGTGCATGGGGGGATAGTCAAAGGGATATCTGGAGGAAGCAGTAGGGCACTGTGCACCCAAGGTCAGGAGAGTAAATCAGGTAGAAGTTAGAGTCAGATGAATGAGTAGTAACATTAAGCATGAGCTGCAAATAAAATAAAAAAAATGTTGTGAAGGGTATATAAGGAGAAAGGTGACTAGAATAGTAAAGAAGGCAAAATCAGATTATGAGAAGAAATTACCTGAGAAGCCAAAAGGAAATCCCAAAGAGTGCTTTCATCATGTGGAAAGTAAGAGGAAGAATAGCTATGGAAGGATAACTTTAATGTGTATAGAGTGTAGAGAGGTGATAGCGGCAAATGAAACTATTGAGCTACTGAGTGACCACTTTGAAAGGGTATATCACCCAAGTAAATATGACAGGGACTGATGTGAGAACAGAGGTTGATGAACTGGAAGCACTTGGGATATTGAAGAATCTGAATGCAGATACAGCTGCAGAACTGAATGAGATATCAGCTCATGTTTTAAGAGAATGTGCATGAGAATTGGTGATGCCTTTGACCAGGCTGTCTAATTTAATTCTCAGCTCTGTCAGAGTCCCAAGGAAATGGAAGGAGGGCAAAATAATTTGTTTGCATAAAGGAGGATCTAAGTTTGTGGTAGCAAATTATAAACCAATCAGTATTAACCAATCAGTATTATAAACCAACTCAAGGGTGGTAGTAAAATTTGGTCAAAAATATAATTCATGAATGGATGGATAATATTATGATACTCTATGAGGGGTAGCATGGCTTCAGGAAGGATTGATCATATTTTAGAAATCTACTAACTTTATATAGTGTGACAGCTGAGTTGGATAAAGGGAATAGCTACACAAAGATGTTGCTGGATTTTGAAAAGGCATTTGACAGGATACCACATCGAACTTTGTTACACAAACTGCAACAAATGGGGATGGATATGAAACTGGTGATGTGGATAAAAGGGTGGCTGATGAACAGATACCAAATAGTACTGTATATAGAGGAGCGGAATCCAGGAGAAGAGTGATGTAATAGGGCTCTGTGCTTGGACCACTGCTGTTTAATTTGTATATAAATAATATAGGAAATGATTTAAAGGGAGATATTCAGTTGTTTCCTGATGATGCACAGTTGAGTAATGTAACAGTTAATTAAGATGATGTACAAAGCTTGCAGGATGATATAAATAAGCTGATAGTATGGGCAAAACATAATGGATGTCAATTTAATCTAGAAAAGTGTAAAGGTATGCATTTTGGGAAACAAAAGATTACAAGCTGTGCATCACTTTGAGTTAACTATATCCAGGAAATTGATGAAGCTGGGGATTTTTTTGAGGGGGGGGGGGAAATAGCAGTAAATAGAATGTTAAAGTTTAGAGGATATATAGCTAAAGCAGCCAAGGTAGCAAAGAGGATTATTTGGTTATTGAAGAACACACTAACAAGCAGAGATAAGGCAGTTATCATTCTCATTACAAAGCCTTGATATGACCTCATCTGATTTACTCTGCTCAGGTGTGATTTCTTAGGGATGAGGAAATGGCGGAGAGGATCCAGAGACAAGTCACCAAGATGGTGAGTGGTCTGTGGAATGCTCCATAAATCATCAATCTATCCTCCTGAGGATAGACTGATGATTTGTGAGTTGTGAAAGTTGGTTGATAGGTGAAAAGGAGGTGAGGAGAATATGATAGCATTTAAGTCACTTAAGGGATTTAATGGATTGGAGTGCGCAAATGCTTTGTTTTCTGTTACTGGTTTCAAGGAGAGGTACGATAAATACTGTTGATCATTGGGGTCTCCCACAATGAGTCTTAGGACTCCATGGAAATGCCCGTGCAATAATAATAATAATAAAAGTTCACATTGCCTAAGCATCTGAATGCACTTCGCCTCCACCAGGTTTCGCCTTACAACTGCTAAAGTTTGGCTCTAGTTTTTGAATTCTTACTCTCTAATTGTTAAATTCTTTACTTTAAATTTAATTCTGTCCAAGCCAAATGATTCCTCTTAAAACTTTTTCATTCTTTTGTGTGTGTGTGTGACATATTCATTTTTATTATGCTCAGAACTTAAATGGGGATTTTTTTTTTAATATATATATATCATTCCCACATATGAGGCCACAAAGTGTACAGTAAACAAATGTCATGGCTGGGCTAAATTGCTACCTATCTCGAATTCCAAGTGAATCTTGTAACATCAACAAGACTCAGACTATTACTATTAACAATGATATACTCAATAATGCTTTTATTGTTACATGGGAATGTTCAATTCAAGTGAATTCATACATCTTTCGGCTGAAACAGAAGAGTAATGTCTATCCAGAGCAGAAAATGTACAGTTTTTTTGTCAATCACAAAGTTCCTTTCCAATATGAATTTTGCTAAAATATTCCATAACAGCAACATCTCATTTGGTATTCAGATGTTTGGGTCTCCAGCAAACACCAATTTCCCCTACTGTTTCTTTTTTCCCTTCCAAACAATTTTCATTTTTATGAATCAGAGAATTAATTCCCTTCACTACTAGTACTATGAATAGAACCACAGGTGCAAAAACTCATAACAGTAGTAGGCAAGAAAAATATCCTTTCAAGGTCATGTGACAAGAGAGCAGGTACTCTGTGTGAGAGGAATGCCTACTAGTCATTTTCCTATACTTTTCCATTAATCCCTTAAGTATCAGTCATGAAAACAGCTGTAAGTAGAACAAAATGAAACTGACATTAGTGCAGAATGGATTATTCTCCTGGAAATTTCAAAATTTTCATAAACTATTCCTTTCCTCTGTACTTGGAAAGAACAACTATAATATTTTGGCAAGTACTATTTTTTTTTATTAAAAAATACAAAACTTTGAAACTGCACTTTTTTAAGTTGATCAGTCATAGAATCCTATGGGAGGCAGCAGCATCCTTCCACCATTCAGGCAATGCCATGCAGTGCAGTTGAAGTTTGACTTTATGTAAAGTGCAAAGCGAGCAACTAGTTCATATTTTCTATAAGGAAATATAGATAGGTAATTAGAGGAAAATGCAGCTAGAAACCATGCAAAATTAGTAAAAAGTGAAATTAGAAAGGGTATAATGTTTTGTATTTTTTTTTAAAGGGGGAAATGGATAGGCATTAAAAAAATGCTAAAAAATACACAACGTACCTTCATGTTTTCTCTAAATAAAAAGCTCAACTATGAAATTTAGAGAAAACATGAAGTTTTTTCCTGTATATTTCATAGTTGAGTTTTTTTCTAAATGCCCATTATATACTTTGTAAAAAATACAGAAATAAATTTCATACTTTTCTAGTAGCATATTTTAGTAATTCTGCATGCTTTCTAGTTGAGCTTACCTCTAAAATGCCTATCTGTATCCCCTTGTAAAAATATAAAACTAATTACACACTTCACATGTGACATGAAGCTGAACTGCACAATTGCATGAGCAGAGGAAGATGTTGCCATCCATAGGATTACATGACTGATCAACACCCAAAGAAATGCAGTTTTCAAAGGTTGATTGATATCTTCACAAAAAAATGTGGAGCATCAAAATTTTTTTTGCAGTTCTTTCACAGTCCAGAGGTATAGAATTGCTTGTTAACTGTAAAAGAATGCAAAACAAAACTTAGCAATTTATTGCTAACCACCTTCCAATTGACACCCATCAGCAAATGATACACATTCAACACTGTTTGAATAATGCATAAAACTTTGATTTTTTGATAAAAATAAATAAATAAATAAATGACAATTACATTAAAAAGCATTATAGAGTTTTTCAGGAATGCTCTGACAAGCATTTTGGAATATTTTCTCCTTTAGAAAAGAAATTAAAATGTGATGATTATGATGCTAGAGTCACTGAAGAGAATACAAAAGTCTTTCTGTGATACCAACATTGGCATCATCACACAGAAAGGGTTAGCTCTTTCCCAACACTGAACTATGCAAGGCATCCTAATTAATTTTAATAGCACTACAAGAAAAGGAATTTTAATTTACTTTGTTTTTCCCTTCGTCAAAAATGTTTCTTTGTGAAAGAACAAAAAGCATAAACAGAAAAGTGGAAAAAACAAAATCCAATAAAAAGTAAAAACACAAAAAAAAAAAAAACCTAAAAAAATTAAATATATCCTTTGCCAAGGTCCTTTGTCTTAAATCTAATATAAATTACGTGCATCACTACTTAGAGACATCTAAATGTGACCTGTTATTTCTAATAGTCACGACTGGCAACCTTGACAACTGCCATCTACCTTAACTTTCCAAACTTCACTCACATGATCACTTCCACTACAAAAGTCGAATTTATGCATTTGTCCTGTGTCAAAGAATGTCAACAAATCCAGAATCCCTCTTTTTGAACTAATTCAAAATTTCCTTTTCCAATTTAGAGACATTCATTTGCATTTTTATTCTAATAACCATTCTAACCTCTCTGGTTATTTATCACTGAAGCCTGATTTTCTGCAGTCTAATTACCCAAACAGTGAGGATAACCAGACTGCAGAAAATCAAGCTGGAAGAGAAGCTGAGATATCTGCTGGCAGCAGTGTTCTTTCAAAAATCAGTCTAACAAAATACCAGATAATCATTTCTGTGCTCCCAACATCCCTGATCTCTTGTTATACAGTTTCCCATGCAAATATCTGTGGATGCTGTCATAACCCAAGTGAGTCACAAAGTCAGAGTGTGCTGAGTGGTGCAGAAATGATTTATCTCTTGATTATATGAGAAGGTAGTGCTTCTTAACAAAAGAGCAAAATAGTGAGGTGACTGTTCAGACTTCAGATAAAGGACTAATTAACAGCAGCAATGTAATATGAACAAACAACACTAGTTTATACATGCTATAATAGGTTAATTAACAATGACTTTGTATATTATACATTTGAATTAACCAGCACTAACACTTTTATTACTCATAAACACATCTAATGTTGCTTAAATCAAACTAAGTTAAGCATTAGCATTTCTAAAATCAACTTTAGACAACTCTTATCCTATGGAGATATTAACTTCTCAGCCTGGTCCTATTTGGGTTAGGGTTTACAACACAGCTCTAAGTTCACAACACAAGGCATGTCAGCATACCTAAATAAATAAGCACTTTAAAATTTCTTGCTGAAATACGTGAAGAGGGTGGGACATAAATAGTCACAGCCCTTTTGAAGGCTCCAATTTCAGATGAGCTGAATACCACTTCCTTCTGTTTCAAGAACATCAGCTTGAGATTAGCTTCCATGGCTGATGACTGTTCTGACAATTATCTATTTGTCATTCTGAATTATGACTAATGATATACTCATTAGTCATAATTCCAACATACTCTCATCCTGGAGTCTGATGATGAGTTAGCTTTTGACATGACAAGTCACTCTTCTCTGCACCAATGCTAGAGACTTACTTTCTTGTGAACTCATGAGTTTCTACCAATTAGTCCTGACATCTCTTCTCCTTCCAGAATTCTGACTCTTTCTCCCAGTTATGACTCAGTGACTCCCCTTTTGTTCCATCTAGTGAGTATCTATCTATCTATCTATATATATATATATATACAGGGTGTTCGGGATAAATTTGACATATTTATAATTAATTATATTTTTCCGTAAGTTACATGTATTAACACACACTTCTCTTCATTTAAAAGTTTGGATCCTTCTTCATTCATATACAAGATGTCAGAAAGGATGGATAGCTGGAACCCACCTGAATCATGGAAGAGAATAACTTGTATCATGATGATTCGTGCCCGCCATCAAAATAAGGATATTACGACTGCTGCCCAATGCTCCCTGAATACAGTAAAAACAATCAGGCATGAACTAGAGACTTGCAATGGTGACTACGAGGATGTAGCAAGAAGAAAGATCGCTAGCAGACGATCTGATTGCGTTCGTACAGCAGAATTCCTCGCAAATCTGCAGGAACAGGTGTTGAAGAACCCTGGCATTGGAATTCGGGCTTTGTTCGTGGAGTTGCTAACTGTAGTCAAGCCCTGGATAACAAGGGTAGCCAATGGTAGGCCGTATGTATGGCAGCAGGATTCGGCCCCTTGCCACACCTCTGGGAAAAGTCAAAAATGGTTGTCTGAAAATTTCTACGACTTCACCAGTCCAAATGTTTGGCCTCCAAACTCCCCAGACCTTAACCCCATGGATTATTTTGTATGGGGCGCAGTTGAAAAAGACACCAATCGCACTTCCAGTAATACAAAAGCCCAGTTAATGGATAAAATTAAAACAGTTTTTGCGGCCCTTCCCAGGGAGACTGTAGCATCAGCTTGTTCGAGGTTCCGAAGCAGAATTGAAGCTGTGATCGATGCTAATGGTGGTTATTTTGAGTAAATCTTGTTGATAGTATTGTAATTAACTCTGCCTGTAATGTTTTTTTGTCAATTCATTAAATTTAATAGATACAAAGAAGATTTTCTTTTTCCTATGAAACTGTCAAATTTATCCCGAACACCCTGTATATATATATTTTTTTTTTTTTTTTTTAATGTGGTTACCACCTACAAAAGATTATTACTAAACCTATAGAATATATGTACCATGGGTGGGCAAGGATATTTTTTTCCCATTTTTGTCAATTTTACATACAGGTATCCCTTGTTATACACGATCTCACTTTACGCATTTTTGCTATAACATGATTTTAAAAAGTAAATTTTAAAAATCACAACCGAACCGGTAGCAATTTCGCAGTCACCCTGTGCGTGGTCACGTGACTTTGTGCACACACTGCTTTGACAAGGAGGAATTGTGCAGCATGTCAGTCTCACAGAAGGTGTAGAACTAGTGAGCTCCATTTTTGGAGTCTTCTGCAACGTAAACATTATAGAAAAAAAGAGGTAATTGTGATCAAAATACTTCCAAGACTAAAAAACAGAGAAAAGCTATAACACTGGAGGAAAAATTAGAAGTTATAAAGAGGTATGAACGTAATGAGCGCACAGTTGACATAGTCAGAGCTACAGGAATTTCAGAATCAACTTTAAGAACAATAAGAAATCAAGCAGAGAAAATAAAAGAAAGTTGTAAAAGTGCAACGAGAATGTCGACAACTAAGATAACACAAATAAGGGCACCAATTATGGAGAAATTGGAAAGGATGTTGGCCCAATGGATTGAACATGAAAATCAACGTGCTGTTCCGTTATCCACCTTGATTATCCAGGCTAAAGCGAAAAGTTTGTTTGATGATTTGAATACTATAGATCCTGATCCTAAAGTGCAATCTTTTTCTGCAAGTGCTGGGTGGTTTGAACGTTTCAAGGTGCGACATGGATTCCATAATCTCAAGCTGACTGGCAAGGCTGTTGAGCTGATGTTATTGCTGCTGAGAACTTTCCAGCAAAATTTCTAAGTGTAATTCCGGAAAATGGTTATTTGCCTCAGCAAGTGTTCAATCTTGACGAAACGACAAAATTTGTATGTTTTCTTTATAAGCTGAATAATTCATTTAAATAATTCATATAATTTAAACAATTCATTCATTAAAATTTCTTTTGCTCACAGGTGTAAAGTATTAATTTTTTTATCCTTCTGAAGAAACCCCTATCTCACCCATGCTAAATTCAACTCACTTTACGCGATTTCATATTACGCGATTATTTCGTAGAACCAATTAATTGTGTAAAGCAAGGGACACCTGTATATATTATGTTTTTGTAATATTTTATTTATTTGACATTGTCTGGAAATTCTGCTCTAGACACCAAACATGGAACTTTTTCAGGCACTTCAGGCCTCCAATAAGCAGGGGTAGTCTCACACCAGGCAATGAAATTCATCTTCCACCTAAAGACAATCACAAACATCCATGCCACAGTGCGATTTGAACCCATAACCTGTTGGTTGGAGAGCTGGTATGCTAGCCACTTGGCCAACCAGGCTGGTGGATGCAAAGCAATGCAACCATAATGGTATTTTGCATTATTTCTACAACAGCATGTGTGCATCACAACAATGGAGCATTGCTCCTGATGTTCCACAAAACAATCAGGTCAGGCTGGTTGAGACAAGCCCAGCACCACTGCCCCCCCCCCCAAAAAAAAAACTGTTTATATAATATATAAATGAGTAAATTACTGATATACTGTGCATTCCTATGTAATATGAAAAATGCTACTAAAGCTTGAAAATCCTATACCTTTTGAGAGCAGGATTCACATAAAGCATATATAAACAGCAACTGTTTGTTTGTTGATATATTTTCCATGGTTGTCTTTGCATGAGTTGAAAAAAAAATAATATCAGGATGTCAGTCTTGTCTTTTGGTGATGTTAGGATACCAGACTTGACAAGATACTAGAAGGCTTGTCTGCAATTTGTGCAGAAGGCAAGTTTTCTACCCTTAAGTCTGCTCCATAGTTTAATTTATATTTGCATGTCTTTTCGGCTAAGTGTATAGCTGAAGTTTTTCTTCAACTGTTATGGAACACTCATAAAGGAAGATTTGGACAGTTCCTGCAAGTTTGAGTGGAATAGGAGTATAAGTCCTTAATTCCAGTAAGAATTTTTTTTTTTTTTTTTAGATCATTAGAGTGAAAACAGTAATCACACCCAAGGAAAGAAATCATGAAGATTATCTAGTACCATGCAAAACTAAAAGTGGCTATGTGAATGAAGTTGTGTAGAAAAGAAAACTTGGACAAAGTTGTGATCATAGTTATCAAGATTAGAGCTGGCATCTGTAAGAATTCAGTATTATTATCATTAAGAGAGACCTCCAAAGAGTTAAAGACTCATTGAGGGAGGCCACATACTACCTGCACCAGCTGCCATACCTGTTCTTGAATTTATTTACACATATAATATCCAATATTATGTGTAATATAATATTGGATATATGTGTAACATATATCTGATATTTTGTTATACATATAATATATGTGTAACAAAATATCCTACTTCCACATATAATATCCAATGGCAATCCATTCCAATCACGCACCACTCTCTGAGAGAAAAATATAGCTCTAGTATTACATAAAATAAATTTTCCTATATACTGAACTCTTACAAATGTGAAAGATAATGTGTGTGACATTGAATTTCCTCAGCTTCCTGTATGGCTGCATTTTGTTGATGATATATCTGCAGCCTGGTCCTGCTCTAAGTCAGAGTTGCTTCAATTTCTGGAGAGGATGGACTCTCTTTGTGCTCTCGTGTTGGGTTCACTATTAAGCATGAACTCAGTGGTCCTTTATGGATGCCTTAATAGTTCAACATCCTGTGGGTCATGATGAATTTTTGGTTTGCTGGCAGATGCAGTCTCTCAAGTTCCCACCATGATTCTTCACAGAGAATGAGTGTTGTCAAGAGCCTTGTAAATGGGACTGATGCAATCTACTCCTCTGGTTCCCTTTTATTGGATGAACTGAATTTTTTTTTTTTTTAAATATCTGATCCACACACATGAAAGGTCACAAGACCTATAGCACAAGAGTGCCTGGTGTGGACAAGAGAAATATAAGAAAGGAGGAGTCAGTTTACATTCTGCTTGAACAGCTGAGGATAGTAATCTCTGGAGAAGGCAGAGTGGGGTAGACTATTCCAAAGGACAGAAGTAGATGGGATAAAAGAGGAGACAGTGAAATTAGCTTGGTGAGTTTTAAGATGGACTGTAAATGGATGTTGGTTACAGTGGCTCTTGTTTTAAATGATTTTAGAGGAGAGTGGAGGAATAATAGTCACCAATTCAGCAGAGCACTGTCCATGAAATCTGTAGAAGAGGCATAAGGCAGAAACGGAATGTCTGTGAGAGAGAGAGATCATTAATTAGCCGGATTGCCCTCTTCTGGATAGAATTGAGCAATTGTAGAGAAGATTTTGGTGCACTCCTCCCAAATATGGGAACAATATTCCATAGCTGGACAGATTTGGACTTTGTATAGAGTTAGCAGCTGTGGAGGGGTGAAGTAGTATCTTGTGCAAAAAAGTACACCAAGTGTTTTGGCTGCTGCAGAAGCTATAATTGAAATATGGTTGTGCCAGGAAAGATCGGAGGTGCAAGTCAGTCGAAGAAGAGATATCTGATTGTGTTTGGATATCTCAGTATTATTGAAGGTAAGGGGAAGAGTTGCAAGCTCTTTCTTGTGAGAGATCAAACAGAACTGAGTTTTGGTGGCATTCAGGTTTACAAGGTTTTCCTTGCCAAGGGTGAAGTAATACAGAGCTTATAAATATTTTACCTAAACAAGTTGCCATAAGGTACTTTGACCTCATTAAATAAAAATCTCAGGATGAGAGTAATATTGTAGAAAGTTTTTTACCTTGAGTATATATATATTATGTTAAAGATACCAAGCAATTTTATAAGCTAGGTTTTTTAATCCTTTTTCGCAAGTAAGCAAACAGACAAGTAAGTCAAGTTTGTGGCTGCACGTAGTGCAACACTAGGCAACTTGTGGTTGTCTAGTGTTGCACTAGGTAATTATCTTTCCCAAGATAATTACTAGGAAAAAAGGATTAAAAAACCTAGGTTATAAAATTGCTTGGTATCTTTAACATAATATATAACCAAGATAAAAAACTTTCTACATATTACTCTCATCCTGAGATTTTTATTTAATGAGGTCAAAGTACCTTATGGCAACTTGTTTAGGTAAAATATTTATAAGCTCTGTATTACTTCACCCTTGGCATTTTTTAGGTCTGGCTCCACTGACGAGACCTCAATAAAGGTCGAAACCAGTATGGGTAGTGATCATTACCTTAATGCACAGCATCATACATTTTCGCAAGGAAATGTGCTTTGCATTAGGGGAACATTCTAAGGAAAGTGATCACAGCTTGCTCCACCATTACCACGAGTTGCACTACGTGCAGCTGCAAACTTGACTTACTTGTCTGTTTGCTTACTAGGGAAAAAGGATTAAAAAACCTAGCTTATAAAATTGCTTGGTATCTTTAACATATATTTATAAGCTCTGTATTACTTCACCCTTGGCATTTTTTAGGTCTGGCTCCCACTGACAAGACCTCAATAAAGGTCAAAACCGGTATGGGTAGTGACCATTACCTTAATGCATAGCATCATACATTTTCCCAAGAAAATGTGCTTTGCATTGGGGGAAAATTCTAAGGAAAGGGATCAGAGCTTGCTCCACCTTTACCACGAGTTGCATTACGTGCAGCAGCAAACTTGACTTACTTGTCTGTTTGCTTACTAGGGAAAAAGGATTAAAAAACCTAGATTATAAAATTGCTTGGCATCTTTAACATTTATAGTGAGACTTTTGAAGGCATGGAGAGATGATTTCCGTGAAAAAAAGATTTAGTATCAAAAGTCGCCGATGGGGGAAATTTTGGCGCTAGCAGAGCTGAAAACAAGTGGATAATTACATTAAAGGCAGATAAACAGGAATAATAGCATTTCGACAGTGTAAGTGACAGCCGCGTCACTCATTCCAGCTGGATACGTGGCGAGTTACAACAATAATAATAATAATTAAGCTAAAACAACAACTTGCGAGACACAGAAATTAATGTAGTGACTGAACTTACAGGAAATAATGTTTTATTCATCAGAATCAAGGTCTCCTGGACCACATACACGATTTTCAATGTGCTGACCTTTCTTGTGTATAACAAATTGCATCTGGTGTGCGACATGCTCTACAGCTGAGCATAAGGACTCGGATTAGATGTTCATAACATCCCGTTTTATGTTCTCTTTCAAGACATGCAAGTTGGGAAAAGGTGCTGTACTGAATGTTCAATGTAAAAATTATGGAATCCGAACATCGTCTTGGCTGCAACAGGAATGACAAAATTTTCCAACATTCTTCGATAAATCTCTCCGGTAATGGAGCAGGTTACAGGATTTGTAGCAGTAATACGCTCAAAAAAAAGTATGGTCCTATTATGAAATCGGCTGTGAAGCCACACCACACGGTTACTTTTGGAGAATGCAATGGTACTTGCTGGATCGCTTGAGGATGATCAGATGCCCAAATTCTGCAGCTGTGAGTGTTGACCAACCTATTCAGATAAAAATGAGCCTCATCACCCACAATATTCTCCAAGGCCAGTCATCGTCGACCTCCATTCGGGCAAGAAACATCAGCGCGAAGGTCATGCGCTTATCATCATCTGCGGTTAGTATTTGCACACAACTGAACTTATATGGATAGAAGTGAAGCATTTTCCGTAAAATTTACCATAAGCCATATCAAGTTTGCAAGCTATGGTACGAGCGCTTGGACCAGTACTGGTCCCTGTGTCATTGAACACTGCAGTAGCAACATCTGTTACTCTCTTCTTGCACTGCTTTCCATCCTCTGCCAGGTCTAACTCCTAGTGATCCAGTTTCTTCAAACTTCTTAATCATAGCTTTCAGTGCTACAGCTGATATGGGACCTGTACGCAGGTTATAAAGCCTTCTAAAATCCTGAAGGGCCATTATGGCATTGCACTGTTTAAGGTAAAACAACTTAACAAATAAAGCATGCTGAGGCAAGGTAGGATGCATATTGAGCACAATTCGTCAGTCATTCAAATAACTGCCTGAATGTTCCCAATCCTTTTTTAAGTGGAATTGGTGGCGCTGCTGTCATGTATGCACAGTAAAATTTGCATAATCTTTTTACCTGTGTTTACTGCAAATATCTGACTGCTTTTGGATCTGCCAGTGCCAAAATTTCCCCTATTGGCGCCTTTTGGTACTAAATCTTTTTTTCACGGAAATCATCTCCCCCATGCCTTTTGAAGGTCTCAATATAAAATGTAGTCTCATTCCATGTATTAGTTTTAGCTACAGATACCTCCAAAGAGGGAAAGTTAATTTATGGCCACCCTGTATCACCGTTTAATTGAACATAACTTGCACTATTTTTTTTCCCAAAATTAAAGCTAAAAAATCGTGGTGTGAGATATACGCAGGGATTTTCGGAAACTAAAGTTTACAGGAAAAAACTAAAAATGGGTATGACTTACCAAGAATCTCCTATTCGCTATGACTACTTCCAGCTAGAGAAGTTTCCTTGTGTCAAAGTCATCTACCCAAATAGTGCCATCTTCTTTCCCATTATTTCAAGTAAAAATTACCAGTAATTTAGAAGAATTAAGAATTGGAGGAAGCGTGGCTGTGATAGTGTGTGGCTACGCTCCACAAGTAGGTTGTGATGAGGAGGAGAAAGAGACATTCTGGAGAGAACTAGACCAGGTGGTAATGTTAATCCCTGACAGTGAGAGTGATCATCGGAGCAGACCTGAATGGGCATGTAAGAAGGCAACGAAGTGGTGAAGAAAGGGTGCACGGGGGGTTGGAGCAGTGGTGAAAGAAATGAAGAAGGTAAAAGAATCGTAGAGCATGCTGTGGCCTTCGATTCGATTCGAAAGGATACCCAAGAGGAGGACAAAATCAGAGGAAGATGGGAAGAATATTTTCGTAATCTACAAAATGAGGAGCATCCAAGAGAGAGGTGTGAGGATAGAGAGGCAAATGAGGGATCGGTGCAGGGGCATAAGCAGAGGAAGTGTATTGGGCACTCAGGAAAAACAAAGAATGGAAAGGCTGTGGGGGTGGACCAGATACCTGGAGAAGTGTGGAGAAGCTTGGGCAGCGAGGGCATAGACATGTTATGCGATCTGATGAGGAAAATAGCCCAACAGGAAAAGACGATACCAGAGGAATGGAGGAAAAGCATTCTCGTCCCAATCTACAAGGGAAAATGAGATGTTCAAGATTGTAGCAACTATAGAGGGATCAAACTAATGTAACACACGTTGAAGATATGGGAAAGAAAAGGAAGGATACGGCAGGAAACAAAAATTGGTGAGAAGCAGTTTGGATTTATGCCAGGAAGAGGGACAATGGATGCAATATTTGCCCTAAGACGATTGATGGAGAAATATAGGAAGATGCAGGCAGAGCTACATATGGTGTCTATAGACCAGGAAAGGGCATACGACACAGTAGCCAGACAGGAGGTATGTAGGTGTATGAGGAAGAAGGGGGGTGTCGGAAAAGTACGCGAGGTTGGTGAAGGAGATGTATGAGGGAGCAAAAACTCAGGTCAGGTCTAGTGTTGGCATGACAGAGGGGTTCCCCATTGTCGTAGGGATCCATCAGGGATCAGCTCTGAGCCCCTACCTCTTTGATCTAGTGATGGATGTACTAGTGGAGGACGTCAAGAAGGAGGCACCATGGACCATGATGTTTGCCGATGATATTGTTCTCTGCGAATCATCTCGAGAGAAGCTTGAAAAGACCCTGGAAGAGTGGAGAAAGGTATTGGAGGAGAGAGAGGCATGAAAATTAACCGGGTAAAGATCGAATATATGTCAGCGGGGAGTGACGAGAACATGATCATACGACTCCAGGGTGAAAAGTTAACTTCAGGGAAGAAATTCATGTACCTCGGGTGGGTCAACGAGAGGAATGGTGACCTGGATGAGGAAATACAGCACCGAATAACATGTGGCTGGATGAACTGGAGGAAGATGAGTAGGGTCCTGTGCGACAAGAGAGTGAGTTGTAAGATGAAAAGAAAGCTGTATAAGATGGTGGCGAGGCCAGCTATGCTCCATGGTGCAGAGACGTGGCCGATAACAAAGGCACAGGAGAGGAAGATGGTGGAGATGCGGATGTTGAGATGGATGAGTGGTGTTACAAAGAAGGATAGGTGGGGCCAATCAGTAAGAAGGTACAAGAAAGCAGGCTGAAGTGGTTCAGTCATGTAGAGAGAAGGAGTGAGGAGTATGTTGGTAAACGAGTAGAACATATGGAGGTGGAGGGAAGGAGGAAAAGAGGCAGGCCCAAACTCAGATGGAGGGATAAGGTGGCAGAGGATCTTAGGGAGAAAGGATGGAGTTGGGAAGATGCCCTGGACCAGAGAATCTGGAAGAAGAAGATTAAAGATGGGAACGCCGACCCTGTTTAACATGGGATAAGGCATAGCGAAAGAAGAAGAAGAAGAAGAACGAATAATCCTTTATGAATGACTAATTAGAAGTGAAAGCAGAGCGTGAAACAGACAGCAATAGTAGGCCAGTAGAAGACAGAGTGGCTATGAAGATGTGCACATGATTGGTGCAGTATTAACAAAAGATTGCACGACCCAAAGACAAAGGCAAGCCCGCAATTTTTTAGTTGAAATGCTAATTCTCTTCAACCAAATTCCATAATATCTGAAACTGCCATAACAACATTCACTATATATTTCTTAGTTTTAACAAGTTTATGAATTTTAGCACAATCCGTTGAATTTTATTGCTGCTTGTTTGCATTCGAGCTGGCAGGTGGACTCACACACACGTCTAGCTAAAAACAATACTTTTTAGTTAGTGTTTGCAGGTGCAACATATGGTTTTGCTTGAGTCTATACAGCATGGTTAATGTGTGTGTGGGGGGGGGGGAGGAACATGTGATTCATTAGTTAGTGCCGTTTTTATCCGTTATCTCTAATTGCACTATTTGTTGAAAAATATTTTATACAGACTGCAAATGTCTCTGTACTTTATCAGTGATACAAGAAAACTACTTGTTTTCTTGCATCTGCAGTATAGTGGCTGTTTGGAAGGGCATGTTGTTTACCGCAGGGAGTGAGTTATCACCCCGATGTGAAAGTATTAAAACTTTTTTTCCGTGTGAGAAGTATATGCGAACCTTTTTAATTTCTTTTTTCATAAAGTAAAATTGGGGGTGCAAACTATACGTGAGGGCGAGTTATATTCGAGTAAATACGGTATGCACTGGTTACAATGCTGCTGCATCATTTGCAATTCTCTAAGAAAAAAGAGTGCCCCTTGATGCACAAAAAAGTCCTCAGTTGCAGATATGACTTCTTCATCATCTATTGTCAATTTTGTTCTTTTCAAGTGGTTCTTTAAATTTGAAATAGGAAATCGTCAGATGAGGCCAGGTCTGGTGAATTGGGTGGGTGAGGCAGACTATGAAAGCCCAAGTTGTATATTGTCTGCTGGATTTCATGAGCAGTGTGAGCACGTGTGTGTCCTGCAAAAGAAACACACACCTCTTCTCAGTTTCTTGCAGTGTTTTTCCATCAGTACCCCTCCTTCAATTCCTTCAGTGCTGTTAAATAAACTGCTGCTGCTGTAACAGTTTTACCATTTTTGAGGTACTTGGTAAGGATTACACAATACGTATCACAAAAAGACAATGGCAGGAACCTTCCTTGCTGACTTTTGGGTTTGCAACTTCTTTGGCCATGGAGAACATTTGTGTCTCCACTCCAATGACTGTTGTTTGGTCTCTGGGTCATGATAAAGACATGTTTCATTAACCGTCACAATATGAGCCAAAAAATTTGTACCTGATTTCTCAAAACGACACAAAATACCTTCTGATGACAGCACACGTTCTCTCTTTTGGCCAGCATTCAAACATTTGGGGACCCACTTTGCTGAGAGCTTCTGCATGTCCAGATGTTGGTGGATAATGACCACTCATTCCCTGGATATCTCCAGAGTCTTTGCAATGTTTATGGCCGGTATTCATCTATCATCAAGGATTATGACATGGACTGCATTAATGTTTTCAGGTGTGATTGCTGGAATGTCTTCCTGACCTGGGGACATTTGTAGTCTCAGGATGCCCAGTTTTAAACTTGGCCACCCATCTGCAAACTGTTGGATATGCTGGGGTACAGTCCCCTAAAGTCTCGCACAAAGTTTGGTGAATCTCAGTTGTGGACTTTTCTTGCAGAGTACAAAACTTGATGAGGGTCAGCACCTCTGTGTCTTTGAATTTCTTTGAAACCTCTCACATATCCTAATACCTCTGACACATATATCCTGAAAGAAAAAGAACGAATTATTACAATTTGATGAAACATGGGGGTTTAAAGGATTTTAAGATATGTTCTTTCTTATGGTTATATCAGTTGCTTTAATATCACTTTTGTTCTAGATGTTTATCAGAACTTTGCAGCCCCCCCCGTATATCGCACTTCCTACAAATCCACACTTTCTCTCATCTCTCATTCAGCCTCTCCACAAGCACATCTATTATATTTCACCATACATACATATTGTGCACACCACATTGAACCATTTGTGAAAAGTCTATATCGTTAATAGACAAAAATCAATATCTATATTTTGATTTTTGCGGTGGGTGCTCACCTAGGTGACCGGTTGATGTCCATGTGGTTGACCTCGTGAGTATCGACATTGTGTTCTGTTTAAAGAAGGAAATTTCAATTAATATATCATGTAGAAATCAGGATGAAAATCATGCAGCACTAAGTTATCAAAAATCTACAGTACTACAATAAAATTCAAGCAATATTGCCAATTATTACTCAAAATAGCACTTATATTTTCCAGAACCCTTTTCTAACACTACACACCTTATGGCCCTCTAGTGACAATTATCATGATACACTATATCAGAAAAATTATGATAGATTCACCTGTCCTTAGTTGCTTTGGCATAAATTTTAAATGTTTATGTAATTTGACTCCTTGGAAGTCTCAAATAATAATAATAATAATAATAATAATAATAATAATAATAATTTCAGTCTACTGTGGTATGATATTTTTGAATATTGCTAATCATTGCAAAAATTAAATCTAAAAAGAGCAACAAGGATAGTTTATGAATTTTACTAAACTATTAAAAGATACAAAAATATAATTCAAAGATTTTGTTTTAAAAAAAAAAAAATGTTAAGGTGTAAGCTTAACATTAAAGAGAACAAAAATACATTTTTAATTGAAGGAAATGAAGGAAAAAAATTTTTTTCCTTCATTTTATGAAGGAAAAAAATGCTCTTGGTTAAATCAAAAGATAATTACCTTTCATAATAATCTGATCCCTCTTCTAAACCTGGAAGAATACCAATAAGGAATCCATTTAAGCCAGGCCTTAGTTTTTCTGCAAGAGGCACAAAGTGAGTTTCATATATTGCCAATAATGTAGGTTTAACATTCATTGCTGCATGTCCTAATAAAGGAAACAAGCCTGCACTATATATAAATAATTCTTGACTTAATCTTTTTGTTCCAATGCATTTGAAAATAATGTCGTAAGTTTCCAAAGCTTTGAGATGAACACCACTGGGTAAAGCTGGATGCATGCATTGCGCCAAACGTTTACTGATGATAATTCTTCGTGGAATTACTGAATATTTGATGTTGTTTAATAACACCTGTAAACAAAGAGTAATGTCAAATCAAGATATTTATAGCATAAAAACATAAAATAATGCAATATTAAAAACTGAAAACTGTTTTTTCTACCTGATAAAATAGTCTAATAATTCTACATAAATTAAGGAAAAAGCTTGTGAATAATTTGTTTATTTAAAAAACAGATAAAAATTAAGCCCACATAAAAGGATGAAATTGGAATTTGTTCCTCAACCATTAATCGACAGCTTTCTTTTTCATGGGTATGACCTCCTTGAAACAAAAAAAAATATTGGCAGGCATTAATGTGAGACTACTCTACAAATTTGTGATCCTTGTTGGATATTAATAAAGATGTAACTAGCTTCGGTTATCATCTTGCCATCTGAACAATATTCAGATATTCCTCTTCTTTTTTTTTCCCTTAATATATCAAGGCATCACAGCATGGAATAAAATGTATGCATCCTACCACTTCTAGAGAATGTTAAGTCAACAAAATGATCATCTAGAATCAGAACAGGTACTGTTTCTTTCAGATCTCCAATGCATAGGACATCTTAACAGCTGCTGATTACAAATAAATTTCTATGCTAGAGTTATGCAAAAGTGGATAGCTTTTCTTCAACAGCTTAATGGACATTTTGCTCAAATTCTTTCACAACATGTTTTTGCATCTGTCTTTGTCACATGATGTATCCAGTGTAAAGCATTCATCCAGGTGTCTCAGATCCATTACAACATTCATCTATCATGCTCAGATTTTCCCACAGGTCTTCCATCATCATCAAATTCCTGCCATGTATCCTCAAGGGGTGTACACAATATGATAATACTACATTAAAAAAATTAAATCATTACTAACTTCCTATCTACAATTTTCCTCCAAATCAGTCTATTACTTGTCAAGACTCCAACATTATCAGATCTTTGCACTACCTTACCACAGTCCTGAAGATACTTTCAGGCACAAACTTTGTTTGCTCACACTTGGATAAAGGATTAAACTAAACTTATTATTATCAGATCTTATATTTCTATTGCCTAACACACTTTGTACTGTATCAATCCATCTATATCTTGGTCTTCCTCTGGGTCATTATCCTGTCAACCTGGCTGAGAACACTTGTTTTGTTAATCTTTCCTCGCCCATTCTGTTCAAGTGAACATACCACCTGAGATTAGCTCTGCTAATGCATTCCTGGATGCTGACAATGCCGAGTTCTTTCCTAATATCCTCGTTTTTAATATGACATTGCCATTCATGCCATCTGTTCACACCTATAATCTTTCTCAGGACTCTCATATCTGTGGTCTCTAGTCTTTGGTCAAGTGTTTTACTTCTGACCCAGCTCTCAGATCCATAAGTTAACACTGGTTTGAACACTGTCTTGTATACAGCTAATTTAGTGTTCCAACTAATTTCTCTCTTAGTCCATATGAATTTATTCAACTGACTTCCTACTATACCAGCTTTGTTGATTCTGTTGTCTATTTCCATATTTAATTTACCATCTTCACTAAAATTCTTGCCTAAGTAGCTGAAATGTTTTACTTGTTCAACATGTTCTACATTCACAACGCATTTGAAATTTTTCGGCCTATTTTCATCGTCTTTGTCATTTTATTGCTGACCTTCATACCATATCGATTACAACAGTTATTCAATTTAGTCACGGAATGTTGCAGACTCATAGCAGATTTATTTAGAAGTATAAAATTGTCTGCATAAAGCAAAGCGCTGACATTAACATCTCCAATTTTGATATAGGTTTAATACCACTTTCCTTCATATGATCCATATAGATAATGAATAAAAGAGAGGATAATGTACATCCTTGTCTCACACTGGATTTAACATTAAACCATCTTCCTGTACTTCCTTCAATTCTAACTGCTGATTTACAACTCAAATAAAGACTAAGTATTGCTTGATATAATGCCCCATTGACACCATATAACTGTAGCATATTGAATAGCTTCTCTCTTGGCACCTTGTCATATGCCTTTTCCAGACCAACAAAATGTAAATACAGATCTCTGTTATATTGCCATGATTTCTCGACTATTTGTCGTAAAGTGAAGATCTGATCCTGACAGCCTCTATTTGGCCTGAATCCAGCTTGTTCTTCACCAAGCTTTTCTTCCACAATTCTTCTCAACCGTATCTCAAGTATACTAGCACAAATCTTACCAGGAACTTCAGTAGGGAATTACCTCTGTAATTCTCACATTCAGTTTTATTTCCCTTTTTATATACATGGGTACTATGAGAGCTCTACTTCAATCATCGGGAATTCATCCCTTTGTCCTTCTGAACTATGCAGTGCAGCCACTGTAAGACTTTTATACCACCGTACTTCAGCATTTCTGGTTGAATATCATCTACTTCTGCTGCCTTTCCACATTTCAAGTCTTTGATGGCTTTTTTTACTTCAAGTATGGATATGTATTCCTGACTGTATGCCTGTTGAGTGTTTTTTACCACTGTGCTATCACTGCTTGTTTCGTTTAGTAATTTTTCAAAATAATTACTCCATACTTCAAGGATATCGTTTTCTCCTGTTTTCATGTCACCTTTATCATCTCTAATTCCTTTTACAACACTCTTTCCTCCATTTCCAAGCTTCTTCAACAACCTCCAGAATATTTTGCCACCTTCTTGATATTTATTTTCTATGTTCTTGCCAAAGTCCTCCATGACTTTTGTTTAGCTAGTTTTACACAGTGTTTAGCTTTCTTACTTTTGTCTCTGTATTCTCTAAGAGCACAAGCTGACTTATTTGTCAGGAACTTTTGATATGCTTTCTTCTTTTTCTTCACTGCCTCTTTTACTTCTTGTGTCCGCCATGGAGTTCTGGTTTTTCTCGTCTTCCAGACAATGTCACCACATGCCTCTCTGGCTCAATCAATCAGGGTATTCTTCAAGGTTTGCCACTGAATCTCCAAGGTTTGATTCCTGTTCTCAAACTCTCATTTTTTTTTCAATAATCTTTGTGCATTTTAGTCTACAGGTCACATCTGAGAGCTGCTCAACTTTCTTTTCAATATGAAATTCAATTTTATCCTGCTCAAGACTAAATAGTGATCACTTCCAATTTCAAATCCTCTATACACTCTGGTGTCCTGCATCAGGGAGAAAACATCACTATCAACAATAACATAGTCAATGAGACTTTTCTTATTCCTTGCCTCTTCTCTCCATGTGAATTTGTGCACATTTTTATGTTGGAACATGGTGTTAGTAATAACCAGTCCATGTCCTGAGCAGAAATCCAACAGATATTTGCCATTATTATTAGCTTTGCTCTTTTCTCCAAATTTTCCCAAAATATTTTTGTATATCTCACAATCACTTCCTACTCTGCTATTTAAATCCCCAACAAGGACCAACTTTTTCTTTTTCATTGTGTCAGTAGTTTTCTCTAGAGTCTCAAAAAATTCTTCCACTTCTACCTTAGTAGAGCCTTCTGTGGGACCATAGGCACAAATAAGTTTCATCATCCAGTTCCCCATTCTGATATTTGCCCATATCACTCTGCTTGAGATTTCTTGCCATTCAAGAAGATTAGCCTCATATTTTGTGTTGAATACTATGGCTACTCCTTCTTTTCCTTGATTGTCATTGCCTGAATATAACATTTTGTATTTATTGCTCAGAAAGGTCTCACCAGTTTTTGTCTTTTTTGTTTCAGTCACCCCTATTATATCAATCTGGTACTTATCTAATTCCTCAGCTAGCTCCATTTCTTTGCCATTCAGGCTTCTTATGTTGATAGTACCGATCTTCAACTCTGGTGATATTGAGTTGGGGTATGCTTTAGGGTCTGTTCCAGTAGCTGACTTTTCAATGTTCGTCCTGGTTCCCTGGCAAAAACAACAGGGGCCTTGTTTAACTGGGTGATGCCCCAGCCGGCATGAAATTTTGTCATGTTGTACCATCATTTTGTATATTAGTTTAAGCCAATAAGAATACAATTTGGTCGGCTAAATCCCAAATTGCTAGCTCATCCTCGTTTGTTCAGTATACAGGAAGATACCTAACAGGGTGCACCACGAGAAGGTGAGGATTGGACATTAGGTCAGAAGCCCTGGTCAGTTCTTCGCATTCCTTTAAAGGCTGTGTGGAGGTCTCCTCTCAGTTATACAGCTTTGACTTTTAAGCACCCCCACAGGTCTTCCAACATATATGAAATCTATTCTAGTTGTATTTGTTTCAACAACTAGTCAGCTGTCCTCCAGACAAGACCAAAACACTTGAATTCTTTTATTTCTCATAAATAATGATATGTAGTCTTGAAAACAGGGTTTGTATTTCTTCATGATTTATTCATACAGTTCCGTATTTTGACTCTAGTATGGTTTAAAATCATTCTTAACATAGGCTTTTTTCAAATGTAATAAGTTCTCTGTTATCTCCCTTTATTGTGACCAGGTCTTACAATCTTCATTTCTTGCTGCGAATCACTTGTAAACTGTTAATACTGATTTCTAGGTGTTTAAAATGTACACAAATTCACATGGAAAGAAGAGGCAAGGAACAAGAAAAGCCTCATTGACTATGTTATTGTTGATAGCGATGTTTTCTCACTGGTACAGGACACTAGTGTAAAGAGGATTTGAAATTGGAAGTGATCACCATTTACTCTTGAGAAGGATAAAATTGAATTTCATATTGAAAAGAAGAACGTATAAGAAAGTTTTAAAGTGAATAAATTTGAGCAGCTCTCATATGTGAACTGTAGACTAAAATACACAACATTATGCAAGAAAAAATGAAAGAGTTTGAGAACAAGAACCAAATCTACCTTAGAGATTTAGTGGCAAATTCTGAAGAAAATATTTATTAAAAAATCAGCAAGAGAGGCATGTGGTGAGGTTGTCTACAAGGAAAAAAAATCAGAACTCTGGTGGACACATGAAATTAAAGAAGCAGTGAAGGAAAAGAAGAAAGCATATCAAAAGTTCCTAGCAAATAAATCAGCTTGTTCTTAGAGAATACAGAGACAAATGAAAGAAAGCTAAACACCGTGTAAAACTAACTAAACAAAAGTTATGGGAAGACTTTTATAAGAACATAGAAAAAAAAAATATCAAGAAGGTAGCAAGATATTCTGGAGGTAGTTGATGACACTCCGAAATGGAGGAAAAAGTGCTGTAAAAGGAATTAGAGATGATAAAGGTGACATGAAAACTGAAGGAAAAGATATCTTTGATATATGGAGTAATTACTTCGAAAAATTGTTAAATGAAACAATCAGTGTTTCATTTAGCACTGAAAAAAAAAACACTCAACAGGCATGCAATCAGGAATACATATCCATACTTGAAGTAGAAAAAGCCACCAAAATCCTGAAAGGCAGCTAGAGTAGATGATATTCGACCAGAAATGCTCAAGTATGGAGGTATAACAGTCTAACATTGGCCACACTGCATAGTTCAGAAGGCATGGATAGAGGGACGAATTCCAGATGATTGGAGTAGAGCTCTCATAGTACTCATATATAAAAAGGGAAATAAAACTGAATGTGAGATTTACAGAGGTATTTCTCTATTGAGTGTTCCTGGAAAGATTTATGCAAGTATAATTCAGAAATGGTTGAGAAGGATTGTGGAAGGGAAGCTTGGTGAAGAACAAACTGGATTCAGGCCAAATAGAGGCTGTCAGAAACAGATTTTCACTTTACAACAGTCCGCGCAGTTAGCCTAGGGGCTATGTGCTTCACAACCATGTGCCTGGGGAAGGAGTGTCGTAGTTTCGATTCCCATCGACGACATGAGGAGCTTAAGGATCTTCCTCAGCCATAGCCAAGTTAGCCGGTCTTGGGCATGGACAGCAGTGTTTTTCTCCCAGTTCATCTGGAAGTTTTCATCCCGCAAGCAGGCAAACCGGCCTCATGAACACACACGGATACAGTCAGGAATACTTAAGACAATCACTCCAGCCATAGGTCTAAATTGTCAGATATGCCGGTTCCGAGCCTGGATAAAAATAGGGGAGATTTAGGTGGTGCCGTACCTCCCCCGTAAAAGGGGCTCACGCCCGCTGAATCACCATACGAAATGAATGAATGAACTTTACAACAAAGAGTCGGGAAATCATGAGAATATAACAAAGATCTGTATTTAAGTTTTGTAGATCTGGAAAAAGGAATACAACAAGGTGCCAAGAGAAAACCTATTCAAAATGCTATGGTTGTATGGTGTCAATGGGGCATTATATCAAGCAATACTTAGTCTTTATTTGAGTTGTAAGTCAGCAGTTAGAATTGAAGGGGGTACAGGAAGATCGTTTAATGTTAAATCTGGTGTCAAACAAGGATGTACATTATGCCCTCTGTTATTCATTATCTATATGGATCACATTATGAAGGAAAGCGGTATTAACCTCCCTACTGGCTGAGGTGGATAAAATAGTGAGACCAAACTGCACTTCTTATCCATGTTATTAAATAAGTGTTACAGAATCATATCCAGATTTGGCTGGATATCTATAGCCATCATGGTTGGTTGGGGGTAAACCTGATATCAAAATAACATCTCCAATTTTGATATCAGTACAATTCTGAAAAATTCCCTGATTAAACTGAATAACTGTTGTAATAGATTTGGTATGAAGGTCAGCAATAACAAGGCAAAAACAATGAAAATAGGCAGAAGATGAAAATATCAACTGCATTGTGAATGGAGAGCCTATAGAACTAGTAAAACATTTCAGATACTTAGGTATGATTTTTAGCAAAAATGGTAAATTAAATATGGAAATAGACAACAGAATCAGCAAAGCTGGTGTTGTAGGAACTCAAATAAGTAAATTTATATGGAATAAGAGAGAAATTAGTTAAAATTTCTGAGAGCTGGGTTAGAAATAAAACACTTGACCAAAGACTATAGATCACAGATATGAGGGTTCTAAGAAAGATTAGGGGCATGAACAGATGGCATCAATGACAATATCATATTAAAAATGAGGATACTAGGAAGGAACTTGACATTGTTAGCATCCAGGAATGTATTAGAGCTAATCTCAAGTGGTATGGTCACTTAAACAGAATGAGAAAGGAAAGATTAGTAAAACGAGTGTTTTCTGCTTGGTTGGCAAGAAAAAGACCCAGAGGAAGACCACGATATAGGTGGATTGATACAGTAAAAAGTGCTTTAGAAGACAGAAATATAAGATCTGATAATGTTGGAGTCTTGATAGGTAACAGATGGATTTGGAGGAAAATTGTATTAGTAATGATGTCAGTTTTTCATGTAGTACTCTCATATCCTGTACACCCTTGAGAGTACATATCAGGAATTTGATGATAATGATGATAAGGTGTTTAAAATTACCAACTTATTCAAAAATAAAAGTGGCATTATAGGCAAAGTTGGATTAGACATTATAGATCCTCAGAAGGCATATACACTTAGTCTTTTTCTGGTTTATGACAAGATCTGTAGGCCTAATTAAATTAAATATAGTATGAGAATGTAGTTTAAGGTTAATGATATCAACAGCTTAAGTGAACAGGCTATATTCCACATTCATTGCATTCTCCTTTGTTCATTTAAGTCTCTAATGACTTTCCCTATGATAGAATGAACAGGTTGATGACAGATCATTGCTTTGGCAAAGCTATGATTTTATTTCAAACCTTGATGAATATTTCTTAAGAAAATTTACCTTGTAGAAGGTGTGGCAATTACATATTTGTATCATATTTATTTATATACTTTTAGAATATTTTGAAAAATTTCATTGCCTCCATAGTGTGTTTCAATGAATACTGTCATATACTTGTTTAGAGCCCACAGATACTAGATGCAATTCTTTTTTTCTTAATGTTTTTCTAACAACTGTTTAAATGTGAAAATATGATAAATTGTCTATTTTTCCTTTATTTAAGCCACAGTGATAGTCTCTGATAATGTTTTATGTTACTCCAGCCATTGTGAGATCATTTGCAAACCTATAGTACATTTCGCATGGGCTAAGAATATTTTTGTTCTATTTTTTTTTATCAATTTTATATATTTATTTTTTGTGTTTTTTAAATTAATTTTTACACAGTCCAGAAACTCTGTTCTTGAAACTTTTTAAAGCCACTTCAGGTCTCCAGTAAGCAAGAAGGTGGTCTCACCCTGGGTGATGAAATTCATCTCCCACCTAAAGACAATTACAACATGTCCATGGCTGGATTCAAATCTTGTTTGAAACATATATATTAATTCCATTCCATATCATTGTAGACAGCAGATAGTATCTTGTAGTAAGTATCAGAGGGAGATACCTTGATAGTTAATGGTAATCGCAAGGTCTGTTTAAAAAAAAAAAAAATAGAGCATAAAATGACTGTATTTCACCCATTTGTGAACAAAAGGAATCATCTAGGATTTCCTCTTTTTTTTTTTTTTTTTTTTTTTTTTTTTTTTTTTTTTTTTTTGCCATATTAGCTTGATAATTGATATATTATCAAGCCATTAAGAATTCTGCTCAATTTTTAGAAGCTCTGCTACAAGTTTATTTTTCCTAGCTGTCTTGCTATATTTTTAATATTTTTATAGCATTCTTTACTTGTTATAAATTGTTCCTCAACCATGAGTACTTTTCTTCAGCAATTAATTCTAAATACTGTACATCAGATATCCTTCAGATGATGCTAGTTATTTATTTAAATAAAATCATAAAATACTACTTTAATTATTCAGCAGTTCCTTTTTTTCACAGGTCATTAAACCAACTTGGTCGTCAGCAGTCAGTATTGAAGTTTGTGATTTATATTCTTTAAGTATTCTTAAGTTTATTCCTTAAGTATAGCTTATGGTTTCCTTGTTTCATTAGTCATTCATCTGCCGTTTCTATCACTCTCCTAATTCTAAAAATTACTCTGGTTGCTTTGACTTCTTATTCCTGAAACTTGATTTCCTGCAATCCAACTATTCAAACAGTAGTCATTCTTTCATGACTTTAATATCCACAACTCTCTTTTTAATATCACAACCAGCTATCTTTTCCCAATTCTCTTGACAAAGCTGAAGTATTATCCAGACAATTCTTTTCAATCACAGAACATTCTCAATCTTTTCTTAACTAATTCATTTTCCAGGTACACTGTTGAGCACATCTCTTCTCTCAAACAATAATCTTAAATAAGTTTCATATTTAGTGGAATGCTCTTCCCTGAGCCATTCTAAACCTCATGTCCAATGGCAAGGATTTACTTCCATGGATAGACTTGCTACAATCATGTTAGTGAAGTTATCTATGCTTTCATTTTCACTAAATTAAAATTTCTTCTCCAATATCAAAGTCATGAATTTTTCAAAGACATTTTTGACATTGGTCAGCTCGACTTGCCCAAAAATGATTGGCATCAGTGTGATCTGGTTGTGAGAGAATGGTGTAGTTACAGGGATATAATGTAATGGATATTGCATTTTCAGAGAAGATAGAGGAAATAGAACAAGAGGAGGAGGAGGGGTATTATTAATGATAGGTGAAGAACTTCTACCAACAAAATTAGAAGTTAAGGAAGATTGTAGATCTGAAGGAAATAGTTCATTTGAGGCTGTCTGGTGTGAGATAGAGCCAACAGAACAAAATATATTGTCAGTTGCTGCTACAGACCTAGGGGGGAAACGCAGAAAAGGTCCAGAAGAAGATGTACATGACATGGATTGGCAGATTAGCACGCTGAGTGCAGACCAAGCAATTATCATGAGGGACAACTATGGGGATATAGATTGGAAGGAAGAAAGGACACATGGGAAAATGGAATGTATACAGCTACTAAGGGAAAATTACCTGAAACAGCACGTAATGGAGAGATCAGGGATTTGAGAGTGTTTGGATCTGGTAATAGCATCAAAAAATCTATTTATAACTACAGTAGCAACTCTACTTCCGAAGAGGAAAGTGACCATGGTTTTATTCTGGGAGGTTGCCCAACATGCTGAATTTTCAGTCAAGAATGGGTTTATGAGGAACTACAAAGTAGGCATTTATGATAAACTTAGGAATCAACTTGGAGCAGTACAATGGCATAAAATGCTACATGGAATGAATGTCATCAGTGCATGGAAGAGGTCAGGGATTGTTCGAGCAAGGCAGTATCAGACTACATACACAGGATCCAGAAAATAAATCAAGTAGGGATTAAGTGGATGAGTAGCAATAATAAAGCAGGAGCTGCAAAAAAAAAAAAAAAAGCATTGTGGAATATAAACAAAAAGGTGATCAGCATGCTCATAAGCAATACAAACCACAAGCAAGAAGGGTAAAAAGTATGGCTGCTGTCGTTGTTGTTATGTATCATCCAGTCGTTTTTGACTCTTGTCAATCTTGTGAACAGACTTGTGGAGCAGATTCTTTACTTAGGGAGTTGATGATGAGTGGAATGTGGTGAATGCAGATACAATGAATAAGTTTAAAGCATGGTTTGATGGGCTTTGTGTGTAACAGTGTTTGCCTCCTGCAATGAGTCTTTAGACTCCATGGATGTCTGGTGCTAATAATAATAATAATATCACGACAAAATGACTTAAACAACATATATTGTCAATCATTGAATTTCTTGGTTAATGAAAAAAAAAAGAAGTGCTAAATTCAATTTATAATTCTTTGAAAATTCCCAATGACTTTTCTTGAATTAAAAGCCACTAGTTGGGATCTTTTGCTTACTTACTTTCTTTTTTTTTTTTTTTTAAATCTAAGTGGACAATCTGTACCATTCCTTATTATTTCTACAGAATTTCTCATTGAAAAATTTACAGAGTTCATTGGGCAAGTTTTTTAATCCTCCACCTTCAGAACTAGTCATCTTATTCTTTGATTCTCAGCAAATAAATTTATCAGAGTTAAAAAATTTCTTAACCTCCCTACTGGCCAATGTGGATGAAACAGTGACACCAAATTGCACTTCTTATCCATGTTATTCAATGGGTTTTGAAGATTCGTATCCAGATTTATCTCGACGTCATGGCCAGTTGGGGGGGGTTAATTAAGAGACAGAAAATATTATTATTGTTGTTGTTGTTGTTCCGGGCAACTCCAAGGAGTCGACAGACTCATTGAGGGAGGCCCTAACATCATGTCAAGAACAACTATTCGACATTCACACGGTATCTATCATACCTTGCCTTGAACTCATTCACGGTCGTAGCACCCACAACAGACTCTGGAAGCTTATTCCACTCATTCACTACTCTCCAAGTAAAAAACCTAGCTCTAACACCTTTGTCAACCACGCTCTTGCCCAGCTTCCATTCATGGCCCCTAGTCCTCCCACCACCAGTCATATTTTCAAAAATATCTTCTGGAGCAAACTTATAGAAACCCTTCAGTAATTTGAATGTCTCAATCATATCACCCCTCCTTCGCCTATTGACCAATTTCTGCAACCCACAAATCTTCAACCTATTCTCATAAGGTTCATTCCACAGACCTGCTATCATCTTGGTCACTCGTCTCTGAATCCTCTCCACTTCCTCCCCATCACGAAGAAACCCTGGTGCCCATAACTGGGCACAGCAGTCCAGATGAGGTCTTATCACGGCTCGATACAGAAGAACAACAACTTGTTTGTCTCTGCGTGTTAAAGTATTTTTTAGAAGCCAAGTGATTTGGTGAGCTGTTTAGTCACTTTTGCAATGTGCCCCCTAATCTTCAATTCCCTATCCACCAACAGTCCCAAATCCCTGTCCTCATCAATCTCCTGGAGTATGGTTCCACCAATGCGATATACTGCTGCTATTCTTTTCACCCCAAAGTGCATAACCTTACACTTTGGCACATTAAATTGACATCCATTTTTCCTAGCCCAGTCCTCCAAACTATCCAAATCATCCTGTAAAATTTTGACATCCTGTGCACTCATAATTGCTCTACCCAACTTTGCATCATCAGCAAACAAGTGAACACTTCCTCTCAAATCCTTTCCTATACCATTGATGAACAAATTGAAAAGCAGTGGTCCAAGAACAGAGCCCTGTGGCACTCAACTAGTCACAAGCCGTCTTTCAGACTTCACTCCTGAATAAACCACTCTCTGGTATCTCTCCTTCAACCACCCTCCTATCCATCTCACCAACCCTATATCTATCCCCATCTGCTCCAGTTTACTGCTTAGGGTTCTATGTGGTAGCCAAGGCTTTTGATAGGATAGGGGTAATGGGTTTACAGTAGCATTACTGTAAACCCATTACCCCTATCCAGTTCAGTCGTCACTGTGTTATAAAACGTGAGCAAGTTTCTGAGGCATGATCTACCCTTCACAAAACCATGCTGTCCTCCATACAATATCCCATTTTCATCTATCCAATCCTGTATTCTTTTCTTGACTAATTTCTCTAAGACCTTGACAATGATTCCTGATATGCTAATCGGTCGGTAATTTACAACAGCAGTCTTGGAACCACCTTTATACAGTGGAACGATTTTCCCCTCTTTCCACCCCCTCAGGACTAACCCAGACCCGAGACTCAAATTAAACAAAATGGTCAAGGGTACTGACAATTCTTTAGCTGCTTCTCGTACAACACGAGCTGGTATACCATCCAATCCCAGGGATGTATTCACATTGAGGTTATGCAATGGACTACTCACCTCCACTTCATTCACCACAATTCCCGTATAATCTACTGGTACATTCGTTTCTGCAATGTCACCACCTGGATGATATATTCTTGCAAAGTGCTCACTCAGTAACTCAACTATATCAACTGATTCAGTTACCTCCCTACCATCGGCTTTCTTTAAAATCATTCTGCCATGTATATTTTTCCTTTTACTTGCTACATATCTAAAAAACTGTTTAGGATTCTCTTTAGCCGCCTGCATGGCCAATGTTCTTTCATAATCCTTTTTTGCTTTTCTTACCACACTCGTTACCCTTCTGGCCTGCGCTTTATACCGTTCGTGTGCCTGCCGGTCACCTTTCTCCTTAAATTCCTTCCATAGTTGTTTCTTTTTTTGCAGCTCAAGCTTAATGGTGTTATTCATCCATTTAACCCCTAGTTGATTTATTATTCGGACTCTAGGTATACAGTCAGTCATTGCTTCATGCAAACACTTCTTAACTATCTCCCATGCACTATCGACTTCTAGTCCTTGCAGTTGTACATGCCATGGCACTGAACCAATCAAACTCCTAAGCTTGTCATACTTTCCAGCCAGATAATTCCACATGCAACCTGTCGTAATTGAAAATTCTACACCTTTAGCCACCTCCCAAGTCAAGACCCTACTATCACTCTCACCGATTGGTGGCAATGTGGTCATATTTGTTACAGCCAAATCCTCAGATGTAATTACTAGGTCAAGCACTCTCTGACCCCTAGTATTTTCCATTACATGCTGTCGCAGATAGTTATCCCTTAATAACCGCATAAATCCAATTCCTTCCTCCTGTGTGTCCTCTCCTCACTCCAATCAATGCGACCATAGTTGAAATCTCCCATAGTAATCACCCTCCTTCCACTCATTTCTTCTATTTGCTTGTGCATACTGTTATCACCATCTTTTCCATCACCTGGTCTATAGCAGCACCCAATTGTATATTTAGTTCTGCTAGCCACAATCTCACACCAAATGGCCTCAAATGTGCTCTTTTCTCTATCCTGCAATTCAACTTCTATTCTCCTTGGCTGCAGCTCATCAGCTATCATCAACAATACTTCTCCCCCCATTTTATTCTCCCTGTCATTCCTGAACACACTATACCCATCACATTCAATCCCACTAGCTATATCATCTACAGTCAGCCATGTTTCGCTAATACCAATAACCTGTGGTATGGAAGTGCCAACCATGGCCAAAAACTCTTCCTTCTTGTTCCAATACTCCTAGCATTAGTTTACATGAATTTAAGACCCCCATTAGCCCCAACCCTACCTTGATGCCTTATATTAACTATCCCACTCTGATTTGTTGTCCTTATTTGCTCGGGCATATTATATTCATTCTTACATTCAACTGCCTCCCTAAGGACTGTATATCTATCCCCCCCCCTAATAAATCTAGTTTACCTGAATTTGCAAATCTACCACATTCAGCAACACTTTCTCAAGTTTTCTTACACCGTAACCATTCAAATGCAAGCCATCCATCTTATATAGATCCTTTCGCCCATCGAACTCACTCCACACATCCACAAATTCCACACCACTCGTCATACATAACCCACGCATAAAGTCATTCGCAATTATGGCCCTCCTTTTAAACATTTCACTGTCATACCGTGGCAAAAGACTAATCATTCTAACTCTCTCACTCTTTTCTTTTGCTACCTCAAACAATTCATTCAGGTCTTCTATCATTTCCATTTTGTCTCCTTTCAAATCATTCGTACCTGCCACAACAATCATTTCTTTCACCCTTTCCTTTTGCTCTCTAATAGACTCAGTTACATCCTTTATGGTCGCACCAGGTTGGTACGATTTTGTCAAATCCTCTACTATCACACCTCATACTAACGAGTCTCCATACAACACTATCCTTCATTTTGTTCATGTTCACACTCATACGTCTATTTTTCCTGTCATACTTTTTATTATTGGCTAGTTCATTCAGTCGACTTTTGCTCATACGCTCTAGCTGCTGTTTTGCCCTTTGTATCACACCATTCAACAACGCGATCTCACTCATTGCATCTATCTCATCTTTTTTATTCTCAGTAAAACCATTAATACTATCATTCATACTTTCTACATTCACACTCTCACAATTCTCTGGTACAACCTTGCCGTTTCTTGTCATATCCCTATTTTCTTCATGTGGCAATGTGGTCATATTTGTTATAGCCAAATCCTCAGATGTAATTACTAGGTCAAGCACTCTCTGACCCCCTAGTATTTTCCATTACATGCTGTCGCAGATAGTTATCCTTAGGACTAAGCATCTCACCATGTTTTACTCGGTGACATGAACTTCAGTCCCGTAAGTATCTGTTAATATTTCAATTGATTACATGTTAATTCAAGAATTTTTGCAGCATGCAGATAAATATCATTGAGATCAATGCTAGAGAACTCAAAATTACAAAATTATTCATTACATGAGAGAAGTATTTTGGTTGTGAGCCTATTTTAATATATCTGTTACAAAAAAAAAAAAAAAAATCATGCAATGTTCTTGTCACAATGACTTAATTATCTAAATACAATTATTTTGTGCATAATGACGATTATATTCCATATGTATAAGAGATATAATCAATTCTTACTTTATTGAGTTTTCCAAGTGCAGAAATCAAATCAGCCCATTCACTCGTGTATTCAAAGCTTTTCAATGCCTTATCAATCGCAGACACATATGACCGGTACCTTGGATCACCCAGCAGCTCATATTCTTCCATAGCAATACTTGTCATTCTTTAAAAATATATATTCCACTTGCAATAAAACATAATAAAGAAAATTCACTGAAACATAAAAAAAAAGTCATAAATATGATTAAATGCTAAATAAGTACTAAGAATACATGAACAGGAATTCATTAAAATTTAACTTCTAGCAATTAAAGGAATATTATTACAAATCATAATGATAACCCAGAATGCAACATACTCCTCACCTGTGGGGTATGCTAGTTTCTGTGCCATAGTATCAGTTATTGGATGGGAAGGATACTGACAGTGTGTGGGAAGTGTAAAAAAAAATACTTAAATAATGTGATATGTGTCCCTACAGTTCGAAAAATAAATAGAGTAGGAGTAAAATGATTGTGTAATAAGCAAGAGATTCATAATAAAAAGATGATGCAGAAGGAATATTGTGTGCATAAGGATGATGTCAGTTATGATAATTATAAGCAGCAGGCCAGAAGAGTCACAAATATACAGATAGATAAGTCTGTGTATGAAAATAAACTGGCTCTGCAAGTTAAAGACAACCCACAAGAATACTATCATTATGCTGTAAGTAAAAGAAAGAATGAATTTGAAAGAATAACTCTACTGAATGCAGATGGTATACAGGTGATTGATGCAGAAGAGGTTGTTCAACTAATGAGTGCCCATTTTTCTAAAAGCTATCACAACCTGTTGTATGCGATATTGAGTTCACTGCTACCTCTTCACCTTATGAGAAAACTCATGTGGATGAGGAGAAAGTACTAGAGCTGTTGCACAAACTGAATAAGAATTCTGCAATAGCAACTGATGGAATATCAGAACGGATGCTAAAAGGGTACTCAACTGAACTGGCTATTCCTTTGACCAGGCTATATAATTTGAGTCTCAGAACAGGGAAGATTCCACAGGAGTGGAAAGAATGTATAGTAATCCCAATGCACAAGGTTGGCGCAAAGACTGATGTATCCAACTATCAACTAATTAGTATCTCAGGAGTGGTGGTGAAAATTTTGGAAAAGTTGGTTATGGCTTGCATTCAGAAATGGGTTGACAGAGAATCTCCATTTTGCAGTGGAGAGCATGGGTTTTACTAAGGGAGGGTGAGGTTTCAGCAACTTGCTCACATTCTATAATAGTGTTACTATTGAGTTAAAGAAGGGGAATGGATACACCATGATATTTTTGGATTTTGATAAGGCTTTTGACAGAATACAGCACAGAATACTGTTGCATAAATTAGAGAACATGATATTGGATTATAAACTTTGGCTTGGATAAGAGGATGGTTGACTGACAGATATCAAAAAGTGGTATATGGGGGGGGGGGATCTACAAGATTCATGGTAACCAGTGGTGTGCCTTAAGGATCTGTCCTTGGTTCACTGTTTTTCAATCTGCACATTAATGACATTGGGAAGGATTTGACATGGAACATACAGCTATTTGCTGATGATGAAAAGACAGGAGGTAGGGTAATCAGGGGTGCTACTGATATGCAGCACTTGTAGAATGATTTGAACAGTCTGGAATTGTGGGCTGGTGAAAATAGCTGTCATTTCAATGTTAATAAATGTAAAGTCATGCACTTTGGTGTGATTAGATATCCAATGTCATATTATATTGGTGGGATTATACTTGAATAAACTGATGAGGCTAGGATTCTTGGAGTTTTTAGTAGACAGGAAGTTAAGTTCAAGGGTCATATAGCAAATTTGTAAATACAACTCAGAGAACAATGGTAATGCTGAAACGAACCTTGATATGTAAAGATAAGGAAGTAATTCTACCTCTTTACAAGGCCTTACTTGGACTATTGCGTACAGGTCTGGGTCTCCTGGTTTCCATGGTATTCTGATACAGTGGGGAATGTCAAAAATGATATCATGATTGTGGAATACAGATTATGAAGACAAATTGAGAATTTGTAGGCTGCAGGCATTAACAAACAGGAGAAAGAGGGGGTTGATATGATTGAGAATTACAAACTTCAGAAAGAGTTATACAGAATTTCAGTAGATGGAATTTTTCTTATGGAGGGTGAGGAAAGAATTCAAGAGCATCCATGAAAGTTGAGAATGAATGCTGTCAAGAAGGGGGGGGTTAGGACTAGATTTTTCTCTCATAGAGTAGTGCACGACTGGAATGGATTGCCATTAGATGTATATATTGCCATCAGATGTTGTGTGTGCAAGTAGCGTGAATGAATTCAAGAACAGGTATGACAGCTGGTGCTAATAGTATGACTTCCCTCGATGACTTCTTGACTACCTGGAGGTCTCTCTTAATAATAATAAAATCCATCTGGATGACTTTGCTGTAATAAAGATGAAAATGAAAGGCATGATTATTCACCATCATCAAAATCCTCATATATACCTTCAAGGAGTGTAAAGGATACAAAGATAGTACTGCATGAAAAGTTTCTATTATTGCTAGCTTCCTACAAACAATTTTCCTTCAAATCAGTCTGCAATCTGTAAGAAATTCAATATTATTAGATCTTATATTTCAACCTGTAAGTATCTATTAATATTTCAAGACCACCAAGGTCTTGGTCTTCCTCTGTCTTTTTTCAGCCAACCTGACATTCTGTTTAAGTGAAATCCTCCTGAGATGAGATCTGCTCCCCACATTCCTGAATGCTAACAATGTCAAGTGTCACTTCCCTCATTTTTCTTAGAAATATTGTATCTTTGGTTTCCAGTCTCTGACAAACACTATTTCTAACCCAGATCTCTGATCCATAAGTTAAGATTGGTTTGAACATATCCTATATATTGCTACTCTGGGGTTCTGACCAAGTTCTTTCTTACTGCATATAAATTTTTCTCTTGAATCCCTGGGTTTGCTTATTCTGTTGTCCATTGGTTATGATGAAATTCCATATTTAATGTGTCGCTTTCACTAAAAATTGTAGTTAAATAGCTGAAATATTTTAACCGTTCCATGTCCTATTCAGAATGTAGTTGATATTTTCAATGTTCCTACATATATTCATACTCTGCATTTTTATTATGGATTTTCATACCAAATTTGTTACAGATGCTATTAAATTTATATAAGGAATCTTGCAAACATTGCACTAGATTTATTTAAGAATATAATGTTATCTTTATAAAGTAAACAGCTTGTTTCCACATCTGACCTTACATCAAACTATCTTCCTCAACTCCTTCAATTCTAACTGCCAATTTACAATTCAAATATAGATTTGAATTGTAAATTGTAAATATTATGATGCAAAAATTGGAGATGAGGAATCAGTAGAAGTGGCCTTATAGGGAGGCTTGAATAGACTGTATGATAGGATGACCAGAGGTCCCTTCACTAAATGCGATGCTAATTGTCCCTTTTTATTAACTTTAGTCCCGTTTAGTCCCTTTTTTGAATTCGTGGCATGACTTTATTCTTGTATGTTTGAATATAGAAAGGATAATGTCTCTGCAAGTGACATGTGATAGCTTGAGATTGAAAACATGCATGCTATGACAATTATCAACTGTTATAAATGCAATCTCTCTGTGATAGGACGAAAATGCTGTAACCAGTGACAGCACTGCTGCATCCGGGCAGTAACAAGGTTACTTTGTCTACTATACCACTGTTTTGTGCTTCTTATGCTGGTCTGTTAGTAATCGTTAACATTAAAGCGAGTATATATTGTGAGTGGTGATATTTCACCCAGATTTTATCATGCCAAAAAGGAAGTGCAGGTTCACTCAGAGTTTAAAGAAGAATATCCCTTCTTGAAAGACGATGAAACAACAAACAAGTTGCAATGTACTGTGTGTGTCATTCAGTTTTTTCAATTGAACATGGAGGCCATTCTGATATAAAACAGCATTTTACGAAGCAAACACATAAATTGGCAGCCGCTGCTCGCAGTTCAAATCAAGATGTTACATCATTTTTCAAGAAAAATTCAAAAAGGGAAATTAATTGATAAATGTCTTGCAGCTCAAGAAGATTTGTTTGTGTTTCAAATAAACTTTCTTGAGCTGAAAGACATTAACTTTCGTTAAATATTATCAGTGAAACATAACCTTTCTTTGAGGTCAATGGACAGCACCTCTGCAATAGTGAGAAATTTATTTCAAAAGAAATTTACATGTGGGCGAGCAAAGTGCCAATCAATTTCAGTGAATGTCCTGGCACCTCACGCAATGCAAGAAATAGCAATTGAATTGAAACAAGCCAAATATATGTCAGTTATGGTAGACACACCAAACCACAGAGATTTGAAGTTGGTGCCTGTCCTTATTAGGTACTTCATCCCAAATAAAGGTATTCAGGTTAAAGCGATAGATTTTCAGAACATAACAGGAGAAACAGCAGAACTGCTTGCAAATCATATATTGGATATTCTGCAGAAACAGCAGCTGACTGAGAAAATTATTGCATTTTCTGCAGATAACTGCAATACCAACTTAGGTGGATACAAACAAGGTGGTTCCAACAATGTATTTTCAAGACTCAACAAAGGGTTAAAAAATGAACATTCATGCTACTGGCTTCAAATGCTTCAACACCAAGACTGTGGAAGCAATAACCGTGATGAAGACACACTTTGACATTTCGTGCTCTGACTTTTATGAGTGCATCTTGAAAGAACCAACACATGGAAGAAATAATGTCTTCATATAAATATAATAATAATGATAATGCTGATACTCCATAATTATAATGCACACTTCAGTCCTGTGTACTGTAATTATATTTATATGTTATTCCATTTTTATGCAAAGCATACCAGAAGTGACCCATTTTTGTCCCTTTTTTAAACTGCTGTAAAATTCAAAATGTCCCTTTTTTTGTTTTGAAAATCTAGTCACCCTACTGTATCAGTGGGCAACAGTATTATTATTATTACAGGCGACTCCAAGGAGTCCTTAAACTCATTGAGGGAGGCCCTAAACATCATATCCATCACAACTATTCAACATTCACACAGTATCTATCATACTTTGCCTTGAACTCATTCACTGTCATAGCACCCACAACAGACTCTGGCAGCTTATTCCATTCACTCACCACTCTAAAAGTAAAGAACCCAGCTCTAACACCCCTGCTAACCACACTCTTGCCCAGCTTCCATAGGTGTCCCCTAGTTCTCCCACCACCAGTCCTGATCTCAAAAATATCCTCTGAATTAATCCTATAGAATCCCTTTAGCAATTTGAATGTCTCAATCATATCTCCCCTCCTCCGCCTATCAACTAGTTTCTGCAACCCACAAATCTTCAACCTGTTCTCATAAGGTTCATTCCATAGGCCTGCTATCATCTTGGTCACTTGCCTCTGGATCCTCTCAACCTCCTCCCCATCAAGAAGAAACCTAGGTGACCAAATCTGGACACAGTAGTAAGATGGGGGTCTTATCAAGGCTCGATACAGAGGAACAATAATTTGATTGTCTCTGCTCGTCAAAGTATTCTTCAGCATCCAAGTGATTTGATGAGATGATTTAGCCACTTTTGCAATGTGCCCCCTACACTTCAACTCCCTATTCACCAATACTCCCAAGTCCCTGGTCTCATCAATCTCCTGGAGTAGTACAGTTCCACCAATGTGATATGCTGCTGCTGCTAATCTTTTCACCCCAAAATGCATAACCTTACATTTTGCCACATTAAAATGACATCCATTCTCCTTAGCCCAGACCTCCAATTTATCCAAATCAGCCTGCAAAATTTTGACATCTTCTGCATTCACTATTGCCCTACCCAACTTTGCATCATCAGCAAAGAAATGAACTGTTCCTCTCAGATCCTTCCCTATATCGTTAATGAACAAAATAAACAGAAGTGGCTCAAGAACAGAACCCTGCAGCACACCACTAGTCACAGGCAGTCTTTTGGACTCTACTCCTGAGTAAACTACTCTCTGATATCTCTCCATCAACCAGCCTTCTATCGATCCCACTAACCCTATATCCATTCCCATATGTTGCAGTTTACGGATTAGAATTCCATGTGGTATCGTGTCAAAGGCCTTAGCCAGGTCCAGCAGTATCGCTGTAAACCCATTATCCTTATCCAGTTCAGTCATCACTGTGTTATAAAATGTGAGCAAGTTACTGAGGCATGATCTACCCTTCACAAAACTATGCTGTCCCCTATACAGTATCTCATTTTCATCAATCCATTCCTGTATTTTTCCCTTCAACTTATTCTCCAAGACCTTGACAACAACTCCTGATATGCTGATCAGTCAGTAATTTACAACAGTAGTCTTGGATCCTTCTTTATGCAGTGGAACTATTTTCCCCTCTTTCCACTCCTTCGGGACTAAACCAGACCCGAGACTCAGATTAAACAATATGGTCAAGGGTACTGACAATTCTTTAGCCACTTCATGTAAGAGTCGTGCTGGTATACCATCCAATCTCACAGATGTATTCACATTAAGGTTCTGTAATAGACTATTCACCTCCACTTCATTCACCACAATTCCCGTATAAGCTAATGTAGCCTTCAATGTCACCACCTGGATGATATACTCTTGCAAAGTGCTCACTCAGTAATTCCACTATATCGACTGATTCAGTGACCTCCCTACCATTGGCATTCCTAAAAATTATTCTGCTGTGTACAATTTTTCTTTTACTTGCAGCATATTGAAAGAACTGTTTGGGATTCTCTTTAGCTTGCATGGCTAATTTCCTCTCATAATCTGCTTTTGCTTTTCTTACCACACTCTTTACCCTTCTGGCCTGCACTTTATACCATTCATGTGCCTGCCGGTCACCTTTCTAATTAAATTCCCTCTTCATAGTTGTTTTTTTTTTTTTTTTGCAACTCAAGCTTAATGGTGTTATTCATCCATTTAACCCCTACTTGATTTACTATTCGGACTCTAAGCATACAGCCAGCCATAACCTCCTGCAAATGCTCCTTGACCTCTTCCCATGCCCTATCAACATCCAGTACAACTTGCAGTTTTACATGCCATGGCACTGAACCAAGCAATCTCCTAAGCTTGTCATTCTTGCCAGCACGGTAATTCCACCTCAATCTCACACCAAATAGCTTCAAATGAGATCTTTTCACTATCCTGCAATACAACTTTTATTCTCCTTGGCTGCAGTTCATCAGCTATCATCAATAACACTCCTATCCCCATTTTATTCTCTCTGTCCCTACTGAACACACTATACCCAACACATTCTATCCCACTAACTATATCATCTTCTGTCAGCCATGTTTCACTAATGCCAATAACCTGCGGCCAGGAAGAGCCAACCAAGGCCAAAAATTCTTCCTTCTTGTTCCTAATACTCCTGGCATTAGTATACATGAAATGCAGAGGTTCATTTGTCTCACCCCTATCTTGATGCATTATACTAACTATCCCATTCTGATTTCTTGTCTTTGTACTGGCTCAGGCGCATTATATACATTCTTACACTCAACTGCCTCACTGATGTCTGCATATCCACTTCCTCCCCCTCCTTAATAGTTCTAGTTTTTCAGTATGGAATTGACAGTATGGAACAGTCAATTCAATGCTGCCAAGTGTAAGGTTCTGAAATTTGGTAGGTAACAATGGGATGCATAGTATACACTTGGTAGAGAAATTTTGGAGGAAGTTGACGAGATAAGAGACCTTGGAGTGGTGGTGGGCAAGGATCTCAAATTCAGAGGTCATATTGCACAAGTTGTGAAGACATCACATGAGATTATGGCATTAATGTGGAAGACCTTAACTTGTAAAAATAAAGCGATTCTGGTTCCATTATATAAGGCCTTGTATGGATTATTGTGTACAGATTTGGTCCCCTGGTTTTCATGGTGATGAGGGTATATTGGAAAGGGTCCAGAAAAGACCGAGGTCATAACTGATCTTTCGGATATGGGATATAAAGGCAGATTGAGGGAATGCAGTTTGCAAAGCCTTGTGAATAGAAGGAAGAGAGGGTTGTTACCAGGTTGGTAGGTTAAGATGGAAGAAACTTCTCATAGAATGAGGAAAGGGAAGGTAGAACAAGGGGACATACATGAAAGTTGTATAAGGAAGGTTTGAGCAGGGAATAAGAAGTAGCTTCTTTGCATGGAGAGTGGTTGGTCAGTGGAATGCTTTGACTGATATTGTGGAGAATGCAGATACATTGAATGAATTTAAAGCACAGTTTGATGAGCTTTGTGTATAACAGCATTTGCCTCCTATGATGATTCTGGACTCTATAGAGGTCTGGTGTTGTTAATAATAATAATAATTTCATTTCAGTCATTTGTATCTGCCAGAAAACTAAAAGTGATGGTAGTGCCTTGATACAAGCTCACCTGGAGTACTGTGTGCAGATTTCATTTCCTGGGTTACAAACAGATGAAGACGCTGTAGAAAGGCTGCAAAGAATTACAAAATGCTATCAGTAGATTACCCAAAAAGATTAAGAGCATGTGAAAACTGCAAACACTGGTAGACAGGAGAAAGCGAGATGATATGATAGAAATCTATAAACTTGTGAAAGGGTGTTGGTGGATATTGGCTGATGAAATTTTTCATTATATGGAAGGTGAGAAGAGGACAAGGAAAGGGGGGGGGGATCTGTGGAAGCTAAGTTTTTGTGTGGTTAGGAAGGGCATGAGAACGAGTTTTCTCTCACAGAACTGAGTGAGTGAGTGGAACAGTTTGCCTGTTTAAGTAATGAGTTTAAACTCACTCAATCTAGAATGAGTGAGTTTAAGAGAAGATATAACAGGTGATGTGTGGTCAGTCCTTGACTCCTTGGAGGTCTCTGATGATGATAATAAAGTTTACATGAAACACTAAGAAGGAAATTCCTCTACTATTTTGCACACAGCCGTATTTCTCATTTTATAGGTGATTGGTAGAGAGCTCTCATAATACTCATCTAGAAACTGCCCTTATGAATTGTCCAGTGCAGCTACTTTGAAAATTTTATACTCTCATAGTTGAGCATTTCTAATTAAATATCATTTTCTCCATCTGTCTTTCCGCTTTTCAGGTTTTTAATGACTTTTTCTATGTTGAATATTGATATGCCCACCTGTTTGCATTCATACTTAATATTATGCATCCCTGTTCTGTCTGATTGTTTCATTTAGAAATCTTTCAAAGTAATCAAATCAAACACCAAGAACATCTTCAGTTTTCATGTCAACTTCATCACCTTTAATTCCTTTAACAACACTCTTTTCTTCATTTGTAAGATTTTTCAATTTTGCCACATTCCTGATATTTACATTCTATATTCTTACCAAAGCCTTATCATGAGTTCTGTTTAGCTACTATCACACAATGCCCTGCTTTCTTACATTTTTCTCTCTGTTCTCTCAGAGCAAGTGCTGACTTATTTACAATGAACTTTCAATATGCTGTCTTCTTTTCCATGTTTGCCTCTTCAACTTCATGATTCCAGGAGTTCTGTTTTCTTTATCTTGGTAGACAACTTCACCACCAGCCTCTCTGGTTGAACCGATTAAAGTTATTTTCAGGGGTCTACTACTGAATCTTCAAGGTTTGGTTCTTGCTTTCAAACTCATTCATGACTAAGGAGAAGACATTCCATAATACAGGTTGATTATAATTAAAGTTCACATTTCAAAAGACTGTAACTAGGTAACTACTCAGCAGAATGATTTAATATTTAACATGATGATGTGTGCAGTGATGCAAAACTTTATTTTGCACAAAAACCAACATTAGTTCTAAAGGTTGCCACTAGGGAAATACATGGCACTGCAATACACATAAATTATGTATGATACTCCTAGTATGCAATGAAACGGTGAGACCATACCATTTATGCAAATATCAAATGTCTCCAATGACGTATGCTTTGAAAGAAGCTTTAATAAAAGCAGGTAGCTGCAGAATGCTTCAATTCATTGCCTGTGAGCAGAGAACATGTTAAAACACAATGTCACTCTTAGTGAAGGATCACACACTTCTCATTAAGTTGTTTTATCAAAATAACAGCTGTGCCTTGACAGCAGCATTGTGCAAGTTCAGGACATTAAAGGGATTAAAAATGGGTCCTATGACTGCAAATGGTTTACACAAAATGGTCTGGAAATTTGAAGAGATAGGTTCCTTAGATGTCAAACCTGGCAGACAATGAAGGAAGTAGCACAGTGTTAGAGGAAGGAAGGATGGCAAATGTTGTAAAAAGCAGCAGCGCATAGCATATTGCACAGGCTTTAGGCAAACCTGTAAAAGCACAGTTCACAAAGCAAATTCTACACTGTTATCCTTACAAGATTTTCTACTTTCAGCAATTGCTTAACCCTGACTAGGGTGCATGAGAAACATTTGCCCTGCAGTTTCTTGCTCAGAATGAACTAGACGACAACCAGTCATGGAACATTTTCTAGACTGACAAAGTTCATTTCCATCTGGACAGTGCTGTGAAATGCATAACTGCAGAATTTGGGCAACTGCAAACCTACACATCCTGCAACAGATTCCGCTACATTCCCTGAAGGTCACCGTTTAATGTGGTTTTACAGCAGAATTCATTATCAGACCTTTCTTTTTCAAGGTGCTCGGTCCTGCTGGCTCGTTACTGCACTGTTAATGGCCACAATATACATCTCTCTTAGTCAATCAGGTGATTCCAATACTTCAACAGTGCCTGGATTCAACAGTTTTTATGCAGGATGGTGCTCCTCCTCACACTGCTACCCATGTCAAGCGATTGCTTCAGACACATTTTACTGAGGTCAGAATCATAAATGGCATTTTTGTACAACATGGCCTGTGAGCTCATTGGATCTAAACCCCTGAAATGTTTGGCTGTGGGAACATCTCAAAGATGCTGTCTATCGCAGACACGTGAACCTTAGTGAACCTCAAGACCAGCATTACATGCCATATCCACATTTTGAGTGAAACTCTACTTTCTGTGATTGAGCATGTGATTTCGCGATTTCAGAACACTGTCGACAACGGAGGATAGCATATCGAACATGTTGTTGCATAACCACACAATGAGCATGTGTGCCCCCCCTACATTTTGTGACATTTTGAATTACTTACTATGGTATTGCAGTGCCATGTATCACCCTAGTGGCAACTTTTAGAACTAATGTGTTGGTTGGTTTTTGCACAAAATAAAATTCAATTGCCACACACGTTGTCATGTTAAATATTGAATCATTCTGATGAGTAATTACCCAGTTACAGACTTTTGAAATGTGAACTTTAATTATAATCACCCTGTATAATAATATATAATGCCTCCACAGCCCAGGTCTTTTCCAATTGAAAGGCACAATGTGTGCCTTTCAATTGGAAAAGACCTGGATTCGATTCTTGTCCTGATGAGAAGAATCTTTATATGGACTTTTTGAACTGAAGGTGAGTTAGCTGATCTCATATAGAAGTAGTAGGATTCTTAACTCCAGGAAACTCAGGTTTCATCCCATGTACAAGCAAATCGTCCATGAGAACACATGCAATTTACAAAAAATACTGATGTTGTGGTGGTGATGATGATGATGATAGACAGTAGATAGCACTGGTGCTGTATTGCCACTGCATGTAGGTGAAGAATTAAGTAGTGGGGGAAATGGAGAGATGTGTATAGCAGAGTAGAGTGGGTTGCCCTCCAGCGATGAGTCCTTGGAGGTGTCACTCAATAATAAGAAGAAGAATTTTGATCTGAATTAGCATGAGGAAAGGTTACCTCAACAGTCTATATGGAAGAAGAACTAGTTAAAAAAGGATCAAGTGTGTTGAGTGTGGAGGGGATTGTCAGAAATTCTAGTTGGTAAATAAATAATTTGCTTGCAGTCAATGCTTACAGCAAAACTTCAGCTGCTTGATTAGTAGAATTTGAATACAAAAGCCAGCTGGAGTTGTGAACATCAAAATCACTGCTGAAGATGTCCTCACTGTTAGGGTAGTTAGACTGTAGGAAATCAAGCTTCAAGAATAAGAATTCAAAGAGATCAGAATGACCTTCAGAAATGAGGAAACGATTGAAACAGCAGGACAATACATAATGAATGAAGGAAATCTTAATTGACAGAAGTCAAAAAAGGGAAGATTCAAGATTAGATATCCTCTGGCAAGGCTTGGATTGCATAAAAGCACAGGTACCACTCTAGTAGTGAAAAGGATTGTAGACGATGCAGTTTGGACAATTAACATAGCATATAGTTATTATGGCAGTAATTTGATGTCTACTCAAAAACAAGCATGTAGATCTGGTTATCCTGTAGGTAATTGGTAATGGTGCACATCATTTAGGATGGTGTTTATACCACGAAAGTTGGTGAAGTAAAAGTAAACAAATTTTTTTAAAGTGTTTTAAATTTTAGGTAAATTTTTTGAGGGTAGCTTTTTTTATTTTTTTTATTTTAACTGCAGTGATGCTATATTTATTTAGGTTTACTGTCATGTTAGCATTTCAGAAAGGAGGAGAAAGAGAGAAGGGAAATATACTCTGTTATAATCCTAGTGAAAATCTGATCTTGACAATTCTATTTGGCCTGAATCTAGCTTGTTCTTCTCCAAGTTTCTCTTACATAATTTTTCTCAGCTTCTTCTCAAATACTCTTGCATAAATCTTACCAGGAGCATTAAGAGTAGAGAAAGTCTTCTGTAATTCTCACATTCAGCTTTATTTTTTTTTTTTTTTTATAGAAGGGAAAATATGGGCACTCTACTCCAATGACCTGGAATTCAACTTTCTGACCAGGCACTCTGAATTATGCAGAATGCCTGGTTAGCCACTGCAAAACTTTTATACCTCCATATTTAAACGTTTCTGGTCAGATATCATTTAACTCTAGCTTTCTTTCCACATTTCAGGTTTTTGATAGCTTTTTTTCCAACTCAAGTATTGATATGTACTCCTGTTTGCATTCCTTTTGAATATTTTCTACAACTATTCTGTTACTGTTTATTTCATTTTAACAATCTTTCACAGTAATTATTCCAGAAGACATCTCAAATATTCTTATTGTCAGTTTTCAAGTCACTTTTATCATCTTTGATTCCTTTCAAAGTACTCTTTTTCTTTCATTTCCAAGCTTTTTCGATGGCCTCCACAACTTTTTGCTACCTTCCTAACATTTATCTTCTATAATCTTGCCAAAGTCTTTCCATGACTTTTGTTTATATATAGCTTACATTTCTTTCTGTAAGATTTTAGGATATCTGCTGACTTATTTACTAAGAGCTTTTGGTATGCTTTCTTCTTTTCTGGGCCTGCTTCTTTAACTTCCTGTGTCTACCATGTTATTCTTATTTTTCTATCCTTACAGATAACTTCATCACATCCCTTTGTAGCTGAATCAATCAATGTTCTCTTCAGAGTTTGCCACTGAGACTTGATTTATAGTTTGGTTATTGTTCTCAGAGCCTTTGTAGCTCAGTCAGTATAGATAAAGCCCTTCGGTCAGAAATGCCTTACCCTTTTCTCCAAATTTCCTAAAATGTTTCTGAATGAGATTCATTTCCCACCAGGCATATTATTATTATATGAACAATTCAATGGAAGTCAAAGACTCATAGTACACACAAGCCATCATTCACACAACACCTATCATACATCTCCTTACACTAATTCACTGACAAAGCAATCATGACTGCCTCTGGTAATGTATTCACTCTTTCACTACTCTCCAAGCAAAAAAAAATCTAGTCCTCACACCCTTGCTAACTCACCAGCTAAAGGTGAGTTAGCCGGTGTTATATGGAGGTAGAGGGTTTTTCACCCCGAAATTCTGGTTTGCCTGTTCTGAGGGAACAGGCAAACCAGCCTATGAACACACACACACACACACACACACACACACACACACACACACACACACACACACACACACACACACACACACAGATCTACAGTCATTAAATACATACTTAATCCCTCACTTGGAGGGCTCAACCTATCCTAAGGGACAGTCGAGGAACAGGGAACAGGTGGAATCCCACACGAATAAATAAATTGTTCTCAAATTGTTTCATTTTTCCTTTAATGTTTATACAGTTGAGTCTACAGTTTACCTGTAAAAACTGCTCAACTTTAATTCTTTTTAAAGCTTGTTTTGATATTGTTCTTTTCATTGTGATGTGCATTTTTATCCTACTTAAAACTGACTGGTGATCACTTCCAATTTCAAATCCTCTGTGTACTCTTGCATCCTGAACCAACATAAGCTATTACTTTTAACAATAACTCAGCCAATGAGCCTTTTCTTATTTCTTGTATTATCTGACCATACGAACTTGTGCACATACTAACACTAACTAACACAGAGATGTGCACACCTCTATGTTAGTAATGACTAGCCCATATCCTGAACAGAAATACAGTACTTACCATTATTATTAGCCTTACCCTTTTCTCCAAATTTCCTAAAATGTTTCTGAATGAGATTCATTTCCCACCAGGCATATTATTATTATATGAACAATTCAATGGAAGTCAAAGACTCATAGTACACACACAAGCCATCATTCACACAACACCTATCATACATCTCCTTACACTAATTCACTGACATAGCAATCATGACTGCCTCTGGTAAAGTATTCACTCTTTCACTACTCTCCAAGCAAAAAAATCTAGTCCTCACACCCTTGCTAACCCACTCTTATACAACTTCTCAAGAGAATCCCTTGTTCTCTCCCTTCTTTACACATACTTAATATTTTTTTCCTGCATTAATCAATTAAAATCCTTTAGTAACATATTTTTTCATATCCTTCTGGCTATCGCAAAGCTTCAAATTATCTTCAATGGAAGGATTCCACCAACCTGTCAACTCCACTCTGAATCCTCTACACTAGTTCCAAATTCCAAAGAAATTCAGGGCAACCAAATATGTGCATAGCACACCATATCCAACCCAGCAGACCATATGGATATAATCAAGCCTTATAAAGAAGGATAATAATCTCCTTATCCTTGTTTCTCAGTGTTTTTCAATCCAAGTCCTTCAAACTATTTTGCCCGTGTTTGTATTATGCCCTCTGAACTTCAAACCCCTATACCTACTATAATTCCTAAAATCCCTCCTAGCTTCAACAATTTTCTGCAGTTCAAATTCTGTCAGTAAATAAAAAATAAATTATGCGATAACCACAGTAATTATTTTTAATGAAATGAAAGTACAGATATTTCATACTGAAAATAACAGTACATTAGTGTGTATAAACAAGCAAATCAAAGGAACGGGAATACAAAGTACATACAACAGTCGGTGGTTTACAAATTAAAAACTGTTGCCGCATGCTAAAAATTAATATTAATAAATATTATTATTAAAAATATTATTAAAAACTATTTTTGATGGTTACATAAGATAAGAAACTCCCAAACCTTTGGGAGAGAGACAATCGTTCTGATTCAGATTTGGCTGATGTATGAGGGCTTCGCAACTTTCTCATATTTAAACTTGCTTCTATGGAGAAGACAAGCTTCATCTTGCTGGATACCGTGTTTAGTGTCAATACTATGTTGTGCCAGAGACTTTTGAGGTTTCATACATTCAATATAATATTGATGTTCATTAATTCTTTTATCCACAGAATGGCCTGTTTGCCCAAAGTATGTTAGATTACATTCACATGGTATCTGGTAAATGCCAGCTAATGATAGAAGTGCCAGTTTGTCTTTTGTAGATGGCAACAGATGAGAAATTTTGTTAATTGGAAAATATGTGGGATGAGATGATATTTCTTCAAAATTCTACCAGTTGGTTCCAAGATACCAGAAACATAAGGGATTGGAACCCTGCGGTCTGTTGAAGAATCCCAAGGTGTTGGAAAGTAGGAGTTGATTATCTGCTGGATTTGATTAGGGTTGTAACCATTAAATTCCACTAATGTTTTGAAAGTAAGAAGGTCTTGTTGTACGCTTGAGGGAGAGGAGCATACCTTATGTGCTTTGGTAATTAAAGACTTGACTTTAATTAATAGAGTTTAATTCATTAAACTCTGTTAATTAATTAATTCAATTAATTAGTCAATTATTTGACTTTAATTAATAGACTTGTGCTTTATTAATTAAAGACCTCTCAAAAATTTGGTGTTTTCACCAATTTTTTGAGAAGTGTCATGAGCAGACTTTTGATAAATGTATCTGCCAGTAAATGTAGGTTTTCAATAAACACTGTTGATAAATTACTGGAGGCTGTGCGCATAACAAGAATTCTAAACTACCAGCCTTTTCTTTTTCCATGGTGAATTGAATGCGTGGGCGAAGGCTATTGCTCTGTTGTTGTAGGAAAGCGGCAAGTTCATTTTTAGAATGAGGCCAAATAGCAAAGACATAATCAGCATAACAAAACCAAAGAGAGCAATGGGGATGAATGGATGAGAACAAAGTATCTTCCAGATGGTTCAAAAAATAGTTTGCCAAAGGTGGAGACAGAGGGCTACCCATGGTAATGCCTTTAACTTGCCTATAGATCTTGTTTTTCCAGATGAGATATCCTGATTGTGTGACAAATTCAAAAATCTTTGCAATATCATTGCAAAGAGGGAAACAATGTCAAAGCTGACTAACAAAAGTATTTGTTAGTCAGTTTCTTCTTCAAGGATATTCAAATACGACTTCTGTATTTGAATATCCTTGATTTTCTCAAGAAAATGTGAGGAATTCTTGATGAATGATCTGGATTGTCCAGTATGGTTAGCTAATAAACTTGACAGAAATTTAGCAATTCTATAGGTGGGAGAGTCAATACAATTCATGATGGATCTTACTGGATAATCTTCTTTATGAATTTTTGGGAGGCCATATAAAAAAGAGAAGGTTATCCAATAAGACTCATCGTGAACTGTATTGACTCTCCCACCTAGAGAATTGCTAAATTTCTCACAAAAAGAACTTCTCACTATCAAAACATTAATGGAATTTAATGGTTACAGCCCTAATTAAATCTAGCAGATAATTGACTCCTATGTTCCAATACCGGATTCTTCAACAGACCACAGGGTTTCAATCCCTTATATTTCTGGTATCTTGGAACCAATTGGTAGAATTTTGAAGAAATATCATCTCATCCCACATATTTTCCAATTAACAAAATTTCTCATCTGTTGCCATCTACAAAAGACAAACTGGCACCTCTATCATTAGCTAGCATTTACCAGACACTGTGTGAATGTAATCTAACATAGTTTGGGTAAACAGGCCATTCTGTGAAAAAAAGAATTAATGAACATCAATATTATATCGAATACATGAAACCTCAAAAGTCTGGTCTGGCACAACATAATATTGACACTAAACACAGTATCCAGTGGGATGAAGCTTGTCTTCTCCATAGAAGCGGTTTTTTTTAATATGAACGACTTTTCAAAGAAAGTTGAGAAGCCCTTTTACATCAGCAAAATCTGAATCAGAACGATCCTCTCTCTCTCTCTTCCAAACGTTTGGGAGATTTATGTAACCATCAAAAATAGTTTTTAATAATATTATTTATTAACATTAATTTCTAGCACATAGCAACAGTTTTTAATTAGTAAAACAACTGATGTATGTACTTCATTCCCATTCCTTTGATTTGCTTGTTTCTACAGACTGATAATGTACTGTTATTTTCAATATTATTATACGAGATATCTGTACTTTCATTTCATTAAAGTTAATTACTGTGGTTATCGTGTAGTTTATTGTTTATAGTCATTCCACAGATACCTTTAAAGATTAAGTTCCATTAGCATAATACACAGTTTGTAACATTTTCATTACAAAGTGCATAATCTTACACCGTGCCACATTAACTGACAACCATTATTCTTAGCCCATCATCAGTCTATTTAAATCATCCTGCAGGAATCTACATAACCTTTATTAACAACTGCCAGCAAAGGTTGGTCAATTGGTAGAGTCTCTGCTACTAATGGCTCATGAAAAAGTTAAGCAAGTTTGAGTGCAGTTAGTAATTGGAAAGAGATAAATCGTTCGATACTGTTGGCATGCTCACCCTCGAAGAGTCTTTGGACTCCCTGGAAGTGTCAAATAATAATAACTGCCATCATCGGCAAACAACTAGATATTCAGCCTCAAATCATTCCTTATATCACTACTGTACAAATTAAATAGAAATTTAATTTGTCTTCTGGATTCTACTCCACCATATATTAGTTTACTGTCTATCATCCACCTCCTTATTCATGTCATCTTCATATCCCTTCTCATATGCTCCAATTTAGGTAACAGTTATGTGCAGTATGTCAAATGCCTTCACAAAGTTCATCGATATCATGGTGTAGCCATTTTGATTATCCACTTTCTTAGAGAAAGTGTGTAAATTATGAAAGAAAGTGCTATCCTTCACAAGGCCATACCACTCCCATATTGTATCATATTCCTATCCACAAATTCCTAAATGGTGCCCTTAACATACTTTTCCAATATCTTAACCAGACTTACTCCTAAAATACTGATCTTCTTCTTCTACTCAAAGATTAGGTATTTGCCTGTTCAAACTTCACAGGGCTCTGTGAAGGTATGTAGAGAGAAATGGTAAGAGCATCTATTTAGGATGGAAAGCTATTGGCTATCAAAGGAGGTGGATAAATATAGACCAAAGGGAAGCTCTTACCATTTCTCTCTACATACCTTGATCTTTTCATTTATGTTGTAAATATCTAGCTCACTTCTGATGTCTTCATAATAAATTTAGTTTAATTCTTTATCCAAGTGTGAGCAAACAAAGTTTGCGCCTGAAAGTATCTTCAGGACTGGGGCAAGGCAGTACAACACCAAGCAACTCGCCGCAAAGGTGGAGCAAGCTAACATCACTCCTATCTCAGTATCTCCCATAATGCAAAACACATCTCCCTGCAGACATGCATAATGCTATGCATCAAGGGAAGGGATGCCACCCAGACTAGTTTCGACCCCCACTGAGGTCTCCTCAGTGGGAGCCAGGCCCAGTGGAGATGCCAGGCAGAAGCATTACCAAGGTCATCTCCACCTATAGGAGTTGTCAAACGGTGTGCCCTTTTTATTAAATTACTCTGAATTTAGAGAAAGATGTTGAAAGTTTATTTTTCACCTGGTTAGACTATAATAAATTTAGTTTAATCCTTTATCCAAGGGAAAGCAAACAAAGTTTGCACCTGAAAGTATCTTCAGGAGTGGGGCAAGGCAGTACAACACCGGGCAACTCGCAGCAAAAGTCGAGCAAACTAACATCACTTCTATCTCAGTATCTCTCATTGTTTGCTCACACTTGGACAAATCGGCCCTTCAGAACAAGCAATTTACAGACAAAAAATACTAGTTGTGGTGGTGGGCCGTAGATGGAGATAATTGGTAGTAGAGGTTCAGTGTAGTGGTGGAGACAGTTGTATAGTAGGTGTCCTCCCATGATGAGTCTTCGGACTCCTTGGAGGTGTCACGAATATAAATAATAATCAACTGTATTTTTGTATATTTATATAAACTTTGTATAGCTTTGACAAAAATAAAAAACTTAACCCTTCAACCTACAGACCTAATGATTAGCTTTGATATCCAGTCCTTATTTACTAGTGTGCCTCTGGCTGACACTCTCCAACTGTTATCAGGTGAGTTTCTTCCAGACATGTCAAACTATAGGCCTATCTGTGTGTCAGGTGTTGTGGTTAAGTTGTTGGAGAAGCTTGTGAGAACTAGGATCCAGAGTTGGGTTGACAACAATGGTATAATCTTTGATGGACAGCATGGATTTGCTAAAGGGAGGTCATGTTTTAGTAATCTACTTACTTATTACAATAAAGTGACTGCTTCCTTGGACAGAGAAGAAGGATACACAGTAATATACTTGGATTTTGCAAAAGCTTTTGATAGAGTACCTCATGATAAGTTGCCAGTTAAACTAGAGCAGATTGGGTTGGATATTAGATTAGTGCATTGGATTGGAGACTGGCTATCTGATAGGTATCAACAAGTTGTGTATGGGGGTGCAATATCCAGGAAAAGGAAAGTCACTAGTGGAGTGCCTCAGGGGTCTGTTTTAGGGCCATTACTATTTAACTTGTATATTAATGATATTGGGGAAGATTTGGATGGAGATATTCAGTTGTTTGCAGATGATGCAAAAGTTGGGACGAACCATAAAGAGTAGTGAAGATGTTGTGGCCTTGCAAGAAGACTTGAATAAATTGAGTGATTGGGCAAGCAAATGGGGATGTGAGTTCAATGTTGCAAAATGTAAGGTTTTAAAATTTGGAAAACAAAGATGGGATGCAGAATTTATGCTTGGTGAGAATATATTGTTGGAAGAAGAGGAAATAAGAGATCTGGGGGTGATAGTGGATAAGGATCTAAAATTTAGGGGAACATTGCCAAAATTGTGAAGACAACACAAAGACTTCTGGAAATGATGCGGAGGACACTGACGTGTAGAAGTAGGGAGATTCTTGTTCCATTGTATAAGGCTTTGATTAGGCCACACATGGACTATTGTGCCCAGATTTGGTCACCTGGTTTTCAGAAGGATGAAGAGATGTTGGAAAGGGTCCAAAGGCGACTGACTAAGGTAATTTTTGACCTCTGGAATGTTGAGTATGAGGAAAGATTGAGAAGATGTAATTTGCAGAGTCTGGTGGAGAGAAGGAAGAGGGGAGATATGATAGAGACCTACAAGTTGGTAAGGGGTTGTTATAGGATCAATGGTGGAGAAGTTCTACAGAGAATAGTGGGAGATCAGGGGAAAACCAGAGGTCATCCCTGGAAACTGTATAAAGAGGGTGTGAGTAGAGGAGTGAGAGGCAGATTTTTTTCGTGCAGAGTTGTGAGTGATTGGAATGCCTTGCCTGAGAGTGTGGTGTCTGCAAGGGGTTTGAATGTGTTTAAGACACGGTATGATGAGATGTGTGAGAGATAAAAGGACCTCCTAGATGAGTCTTTGACTCTATGAGGTCTTGTTTAATAATAATAATGTTGTACTGTTCAACTCTGTCATGTGCTCAGGCTATTTCATCTGCAGGAGCCAAGTCTACAAACAGATTGAAGGAACAGCTATGGGAAGCCCAATGCCACATGCACTTGTTTATTTCTACTTTTAGCATCTTGAAGAATCCCTATTTTTTTCAATACAACTCCAACCTTCCTTTTAGGTTTGATATGTAGATGATGTGTTTGCCATCTGGTCAGACTCAGAATATAATTATATATTTATAAAGTACAAATTTAGGTCATTTGACTGCATCCACATTTCTGATAAATTTTAAAGGAAACAACTAACTTTTTCTTTAGAAGTAAAATCATTTTTATCCAGCTCAGAAAAAAAGGAATTTTTTTTTTTAAATTCTCAGTCTTGATAGAATTCACTGAAGGCTATTGATAAAAATCACGTCTTCATACCTGAGGTTATCTTCTCATCGTACGCTATGCAACTGACTTCACAGTTTAAACCAGCGCTTCCCAAAATGTGGGCCGTAGGTTTTGTTGAGGGGGAGGGGGCAGCATGAAATAATGAAAACAAATTTAAACTGTTTTAAGACTAAGTAGATTTTTTTATCTTAAAAGAAATGTATTTTTAATGAAAAAAAAATCACGGGTTCACAAATTTTGCTTCCTGCATATTTTGGCACTTAATGAATATTAGTAACTATATGCTTATTTAAGTTTCATTTCAAAGCAGAAATCTAAGAATTGCAGTTTGAAATATTTCACCTGATATTGACTTTTTATGTAGCAGTATTGAAACACATCCATCACATTAAATTGCTATTAAACTTCTTTTAAGTTTTTAATTCTTTCTTTATTACTAATCCTTTTATGTTTCATGTGCTTGTACTGCAAATGCACAATAACAATATATCAATCTATATAAAAATATGAGATAATGTGCAATGTGAAATGTGTATGTAACATGTCAAAAGTGTATGTATTATGCCAAAAATGTAATATTTGCATTTGATTTTTGCAATATTTGCTGTGTATGTTTTGTATTGAATATAAATACAATAAATATTATAATAATATATATCTATATTACGATTTTTTTCCGAGGGGGGCCGTGAAATATTTTAATTTTTCCAAAGGGGGCCCTGACATCCTGAAGTTTGGGAAGCACTGGTTTAAATAACAACAAAGTTTTCAAATGGCTAGTTCAAAGGTGCTGAATCTTCCAGCTGAGAAAAAGCATCTTCTACAAAAGAAACTCCAGAAAAGCACTGCAGAACTCTTATCTTTGAGAAGAAAATGTTTCAACCTTGAAACCTTTATTCAAACAATGCAGTCAGTTTGAAAGTCATGGAAAGCACTCATGATTTTATTTCCTGATTTTAACTAAAAGCCACAACATTAAACAATTGTTTTCACTTTCCTCCTTCATTTTATCATAAAATAATTGTCTTCTCTTTATCTCGTTTAAAGTTCATTATTTTTCTTCTATGTGAAAGATTACTAGGCAAAAATCAACAATAGATATTCAACTTGCCACCTCTTCTCCTCAACAGCTTTATCCTTAGTTAAAGTCGTATCATAACAGCTGATAACTTTTAAAAATGTTTTTTTCTAAATGAAAGGCTTCAAACAACAGTGTCTGCTATCAAGTTCAAAATACCCTGTATTTCTTCAACATCTGTTATCCTAATCATCATCATCATTATTATTATTATTGACATCTAACCTCCATGGAGTCTGAGAGGAATTGTGGGAGGTATACACTACTGCACACAATGCTCATCCAACCATGCTTTAAACTGATTCAATGTGTCTACATTCACAACACACACACACGGACAATGCATTCCATTCACAAAAAACTCTCCATACAAAGAACATTCTCCTCATTATGCTCTGCTCACACCCTCCTTATACAGTTTCCAGCAATGGCCTCTTGTTCTACTCCCCTCTCCATTCTATGAAAAATCTCTTCCATGTAAACCTGATAACAACCCCTAACTAGCTTATATGTTTCAATTGTATCCCCCCCCCCCTCTTCCTTCTATTTAAAAGGCTTTGCAACTTACATTCTCTCAATCTGTCCTCATCCTCCATATTCCAAAGACACTGACTACCTTTGTGAATGTTCTCTGAACCCTTTCCAACATATCCTCGTCACCATGAAAACCTAGCAACCAAATCTGTGCACAATAATCCATATGAGGCCTGATCAAGACCAAATACAGTGGCATCATAACCTCTTTATTTTGCATGTCAGGTCTTCTGCACCATTGCCATTATCTGATGTGACGTCTTCACAACTTGTGCAATGCGGTCCCTGAATTTCAAGTCCTTGTTTCCCCACTAAGTGTACACTTTGCATCCCATCACTGCTTACCAAATTTCAAAACCTTACACTTTGCAACACTGAAATGACAATTCAACTTGGATTAGTGAACAAAGGAAGGATAATTATTATGGGTGATTTTAATTATGGCGGTATAGATTGGAATGAAGAGATAGCATTTGGGAATAAGGAAAGTGAATTTTTCGAGTTCTTGAGAGATAACCATCTCAGGCAGCATGTAAAGAAAGGCATGAGAGGATCAAGAGCTCTAGATCTCATCATTTCATCAGCGGATGTAATTGTTAGAGGGGTTTCACATTTTCCTCCAGTTGGTGAAAGTGATCATGAAGTAATCATCTGTGTTGTGGTTAGTCGTATGCAGGCTGTTGCGAGGAAAGGATATATGTGGAATTATAAGGCTGGTGATTATGACAAGCTTAGGAAACAACTTCAAGTTATAACATGTAACGAGGAGTTGAGCGGTAAGGAAATAAATGTTGCATGAGAACTCACAAAGAAATACATAACAGCATCAATGTACGAATGTATCACAAAAGGCCAAAAGGCTGAATAAGGTTGGTGTAAAATGGATGAATGTGAAGCTTAAGCATGAAATCTGGAAAAAAGAAAGTCCTTTGGAGGAAGTACAAGATGAATAATGGTAATCAGTCACATGAAGAATATAAAGAACAAGGCAGAAGAGTGACTCAGTTAGTAAGGAAAACAAAAGTAGAGTATGAGCAGAAATTGGAAAATCAGGCTAAGAAAAACCCTAGAGAGTTTTTTTCAGATATGTGGCAAGTAGAAGGAAGAATGATCATGGAAAGATGAAGTTAAGGGATGCAAGTGGTAGAATGGTAACTGCTGCAGAAGACATTGTTGAGGTATTCAGTGATCAATTTATAAGTGTGCATCATCCTGATCAGGGTGGAATCATGAGGAACTTAAGTGTAGAGGACATAGGAGAGGATAGCTTAATTGTGCATGAGCAGGAGGTATTTGAGGAAATAAATAACCTTGATGTTAATAAGGCGATAGGATTTGATGAAATATAGCCACTCATCTTAAGAGAATGTTCCAGGGAACTGGCAGTAGCATTGCCATGCCTGTTTAACAAGAGTTTTGTAAGAGAACAGGTTCCAAGGCAGTGGAAGGAGGGTAAAATTGTTCCACTGCATACAGGTGGTGATAAGGCTGTAGCTTCAAATTATAGACCGGTTTGTATATCTGGAGTTGTGTGAAGGTCCTGGTGAGATTGGTGAAAAGTAGATACAGAAATGGGTTGATAACAGCAGTATTCTCTGTGGTTATCAGCATGGGTTTGTTAAGGGGAGATCATGTTTCATTAACTCACTTATGTACTATAACAAGGTGACAAATACCTTGGACAGAGGAGATGCATATACAGTGGTGTACTTGGATTTTGCAAAGGCTTTTGATAGACTTCCACTGGATCAGTGACTTGCTGTAAGATAGATATCAGAAAGTTGTATATGGGGGTGCAGCATCTCGAAAGCGAAAGGTCACCAGGGGTGTGCCACAGGGGGTCAGTTTTGGGGCCATTGTTGTTCAATTTGTATGTTAATGATATTGGGTTGGGTTTAACTAGTGATATCCAGCTGTTTGCAGATGATGCAAAACTGGGGAGTGCAATGCACAGTCAGGCTGATGTTATGTCTTACAAGAGGACTTGAATAGATTGCATGAATGGGCAGGTAAGTGGAACTATCAGTTCAATGTTGCCAAGTGTAAGGTTTTGAGATTTGGTAAGCAACAATGGGATGCCAAGTATACACTTGGTGGGGAAACTTTAACAGAAGTAGCGGAGATGAGAGATCTAGGTGTGATGGTGGACAAGGACCTGAAATTCTGGGGCCACATTGCACAAGTTGTGAAGATGCCATATCGACTAATGGCAATGATGCGGAGAACCCTGACATGCAGAAATAGAGAGGTTATGATTCCATTGTATAAGGCCTTAATCAGACCTCATATGGATTATTGTGCACATATTTGGTCACCGGGTTTTCATGGTGACGAGGATATGTTGAAAAGGGTACAGAGAAGATTTACAAAGGCAGTCAGTGGTCTTTGGAATGTGGAGTACGAGAACAGATTGAGGGAATGTAAGTTGCAGAGCCTCATGAATAGGAGGAAGAGGGGAGGATATGATTGAGACATAAACTGGTCAGGGGTTGTTAACAGGTAGACATGGAAGAGATTTTTCATAGAATTGGAGAGGGAAGTAGAACAAGAGGCCATTGCTGGAAACTGTATAAGGAGGGTGTGAGCAAAGGAGTGAGAAGCAGGTTCTTTGCATGGAGGGTGGTCGATGAGTGGAATGCATTACCCGAGGGTGTTGTGGATGTGGACACATTGAATCAGTTTAAGACGCAGGTTAAATGAGCATTGTATGCAATAGTGAATACCTCCCACGATGGGTCTCTGACTCTATGGAGATCGGGTGTTGATAATAATAATAATAATAACTTACCTGCCCATTCATGCAATCTATTCAAATCCTCATTTAAAGACATAACGTCTGCTTGACTCTGCATTGTTCTCCCCAATTTTGCATCATCTGCATATCACTAGTTAAACCCATTCCAATATCATTAACATACAAACTGAACAACAATGGTTCCAAACCTGACCCCTGCAGTATGCTACTGGCAACCTTCCTCTTTTGGGAACTGTAACCCCATATACAACTTTCTGAGAGCCAGACCGATACAAGTCAGAAATCTGCTAACCAATCCCATCTGTTTCAACTTATTTAACAACTTGTCGTGTGGCAGTCTATCAAAAACTTTTTGCAAAATCCAAGTTCATTACTATATATGCATCTCCCCTATCCAAGGTATTTGTCAGTTTGTTATAGTACATAAGTTAGTAAAACATTATCTCCCTTTAACAAACCCATGCTGATAACCAGAGAATACTGCTGTTATCAACCCATTTCTGTATCCTTCTTCTCATCAATCTCTCCAGTAACTGCAGATATACAGATTGGCCTATAATTTGAAGCTACAGTCTTATCACCACCTTTATGCAGTGGAACAATTTTACCCTCCTTCCACTCCCTTGGAATCTGTGCTGTTATTAAACAGGCATGTCAATGATACTGCCAATTACCTGGAACATTCCCTTAAGATGGGTGGTGATATGTCATCAGATCCTATTGTCTTATAGACATCATTGTTATTATTTCCTCAAATACTTCCTGCTTACTCAAGATTAAGCCATCCTCTCTTATGTCCTCTACACTTAAGTTCCTAATGATTCCACCCTGATTAAGATAAATACCCTGATAATTTCGATAGAGTCAAAAACCGGCACCAAAATAAGTTCGAAAATCTACAACAACGGAACACCATACAACGACCGCAATTACAACAAGACCTCGTCGTCGTGAATCTATCGTCACTCACCTTAAGCAAAGAGGCCACGACTGCTTTAAGTCGAGGGCACAACTTTGCCATAACTCCCAAGCAAGTTCCAAAAGCCGAAATAATGGCGTCCATTGAACGAGGAATATACAACCTGCCTCCAACAATAGCTGACAACATACGTTTAGATGTGGCCAACATCCTAATCAAGTCCAAGCCTCCCAAAAATAATATCCCACATAAGGAATTCATTGCTATAAAAGAGCTACACAACAACAGCCAGATTACCATAACAAAAGCAGACAAAGGAAATGCAATGGTGGTGATGGACACAACTGAATATGAAAACAAAATGCACACACTATTACAAGATCAGTCAACATACAAAATTATAGATCGCAATCCCACCAACACACAAAAGAATAAGGCACGAAAATTATTAAAAAAAGTCACTTCCTGGCCCAAAGACACAGTTAACAAACTCAAACCCTTCCATGTTAAAACACCGAGGATCTATGGATCACCAAAAATTCACAAACCAGGCACACCCCTACGCCCAATTGTGGACAGTATAAATAGTCCCACATACAAACTGGCTAGACATTTAGCGAAGCTACTAGCCACTCTCACTAACAATTCTCCCTCCTTTGTCAAAAATTCAGCACACCTAAAAAGCATCTTACAATACCTTACCCTAAAAAGCTCAGACTTAATAGTAAGCTTTGACATCACTTCACTATTCACAAATGTACCACTAATAGAAACCCTCAATCTACTGAAGTCACACTTCCCCCCTGATATATTTGAACTATTCAAATTCACAATACATGCAAGATATTTCACATGGAAAGGGAAAATATACAAACAAATTGATGGGACAGCCATGGGCTCCCCCCTAGCCAACTTTTACATAGAACACCTGGAAAAACAAGCAATCAATACAGCCACTCTCAAACCAACACTTTGGCTACGTTATGTTGATGATGTGCTTGCTATTTGGCCACATGGCCCTGAGACATTGAAAACATTCTTAGCACATTTAAGTAACCAACATCCAAAAATCCACTTTACTATGGAACTGGAAGCCAACAACTGTCTGCCCTTCCTGGATACACTCATCACACGTCTCCCAGATGGTTCCTTATCATTTTCAGTTTTTAGAAAACCCACACATACAGGCAGATACTTACACAAACAATCACACCATCATCCTTCTCAACAATATGGCATATTAAAAACGCTAACCCATAGAGCGAGAGCAATCTGTTCCAATGACAAGGCTCTTACTGCTGAACTGACTCACTTACGCCACACCTTCTTGGCCAACGGCTACAATCCACATAAAATAAACAAAATACTAAACACTCCTAAGAAACCCCTCCCACCATCCACCACAGAGAACTACGACAAAACAGTCACCATCCCTTACATTAAAGGCACATCCGAAAAGATCTCAAGAATTCTCAATAAACATAAGCTACGCACTACATTCAGACCATGTAGCAAATTAGCCACCCTCATCCGCTCACCCAAGGATAGCATTCCTCCTTTATCACATCCAGTAGTCTACCAAGTACCCTGCTCATGCAATCAAGCCTACTACGGTCAAACAGGAAGAACTGTGAATATCCGCATCAGCGAACATAAACGATACGTCCGGAATTATCATTATGGGAAGTCGGGCCTAGCAGACCATGCTCTGGATACCCATGCACACAGGATCAACTGGAAAAACACAAAAGTACTACACAGAAACCCGTATAAATCAGAGAGATTGTTCTTAGAGGCAACAGAAGCCCTAAAACACACTCCAAATCTCAACAAATATGGCTGTATTAACTTGCTGAAGATCTGGGAGACAGTCATATTAAGAAAAAACCAGCACTTTTCTAGGACTCTAGTAATATATGATAGTTTTTTTTTTTTTTTTTTTTTTTTTTTTTTTTTTTTTTTTTCAGATAGAGGGTGCCAAAATCAGGACTTTAGTCTTTGTGTTGCTGCTACAATTTTGTTTAAGTACACCATGTTGTTTTAGTCTCGTGTATTGTGACAAACAGTGTTTTTGTGCTCTGAAGATGCTGGTTATAATACCAGCGAAATATCAGCATCAAGTTAATAAATTAATTATTTACTTAGTTTCTGTGTTCTATTATACCGTTAAAATAATAAACAACACCCTGATAAATTAATCACTGAATACCTCAACAATGTCTTTTGCAGTAATTACCATTCTACTATTTTCATCCATTATCGTCATCTTACCATGATCATTCTCCCTTCTACTTGCCACATATCTAAAAAAAAACTCTAAGGTTTTTCTTTGCCTGATTTGCTAATTTCTGTTCATATTGCACTTTTGCTTTCCTTACTATTTTTCTTACTAACCATCAATGTAACACAATAATTGAACTTTTTAAATGGTATTTTTTGTTGTTTGTTTTTTGTTTTTCCCCCTATAGGAAAGATATCAAACAGAATCCATTATCAAGTTCCAAAATCCTCTTTTTTCCTCTAATAGCTATTATTGTAGTTACATGTTCTTCTTACTAGTGTCTGCTCTAGGACATCACACTTCCAGCTTCCTTTTGGGTAATGAAGCAAGTGCAATGAGTTGCCACTACATGTTATTATTAAATAACACCTCCAAGGATTCATCATGGGAGGCACTCTCTACCCCAACCAAGGGTGTGCTGGTAAATTTTTAACCATTGGCTTACTTAATAAAAAAAAATTAATTAATTAAATTAAAAAAAAAAGGACCACAGGTTTCCCTTTATGAGAATTACAACTTTCCCCCAAAGTATAAACAAATTCTATTATCAGCATATATCTGCTTAATTCTGTGCTGAGGGTTATGATCTTATTAGATTCACAACAATTCTAGAAAGGCAAAATCTTTGACAGACATCAAACATGGGAATTTTAAGAAGCATTTCAGGCAAAATTAAGCAGATTATTATTATTACGTGACACCTTAGGAAGTCCACAGACTCATTGAGGGAGGGTACCTACTCTACATTTCTGTCTTGTTGATTGTTGAAAAATAATATTACTGTAAAATTGCTAGTGGAGATAATCCCTACACAGCAACCTGTGTTGGAAAGGAGGCTGGGGAAAAGATGCATAAAGGCCATCAAATTTTCCAGATTACCATATATAAACTTATTGCCCAAATGTTAAGCATTGTGTACTGGAGTATGTTTGCTGTGCTATAGTTTATAACTATTATCAGTTTAACAACCAACTTGCAAAATTCTTGAAAATTTAACAACCAGCTCGTACCAGCCAGTGTAAGCTGGCTCCAGTGCTGCTGACCAGAACCCACCATCTATAACTTAATCACTTTATCTGCATATTACCACTATCCACATGTTACATCATTACATGTTATCATCTCAGTGCTTTACTTGAAAATTGGATCTTGCACATTTTGAATAAAACAAATAAGTTTTTTTTTTTTTTTGGTTTATCTTATATATTATGAATACATCAAAAGCATCAAATTATATATGGGAAGTGACACTTTTTGAGTAAAAATTACTTTCAATGCACTGAAAGTGAATGAATCTTTTAATTATCACTGGAGAGGGTTAAAAAGTTTCGTCCTATGTTGTGTCGGAAATCCAACATGGAATTTTTTTTTTTTAAACCACTGCAAAATCATGCCCTTTGGAGAGAATGAGAATCTCTGAGTTACAGGATGTTCAGAGATGTTGACCACCCATTTTAATCAGGGTTGATATATGATAGTATCTGCTCAGCAAAGGGAGAGTTTGCTATTTGTGCTTATTAAAACACAAATTGAGGAGGACTTTGCCAACAGTGGAGAGAACATTTGGATACATAAAACTATATTTAACAGGTCATCATCTAAGATGGAGGCAACAGTTTCACAAATAGTAACGAAAAAAAACATATTTGGATTTCCTCTGAAAATCAGAATGAAATTTATCCACCGTATCAATAATGATGCCAACAAATTTGCTTCTGTACTCCTAAAAGCCAAATATCCCATCTCTAATAACTCTTTTGCAGAAATTTAAGGCTCACAATCTCTAAGACAAAACAGCCATCTCACCATTACCATGGCTGACAAAAGAAGATTCACTGCTGTCGTGGATACTGCTGATTACTGAAAGATTGCCGTCTACTTTTTTAAATAACTTCATGGCTTACACACGTAACAAAAAATATATAGAATTTTATTCAAAAACCCCTGAACTTCTCCTGGACGAAGATACTATGAAAAAAATTAAAGCTCCATTTGGCTTGACATGCCCAGTTTTAATGGTCTTCTGCAGATCTACACATGTAACAAAAAATATGTAGAATTTTATTCAAAAACCCCCGAACTTCTCCTGGATGAAGATACTATGAAAAAAATTAAAGATCCATTTAGCTTGACATGCCCAGTTTTAATGGTCTTCTGCAGATCTACAAAGAAGGCATTTCCCCACTCTGCTCCATCTGACTGCACTGATTCCCCAACTTACCAAATAGCTAAATTCTTATCTCGACTTTTAAGCTCTCAAACTGGCAATTCCAACTCAATCATCAAAAACTCTTTATATTTTCTAACTAAAGTGAAAAACTTATTTCTTCAACCAACTGACAATGTCAGTTGGTTGAAGAAATAACATGGTCAGTTTTGACATCAAATCCTTATTTACAAATGTTTATCTTGATGATTCCCTTCATTTGTTATCGCAAGCTTCGCACCTGACAATCAGATTATTCAACTTTGTCACACCTTCCAGCTAATTTATCTGCAAAAATAAACTCAACAAGCAGACTGCAAGTATTTCAATGGGAAGTCCAGTCTCACTGGCACTTGAAAATTTTTATGTTGAACATTTAGAGGAAACTGTCCTCTTCTCCATACATTCAACCATCATTCTGGGTACACTACATGGATGATGATTTTGCCATTTGGTCCAATCCCAAAGATACTCTACATCCCCATATAAACTTCACCATGGAAGTAGAAAAGGACAGTAAATTGACCTTAAACATTTTACTCTCCCATTCTCCATCTGGTGGAGAGTAAGATGTCTAAGAAGTCTACCTCTGTTTACTGAAACCTACATTCACTGGTCACTACATATTAGCAGAATGCTGTGCATTGCTGATCTCAAAAAAGGGCATCATAACTTTGCTAAATCAAACTCACATTATGTACTCTAACCACCAGGATCTAAAACTAGAACTTGATATGATGGCATCTAATGTATCATGCAAAAAAATGGCTTCTCCAAACAAAAAAAAAAAAAATACAGAAAATTTTGACTCCTACAAGCCTACTTCTGGCAACCCTGAAGTACTGAGTATTCCAATTCTGTTTATTTCAGGTCTACAATTTCAAAAATCTTCAAGAAGTACAAACCAGTATCTATGTTTGTTCTTATTAATAAACACTCTTCCTGGCAGCCTTCTGCAAAGGATATATGATCTCCTCTTTCCATCGAATGCCACCTTTTCTACGATGGAAAGAGGAGATCATACACTCTTCCTTCACATTCCATTCCTTTCTTTTCGGCTCGAATATTCACTTCTGCATCCTGCATCCACACTTCTTACTAGGTGTCTACCTGTCCACCATAACTGCCTTCATTTCCATTTTGGCCTTGAGTTCCTGTAATTCTCCTTACTCACAAATCACCTTTTCACTCACATGCTCTTCCACATTACCTCTTACCTCGAATCTTCTATTCACTGCGGTCATTACTTTTCCTTCTATGAACAACTTGTCCAGTCGACTCACATCAAAACTATTTAAATACACTCAGTATGTGTTATCTCCATCAGTCCCTCTAAATTTGCCCACACATTCAAAAATTGTACTCCTTTCTCTTCAAACAGCTACAAAAGCAAATCATCTCTGCTCATTATCTAACCACTGAAATGAGATAGTGAGAAAGAAACTACCCACCTCTGCTACCCCGCTGTCATCTTTAACTCTCAACAATATCCTGATATCCAGTCTCACATTCTCCTTGTTCTCAATCTGTTTTGCATCACGAAAAAAAAAAAAAATTGTGCATATAGGAAAATTACAAAAGTCATTCTTCACAGTATTGGCCCATACTAACCTAATTTTCACTATATTTACTTGTTAATGATGAGTCACTTGGAAACGATTGCAACACACACATTGGCCATATGCTGAGCAACTTGGAAAGGGGGTTGCGATATATATATATATTTCTTTCTTACTACAAATCAATTAGCAGTCTACCATAAAAAAGTAAAATATTAAAAATACAATATTTTTGAGTTAAAAACAAAAAACGACGCACTTCTAGCAACAGAAAGATGTCATTTTCGTGCAAATGACAGGTATTAGTACTCAAATGACAAATTCGTATATTCTTTAATCACTGTTATACTCTGATAATCCCTGTCTCTGGATAATTATTTTCAGTACATGATGTGAAAACATTATAAATAATTTCCGATCGTTAATTGTATCAGATAGTGATTTAATCCGGTACTTACATTTTTTCCTATAAAGATTAACTGATGTGGACGTCGGGGAAGTAACATTTTCACCTAGATTTTAAATTTGCAGGAAGAGTGCAATTACCGGAATCAACTCCTGGCGTGTGTATATTTTCTGAGCTAAACTCGAGCTCACACATATTGCAGTATTCATTCATACAAGGATTACGATTGTTTGTATCATAATAAAGTCAAGTGCTCAGTATTGTTGATCGATAGTATATCAGAACTTCCATAACAAGTTTCTTAATTCCACACTACTGAATTACTATTTTATGTTCGTGCTAACAAAAATATTATTCTGAAATTTTCCTGAATATTACATTCCGTCACTCACGACTATCCACAATGTTGTGAAACTTTTTCACCAAAATTGACAACAGGTGGGGTGGGTGTCTTAGCTCTGCATAGTATCGCCGAGGTAGTAATGTCATTCATTATTTATTTTTTGGTGTTACTTTTGTATGTATTTATTCATGTAAAGTTATGTGCAAATGATTATGTAATCCCTTGAATCAAACTTTCTTTCTTTCAGCAGTCTGTGGATCCCTTAATCATTAAGAGAAAAATAGATTTTATTAAAGACCTACGTAAAGGTGTGTAAAATATTCAAGCATAACACTGAAATATTCAAGATAAATTATTGGAAATAATTTTATAAAATTGCATTCGGGGAAAAAATATTATTTATGATATGGAAGAACAGCAGCCAACTGCAGTAGAAGAGGTATGTTAATATAATATATTAGTTATATTAGTATGTTAATTATGTCCATCTTTTTTTGAGAGCGCATAATATTTTGTTTCAAATTTCATTCCTTTTCTTGAGTTTTTGGTAGACGCGCATACATTATATACGCAATGTAAGTATATGTATATATATATATATATATATATATATATATTGCTAAAAACTCATTTCTTACAGTATAAACATACAAAATTTGGTGTATAGAGAAATTATGGTATTAATTAAAATCAACCAGCGTATTAATTGTCAGTTGTTGTTTTATTTGCCGATTCTTGATAATAATAGTAATAATAATAATAATTATTATTATTCCTGATACCATTCCTGATTCCTGATATTATTACTATTATTATAACGACCAATTCAGTTAGTAACTTTTTACAGGAGTGGTGATCTTTCAAATGTCAACCTCCCCACATAAAAAATTAAAAGGTGGGTCATTAACACCCATGTGCAGTAGCAGAGCTTTAAACATTTAGTTTACTTATTCTCCATTAACTTAAATTTTTAGATAAATGTGTCTTTGATATCAAGAAATTATATATAATTACTTTTAGACAGTCAGTGAAATGTATTACTAACTCTGGGCATCACCAGTTGAGTCCATTTAAACATTTAAAGGAATAAAATTAAGGTATCATGAAACAGGTTTTTCAGTTGTGCCTTTAGCATGATTATGCACTTTTCACTGTATGTATATGCAGATTAAATATATTGCTAATTCTGTTTGTATAGCATGAAGATTAACTGAGAAGAATGTAAATTTAATAAGTGTTACTGGATTAAAAAAAAAAAAGTTTTTTATTATTAATGTGTTCGGTTAATTAATGTATTTTAAAACGTACATTAATTGATTCTTTGATTACTCATTGACATTCATTTATAAGGTATTTATCAATGTTCTTTTTCTTCTTACATTTCTGCTTTTTGCATCAAACAGCAGCCCCGATATGATAACTTTTCCTTTTGTTTGTTTTAGACAAATTATAGACTCTACAACCATGTTAGAAATAAAAGAAAAGGTTTCCTCTTGTTTGCTTTAAGTAACATATGGTGGATATGTTACTTAAAGCAAAGAGTGAAAGAATAAAAAGAAAGAAAGTAAAGAGGAAAAAAAACTAGTGAATGACTCAAGAATAGCACTATATGGAGAATCTATCATAAAAAGTGTGGTGGAGGAGAGGATGTACAAGGTATGCTTTCCAGTTTCCAGGAGAGAAAATGAACTGGATGACTGATTTGAGAATATAATGTTATTATTATTATTATGTGACACCTCCAGGGAGTCCAAAGACTCATCGAGGGAGAGTGTGCCAACAGCATCGAACGATTGTTCCCCTTCCAACTACTAATCACGCTCAAACTTGCTTAACTTTTTGCGAGCTATTAGTAGCAGAGGCTCTACCAATCGACCAACCTTTGCTGGCTGTAAGCGTACAGGAGACCTAGTGGTTGTAGTTGGGATGAATGATTTGGTTGAGCATATGAAGAATGTGAGAATGGATATCAGCAGATTGAGGAGAGTTAAAGACAACAGTGTGGTAGGAAGGGTAGTTTGTGTGTTGCCCAGGTATGACATGATGAGTTATGGTGGAGAGCAAAGATCTTGAATGGAATAGCAGAAATGTGTGAAGAGAAGAAATACAGTTTGTGAATGTGTGGGATGAGTTTGAGGGATGAATGGAGCTGTAGAAGAGTGATTGACTGCATCTGCATGTTTTTTTTTTTTTTAGTGAGTCATTCGGGAAGGTTGCTGCTGGAGAGAAGTGTAATGAGGGATGCAAACAAGGTATCATTGAAAATCAAAGATGATGTGAATGAGCAGGAGAGTGAACTAGGTGAGACTGATGTGGTTGTGAATAGAATGTGACAACAGGAAAGCAAGTTAGACAGGGAAACGGGATGGGCCAGGGAGACATGGTGTAAGGAGAGTGGGTTCTCAAAGTGGCAATGAATACACATATGTGGATGGTCAGCATAGGAATGGAATGGAATTGAATGGCCAGGATTATGTAGGAGGGTTGAGTCTGGGAGTCAACTGATCTGGGGCAAAAGATGAGCAGGTGGGGAGAAGTCACAGGGGTGGGGACAACATGAATAGGACTGGCTAGAAATTAATAGTTAAGCTTATATACAAATTTCAGGAGTGTCAGAAATAAGGGAGATGAAATTGTTTCATTGACTGAGTCTATGTGATATGAACCTAAAAATAGTTGGAATAAGTGAAACATGGCGGGATGAGAATGACATCTTGACAGGAATAGAAATGGGGAGGGGTATATGATGTTTTTCATGAAGATAGGAAAGGCAAGAAGGGAGGGGGAGTGCTACTGATAATAGCAGGGGAATTATGTCTGCACAAAGTTGAGATACAAAGAAAAAAAAGTGACAATGGTTTTGAAACAGTATGGTATGAAGTGAAAGTTGATAGAATGAGATATTTGGTGGGGTTGCTACATGCCAGGCTATGTAGAAGGTGGAGACAAAAATGTTGTTAACTTCGCTTAGTGAGCAAGCAATGGGTGATTTCAACTATGGCAATATTGATTGGAATGCAGAGATAGCATTAGGGAATAAGGAGAATAAATTTTTTGAGTTCTAAAGGGACAACAATCTTAGGCAGTATATAATGGAAGGCACATGGAGTTAAGAGTCTTAGATATTGTTATAACATCAGAGGATATATTGTGAATAGAATGCCTAATTTTACCCCAGTTCGAGAGAGAGAGTAATCATGAAGTGATCACGTGTTGCAACCAGTCACATGATCACTTCTATAAAGAAGGGATATATGTGGAACTACAGGGCTGGTGATTATGGAAAGCTTAGGAGACAACTTGGAGCTATAGCATGGAAAGAAGAGGTTGAGTGGGAAGGATATAGACGCTTTTTGGGCATTGATCAAGAGTCATTTAACAGCAGCAATGCCTGAGTGTATTCCAAAAGTGAAAAAGCTAAACAAGTTAGGAGTAAAATGGATGAATGACAAGGATTAATCATGAAATCTGAAAGAAGGCAGCACTGTGGTGGCATCACAAGATGAATGTTGGTAATAAACAGTTGCATGAGGAGTACAAGCAGCTGACCAGAAAAGTGACTCGATTGATAAGGTCAACAAAAATGGATATGTAACAAAGATCTGTATTTAAGTTTTGTCGATCTGGAAAAGGCATATGAAAAGGTGCCAAGAGAGAAGCTATTCAATAAGCTACAGTTATATGGTGACAGTGGGGCATTATATCGAGCAATACTTAGTCTTTATTTGAGTCTCTATTTGTAAGTCAGCAGTTATAAGTGAAGGAAGATGGTTTAATGTTAAATCTGGTGTGAGACAAGGATGTATATTATCCATTCTGTTATTCATTATCTATGCGGATCACATTATGAAGGAAAGTGGTATATCATGTTTACATGATATCAAAATTGGAGATGTTAATGTCAGCTCTTTGTATTATGCGGACAATGTTATGCTTCTAAATAAATCCACTACAAGTCTGCAATATTCCCTGACTAAAGTGAATAACTGTTGTAATATATATGGTATGAAGGTCAGCAATAAAAAGACAAACACAATGAAAATAGGCAGAGTCGTTGAAAATATCAACTGCGTTATGAACAGAGAACCAGTGGAACAAGTAAAACATTTCAGCTACTTAGGCACGATTTTTAGTGAAGATGGTAGTGAAGAAACTAAATATGGAAATAGACAACAGAATCAACAAAGCTGGTATGATAGGAAGTCAACTGGATAAATTCATATGGAATAAGAGAGAAATTAGTCGAAACACTAAATTAGCTATGTACAAGACAATGTTCAAACCAGTTTTAACTTATGGATCTGAGAGCTGGGTCAGAAGTAAAACACTTGACCAAAGACTAGAGACCACAAATATGAGAGTCCTGAGAAAGATTAGAGGCGTGAACAGATGACATCAATGGCATATCATATTAAAAATGAGGATTAGGAAACAACTTGACATTGTCAGCATCCAGGAATGCTTTAGCAGAGCTAATCTCAGGTGGGGTCACTTAAACAGAATGGGTGAGGAAAGATAGCAAAACAATTGTTCTCTGCCAGGTTGGCAGGAAAATGACCCAGAGGAAGATCAAGATATAGGTGGATTGATATGGTACAAAGTGCCTTAGACGATAGAAATATAAGATCTGATAATGTTGGAGTCTTGACAAGTAACAGACTGATTCGGAGGAAAATTTTAGATAGGAAGTTAGTAATGATGTAAATTTTTCATGTAGTACTATCATATCCTATACACCCATTGAGAGTACATGGCAGGAATTTGATGGTGATGAACAAAAATGGAATATGAGAAGAAATTCGCCAAAGTGAGTTCTTTCGATATGTTGCAAGTAGAAGGAAAAATGACTATGGGAAAGTGATGCTAGCTGATGACACTGGCAGATTTGTAACCAATGTGGAGGAGATAGTTGAATTATTCAATGATCAGTTTATCGGTGTATTTCATCCTCTTGAAGGCAACAGGAGAAGCTGGAGTGTAGAATGTATGATGGTGGAGGGACTGGTGAATGAGCAAGAAGTATATGAGGAATTAAGTAAACTTGATGTTAATAAGGTAGTAGGATTGACAGTATATTGGCATGTGTATTGAGGGATTTTCTACTGAATTAGTGGCACCTTTGCCACAACTATTTAACATGAGTCTTGTGACAGGGCAGGTCCCAAATTAACAGAAGGTGGGGGAAATTATTCCACTTCACAAAGGGTGTGTGTGGGGGTGGGGAAGGTAAGATGCTACAAATTATAGACCAATCTGTGTGTATGGGGTTATTGTTGTTAAGGTATCAGAGAAATTGATGAGGACTAGCCTTCAGAAGTGGATTGATAATAGCAGTATTCTTTATAATGGTCAGCATGGGTTTGTTAGGGGAAGGTCATGTTTCTGCAGTCTGCTTACATATTACAACAAGGTCACAAACTCATTTGATAAAGGAGATACATATACAGTGGTGTACTTGGATTTTTCAAAGGTCTTTGATAGACTGCCACGTGACAAGCTGGTAGCTAAACTGAAACATATGGGATTAGGTACAGACTAGTAAGTGGCATAGCTGATTGGCTGTCACATAGGTATCAGCAGGTTGTATGTGGGAAGAGTGCCACAGGGATCTGTTTTTGGACTGGCTTAACTGGAGATGTGCAGCTGTTCTCCAATGACGCAAAGTTGGAAAGGGCTGTGAGATGTAGAGCAGATGTTGTGGCCTTGCAGGATCTGAATAGACTATGTGAGTGGACAAATGATTGGAGCTGCCAGTTTAATGTTGCAAAGTGCAAGGTCTTGAAATTTGGTAGGCAAGTTTGGGATGCAGAGTATACAATTAATGGAGAAATTTTGAAGGAGGCAGAGGAGATGAGAGATCTGGGAGTTATGGTGGACAGAGATTTGAAGTTTACAGGTTGAATTGCTAAAATTGTAAATTCCAATGGATTATGGCAATAATGAGGAAGACATTGAAATGCAGAAGCAAAGAGGCCATGGTTCCCCTGTATAAGTTTTGGTCAGGCCACATGGACTACTGTGCAAGGATTTGGTCGCCTTGTTTTCAGGGGGATGAGGATGTGCTGGAGAAGTCCAGAGAAGATTTACTGTATTAGTGTCAGGTCTATGGAATGTCTGATATGAGGAGAGATGGGGGGGGGGGGCAACTTACGGAACCTTGTGAATAGAAGAAGAGGCGATATGATTGAGACATGTAAGTGGGTGAGGGGTTGTTACCAGATTAATGTGGAGAAGATATTTCGAAGAATAAAGGATGGCAAGGTAGAAATTGAAATGGAAGCTGTATAAGGAGGATGTGAGCAGGGTGAGAAGCAGGTTCTTTGTGTGGAGAGTGATTGGTGAACAGAATGCATTGCATGAATGTGTGGTGAGTGCAGAAACTGTGAATTGTTTCAAGGCACAGTTCAGTGATCTTTGGAAGGTCTGATAATAATAACAACCATATCCATCAAAGCCAGTATGGGTGGAAGCCAAATGAATAAAATTTGCCACCTTCACTAAAAACGTTTGCCTGAATAGCCAAAACATTTCTTTTTCTATAGATATCTGTTGACAACACCATTGTAGCTTCCTGATACCAACTTTGTCCATTTTTAGTTCTACTTCTTGCAATATGACTTACCCATTACCATTTGGATCTTTCATGACTGTTATAAAATGTCTCTCACCCTAGTCTGAATTCTGATCCAAGTATTGGTGCTTTAAATGTTGCTACCTAATTTCATAGTTTTCATAATTTATATTTGTAAGGATTTTTGTCACGAAGACTTGCGAATTCTCTTTAAACTGTGTACTGGTGGCGAGGAGGCGCAGCATTCGTAACAACGGAAACAGACGATGCTTAGGACTTCTTTTAACAAAGTTTCCGCCGAGTGGTATCCATTTTTTTTTTTTTAAATGTGCCCGAAATGAGAGAACAAGTACAACATTAGTGTTTGCAAGCAAATATAATTTTCTAGTTAGATCATATACTATAGTATAATAGGTCATCTGCATTGCAAAAAAGAGCTATGAGTTTAATTTCAGCGAGCATTCATTCTGCGTAATGATCAAGACTTTCACCAGCTTTACCATTCATCACGAGTCCGAGTTTTACTGGCGCAGTCGACAGGATCTACAAGGTGAGAGCAATTCATTATGTAAATGCGTGCTCCCATGTTTTAGAGTTCTATTTTGATTATTTGGGCGAAAGTCTGTTTTAATACAAAACAAAAAAAAAAATGGCGTTCGGAGTTTGTTCCATCCTGGAACAGTAGTAGTTTTGATTTCTCGCCAGAGAAAGAATACATCAGTATTCAAATTTTGTTCCATCCTGGAACAGTAGTACAATAGTTTGGATAAAAGAAAAACACGCCAGTGTTCCAGCTATATTTTCATCCAAGATAAATCAGAATAGTTTTTTTTTTTTTTTTTTTTCATTTTAAATTTATTTTGTTCTGTTCTGCATTTACCGATTTTTTTGTGTATTTGAAAGTGTAGTAAATTGTGTAGTTGAAGTTTTTTTTTTATCTGATAATATTGTAAGATTTATTTATGTTTACAAATGATATGTTGAATTTAGTTACGAGTCCCATAATCGCCAAATATATACATCTCTTTTTGGGCATTTAAAAAAAAAAAAAAATCGCAATTGATTCCTGTTTAAGGATGATTTTTTTTTATCAGTAAGAGAGTTATTGTTAAGCACCATGGCTTATTTAACCAAAGGTAGAAAGGAAGATTTACGTAAATTGGCTGAAGAATTGGGAGAGAAGCCAACTGTTGAAATGAAAGTGATAGATCTTAAAATGATTATTACGGGAAGTAAATTTTATGAAGAAGAATTTGTTAAAGGGATGTTGGAGACGATTATTAGTACCAGACTCGAGGAAGAACTGATGAAGAAGAATTAGAAGCTAAATGGCGGAAGGAAGAACTAGAAGCCCAATGCCGGAAAGATGAATTGGGAGCCCAACAGAAAAGAGAACAAATGGAGTTCGAGTTGAAGAAACTGGAAATTGAAGCGCGTGTTCAACCAACCTCAACTCCAGTATCCAGTGACAATAAACCATATTGTCTTGAACTAATTAAGCTAATGCCTAGGTTTAGATTACAAGAGGATGACATTGTGATATACCTATCCCTGTTTGAAAGACAAGCTAAGAGAACCAAAATAGATGTTAAAGACTGGATATCATGTCTCTTGACTTTGTTACCATTTGAGATTGTCCATTTAATTGGTAGAGAGTCAGAAGAAAATTTGAAGATTATGAATATATTAAAACAATTCTACTAAAGAGATTTAGACTGAATCCTGAAAGTTTCAGAAAAAAGTTTGTGATGCCAAAAGATTGCTGAAAAATCTTTTAGGGATTTCTGTTATGAAATAACTAATTATTTCGAAGAGTGGATTGGTGGCCTTGATATCAAGGATTTCGAAGGGTTAAAAGATCTAATTATTACGGATCAACTGAAGAAGAAAGTACCACATCAAGTGAGAGAACATCTCTTTGATGACTGGACAAAATTCGTTTCTCCAACCAAGTTGGCTGACAGATTGGACGAATACGACAGTGTTCGTAGTACATCAAGGAAGCCCATTGGAGCTATTCCGAAGGACAAGGTTACTGAAAAGTTTAGACCTTATACTCCACCTGCTGAGCGAACATTCAAGAATAAGTTATTATCTCCCTCTCAAAGTCCACCGAGATGGTACCAGCCGCAGCGAATTGATGATTCATACAAGCCTCACTACAAACCAACTTGTTTTACTTGTAGAAAGGAAGGTCATATCGCCAAGTTTTGTATGAAAAATAGTCGGCCAAAAGGTACTCCTGCTACAGCACACAGTAACCTAATTCAAGCGTCTACCACTGGGGATGACAATAAATCAGGTGTGTTGACTGCCAAAATTTCCATTCCAGTATCCAAATCAGTGGACATTGGTCGAAACGTAGATGATTTGAAGGTCGTCAAAATCAAATGCGGAAGTAGGGTTTTAAATGGAATAATAGATACGGGAGCGCAAATATCGGTAGTGCGCGAAGATTTAGTGGCAGATACGCCCCATGATGGAGAAAGTAAGATAGAAATATCTTTTGCTTTCGGAGGAAATGGAATAACACCCTTGAGAATTTTTGAAATGAAAATTGATGATAATTTACATGGTAATGTTCCAGTCACATGTGCCGTCTCAAGAAGACTGGTTACCGATCTGCTACTGAGCTCCTCTGCCTATGAAATACTGGTTGAAAGCGTCGAGCTACATGAGAGTAGTCATCATTGGGAGACACCAGTTCTAAAATCAAAAGATTTAAGTGATAAACGGTCAGAAGATGATGAAGACGAAGACATGCCTTCGAAAATAACCAGTACAGCGTTGGCAGTCAGTACGGTAGAGTCCCCACCAGGTGCAGAAAATGAGTGTATACCAGAAAAAACAAAATTCGAATTCGGCAAACTTCAAGAGGATGATGAGACGCTCCGAAGGTGTTTTGAATTGGCAAAAAGGCAGAAAAATGCCTATGCGTTTGACAATGGGGTTCTGCTTTATAACGAACATATTTGTGGCAAGAATATTAGACAAGTAGTGCTACCGTGTGTGAAACGAGAAAATGTCTTAAAGATGGCGCATGAAATCCCTCTTGCTGGCCATCTCGGCGAAAAGAAAACCCGTCAGCGAATCAAATACTCATTCTTTTGGCCTACCATTAAACAAGATGTGAAAAAATATTGCGAAAGCTGCAAGGAATGTCAAATGAGAAGGACTGCTACATATAGAGATAGAATCCCCATACGACCTATCGTCAGACCAGAAACTCTGTTTGAGGTATGGAATGTAGATTGTGTCGGACCGTTAGAACCTCCATTGGGAAGAGGACATCGATTCATAATATGTGCTGTTGATTTATGCACTAGATGGGCCGAAGCCATACCTGTCAAGGAAATAAGTGCCAAAACTACATATAATGTTCTGATGAGGATTTTTACTCAGACGGGATTTCCTAAAATGGTCTGTACCGACCAAGGTACGAATTTCACATCTAAACTCACTCAAGCTTTTGAAGATCTGCTAGGCATAGCTCCACGTTTTTCCACTCCAAGACATCCTGAGAGTATGGGCGCTGTCGAACGTTGGAACAGAACTTTAAAAGAGATGATGAATAAGAATATACAGAAGCATGGAAGAAACTGGGATTTACATCTTCCCTATCTTCTATTCGCATACCGAGAAGTACCACATAGCACTACTGGGTTATCACCTTTCCAGATGGCATATGGAAAATTACCCCCAGGCCCCTTATCTTTGTTAAAGGAAATTTGGACTGGTGGACGAGGCATCCCAACCACTGCCTCTCGCTTGATTGAAAATTATTTACAAGAGCTTCTTGAAAATCTAAGAAAAGCTCATGAAATTGCATCCGAGAACGCCAAAGGGTCTCAAGAACAATACTCCTCCAGATATAATCTTCGTTCCAAAGAAAAATCCTTCATTGTTGGTGAAAAGGTTTTAGTATTGTTACCTTCATCCTCTCATAAGCTTCTAAATACTTGGACAGGACCTGTTACAGTTGTCCAACTTACTAGACCACATTCTGCGAAGGTTGAGATGAAGGATGGAAGTATCAGGGAGCTCCACATAAATAAGCTTCGACCATATATTCAAAGAATTAATCATGTCGGTCTAGTTTTCGAGCTAGATGAAGATTTCGGAACACTCCACTATGCACCCGCTGACAAGATGAATAAATCAGTCGAAGATATTAGGAAACACCTTGAGGATATGAAAGCTCTCTTGACGGGAGAACAAAAACAAGAACTTTTTGACATCCTCCGGAAATATGCAGATGTTTTTAGTTCCAAACCTGGTCATGCCAAAGTTGACGGACACTCCATCAAAGTTGCAGAGAACTGTTCCCCTAAGAGAATCAAACCCTATAGGGTGCCAATCACTCTACAAAAGGAAGTAGATCGACAAGTCAAAGAACTGTTAGATATGGGTCTCATTGAGCCAAGTGTCAGTGAATGGGCTCATCCCGTGGTTTGTGTGGCTAAGAAAAATGGAAGTGTCAGACTATGCATTGACTTTAGATTGCTAAATAGTTTTACTATTCCAGATGCTTATCCAATGAAAATAGCTAGAGATTTATTATTTGAGGTAGAACAAGCAAGATTTATCACTATAGTTGACCTCACCAAGGGATATTGGCAAATCCCTATGGAAAAGGAAGCAAAGCCCTTCACTGCATTCATGACACATTCTGGTCACTATCAATGGAACGTCTTACCGTTTGGAATGAAGAACACCGGAAATACATTCCAGAAATCATTGGATAAAGCACTAGCTCCTCATAAGGCATACTGCCGATCTTATATCAACGATTTGGCTATATTTTCTAAAACATGATCTGAACATCTCACCCATATAGATGAAATCTTCAAAACATTAAGAGAGGTGGGTTTAACAGTAAACCTAGAAAAATGCAAATTCGGGAAAAATCAAGTGAAGTTCCTAGGTCATTTGATTGGATCCGGTCAACATTCCCCGGACCAAGAGAAGATCGAGGTTATAAAAGGTTTAGCGACACCAGCGACAAAGAAGGAAGTAAGAAGTCTACTTGGGCTGGCTAGCTACTACCGTGACTACATACCACGATTCTCCCAAATTGTATTACCACTGACAAATATAACTAAGAAAAGTGTCCCAAACAATATTCCTTGGACTACTGATGCTGATGAAGCTTTTACAAAACTCGAAGAAGAGCTTATAAAAATGCCTTCTTTGCATACTCCAGATCTCGACAAGCCGTTCCAGTTGTATACGGATGCATCAGCAACAGCAATTGGCGCATGCTTAGCTCAAAACAATGAACAAGGAAAAGAATTGCCCATTGCTTTCTTCAGTAAGAAACTAAATTCCTGTCAAATGAAATGGTCAACCATTGAAAGGGAAGCTTTTTGTGTCTTGGAGGCGTTGAAAAAGTTTGACACATGGGTATTTGGTGCTGAAATGCAGGTAATTTCAGATCATAACCCTCTGACCTATCTAACTAAAAGTGCCCCTCATGGTGCCAAGTTGTCCTGATGGGCTTTAGCCCTACAACGTTATAATATGACCGTTACATATAGAAAGGGTAGTCGTCATGGTAACGCCGATACCCTTACCAGATTAAAAACTGATATAATTAATTAATGTTATTGGCTTGTTTCTTAATGATGTTTAGTTAATGATGATTATATAGTTTTTTTTTTTGTTTTGTTTGTTTGTGGGAGCTGCATCGCACCATAAAGCTCTTACCTCATTTCTTGTATTTTAGAGTCAATTACTCGCCTGAGTTTTCTTTTAGATGCAACATCGACACTCATGTGACGGATGTGCTTCCCCCAAAGGGAGGTGTAAGGATTTTTGTCACGAAGACTTGCGAATTCTCTTTAAACTGTGTACTGGTGGCGAGGAGGTGCGGCAGTCGTAACAACGGAAGCAGACGACGCTTAGGACTTCTTTTAGCAAAGTTTCCGCCGAGTGGTATCCATTTTTTTTTTTTTAATGTGCCCGAAGTGAGAGAACAAGTACAACATTAGTGTTTGCAAGCAAATATAATTTTCTAGTTAGATCATATACTATAGTATAATAGGTCATCTGCATTGCAAAAAAGAGCTATGAGTTTAATTTCAGCGAGCATTCATTCTGCGTAATGATCAAGACTTTCACCAGCTTTACCATTCATCATGAGTCGGAGTTTTACTATATTGCTCATTTTCATATCAAATTTGTTATAGCACTTATTCAGTTTAGGTGTATAACACCATTTCATGAAATAAAGAACTGCGTTCCCAGCTCTCCAGTTGTGATGTAATGTTTAATGCCACTTTCCTTCGTAATGTGATTCACATTGATTATTAATAACATTGGAGATTGATGCACTTTTCTCTTACACTTAATTTTACTTGAAAACCATCCCCTGTAGTTCCTTCAGTTCTAGCTGCTTGCTTGGAAAGCTGTTCAAAATCACTACAATTGTACAGTGTAAAGGGTAGTGATTTTGAACAGCTTTTCTCATGATATCTTATTGTATGTTTTTTTCCAGAGCTACAAAATTGAAATATTTTGTATCTCTAGAAAACTGTTTGTCTTAGAGAAAATCTAATCATCACAGTCCTTATTTGTCTTAACCTAAGTTTCTTTTCTGCAGTTTTTCTTAGTCTCTTCTCAGATCTCACCTGTAACATTCAATAGGGAAATTCCTCTGCAGTTTAAAGTAAGTTCTATCTACTCAGGTCATTCAGAATTCAACCATCTGAACAAGCTTTCAGAATAATATAGTGCAGAATAATCCACTGGAAAGCTGTGGAGTAGATATCTGACCATTTCTGGTCAGATATCTACTCCAGCTATCTTTCTACATTTCAGGTTCTGATAGCTATTTCTGCCTCAAGTATTGATTATGAATATGAATGTTTTCTATCTTTTCTCATGAATATTTTTTCTATCTGTTTATCTAATTTAATTATTTTTCCAAGGTATTGCTCCAGACATTCAGAATATCCTTATCTTCCAGTTTTCATCTCATTCTTGTCATCTTCAGGCAGTATTATTTATCTTCTGAAAATAGGAATTCAGACAGCTCTTTCAGACAATGTCATCATGTTCCTCCTGCCTGAATCAATCAATTTTTTCTTCAGATTTTGCTGTTTGGTCTCTTTCATTGGGTTCTTCTATGAACTCTTTCAGTTTTACTGCTGTCTCATCTTCCCTTTAATATGTTAGCTTTGTCAGTCTGTCATGCCAAACTTGGCTTCATAGAAAGTTCCTTAAAGTATAATAATGCATGAAATCTCACCTGCTCTATCTTTAAAATGTGCATTATTCTTCTTCTTCTTCACCATCAGCCATTTTCTGTTCACTGCAGGATGAAGGCCTCCCCCAAAGTCCTCCATTCAGTTCTGTTTTGAGCTTTTCTGTGCCACTGAGTTCCAGCATCTCTTTAATCTCATCCTCTCACTGTCTCTTTGGTCTTCCTGTAGAAATGGTCCCAGAGATGGCTCTTTCCACCTCTGGGATACCATTCTGATATCAACTTTGTCCATTTTTGAGTGCTACTTTTTGCAATATGACTTTACCCATTGCCATTTGGATCCTTCATAGCTGTTACAATGTCTTTCACCCTAGTCTAAGCTCTGATCCAAGTATTGCACTTTCTATCTAGAATAGTAATACCAAATAATGATCTTTACTTTTTCCTCTGGGTAATCCTCAACTTGTTGATCAAGATTTTAGTCCAAGTCCACGTTTCACTTCTATATGTCATGACTGGAAGTATACATACAACTGTTGAATATTTTTCTTTTAAGAAAGATTAGGATGTTCTCCTTGAGTGCTGCATGGTGTATTATTATTATAATCTATATGTTGAGGGGATGTGATCCTCTCAACTTTTTTTTTTTTTTCATTTTAGCTTAAACAGGAGAGTACATTGAATAAAGGAAGGTTCATCTATGAGGGAAGCCTGGTTGGTACAGAGGTTGGAGGCCCTATTAACAAGGGTTTTGATAGTGATAGTACCATGTTGTTTGGGTGGGGGGTTAGTGTATGTGAATAGATTTTTTGTAAACTAAGAAAAAAGGAGTGCCATTGGGAAGATATGTGATTAGTGTGCCCAGAAAAGATAACTATTAAATTAAACTTTCACAAAACATTATATTCTTGTTTAATCCTGTACCTGTCTGGAAGCAAATGAAGTTTGTGTGTGAGGATACTTCACTCAAAAACTTTGTTTGCTTACACTTTTGATGAAGGATTAAACAATAGTGTTCACTGAGGCGGATGTCCACAGTTCTTCCTGTCTGTTCGTAGTAGGCTTGATGACAAGAACAGGGCACTTCATAGACTCCTGGATGTGATAAAGGAGTGCATTTGTTCTTAGGTGAAAGGATGAGAGTTGCTAATTTCACATAAGGTTTAAATACGGTGCACAGTTGGTGTTTGTTAAGCACCCTAGATATCTTTTCGATGCGCCTTTAATGTATGGGATGGTGATAGTTTTGTTATAGCCTTCTGTGGTAGATAGAGGGGATTTCTGGGTAGCATTTAGTATGTTATCTATCTTATGGGGGGATTATAACCATTGGTTAAGAAGGTGTGACTTAGGTGAGAAAGTTCAGCAGTGAAAGCAATGTTATTGGAACAGATTGCTCTAGCTCTATGGGTTAGTGTTTTTAAGATACCATATTGTTGAGAAGGGGTGATGGTATGATTGTTTGTGTAAGTATCTCCCTGTGTGTGTGTGTGGGGGGGGGGGTTTCTATAAGCCGAAATGATAAGGAACCTTCTGGAAGACATGTAATCAGTGTGTCCAGAAAGGGCAGGCAGTCATTGGCTTCTAGTTCCATTGTAAAGTGGATTTTAGGGTGCTGGCTATTTAGATGCACTAAAAATGTATTCAATGTGCCTGGGCCATGTGGCCACATCATCAACATAGCGTAGCCAGAGACAGGTTTGAGAGTGGCTGTGTTGATAGCTAGTTTTTCCAGATGTTCTATGTAGAAGTTGGCTAAGGGGGGGGACCCATAGCTGTCCCATCTAATTGTTTGTATATTTTCCCTTTCCATGTAAAATAACCTACCTGTACTGTGAATTTAAATAGCTGAAATTTATCTGGGGGAAATTGTAAATTTTTGTTAAGTGTTTCAATCAGTGGTACATTAGTGAATAATGAGGCGATATCAAAACTCGCCATTAGGTCTGAACTATTTAAGGTGTGGTTTTCTAAAATACTTTTTAGGTGGGTAGAATTTTTAACAAAAGAGGGAGAATTGTTTGTGTAAGTGGCTAGTAATTTGGCTGAATGTTTAGCTAGTTTATATGTAGGACTGTTTATACTATCTACAATAGGATGCAAAGGTGTACCTTGTTTGTGTATTTTAGGAGCACCATATATTCTGGGTGTTTTAACTTGCAAGGGTTTGAGTTTTTTGACAATTTCTTTTGGCCAGGAAGTGACATTGTTCAGTAACTGCACACGTTATTCTTTTGTGAATTGGTGGGATCTCGATCTATGATTTGATATGTAGACCGGTCTTGGAGCAGCGCATGCATTTTGCTTTCATATTCTGTTGTATCCATTACTACAGTGGCGTTTCCTTTGTCTGATTTGGTTATTGTAATGTGATTATTATTGTGTAGTTCTTTTAGAGCTGTTATTTCTTTATGTGGGATATTATTTTTGGGAGGCTTAGAATGGATTAGGATATTGGCCACATCTAACCTAATATTATTGGCTATAGCTGGAGGCAAGTAGTATATCCCGCGTTCAACGGAAGCCATCATTTTGGTTTTATGAACTACTTTAGGAGTAATGGCAAAATTGTGTCCAAGACTTAATGCACTCGTGGCCTCTTTGGATAAGGTTGTCGATGATAGGTTCACAACGACGCCATCTTGATGAAATTGCGGCCGCTGCATAACATTGTGATGCTGGAGGATTTCAAATTTTTTCCGGTGTCGATTTTTAACTTGAACAAATTCTTTATTGGCTGTCGAGTCAGAGATTCTATCCAAGATATCCCATAGCTCCGGGTTCAAAATGTTAGATAATATATCACATAGTACACTGGTGGAGGAATTTATTTTTGAAAGTTCTCAGTGAGTTTTTTTTTTTTTTAACCTAGATGGCACCCTATTAGGACTTTAGTCTTATGTTGCATGCTGCAATTACTTATACTAGCCCCACTGTTACACCGGATTGTGGTTGGCTTGCATTTGTAACAAACTTTGTGTTGTGTGCTCTGAAGATGCTGGATATAATACCAGCAAAATATTAGCTTTTAAGTTAATAAATAGTTATTTTCTTATCCATCTGTGTTCATATCAATACCATTAAATCTATTACAACATGTCTGACGAACACATAAGCATATCCACGTGTGTAGTTCTCATTTGGCAAACATTTAAAATGACCGTGTTCGCATTTTTCATAAAAATGGAGAAAAATGAGTTTCATGTAGCGATAAAACACTTTTATTTGAAGAAGTGGATATCCGTGCAAATCAAAACCGAGTTAGGTGCAGTTCATGGGGAATCTGCACCAGCATTAAAGACTATTTATTTTTGGATAACTGAGTTTAAACGTGGTCGCAAGTCCATCGAAGATGGAACACGCTCCAGATGCCCACCTGAGGTCACTACAAACGAAATGATTGACAAAATCCATGGTATCGTTATGGAAGACCACCGAGTGAGATTGTAGGCATTTCAACTGAATGGGCGTATAATATCCTGCATGAAAAATTGCACATGAAAAAGCTGTGTGTGTGCGATGGGTGCCGCAATTGTTGACTGTTGATCAAAAATGTATGCGAAAAGATATTTCAACATAGCGTTTGGCGATGTTTAGTCGCAATTCGCAGGATTCTTTGTGTTGATTCGTGACTGCAGACGAAACTTGAATCCACCACTACACACCTGAGTCCAAGCAGCAGTTAAAGCAGTGACAATGCACGGTGAAAGAACACCGAAAAAAGCGAAGGTCGTTTTGTCTGCTGGGAAGGTGATGGCCACTGGTTTTTGGGATTCCCAAGGAATTATCATAGACTATTTGAGAAAAGGTAAGACAATAACAAGAGTATATTATGCATCATTGTTGGACCATTTAAAAGAAGAACTGAAGAAAAAATGGCCAAGATTGGCACACAAAAAAGTGCTCTTTCATCAAGACAATGCACCTTCCCACACATCGTCCATCGCAATGGCAAAATTGCATGAATTGGTTCCACATCCATCGTATTCTCTGGACTTGGCCCCGTGTGACTTCTTCTTGTTCCCAAACTTAAAAATTTGGCTCAGTGGGAAAAAAGTTTCTTTGAACGAGGATGTCATCAAGGCTGTCAATGACTCTTTTGCACAATTTGATAAATTTTACTTTTTAGATGGGATGAAAAAATTGGAAACTCGCTGGACCAAATGTGTAGACCTCAATGGGAACTATGTTGAGAAATAAAGGCGAAAATAAAGTTGTTGTTTTTTATAAACTTTTCAAACGACCCTCATATATCTTAGCCAGATAGATGGTTTGAAAACAGCAGTATCAAGAACAGGTTCTTCAAAATGCTCCATACAGAACTTGGCTAGATAGATATATATGTGTATATATATATATATATATATATATATATAAACAGATCCAGGATACAGCTATGGGCTGTACCCTGTATCTGTGTATATATTTATGTCCTTTCAAGTAAAGTAACTAATATGCATGGCAAAACTGAAGACATCAGTGATGGCTGGGAAAAGCATTTATAAATAAAGTTAGTTTTAAGTAAAGGGGTAATATTGTCGTTTTGCATAATATTGTGGTGATGATGTAATAGATCCATCTGGGTGCAGTAGCAGTGTTGGGCAAAAGTTGTGGCCAACAGCTTTGGCCAGGTACCAAAATGTGCAGCTGACATTTGGGCACAATGCAAGTTTCTGGCCTTTGGCTCTTTGTAAATTGGTTTTTAATGAATTGATGATTTTCTTGCAGCTGTTTTGGGCTTGGGTGTGAGAGAAGGCAGAGTTTTTGATGACAGCTAGTTGCAATATGCATGGTTGTTTATATGTACAGTCTTGGCACATCTTCTGGAGAACTAGGGCTTACTTAGGGAATGGGAATTTATCATGAAATGGGGAATATGTTCTTCCATTCTGGAAAGGATTACTTCAGCAATGCATTCATTGCATAAGCTTGGGCTGGAAGGCCAGACGCAATAACCTAACCATGGGAATGAGGCAAACTTAAAGTCATCCTGCTTGGTGTTGTTATAACTCGGCCATCCAGGCTGGCTGGCCAAGTGGTTAGCATATTTGCTCTTCAGCCAAAAGGCTGTGGTTTGAATCCCGCCATGGGCATGAATGCTTGTTTGTCTGTGGAAATACTAGTGGTGGTAGTCAGCAGTAGATGAAATTGGTGTAGTTGGTGGAGACAGAGTTGTAGAGCAGGTGCCATCCCTCGATGAGTCTTTGGACTCCCTGGAGATGTCAAATATTAATAATAATAATAATGTCAGAAGACTCTTAGTAGTGAATGGCTATGTGGGTGTTGCTTGTTGGATTAAGAGATAAGCACAAGACTGGTCTAAATTACCTAAGAGAGATAAAACCTTCACAGTATATTTGGAGGGATCACTAGAGAGGAAGAGATCCAGAGTGGTTGGGATTGTCTGGTACTCTGGTGGGCATGTGAACAATTTGCATAAGATTATTTGTGATAGCAAATGTCTCAGCATCTGTACTTGCTTGGTCTGTGTAGTTGGAAAAGAAAAGCCAGTTGGTATTGTGTACCTTGTAATTGCTGAGGAAGATAATCTCACTGCTAGTAAAGTTGGATTGAAGGACATCGACTGTAAAAGAGTTCCAACTGGTTTGTGGCATTAGAACAGCATAGAGACAACATGTTAATTTGACAGAGTTGGGTAAATTTTCAGCCAAAATAGATCGTGATTGAGAGATTCTAAGTTGAATGCTCTCTGGCATGGAATGTCACAGCGAATGTATGCTCAAACGCTGCCCTTGAGTCGAAAGGAGTTGAAGAGCATGTATTTGGGAAAGTTCAGGTGTGTAGTGTTGGAAAGTCTGAAATTTGGGAATTTGAAACCCCTCCTGCTTTTTCTGTCAGAAAAACCAGGAGAGTTTTGCAGACTGGAGGTGGAAGTGAACACTGAGGTTGGAGCAGAGACCTATATTTGTAAAGTGGATCTAGAAGTATCTTTGGGGTTTGTTATTAATCAAGTGGGTCATACACATTCCCTATGTAATACTTTAACTTTGTTTTTCAAGTTGGCTGTTAGCACCCCTCGGTGATTATCACTGATTTTGTTATAATGAATAGGATACAGAATAAGAATGCATCATTTTATCTTTATATGCTCATTCATACTGCATGGTAACCAATTGATCATGACACAGCAACCTGAAATAGTTACGCAGCAGCCAGCAGTAATTTCTTACTCAGTAACAGAATGTGCAGAACTTGACTATTAATAATATTAAAAATTGGCAAGTTGAGGTATAAGTGTTTATTTTCCCAAATATTTCATTATATTGATTTTAACCTCAATGTTTTTTTATTTGTTTTCTGAGTTGCTTGTCAATGACTTTACCGGCCTTATCTATCCAACAATGTTTTGAAGCTAATCAGAATTCAGGAATGCACTAATGTAGTTATACACAGTGTGCTTGTTAAGCACACTCTATATAACAAGCACAGTTGTTGCTTGTTTATAACAAACATATTTATCGTTTTAACTGCTAGAGTGTGTTGTAATCGCAGGTGCAACTTTTGAGTCAGGTGACGCAGCAGTTTTTATGTGGCATCCGTTGAAGTAAGAGTGTGTGAGTGGAGCATTTCAGAAGTTGCATCATGGAGCAAAGAGCTGTGATTGAAACTGCTACAGAAATGTACCAAGACTTTAAAAAAAAAAAAAAAAAAAAAAAAGTTTACAATGATGACTGTCTGAGTCGCACACAGGTTTTCAACATTTAAAAAGGGGAGTGAGCCTCTGGAGGATGAACCATGCTGTAGACAGCCAATTTCTTCATGGACAAATAAAAATGTGGTGAAAGCTAGGGAAATAGTTGCCCATAACAGACAAATAACCACTAGGCTACTCGCTGTGCAGCTTAGTGGAAATAGCCAGATTAATCTTAGAAAGAGATTTGTTCAAGGTTTGTGCCCCACGTGTTGACACCTGAACAGAGAGAGCACCGGGTTGCATATTGTGAAAATTTCATCCATGCAGTTGATCAAGATCGTATTGCAAAGAATTGTCAATGGTGATTAAAGTTGATGTTTTCAGTTTGACTCGGAAATGAAATTCCAGAGCATGGAATGGCTGGAACATATTCTCCCTGGCAGAAGACTGTCAGGTTGCAGGAATCACGTGTCAAGACAGTGGTCATTGTTTTTATCAATGCTGCTGGAATTATCCACTGCAAATTTGTTCCTGGGGTATCAGAGTGAAGTCAGTATTATTTAGGAGAAAGAACTGTTTCACAGCAACAATTGGTTCTGCTGTACAACAATCTTCCTGCATGTGGCCCGTGAAGCAGTTTCTGACTTTGAAGTCGATCTGTGTGATCAAACGTCTTTCCTATTCACCAGATTTTGCTCCCGCAGACTTTTTCCTCTTCCCAAGGATGAAGTGTGCCTCGAAAGGAGAGTGCTTCAGCAACATTGAGGATATCAAAAGCAGTGTGACCCATACACTGAAGGAGGTTCCTGTTCAGGACTTCACTGCTGCCTTCAAACCTATATGACAGATGTAAACATTGTGTGGAGTTTAAGGGAAATTATTTTGAATTTGTGTAATTGACAATTCCAAATATAGTGCTTTGTTTTGATATAATAATTATTGTCTCATTACTTAACAGACACATTGTGTATATGTAGACCTGAGGGTTTTATTTTATTTAGCATTTTTCTGATACTTAATGCTTTCAGTGTTTACAGAGAAGAAATTGTTTGTTTTTCTATAGAAGCAATTCAAGACATGAGTGTTGGAATTGAAAACATAATGAAAAACTATATTATTATTATTTTCTTGACCTCTGTGGAGTCACAAGACTCATCGTGAGAAGTCAACACTATTCAATATAAAGTCTATCCTACCATTCATTAAACTCCTCCACTGTTTGCACTTTCAGCACTCTCTCATGCAAGGCATACCATGTTCCTAATACTCTATGCAAAAACTTACTTCTTATCCTTTTATTCACCACTTCCTTTTGTAATTTCCAGAGTTGATCACTTGCCCTTGCTCCTTCCTCTCATTCTACCATATGAAAAATCTCCACAGTGTTAATATGATAATAACTCTTCATCTGCATAAATGTCTCAATCATATCATCTCCCCCTCCCCTTTGTCTTCTATCCACCACAATCCTGATATCATTTTTATCAGTCTCTGCACCCTCTCCAAATGTTACTTCGTCTCCTTCAAATCCTAGTGATTTAATCCAAGCACAGAAAATCAGATGTTGTCTGATCAGAGCGTTATATAATGAGAACCCCTCAATTTTATCTCTCATTGTCAATGTCCTCCTAGACATCACATCAATTCTCTGAGATGCCTTGACAACCTTCGTTCTTGGAACTGCAAATCTCTATCCACAATCACTCCAAGATCCCTTGCTTCCTCCAAATGAGTATGAAACATCCCACCTGTGGATCCCAGATTATTAACTCATCCTGTCATGATCACGGACGAGTTCTTTAGCTCAGGTACGTGAAGTGATACACAAGGCGAAGTGGGAGCTGGAATGAATACAAAAATATCTGGCAATTGACCAAGAGAAGGAAAAATGAAGGAGCGGTCTTGCAATCATAAGAGGTGTGATCAATGATAGATTGACAAAATCATGCTTTCTGGGTGTGAAAATTAATGATGCTAGTGAGGCTATTAGAACACACAAAGGCAAAGTGAAAGAAATGATTGTACTGGCTGCAATAAATGATTTGAAAGGACAAAAGTATGGCATGAGAGAGGACATGAAAGAATTACTGGAAGTAGCAAAGGAAAAGAGTGGGAGAGAGTTTAGATAGTAAGTCTGTTGCCATGGTATGACAGAGTAGAGCTGAGGACTCGATGCATAGGTTATGCAGGAGAAGTGGTGCGGAGTGAGTTTGATGGGCAAAAGGACTTATACAAGAAGAATGGTTTGCATCTGAATGGATTTGACGTTCGGAGACTGGAAAAAAGTGTTGTTGAATGAAGTGAGAATGGATGTGCAAAATCAGGGAAACTAGAGCTTTTGGGGAGGTTGGGGGAGGGGTGAAGCTGTTGAGTAGATAGACAGACATCAGTGAGGCAGCTGAGTGTAAGAATGTGTATAATATACCTAAGTTCCACTGGTAATAAACCATAATGGGATGGTTAGTATAAAGCATCAGGATAGCAGTAGGCCTAAAGGACTTTTGCACTTTATGTGCTAATGCCAAGAGCATTCAGAACAAGCAGGAGGAATTTGGCATCAGTGAGTTCATCCTGGTGAAAGGTTATTGGCATTAGTGAGACATGGCTGACAGAAGATGATACTGTTAGTGGGATAGAATGTGAAGAGTGTAGTATGTTCAGGGAAGATAGAGAGAAAAGAGTGGTGGTGGTGAGGGGAGGGTTATTGATAATAGCCGATGAACTGCAACCAAAGAGAGTAAAGTTCAACTGCAGGCCAGTGAAAATAGCACATTTGAGACTATCTGGTGTGAGATAGAGGTCAGCAGAACAAAATATAAAGTTGGATGCTGCTATAGACTGAATGAGTGGAGGGTGGATAATTATTATTGGGGATTTCAACCATGGGAACAGAGGTTGAAAGGAGAAGAAGACACATGGGAGGAAAGAAATGAAATTTATGTAGTTACTAAGGGATAGTTACCCGAGACAGCATGCAATGGAATAGATTAGGGGTTTGAGAGTGTTCAGTCTAATAATTGCATCTGAGAATTTGTCTATAATGAATATGACCACATTGCCACCAATTGATGAGAGTGATGCAAAATTGGATATGGTCTTGACCTGGGAGGTGGCTAAATGTGTGGAATTTTCAGTTAAGATGGGATATATGTGGAATTATGGGGCTAGTAAGTATGACAAGCTTATGAGATTGCTTGGATCGATGCAATGGCATGTAAAACTGTAAGGGCTAGTTGTTGATAGTGCATGAGAAGTGATAAAGGAGTGTTTGAGGGAGGTAATGGCAGACTGCATACCTAGAATCAGGAGAGTAAATCAAGTGGGAGTTAAATAGATGAATATCATCATTAAGCTGGAGTTGGGGGGGGGGGGAATTGTGGAGGGAATTTAAGGAGAAATGTGACCAGCAGGTACATGAACAGTACAAGGCACAGGCCAGAAGGGTAACTAGTGTGGTAAGAAATGCAAAAGCAGAGTATCAGAGGAAATTAATGCAGGCTAAAGATATTCCCAAACAGTTCTTTCAATATGCTGCAAGTAAAAGAAAAAATGTTTGTGGCAGAATGATTTTAATGAATGGCGATGGCAGGGAGGTAACTGAATCAGTTGAAATAGTTGAATTACTAAGTGAACACTTTTCAAGTGTATATCATCCAGGTGGTGATATTGCAGGAACAGGAACGAGAGAGGCAAAGGCTTATATGGGAACTCAGGTAAATGAAATGGAGGTGCATAGCATATTACAGAACCTTAATGAATGCAGCTGTGGAATTATTATTATTATTATTATTATTATTATTGTTCCGGGAAACTCCAAGGAGTCGACAGACTCATCGAGGGAGGCCCTAACATCATGTCAAGAACAACTATTCAACATTCACACAGTATCTATCATACCTTGCCTTGAACTCATTCACGGTCGTAGCACCCACAACAGACTCTGGAAGCCCATTCCACTCATTTACCACTCTCCAAGCAAAGAACCTAGCTCTAACACCCTTGTCAACCACGCTCTTGCCCAGCTTCCATGCATGGTCCCTAGTCCTCCCACCACCAGTCATATTTTCAAAAATATCTTCTGGATCAATCCTATAAAAACCCTTCAGTAATTTGAATGTCTCAATCATATCACCCCTCCTTCACCTATCGTCCAATTTCTGCAACCCACAAATCTTCAACCTATTCTCATAAGGTTCATTCCACAGACCTGCTATCATCTTGGTCACTCGTCTCTGGACCCTCTCCACTTCCTCCCCATCACGAAGAAACCCTGGTGCCCATTGCTGGGCACAGAAGTCCAGATGGGGTCTTATCAAGGCTCGATACAGAGGAACAACAACTTGTTCGTCTCTGCATGTTAAAGTATTTTTCAGAAGCCAAGTGATTTGGTGAGCTGTTTTAGTTACTTTTGCAATGTGCCCCCTAAACTTCAACTCCCTATCCACCAACACTCCCAAATCCCTGGCCTCATCAATCTCCTGGAGTATGATTCCACCAATGCGATATACTGCTGCTATTCTTTTCACCCCAAAGTGCATAACCTTACACTTTGCCACATTAAATTGACATCCATTTTTCCTAGCCCAGTCCTCCAAACTATCCAAATCATCCTGTAAAATTTTGACATCTTGTGCACTCACAATTGCTCTACCCAACTTTGCATCATCAGCAAACAAGTGAACACTTCCTCTCAGATCCTTTCCAATATCATTGATGAACAAATTGAAAAGCAGTGGTCCAAGAACAGAGCCCTGTGGCACTCCACTAGTCACAAGACGTCTTTTAGACTCCACTCCTGAATAAACCACTCTTTGATATCTCTCCTTCAACTACCCTCTTATCCACCTCACCAACCCTATATCTATACCCATCTGCTCCAGTTTACTGATTAGGGTTCCATGTGGTATCCTATCAAAGGCCTTGGCAAGGTCCAGTAGTATCACTGTAAACCCATTACCTCTATCCAGTTCAGCCGTCACTGTGTTATAAAACGTGAGCAAGTTACTGAGGCATGATCTACCCTTCACAAAACCATGTTGTCCCCCATACAATATCCCATTTTCATCTATCCAATCCTGTATTCTTTTCTTGACTAATTTCTCTAAGACCTTGACAATGATTCCTGATATGCTAATCGGTCAGTAATTTACAACAGCAGTCTTGGAACCACTTTTATGCAGTGGAACTATTTTCCCCTCTTTCCACCTGCTCGGGACTAACCCAGACCCGAGACTCAAATTAAACAAAATGGTCAAGGGTACTGACAATTCTTTAGCTGCTTCTCGTACAACACGAGCTGGTATACCATCCAATCCCACAGATGTATTGACATCGAGGTTATGCAATAGACTACTCACCTCCACTTCATTAACCACAATTCCCGTATATAACCCTTAATAACCGCATAAAATCCAGTTCCTTCCTCCCGTGTGTCCTCTCCTCACTCCAATCAATGCGACCATAGTTGAAATCTCCCATAATAATCACCCTCCTTCCACCCATTTCTTCTATTTGCTTGTGCATACTGTCACCACCATCTTTTCCATCACCTGGTCTATAGCAGCACCCAATTGTATATTTAGTTCTGCTAGCCACAATCTCACACCAAATGGCCTCAAATGTGCTCTTTTCTCTATCCTGCAATTCAACTTCTATTCTCCTTGGCTGGAGCTCATCAGCTATCATCAACAATACTCCTCCCCCATTTTATTCTCTCTGTTATTCCTGAACACACTATACCCATCACATTCAATCCCACTAGTTATATCATCTACAGTCAGCCATGTTTCACTAATACCTATAACCTGTGGTCTGGAAGTGCCAACCATGGCCAAAAACTCTTCCTTCTTGTTCCTAATACTCCTAGTATTAGTGTACATGAATTTAAGACCCCCATTAGCCTCAACCCTACCTTGATGCCTTATATTAACTATCCCACTCAGATTTGTTGTCCTTATTTGCTCTGGCATATTATATTCATTCTTACATTCAACTGCCTCCATAAGGACTGTATCTCTACTGCCCCCCCCCCTAACAAATCTAGTTTCCTTGAATTTGCACATCCGCTACATTCAGCAACACTTTCTCAAGTCTTCTTACACCGTAACCATTCAAATGCAAGCCATCCATCTTATATAAATCCTTTCGCCCATCAAACTCACTCCACACATCCACAAATTCCACACCACTCGTCATACATAACCCACGCATAAAGTCATTCGCAATTATAGCCCTCCTTTTAAACATTTCACTGTCATACCGTGGCAAAAGACTAATCATTCTAACTCTCTCACTGTTTTCTTTTACTACCTCAAACAATTCATTCAGGTCTTCTATCATTTCCATTTTATCTCCTTTCAAATCATTGCCACAACAATCATTTCTTTCACCCTTTCCTTTTGCTCTCTAATGGTATTTGGATGGTATACCAGCTCGAGTTTTACATGAAGCTGCTAGGGAATTGTCAGTGCCCTTGACCATGTTTTTTTAATTTAAGTTTCAGCTCTGGGTTAGTCCTTAGAAGGTGAAAAAGGGGGAAAATAGTTCCATTGCATAAAGAAGGCTCCAAGACTGATGTAGCATATTACTGACTGATCAGCATATCAGGAGTTGTTGTCCAAGCATTGGAGAAGTTGGTCAAGAGCGAAATACAGGAATGGATAGATGGAAATTAGTTACTGTATTGGAGAGGGGGGGGAGGGGCATGGTTTTGTGAAGGTAGGTCATGCCTTAGTAACTCTCTCACATTTTATAATACAGTAATAGCTGAGTTGGATAATGGTAATAGATTCACAGTGATAATGCTGGAATTTGCAAAAGCCGTTGACAGGATACCACATGGAATTCTAATCAGTAAACTGCATCACATCGGGACGGATATAAGGTTGGTGAGGAGAATAGGAGGTTGATGGATAGATATCAGGGTAGTCTATTCAGGAGTAGAGTTCAAAAGGTCTGTGACTAGTGGTGTGCCACAGGGTTCTGTTCTTGAACCACTACTGTTGACTTTGTACATTAATGATATAGGAAAGGATCTGAGAGAAACTGTTCAGTTGTTTGCCAATGATGCAAAGTTGGATAGAGCAATAGTTAATACAGATGATGTCAACATTTTGTAGAATGATTTGAATAAATTGAGGTGAAAAATTATCAGCTGTATGCCACATTGGTGGAACTATACTCCAGGAAATTGATAAAGCCAGAGATTGGGAGTGTTAGTGGATAGGGAGCACATAGCAAAAGTGGCTAAAGCAACTCATCAGATTACTTGGTTACTGAAGAATACTTTGATGTGCAGAGATGAGCAGGTTATTGTTCTTCTTTTTCGAGCCTTGATAATACCCCATCTTGACTAATGCATGCAGATATGGGCACCAAAGTTTCTTGGCCATGAGGATGGGTGGAGAGAATCCAGAGGTGAGTGACCAAGATGATAGCAGGTCTATGGAATGAACCTTACAAGAACATGTTGAAGATTTGTGGGTTACATAAACTGGTTTTTAGGCAGAAAAGAGGTGATATGATTAAGACACAAATTACTGAGGGGTTTTTACAAGATTTATTCAAAGGAAATTTTTCACAACAGGTCTGGTGGTAGAGAAATAGGGGTCATCCATCGAAACTGAGTAGGAGTGTAGTTAGCAAGAGTGTTAGAACTAGGTTTTTTGCTAGGAGAGTGGTGAATGAGGGGAATAGATGTGTTGTGGGTACCATGATTGTGAATGAGTTCAAAGCAAAGTATGATGGATACTGTTCAAATGTTGGATAGATCTTGATGTTTAGTGCCTCTCTTGATGAGTCTAAGGACTCCTTGGAGTAGCCCATAATAATAATAATTAATAAGTAATTAATATATTTGCTTCAATACTGATAGTTATATAAGGTAGAAATTAGCCATTGCATTTACAAAAAATCTTATGAAGTGTCTAGATCCAGGGATGAACATGTGTGACTATTACATAATAGGTGACTGTGGTGGAGTACAGTAAGGCTAACGTCTGACAAGTGAGAAATCTGACTGGTGAACCAACTAACAAAATGGGAAATAAAACTGTGTTTAAAAATTGCAAGTGTAAATTGTGAAAATATGAAACAGTAAGGAATTTCTTACTCAGTGTTCTGGATAAGATTTAGGTAAGCACACTTGAAGAAGCTAAAAAAACATTGTGACCAGAAACTTGGCAGGGCTAGCTGTGTTCACCTTACAACTCTTCCTCAGTCAGGAGGGATTGTCATGTCCAGATTTTTTTTATTTTACAATAAATAGTCAAGACATCATATATAACAATGATCTCTGTTGTAGATCTGGAACAGGCATATGATAAGATGCCAAGATTGAAAAACTGTTCAAATCACTGTTGTTATGTATTATGCATGGGATGTTTTGTGTTTAAGTCATCAATTAGAATTAAAGAAGGTGGTTTGATATAAGATAAGATCAAGTGCATGCTATCTCCACTATTAATCCTCATTCATGTAGATCACATTACGAATGTGACGTGATCTACATGAATCTTATGTTGAAGATGTTAAATTCAGCTGTTTACTTTGTTGATATTATACTATTATAATTATAATATTATAATATCAACTCCTAATATATAATATTATACTATATTATAATATTATACTCCTAAATAAACTCTACAGGATTTTCGTATCATTTTAATTACATTGAATAACTGTTGTAAAACAAATTTTGTATATGAAAATTATTAAAATGGCAAACATGGAAAAAAAAAAGCATAAAATGCATACTCAATGATGAACTTATAAATTATTTCAGCCATTTATACACAATATTTAGTGAAATTGACAAATTAAATGTGAAAATAAATAGTAGAATAAGTAAATCTGGGATGATGGCTCTGATATCAGTTGTTTTAAATTTCTATGGAGCAAGGGAGGAATCATTTAATATTACATTATGCAAAACATTGTTAAAACTAGTATTAACTAGTCTAAAACTTAGGAAGATTTAGAATGGTTAATCAAAGATTACAGCCCTCAGATATGAGAATTCCAAAATAAAAAAAATACAAGTGTATAGATGGCATTAATTATATCAAAATGAAGATATCAGAAAGCAATTGGACCTCGTTAAGATTGGATAAGTAGAGCTACTGTACTGACTTAAACAAAATGAAAAATGAAGGGCTGTCAAAACAGATGTTTGCCAGGTCAGTAAGGATGTATATTAAGACACCAAAATGTGAGAGTTAACAGTATTTGAGACCTGATAGATTAATTTGGAAAGCAATGTTGACAGTAAACTAGTCATAATGTAAACTAAACAATGTAATGCTATCATAGTATCACAGTTAAGAATATCATAATTAGGAATTGATAATTTTGCATGAAATGAGAAGTGATGAGCTCATATAAATGCTATTCATTATTGATGATAGTTGTAAATAAATGTGTTGCTAAGAATGATTATTAGTAAAAGGTCAGGCCTTTATTCATTCATTCATTAAATGGTGCTTGGGTAGTACAAGTAGGAGAACATTATAACGCAGCTGATTTTGACATAAATATATTTACTTATATTGATAAGAAAGTATTTCATTCTAATATGAAATCATTAATTTTGACTTAATTTATTTCAGCCAACCTTTGTTGTAGATGAAGTAAGCAATGTTATTAAAGAGGTAAGAGAAATTTTCTTTTCTCACACAAGATATCATTTAATGTAATACACTGTTGGTTCATTTTTAAAATACTCTTCATTCATTTTCTCTCTCTTCAGAAATTCTTTCAGAATCTCTCTCTCTCATGCACACACTCACTCACTCAAGTAATTCATATAATGCTGACAATTTGTATTTTTGTGCTGCTCTAAGATAGGGTATCCATCCATCTCATTTTGAATAGGATATTCCCATTTTTATGAAAATTGCCCCACTGTTCCAAGACATGCTTTTGGGATGTCAATATGTTCCATTTTTCAGTATCCTATTTCAAATATGAAATGTTTTCGTGTAGCATCCATAAAACAAGCACCTGTTACCTAAGTAGCTATTATTATTTTCTGGTAGCCTCTAAGTCATGTATGAATTTATTACTGATATCAAAATGCTTGGCTTTTTTTTTTATTTTCTTTAAATGTAAGAGCCAACCAGTCAAGATGAAGAGAGCAATAGACTGTTATTTAGAGTACTTAAATCATGTTTCTCTTTCATTGATAAATACACAACCTTATTAACATTTTTTTAAAATATTGTTTTGCTTATATTAATGCATTTTTTACATCATCAACGTAAACTCTTTTCATCTGTTATTCAGAACCTGAAGGACTAGACACATCAGCATTTGAAGTCAAAGCTGAGATTGAATTCTTTATTGACAAAATTAAAATGAAACAAAATAAAGACTATTTACCTGCTAGTATTGAAAACAAATAAGGTTTCGCATAATTTGATTAATGATTTTATGACACATTCACAATTTGAGTTTTATGTAGCTGTATAAAGAGGGTGTGAGCAGGGGAGTGAAAAGCAGGTTTTTTGCATGCAGTTGTGAATGATTGGAATGCCTTGCCTGAGAGTGTGGTGTCTACAGAGAATTTGAGTGTGTTTAAGGCATGGTATGATGAGCTGTGTGTGTATGTGTATGACAAAATGACCTCCTACACGAGTCTTTGACTCCATGGGGTCTTGGGATAATAATAATAATATTGAGATGGTTAAGAAAATAACTATTTATTAACTTAAAAGCTAATATTTTGCTGGTATTATATCCAACGAAATATTAGAATATTAAACCTAGATGGCGCCATATTAGGACTTTAGTCTTGTGTTGCACGCTGCAATTACTTTTACTAGCCCCACTGTTACACCGGATTGTGGTTGTTTTGCATTTGTAACAAACTTTGTGTTGTGTGCTCTTAAGATGCTGGATATAATACCAGTGAAATATTAGCTTTTTAAGTTAATAAATAGTTATTTTCTTAATCATCTGTGTTTATATCAAACCGTGAAATCTATTACAGAAATGTCTGATGAACACATAAGCCTATCCACACGTATAAATATTGAGATGGGTTTAACTAGTGATATGCAGATGACAAAACTGGGGAGAGCAGTGCAGAGTCAAGCTGATGTTATAGCCTTACAAGAGGACTTGAATAGATTGCATGAATAGACAGGTGTGGAACTGTCAGTTCTATTGCAAAGTGTAAGGTTTGAGATTTGGTAAGCAACGATGGGATGAAAAGTATAAGTATAGAGATGAGAGATCTAGGAGTAATGATGGACAAGGATCTGAAATTCAGGGGCCACATCGCACAACTTGTGAAGATGTCACATTGGATAATGGCAATGATGATGATGATTATGTGACACCTCCAGGGAGTCCAAAGACTCATTGAGGGAGGGCACCTACTCTACAGCTCTATCTCCACCACTCAATCCACCTACTGCAACTACACCAACACCATCTACTGCCCACCACCATCACTAGTATTGTCAGACAATCACAACATCTATGCTCACAGCAGGATTCGAACCTGCAGCATTTTGGCTGGAGAGCAGATACACTAACCACTCGGCCAACCAGGTTGGCATGATGAGGAGGACCCTGACATGCAGAAACAGAGAGGTTATGATGCAATTGTATAAGGCTTCATATGGATTATTGTGCACAGATTTGGTCGCCTGGTTTTCATGGTGATGAGGATATGTTGGAAAGGGTCCAGAGAAAATTCACAAAGATAGTCAGTAGTCTTTGGAATGTGAAGTACAAGGACAGATTGAGAGAATGTAAGTTGTTGCAGAGCCTCGTGAATAGGAGGAAGGGGTGGGGGAATATAATTGAGACATATAAGCTAGTCAGGGGTTGTTATCAGGTTGACATGGAAGAGATTTTTCATAGAATGGGGGAGGGGTAGAACAAGAGACCATCGCTTGAAACTGTATAAGGAGGATGTGAGTAGAGAGTGGTTAGTGAGTGGAATGCATTACCCGAGTGTGTTGTGAATGTAGACACATTGAATCAGTTTAAACCACGGTTCGATGAGCATCGTGTGCAATAGTGTGTACCTCCCCACGATGAGTCTCTGACTCCATGGAGGTCAGATGTTAATAATAATTTTACCTTGATGGACCTGTGATTTTAGTCAGAATTTCTCCATGAGTGCAGGTCGTAAAGAGTCCTGCTATTCCTGTCTTGGGCCTTTCTTCTCCATTTTCTTTCAACTTTCTTAATCATTGGGTCTTCCCACCTTAAGGCTGGTCTTTCAGGTTTCCTTTTGGTATCTCTCAGATACCAGTTTGTAACTCTGACTGTCCATCTGCTGTCTCTCATTCTGGCGAGATGTCTTGCCCATCTTCTTTTGCTGTTGTAGATTGTTTTTATGATATCCGTGAGTCCAGACTTCTTCCTGATTTCTGTGTGTCTTACATGGTCTGTTTTGTATATATTGCACATTCGTCTTTCTATTGCACATTGAGTTGTTATTAAGCTTTGTTCTTCTTTTAAAGTTGTGTTCCACGTTTCATTGCCATAAGTTAATGCTGGTAAAATGTGACTATTTAAAAGATGGGCTCTTATTTCTATATCTATGTTTGGTTGGTAATTGTTGATTTTATTTTGTTGAAGGCTATCCAAGCAGCTCTTTTTCTCCTTGCTATTTCATTTGTTATATCGTTATTCATTTTTATGGACTAGCTGAGGTAGATATATTCTTCAACTTTTTCAGTGGTGTGAGAGTCTAGAGTGATTGTATGATCTTTACAGTATTTGTTTTTCGTCCATCTTGTTTTGTCCGGGTGTATTTCCAATCCAATTTTTTGGCAGTTTTGGTTTATGTTATTCAGCATTGATTCTAAGAGTTTGGGTGAGGGAGATATTAATACCACATTATCGGTGAATAATACGATATTTAACATTTCACCATCAATGTTTATTCCTCCTTTCATGTCAATTTTTCGAATGATGCTGTCCAGAATAGATATGAAGAGATTAGGTCATAAGACATCACCCTGACGTACTCCTCTCCTCTACTTAAGTTAATTTTAATCGGGTGATTGAAAAGGGTGATATTTGTTGTGCCTTCTTTGTAGATATCTTTTATGAGTTGGATGTATGCTTGTTCTATTAAAGCTTGGTTAATAATAATAATGTAGATTAATTCTCTAATACAGTAATAGTTTCAAACAGTTTAATTCTATGCCCTGGACAGCACTAAATAAAACTAGAGTGGAACATTTTCGTCACTACCTTGAAAATTCACTGTCCACAATAAACACGGGCCATACATTCAGATAATTTATTTAAGGAATTTTACTGCCTGAAAAATTTGCATTTTGGAATGATCATCAGACTTCTCTTAGTGTTAGATGTCTTTTTTTTTTTTTTTTTCATTGTGAAAAAAAGTTTTCATAATGAAAACATTTCTTTTGAAAATATGAAAACCAATTTTCAATTTATTATTTTGACACTGGCTGAGTCTGTTGCTTCAGTAGAAAAAGTGTTCTCTTTAGTGAATTTATTATAGAGTAAGGAGACAAATCATTTCTTCTTCTTCTTTCACTACGCGTTATTCCCACTTCCTATGCAGGGTCCGCGTGTTACTTAGATGCGACTTCTTGTTAGTACCACTCCCAACCGACCTGTCGCTTAATCTGCCACTGGGGGGGGGATATATTTTTGGCTGTAGCAGCATATGTTCACAAGGCCGGTTTGCCTGCTTGCGGGATGAAAAACGCCAGATAAACTGGCAGAAAAAACCCTACTGCCCGCGCCCAAGACTGGCTAACTTGGCTATGCCTGAGGAAGATCCTCAAGTTCCTCACGTCTTCGACAGGAATCAAACCTGGGACACTCCTTCCCCAGGCATATGGTTGCAAAGCACAAAGCCAACTAGGCTAACCGTACAGCCTTAAGGAGATAAATCATTTGCATACCGAAAATCAGTAATAGTTATAACAACCTATGTAAAAAAAAAAAACAAATGATGATTTTAATGAGTTTGTACATAAAGAAAAAAAAATTAAAAAGATGCAATCTTTTGAAACTTGTATAAGAGACAAGAACATGCCAGCTGCATCAGCCATTACAACAGAATTTCTAGAAACAAAAACTGGGACTTCAGGTGCAAGAAGTGGGTAATTTAGATACTTGTTATGTGATTTTTACTGGAAATTTCACTTTATTATTAAAAAATGTCAATTTCTTTTTTTTTATTTACTATTTACCCATTTAACCATTCATTACTTATTACTTAAAACTGCTGCTGCTACAAATGCGCACTATTTACATTAAAATATTGTAGTACATAAAAAATGGTACTTTTGAAATACCTAATTTGTTCCAATTTGCATTAAGAATTTTTTATTTTATTAGTTTTTTGAATAAATTTTGAACTTTCCCACCCTTCTCTCCATTGCTGATGTCCCTTTTTTGATTTTTATGGGCCCATCACGCTGAGGTCATACATCATATTATTATCATCCCTGATAAGCTATGCTTAAAACAGTGTGGTAAGTGAAGGAAAATTATTTATATATGGAATTTTTTCATACACATTTTCAAGTATTAACAAAAAAGCACACAATTCATAATTGAATGAGAACAAAAAATTTCAACCAAGTATTCAAACTATGCCCTCTGAGAGCTTTGTGTTCAGTCAAAGATGGCTGGCTTCGTTTTATTTGGAGGATAAGAGGTTCCCAAATCCTGGCAGTTTTACAGCCAAATTAATTTAAATTTAAGTGTCATGCAGAGCATACACTGATTCCCATAACCTTTTACTTCAAAAGCTTTTTTTTTTTTTTTTTTTTTTTAATATAGTAGTGAGAAGGATGTGCAAGTCTACTTTTTTCATATGGATTCATAAATATATAATTTTGGGTTCCCCACCCGTGAAAGGTTTTGCAGACCTATTGTACATAAGTACCATAGGCAGGCTAATGATTTTATTTTCTATTTTTATTAGTATATATATATATATATATATATATATATCAAGAGCGAATATTCCAGGTGTGCAGTGCTCATCTACAAAATATCAGTATCACCGATATTATATTTTTGCATTTATTCCCATTAAAACTCATCCAATTGTTTGCAGACTTCGCGCGATTCCTAAAATTGAACACAATATACTGTACTAATGCTACATTGTCCTCTTCACGAGGATAATAAAGTATCAGCGCTTCATGAAGAAGGCGCTTTCGCCCCGTAAACATTGCATCACATTTCCATTAATAGCCCGGGTGTGCTTTCAAAATGCATGCATCTTTGAGCCATTCGAAAAGATGTAAAGAGGGCGCAGCATGTCAAATTCTTAGTGTTGTATTATTTTTAAACCACTGAGAAGGCCTGACTAGGTGAGCATAAATTTTGAGCTCACTCAGCACCTAGCAGCTGTGATTGGGTATTGTGTCAACCGATCCCATTGAATGTTGTCATGAGTTGAGAGATTACTATATCCGATGGCTTTATTACACACAGCTGTTACACATGTTTTCATCATCATCATCATCATCAAATTCCTGCCATATATCCCTCAAGGGATGTACAGGATATGATAGTAGTACATGAAAAATTTACATCATTACTAACTTCCTATCTACAATTTTCCTCCAAACAGCCTGTAACTTGTCAAGACCCCAACATTATCAGATCTTATATTTCTATAGTCTAAGACACTTTGTACCGTATCAATCCACCTATATCTTGGTCTTCCTCTGGGTCGTTTTGCTGCCAACCTGGCAGAGAACAATTGTTTTGCTATCTTTCCTTGCCCATTCTGTTCAAGTGACCATACCACCTGAGATTAGCTCTGCTAATGCATTCCTGGATGCTGACAATGTCAAGTTCTTTCCTAATATCCTTGTTTTTAATATGATATTGCCATTGATGCCATCTGTTCACGCCTCTAATCTTTCTCAGGACTCTCATATCTGTGGTCTCTAGTCTTTGGTGAAGTGTTTTACTTCTGGCCTAGCTCTCAGATCCATACTTTAAAACTGGTTTGAACACGGTCTTGTATACAGCTAATTTAGTGTTCTGACTAATTTCTCTCTTATTCCATATGAATTTATTCAATTGACTTCCTACCATACCAGCTTTGTTGATTCTCTTGTCTATTTCCATAATTAATTTACCATCTTCACTAAAAAATCGTGCTTAAGTAGCTGAAATTTTTTACTTGTTCCACAGGTTCTCCATTCATAACACAGTTGACATTTTCAACGATTCTGCCTATTTTCATTGCCTTTGTCTTTTTATTGCTGACCTTCATACCATATCTATTACAACAGTTATTCAATTTAGTCAGGGAATCTTGCAGACTTGTATTCGAACTGTGCCCTCTGAGAGCTTTGTGTTCAGTCAAAGATGGCTGGCTTTGTTTTATTTGGAGGATAACAGGTTTTCCCAAATCCTGGCAGTTCTACAGCCAAATTAATTTAAAAGTATAAGTTTTACAGCCAGATTTATTTAGAAGTATATCATCATCTGCATAAAGCAAAAAGCTGACATTAACGTCTCCAATTTTCATATCAGGTTTAATACCACTTTCCTTCATATGATCCATATAGATAATGAATAAAAGAGGTGATAATGTACATCCTTGTTTCACACCAGATTTAACATTAAATCATCTTCCTGTATGTCAATTCTAACTGCTGACTTACAACTCAAATAAAGACTAAGTATTGCTTGATATAATGCCCCATTGATACCATATAACTGTAGCGTATTAAATAGCTTCTCTCTTGGTACCTTGTCATATGCCTTTTCTAGATCGACAAAACTTAAATACAGATCTTTGTTATATTCCCATGATTTCTCCACTATTTGTCGTAAAGTGAGATCTGATCCTGACAGCCTCTATTTGACCTGAATCCAGCTTGTTCTTCACCAAGCTTTTCTTCCACAATTCTTCTCAACTGTTTCTCAAGTCTACTGGCATAAATCTTGCCAGGAACACTCAGTAGAGAAATACCTATGTAATTCTCACATTCAGTTTTATTTCCCTTTTTATATATGGGTACTATGAGAGCTCTACTCCAATCATCGGGAATTCGTCCCTCTGTCCATGCCTTCTGAATTATGTAGTGCAGCCACTGTAAGACTTTTATACCACCATGCTTCAGCATTTCTGGGTTGAATATCATCTACTCCTTCTGCCTTTCCACATTTCAAGCATTTGATGGCTTTTTCTACTTCAAGTATTTATATGTATTCCTGAATGTTTGCCTGTTGAGTATTTTTTACCATTGTGTTATCACTGCTTGTTTCATTTAGCAATTTTTCGAAGTAATTACTCCATACTTCAAGGATATCTTTTTCTCCCGTTTTCATGTCACCTTTATCATCTCTAACTCCTTTTACAGCACTCTTTCCGCCATTCCTAAGCTTCTTCAACAACCTCCAGAATATTTTGCCACCTTCTTGATATTTATTTTCTATGCTCTTGCCAAAGTCCTCCCATGACTTTTGTTTAGCTAGTTTTACACACTGTTTAGCTTTCCTACATTTGTCTCTGTATTCTCTAAGAGCACAAGCAGACTTATTTGCCAGGAACTTTTGATATGCTTTCTTCTTTTCCATCACTTCCTCTTTTACTTCTTGTGTCCGCCATGGAGTTCTGATTTTTCTATCCTTGCAGACAACCTCACCACATGTCTCCCAGGCTGAATCAATCAGGGTTTTCTTCAAGGTTTGCCACTGAATCTCCAAGGTTTGGTTCCTGTTCTCCAACTCTTTCATTTTTTATTCAATAATCTTTGTGTATTTTAGTCTACAGTTCACATCTGAGAGCTGCTCAACTTTTATTCACTTTAAAACTTTCTTACATGTCATTCTTTTCAATATGAAATTCAATTTTATCCTGCTCAAGACTAAATAGTGATCACTTCCAATTTCAGATCATCTGTACACTCTGGTGTCCTGCACCAGGGAGAAAACATCACTGTCAACAATAACAGTCAATGAGACTTTTCTTATTCCTTGCCTCTTCTCTCCATCTGAATTTGTGCACATTTTTATGTTGGAACATGATGTTAGTAATAACCAGTGCATGTCCTGAGCAGAAATCCAACAGGTATTTGCCCTTTTTATTAGCTTTGCTCTTTCTCCAAATTTTCCCAAAACATTTTTGTATGTCTCACAATCACTTCCTACTCTGCTATTTAGATCCCCCAACAAGGAGCAACTTTTCCTTTTTCATTGTGTCAGTAGCTTTCTCTAGAGCCTCAAAAAATTCTTCCACTTCTACCTTAGTAGAGCCTTCTGTGGGACCATAGGCACAAATAAGTCTCATTGTCCATTTCCCCATTCTGATATTTGTCCATATCACTCTACTTGAGACTGCTTGCCATTCAAGAAGATTAGCCTCATATTTTGTGTTGAATACTATGGCTACTCCTTCTTTTCCTTGATTGTTATTGCCTGAATATAACATTTTGTATTTATTGCTCTGAAAGTTTTCACCAGTTTTTGTCTTTTTTGTTTCAGTCACCCCTATTATGTCAATCTGGTACTTATCTAATTCCTCAGCTTTTTCTAATCTAATTCCTTACATTTCTTTGCCATTAAGGCTTCTTATGTTGATAGTACAGTTGGGGTGTGTTTTAGGGCTTGTTCCAGTAGCTGGCCGTTTCGCTGTTCGCCCTGGTTTCCTGGTGAAAACAATGGGGCCTTGTTTAACTGGGTTTTAACGCCCCAGCCGGCATGAAATTTTGTCATGTTGTACCATCATTTTGTATATTGGTTTAAGCCAATAAGAATACAATTTGGTCAGCTAAATCCCAAATTACCAGCACATCCTTTTTCGTTCATTATCCAGGTCAATATCCAACAGGGTGCACCACGAGAAGGTGAGGATTGGACATTAGGTCAGAAGCCCTGGTTGGTTCTCTGCATTCCTTTAAAGGCCAACACATGTTTCTGGAAATGAAAATTTGAAAGTGGATGTTAGAATAAAAATGCTAATTGTTTTTTCTTGTGCTTGTGCAGTATAGCATCTGTTGTGGTTGAAAGTTTTTTAACAGTATAGAGACATTTTTATTCTAGTCTTCGGAAACAACAGACAGTAAGAAATATCTCTTCCTGAATAAAAATGAATATTCTATATATTATAAGATGTTGTTGATCTACAACAAAATACCAGCATATGTAATATTCATAAGACAGAAGAACCGCTGATACTAAAAAAGAAAGGGGGGGGGGGAACCTAATACATTTAGGATTCCCGAAAGTGTGGATAATTCCAATAATGATCGGATGTTATGTATACTGAGTCTCAGTAAACAAAATAAAATTCTTGGAAAACGGAGCGAAATACTGTATACACTAACCAGAAAAATACACATAACATATGCAACAAATTTTACGAAATGATTTGCTGCTCCATCAAACCATATTTATTCCTGCAATACTTTTTCTCTCTCTGATAAGTTTTTTTTTTTTTAATTATGCCATCATATATTCACTTATTCATGTTTAGAATTTATAGGATCGTGCTATTTGTTCTACCCAGCAACTTTTAGGACACACATATCACAAATGATAATTATTAATTATTCATTTACCATTAATGAAAGTGTTTCTACTCACACTTATTCCTTCCTATTTTCACATGTCTTATAAATGATGGTTCACATATTTTCACCTCTGAGTATTTCAAATATACCAACCAAATATTGCATTCTCCTTCATTGTTGTTTTCTAATCAGTCATAAAACAGATTGTTCCCCCACTCTACACAGAAGTATATAAAGTTATCCTGCAATTAATTGCATTGGACCAATTAAGATGAGTGCTGATGCATTATGCCCTCTCAAAACTTTCGTACATCGATAAAATGCAATCCCACAGTCATGGGTGTCTGCAGGGGGGGGGGGGGCACTTCTCCCTGGGATCAATTAAAAAATTCCACAAATTATAATCGTAATAATTGATTGAGATATGTAATCTTACACCCTCGACCCTGGGAACGCTTTGTCTATCTTAAAATTTTATTATAGGTTGGTCTGTTGCTGGGTAGCCATATTGCAGTAATAAAACACGTGTTCCTGTTTTTATTTCATCTTTTTCTGATTTGTGAACAGTGACCGGTTAGTTTGCCCTCTGTCTAGTAAGTTACAGAGTGAAGTGTGTGTAAATTTATAGTAAAACAAATTTAAATAAAACAATACATTTTTAAAAGGTAAGTGTATGTAATTTAATATTATTTTACCTGTTAATTTTTTGATTTTTTTTGCTTTTAAACTGAAATAATTTAATTTAGGATTAAATAATTAGTTGATTTTTAATAAAATATTCCAGTCAATTTTTTAATATATGAAATTGTGTAAAATCTATTAATTCTGAATACCTTTTTTTCCCCAAGAATTAAAAAGATCATTAAAATTGATGCAAAATGAAAATAATGTATTTATAGTTTACATCGACAAATAATTACATAAAAAAGCTAAATGACATTTATTGATGTAATTATTTAATTAAATCAATAATTATAAAAATTTATTGATGTAATTATTTGTCTCCAAGCCCCCCCCCCTTCCTGGAAAACATGACAGCACACCCAACCGAAATGATCACACAACGCCACTGATATATATATATCTATATCAGTGGTGTCGATACCCATTTAAGTTGGGTGTGCTCTTGTGTAGCTTATGCAACCTGCCAAAATTCACGTCAGTTTGATATGATTGTATTTTTAACTGATGTATGAAAGTTTTAAGAGTTCATAGCACATCATCGCTAATCTTAATTGGTCCAATGCAATATAATACACACAGAAATCAGAGGAAGCAATCAGTTGGGAATGGCTGAAATAACAATAACTCATTTTACTTACTTATTTAGACATAAGTGCCAACCTCCTTCCACTATAATCATACAATCTGTAAAAGCTGTGGCAGAAAATAGGACATTCAGTAGATTATCAACACTGTTTCCCCATTGTAAATATGGACAAAAAAGTTATAAATTATTTATAGAAATTTACTTGTTTATATCAGTGTCCTAAACACGTCAGTTCACGCATGCAAAACAGATGAACTCAAAAAACAAAAACAGCAACTCATGACAAATGACAACTTCCAGTTGGATTAGGTGCCTAATCACTGCCACTGATTTCTGTGTGCTGTTGTCTCAGTGCACACCCTGCTTCACCTTCTGGATCGTTTAAAACCACTGGAACGCTAACAATTTGATCCGTCTGTTCAAAGGGCTCAAAGGTGTCCATATTTGTGACTGCACACCCGGGCTATTAACTGATGCAATATTTATGCGTCGATAAGTGCACACTCTTCATTAAACATTAGTATATTGTGTTTAATTTTAGGAATCACGCGAAGCCAGAAAACAATTAGGGGAGTCTTTAACAGGAATAAATGCAAAAATATAATATCGGTGATATTGCTATTCTGTGTGTGCACTGTGCACCTGGCCCACCCTGATACATATTTGTTTTTATGCTTTTTATAGTTCAGAAACTATGTTGGGGCCATGTTGCACAAAAGAACACAAATACTTAACGATAAATACACAATAACATATTTTTCAAACACAAAATCAACAGAGGAACTGTTGAAGTCGACTACCGAGGGAGGTTGCCACTGCATTGTTGCTAAATAAAAACCTTTTTACTTTACACTCACTTGCATGTTGTTCGAAAGTATAGCCGAAAATGTTGTTTATTCCATTGTGGGATCACAGACATATCTTTGAAAGGACGTAACTCGAATGGTCGCAAGTCAAGGTATGACTTGCGACCATAGTATGACTATAGATAATACATCATGAAATACAAAAAATTAATAGGAATCAGAAAAAATATGGGTCCTTACATGTAGCACAATACAACAAATGAAAATGGATATCTTGTAGCTGAACTTTGCAGCTCTCATAACCTTGTCAATCTACAGAGCAAACTTCCACACATATACACCTGGAAAAAATGTACCTGGAAACATCCATATGTAACAAGATTACATGATCATATTTTAATCAGTGGAAAGTGGGTGAGATACGCTTAAAATTGCAGCACTTACAACAATGTAGAACTTCATCTCAGCGCTTTTAAACCTAAAATAAGAATAACAAATAAATATTACTGGAATGCCTTAACTCTTCCTACCATATATAACTCAGTATAAAGAAGAACTAAAAAACAAACTAATGGACGGTTCAGTGCCTGAAGAACCAGAGCTTCACACATATTGTATAATCCATCCATGAAGGAGCAGTAAAAATTTTGGTTACCAAGACTTCATCTTCTCAAAGGAAATTACCAAGACACTACTGAAGAATTGATAAAGAAACACAATGACAGCAAGCAAATAACGTTTTGCCCATATGTACAATGGGAAACAGTATTGTAGTCGAAGGAGGAAAGCTTTGTCCTCCTCTTCCAATTTTTGCACCTTTGAGTAATTCAAATATGCCAACCAAATATAGCATTCTCTTTCATTATTGTTTTCTAATATACAATAGCTTAAAACAAACATATTGTCTCCCACTCTGTGCAGATTTGGTTACAATTGATTGATAAATTAAAGAATTCATTGTTATCCTATAATTAAATGCATTAGACCAATTAAGATGAGCACTGATGTGCCATACATTCTTAAAACTTTCATAAGTTGATTAAAATGCAATCATACGGTCAAACAGATGTGAATTTTGTAGCGTGGGTTGCATAAGGCACTACAGCACACCCAACTGAAATGGTCACATGACGCCACCGCTACTCAGCTAATAGAAATAAATGATCGAATATATATGGCCTTTTGAAATGACAAAGAAAACCATGTCCAGACTATGTGTCAAAAATTAGAACTCTGTCAAGATACCCAAAAAACCAGAGAAATGTTCCAGGTAGCTAATTCCTTTTGCACTAAAGAATTATCATCATCAAATACCTGATGTGTACCCTCATTGGGGGGGGGGGGGGGGGGTACAGGATAATTATGATAGTACTACAGTAAAAAGTTACACCATTACTAATTTCCAATCAACAAGTTTCCTCCAAATTAATCTTTCAAAACTCCAACGTTATCAGGTCTTATGTTTTTCTGTCTTTTAAGGTACTTTTTACTATATCAATCCATTGACATTTTGTTCCTCTGGATCTTTTTATTGCCAGCCTGGCAAAGAACACTTGTTTTGTTAATCTTTCCTCTCTCATTCTGTTTAAGTGACCATGCCACCTGAAATTAGATCTGCTAACAATGGCTTAAATGGCTCCAACATAATAGCCATACTTATTCTATTATATAATGTAATTTATTGAAAATATCTGTTATATATTTATACAACATAGTATAGTATGAGACCACATCTGGAGGTATTGTGCTTACATGGCTTCCAGATCAGCTGTCTCATAACTCCACAGACATCTACCTTGCTATACCATGCCAGGAGAGAGGCACTGTAAAGGCTGTGCTATGGTATGGAGACTGAATGCTCTCTGTAAATATATAGTGCCCAATTAGAAGCCTCAAGATCTACCACAACTAATATACCTTAAACTGTGATCTCCTTGCTATATATCGATAGAGTGAGGACAATCTTATAAACTTCAGTACTATTCAAACTCAATCCTGTCTAATTTCTTGCAAATGATAACATCACTTTTCCTGACTTTGAAATAATAGCCAGATATCCACACATCCAAGTACACTCAGATTTCCTTTCTTGGGCTAACCTATACCTCCAACCTTTCCTGACACAAATAAAAAAACTCAGAACAGAAACTACTTTTCTGCTCAAGACACTACTTTGCATCTGTCCAGCTGATAACTCAATACAAATTCCAAATTAGACCAACATTGGAATACTGTTCACATGCATGGGGTGTTGCACTGAAATCCTCTTTATTAACTGAACTGCATTGTCCCCAGAAAGGAGGCAGTGCAGTTCAGTTAATAAAGTTAATTATCTAGGTGGTTTTGGACAGTCTTAGCACAACATTATCTGCAAAACAAAGAGTGCTTATGTGGGTATATCCAACCAAATCTTCAAGAGCTATTCCATATCCATTTCCTGTGAGTATGAATACATAATCAAGAGTAATATAAAAATATATGGTCCCAAAGAGTCTCCTTGAAGAACTTCAGTGGAAATAAGAAAGCTCTCGGCCATCTCTCCATTAACCAGTAGTCTAGTATGATATTCCTGGTATGGTTTTGCCATTGCTTTGATTATTTTCAAGGGTATGCCATAATAACTGGGAATTTTGAATATTCTTTATCTACTGATTGAACTGACAGTTTCGAGAAATCAAGGGTAATATATGGTCCCAAAGAGTCTCCCTGAAGAACTTCAGTGGAAATAAGAAAGCTCTCGGCCATCTCTCCATTAACCAGTAGTCTAGCATGATATTTCTGGTATGGTTTTGCCATTGCTTTGATTATTTTCAAGGGTATGCCATAATAACTGACAGCTTTTGAGAAATCTCTGAAGTTTAAGATTAGGGGAAGGGTTTTATTTCTTGTTCCTTCCAAAAACCTTTTAAATTGTGTTCAACAGTGCTTCTGTTTTTCAAAAAATCTGTTTGAATTGTGAATAGAACAGGTGTCACACATTGTTTGATTCAGTTTAGAAGCATAGAAGCATCTTGTTATAGATTTTCAGTGTTGCCAGAAGTAGTGTTATTCCTCTGTAATTTTCTAGATTGCTTAAATTGCCTTTTTGGGGTATTGGTATTATTAGGCCTTCTCTCCATTGTGGTGGAATGTTGAATGTAGCTAGAGTTGTATATTACAGATATTTAACATTCGTTTCCAAAACTCTTTTCCTCTATGTTTAATAGTAATAATTGAATGGTATACGCTTGTACTGTTATACCATCCAATCCAGATTCTTTCTCATTCTTTTGGGCTTTCCGTTACAGTTTCAAATTCTTGCATTGTAAAACTGTTACACATAACGGAAAGTTTGTTTTGGATTATTATTTCTGGCAAAGCATTTATTGTGAAGTTCACTGAACTATTGAACAGTTTTTCAAAATGGTTCTTCGAACACAGTTGTTCATTTTGTTTTCAGGTATCTTGCCATTTTTAGTTTTCTGTAGTCTTTTGGGCTTCCTCAGAAGGCCAGGTCAGAGGATCGAATTCCGGATGATTAGAGCAGAGCAGAGTTCTCATAGTTGTTGTTGTGTTCCTTGTTGCACACCTGCTCCAATTCAGATCCTTATCCACTATCACCTCAAGGTCATAGTGGTTAAGCATCTGAAATTTAGGGGACAAATTGCTAAAATTGTGAGGACAACACAAAGAATTCTGGGAATGATGCGGAGGACACTGACTTGTAGAAGTAAAGAGATTATTGTTCCACTGTATGAGGCTCTAATTAGGCCACACATGAACTACTCTGCACAGATTTGGTCACCTGGTTTTCAAAAGAATGAAGAGATGTTGGAGAGAGTCCAGAGGTGACTGACTGAGGTAATTTCTGATTTCTGGAATGTTGAATATGAGTAAAGGTTGAGAAGATGCACTTTACAGTCTAGTGGATAGGAGGAAGAGGGATGATATGATAGAGACCTACAAGTCATTTAGAGATTGTTGTAGGATCAATGTTAAAGAGGTTTTACAGAAAACAGTGGGAGATCAACAAGTCAAAACCTGCTTCTCGCTCCTCTGAGTGAGAAGCAGGTCTGAAGAGAATTTGAGTGTGTTTAAGGTGCGGTATGATGAGCTCTGTGTATAATAAAAGGACCTCCTAGATGAGTCTTTGACTCCATGGAGTCTCAGGATAATAACATTATTATTATTTTTTTTCTTTTGTGGTATAGAATTCTAATATATTGCATTCTGATGCTTACTTTTTTTTTTTCAGTATCTTTGACATGTTAGACTTTGTGGATATCTTCCAGTTTATAACTATAGATTAACATGTGTGCCACAGTAAATAACTTTTTTTTTATTATCTACATATTTCATCTTATGTATCATAAGACATCATCAGTACATTTATCGAACACCAATAGGAATTGAATTAAAAAAAAAAAAAGTAGCACGCATGCTTAAATTGGAACCCCTCTGTGTATACAGTCGCTTGTTCACTGTATACACTTGGATTAAACCTAATGGGCTGAAATTAAAACTAATTAAATTAAAATATAACAGATAAATTTATTTAATACAATTGAGGATAACAATTTCCCAAACTTTTGGAATAGTGAGACAGTCATTCCGATTAAGATTTAAGTCTATAAAGTAAGGGTTAATCCTAATCTAGATCTCTGTAAATCTCATAGAGATCTCTATGAGTTGACAGGAACAGGAGAGAACTGTTAACTTCCAATCCCGAGGTAAATTATGTTCTTGGGTGTCGATTGTTAAGATGGTTCATGATCTCCTTTAAAGAATCCCGTTCACGGCTCCAAATTAAGAAAAACATCATCAGTATACCTTTTCCATAACCATGGCTTTAATTGAAAGGAATATATACACACACATACATTTACTTTATATATATATATATATAGTCCAGAAACTGTGCTCTGGAGACCAAACATGAAAGTTTTTCAAGCCTCCAATAAGCATAGTAGTGGTTTCATGCTGGGTGAACTACTACTTACTTTCTATAAATTTCATTCATGTTTGGAGAGGTATACCCTAGTATCTTCATAAAAATTCATATTGCTCTTAAACATAGAGCACTCACATGGCTGATTTCAATGTAAATTCACTCCATCTAATGATGATGATGATGATCAACATATTAATTGATGGTGTTTTGTGTGTGTGTGTGTGTGTGTGTGTTTTTCATTTATTCAGAACGACAAAATGCTGATCAGGTTCTTCCTTGGGAAATGACATTACTGACCTCAGAACTGAAAAAGAAATAAACCATCTTTAATTTTAACAGCTGAAGTAAGAATATATCCAATTAAATAATTTAATCAATATTATTTACAGTGATTATATACAACTCATTTAAACTGTAAATTAATAACACTTAATTTACTCTCACATACACATTCTTTCAATTTAAACTGTGCACTAAGTAAATCTCTATGTTGAACTCATGTGAAATCAACAAGCTCATAATGAGAAACATAAAAGACAAGAAATTACATCAAAGATTAATCAACTTCAAGTTTTCTGGGTGGATTAAGCAGAGCAACTAAATTATATCAATCCTAGTACTGAATTATCGGTTTATTTTAGTCATCCTTTCCTTTTTTTTAAGAAGAGAGAGAGAGAGAATTTATTAGAAGGAACGAAATAGTATTATCTGCCAATAGTAGAGAGAAAATTCATCAAACACAAAAACTGCTTCCATGCAGTCAGAAGAAATTAAAATTCTTACAAAGCATAACAGAGATGCGTATATTAAAAATAAATTGTTTTCTTTCAGTCACTAGTGGCAAGAATTATCAACAGTACATTACTTCCTTGCTTAATGAAAATTATTATAAGAAGTACTTTAAGTATCAGTTGCTGTTATCAGATTGCATGACTTAATTAATTTGGGTTGTGTCTGTCACATGTGAGTTCTTCACTCTATTTGCTGATATTGTTATCATTGTGCCTATGTCTCGCAGTAAGCAACTTCACTAAAATATGTTATTCATACTTTTGTTTAGTATTTTCTTACATGATACTTCAAAAATCCCCTATTAGTTTCATTCAGTTTCAGTTTTTGGAATAGCTCTGCTGCAGTGTCAATGTCAAAAAGTATTTTACATGAATTCTTAGCCACTTTCATATTATTAGTATTTCACATTACAATAAAATAGTTAAAAAGAATTAAGACAGTGTATCTTATACTTGAATAAATATTCAAGAAATATATGCATCCTTTCTTTTGCATGAACACTAAGTCTCTGCTCTGCCTTTCTGCAAATAGACATTGTTAATCTGAGCTTTCAGTCTCCTTAAAATTTCTGAAAACTTCAGTAGCCAGCAGTCATATATTTTCAATCCACTTTGAAGTTACTGCTCCACTCATTCAATGCTACAACAGCTCTTTCATAGAATTATTATTATTACTGGCAACTCCAAGGAGTCCTTAGACTCATCGAGGGAGGCCCTAACATCATGTCAAGAACAACTATTCGACATTCACACAGTATCTCTCATACATCGCCTTGAACTCATTCACAGTCATGGCACCCACAACAGACTCTGGCAGCTTATTCCACTCATTCACCACTCTCCAAGTAAAAAACCTAGCTCTAACACCCTTGCTAACCACGCTCTTGCCCAGCTTCCATGTATGGCCCCTAGTCCTCCCACCACCAGTCCTATTCTCAAAAATCTCTTCTGAATTCATCTTATAGAAACCCTTCAGTAATTTGAATGTCTCAATCATATTACCCCTTTTCCGCCTATCAACCAATTTCTGCAACCCACAAATCTTCAACCTGTTCTCATAAGGTTCATTCCATAGACCTGCTATCAACTTGGTCACCGGTCTCTGGATCCTCTGCACTTCCTCCCCATCAAGAAGAAACCCTGGCACCCAAATCTGGCACAGTAGTCTAGATGGGGTCTTATCAAGGCTCGATATAGAGGAACAATAACCTGTTTGTCTCTGCTTGTTAAAGTATTTTTCAGCAACCAAGTGATTTGATGAGCTGATTTAGCCACTTTTGCGATGTGCCCCCTAAACTTCAGCTTCCTATCCACCAGTACTCCCAAATCCCTGGCCTCGTCAATCTCCTGGAGTACGGTTCCACTAATGTGATATGCTGCTGCTAATCTTTTCACTCCAAAATGCATAACCCTACACTTTGCCACATTAAATTGACATCCATTCTCCTTAGCCCAGTCCTCCAAACTATCCAAATCATCTTGCAAAATTTTGACATCCTGTGCACTCATAATTGCTCTACCCAACTTTGCATCATCAGCAAACAAATGAACACTTCCTCTCAGATCCTTTCCTATATCGTTAATGAACAAATTGAAAAGGAGTAGCATCCCCAGAAGACTCTACACAGGCAGTCTTTTGAAGACTCTACTCCTGAATAAACCACTCTCTGATATCTCTCCCTCAACCACCATCCTATCCATCTCACCAACCCTATATCCATCCCCATGTGCTGTAGTTTACTGATTAGAATTCCATGTGGTATCCTGTCAAAGACCTTAGCAAGGTCCAGTAGAATCACTATAAACCCTTATCCAGTTCAGCCATCACTGTGTTATAAAACGTGAGCAAGTTTCTGAGGCATGATCTACCCTTCACAAAACCATGCTGTCCCCCCATACAGTATCCCATTTTCATCTATCCATTCCTGTATTTTTCTCTTGACTATTTTCTCCAAGACCTTGACAATGATTCCTAATATGCTGATCAGTCGGTAATTTACAACGGCAGTCTTGGAACTTCGTTTATGCAGTGAAACTGTTTTCCCCTCTTTCCACCCCTGGGGACTAACCCAGACCCGAGACTCAAATTAAACAAAATGGTCAAGGGCACTGACAATTCTTTAGCCGCTTCACGCACAACACGAGCTGGTATACCATCCAATCCCACAGATGTATTGACATTGAGGTTTTGTAATAGACTATTCACCTCCACTTCATTCACCACAATTCCCATATAAGCTATTGATTCATTCATTCCTGCAATGTCACCACCTGGATGATATGCTCTTGCAAAGTGCTTGCTCAGTAATTCAACTGATTTGGTTACCTCCCTACCATTGGCATTCTTTAAAATCATTCTGCCATATACATTTTTTCTTTTACTTGCAACATATCAAAAAAACTTTGGGATTCTCTTTAGCCTGCATGGCTAATGTTCTTTCATAATCCGCTTTTGCTTTTTTTTACCACACTCATTACCCTTCTGGTCTGTGCTTTATACTGTTTTATAATGTGCCTGCCAGTCACCTTTCTCCTTAAATTCCCTCCACAGTTTTATGGTAGTATCTAATGAGTGATTGAATGGTCTAGCAAAAGTGCTTTGCAGTATCACTGTTAAGGCAGTGTGTATTTTAGTAAATTAAAAAAAAAAGAAAGGAAAGAAAGAAATTATTCCTCTTTACCACTTTCTGTCTTTTTTAGAAATCTCCCAGTCTTTATTTCATGTGGCTAGCCCCGACTTACTTCAGTCTTATTTTTTGAAAATAAGACTTAATTCAGTCTTATTTTTTGTTATTTTGATTTTATTATAAGATTTTCGTGTTCAAACTAAACATTTTAAAAAATGTAAAATTTAAAGGATATTAATTTATTAAAAATTAAAGCATTGTTTAATGTGAATTTGTGCTTCAAAATTTTATAAGGCATTTTGCATAATATGAAAGGGAAAAAAGGTGAATCATTTCTGAGGTGTGTTGGATCCTCTTTTAATTTTGACTAATTTGAATTTCATGTCTCATCTCTAAAATTTAATTTCTGATAAAGTAACTTAGGAGGATTGGGTCCTTGTATAGAATACACACACACACAAACAAAAAGGTGTTTTTGAAATGAGTATATTCATTTTACACAAAAGAATGAAATCAGCATAACTCTAATCTGTATTGGATTTTCTTTAAGTCTGTTGAAGCAGCCATAGGTGGAGATGCTTACCAGCATAGTAAAGTTAATCAGTGGACAAACAGTATTGTAGAGCAGATTTTACGCCAGTTGACTAAGCTGAACAAGCCATTCAAATATATTGGTAAGTGTATCAAAATTACTTATGAAATCATTTTTTATGTGCTATAATATATGGAAAATCAGTTTCAGATAGAATGAAATAAGTAACATCATTTAATTAATGTTTTGATCATATACTAAATCCTGAACCTTAGTACAATCACTCTTTTCCCTTTTGCATGGTACAAGAATATGAATGGGTTGAAAAGAATTGCAGTGACATACAAAAATGATAAATTGTCCTATTTGGGAATAGCAGTAACATCAATTTTCACCTGCTTGTGTGTGCAGATTTTGGGAGTTGAGAACGGTTGAAATGAAGAAAAAGAGTGCAAAAAAAAAATTTTTTTTTTCATTCTCCATGTTGATTGTCCACATTGGACATTACCCTTTAATGTAAATTGTGAAACAAAAGAATGTTCAGGGCAACTAACTATTTTATAAATGTTCATACAAAACAATTCTGTTATATTGTGCTCCTTTTTTTTAAGAATTATTACCGTTTAATGTAAATTGTGAAACAAAAGAATGTTCAGGAAAACTGACTATAATAAATTTAGTTTAATCCTTTATCCAAGTGTGAGCAAACAAAGTTTGCACCTGAAAATATCTTCAGGACTGAATATGGTGCTGTACTACCCCACTGGGGTAAGGTAGGTACTACTGACCCCATTAAGGTAGTACAACACCGGGCAACTCGTAGCAAAGGTGGACCAAGTTAACCACACTCCTATATTCAGTCCTGAAGATATTTTCAGGTGCAAACTTTGTTTGCTCACACTTGGATAAAGGATTAAACTAAATTTATTATAGTCTAACCAAGTGAAAAATAAACTTTCAGTAAAACTGACTATTTTATAAATGTTCATACAAAACAATTCTGTTGTATTGTGCTCCTTTTTTAAGAATTATGCTTTTGACCTCCAGTGTCTACTTTTGTGCTCTTGTTCTGTTGATAATTTATAGTTAAAGACAGAATATGCAGTAGAAATTTACATTGTATGTTAGAAAGAGTGAGGTATAGGGTTACGGTTAGGAAATCCAAGGATACTTGGAAGGCCATAGGTGCTTAAGTGCCTGTTAAAAGCCACTGATGATGATGTTAGAAAGAATAGATGAACTAAGACTTCAGGCTTGGTTAGCTTCAAAGAATGAAGGAAAATCAAATATCAACAAGAATTTGGGAATTAGAAATGAAAGGTTAGAAAGCGAATGTAAGACCCTTATGCCAGTTTTTCAGTCTCCAGCAGGGTTACACAGAAACTAATTGAAGATAATGAAGGAAAAAAGATAGGAATGAATGGAAAACTGATGCTTCATCTTTCATGACATTGCCAGGAAACAGGAGATGTAAGTTAAATAATCTTTCTCCTTCTCCACCTCCCAGTTTAACAAATATTCTTGTAGGCTATTCTGAGTTACTAATTCTGAAGAGCATACTCATCAATCTTTTACATAAAAAGAGGTGTGGAATTATTATTATTATTCAGGCCTCCATGGAGTTGAGAGACTCATCGCAGGAGGTCCTTCCTAGGAAACACAAAGTCTATCATACCACTCATTGATCATTCTTGCTCTCACAACTCTACTAGGCAATGCATTCAATGGTTCCACCACTCCTCACCCTCTTGCTCACAGCTCACTTTCATAACTTCCAGGGATAGCCCTTTGTCATCGCTCCTTCTTGCTGCTTCACCAAATGAAAGAATTTCCCAGTGTCTACCCTATAACTTCCTCTCAACAGTCTAAAGGTCTCAATCATATCACCTCTCCTATCCACCAAACTCTGCAATCCACATTCCCTCAGCTGATCCTCATAATTAACATCGTACAGTCCTGAAACCATCTTTTGAAAAGTATGTGCACACCCATACAGGTCACCATACTGATCATTTAAGCAAAAAAGTTAAAAAAATTTTAGTTCACTCTTTACCGTCTGGTGTCAATGGGACGTCAGCCAGGTCACCCCAACTCCCCACCGTGTTCCCACACACGGCAGTAGCCTCCCCAGTAAACAATCGGAAATCATGATTCACAAGCCTTGGGCAGGACTCGATCCAGGGACTTCACGCATGCGAGGCCAACACGATACTGACTGTACTAGATAGGATTCTAAGTATATGTATTATTACCATCACCGAGTAAGTTGTGTGACATCAATCACAGAGCTAACATAAATATTTTATACGTATTTAATATTGATCTGATTAGAAGTAAGAAATAAAGTAAAAAAAAAAAAAAGATAACACTAGTGACTGATTGCCTTTAATTAAATTTTCTAACTTTGCAAATAACTCTAAACACACATAATAAAATATTCCCATTACTAATTCTCTTCTGTCTTTGGCATTCACCCACTCTTTATACACACTATCTAAATTAATTGAATTTCCATATAATTGGTAACTTTTCACTCTCATTAGCATATCCAAATGACATTCTCCTGAATGGTTTCTAAGTTGGTTTTTATTTGATTCATTAGACTAAACCCTCTCTCACAGTCTGCACTAGATGCAAGGAAGGTTGCTCCACTACTTTAAAATTCCTTTTAAAAATTAGAGAATTTTGAAACGCTACAATATTTTTAATTGTACTCTTAATTTAAGTTTTTAAAAGTATTTAATTATTTTTATTAAAATTATGAAACCATTGCTTTAATTCGTCATGATCTTGAACTAATTTGATCAGCCAATCACGTTTGGGAATTTTCCATGAGTCAGGCCTGAGATGTAAACAAACTGTGTGCCATTCTATATGTTACTTAAAAATTACACATTTAAGCCACACCCCTTTCACTTTGGCATCAAATCACTAGCCTCAAATAGGGTTCCTGTTAATAAGTTTTGTGCAACTTCGAGAATGTAATAAAAAATGCGAGGCTATAGGCTTGAGCGTTGCCGAGTTACTGTATTTTTTAAAGAATTTATAGGTTAATGTTTAGGTGGAACTTCTTTAATTAATAAATTTTAATTTAATCTTGAAAATCTAGTGTGCGCATATTTTTTGCTTTGTGCACTAGTTGTAAAATGTGTGCGTGCGCACATGTGCACAGCTTAGAGGGAACATTGACCACAAGGATCAAGCCTTGGTCCACTGTTATTCGGTCTGTACATTAATGGTATTGGGAAGGATTTGACAGGTGACATGCAGCTATTTGCTGATGATGCAAACATCGGTAGAGTAATCAGCAGTGATGCTGATATGCAGTATTTGCAGAATGATTTGAATAGGCTGGAATTGTGGGCATGGGAAAATGGATGTCAGTTTAGTGTCCGAAAATGCAAAATCATGCACTTTGGCTTGATTAGATATCCATTGTCGTATTATATTTGTGGGATTATGCTAGAAGAAACTGATCAAGCTAGGGATCTTGGAGTTAATAGATAGCAAGTTGAAGTTCAGGGGCCTTGTAGCAAACATTGCAAATACAACTCAGAAGATAATTGCAATGCTGAAACAAACTTTCACGTGTAAAGATGATGTCATTTTGCCTCTTTACAAGGCTTTAGTAAGATCTCACTTGGACTATTGTGTGCATGTCCAGTCTCCTGGTTTCCATTGTAATTCTGATAAAGTGGTAAAAGTGCAAAGGAGGTGTTAGAAATGATATCAGGATTGTGGAATGTTGATTATGAAGATGGATTGAGAATTTGTAGACTGCAGACACTAGCAAACAGGAGAAAGGGGGGAGTGATATGATTGAGACTAACAAACTTGTGGAAGGGTCATACAGGATTTCAGTTGATGGAATTTTTCATTTTATAGAGGGTGCGGAAAGGATAAGAGGGCATCCATGGAAGCTGAGAATGAATGCCTCTAAGAAGGAGGTTAGAACTAGATCTTGTAGAGTGGTTCATGACGAGTAGATTGCCATTGGATGTTGTGTGTGCAAGCAGTGTGAATGAATTCAATTACAAATATGGTAACTGGTGCGTGTGGTATTTGGCCTCTCTCAGTGAGACCCTGATTTCCTGGAGGTCTCTCTTAATAATATAAAAGATAAATACAGCAATACCTTGATTAATGCGCCTCCAATTAGTGCATCATTTTTTTCTATACCCAAATTTGATTAGTGCGCCTATATATCAAATCTTAAAAATAACTGTTACAGATTTTAAAAATTTTCTATCTGTACATTTTTATGGCTAAATCTATTTTAAAAACTCAATCAACAGGATGAAATAATTTAGTTATTGATTTACAACATTTTACAAAGTTATTTTTAATGGCATACAGTACTACACTATTTCTATGTACACTGTTCCAAATTTACTGGTAAAATGTATGTCATCCGCTAATTACATAGCATTTTGCTGATCATATCTTGTCCCTCCTTTGCAATTGTTTTTCTTATTTTTTTTTTATTTTAAAGTATTTTCCGAACCTTTAATCATGAGTAAAAGAATTAGTGAGCAAAAAAGTGAAAGTGTGTAAAAGATTTGAAAAGTAATGTCATCAGATAAAAAACTTGAAATAATTTAAAAAAAAAAAAATGAAAAAGCCGAGTCCAGAGCAAAGATAGGACAAGAACACAAAAATTAGTGAATCAACTACAAGAGTAATTTTAAGCAAAGTTGCTGAATACAAAGAGAATTATGTAAGTAAGGATGTAAGGAGGTAAGATTTCGAGTGCATGCATGTTCATCATGCATGCATTCGAAATCAAATTATTAGAATGATTGAATAGAGAGACTTCTTTCTACATGAATCGAAGATTGTAACCAAAAACAGATCCTGCAAAGCAAAAGCATTAAGTCTCTTTGCAACCTTGAAAGAAAGGGCTATCAATGATGGAAAAGAAGAATTCCACACTAGTGCTGGGTGATTTTGAGTGTTTCAAAAAGAGGAATAGCCTACATAATGTTCTAATCACGTGTGAAGCTGCGAGTGCAGATAAGGAGGTGGCTGCAAATTATCCAGAGATTTTAAAGAAAATTGTGGAAGAAGGGGGGGGGGGGGTTGAAGTCATGATCAACAAATAGTTAATGTCGATAAAACTGACCTTTTTTGGAAGCGTATACTTTCCAAGACTTTTCTGACGAAATCAGAGAAATCTCAGCCTGCTTATAAGTCGCAAAGTCAAATGAAATTACTGCTAGCAATATGCAAACTGTTTGGAAGCACATTCTTCCACATTTTTTAAATGATTTTAGAGGCTTTTCAAATGAATCTAAGTTAATTAAATCTCATTCTGAGAAACTGAGTGATTCCAACCTGCTAAATTTAGATGCGCAGCAGGAAGATCCTGAAGAATATGAAGAAACTTTAATCACTGTCAAGCCCAAAGAGATTTCACAGAAACAATTTAAAAATATTTTTCAAATTGTTTCAAATCAATCAAAGTTTTTAAAAGCAGCAATGCTTAGAGGCTGACCCCGATGAAGAGAGAAGCAGTAAAATTTTCAGAAGTAGTAGAAGAGGTAAATAGGGCCATACTGTCAGTTGTATGAAAAAAAGAAACAGAATGTTTGCCAAACTATGTTAGCTCAATTCTTTGCTAAGAAGTAGAATAATAAATTTATATTCTGAATATAATTTATTGTCTTTCAGCTTCATGGTTTTTTTTTTTAACTAGGTCCTGAGATATACCCTAATTCTTTTATCAGGGAAAAAAAAAAAAAAATCAAGTCTCTTTGCAACCTTGAAAGAAAGGGCTATCAATGATGGAAAAGTCAAAAAAGAAATTTGAGGAACGAATTATACTTTTCCCATAAGTTATTATATTCGATAAATGTGCCTGTTTTAAAGAACTATTTAATTTGACAAATACACTGAAACCTATTAAAATTGTTTAGAAGGGGAGGAAAGAGGACTGTAATGAGCAATCTCATTATAGTGTTCTTAAGATCTTTTTCTGCTGAACAAGCTCTTAAACATGCTAATAATTTGAATTACAAATTATTAGCAACACATTTGTAAACAGTGGCTGCATCAAAAATACCATCGATAAAATTCTTGACAGAACTACACCTAAAAATGGAAATAGTATAGATTACAGTAAAACCATAGCTGTTCGTTACATCAAAGGAATATCAGAAAAATTAAATGGAATGCTAAATGCTTACAACTTTAATGCTACCTTTAAATCCATTACATAATTGAAGAACATTTTCAACTCCTTCAAGGATCTTGGTACGCCTTAGGATGGGAGTACCGAATCCAGTACACCTGTAACTTAGTTTATATTGGTGAAACAGGACATACAATTCCAATCTGGATAAAAGAACGCAGACATCACATCAAATTTAATTGGGCCTCTCTTGTCATGCTCTTAATACGCTACACTGAATTGATTAGAAAGAAACCTGTTCCTTACATTCTACTAAAACATTGTATGAACTCAAATTTAAGGAAATCTGTGAAATTTTAATCAACCAAAAATGGCCTAATAATACGAAGAATATGATTGGCACATGTTCTTCTATTTCAAGTTTTCTTCAGCAAATCCTCACTTCAAGACTCTAGGCAATAATTTCAACACTTATTTCATTTATTGGTCACCACTAATGCTGTTTTTTTTTTTTTTTTAAATTATCTGGTAGTAGAGATTAGGCCAGTAGTGTTAACAGTGTTATTTTAGCATTCTAAGTGTATTGTAAAGTTTGCTTGTTTCTGTGTATGTGTGTGTTGTGATTATTTTGACTTATATTAAATTGAAGTTATTACTCTAACACAGTAGTTGTCTCCATAATTTTATTATAATGATTGTAGTGTATATCCGAGTTGTAAGTCAGCAGGTAGAATTGAAAAAGATACAAGAAGATTTAATGTAAAAATCATCAAGTATAAAACTAGGATGCACACTATATTGACTGTTCATCATTTATGTGGATCGCATTATGAAAGAAAGGAGTATTAAATCTGTTCTTATCAAAATCAGAGATATTAATATCAGCTCTTTACTTTAATTTATGCAGTGATGGCTTACTTTTAAATAAATTCAGTACAAGTCTGCAGGATTCTAAATCTTATCTAAATTGAATAACTGCTGCATATTTAGTGAGAAAATGAGCAATGTAAAGACAGAGGATAAAAATAGACAGGAATATGGAAAAAACATTCTGAGTGGAGAACCTATAGAATGAGTAAAACATTTAAGCACAATTTTTAGTGAAGATTTCAAATTAAATATGGAAACAGATAATAGAATAATCAAACCAGTCATGTTGGTGAATGAAATGAATGCATTTATATATGGGATAAAAGAGAAATTAGCCCAAGCACTAAACTAGCAATGTAAAAGACAGTGTTAAAACCAATTTTAAATTATGGATCTGAGAGCTTTGTCCTTTATGAGATAGGCTTTACAGCTGGCTATCTTAAAAAATAAATTCGGACTAACCATTTGAATTTTTAAAAAAATGTTTATATAGTCAATTTTTGCTACAGCATACACCTATACGACAAGTTCCCTCACTATAACTCTTTCTGGGGTCTTGCTTGTGCATCTCTTCATTTGTGGGTGGAAGTGTTAAAACTAAGAACATATTTTATTCATTGAGCAGTGTTATTTGTATGTTAAATATGTTATCTGTTTACTTAAACATAGTAAGAGATGAGGGTGTGGCATGTGAATGTTGGTGAGCTTCTACAAAAGTGGAAGCAGCAACTATCCTAAAAATAATTTTAACTAACTTGCCAATCCAAAAGATGGCAACCTAAATTTGATAATCACCAATCTAAATAATTGATACATTTCTTTATTGAATAATTACTAGAAATTTTTAACACTTAAGCTTATATGAATGAGATCGGTAATGATAACCTTTAAATTATACATTTTTGGTCGTTTTATAATAGAAATACAATTTTATTAATACAGACCAGTATTTTACAATAAAAACATTTATTCAAACCTACCAGTTTCGCCAGCAAACTGTCTGGCTTTTTCAAGGCATTACGGAGATATGAAAGTTAGTAAATGCAAATGAAAAGGAACATAAAAAACGTTGTAAACCAAACTAGTATCTATGGTTACACGTTTTGCGTGACAGGGATGACTTATTGTTCTTATTCATTATCACACATGCATGTTTGTTGTAGACTTGTAATGTGATTACTGGCTAGCTGTAGTTCAGATTGATTGAGAGAGAGGATCAAGTTTTTCCACGAACCGTTTAGAATTACACCCTGATTTCTGTTGAGGTTTCCGCCGGTTATTAGTACTATTGTGACTTCCTTAAATACACGATGTCTGTAGTCGTCATCGAGATATGGCATGGAGCTGTTTAGCTAATCTATCGTGTGGTTAGACGTGCAGAAATGATGTGCTAAGCCGGAAGAGATGCTTCTGTTGTGGTTTACGTCACCAATATGTTCTTTTTGTCTAATTTCTAAACTTCGTGAAGTTTGTCCGATGTAGACAAGACCACAGGAGCAGGAAATGTAATATACTCCTGGATATTTGTAGAACGGAACTTTATCTTTTGGAGATCCTAAAACTTGTCTGATGTTGGTGGTTGGTTTGAAGACCACTCTGATGTTGTGGGCTCTTAGTATTCTTGCTATTTGATAAGAAATTGACTTGATGAAAGGTATCACTACGGTAGAAATGTGCTGACGGTGGGATTCTTCTTGTCTGGGGTTGTCATTGTATAGATATTTTTTGATGATGTTTTGAGGATATCCATTTTGTGATAATGTGTTGGCTATTAGTGAGAGTTAATCTATTGTTAATGTTTTTCCAATCTATTAGTGATAGATTGGCTAAACAGCTCCATGCCATATCTCGATGACGACTACAGACATCGTGTATTTAAGGAAGCCACAATAGTACTAATAACCGGCGGAAACTTCAACAGAAATCAGGGTGTAATTCTAAACAGTTCGTGGAAAAACTTGATCCTCTCTCTCTCAATCAATCTGAACTACAGCTAGCCAGTAATCACATTACAAGTCTACAACAAACACGCATGCATGATAATGAATGAGAACAATAAGTCATCTCTGTCATGCAAAACGTGTAACCATAGATACTAGTTTGATTTACAACGTTTTTTATGTTCCTTTTAATTTGCATTTACTAACTTTCATATCTCCGTAATGCCTTGAAAAAGCCAGACAGTTTGCTGGCGAAACTGGTAGGTTTGAATAAATGTTTTTATTGTAAAATACTGGTCTGTATTAATAAAATTGTATTTAAATGAGGTATTTCCTTTTTTTAACCTAAGCCTTTTTATTATTTTTTTTTTCCAAAACTTTAAATAACATTCAAATGTAATGAAAAGGAAGACTATCCTTTGAGGTCAGTACTTTTCCTTTTAATCATATAGAGTAGTATTTCCCAAATTTTCAGTTTCCGCATACCTCTTTTAAAATTTAATGACATTGATGTACTCCCTCTTAGACAAAGGCAAGTTGGGAGAAGTTATAATAATATTTCATTCAAACACAAATAATTATAAAGGTATGTATTTTTGAACATTGGTATTACAATAAATTATGCAAAAGTTTATTCTTTAATTATTAAATACATTTTTCTTATATGAATCCATTGTACATATAGTAGAAACAAATTATGAAATTTAATTGTTAGTAATGAAAACATTTAATGAGACGAATTAAGTTGTTTGTTAGGAAGAGGTTAGTGTGATGAAATCCAGTTCTCTATCTGTTGTTATTTTTAGTCACAGATGAGCTCCATGTCAAGTTCCAACTAGGTGGTTCAAAGTATTTGAATTTAAACATTTTAATGCAAATGTGAATCACGTGATTCAAACCACACAATTTGAATGTGATCGTGCCATCAACCGGATGCAACCCTAATTGTGGGCTGTCAGTACTTGCCAAGAGAAACATTTTGTGTAAAATTTTATTTAAATTTTTTAGTTATTGAAAAATTAATTATAGAGTAGACCTACTCGTCTTCCCCAATACAAAAAAAAAAAAAAAAAATGATGCCTCAAACCCTTTAAAGATCTTTTCTATTCTACACTTTGGGGAAACACTAACAGAGCAATGGCAATATGTGTGTGGCTCTTCCTGTTAAAATATAAAAATATCATCTTGCTTTAGTGAAACTTTTCCATGTATATTTTTTATAGATAATACTGACATTTCAATATGTTACCCAGCTGAAAGTATCAAAACGTGCATTACTTGTTTCATTTTTGTCTGCACAAATATGCATTTATATATTCTGATGTCATGTGTCTTTATTATGCCATATGGCATAATAAAGATTGTTATACATCTTTATATTTTTATATTTTATATTGTTATACATCTTAATCATCCTTTAGTAAATCAGCTAAATAGGTCTCACAAAATGATCTTATAACTTTGTTAGACTAATGATTACTTAGTCACAGTAACAGATCTCTCGGTGCATTTTCAAGAGAAAGACACCTGCAGACTATTTTTTAAAAAAACTCCAATTTTAAGTAAAAATATTTCAGCTTTATTTGTTTGTTATTTTTATTTTTTAAACAGTAACCTGTGTGATAATGCAAAAGAATGGTGCTGGACTCCATACAGCAAGTTCCTGCTTTTGGGATAATACAACAGATGGTAAAGTATCAGTACTTAGCATTTAATATTATGTGTAAAATTTAATTATTATCATTTGTGTATACACTGTTCTAACAATGCTTGATTCTTCTTAACAACCTTATTATACCTCTTGGAGAACCATTAGCTTTAATGAAAAGTCAAAATTTAAAGTGAAATTAGAGATGAATGTTTCCTACACATCCAACTTGTTTCCAGCTATTGAAATCTGACAGGAAACAATAAAACAATAACAGTGCAAGGATGTGAAGTTCAGAAATCCTTAAGATCATCCTGTTTAACATGCTTATAATCCTCATCCTGTTTAACATGCTTATAATAAAAGTATTCTCATCTACAACAATGTAGATGAGAATACTTTTATAAGCCCCCCCCCCTTCTCTCTCTCTCTCTTACATACAAACATTAACTGTGGATGTTTTGTTGTCTGCTGTGCTCTGAATTGCCTAGGAGACAACAAAACCTCCTCAGGATCACTGCTGAGTAAGTGCTTAGGGTTATTTGTATTCTGGTAGATGTGAACATTTGGTGAGAGATCATTGATGATAGCAATAGTATGTGATTTTGCAGTTAGTGAAGTTGGACTGGAGAAAATCTATTTTAAGAAATTGATTTTCTCCAGTCCAACATTTTAAGAAAGTAAATCAAAAAATTGAGAATGGTTTGTGGCATCAGGAGAGTGTAATAGTTTCCACAAACAAATGTCATAGAATGAGGCAATTTTTAGTTGAACACAGTATTGCAGAACAGACAGATTACAAAAAATGTTACCATTCCTAACAGAAAGTTGAGATTTTTGTTAGGAAAAGTACAGTGAGTGGCCATTTTATTAAGAACACCTCCCCATTTAGTAAAATACAGTGTTCCTAAAGACGTTGAATCACGTAGCTGCAATTTGCTATATAAATAAAGCAGACAAGTATCTGACTTCTATTTTTTGTTTGATGCATCAGAATGGGTAAAAGGCATTACTTAAGTGACTTTGAGTGTAGTATGATTGTTGGTGCCAGTATCTCACAAACGTCTACTCTTCTGTAAACCCTAAAAGTTTTCAAGTTGTACTTGAAAAGTACAACTTGAAACTTTTAGAGTTTACCAGGCAGGGTGTGATAACCAGACAACTTTAAGTCAATGGCAGTCCTGTGGACAGAAACAACTCATTGATGCATGAGATCAGAGAAGAATGGCAAAAATGTGAAATATGACAGGAGGACCGCAATCAGTCAAATCACAACTCAGTGAAATATGACAGGAGGACTGGATGGCTAACAACTGGGAAAATATCACTTGATCTGATGAGTACTAGTTTGTACTGTATCATGCTGATGACAGAACCAGAATGTGGTGACATCAGCTTCAGGTGGGAATGTTTTCTTGGTACATGTTAGCTCCCCTCATAACAGTTGAACACTGCCTGAATACTGGCCAATCTTAAAATCATTGCTGATCCTGTTCACCCATTCATGACTACAGTTTACCCATTGTCAAATGAGTACTTCCATCAAGACAATGTGCCATACTGCAAAGTGCCTAGTATGTTGAAGTGGCTCAAGGAACATGACAGCGAGTTTCCTTTACTTCACTGACCAGCTTAGTCCTCCATACCTTAACCCAATTCAGCATCTCTGGAATGAGCAATTCATAGCAGCAACGTGCCACCATCCAATATGGAACAATTGGGTGATGCCGTTGAGACAACATGAACAAACATCCCAGAGGAACGTTTTAGACACTAAGTTGAATCAGTACTATAGAGAAAGCAGGCTGTTCTTAAGGCAAAATGGGGGGGGGGACACTTGTTATTAAATGGTTTTCCTAATCAAGTGGCCAATCACTATAGATTTGGTTTGGCAGATTGGAGATGGAAGTGACCATCATTAATTTTTGTCTTTCATTAATATGGTGTATATTGTTCTTTTTTGTACCAGCTACTAACCAAATCTGAGCATAATAATCTGTGTGTTTTGAACAATTCTTTTATACAGTGGCATAACCACTTCTTTATCCCTGCTTGTTAGTGTACTCTTTATCGCAGCAGTAATGCATTGTGTAGTCATACCCTGTCCCCCACAGATATCGAATCTTATCCATTTCCAGAAGCACACAGTATTGGTAAAACTGTTAATATTAAAATTGCTGTCCTACTAATCAAGCTAAAAGGTCTATTCAGATTTTGAACAGAGTTGTGTAACCGTGTGGAAATGGTGTTTGCATTATGCTAACTGCCTGAAGGAAGACAAAGAGAGAGGGGAACTTTTTTAATCCTTCAACCAGTTTCTGAGGTAGTCAAACTCTGTCCTAGGGTTTTCTCCTAGAAAATCAACCATATAACTCATTGTTTCAGACAATAATATATAGTGGAGAGAGAGACCATAAGATGGTGGGTGATTAGCTTCCTCCCAAGTTCTCAAAAGTTAGTATTACAACACGACACTTCCAAGGACTCATTGCTGGCGGGCACTCTACCTACTCTACTCCACTACATTCATCTCACTGTCTTCCCAGCTACTTAATTTGTCAATTACATCTCTACCACCCATCACCAACAACAGTATTTTTTGTGTGTAAATTGCATATGTTCTCATGACTGATTTGCCTGTATGCAGGATGAAAAACCTGAGTTTCCAAGAGAAAAAACCTATATGAGATCGGCTAACTCACCTTCAATTGAAAACACACCTATATAAAGACTTCTCTTCTTATGATGAGAATTTAACTTGGGTCTTTTCCACTTGAAGGGTGCAGTATTCCATTGTTCTTCCAATTGCACTACAGAAGTGACAATTAATGCTAAACAGCCTCGCCTACTCCCTTTAAGGAATAAAAGGAATTGGCAAGTTTATTTATTTACTGAATGGAATTAACATCAGCAGTGTTTCTTATAATTCTCCCCAACTATGCATCATCAACCAACAACTGAAGTTCCTGTCAATTGACTGCACCCTTCAAGTGGAAAAGTTAAAGTCAGTGTCCATGAATGTAATCTGTGCACACCACTTGTTACCTTTCTTTTTTGAGACACTGCTCCATCATACTCAGCTGGTATATTTAACCACGTCACCGTTGATATGGATAAAATACATCACTCCTCTACACTTCCTATCCATCATATATTTCAATGTGATATCAATGGTATTACAATTTTAATATGCACTTCGCATCCATGGTAACCTGTATATATATATATATATATATATATATATATATATATATACACACACACACGTCTTGGCTGGTTGGGTGTTTAAAATATATAATTAATTTATTACTTTTCCTTACTGGGTATTTCTCATTAGTTTACATGTTACTGACTGCTTTCACAAAATAACTAGCTTATAATTCATTTTGAGATTAAACTTTTGTAAAAAAAATAAAATAATAAATAATGTGCATCATAGTAAGTAGAGGACTAGTTGCAGACATTAACTTATTATTTAATTATGTCTTTTTGTAATATCGTTAATTTTGAATTTTTTAATATTTAGCTATCCATTTTCTTTGCAGGAAGCTGCACTGTTCGATGGGAAAACAAAACAATGTACTGCATTGTGTCAGTGTTTGGACTGGCAATATAGGAATTGTTATTTCAAAAATTACCAATATGTTTGGTAATTATTCTATATTCTAAGCATCTCATTAGATATTCATTTGTAAGATAGTGATAAAATCACCCAGTGTATATTTGAGGTTTAATAAATAAAATAAATTTTTATTATATTAAAAATAAAAGCAGATGAACAGATATTTTCACATTTTTAATATTTAATTCATTTGGAAATAAAGTCTTGAAATACACAAAATGAACTGCAGAAATTTATTCTTAAGTGCATGCCAACTAAAATATTACACCTTGTGTCATAATAATCATTACTGAATTCTGTTCATTAAGAAGTGAAATACTCAGCATATTGACGGGAGGGGTGCTACTTAAATGCTACTTTAAATATCTAATACACAGCAGCATTATACTGAACATAATGCTGAATTTAATGAATTCATATTTCTAAAGAAAAATAAGTGTGCCTGATGTAATATTTCATTTTTGGAAGGATATTCTAAATATTAATAGGAAGCTATTGTGATTAATGAATATTTCCTCTCCTTTTATTAATTCTGACTGAAGGGGTATGACTGGAAAGATGTCAGAGCTCATAATACAAGGGTTGTAAATTTGTGGAGCAACCCAGCATTCAACTAGTGCCTGGGTTCTACAAGGTTCTGTCCTCTCACCAATCCTCTTCCTGCTATATATCAGTGACTACTTCAGCTGACCTCCAACCCAATTCACAGTTTTGCAGACAACAGCGTATTGTACTCCTCCCTTTCTTTTGATAAACCTTACTTTACATAACTCACCTCAACCTACAGAACATCAACCACCACTGCCTTCAATTCTGATCTCCAAGCCATCCTCCAATGGGGTTCAGATAACCAAGTCAGTTTCAATGCTAATAAAACCCAGTACTGTCTTATTTCTCATAAAAAAGAACCATTTTCTCCCAGTATTATTTTTGACAATACCCAAATTTCCAGATAATTTGAATTTTCTCTTCTTGGAATTAAATTACCATGACATCAAGCCTCTCCTGGCATAAACACATAACAACCATTGCATCCTCAGCTTCTAAAAAACTAGGATTTCTCATTTGCTCAAGACATTACTTCACCCCTGAACAGCTGTTAACCTTATACAAATCACAAATCCACCCAGATATTGAATACTGCTCCCACATATGGGGTGGGGGCCCCAAAAGCTCCTTCAAAATGCTTGACTCAATACAGAGGAGAGCAATCAGACTTATTAATGACCCATTTCGTACCAACTCGCTCCCTTGACTTTCGTACAGACGATTGGTCTCTGCACTATGTGTATTCTACAAATATTTCCATGGAAATAGTTCATCTGAAATAGCATTAATAATTCCTCCACTTAGTACTAAGCTTGTTGGAACACGTACATCTGCTCAACATCCCTTCACAGTTCACCTTGAAACCCACAGAACAAGTTTCTTCCCCTCCTCCTTCATCCCTGCAACTGCTGTATTATGGAACAGCCTTTTCCCCCTGTTGTGTTTCCCCAAGGAATACAATATACAGTTATTTAAATAGAATCTGAACAAGTACCTTCTTTCCCAACCCACTACCCATCATGGTACTAATGTACTATAGGTTGATCAGCCAACCTCTCGTGAAATGTACCCAAAACAGATAGACTGTAAATTAGGCAGACATCGGGGCTTCCCAATAGTGTATCACAATCGAAGAACATGAGTAAATATGATGATTTTAGCGACTCTGAATGTGGACATATTATTTGTGCAAGATAGATGGGTCATTCTATCACCCAACTGGTGGGAACCCCAGGATTCTGGAGGGAAGCCGTATCAAGGATCTACTGCGAGTATATCATCAATGGACGTATCAGCGCCCATTGAGCAAGTAGTGGCTGACCACATGCCATTGATGACTGAGATTGACATAGACTATCCAGGCCAGCCAAACCAACTGGGACAATGGCAGCACAAATCACATCAGGTTTCAATGTAGGAGGTCCAAGCAGTGTCAGCAAGCGAATAGCAGGGGCATACCCCTGGGCTATGGGAGCCGACATCCTAATCATGTACCACTGTTGACAGTGGTACATCGGGCTTTGTACCTCGACTGGCGTCAGGACAATCAAAACTGAACCTCTGCAGAATGGATCATAGTCATGTGGGCTGATGAATTCTTCCATTATCAGTTGTACCAAGCTGACAGGAGAATGTAGCATCGACAGCATGAAGGTATGGTCCTATCGTGCCATATTGGCTCTGTTTGAGGAGGTGATGGTTTGGGGAGCAATCTCATGTGACACATTAGATCCCTTAGTGTGCCTGGAGAGGTCCTTAAACGCTGCAAGCTACCAGAATGTGCTGGCTGAATACCTACACGCTTTCATGGCCTTCACGCATCTTGCAGCTGGTGATCTGTTTCAGCAAGACAATATCCCCACACACACACACACACACACACATGTGGCCACCCATGGAATGGCTCATGGAACATGCATCTGAGTTTGGGACCATCCAGTGGCCCCCAAGGTCTCTGGATTTAAATCCAATTGAATTTTTCTCTCTCTGGGATACCGTAGAGCAAGACGTCAAATCCATGTATCCGGGACTGATGTCTGAGCCAGAGTTGTGAACAATGCTGCAACAGGCATGGCTGGAATTACCTCTGGCAACTGAAGAAGATAATCTCAGAGAGTACAGACTGTTATTCATGCTAGAGGAGGACTGACTCTCTATTAGACAGGTATTATCTCTAATGTTTTGTCCATTGAGTGTAGTCATCATTGAACTTTGAAATAAACTTTACACTGATGACAGAAAATTTGATTAGAAACAATCAAGGATGGAATTTCAAAACTAACTATGGAGGTATAATAGGAAAATTAACAAGTATTAACAGTTATATATACGCTCTTTGGAAAGAAGTCAAAAGTCACCATAGTATGAGGAACAAACAGTCATGGCACCCACCTTAATATGATGTAGGATCTCCTTTCACTGTGATGACTGCAGTAATCCTACGGAGCATACAATAGCGATCAATGGGAATGTTGGACCATTCTTCCAGTATGCATGTAATGAGGCCCTGGACTGTTGTGGGGTAGATATCCCTTGACATCACCCAATGCTCCAGTTCATTCCATACTACATATTCAATAGGATTGAGATAAGAGCTCTGTGGAGGCCAGTCAAGAGTAGTGACGTTCATCTCCACAAATCATGCAGTTACAGCACCAGCAGCAGCGTTATGACACAGTGCATCGTCTTGCTGAAAAAGACAGTGGCCAGTTCCATAGAAACCCCATAAAGTAGGATGCATTGCATTGTCCATATGTTCAAATACCTCTCAGAGTTTAGTGTTTGTGGCACCATAAATAAAGGTTCGAGGCAAAACCAGGAAAAACAGGACCATACCATAACACCACCTCTGAATTTCATAGTTTGGGTTATGGGACGACCAGTGGACATCTTGTAAGAGATGTTCACTGGGCATCTGCCACACCCACATCTGTTCAGTAGAGTGTATAGCGTGATTTGTCACTGCATCACTGGATGTGAAAGCTTTCACATCCAGTGATGTAGATATTTAGAACTGAGGCTCAGAACATGCCCAGAATTACACATTCAGTGTGTCAGTCAATGAATGGTGGTTTTTACATGTTATCCTTCGTAGCACCATATGGTCACATTCAGTAGATGTGGTGGGACATCCACTGTCAGTAGCACTTGCAGTGGACGTCCCGATTTTCACTCATCAGCTGCATAAAACATTCCTTTTATTTCATTATTTACCACATTGATGAATAAACAAGGAAGATTTTATTTAGTGTGAAGTGGAAATGGAATAAAATGAAAGTTTTATGCTGCTGATGAGTGATAATTACCTAAAATATCATATGGTGAAGGAAACCCATAAAGTGCATTAGATCTGGATCATCGGAGGATTTGCTCATAACTAAGCCAGCCGAGTGTCTCTGAATTATGGACAGCAGGCCTCATATTCCTTCAGTTTATACCAGCTACAAACACAACTTGTTACTTGGCACGATGCATATTGCCCATGAGGATGTCCATTTACTTCTTTCCAAGCAATGTTTAAACACTGGTCAGTTAGAGAAAAAATACTGCACGAAAGGAGTGATTTATTTAATTGATATTGATATTATTTGTTGGAAGTTTTTTCACTTGGATAGACTATAAATTATATATTTAGTTTAATCCTTTATTCAAGTGTAAGCAAACAAAGTTTGTGCCTGAAGTATCTTCAGGACTGGGGCAGAGGTGGACTGACCTCGCATCACTTGCCTTGGTATCCCATAATGCAAAGCACATCTCCTTGGGGGATGTGCTTTGCATTATGGGATATCATGTATAATGTACATGTATAATGCTATGCATATACACTTCCCATAATTCTATGCATTATGAGAAGGTCACCACCCAGACCGGTTTTGACCTTTATTTGAAGTCTCTTCAGTGGGAACCAGACCCAGAGGTGACACCAGGGTTGAAGCAATTCAGCAGTCATATTTCCATATACAGGTAACCCTCGTATAACACAGTTTCGATATAATGCGGTCTACAAATTATAGTAACCCTTTATCTTTACATATATTTTTCACAGCGCGACTTAAAAATCAAATTTTATCTTCATTAATTTGTGTCTGCCCGTATTGCACATGTAGTTATAAGTAGCAAATTTATATTAGGGATAAATACCCTTTAATATGCATGTAAGTCAATTGTATACCATATCAAGTGTTTATTGTTGAAAATCGTCTACGTTTTCTACCAGGAAAGCGCATTAAAAATGATAAGTGTGTTAATCTCAAGCTGAGCACTTTATTTTCTGGTGAGTTACATACATAATTAATATGTAATGCTTTTTTTATGTAAAAAATTTGTTTTATAGTAATGGCCACAAACTGCATCGAAAGGGAAAAAATCAATATTGAAAAGAAAATCTGTCTCGAAAAAATTTCTCTTGAAGAAAAAAAATTAAAATCATGGATTGGTTGAAAAATGGAGAAAAACCAGTTGTTGCAAGGACTTTGAATTTAAATGAATCAACAATTCGAACAATCAAACCCAATGAACATAAAATCCGAGAAAGTGTTTATTGTTGGGTCGATGGTAAGTGCGAAGTGCATTGCTTGTGTACACAATATTCTAATGAGAAAAATGGAGAAATCTCTAATGATTTGGATAGAAGATTGCACTCAAAAGAAAATTCCTTTGGATGGAAATCTTATTAAACCAAAAGCTCAAAGTTTATAAACATTTATAATGCAGACCAGGTGTTCAATGCAGATAAATCCAGGTTATATTGGGAAAATATGCTAAAATGTACCTATATTTTGAAAAATTAAAGATCAGCTCATGGATACAAAGTTTCCGAAGATGTAATTACTCTACTGTTTTGTAGTAATGCATCAGGTGATTACATGACAAAACCAATGTTTATTAACCAATCCTCAAATTCTCGTGCTATGAAAGATTAAAATATGCACTTTATTTTATTTTGCCTAAAACATATATGCATTATGTGCAATGAAGCTTAATTACAATTTGTAATTTTTATAATTTTATACTATGTATTTGTCATAGTTTATGTTTTCTTAACTTACATGAATTACCTGAATTAAATAAAAAATATTTTTGTTGGATATGTCATTGTTTATATATATATATATATATATATATATATATATATATATTTTTTTTTTTTTTTTATTTAAAAAAAAATGATTTTGGAGCATAATCCTACTTTTTGAATGTGATCTGAGTCTCGCATAACGCGGCATTTCTGTGGAACCTAACATCCACGTTATGCGAGGTTTACCTGTACAAGTTGCCAAAAGGTGTCACACCTTATTATTAAATTGCTCTGGATTAGAGAAAGATGTTGGAAGTTTTTTCACTTGGTTAGACTATAAATTATATGTTTAGTTTAATCCTTTATCCAAGTGTAAGCAAACAAAGCACATCCCCTCTTATTTGTCATCATCTGCATGAATCACATTATGAAGAAAGTGATGTTAAATTAGATATCAAAATGTGTGATAACAAACTCAGCTCTCTCTATGCTCCTAAATAAATCTACTTCTTTAGGATTGTAACTAAATTAAACAGCTGTTGGGGCAAATTTGATATTTAAATCAGCAATAAAAAGATAGAAACTATGAGAAATGGACAATTTTTAATGAGGATAGAAAACTAAATATGTATATAGATAATAGAATAAGCAAAGTTGATATGGTGAGAAGCGAGATGAAAAATTTACGTGAAATAAGAAATTAACCATAGCTGTATAGATCACAGATATGAGAATTAAAAAGAAAATTAGAAGAATGAACTGATCACGTCAATGCAAGAATGCTATTAAAAAGGAAGATGACATAATTAGCATCCATGAATATGTGATTAATGGAAGTTGATAGGGTCACTAAAACAGAGGAATTGGACAGGAGTGGTCAACAAATTGGTGTTCTATACCAGGATGGGTTAAAAATAAAAAAAAAAAAGGATATTCAAGATTAAGATGGTTTGATGAGTTAGTAGTATGGTAAAAGAATGAAATATAAGTTTGCTATATTTCAGTCTTTGCTAGAATCATCACACTGATGTCATGAAGGGTCTTGTTTGTTTCAAGGATGTATTGAGCTGTGCTGGAAGTAGCATATTCAATTAGCAGGCTGTCATAGACTATTTTCTTAGACAGGTGATAGTGATGGCATTCTACAACTCTGGACTACTGCTAATCCTCTCCCAAGCTGATTTGTCATTGTGGGAGAAAAGATGACCCCTCTCCCACCCATTAAAACCATGAATATGCCACACACACACACGATTGAGCCCACAGTATCCAGCATTGTTGGGCCTTAAAATTCCCAGAGAATTTTCAATTATAGCATTCAGTAGAGAAACAGAGCAATTGGACTGGACAAGCTACTCTGAAACAAGTGCAAGAAAACTAGCATCGTGATTTCTACATACAATATAAGAACATTAGCAGGTGACAAAAAAAAGGTAAAAGAACTGGATTATGAAAGAAGCAAAATAAAATTTGATATAATAGGACTAAATGATGTAAAACTAAATTTAAAAGAATGTATAACACTAGAATTAAGCTATGTGCTGTTAAGGACCAAATGATGTCAGACAGATAGGAATATGCTTCGCTATAAACAAAAGCATTATTAACCTCATAACATCATACCTACTTTTGGGATAACTAAACATCATCTGCAGACAAGAAGGATTCCACATAAATGTCATAATCTCTTTCTGATAACGAATCCCCCTCCCCTTTCTGTGTTCTTTTCATGTTTTTTTTTACCAGCTAAAAAAAAAAAAAAAACGTCACTCCTTTATATAGAACTTCATTTAAAAAAAATCCCCATGCCAGAGTCAAAGGCTTAAATTGGCAGGATCTGATTCCATATGATTCTAAACAATGCTCTTCAACATTATGAATCTTTGAACTTCATGAGATCTTTTTTGTGAATAGTTCATATTGTTAGACTTTAACTTTAAAGAAGGCATATTTACAGTATGGGAAGTTTCATCCCAAGAACAAAATAACTCAGTTTGAAATGTTAAAGGTAAATGAGCACCTGAAAAAAAAAAAAAAAAAATTGGAACAATTCCTTTATATTGATAATTCAGCCTTCAGTCATCCAAGGACATTGATTTCTTAATTACAATAAATAACATGAAATTTATCTCATAAAAATATTCTCCCATCCTCATTACATTAGTGCCACCAAATTCACTTGGTATTTGTTGCAAGTTGAACTGCTGATTTATACAAAAATATAAATTCTCTGATGCCAGTTGAAGTGGACAGGGAAGGAAACAGCATAAAGTGAATGGATGTTGAAAGTGAAAGTAGTGAATGTGTATATACTTGACTGTGGCTACTTGAGCCTGAAATGATATATATGGGGTAAGTGTGATAAAGTTTGAGCATTCAGGAACAGGTGTGAAGGGAGCTAGATTGGACATTATAGACCCAAAAATGAATTGCTATATTCATGCAAGTCAGGTTGAAAATTATATATGTGTGGAATTAGACGTTAAGACCATTATTTCTAATTTTGTGAATATGAAATCAAAAACCCTAAAATTTGAATTAAAAAAATTTCAAGTATATTTATGTAATTTAATTTATTTTCTGTTATTCTGTGAAGATTTTATCTTTCGAATACTTATATTACATGTTCTAATTATTTCTGAATTCTTTTCTTATTTTCTCTTAGAAACTCAAGATATTATCTATCTTGAGTTTCTTTTATTTTCTTAAAAGATAGTTCCACTTATAAAAATTATTAAAAACTTTTTACAAGTTACTAAGAATTTAGTAACTACTTCTTCTTCCTAACATGGAATTTAGGCCAAGTGGCCTGTTCCAGTCTCATGCCATCGCTTTCTTGATCTTCTGATTCTTATTTTCCACTTATTTTGTATCTGTATAATATTTTTGGTAGTCTGCTGTTGTCCATTCTATTTAAATGTTCTAGCCATTTTTGTTTATACTGTCTTATGTAGTAATTAATTGGTTTTATTTTTAGGAATTGTAAGATTTCTTCATTTGTTTTGTGGTCCCACTTAGTATATCCAGCTGTTTTTCTGAGGAACTTCATTTCTGCTGTTTGAATTCGTTTTTCAACTTTCCTTTTCATGGTCCATGTTTCACTTCCGTATAGTAGAGTTGGTTTTGACAAAACATTATATAGTCTGATTCTAGTGTGTTTTTGTACTAGGGATGAGTTAAATATATTATTTATTATGCCATTTACTTTGACAAAGTTTGATATTTTAGTGTCTATGTCTTTTTCTTCTCTGTATGATAGATCATATCCCAAGTATCTGAAAGTATTTACCTGTTCTAATATTTTATCATCTATCACTATTTTACTTCTTATTGGGTTTTCTCGTTTGAATGCCATTAGTTTTGTTTTTTCTTTAGATATTGTCATATTATATTGCTTTGAGATATCATTCAATGATTTAAAAAAAAAAAAATCAGCTAACGCCTTTTTATTCCCGTATATACGGGAGTAGGCGAGGCCATTTAGCCCTATCTAACTTTTGGAGACTGAGTGGGCAGTTCAATCTCCACTGGTACTCAATCAGAGACAGATGGCCCAAGGCTATCACTAATTAAGCGGTACGCAGTGAAGAGAGACGGCTCAAATGTGCCGCCATCTCGTGGTCTCTAACCCTAACACAATATATTTAATGTCTGAAATAATGTGGGTTCTACGGTCGATTTTCTTGAGTTTTCAGGACGAAAAACCCGAGTTTCCGGGAGGAAAAACCTGCTTGCCCGTGCCAGAGATCGACTAACTCGGGAACCGGTCGAAAAAGGCTTAGAAAAATTTCCTCTAGTCGCCGACTAGACTCGAAACCAAGACTTCCTTCGTGCGGCCTAGCGCGGTGGTGTGCAAACGCCACATCCACTGAGCTACATTAATGATCTTTTAAAATTCTCTACATCTTCTGATGTAGCTAATACTATTTGATCATCTGCAAATAGTAGTGTGTCTATCTTCATTTGCAGGGTCATTTGTATACCAAATGGTTTATGCTGTTTCCCGATTGTTATAATTTTATTTATATATATATATATTGAAAAGCAGAGGTGAGAGGGTACATCCTTGTCATACTCCTCTTGATATATCTTTCCATTTTGAGATGTGTTCTAATTTAACTGCTATTTTATTTCCTGTATATATTTATTGAATAGATTGTAAAAGTTGGTTTGGTATGTTTAAATTGGTTAATATTTTAAACAATTTTTGTCTACTAATTTTGTCAAAGGCTTTTTCATAATAAAGGCCATGTGTGTTTCTTTTTGAAATTCTCTTCTCTTTTCTATTAATAATTTTAAAGTAAAAATTGGATCTATGCAGGATCGGCCTTTTCGGAAACCATTTTGTTCTTCTAGTAATTTGTTTTCTAAAATGCTGCTTAGTTTCTCTTTTAATATTCCTGCATATATTTTATATCCTGTATTCAGCAGGCTAATTCCCCTATAATTAGTAACTTGTAAAATGCAAAAAAATTTTAAACTTTAGTTCAAATAAATTTTAACTTTAATTAAAATTCATTTTAATTTTGTTAGCGATTCGGGTCGGTGAGAAGGCTATAATCCCTGTATTATATTCAACGATTAAAGTGAAGTGGCTTTATCAAAATTTGCTTTAAATTTGAGATTTTTTTGAATATTCGGGTTTTTAACGATTATCCTGCCTATTCAACACCCCCCCTTGTTTGTTACAATTAGCGAACCAACGTGTGGCTGTTCTCTCAAATTTATTTAAGAAATTTCAAATAATTTAAATTTTTATTATCATAAAAGAACCACACACACCCGGATAGTTACAGGGGCGCTTAGAAATTGCATGCGGGCGGCAAATACCCTAGTACCTGCACTGCACTGGAATTTATTGGCACAAAAAATTTTTAGAATAGTCTTAGGGTTGGAACATGGATTTGGATATCTTAACAGGAATAGAAATGGACGGAATAGTTTTTTGTGAGAATAGGGAAAGCTAAAAGGGAGGGAGAGTGCAGTTGATGATAATGAGGTGCAAAGAAGGAGGCAGTGATTATAAGGTAGGATGGTGTGAGATGGTAGTTGACAGGAAGGATTTTATTATAATTATGTGACGTCTCCAAGGACTCTTCACAGAGGTCATTTGTTATATTAAAGACTTCATTCTTACATCTCACCAGCTGCACCAATTTGTCATGTTATTAATGTGCGAGATTGTTATACTTTAATATATGTGAGCTTTGTCTGCTCCATTATGTCATTCCCCACCTATGCCCAACCTGTATTCAAAGACAGTCATGGAGTATAGATAGCAATATATTTAATTTTAATATTTGTTGGTTAGAATGTTGCAGATTTGTATCTGTGAAAGTGCATTGACTCCAGGGACCAATATGTTGTGTTCTAAAGAATGAAGTTCAGCTATAAAAATAATTAAAATATTTACTTTAAACACGTTTATATAAATATATGATACAACAAATAATTAAATGGCCATTTTTAAAATAACCTATGAGCTCAATTTTCTTTCATACGCTATTCAATATTGAGAGACAAAACAAAATATTTCTACAAAAACAGACTGAAAAGAAGATTCAGTTAAATGATCTGTAGTCTCACTTGGCCATATAGAAGTTTCCTTTAATACATCTATCCAGGGCCACCGAGAGAAATTTTCGGGCCCTTGACAAGTCTGTGGTCTGGGTCCCACAAAAAGTGCATCACTTTTGTTTAATAAAAAAAAGTCATATAAAACATTAAACATTTATTTAAAAAAGTGTACAATAAATTCAAAGTTTGATACATTACATACCATACAAAATACGAACGAAATTAAAAATATAATTTTGATAATTAAAAAATCAAATTAATAAGAATACTTTTATTTTTTAGTGCACAGCCTACACTATACAGTTGCACACTTTACAATCACAATACCTTCGTCTATCAAAATACTAACAGGAACGAAGCGTTCTAATAGGGAACATTACTGTGAATGCAATTACTAGCTAGCTTTAGCGCAGCCGACTGCAACAACCTTGCACGAACGCCTATTGACGTCATCACCCGCTATAACTACACCGATCCACGCTGAAAGAATCAGTGTCTTCTGGACACTCACGGCGAGATAACAAACGTAGCTGTCTGACGGTCTGTCTAAAACAAAACACAGTATCATTCTCGATATGCCATTATCCTTTATCATGTTGTGTTATTACGAGAATTAAAACTATGTATTATAAACACAGTTATGTGACACGTCGGGGCCGTGACAAAAGTCTCAGATGTCACCCCCTCTCAGCGGCCCTGCATCTATCTCACTTTTCTGAAGTAAAAAGTTTCACAAACAACAGGAATATATTAAATAACTAATTCCAAATTCATTTCCAATACTAGATCTTTCACCATGGGTTCCAAATTGCTCCTTGCAATTTGACACAAAATATTTTCACATATAAAGACTTGATATATCATACTGAGGGCTGACCCTAGGAATTTTAGTGTAACATGAAATAACGTGTTTTGCTGCTGCTTTCCCCCTAAAAAACTATTTAATGATATCTTAAAAGCCATGATGTTAAGCTAGGCTTCAACATATCTGATCATAAATTCTAAATAGTAGCATTTAGCAAATATCAGTTTTCATTAACTTATGAATTTTCATTAGCAAATGAAAATTCATAAGTTAATGAAAAATTCTCATAGGCTATATATTTTTTTTTTTACAGAAAAAGAGATAATTAACCCTTTAATGGAATTTTGTTCTGAAAATATGCGTCTGCATGGGTAATTAAAATTAATTATTACTAATATCGCCATTACTGGGATCGCAATTACAAGTACTTACCACGAGCTCAGAATTTTTAGTTTCGGTTCCTTTCGCGTATTTTTTCTTGTACCACATTAGCTGTGTCAGTTTTTAAATATTTACACGATATTCTGAATATCGCGTTCTTTTTCCGATTTTCGTTTGCGATATTCTGTGCATGATGGTTTTTTTTTTCTTTTATCAGGCATATTGGAATGTTAAAATTGTTTTAAAAGCCAAATAAAAAAAAAAGTATTATTAACAATCACTGCACAACTGTATTTATGTATTTTGATTTTAATTCTTTAATTGGTTTATAAACTCTTAACCAATTATAACATTATGATCGTTTGGTCTCATTGGTTAAATGAGATTTAACCTCAGGTCAAGGTCAACTCTCGGCCAACAACGGAATCGGAAATAAATGCGAGAGGAGGTGTTCTGTTATTGTCATAGTAATAGTAATGTAACATAGTAATAGCGTGGTCTGATATTAACACTGAGAGTGCGATATTAAATGCAACATAATACATTATTTTAAATGATTATGGTTTTTATAAAATATACAGTACAAAGAAGTTTTAAAATAATAATAATAATAATAAATCAGCTAGCGCCTTTTATTTCCTAATACAACAACAACAACGTTACTGGCTTGCTGGGTGAAGCATAAAATGCTTTTTATTTTCCCCTTTATCTGTGTGGAGAAGCTTGAAGGGGAGGTTGTGAGACTTATGCTCGCACTTTGTGAACTATGGAGTTAGCTCTGTTCTGCTGAAAGCAGGATTGCCTTGGGTCTTTTGTGTTTTTGATAGTCATGTTCACTATAACTGGAAGCTTGTCTGATTAGTGGATTGGGATGAGAATGTGCCTTGCTGAAGAACTTTTCCGCATGGTCATGAAGGAGAGAACGGATGTCAGGGGTTCCGGTTTCTCTGTGGATCTGCGTGTTTCTGACGAACCATGGGGCGTCTAAGATCATCCGCAGGCATTTGTTTTGTATCCTCTGTAGTTTCTGGATGTTAGATTTGGATGTGTGACTCCATGCCGGGGATGCATATGTGATTACTGGTCGAATTACCATCTTATATAATAACAGCTTGTTGCGTTTATTCAATTTGCTGTTGCGATTGATCAGGGGATAGAGTTGGGCTATGGTTCTGGATGTCTTTGTGCCTATGAGCTTGATATGGCTGTTGAAATTTAGCTTTTTGTCTAGCTGTACTCCAAGGCAATGTCTGCCATGGTATCTTTTTTCCGAGAAGTTCAATATCATCTTGGATGAAGGCTTTGCGTCTGGTGAACAGTATAGCTGAGCTTTTGACGGGGTTTACTTGTATCCTCCAGTCGGAGAACCATTTCTCTAGCTTTGTGATAGTATCCTGGAGACGACTGATCGCCAGGTGTGGGCGGAGAGATCTTGTCATTATGGCTGTGTCGTCAGCATATAGGGCTGTGATGGTAGTCCTCAGGTTCTGTGGAATGTCAGCCACGTAGATTGTGAAAAGTAAAGGAGCCAAAAGAGATCCCTGAGGTACTCCTGCCAGGATTTTGCGCCTAGTTGAGATGGTGCCATTTATTTTTATCTGCATGGATCTGTCAGTGAGGTATGATTTTATTAGACGGGTAAGGTTTGTTGGAATGTTGGCCTGAATGAGTTTATAGAGTAATCCTTGATGCCATACCTTATCAAAGGCCTTGGCAATATCCAGAAAAACTGCAGCTGTGTGAAGGTTCCAGTTCTATCCTTGAGTGATATGCTCCACTAGTCGGTGTATTTGTTGCACTGTGCTGTGCATACGGCGGAAGCCGAATTGTTCGTTTGGAATTATTCCTAATTGGTCTGATTTTTCTTGTAGTCTTGAAAGGATAATTTTTTCAGCAATCTTTCCCAGGTTGGATTATTTCCTAATGAGGAGTAGGCGAGGCCTTTATACCCTATCTAGCTTTTGGAGACTGAGTGGGTGCTTCAATCTCCACCAGTAGCCAATCAGACATAGCTGGCCCATGTCTATCTCTAATTATAGGCAGCCACTGATGAAGAGGCTGGCAAACAAGTGTTGCCATCTGTTGGTACCTAACTCTAACAGGTAATGTTACTGTCTGAAATACTACAGAATGAAGTTTAATTATGTATAAATTTAACTAACGACATCCTGAAGTCTGGTTTCAAAAGAGAAAAAATTAAATGACTTTTTTTATGATTTATTTTTCATATAGTTTAGGCTAATTTTGTCTCCCCCAAAACTTTCTGCCCCGTGCAAATGCACGTTGTACCGTTGGTCCTGATCATACTTCAGTTATTAGCTTCACAGTTCCATACTCTTGGAAAGCAGTTCAAAATGCATATAAAACCTTTTCCGAAATTTGAGAACTTAACTCCACAGTTTATTAAACCTCTTTGGATCTGCTCCCTTGCTTGCCTACTCTTTACCTTTCTAGCATTCCTGTTACCCAAACGACAGCTGTTCTAAAAAACAACTAACATCGTGACTCTGATATTCAAAACAAAGTTCAAGTGACAACATGGCTGCTATTACTATGTTACTCGCACGCTACTAGTATTTGACATTGAAACACTATGATAAACAACGTAAATTAATTACTAAAATAAAGAGCCAAAAGGCTTCAGTTCGGTGATACAAAATTACCATAAGTAAAGTGGAGATTAGATCCAGCATTATTTCAAAGCCAAATGTAAGTAGTCCAGGCTAAGGCAATGCGTGAATACCAGTGAGTGTATTCCTGTAAGCCCTGTGGTCAACTTATTTTTACGAAACTTTCATAGTTTCTACATTTGGCTTTGAAATAATGTTGGATCTAATCTCCACTTTACTTATGTAATTGTATCGCTGAACTGAAGCCTTTTCAAAAGGTTCTTTATTTTAGTAATTAGTTTACGTTGTTTATCGTAGTGTTTCAATGTCAAATGCTCGTAGCGTGCGAGTAACATAGTAATAGCAGCCACTTTACTTATATAATTTTGTATCGTCGAACTGAAGCATTTTGGCTCTTTATTGTAGTAAATACTTTAAGCACCGACTGAGAGTTCGTTTACGAAAAATGCAGCTCTCCGACTTAAGAGAGCTTGTCACTGAGTTGAACCACCGCTGAGATGGACGATCCTCCTCACATTCGCTGGGAACGGTATGAGAGATTGCCTAATTTTAGAGAAGCCTTTACTTATACAGTGCCTGGTCTCTGAGGAGAACCAACAAGTTCGAAACAGCTGTTTGGCCACTGAAAACTTATCAAAATGGACTAACAGAAAGCGAATATATAAATAAGTGCCTATGCAGTATTTATGTTTTCTAAGTAGTCTGTGTAAGGAAACTCCTGAATTCCAGTGAGTGTATTCGTGTAAGCTCTCTAGCCAACTTATTTTTATGAAACTTTAATAGTTTCTACATTCGGCTTTGCAATAATGCTGGATCTAATATCCACTTATATAACATACATTAATTTATAATATATGCATACATTCAACATTGCTATGTTATTTCCAAAGGATTACAATGTACAGTAAACAAGTTTACCTATAACTACAATTAAATTATTTTATATCGCTACCCAGTGACGTCGACAGGGTGTAGCATAGAGCAGCCTGCCTCACGGTGTGACTTAATAAGGGCGCATATTGCAGTAGGCGTCGTCACTACGCTAACAATTCTTGTTACCATAGCAAGTGCGGAAAGACGTTTTTCCAAGTTTAAACTGATTAAAAATTATTTGCAAACAGCAATGATCCAAGAAAGATTGGTTGTTCTAGCAACTATATCAATAGAGGTAGACAGCTTATAATTTAAATTAAGAACTTATGAACAATTTTTTGTGCGATATCCCTGCAGAGCAAACGTTTAATTATTATTATTATTATTTTATTATTATGTAATCGCTTTGCATTAATGTTTCTCTTGTAATAAAAACAAAGTAGCAAAATTGAGATTTTCTAATATTTTTGGCTTATAATCCATCAGGGGCGATATTTAATTGTTTGCCTCAGGGCGCGTTCTAATCTAGTGACGGCCCTGTCGCTACCGATTAACCACATGGCATCTCCGATAATACTAAGCATATTCACCTCCCAATCAAAAAAGTGCGATAATTATCGCCCTTTTTTGATTGGGAGGTGATCGCACTTCAGTTATAATTGAAGAAAATGTATTGAATGATTTGCAATTCTAATTTATTGCATAGAAAATAATTATTACCAAATATGAATTAACATCATCTAAACCTATGTACTTTTTACATTATATAACCATGTAAACATATAAAAATATAATATAAATTATAAGAAAATTGTTATTTGAAAACATTTACAAAATTAGAATCATTTTTAACGTGCTTCAAAATATAAGAATAATGTGAAAATTAATGCACAAAAACTAGTCAGAGTGAAACAACATGATAATTAGTACTTTGTTATTTCACTTTCGGGGGCGGATCGTATATAGGCACTGCGTAATTGCAGTACCCCCAATTTTTCTCGAGATATAAATATATTTATTTATATTTGCTTGTAATATTTAATTTTATCATCAACAGTCCTATACAATTCTCTTATTTTGTATAAAAAATAATAAAAATCCATCTTGTAGCACTTAGGAGGACGAAGGACGCTAGCAGCACAGTGTCATATTGCTACGCGCGCAAGCACATGCACGTCATAATGAGATGCGAACTATTAGCGCCTCCGTAGCGCAATTGGAAGAACGACGGTACATTGCGCCCTTCGATTGGAATAGGCCTAAGTTCGATTCTCGTCGCGACGGGAGGAATCTTTATCTGGTCGATTTCAATCGATGGTGAGTTAGCCGATCTCATACGGAGGTAGCAGGGTTTTTTCTCCCGGAAACTCGGGTTTTTCATCCCGCATACATACAAATCGGCCCTTCAGAACACACGCAATTTACAGACAAAAATTACTAGTTGTGGTGTTGGAAGTGGGCGGTAGATGGCGTTGATTCGTAGTAGAGGTAAGGTGTAGAGACAGTTGAAGATGTCCTCCCGCGATGAGTCTTCGGACTCCTTGGAGGTATCAGGAATAATAATAATAATAATAATAATAATAATATATTACCGTAATGCGGCACTGTCCGTCGCACAGTTCTACTGTTGTTTACATGTAGTTTGCGCCAGTAGTGGTAGACTGTTTTCGTAGTGCTTATAATGTTTACTCCGTCTCTTTAAATATTTGGACCATGGCGGCCCATACATAAGCACTGCAACACTGCAGCATCCCCATGGAAAAAATGAAAAAATTAAATTTTGTTTGTGTTTATAAATAATTACAATGCTTACAACATTATATAAATATAATACAACATGTTAAATGTTACAGCTTATGTTTTGACATTGATTCAATAGTTAATTATTGGAATTGTTCGATTAACGCTTTAGATTACGAAACAAATGCACTGCGATCTAACGCCGATATTCTTTGCGCTTGTCATAGCACGTTACGTCATTCCAGCACTGCTCAAACGGCAGTGTATTTTTATTATGCTTTATTACGCATTATTTCTGTGAGATATGAAATGTTTATTATTGGCGCGTGGTGAACTATTTTTCGTAAATCATATTTTATTTTGTTAAAATAACATATAATTATTTATTGATTATAGATACAAGACTGAATTATGACTAGTGTCACTGTTGAAAATATGAAAATAATTATATTTTTTCAATTATCGTTACACGAAACAAATGCTCTGCGATCAACCGCTGATATTCGTTTGTGCTTGTCGTTGCACGTTACGTCATGCCTGACTCGTTATTTCTGTGAGATATGAAACGTTTATTATTGGTGTGTGTTCATGGTGAACTATTTTTTTGTAAATCTTATTTCATTTTGTTAAAATAACATAATTATTTATTTATTATAGATACAAGGCTGAATTATGACGAGTGTCACTGTTGAAAATATGAAAAGAATTATATTTTTTCAATTATCGTTACACGAAACAAATGCACCGACATTCGTTTGCGCTTGTCATTGCTATTGATACGAAACTTTTATTATTGGTGTTTGTTCGTGGTGAGGATGAAATATTTTTAATAAAGCAATATTTAATATGTAAATTTATTTATTAATAAATTCGTTACTAATTAGGAATTTTTTTTTTTATATGCAGCACCCCCACTTAAAATTTTCAACGGTCGCCACTGATTTGGACATTACAATTAAATAATCAGGATAGGTTGAATGCACTTGCGATGATTTCAACTGAAAAAAAATATTCTTCAACAGTCACACAAACATCAAGTAAAAAGTTATTGATCTTTTCACTCGAAACAAAACAACAAGAATGGATTTTATTTTTAAGTAATTTTGTTTTATACTAAACTATAATTTTATCGATAATAAACAATATTTTTTCATGAAATAAAACAAAAACAAAAAATCAGCTACCGCCTTTTTATTCCCATATATATAGGGAGTAGGCGAGGTAGTTTTTAGCCGTATCTAGCTTTTGGAGACAGTGGGCAGTTCAATCTCCACTGATACCCAATCAGAAATAGCTGGCCCAAGGATATCACTAATTAAGCGACACGAAGTGAAGAGAGACAGCTCAACAAGTGCCGCCATCTCGTGGTCCTCAACCCTAACACTCGTATTTAATATCTGAAATAATGTGGGTTCTATGTTTTTGAAATAAAAACAAGAAGAATATATTTTATTTTTAAGTAATTTTGAATTATACCAAACTGTATAATTGTATCGATAATAAACAATATTTTTTATGTTTAATTCTTTTTAAAATTTTGGCCATAATTTTGATATTTTATCCAAACACGTATACACTGTAGTTTCAGTGTGTATGTATATTTCGAAAGTTGCAGCACCCCCAAGATTTCAAGCCACGAGCTGCCATGATCACCATTAGCTTTTATCACCGTTCGTAAACGGTTTGGCATATTATTTACTAGCGGATCAGTCTTTTTTTTTTTTTTTAATCAAAACATGGCCATATGGTAGGCAGACTAGAAACAAGTTCATTTTTGTGTCTTGGAGCAACTTTTTGAAGACGTCTTCTCCACAAATTTTCAATTGGGTTTAAATTTGGTGAGTTTGCTAGCCAAGCAGTTACATTGATTTGCCTTTCTTTGAGCCATCTAGTACTCATCTTGGAAGTATGACAAAAAAGCTGAATCTTGTTTAAAGAGGAAATAACCATCACATGATTATTCCGATGCTGGTAACATAAAGTGCTCAAGAATTTCTTGGTACACTTTGGGATTTATTCTTCTGTACACAATACACAGCCTATCTGGACTATCTGTGGTCATACAAGCTTATACCATGACAGAGGTTAGCAAATTTCACTGAACGTGTCATGCATTCTTTATCAAATGCTTCTTGCTTAAGACGTCAAACACGTATCCCTTGATGACAATAGGACACATAAAACATACTTTCATCACTAAAAAGTACCTTTTTCCAGTCCTCTTGACCCCACAACAGTCTTTGCTTAGACCATCGCACTCTAGCGCTGCATTTTGCTTGAAACTAATAAGCGGCTTCGTCTTATTAGTCACGGTTTTAAATCACGTGTGCTTAGGCACACGTGATTTAAAACCCAATTTGTTAAGTCGTCTCAACGTCATAGATTTAGACACATTCACACCTAGTTCTTTCCATCTCCTGTGAAAATACCTTACACTCTAAAGTGGCTTTTTTTAAACGATATTCTTCAATCTCCTTTCATCTCTTGATATTGCTATTACCCTTCGACCGCTATTGTAGCGATTATTTTGAAAACTCCAGTTATTAGAATAATGTTTTAATACTCTGCTCATGGTTGATTGAGAACATTTCAATTCTTTAGCTATAGGCTGTTGAGTTTGGCCTTCTTTGTGTACAGACACCACACGAAACTTCTACTTCCGATATGTCACTCCTTCGACCCATGTTTAGCAAATGATTAACTGAAATCCACTTGCAAATGATTCTTTACACATGAGTCAGTTCGCCAGTTACTGAAATATATGCTATTTGTATGCTCTCCTCAAAACCAATCGGAAAAATTTGGAATATTCTAATATTTTGAACCATGTTAAAAATTATTCAAATTTTGTGAATGTTTTCAAATAACAGTTTTATTATAATTTATATTACGTTTTTACGTGTTCGCATGGTCATATAATCTAAAAGGTACGTAGATCTAGATTATGCTAATTCATATTTGGTAATAAGAGAGGTAGAGTTCTTAGGTTGCATGTTTTTGTGTCCTGTTTTAATGATTTAGAGATTTTCTTCTCCAGCTGAAATAGATTTTAAGGAGCAAAGAATCTGCTTCAAATTTTGCTTCAACTTGCAAAAAAATGCTGCTGCAGCAGTTGTCGCAGTGGAAGTTGCTAAATTCACCAAGAGCGAAAAAAAGAGTAATTTCACTGGAATGTCAGGTCAGTGCTGTTTTTTTTTTTTTTTTTACATCCAAAGCATTATTTACGAGGAATTCGTCTTCTCCCTGTCAACAGCAAGTTTTGCTATGAGATTTTGAAACAGCTAAGGGGAGTGCATTTGGCGCAATTGTCCAGACAGGTGGAAGAACAACGGTTTCTCCCCGCTTCTACTTCCTGGTTTCCAGAAATACGACATTCATTCTCGTTCGCCATTATGTGTCGATAGAGGAGAGCCAGGGAGACTTGCAGGAGGTATTCGAACACAATCACACTTCAGGACTTCCAGGGATGAATAGAATCATGGAAAGACCACTGCTATTACTATATATACGTCCAAGGAGACTACTTCGAATGAGATATTGGAAACTAGGATGATCAAATGACCAGAAGATAGATCTTCGCAGATATAAAATCGTTTAACAATGAAATTGTGCTTACAGGTATCTGCATTTCTCTGTGGAAATGACGTTTACATTCATAGCTCTGAGCCACCCAAAGAAATACTTTGTAATTCTATACTAGTCACCGACTATGGGAAGATTTGTTAAGCCTTTCTTTGACTCTCTCCCGAATTAGTCGATCTCTGGCACAAGACAGTATTATTAACAAAAATTCGTCAGTAGAACTCATAGACAAATATAATTGGGTTTAGGGCAAAGAGATAGCTGCAGTTGTCTGCCTGAAAACATGCAATTTACACAATATATAGTAAGGTGAATGTAAATTGCATGTTTTCAGTCGAATGAAAATTACATATTCCCCATTTTATCCTAAACAATTGTGGTTATAATCTCGGCATTTCGGTTGGGCTTAAGGAACTAACAGTACTGTGGATTACTACGTTATTTTTGCCGCAGATACATTGAAAATATATAATTTTTTTTTTTTTTTTGGGGGGGGGTATGAAAATAAAGGAAATCCTACTGTTCTTGTCAGTAGCAATGAGAAATATAGATTTAACTAGAAAAAATTACTTGTTTTCTACCTACTTCAAATGCTGTGCTGTAACACGTCGACATGTATGCGGCTTTTATTCAGGAAGACAAATGTCTGACTAGAAAAAGCACACCTGTCCAACTCTACTGAGATTTGAATAAAAGAAAACGCTCCATACGAAGAAACAGCAGAGTGGCAAATTTATCAAAAGCAAATGATCCAAAACAGAAGCAAAACCAAATGTGGGGTGATAACATCTGGCAGTTCCAAGGGACATGTCCAAACTTTAACTCAATCATAGCATAAGGGAATGCATAGTATTTGAACGTTAGGTGACTTCTGTTTCTTCCACGTATCCGTATGAAGGTAGGCAAAACATCATCGTTATAATCAAATTCCAGGTATGCATCCCCAGGGAATGTACACGATATTGCAACATGAAAAGTTTACATTATTACTAACTTCCTGTTAACAATTTTCCTTCTCATTAGGCTTATTCTCAGGACTCAGATATCTCAGTCGGTCTTCTAAATGCATTAACCCCTTAGAGTTTGATTTGCCACTTGGTCTTTTTTCTTGGCAACGTTACAACAAATCCCTGCCTCGTTAACCTATCCTGCATTGTTCTGTGTAAGTGACTGTACCACTTGAGATTACCTGTGTTCACATATACCATCATAATATCTTCAAATTTAATATGATTCCGCGAATAGTTTATTTCTCTGATTTTTCTCAGGACTCATCTGTGGAAGTGGCGTTCGTTTCTACAGCGCTAGGTCACCTAAAAAAAGGCTAAGGTCATTTCTAGGCGACAACTACAAAACTTTTCTGTGAGTGCGAAAGGGTTTTCTAAACTTTTTCTAGATGCTGTAACTTTGCAGAAGAAAGAAGCAAACTACTTAATTGTTTTCGAAGACAGAAATGATTTGAAAGGTGAGAAACATGCAATGAGAGAGAATAAGAAATAGCTGTTAGAGGAAGCAAAAATAAAGACTAAGAAAGTAAAGATTGTGAGTACTGCGTTGGTGTGATTGGACGGAATTAAGAAGTGACATCATTACCAATGAGTAGATTGTGCAGGAAGAATGATGTTCAGTTTATACATGTGTGGAGTGAATTTGATGGATGTAAGACCTGCTTATGCCTGGTGGTCTGCACTTAAATTGTTTTGGAATTAGGTGCTATGTTAAAGTGTTGTTGGGGAAGAGTTTGGAAGTGCAAAACCAGGGAAACTAGATATAGTAGGGGAGAAAGAAATCAAGCATGTGTTCTGCCACCACTGGGACAATTGAGTCAGTGCAAGAATGATTGCAGAAATAGCCACCCCTTGGATAAATAAGTATGAACGTAAGAATCATTGTGAAGTACTGGTGGAAATTTCCCTGGTTTGGAATTTCGATGGGTAGGTAATGACATTATATGAGAGTAACTGTGGGCAACTCCGCCATTGGATTCTTAGAGGTCTCATGCCAGTCCCAAGCCTGGATAAAGGAGGAGGGTGTCAGATGAGTGTCGATGCTCTGACCGTAAAGAAAAAAATACAATTGTTATCTGATGCCTATTTTTTTACAATCAACAGCTACAACATGCCGGCTCGGGCGTCGCCTGGATAAACAAGGTCCGCGATACCAATCGAGCGATCGGGGTTGGATCGAAAAGTGGGATACCGAAAGGAAACTGAAACTAAGAGTACTGTTATCAGTAGGAACGTGGAATGTGCGGACACTCTGGATGTCATGAAAATTAAAGCTACTTCGTGAGGAAATGAATAGATATCGGTGGGATATGCTAGGATTGGTAGAGATGAGATGAACATCATCTGGAGAGATCAATGGATGCGAAGTAATATGGTCAGGATATGACACCATACACGAAGCAGGAGTTGGCTTCCTTCTTAGCAAAACAGCTCGAGAGGCACTGTTAGGCTACACACCAGTTAATGAACTAATCATAGTAGCAAGATTTCAGGCAAAGCCATTCAACATATCAATAATCTAGATATATGCACTCACATCTGACAGCACAGATGAGGATATTGACTTATTCTACAAAGATCTTATAGAGACAATAGAAACAATACCAAAGCAAGATGTGCTAATTATTGAAGGAGATTGGAATGCCAAAGTTGGAATAGATAATGATGGTTGGGAAAGAGTCATGGGAAAATATGGTTTCAGAGAAAGAAATAAACGAGGTGAAAAATTGTTAGAATTTGCTGTGGACCACGAGATGATGATCTGTAACACAAGATTCTAACAAAAGGAGTGTAGAAAATGGACGTGGCGATCAAATGATGGAAAAACCAAAAACAAGATTGATATCATTATGATTAAAAGAAGATGGATAACATCAGTACAGTAATGTCGAACTTTTCAAGGAGCGGATATAGACTCGGACCATAGTTTAATGATTCCAAACATCAAGATGAAATTAAAAAAAAGAAATATAAACATCAGAATAGAAGAGATACAGCACAAATAAGTGAAGCAGAAATAGGAAGAAGGTACAGAACAGTGTTAGAAGAGAAACTTAAAAGTGTGGAGAAAGAAAAAAGCTCGAATTTAAGAGTGAAAAGAGTAATAAGCCCTAAACATCATATCAAGATAGGCTGACGATACGTAACGTTTTGAACGGTACACTACCTTTTTTTCATATTTCTCGGCCGTCCCGTCGTTTTAATAAAAATGTCAACTTTCTTCCGTTTTTAATAAAATCTATAAATATACTTTAATATTGGTCAATCATAAATTATTATTAATAACATATAATCGTATATCATTATCAAGGTACCTGTAATTTGTATAACCATGGAGTCCCATTGTCGCTTTCAGAAAAAATACATGTTGCCAACACTTGAGCAACTCAGACGGGGCGTCTGTTCTCTGTAGCGTTAGTTTTTGTTTTGCTTGTATGCTAACAGGTGGGCTTTGTTATTCAATGCCGGTGGTTTAAATTTCATATTTTTTAAAGTCTTCTTTTTTAAAGCTTGAAGTCTATCCTTGCAATGTCAAGGAGGTGAAACTGTGGTTTTATTGACGATCTCCAGGAAGAATTCAAATTTATTAAACCGGACAAGATGTGTAGTGATGGAACAAAATATTCAGGAGTAATTAATGAGGCTAAGCTTTTTGAAATAGTTGAGAATTTCTATGAAACCAGCTTAGAATATATCAACAAGTGGAAGTAAAGTTTAGGAAACACTGAGAAGTTCAAGTTCGTTTTTGTCTCAAGGAAATATGATCAGTCTAGCCAAAGGAAGACAACTAATATATAATAACTAATGGAACGAAATACAGGATAGCCTAAACGAGGAACTCATCACATGCACAAAAACAGAAGAAACTCGTGTATTCGATCAGTGAACCCCTCATAAAATCAGTTTTCTATCAACCATCACCCCCAGATCTCTTGTCTTCAATGCTTCCTCCAGTACAGCTCCTCTAATCGATATGCAGGCTCCCATCGATGTATCCCAAACTTCAAGACTTTACATTTTCCTGCATTAAACCGACACCCACATTCTCTCTAGTTTATTCAAATCCTCTTGCAAGGCTGCAGCATCTGCCCTATTACTAATAACCCTTCCCAGCATCACAACATTATCTGCAAACAACTGAATATTCCCCTGCAATCCATTGACAATATCATTGATATAAAGGTTACACAATACAGGTCCAGTACTAAGCCCTGTGGAACCCCACTTGTAACCTTCTTCCCCTTGATACTGCCCCACTATACACAACTCTCTAGCCAATCCTGTATCTAGTTGACTAACCCGACATCTAAACTCATGTGCTGCAACTTAAATATCAGTTTTTCATGTGGTACCATATCAAATGCCTTTGCAAAATCCAAAAAAAAATGGCAGTATACACATTTCCCTCATCAACTGCTCTTGTCACTTTATTATAAAAGGCAATCGTATTACTAAAGCAAGAGCTCCCGTTAACAAATCCATGTTGACTCTTATATATAACATTACCCTCATCTGACCAACGCTGTATATGATTCCTCACTAATTTCTCCAAGATCTTTACAACTACTGATGAAACACAAACTGGCCTATCATTAGACACTTCCAGTCTGCTACCGCCCTTATGCAATGGACTATCTTAAATTCCTTCCATTCTTTGGCGACCTTTCCTGTAGCCAGACTTTCATTGAAAAGCCAGTCAACGAAGCTGTCAGTTCTTGAGCAAATTCTCTCAAAACTCGTGGTGAAATACCATCCAGTCCCACGGCTTTATCGAAATCCAGAGTAGTCAGTATTTGGAACACACTCTCCTCTTGCACCTCGAAACTACCCTATCCCTCTAGTATTAAAACTTACTCCTCCAGGATGAAATATTCCAATAAAGTGTTCATTGAATAATTCCACTATGTCCTCTGCATCAGTCGCTCCATTCCCGTTTTTATCCCACAATGTCATTCTTCCACAATCATATCTCCTCCTACTGGCCACATAACTAAAAAATTCCCTATACTTTTCTTTGGATCTTAGAGCCAATCTCTTCTCATATCCCAGTTTCGCCTTCCTTACCATACTAGTCACTCTCCTGGCTTGTGTCATATTCTTCATGCATTTGATCTTCACGTGTCTCCCTTTATCTCTTCCATAGTCTCTTTTTCACATGTAGCTCCTGTTTAATATTGTTTGCAATTCACTTTACACCAAAATGTCTTCTTCTCCACTCATGGAATACAGTATTGCTATTGCTGCCAACAAATATTCCTTCACAATTTTCCATGCACTAATGATATTCCAGCCTTCCAATTCTTCCCTACATGGAATTGCACCCAAGTTGATATTTAAGACTATTATAATCACCTGCCTTATAATTCTACATACGTTCCCTTTTCTTTGATACTCCAGCATGCCTATTCATCTTCCATAGTCACTCTCTCTCTCTAACAGGGAGGAGAGATGTCATCTCAGTTATTATCAACTCTTCTGATGCTATGACCAAATCCAAAACTCTTGAACCTCTAGTTCTTTCTATTACATGTTGCCTAAGACATATCCCTCAAGAATTCCAGAAATTCTATTCCCTTATTACTACATGCAATTTTCTCTTCCCAACTTATCTGCTGTAGTTAAAATCTCCCACAGCAATCATTATTCTTGCAGTTTCCAAGCTCAACTGCCAAAATATTTCGTGCTCCCCACCCTCTGTGCTCCTTATCTCGTAGCAACATCCCACTAAATATCCTGTCTTGCCTGCCTCTACCTCGTGCCATATGCTTTCAAAACCATTAGTGTCAAAACCCTCCCCTCTTAGAGGACGTAAGCCATCACTCGTCACTCCACCACCGCTTTTCCCCTTCCTATCCTGCCGAAAAATGATGTACCCTGCTACTTTTATTACCGTTATTATATCATCTTCCATCAACCATGTCTTAGAGATCTCAATAATCTTTGGTAACACTGATGCTATCAACACCACCAATTCATCTCCTTTATTCCGGATACTCCTGATATTAGTTAAAGCATAAAAATAACACTGCTTCTATGCCTATCATTATCCCCTCCAGACTCAACTGAACTCAGTGTTACCTGATATCGTCTCCCTTTCCACAAGAGGCTACTCCGCTACCATTCACCCTGGGAATTCTAGTTTCCCTGCATTGACGCACCGACTCATTCAGAAAACAGCAATCTCTCCAGATGCCTACGTCCTTTCTCATTAAAATACAATCGGTCTCTCGCATACAGCTCCTTTCTGTCCTCGAATGCCCTCCAAGCATCCACATATTCCAAACCTCTCTTCTGACACATTCTGGCTATTATGCTATTCATTATTACTGTTCTTCTGCTCAGCTCGTCATTATCATACCTGGATAACACACACTATTTTCCCCTCTGCGTTTTCTTTGTACAACTTCAAGTATGAATATCAGATCTTGCCACAAGATTTAAGCTGCCTCTCAAGTCATTCGTACCCTCCATCACGATCATCTCATCCACGCTTTCACCCTGCTTAATTGCCATAGCCACACTTTCTATCGATCCTCCAGGCAAACACTCCTCTGGCATCCTCTCTTGCACACCACAGATCATCGCGTCTCCATACATCATACCTCTTAAATTTCTGTTTCTTGATTGCTCACGTGCATCCCTCACTCTCTCTCTCTTCTCTAACCCTTTCTCTCTGTGTTCCCCTACTTACCTACTGTCCTGACATCACTCTATCCCTGGTTCCAGCACTCCCACGCATTCTTTCCATTCCTCCTTCTCTCCGAGTGTTTCCATTCTCTCCTCTTCTATCATTCCCATAATTCTCTCTCTCATTCCCTGTCCTCTACTGTTTCTATTCCCATTCCCATAGCTCTCACTCCTACTCTAATGTCTTGGGAATTAGTCTAATTCCCAAGACATTCCACCCCCCCTCTATCAGCTCATCTATCTCGCTCTGCAAGTTAGCCACACTTTCTCGCCATTCATCCTCCAAATCAAGACAATCTCCGAAAATTTCACAATCATTCAAGCCTTCCACATTCCCCACTCTTTATTTTTTCATTCATATTCCGCTCGTCATTCTCACACTATCATTGTACTTCCCTCTCTCGGTTGAGATTCTCCCACCACAAATTTAATATAACAGCTGAAAGAGAAACTTGTACTCCAGCAGGAGATAAGGAAATTATTTACTGTATGTAAGAATAAATGTATCTCTTTATGTAGATCTATAAGATTCAATGTGGTCTATCCAAAAATCATGTAGAGGATTTGTGTGTTAATTATAGTAATATTAAGGCATTCTGTATACAGTGAATAACTAAGTAAAGTTGTAAACAATGGTCCAAAGGTCGCGTGCGAGCCGTCCTGCTTGAGCGTAAGGTTTGAAGCAAGGGCTTACGCGGAAGGCGACTCTAGCTCGCTTTCCTGGAAAAGAGCACTCGAAGAGGAAATGGGGCATAATGGATCAGCCAAGGGGGCACTGAGGACGAGTAACGTGTGGAAAAGGACAGCGGAAAAGAGGGCGCAACGAAGAGAGAATAAAAGGGGATTCGCGCCGTTTCTCGGGGCTTGATTTTGCGAACGAGGATTGGAATGATCAAAGGCAGATTGTGCCTAGTGTGTTCGTGTTATCTTACGAGCTTTTGAATTTTGAATGATCAGATATAGTATATGTTATAGTCGAATAGAATAGTATAGGATATAGTATACAGATTGCGTCAACTGAATTCGTGATCAGTGCATCTGCAGTGGATTAGGATCGTCTACAACTGAACAACTGAAGAAAGTGCATGGAAGAAAATCCGGACATTGTAAGTAAATTCTCTATTTACTATTACCCATCACTACCAACTAACAGTAGCATACCGACAGAACTAAATGAAGGAACTAAAATTAACAAACTTTAATTACGACCAACTAATGACACTCTTCAGGAAGATAGGTTTAGAACTGGAAACCAGATATCCGGTAGAACAACCAGAACTGTCCCCACAAGAACACTACTCTAACTCAGAAGACAAGACTGAAGATTTCGAAGTAATCAACAGAAACAAAAGACGAAGGTCACGGACACAGTTGAACAGGAAACACCAATGGACGCATCAACCAACACAAAAAAAGAACGCATCCCTCCAGTTATCCTCCGATCGAAGAAAAAATGGTCGGAGACAGCAAATATCTTGAAAAATAGCCAGATCAAGTTCTCTACAGCAAGAAATACAGCAGAGGAAATACAGCAGAAGAAATACGAATGCAACCCGAAACAGTTACAGACTTCAGAAACCTAAAAAACTAGACGACTCACTGATCCCTTACCATACGTTCGCATTAAAAAGCGAGAAAAACTTAAAAGTCGTAATAAGAGGAGTAGTAGAATCAATCACAACAGATGAAGTTAAAGCAGACCTAACAAGACAGGGCTTCGCACCTATAAAAGTCTCGAGAATGCACAGGGGAGATAAAACCCCGATGCCGCTAATCCTAATAGAGATCGAACAAGAAAAACATGAAATATACAATCTAAGAACAGTGTGCGACCTCATCATCAGAATGGAACCACTTCGAAGGAGGTCATCAACTGGACAGTGCCACCGATGCCAAAAGTACGGACACGCCCAGAGCCGATGCAAGGCAGAGTTCAGATGCCTGAAGTGTGGAGACAAACACCTCACAGCTTCCTGTACTAAACCCCCTACAACTCCAGCAAAATGTGCAAACTGTGACGGCCCGCACCCTGCAAATTATAAGGGATGTCCTAAACACCCAACCAACGAAGTGACAATACGGAAAGCGAGAGAACCAAGCTCCACAACAGACACAAACATATGCCACCCACATCAAAACCAGTAATTCCCACGACTACCCGTATAAACACAACATATGCCGATATAGTAAGAACAAACCAAGAACCCCCCCACCCACCCACCCAACTCAGCCAAACTAACAGTCGCCCTAGGCGAACTGCTACTCGCATTCAGTAAGACAAACTCCACCCAAGACTCAACAAAACACTTCATGAAAAACGCACAAGTAATCTTCTCTATCCTCACTCATGAATTACACAATCAACACCAACAATTCACTACAGATAATATATTAGAACGCAAACGGCATACTCAACAAAATGCACGAACTAAGAGAATTCATACAACGCATAGACACAGACATAATACGAATAAACGAAACTCACCTGCATCCATCAGACAACCCAAAACTAAGAAACTACCACCTATTCAGAACCGACAGAACAACAGCCAGAGGTGGAGGAATAGCTATCTTCATCAGAAAACAACTCAGATTTAACAAAATAAAATCCCCCTAGCTCACAACCCTAGAAGTCACAGGACTGCAAGTTCAGCTACCCAACACAAATAGTCTCAAAATTTATGCCACATACAACTCACCAAACAAACACATATCTACCACAGACCTGTCGCAGCTACTAGACAATAATGAAACCATTATAATGGCTGGTGACTTAAACGCTAAACACACAGCATGGAATAGCAGGATTGCAAACAAAAGTGGCAAAATTCTACACAATTTCACCGCTAACAGGAACATTGTAGTGGCAAGACCGATCGAACCAACACACACTACGGCACGATCGGGCGACCAGACGTATTAGACATCGTTATCCTGAAAAACGTGAACCATCAATACCAGCTAATAACAATAAACGATTTAAGTTCAGACCATAACCCAGTCCTACTCCAGCTGAGTGCTACACCAGACGAATCAACAACAAACCCTACCACCTCAAACTGGACACAACTACCCACAAAAATCAAGGACACTATAGGATCCATACCTACCATTTCCACGAAACAAGATATCGAAACTACAGTCTCCAACCTAGAAAAACAAACAATGCTAAGCCTAGCAGCAGTAACCTCGATTACATCCAGCACGAAACCAAATCAACTCCCAGAAGACATCCGAAAACTCATTCAGCACAAAAACAAAATACGCAGACAATACCACAAAACATTAGCGCCACAAGACCGACAAGAACTCAACAAAGCCACTCAACTAGTTCGCTACGCAATCAAAGATTTCCGCAACCAACACTGGGAAAACACACTCCGATCTATATAACCAAATGACCCAGTACTATGGAAACTCCTCAAAGACCTTCGCAACACGTCAAGTTACGTAGCACCGATTCATGGGGAACGCGGTACGGTCTACCGCGATGACGAAAAAGCGGAAGCTTCCGCGGAGAGCCTAGAGCTACAATTCAGCCCCAACTACAAGAAAGTAGGCCTAACATTTATCACAAAAATACACTGACAGATGTGGTATGCACTAAGGCACAAACACAACCAACAACCGAATATCCGCCCAACATCTCCAAAAGAAATACGCGAAATAATTAAACACCTTAGAAATAAAAAAGCGCAGGGTCCAGACAAAATCACTAACAAAATAATCAAACATCTACCGCACAAAGCACTCATGCACATAGTCGCCATCACAAACGCGATCCTCAGGCTCAGCTATTTCCCAAACCGTTGGCAGACTGCAGACGTAATCATGATCCCCCAAACCAGAAGACCCGAAATTCACACAAAATTACCGACTCATCAGTTCCCTAGCGCCTCGGAAAAATATCCGAAAAAGTAATCCTGACCAGACTATAAGAAATAGCCGCCAAAAACATCATCAGCCCAGACGAACAATTCGGGTTCAGACCACACCACAGCACAGCACAGTACAACAAGTACAAAGAATCACATCACACTCGGTTTCAATGGAACAACAAACCGGTGCCATTTTTCTCGACATAGCCAAAGCTTTCGACAAAGTATGGCACATCGGTCTCCTACATAAACTACTAACAGTAAAAGTACCAATACATCTAGTCCTCCTGATTAGCTCATACTTAAAAAACAGAAAATTCCGAGTAAAAATACAAGGAATAATATCCACTGAACGCAAAGTCACAGCCGGAGTTCCACAAGGTTCACTACTTTCCCCCCTACTATTTGCCATCTACATGGCTGATATCCCACAGAACAAGACAACGTTTCTGCCTACTACGCAGACGACACAGCCATTTTAACCAGATCTCTATGTCCTAAATTGATAACAAAACGTCTACAAACCGCAGCAAATGAACTTGAACTCTGGTTCAAAAACTGGAGGATCGACGTAAACGGAGACAAAAGCGCAGCAATACTGTTCACAAGAAGAAAAAAATCCCCCCACAACTCAGTAAACATATTCAACAAAACAATCCCATGGGTAACAACAACGAAATACCTAGGAATACTTGACATAAAACTACATGCGCCAAAGTAAACACAGTCATAGCCCAAACATACCCACTAACCAACAGACGCAGCTGCTTAAGCATAGACAACAAACTATTCATCTACAAGTCAATAATAAGACCCATAATAACATATGGATCACCCGCCTGGAGTCACACAGCACCTTAAAACATCAAAAAACTCCAAACAATACAAAATAAATGTCTAAGAATGTCATTTGACGCCCTGTGGTTCATACGAAACACGCAACTCCATCGAGAAGCAAATATACCGACAATTCTCAAATTCCTCCAACAAACGGCCACAAATTACTTCACACAAGCAGCCACACACCCAAACCAACTAATAATGAACGTGATACAATGAAACACAAATGCCCCAAATCAATCCTGCTATTCCAAAGCTAACTATAAACCACACAGCCCGAATAGGGCGAGCACTTGCTCAATAACTCTCCCCCCCCCCTTCAAGAGACAGACACACAAGACAAAGGGAGTAAAAGCCAAGGGCTTGGTTCTCCATCACACCAGTTTAAGTCACAAGTTCTCGAGGCTTTTTTTCTCGTCTCCTTTGAACTTGCTTGTTCCTGATCAATTCAAGGTGGTACGGTGAGCCCTTTCCTTTGGATGCATAATAGATTCCGAACGGTGCCAAACGTGAGATGTCGGCATCTATAGTTTCGAACTTTCGCTAAGTGTCCCATGGGAAGGAACAACGAAACATTTCCTTGCAACCGGCAGAACAGACGAGAAAGATCGGCAGCAGATCCTGCCAGTTGCAAGGAAATGTTTCGCTGCTTCCTTCCCATGGGACACTTCGGGTGCAGAGTAAAGCCTAATCAGACGACTACCGTGACTCTCCACATGGGCATGATCTGATGGCAGTACCGAACCGACTTCAACAAAGGTGAATGGATCTAATGGACCAATTACAGAACTTTGTTATCTACTTCCCAATTATGTTAGAGGAAAGAAAATCGTTATGTATTGGTCTAATGTGAACAGATTATCAGAGAACTTTAAGTGATGATCTAAATCTTATATAGGCAGATTTCCATTAGATACGTTGTCTGGAATGATGTATGTGACAAATTTTAATGTGTGAGACTAAGATTGTAGACAGAATTGATTAGAAGTTCATAGTATTTATATTATGTGTATTTATGTTTATCTTAAGCGAAAGTGTTATTACTCATATGCCATAGGGTTTACTTGCTTCTCCTAGTTTGATTTAGTATGATATTGAATTAATTGAGTGTGTGGTATTTTATAATTGTAAATGTTTAAGGTCCCAATAAACATGTTTTCTTTCTTATCTGAGCCTTGCCTGAATATGAAATCAAACTACCACTCATAAACTCGAACCTAATTGGGAGGGGGGATAAAAAGTATATTGTGTTAGATTATAGGTCACGAATGCAAGCCTATGCAAGAGATTTACATAGCCCTAGTTGAGTGTTTGTTTAATGAGTATGAGCATAAAGTTCTGGGAAGGTCACTCTGAATAAGAGTCCCTTCTATCCTAGGATATTGGCGGCACAGCTTTAAAAAAAAAAAAAAAAATCGTCAATATCTGAAAAGCAGGCTTCCCCAGATAGAAATTCCAAAGGATTCGTTCTTAATTAAGGAATAACCTTTAGTAGTTAGAATGAAAACGTGACAAAGTTTTAGAAATCGACCTGTAACACAGATTAGCTTTCCCTATGAGAGTGAGTTTTTTGAAAGGAAAAATTTATATATTAAGGATAACAACAAAAATATATAGGGAAAAAACGACATATACTTTTCAAATCTGCTAATTTTTCTTAACTTTAATTTTGTCTGAATAAAAAAAAATTAAAAAAAATCAGCTGTCTTTTATTCCCTTAAAGGGAGTAGACGAGGCCATTATTCCCAATCTAACTTTTGGAGACTGAGTGGGCAGTTCAATCTCTGCCGCTAGCCAATCAGAGATAGCTAGCCTATATCTATCACTAATTATAGCAGCCACCGATGAAGAGGCTGGCAAACACATGCTGCCATCTCTTGATACCTAACCCTAACAAGATATGTTACTGTTTGAAATAATGTGGGTATTACGGTCGATTTTCTTGAATTTACGGGATGAAAAACCCGCGTTTCCAGGAGGAAAAACCTGCTTGCCCGTGCCAGAGAACGACTAACTCGAGAATCGGTCGAAGAAAGGCTTAGAAAAAGTTCCTCCAGTCGGCGACTAGAGTTGAATTTAAGTCTAACTTCGAGCGACCAAGCGCCACTCTTCCACTGAGCTTGTGGAGACTGAAATGAAAATAGCATGATGTTTTCATCCTTTTGTGAAATGAACAACTTTGTCATTCCAATATTTATTTTAATGTTAGGAAATTATCAACTTTTTGGTGCATTTTAGAATTGTCTGTTACACCACTCATTCCCCTTATTCTTGATATTCTTACCTTATGTTTTTTTTTAAAAAAAAGCATAGTGTCAACATCCCACTAGCTGTTACATATTTAGTGCTTGCTCTCTCGTCAATAAAATCTTCTGTGTGATATACTGACTTTCCATTTAAGCAACTATCCCAATGAAACTACTGCCTGTCTTCCACCATGGAAAGCTATTTTGCCTAACTCAATACACTAATTTGCAGAGAAAATTTCCAAACGCTTGAATCCTTGCCTCTTCAAATGTAACTCTTTTTTTTTTTTTTTGCATATATCTCTTTTGTCATCAAATGCACTCCAAACATTATTCCAAATTCCTCTCTCTTCACACACATTCTTATTATATCATTCATTATTACTTCCCATTTCCTTAACTCTGCAATATCATACTGACACAATACACTCAACTCATTTCGGTTTTCTCTACTTCCATGTTTCTTAGCACTACTCTCATCAAATCACTACCAAATTTACAATACCTTTCAGTGTTGGGGCGGGTAGTAGAATACCCCAACTGCACTCCTGCGTATCGTAAGAGGCGATAAAAGGAAACCCAGTTCCTGGGGGTGTATAGCCAGGTCCCCTTCGGAGTTTGGGCGAAGGGCTAATCACCTTTCCCTGTAAAAATTATCTGATTACGGAAACTGCAAATCTGGATGAACAAATGCTCCTGGCAACAGACGTGACTTGTGAAACCCCAGAACACGGTTATCTAGCCCGATGCGGGTAACGTATATATGACACATCGAGGGGAAAGTCTTTTGGAACCCTTGTTGTTGAAAGAGCCACTTATGAAGCCACAAAATTTTAAAGATTGGATCATGGAATGTCAGAACACTATACCAGGTAGGAAAATCTAGGCAGATAACAAATGGAATGGATAATTACAAGTTAGACATTTTAGGCATCAGCAAACTCAGATGGAACTGGTTTTGGTAGACTTATAACTAAAGACAACACTGTACTCCGGATCAGAGAAACATGAAAAAGGAGTTGCGCTAATATTGAACCCCAAAGTAACCAAATGTCTGATGGAATGGGAACCAGTAAACGAGAGAATTATAAAAGCCAGGTTCTATTCCAAATTTATCAAACTTGTGCAGGTTTAAACACCCAGTGGCGGACCTAGAACTTTTGCCGCCCTTTCTAAGTCAAACAAATGGTGGTTTTTATAAATTAATAAACATAAATAAATAATTGTAATTGAGACAAACTATAGGGGGGGGGCTTTTTTACCATTGGATGCCATATTTAAATTAGGCAGTAATAAAGGAGGCCGCATAAGTTGATATACCTATAAATGCAACTTTTATAAAAATACAAGATACTTTTTTAAAGGCCACAAGAAACTTACGGAGGCCGCAGGTTCCCCACCTATGAGACAAAACATATACCTAATTTACAAAAAAAAATTACCATTAAATATTTTTTATTTTATATTTATAAATAAATAATTTCATTTCTTTTGGATAAACAAACAAACCCTACATTGACTTGACGACGAGGAAAAATATTCGAAATCATATAGTAATTCATAATTCGTGGAAATCGAATAGTAAACTTATGAAGTGAACAAGTTGTTTTTTACAACTATAACTAAATATAAAAAATGCCGCCCGGTGCGGACGGCACCCACCGCCCCTCCCGAGGTACCACTGTAAACACCTACTAATGATGCATATGAAGAAATAAAAGAATGCTTTTATGAACAACTCCAAAAAGTAATAAATTCTATTCCAAAACACGATATGATAATATTCATTGGCGATCTTAATGCAAAAGTGGGTAAAAGGTCATGTGTAGAAGAAAAATCCTTAGGATTCGAGGCTTGTGGAGACCAAAATGAAAATGCCATGATGTTTGTATCCTTTTGCGAAATGAACAACTTTGTCATTGGAGGAAGTAAATTCAAGCATAAAAAAATACATAAATTGACTTGGATCGCACCAGACAGCAATACAAGAAACCAAATCGATCATGTTGTTATCAATAATAAATTCGTAAGATCCATGTTTGATGTGAGAGTCAAACGTGGTGCAGATGTTGGTTTGACCACTTCTTGTTAGTGACGAAGTTGAAATTAAAGGTTCAAAGTGTATTATAGAAAGAAAAGAAGTTCAAGAACTACATTTGATATTGAAAAATTAAAAAAACAAGAAAAGTTTGCTTTCAGAGAACAGATTCAACATATTAGAAATAGAGGAAAAGATGTAGCAAGTAGAAAACAACAAAGTAGAAGAATATTGGGAAAAGAAGGAATACATACAATGAAGTTGCTGAAGATGCAATGGGTAAACGAAGAAAAAAGAAAAATAAAGAATGGTTAAATGTAGAAACTTGGAAGATCATTGAAGAAAGAAAAAAGATTAAATCATTAATGAACAATACAAATTCAGAACGATTATATAAAGTACATAGCAATCGCTATAATGAACTAAATAAAAGCATAAAGAGAGCTGCAAGAGAAAATACATTGAATAATTAGCAAAAGAAGCGCAACATGCTGCAGAAAAATGGACAAATTAGACAACTTCATCAGATTATAAAACGAATTAATGGTAACAAAAAACAATCCCTTCCTCCATTAGAGACAAGCAAGGAAAATTATTGACAATTGACTCCAAAATCGAAGCACGATGGAGAGACTTTTGAAGAAACTTTGAATGTAAAGGTAGATAAAGGATCTCAACAGGGGCAAAATATTACAAGTAATGTAATACCCACTTTGAACATTTCCGAAGACGAGATTTCGTTGAGCGAAGTCAAAGATGCCTTGAATTCACTAAAAGCTAACAAAGCGTACGGAAATGACAATATCAATGCCGAAATGTTAAAAGCTGATCTTAACACAACTACTGCCAAATTACAAAAGTTATACAATGAAATATGGAAGACAGAAAAAAATTCCTGAACAATGGAAAGAAGCAGTAATAAAAAATCCCCCAAAAAGGAGATTTGCAAAGTGTCAAAGTTGGAGAGGAATAAGTTTTCTTCCAATTCCCGCAAAAGTTTTTACCAAAATTTTAATTAATAGATTAAAAAAGGAAATCTAAAATTTATTAAGTGAAGAACAGGCAGGTTTTCGAACTGGTTGCAGAACCATCCAACAAATATTCACTCTTAGAAATATAATCAGATAATGTATAGAATTTGAAGCCCCACTTTACCTAAACTTAATTGATTTCAGTAAATAGAAACTTTTGGAAAATATTAGAAGAATATGGAATACCTTATAAATTTCTCAAAATTATTAAGAATATGTATAATGGCAGCAAGTCTTGCGTGGAAGTGGATGGAAAACTTATAGACTTCTTTATGAAACTGGAGTTAGGCAGGGTTGTGTGCTATCTGGTCTATTATTTATAATTTTAATTGATTGGATTATGAAAAACTCAATTAATCATCATTATGACTAATTGGGACTTTACACCCACACTGGAAAACCTTGATTTTTCTGATGACATAGTGCTCCTATCCTCCAAGTTAAATGACTTACAGCTAAAAACTGATGACTTCGCATGGTGTGCAGAAACTGTGGGTCTTCATATAAACAAGAAAACCAAGGTCATGCGAATAAATGAAAACTCAATAAAGAAATTAAGTTAAAAAAATGAAACAATTGAAGACGTTGATACTTTTACATACCTTGGATCAGTAATAAATAAACAAGGCGGCACTGAAGAAGACATTTTACAAAGAATTGCTAAAGCATAAAATTGTTGCAGGTCATTATACAAATTATGGAAAGCATCGAATATTACAGTTAAAGTGAAAATTAATGTATACAAATCTACTGTGTGAGCAGTACTGCTATAATGGCTCCAAAACTTACCAAGGCACAAAGTAATAAATTGGACATTTTCTAAAACAGGTGTTTAAGAAGAATTTTAAAAATCTTCTGGAAAAATACAATTACTAACAAGGAACTTTTTAAAGAAAACCTTCAACAAATCAATAGATGAGATTCGCCTAAGAAGATGGAAATGGACCAGACATGTTCTTTGCATGGGGATAAACAGAATTCCCCAAGTAGCACTGAGTTGGGCTCCAGAAGGAAGACACTCTAGAGGTCGTCCAAAATTAACTTGGAGAATGATGGAATCAGAAATGAAGGAGGCAAGATGGGCGAGTTGGACAGAAGCAAGAACAGCTGCGAGGGACAGGGGCAGATGGAAAACCAGCATTGCAGACTTATGTGCCAGTAGGTATGGAAAGACACGATGATTATGATCAGTGTTGGTCACTGGTCATCACAATCATCTCATCCACAATCTGAATTCTATTCGCTTATACTGTAACTTACACCTTATACTGTAAACGGAGTGAGGTCTGATGATCAATGGACCCTCGACACTGCAAGGTAAAAGAGGGTATAAGGAAGAAGATGATGATGATAGCGGTCGTTGTTACCTATTAGGTCTGGCTAGGACAACTTGTAAACGCTAGTGAATGTATTCCCGTCAACTGTCTGGACAAATTTCATATGAAACTTTTATAGTTTTGTATTCAGCTTTGAAATAATGGGATTTAATATCAGTTAATTTCTATAAATTTTGCATCGCTGAACTGAAGCCTTTTGGCTCATTATTTTAGTAAATCAGAAATACTGATATGTCTCAACTCAGTCTTCATGTCCCTCTCTTCAACTCGCATACCTACACATCCACACGAAACTTCCTCACCATGAATACTTCTTTCTTGACGCCTCTTACTCTCATTCATAACAGCCAAATTTTCATCCTTTGTCACAATATCAATCACAAGTATATCGAGTTGTGCTTAATGTAATAAATCTTGACTTCTGAAAAATTGCTCTAGAGAAATAGGTTTGTCACTGTGGAAATATGGAATCTTGTCCATGGGTTTATATGATAAATCCATAGACACCTTTCTATGGGTTAATATGTTTCCAAAACTGTCAATCATGCAATTCTCTATCTTCCTGCTGACACTCACTCATTTCCAACACATAACAAATGCATCCCACTGCTACATTTCATACACACATACAATCCAGTTTATCTGTCACATTTTTAATTGATGAGAAGCAGACATAACAAAAGTGCAGACTACTTCAAAATCCTATAGTATGCTCTTTGAATGATGATAGAACAAGCAACAACTATTCAAACAAGATAATGCAAAATAAAAATAAAAAAATCACAAAACATGCAGATAACTCAAAGAAAACAATGTACACTATCATAACCATTTCAAAAACTAGATCTGAACCATAAATTTATACAATACTGCTACTAAAAACAAATTTTATTGTTTCCATATATCCAGTGAGAAAACGATTTCTCTAGAGCAATTTTTCAAAAGCGGAAGATTTATTACATTAAGCACAACTTAACACATATTCTTCTTCCAAAACAGTAATCTATAATAAATCTACTTCCAAAATATTACACTAGAGGGTATACTGCAAGAAAATGAAAGGTCACCATTTTTCTATTTTAATAATCAACAGAACTTGAGGATGCTGTTAAGATTTATTTAAATGCAGATATGTTATATTTATATGAGAATAATTATATTATACTAACTACAAAATGAGTGCTTTTTTTCCTTTTTATTTTTATAACCACCTTACCGGCCATTATGGATCAAATACGCATCCTCATATGCTTCATATCCATCATATATTTCAACGTAATATCAATGGTGTTGGGGTGCTTAAGGTTCAAAGTTGTATAACTGAGAGGAGACCTCCACATAGCCTTTAAAGGAATGCGGAGAACCGACCATTATGGATCAAATACACATCCTTTTGACCTAATGTCCAATCCTCACCTTCTCATGGTAGAAGTTCAGTATCCAGATAGATACCCTGTTGGGTATCTACCTGGATACTGAACAAACGAGGATGGGCTTGCAATTTGGAATTTAGCCAACCAAATTGTATTCTTCTTGGCTTAAACCAATATACAAAATGATGGTACAATATGACAAAATTTCATGCCAGCTGGGGCATCGCCAGGTTAAACAAGGCCCCCATTGCTTTCCCCAGGGAAAGGGGAAAACAGCGAAAAGTCAGCTACTGGAACAAATCTGAAAACACACCCCAACTCAACATCACCAGAGTTAAAGATCGGTGCTATCAACATAAGAAGCCTGAATGGCAAAGAAATGGAACTAGCTGAGCAATTAGATAAGTACCAGATCAACATAATAGGGGTGACTGAAACAAAAAAGACAAAAACTGGTGAGATCTTAATGAGCAATAAATACAAAATGTTATATTTAGGCAATGACAATCAAGGAAAAGAAGGAGTAGCCATAGTATTCAACAGAAAATACGAGGCTAATCTTCTTGAATGGCAGGCAGTCTCAAGTAGAGTGATGTGGGTTAATATCACAATGGGGAATTGGACAATGAGACTTATTTGTGCCTATGGATCCACAGAAGGTTCTACTAAGGTAGAAGTGAAGGAATTTTTTGAGGCTTTAGAGAAAGCAACTGACACAATGAAAAAGGAAAAGCTGGTCCTTGTTGGGGATCTAAATAGCAGAGTAGGAAATGATTATCAGACATACAAAAATATTTTGGGAAAATTTGGAGAAAAGAGCAAAGCTAATAATAATGGCAAATATCTGTTGGATTTCAGCTCAGGACATGGACTAGTTATTACTAACACCATGTTCCAACATAAAAATGTGCACAAATTCACATGGAGAGAAGAAGCAAGGAATAAGAAAAGTCACACTGACTATGCTATTGTTGATAGTGATGTTTTCTCCCTGGTGCAGGACACCAGAGTGTACATTGGATTTGAAATGGGAAGTGAATCACCATTTAGTCTTGAGCAGGATAAAATTAAATTTCATATTGAAAAGAATAACATGTAAGAAAGTTTTAAAGTGAATAAAAGTTGAACAGCTCTCAGATGTGAACTGTAGACTAAAATACACAAAGATTATTGAAGATAAAATGAAAGAGTTTGAGAACAGGAACCAAACCTTGGAGATTCAATGGCAAACCTTGAAGAAAACCCTGATTGATTCAGCCAGAGAGGCATGTGGTGAGGTTGTCTGCAAGGATAGAAAAATCAGAACTCCATGGTGGACACAGGAAGTTAAAAAGGCAGTGAAGGAAAAGAAGAAAGCATATCAAAAGTTCCTGGCAAATAAGTCAGCTTATGCCCTTAGAGAATACAAAGACAAATGTAAGAAAACTAAATAGTGTGTAAAACTAGCTAAACAAAAGTCATGGGAGGACTTTGGCAAGAATATAGAAAATAAATATCAAGAAGGTGGCAAAACATTCTGGAGATTGTTGAAGAAGCTTAGGAATGGAGGACAGAGTGCTGTAAAAGCAGTTAGAGATGATAAAGGTGACATGAAAACAGGAGAAAAAGATATCCTTGAAGTATGGATTAATTAATTTGAAAATTTGCTAAATGAAACAAGCAGTGATGACAGCACAGTGATAAAAAACACTGACCAGGCATGCAGTCAGGAATCCATATACATCCTTGAAGTAGAAAAAGCCATCAAAGGCTTGAAATGTGGAAAGGCAGCAGGAGTAGATGATATTTGACCAGAAATGCTGAAGTATTGTGGTATAAAAGTCTTACACTGGCTGCACTGCATAGTTCAAAATGCCTGGACAGAGGGACGAATTCCCAGTGATTGGAGTAGAGCTCTCATAGTACCCATATATAAAAAGGGAAATAAAACTGAATGTGAGAATTACAGAGGTATTTCCCTACTGAGTGTTCCTGGCAAGATCTATGCAAGTATACTTGAGAAACGGTTGAGAAGAATTGTGGAAGGAAAGCTTGGTGAAGAACAAGCTGGATTCAGGCCAAATAGAGGCTGTCAGGATCAGATCTTCACTTTACGACAAATAGTGGAGAAATCATGGGAATATAACAAAGATCTGTATTTAAGTTTTGTCGATCTGGAAAAGGCATATGACAAGGTACCAAGAGAGTAGCTATTCAATACGCTACAGTTATATGGTGTCAATGGGGCATTATATCAAGCAATACTTAGTCTTTATTTGAGTTGTAAGTCAGCAGTTAGAATTGAAGTACAAGAAAATGGTTTAATGTTAAATCTGGTGTGAGACAAGGATGTACATTATCCCCTCTGTTATTCATTATCAATATGGATCACATTATGAAGGTAAGTGGCATTAAACATGATATCAAAATTGGAGATGTTAATGTCAGCTCTTTGCTTTATGTGAACGATGTTATACTTCTAAATAAATTCGCTACAAGTCTGCAAGATTCTCTGACTAAATTGAATAACTGTTGTAATAGATATGGTATGAAGGTCAGCAATAAAAAGACAAAGACAATGAATATAGGCAGAATCATTGAAAATGTCAACTGTGTGGTGAATGAAGAACCTGTGGAAGTAAAACATTTCAGTTACTTAGGCACGATTTTTAGTGAAGATGGTAAATTAAATATGGAAATAGACAACAGAATCAACAAAGCTGGTATGGTAGAAAGTCAATTGAATAAATTCATATGGAATAAGAGAGAAATTAGTCGGAACACTAAATTAGTTGTATACAAGACAGTGTTCAAACCAGTTTTAACTTATGGTTCTGAGAGCTGGGTCAGAAGTAAAACACTTGACCAAAGACTAGAGACCGCAGATATGAGAGTCCTGAGAAAGATTAGAGGCGTGAACAGATGGCATCAATGGCAATATCATATTAAAAACGAGAATATTAGGAAAGAACTTGACATTGTCAGCATCCAGAAATGTGTTAGCAGAGCTAATCTCAGGTGGTATGGTCACTTAAACAGAATGGGCGAGGAAAGATTAGCAAAACAAGTGTTCTCTGCCAAGTTGGCAGGAAAACGACCAAGAGGAAGACCAAGATATAAGTGGATTGATACGGTACAAAGTGCCTTAGACGACAGAAATATAAGATCTGGTAATGTTGGAGTCTTGACAAGTAACAGACTGATTTGGAGGAAAATTGTAGATAGGAAGTTAGTAATGATGTAAATTTTTCATGTAGTACTATCATATCCTGTACACCCCTTGAGGGTACATGGCAAGAATTTGATGATGATGATGATGATGATAAAACTGAATGTGAGAATTACAGAGGTATTTCCCTACTGAGTGTTCCTGGCAAGATCTATGCAAGTATACTTGAGAAATGGTTGAGAAGAATTGTGGAAGAAAAGCTTGGTGAAGAACAAGCTGGATTCAGGCCAAATAGAGGCTGTCAGGATCTGATCTTCATTTTACGACAAATAGTTAAGAAAGCATGGGAAGATAACAAAGATCTATATTTAAGTTTTGTCGATCTGGAAAATGCATATGACAAGGTGCCAAGAGAGAAGCTATTCAATACGCTACAGTTATATGGTGTCAATGGGGTATTATATCAAGTAATACGTAGTCTTTATTTGAGTTGCAAGTCAGCAGCTAGAATTGAAGGAAGTACATTATCCCCTCTATTATTCGTTATCTATATGGATCACATTATGAAGGAAAGTGGTATTAGACATGATATCAGAATTGGAGATGTTAATGCAGACGATGTTATACTTCTAAATAAAGATGCTACAAGTTTGCAAGATTCCTTGACTAAATTGAATATCTGTTGTAATAGATATGGTATGAAGGTCAGCATTAAAAAGACAAATACAATGAAAATAGATAGAATTGTTGAAAATGTCAACTGTGTTGTGAATGGAGAACATTTGGAACAAGTGAAACATTTCAGCTGCTTAGGCACGATTTTTAGTGGAGATGGTAAATTAAATATGGAAATAGACAACAGAATCAACAAAGCTGGTATGGTAGTAAGTCAATTGAATAAATTCATATGGAATAAGGGAGAAATTAGTCGGAACTATATTAGCTGTATACAAGACAGTGTTCAAACCAGTTTTAACATATGGTTCTGAGAGCAGGGTCAGAAGTAAAACACTTGACCAAAGACTAGAGACCGCAGATATGAGAGTCCTGAGAAAGATTAGAGGCGTTAACAGATGGCATCAATGGCAATATCATATTAAAAACAGGATATTAGGAAAGAACTTGATATTGTCAGCATCCAGGAATGGATTAGTAGAGCTAATCTCAAGTGGTATGGTCACTTAAACAAAATGGGCGAGAAAAGATTAGCAAAACAATTGTTCTCTGCCAGGTTGGCAGGAAAACAACCCAGAGGAAGACCAAGATATAGGTGGATTGATACAGTACAAAGTGCCTTAGATGATAGAAATATAAGATCTGATAATGTTGTAGTCTTGACAAGTAAGACTGATTTGGAGGAAAATTGTAGATAGGGAGTTAGTAATGATGTAAATTTTTCATGTAGTACTATCATATCCTGTATGCCCCTTGAGGGTACATGTCAGGAATTTGATGATGATGATAAATGATATTGCAATTTCAATATACACTTCGCATCCATGATAACCTTGTAGACATCTTGGCCGATAATGTGGTTAATGGTGCCCCCACCTATGAAAAATTATTTGCAAACCTATTGTACATTTTGTACTGTGGGTGGCATAAGGATTTTTTTTTTTTTCTTTTGTTGTGTTTTTAATTAATTTTTTATCATGTCTGGAACCCTACTCTAGAGACCAAATGGAACTTTTTCTTTAGCAACTTCAGGCCTGCAATAAGTAGGACAGTGGTCTCCAACAGGTGATGACATTCATCTTCCTCCTAAAGACAATCACAAACATCTTTGCCCACAGCAGGATTCAAACGTGCAGTGTGTTGGTTGGAGAATGGGTACGCTAGCCCACTCAACCAACCAAGAGAGATTAGTGGAAGGACTTGATAAAAGAAACCGTGTGACTTTAAAAAAAAAAAAAAAAAATCTAAAAAGGACTTTCTTTCTCTGGATAACCATTTAACTAATCTTTTACTGGTTTTAAACTAAACAAATTTTTGTGAACACACGAGTTAAGCAGAACTTGCATGAGGCTTTGAATGAAATAATATAGTTCACAGATAAGAAATTGGTGATGTGTATGTGTGCATCCAAGACATCCATGTTGAGAACATTAATATTTATGTATAATTTGAAATTTTAGAAATGAAAATTCACATTTGACCCATCTTTTCTTTAATGTGTTAGATTGAATGATGTCATGCCCTCTCAAAAAAACACCACATGTTCATTAATGGTGGTAAATATACATTATAGAAAAATGTCCTAAAATACAATGCAATAATTATTAAAAGTATGTATGTTATTTGTATCTTAAGTAATATGACTGAAAACTTTAAAACAATATGTAGCAAGAAAAAAGTAACTGTTTTGATGAATTATAGTTCAATTAACTGTTTTCAATGAACTTTTATGAATCCCAACATGACCATCTAGTAACTTCATACAAATCTAATGAATGAATAAATGACAGCAGTTAATCTTCACTACATTAGCCTGCTTAGTTGCATATGCTCTTTGAATGTTTTGTGTATTTTTGCAGAAGGGGAAAAACTAACATTTCTAACTTGTTTCATTCTGTGTAAATGCTGATCAACATTTTTGCAAGCATATTCATTAACTCCATATATTCACAAAATCTGAAACATCAGATTTAATAATTCAAATAAATACATTTACAAAAGGTAAGAAAATATGGGATACAACATTTGATTAATAGATGGAAAAAGAATACTGTAGTGAACACATGATTTGGTGGTTTACATAGAATAGAATTAAGAGAACTTTTCAATAAATAACAGGATGAAGGAAAAGAACAGGTCACTTTGGAAGTTAAGAAGTTGACCAACTTCCAAGTTGGTCAACTAGAGAAAGTTTTTATTTAATGGTAAGAAATAGAATGTATTGCTGGAAAGAATTCATGAAGAATGAATTAAGGAAAGTGTAAAATCTCGTATAGAGAAAAATTAGAAGTAATTTTTTTCTATATTGATTTTTACATGGGAAATTAAATTTACATAAAATACTTGTAATTAATGTAATAACTCACTTTGCTGTATTAAATCTGGTAACAAATTGTTAGATCATTCTTATAAGAACCACTAGAATTGAAAAAAAAAACACCAAAAAATAAGCTCAGACAGGATTAGACAAATAGAACTAAGGCTAGAGAAAATAGTGAGGGTCACCAGATTACGAGTTTTCCTGCCAAAACCCAGGGATAGCGTGAGTGGAGGAGGAAAACCCTCCAGAAATCTGGGGGACTTAATTTGAAGAAGGGTCAGGAGAAGGAGATAAAAGGCAGAGATTTAGGAGCCAAAGGGCTTCATTTCGAAGTTTTATTCGTGTGTCAAGAGAACAGGGAGAGTCGCATTCTGCGATCAAGAGTTTTGACGAAGATGGGAAGTTAGATAGCAGCAGAGATGGTCTTTCCGAGATGTCCTACTGTATGATTCTTTTATGATCTATGTGTGTGTGTGTGTGCTGCTGCTGTAACCAACTATCAGAAATTCCTTTTTTTGTGGAATGTGCCCATATACCTTTAGGATCTGGACTATATGTAATAAGCTGGCAGGATTGTAAGTAAAATGATTTATGTAAAATTCCTAGATTGTGAAATTTAAGCTACGAATGTTGGTTCTGTTGTCTATTAACATAGAAAGTATTAGAGAAGTCAGAAAGCCGTACTTCTGTTTGAATGTGAATAAGTATTGTATTATATAATGTTTTAAGGAATTTGCTAATGTTGTGTAATGCAAAGAAATTGAATGTGGTTAAAAAGCTTTAACTTTTTCCTATTTATAGCTTGAGTAAAGATAAAGTGTATTTAAATCTATCGACATATCTGAAAATTTATGTGAAATTTTAATATCTTTGTCTTAAAGCTTAAGCGAAAATGCTTATATAATCGTGTGGAGAATTACACATGTGATTTGTATTGTCTTCACTGTTATCTAGTTGAATTAGTCAGTACCAGACACCTGATATGTGCAGTTTAAATTTTGTATTTACTTTGTCTCTGAATGAATAAACATAATTGTTTTGTTAATAACTTGCTTGATCTTGTCTTACCAATGCACTGTCTTATAAAAATATAGACCCTGTGTGTCCTAAAAATAGTAATAGCCACGACTAACTGATATTAAGAATTAGGAGTTGCTTGAATTAGAGTAAGAGATATTTCTCGTGCTTAGCTGAATGTATCACTTGCATGTAGGAGAAAGAAAAACATTTCTTTTACGCGATCCTTAATGGCGCAGTCGAAAAAATATATAAATTTTTAAGGATCAAAGCAAGAGAAATACAGCAAGGGTGGCTTAAGGAATTGGTTCCAGCCAGAAGCTTTTCCTAAGTTCACACTTCGAGCACATGAAATAGCATATTCACGACCTTGAGAGAATGAGGGGGGGTAAAACTATAGACTAAAAGGATTAAGAATAATCACAAGTTTTGTGCATGAAGAACTAGCTCAAGCAACGACGATATTAACTACGATAAACTCAGTATTATGACTGATAAGAAAAGACATCACAAAGGTGCAGTCCGACAACATTAAATAAATAATATCATCATAAAAAGTAAAGGAAGTAGATGTTATTACAAAAGTATGATAGGCATTGTGTAAATCAGAAAGAGCCATACTTGATGATTCCATGATTTTGTGTAACTACTTAAATAATGGTAATGATAGAGCATTTTCAAAACTAATTGGTTTTATGAATAATTTTCATTATTAAAAATGTAACATTCTATGCTCAAAGCAATCAGAAGTTAATAATAACTTCTATTTTTGTAATAAGCCAAAGTGTCAGAAATTATTTTATCAGTCTCTTCAGCATTTTCTTGTATATTCACAGAACTTCCAGTCATTTGAGGAAAAGAAGTTGGATAAGAGATATTTTCTGGATGTTCATTATGAAGTGACATATGCTGATTTTTTAGCAGTCTAGAACCACTTTCCTGTGTGTGTGTGTAATAGAAATCTGGTGGGGCAAATTCAGGAAGTCTCTCCTCTCGTCTTTTTGTCACCCAATCTTTATGGTTTTCTGAAAGATTAAAGAAAAAATGGTCAAACAAATTGCAAATAATTTTACTGCATCATAGTACAACAAAATTATAAACTGTATCATTTCTGGAGTATTTCATAGAATACATATATATCTAATTTATAAGATTCATTTTATCCACTTGTCCATCTGAAAAGATAAAAGTCAAACAAATCCAGTACAAAAAATGATAAACTATATTCTTTTCAACATGTTTCACAGAATGCATCAGACCAGGAAGATGTAATTAAAATTCAGTACTTGGAACCCTTAAAAAAATTAGTTATGCTATCCAATTTTTATTGAACTGGAAAGTGTAGAGGTACAAAGAATCAAAACATGATTAAATTACACAATCCAATAACTCTGTTCTGTCCATGTGTTCAATTTTGGTTTCATTTGGCTCATTTTTCCAATCATTTGGCAAAATGATTACTATTAATTAAAAATGTGATAAATAACATAGAAATTCTCATTGCATGAAATGCAATAAGAATTTCTCTACTCACAGGAGACTGAAGACCCATCAGTACACTTCTACTAGGAAGACAAAATGGCTAAGTAGGGGAGTAAATTACTGACATTTCACAACTAATTGATGGAAATACTCATTTTGCAGATGGGTGCAATCAGGACGAATGAAGAAGAGTGAGGAAATTAAAATAGTAAGCAGGACCAAAAATTGATGACCTTAGACTAATATTGAGCATGCACAAATTTTTGATAAGTCAGAACTCAGATGAACAATAGTTGTGCATTATGGTATTTATAAGGCCAAACTGGTGAATGGGAAATAAAAAAAAAAAAAAAAAAAAAAAAAAATCAGTGTTACAAATACAATACAAAATAAAAATATTCATTCTCCAGTTTTCAGTATAGAACCTGTGAAATATATAAATAGAATTTATATCATCTACTTCACTAGTAATTTAATTTTCAGTAACATTGCTAATTTATTAAGATTCCCCAAATCTGACTCTTGAAATTAATAGAAACAGGGGATAATCTAAATCGCCCTTATTTCATAGCCATATGAATAGAAACTTAGTTTCAAAAATATTTTTCTGTTTTGAAAAATATATCTGCAGTGTAAAGGGGATATCACAGAAATTTGACTTCGTATTTAACCATGTTTAAAGACAATTTAATGTAAAAGATGATACAATAGTATAACACATCTAACAATACTTATCTATTTGTGATTTTCAGGAGCATCCTTCCTTCCATTGTTGCACTTTCAACATTCATTATGAAAAAAATTATAAAGACTTTGTTTGAGTCATAACTTTAAAATAAATTTAGTTAATATTTGACTTTTACATTAAGTTCATCTTCTGGAAAATGTTAGGTTTACAGCTTTCATCTCCTATTGCTAACATTAAGATGGAAGAATGATTCCGGTAATTGGACCACATGTTTATTAAGATAAATATCAATAAAAAAAAAAAAAAAACCGACAAGTTTCATAAGTCGTTTGACTTACATCTTCAGGGATCAAAGGTAACTAAAAGTTTAAACACAAGAAATGAGAAATTACTCAAAATAGTTCATTCGATGCAGTTGTGGCCATCTAACTGTTCATTAAATTAAATATCCGAATGCAGATTCAGTGCAATACTAAGTTTGAACAATGCTGGATGCTGTCATGTTCACATTGTCCGAGATCTGACATGGGTATATTTTTTATCAATGCAGACCAAACTTGGTGTCGAATTAGGCCCTGGTTTTTGTTGCATTGTGTTGGAATTCTAAGCATGTTTGCAGCTTCTTTAAATTTTCTTATGTAACAATGTTTTTCAATGTAAGACATGTTTGTTTTTTTGCCAGAGTACATTATGGCTGGTAGTTCATTCGATGCACTACCAGCCATAATGGCTGGTAGTTCATTCGATGCAGTTGTGGCTGTCTAACTGTTTATTAAATTAAATATCTGAATGCAGATTCAGTGCAATACTAAGTCTGAACAATGCTGGATGCTGTCATGTTCTGCTGTTCATGTTCACATTGTCCGAAATCTGACTTGGGTATATTTTTTATCAATGCAGACCAAACTTGGTGTAGAATTAGGCCCTGGTTTTTGTTGCATTGTGTTGGAATTCTAAGCATGTTTGCAGCTTCTTTAAATTTTCTTATGTAATAATGTTTTTCAATGTAAGATGTTTGTTTTTTGCCAAGTACATTATGGCTGGTGGAAGTTGTATAGTATGCTAGGCCTGATTTGTGATTTGATTTATCAATAAAATGTTTTTATTTTTATTGATATTTATCTTAATAAACAGGAGGTCCAATTACCGGAATCTTTCTTATGAACTGCTGAACCACAGAAACCTACACCTACAATTAAGATGGAAGATTCTGAACAATGTGCCTAGACTTTGTCCCTCTAAAAACTCCTGAGTTTGGCTATATTTATAATTTGATCTGATTGCCATAAAATTCTGAAGATCTAAACAAACAAAAATTTATTAATTCACCACTGAAACTGAAAAACAAAACACTTCCTTTTCTAGAAGCATGTGCTGTCTGCCTTCTTTCAGCACATCTGTCCTTTGCTATCTATGGAAAAACAACATGGTGTCCAATACAGTTGTTTCTCACTATAGCAAACATCATTATAAAAAAGTAATGACCTCTCACAAGAAAAAAAGGAAATTCACTATAGCAAATCATTTGCCAGTTAACTCTAAATATAGCAACTATTATTATACTATAAAAAATATAAGCTTACATAGTTCATTCCTCTGCTGGTGTCTCCACCTTGTCATGGGAGGACTTACACATGTCAGAGAGCTATGCCGGTAGTAACATAATTACTAGTAGGGTCCTCCAGGATGGAGGTTATGATGAGCTGACTACTATCAAATGTAAAAAAATCCATGCCTCATGAAACCAGGCACTAGGTTTACAAACAGGACTGTTCAAAATGGCAACCAACTGGTAATGGAGTTTGAGTTGGAATGTGGAACAAAACCTTTGTTTAAACCTGGATCTCTTCAATGTGTTACTGATGGGATAGAAATTTATAATACTCAGATCTTAGCTATACAAGAAACCAAATGGCCAGATCAAGAAACTTACAAATAATAGATTAATATTCTACAGTTGGACATTAAAAACAGACATGAAAATGGTATAAGTTTTGTGGTGCACAATAACATCTTGTCATGTGTAAAGACTTTCACACCAGTAGTTGATTCACTCTGTGATACATATGTTTCTGGTCACCTATTTGATGTTGCAATTATCAACATAGATGATATATGTTTCTTTACCTGGTGATTGTATAAAATTAGTCATGGGTAATTTCAATGCTAAAATAGGCAAAGAGGAAAGATACAGACCAACAGTGCCAATCTGCACAACATTAGTAATGACAACTGGAAAAGAGAGAGCATTTTTGTTTACTCCAGAGGGCTTACAGTTAGTAGCATGTATTATTTGCACAATATCAATAAATAAATTTAGGTCTCCCCAGATGGGCCACTAAGCAACCAAATAAATCATGAAATGATAAACAATAGGCACAAAACATGCATAAAAAATGTCCATATCTCCAGAGAATCTAATGCAGATACTGATCATTACATGGTAATAGTACATATCAGGTTCAAACTGTTGGCTACATATTGGGCTAAAACAAATGGAGAAATGTTAACTGACCAAAAAAAATTAAAATATTACTGTGCAGAAGAAATCCTTCAATTCACAAGCAACAGAAAGAAAAATAAATGGCTCAATAATATATGTAAAGACGTTATAACGAGATGTAATAAGTTGAGGTTAGAAATGCTACAGAACCCATCAGCAGAAAATATTGAGAATTATGACCTGTAAAAATTTAACTAGTAAAATAATGCACCATTTTTTCTCTGCCAAAAAAGACTGGAAGAAAAAAAATTAATTGAGGGAACTGAAAAGAATACAAATAACTCAGAGGTGTTCTTCAGATGGTGTGGGATACTTAAAAAATGATATAAACCACTAATTTGAATACTAACAACCAAGGAGAGTTAATTAACCAAAACAAAAAGAAATTGTTGAGGAAGTTTATTTTTCACTTGGTTAGACTATAGTAAATTTAGTTTAATCCTTTATCCAAGTGTAAGCAAACAAAGTTTGCGCCTGAAAATATCTGAAAATAACTACCTTACCAGGACTGGGGTAAGGTCGTGCAACACCAGGCAACTCCGAGCAAAGGTGGACCAAACTCTCATCATTCCTTGTCTCAGTATCTCCCATAATGCAAAGCACATCTCCTTGCAGACATGTATACTGCTATGCATTAAGGGAAGGACCACTACCCATACCGGTTTCAACCTATATTGAGGTCTTGTCAGTGGGAGGCAGACCCAAACATAGAGATACTAAGGTAGAAGCTATAGGAGAGGTCATATTTAGCCATAGGAGTCGCCAACAGGTGTACCACCTTATTACTGAACCACTCTGGATTTAGAGAAAGATGTTGGAAGTTTATTTTTCGCTTGATTAGACTATAATAAATTTAGTTTAATCCTTTATCCAAGTATAAGCAAACAAGGTTAGTGCCTGAAAATATCTTCAGGACTGGGGTAAGGTAGTGCAACACCACTGACGAGACCTCAATAAAGGTTGAAACCGGTCTGGGTAGTGGCCATTCCCTTAATGCATAGCAGTATACATGTCTGCAAGGAGATGTGCTTTGCATTATGGGAGATACTGAGACAAGGAGTGATGAGAGTTTGGTCCACCTTTGCTTGGAGTTGCACTACCTTACCCCAGTCCTGAAGATATTTTCAGACGCAAACTTTGTTTGCTTACGCTTGGATAAAGGATTAAACTAAATTTATTATAGTCTCTAACCAGGTGAAAAATAAACTTCCAACATCTTTCTCTAAATCCAGAGTGGTTCAATAATAAGGTGGTACTGTTACGTCGTTACCTCCTTATATTTCTTCTTACTTGTCTTATTATATTTACTTCGTGTCTATATCATTAATAATTCTTTAATTCAACACTTTCTGTTATAACCTTAATTATACCTCATTAACTCTTTAATTTATGCAGTCTCTACATTTACTTTGGGCCATTAACAACTTTAAGGATATTGCACGTGGGTAGAAGACAAAGAGATTCCCAATGGACAATGGCAATTCCTTTGTTTCTGTGCTGGTGCTTTCTTTGGATTCAGGGAAAATTTATATTATACTGCGCCACCCTGAATCCTAGATTTTTGAACAATGAAAAATCAAAGAACCAGAACTTAGCATAGCACACTATCCCTAATTTCTTAAACTATATAAAATAGTCCAAATCTCATCATCTTTAACTTAGTTTGCAGTCGTAGCCTTCCCTATAAATTACCTCCCGCCATAGTTCGATTATTTATGAGCAGTGCAATGCAAAATGAAATCAGGCAAGTCAACTATTGAATTTAAAGAAAAACATTTATTTACACTCTAGTCAGATTACATATCACGAATAAACTTTTGCACATGCTAGCTTCAATATCAGTTTCAAAGAAAAACATAATTATCTAACCCTTCTTATTCTATCTTAGCATATATAAGTATCAGTTTAGTTAAAACATTCTATCAAGGGTAAATCATAAGCTAAAACTCCACAATATTAAAGGTTATTCATTCATAGATATTAAAACCACCCTAATTTCTTCCTTCATGTCTCAGAGTTACACTGCCCTCTTGAACTATATCTCTAAAGTCCTTGCATAAAAATCACAACCTTCTAAACTCAATGTCCAACTAAAAATTACAGTCTTTTTTCCTTTATACTTTCACTAAACATTAAAGTTTCTACTTTACCAATTACTGGGGAACCATCAGAACATCATACATATCTTGATATAACATCACCTCCAGGTCCACTTTCCATTCTGCTTGGTCTGCATTACCCCACTGAATGGTCTGGACTGGATATATCTCTGGCGATGAAGACACATGCTCGCCGTTCACTGGTCATCAGGCTTAGCTGTCTCTGCGGTAAACAGGAACTCTCGCTGGGCAAATCCTTAACCGGTGATCTCCCAAGGATTCCTTGGCATTCTCCCATGATCTCTGCCTTGACGATCCCTCCAAGGAACGGGGACAAACATCAGCAAACGAAGAGGACAACAAAAGGAAAAGTTCAGCAAAAAAGCCTCTGAGCTGGCACTGCTTTGCTTTTTAAATTCTGCACCAACACTTCCTTACTAAGTCATTAAATTTCTCCCTCTTTGCTTACGTCACCCTACATCTCCCAGCACCTAGCGCCACATTCTCCCCTAGCATATTCTTCGGTGGTGGTGGTGGGGGGGGATCACGTGCTCTCCTTCCACAGTGCATGTGTGCTTGGCATACGTGTTTTGCTCTTGGCTATCGGTACTTAATCCGATTAGCCTTCTCTTAGTAATATACAAGTATTTATACAAATTTAGCAAAATTTAAACAATGGACTATTCACAGTAAATACATTACAACACTATGGACAAATAAAAGGATTCTTAAATTATTAACGTTTCTGGTAATTTACAAGCAATTTTATCCGCCTGATATATTAGTATATGCCAAAATGTAAAATGCATGTTAAGTTCTGAAGAAAAATATAAATTAATACAGTTTCAGTTTCATTCAGAACTTAACAGTACACCTGTTGGCGACTCCTATGGCTAAATATGACCTCTCCTATTGCTTCTGCCTCAGTATCTCCATGTTTGGGTCTGCCTTCCACTGACGAGACCTCAATAAAGGTTGAAACCGTTCTGGGTAGTGGCCCTTCCCTTAATGCATAGCAGTATATATGTCTGCAAGGAGATGTGCTTTGTATTATAGGAGATACTGAGACAAGGAGTGATGAGAGTTTGGTCCACCTTTGCTTGGAGTTGCCTGTTGTTGCACTACCTTACCCCAGTCCTGAAGATATTTTCAGGAGCAAACTTTGTTTGCTTACACCTGGATAAAGGATTTAACTAAATTTATTAAATTGTTGAGGAATTCAGACAATATTTTGAGAGACTACTACACAAGTCATCACTGCTATCAGATCAAAACCTTACATCAGAGGAATAATGTTTAGAAGAAAATGTTGAACTCACAATTGAGCAGCCATCTCTTCTTGAAGATGAGAATGTTATTAAAGAACTAAAAATTAATAACACAACAGAACTAAAACTTGAAGGAACACCCTTAACAACCAAGATTTATGAAATCAAGCTGATAAGCAAAAAAGAAGAAAAAATCCTAGTTGACCGGAATACAGCAATACTGTGCCCTATTTTTAAAAAAGGAGACTATGATAACCAGTAACTGTAGAGGTATCTCTCTCTCTCTCTTGGACACTTGCTACAAAATATTGTCAGCACTGATCTGGAAAAGAATTAATGTATACACATCATAGGAGAGTATCAGTGTGGCTTCTGCAAGGGAAAGTCAACAACTGATCATATTTTCACTCTCTGACAATTGTTAGAAAAGTATTATAAATTTGATAAAGTATTACATCTAGTATTTGTGAACTATAAACAAGCATATGACAGTATACATCACAACAAATTATGGGATACAATAAGTCTGCGCGGTTAGTCTAGTGGTTATGTGCTTTGCAACCATATGCCTGGGGAAGGAGTGTCCTGGGTTCGATTCCCGTTGCTGACATGAGGAGCTTAAGGATCTTCCTCAGCCATAGCCAAGTTAGCCAGTCTTGAGCATGGACAGCAGTGTCCCCCCCCCAGTTTATCTGGTTTTTCATCCCACAAGCAGGCAAACTGGCCCTGTGAACACACACGGATCTACAGTCATAAATACTTAACCCCCCATGAGGGGGCTCAACTCACCCCAATAGGGATGGAGGAGAAAAGGGAGGGAACTCCATATGAATAATAATAATAATGGGATACAATGAAACTTTAGAATACCAAAATAGTATATAAATCTATAAATACGATATAACTTTGCAATCGTCCCACCCACTTGCAGCAAGGTATGTTTCTGGCAGAAACAGTCAAATTTTGAAGTAAAATTTGGACTCTGCCAAGGAGATACTCTCTTATGCAATCCTGTTTGATCTAACACTGGAAAAATTCATTAGAGACCTAAATGAACAAAGGAGGATGGAAAATGGGAAGAGCATACTACTGGCTTATGCTGATATCCTTGGAGACTCTCTTGAGGATGTTATACATACTACATCTAATTTATTGTTGGAAGTTTTTCCACTTGGTTATATTATAAATTAAAGAAACCAAAAAATTATATACTTGGTCCAAGTGTAAGCAAACAAGTTTGCACCTGAACTATTTCCAGGACTGAGGCAATCATATATAGAAGCTTATGACTTCACATCACTTGCTTTAGTATCCCATAATGAAAAGCACATATCCTTGCGCGGACATGTATAATGCTATGCATTATGGGAAGGGTCACTACCCAGACTGGTTTCGACCTTTATTGAGGTCTCATCAGTGGGAGCCAGACCCAGAGGTGATACCAAGGTTGAAATAATGCAGAAGTCATATTTTCATATACGAGTTGCCAAAAGGTGTCATACCTTATTATTGAAATACTCTGGATTAGAGATAGTGAAGTGTGAAGTCATGTATGAAGCTTATGCGAAGTCATAAGCTTCTATATATGAGTTGAAACAGTGCTGAAAATAGTTCAGGTGCAAACTTGTTTGCTTATACTTGGATAAAGGATTAAACCAAGTATATAATTTCTTGGAATCTTTTAATTTATAGTATAATCAGGTGGAAAAACTTCCAACAACTATCTCTAATTCCAAGTATTTTAATAATAACGTGCGACACCTTTTGGCAACTTGTATATGAAAATATGACTTCTGCATTACTTCAACCTTTATATCACCTCTGGGTCTGGCTCCCACTGATGAGAACTCAATAAAGGTCAAATTTGGTATAAATAAATCTTTAATCTCTTTTGTTGCGAAGTTCCACAGTTAGGTATAGACAACAATATTTTGTTTCATAACTTGAAGTTTCAAGGGTATCAGGAGGGATCTTGCTTGGAGATTTGCATATGGCCGCCTTCCAGTCAATACCATCAAATGGAGGTATTTTAACATTGGGGATCCAATCTGTAACATCTGTTACCGATTGGAAACAGTAGAACATGCATTCTACAGCTACTCTCTTGCCCTGCGTATTTGGAACAGATTATGTAATGTGCTGGGCATTCCATTACTTACAACAGAACAGGTTATATTTTTACAATACCCACCACCTGTCAGCAATGGAAAGAGAATTTTGATTTTTATAATTAATGAATTAAAATACCATCTATGGAAGATTAGAAACATGGATTTGAAATCCAGCAATATGACATCCAAATGCTTTATAATATTTTATTGTGGAAATTTTATTGTTTATTGACGAATTTTGTATTTAGAAAGAAGCATTCTACAAGATATCAAATTTATCACTAGATGGTGTAGGCCACCCACATTATGCAATATTCACGAGAGGGAGATAAAATTCTGTCTATTCTTGCAATAAGAGGTTTATTAAATAATTTCATCCTCTTAATTCAACGTGGTCTTATAGTCAAATGCAGAGAGATGAATGACTGGAGAGCAATCCCAGGCAGAGAAGGCCAAATCAAGGCAGTAACCCAGATGGGGGCTAACCACCTTGGTATCAGTCAACTTTGCGCTTTAGTTTCAATTGGTCTTTTGATTGTTCATCTATATGGTGAAAAAGGAAAACTGATAGCCTTTGGCTATATGATGATATAAAAGAGCTGAGGCCTTCTCTCTCTCTCTCTCTCTCATGCCATCTATCTTTCTTTCTTTCTGCTAATACCATCACAGGCTCTCTTACACTCCTATACTAACTACTCTAGGCCTATGATGAGTAATCCTTTACTTTTTCACCTCAATAAAGGTCTAAACCAGTCTGGGTAGTGACCCTTCCCATAATGCATAGCATTATACATGTCTGCAAGAATATGTGCTTTACATTATGGGATACTAAGGCAAGTGATCTGAAGTCGTAACTTCTATATATTAGTTGCCCCAGTCCTGAAAATAGTTCAGGTGCAAACTTGTTTACTTACACTTGGATAAAGAATTAAACCAAGTATATAATTTTTTGATATTTTTAATTTATATGTCTAATTTAATCAATATGGGTCTTGTCATAAACCAGGAAAAGACTAAATATATGTGCATTTCAAGGATCCATCAAGACTGATCCAACTTGGTTTGTTGATAATTACCTTTGAGCAAGTGGATAATTTTAAGTATCTAGGAGTTGACATTAACAGCTACAATGATATGCATAAAGAGATAGAGGAGAGAACTGAGAAGGCCAATCAATTCATAGATATTTTGAAGTTTTACAATGCCTGAAGTCTAGACTATTATCAAGAAAATCCAAAGAAAAACTAAGTTATGGTCAATGTGAAAGAAGAGTACTGAGAAAATTTTTTAGAACATCCTGCAATCAAAATACTGAACTGTATGAATGCAATGACATAATTAGCAACTATAAAATCTATTTCAAAGACCCAACATCTTGTCATTTATAAGAAGTAAAAGAACTGAGTGGTTTGGCCATGTTTGGAAAGCAGATGACCAGTTAATCAAACAAGTACTTACAAATAAAATTAACAAGAAAAGACCCAAAGAAAGACACCAAACATGATGGATGGATGCGGTAATGAGAAACTTAAGACAGTTGGATGAACACTCTACACCAGATGTGGATTATGAAAGAGACTAATGGCAAAACCTAGTGAAGGCAGCATTAGACATAAATGGTCTATTAAGCTCAAAGAAGAAGTGGTATGTTCATAAATTATTATAGCTAAAAACATCCTGTTCAAAATTATGAACAGAAATATATACAGTGGAATCTCGGTTGTCGAACGACTCTCATCTCGAACAAATTGGTTCCAGAACATATTTTCCGAACAAAAAATGCATCGGTTTCCAAACAGGCAAACCAGCAACCATGTGCTCCGAAGGCTGAGATTACAGCGGGAGAGCGTCAGTTATACCGTTGCCTCCGCTCAGTGCAGATACCTGCTGGAATTTCTGGAGAATTAATTTAAGACACCTATTGTATATTATTATAAGGTGCCTCCATACAGTCAAAAAAAAAACTAAACACTGACCAATTCAAGTTGTCTGCAAAGAAAAACAAATCAGCCCTTCACGGCAACCACCCCAATAGTCATATAGATGAAATGCATCATTTTAGTCTTCATATCCACGTTATTTCAATAGTGTCCAAATGATATTTCAAATGGACATCTCACATCCATGTATTTATTTACATGTAAACATGTCAAAGTACAAGTTAAAATTTCTAGCAATTTGTTCCTAGTATATTCTAGCAACTGCTACTTAGTACATTATTGTCCCTTTAACTCTACTTGCATTTAAATCCATTTTCATATTTAATTTATCATTTTCTATAAAAATTGTGCCCAAGAGTAGAAATATTTTACTTGTTCTGAAGATTCTAAATTCAGGATGCAACTAATGTTTTCAATGTTCCTGCCTATATTCATAGGCAGTCTTTTCTGTATTCTTTCAGGGCATAAGCTGACTTTCTTGCTTAGAACTTTCAACATGCTTTCTTCTGTTCAAGGACTGAGTCTTCTTCAGTTAATCATGAAGTTTAACATTTTTCTATCTTTGCAAAAAAACTTCACCAATGATTCTCTGGTAGAATCAATGAATGTTTTCTTCAGAGTTTACCACTGAGTCTCCAATATTTGATTTTTGTTTTCACACTTATTCATTTTTTCTCCAATAACAGTTGCATGTTTCAGTTTAAAGTTCATCTCAGAAAGCTGATCTGATTGACTAATTTAGTTTATAACTTTTGTACATATTTTTTTTTTCAATATGATGATAATTTAAGTGTGAAGATATCACTATTAAGAATAACACAGCTAATGAGATTTATTTCTTGTGTCTTCTCTTCATGAATTTTTGCACATCTGTATGGTGGAACACTGTATTAGTAATGAGTGATCTGTCACCATGTGCTAAGAGAAATCCAGCAAGTGCTTATTAACATTCCTCTTTTATTCCAAATTTTACTGAAATATTTATATTTGATATTCATTTTCTACTCTGCTGTTTAGATCTCCAAGGACTAACAACTTTTCCTTTATGTCAATGGCCTTCTCTAATCACTTTAGTGAGTTTTGATGTTTCTGCTCTTTTCATGAATGTCCCAATCAGTGACACACTTCTCTTACAGAACAAATTTCCACCCGACATTATGCCTCTCTTTGTCCACATACTACGTTCTGGTTACTTCATACGGCAAAATAATTTTTACTTACAAAAAGAAGGCACGGTTGGCTCACCACCATCCCCCACCTCCCCAATTGCTAACTTTCATATGGAAGCTTTTGAGCAATGTGCTCTAGATTCCTTTACTTTAAAACTTATTAGATACATTGACAATGTTTTCGTTATCTGGCCACATGGCCACTAAACGTTAAACACATTCCTTAGCCACCTGAACAAACTACATGAGTGCATACAATTTACTATTGAAATTGAAAATCCAAAATCGCTTCCTTTTCTGGATACACTGGTCACGTCTTTCCTCAGGCAGTCTTTCCTTCACTGTTTACTGCAAGACTACGCATACTAGCCAACATATACATGCTAACTCATATCACCATCCTCCACATAAACTTGGAGTCATTAATACCCTCGAAAACAGAACTATAACAATTTGGTCTACTGAACAAGCTCTTAAATGAGAATTACAAACTATTAGCAATACATTTATAAATAATAGCTATATCAAAAATACTATTAATAAAATTCTTCATAAAACTTCATCAAAAATAATATAGATTACAGTAAAACCATTGCTATCTCATACATTAAAGAGTTATCAGAAAAAATTAATAGAATTCTACAACATTATAATCTGAATGCCACTTTAAAACCACCTATAAAACTAAAAAACATATTCAACTCCTCTAAGAATCTCCCCCCCCCCCTGCATCACTGGCTCGCCCTGCAGTTTATTGCATCTATTGCACTTGTAAGATATCTTATATTGGGGAAACTGGATGCACAATCCTATCTGTAAAAAAGAACCCAAACAACACATTAATAATTTTGATGAAGCAGGCCTCTCAGATCACGCTCTTAACATCCTACACCAAATTGATTGGAAAAGTATGTTCCTTACATCATACAAAAACCTGAACGGAAATTTAAAGAAGCCCATGAAATTTTGATTAACCAAACTAATCTTAATAATAATGGTCACTTAAAAATCCCAAGAATTTGGATGGCACACATTCAGCCCACTTAATTGAAGTTTTCCAGCAAACCCCGACTAAGCAATTTTTCAGCTTTTATTGGCCACCATCCGTACTGGTTTGTTCTTCTAATATTACATAAGTAAAATTTTTTTTGTGTGAACATGTTACTCTCTAGCTTAATTTAACTTTGTAACCTAATAGATAATAACAGGACTCTAGCTTTGATGTAGTAAGGGTTTTTTTTCACCAGAGGTCAGGCCAGTAGTCTTAACAGTTGAGTAAATCAATGTAACTTCAGCATACCATGTAGATTTTAGTGCAGCTTGTTCCTTTGTATATATATATGCATACTCCAGATGATGACCTTTTATGAAGGTCGAAACGTCTAGTGATTATTTTGGTTTCTATTAAACTGAAGTTTTATTCTAATATTGTATTCCATATACATTGTTTTCTGCTTCAGTGCTGGATAGCTGAATTTCATGAAGAAAACTGTTGAGATTGTTGGTACTTGTTTTAAGTTGTAACTGAATATGCTAGAGAAGTAAGGCATATTCAGTATATGTTGAGTACACTATGAGTTGCCCAATTTGCCTGTGTGCGCAAGAAAATGTGTTGCTGTTGTCTTCCTTAGTGAACTTAAGCACTGATGAGAATTTTGGGCTCTGATTTTCTAGAGAAATGTGTGCCATGTTTCTTGTGAATATCTGTTTGAGTCTCTGAGTAAGATAAGTTAACTTCTGCCTTTGCAGATATCTTGTATTTAATGACAGAAAACCCAATGCTTTAAGGTTTTGAATGTGTGAATGAGTAGAACGGTCATATAATTTTATAATTTTATTTTATATGTTAGGGTTATATATGTGCATACTTTGTTAATAAAATATATAAAATGAAAACTTAGTTTTCATGTATCTGGCACAATGAAACACCAAATATATAGGCCTGGGGAAAGAACCTGTAAACAATTTAAAGGAAAGTCCTTTATCTAAGTGTAAGAAACATGCAGAATCTTCATGACCAGGCTACTTGTATATATAGAGAGAGGCTGGTGGCTTCACATCAACTTCCTTAGTATCCCATAATGCAAAGCACACTGCCTTTGAAAAGCGTATATTGCTATGCATTATAGGAAGGCCACTACTCAGGTCAGTTTCAACCTTCACTGAGGTCTCATCAGTTGGCACCTGATGAAACCTCAATGAAGGTTGAAACTGACCTGGGCAGTGATTCTTCCTGTAATGCATAGCACTATACATATTCAAAAGGAAGTGTACTTTGCATTATGGGATACTAAGGCACTTGATGTGAGTCATCAGCCTTTGTATAAAAGTAACCTGGTCATAAAGATTCTTCATGTGCAAACTTTGTTTTTTCACTTAGACAAGGGATTAAATAAACATATAATTTTCTTGCAAGCTTAATTTAATTCCTAACCAAGGGAAAAACTTTCTACAACTTATTAGCTGATGGTTCTCCATGTAATGTAGAAGTTGGCTGTTGATAACCTTCTTCATACTTTTTGAGAGCATGGAAGTGAGAGCAAACAGATGGTAATTTGTTGGTTGATGTATCAATCTTTCAAATGAGCTGGATATGAACCCTTTCATGCTATAGAGTGGATGCCAGCCAAATAGGATAGATTGAAGAAGCAATATAGGATAGGTGTTAATTATAAGCACACAGTTTTAACACAGTAATGGGATACCAATAGGACTGGATGCTTCTACACGTCCAAATTATTAAGGATTCCTCTGATTTCTTTCTGGCAAAAGACTAGAAGTACATGGAGTTAGCAGTTCTTGGTAAAGTGTGTGCTGCAAGGAGAGGGAGGGAAAGAGAGAGAGAGAGAACTTTGCTTTGGTCACTAATGTAAGTATTGAAAGAGAAGAATGATGCCAAAAGTTGGTGCCTTGTCTTTAGACATGTGAGAGTGGTGGAAATACAGATATGCAGAAGCTGGGCCAAATGTCCTTGGCAAGGAATCAGAAGGTTCAACTGCCTATTGAACAGTTGAGTATTTAGGCTTATGTTCGTTATTAGGTTTAATGTTATTAAATTTGTTATTAGGTTTAATGGATACAGCAGAAAGAAATAATGAAAACAAGTTTAAAGGATCCTATATTTCTTGTTGGTCAGAGATTCATGAGGGATACAATCTAAAAATTGTAAAAGCGCATGTGCGCGTGTGCACGCACACACACAAAACTACAACAATACATAGAAAAAGTAAGACTAGAAGCCTAAAGTACTGATGGGGCATTCTCTATTAGTGCTATTGACTAGCCTTAAGACTAGCCTGTTGGGCAGGAAGCACAAGAATTAAAATTTCCCAAATCTTGGGAAGTTATGAACATAATATGATAAGTTGCAAGAAAAAAAGAACCTTATAAATATCTGGAACAAAGAGGGAAGGAGAGTGGATAAGGGCATCCAGCTTTAGATAAGATTTGAAAGCAGTGAAGAGATTATATTTCTTTAGAGTTCTGGTCAAATTCATCCATAGAGGATGGGTCTGATAGGTAAGCTTCATCTTACTTTTTCCACTTATTTTTGTGTGTGCCTTTACAGTTTTAAGATTGCATTCCTGATGATGTCTTTATGATTGAGATGAAATACGAAGTCCATTAAACTTGTGTTTAATTATTTCTCTGTGCTGTATTCATTCATTAAACCTAGTAATGAGTTTATACCAGCATATACATCTAAATACTCATCTATTAATTCTACATGGAGTAGGCATAGCATGCAAAGCCAAACAGTACAAGTGGAAACTTGGTTTATCACTAAATTAAATTTAACCAGCTAGCTTTCTTACAAAGATGTAAGGACACTAGGATTAAACCCACCTGTATGAATTTTAAAATAAAATTTCACTCATCTAAAGCTCTTCGTAGCTACACGTGCTAATTTTGTATTAATTTGAGAACAGACGGCCACCACCACTTATATTAACTTATTGCTATTAATGAAGACATTAGCTTTCTACAAACTGAACTCTCATTAATTCTCAACCTCGATCTTTGGAGAATTCTCTCAGACATTTTGAAAAAATCTGCCCAAAAAGAATTTCTAAAAATAAGATAAACATATAAAAAATATAACAATCTTCAGAGATCTTTTTCTCAGTCGCAGAATCAGCCTCTTCAAGTTGTAAATCTTTTGTCAGACTCAACTGAACAGCTATTAGCAACCTTGGCCACAACTTTGTAGTAGTGCCTTATCAAGTTCCATCCTTAGATTTCATGTTACATCTGCAACTTGCCATTGCCAATAACATCAGGCTGGACATAGCTCACATCATTTTTGCAAGCTTCATCACCAAAAGTAATTACTTCAACAACCAGCTGTCCATAAATTGCACAAAGCCAATAACAGAACAATTACTAGAGCTGACAAGGGTAATGCTACTGTGGACATCAATGCTACTGACTATAACTGGAAAATGAGCATATTTCTCAAAAACCACACACATACTACTTAAAACTGTAGTGTCTTATCAAATTCCATCCTTAGATTTCATGCTACATCTGCAACTTGCCATTACCAATAACATCAGGCTGGACATAGCTCACATCATCAAGATTATGACTCCACCAATTCTTAGAAGAAAGCATTAAAAAGGTTTCAAAAAAAAAAAAAAAAAAAAAGTCACGTCTTGGACTCCTGAAATAGTTAAAAAACTCAATAACAAAATAATTTTGTGCCCCCTCCAAGATATATGGACTGCCTAAAATTCATAAACCTAATAAACCTCAATAACCCTCAGTAGTATCCTTAAGTGGATACTATTGACTCCTCCTCTTTTAAGTCAGGCAGACAGTTAACTAACCTCACTTAATGGTCATATTTCATCTTATATTAAAAATTCCACTCATTCAACTCTTTAATAAAAACTTCAGTCTTAAATAATAAGATATCATGGTGAGCTTTGATGTCACCTCTTTATTTACCAATATCCTGATATCATTGATCTTTCAATTTTGCTATCTACACTAGCTATTCTCTCCTGATACTGCCATTCACAAACTTTCTATTCAGCTAAGATACTAGATGTTATGTACTCTATTAGGCCACATGGCTCAAAAAGCTCCTTGCTCCTCTACCTTGAACAACAAGAACCCCACAATCCAATTCACTACAGACTAGATGCTCTAATCACACATCTTCTGAATGGCACCCTTTCTTTCTCAGTTTACAGAAAACCCATCCACGCAGGCAGAAAGATACATACACAAATTTATCCCCCCCTTCCCCCAACAATATGGTGTTATCAAAACCCTTATCAATAGTGCATCCAGCCTGTGTTCCACCTAGGTTTTCCTTACAGCCGAATTCTCCTTTACTCACAGACCTTCCTAGTACAGTGGTTACAATGGTAAAAAGATCAACAAATCAGTTGTTTCTATTATCTTCTTCCATCCCCCCTCAACATAAAGACTACAGTAACACTGTCACTATTTCCTATATCTGGGACACCTAAAAAAATTCTGAAGAAATATAATCTCTGCCCTGCTTTTAAACCTCTTCTAAAGCTGACTGCTCTTATCCACTCTCCTCCCCTCTCTGTTCTGGGTATTTACAAGGTTCCTTGTTCTTGCAACCTATATTATGGTCAAAGTGGCAGATCTGTTAACATTTGCCTAGAAAAACACAAGAAATACATCTGCTGTCATAATTGATCATTCAGGTCTACCTTACCATGCCTTAGATACCTTGCAAAGAATCAAATGGGAAAAAAACTACTATGCTTCACCTTAACAAACTTGAAATACTTTTAGAATCGGCAACAGATTTGAAAAACCAACTTAATCTTAATAAATATGAATGTTAAACTTCCAAAGATTTTGGTAAAGTTTAATTCTTAGGCTTTCCATCCAACAACTAAAGTCAAACAATACATCCACAGAACATGCCCACTCATAGGACTAGGCGTCTGGTATTACTTTTTTCATTTATTTTTGTATGCTTTTACAATTTTAAGATTATATTCCTCATGATGTCTCTGTGACTCAGACAAAATATAGTGTAAAATTCTTACTTATTCTTCTTCTTTGTTCTGTAAAATTTTCGTCTATATGTGCTTGTACTTAATGAATTTATCTCTAACACTTTAATTACCCTTTTTAAATTAAATATTCTCTCTGGGCCGTTATTCACTCTTAAGAATGATGCTAGTGGATATAAGACAAGGGAATTGCTAATGGTCAACACCAATTCCTTTGTTTCAATACTGGATCTGATTCCTTTTTCGGATTCAGGGAAAATTTCTATTATCCTGCGCTACCCTGAATCCTAGATTAACAAATAGTGCAGAATCAAGGAAACAATAAAAAAATAAGATAGTATGCTAAACACAGTTTAGCATACTATCTTATTTCACTATAACTTATTTATGCAGTCGTAACCTCCCTATTTAACTTATCTCCCGCTGTGGTCCGAATTTTATGAGAAAGTGCAATAGAGGAGAAAATCAGGCAAGGCACCGGTTAAACTTAAAAAGCAAAACATTTAATTATAATTGAAACATCTTACACTTTATGAATATACACTAATAAAGCAGTCCACAATTTCTAAGGAATGAGCATTAATTATTTAACCTCTCTATCTTTATCATAACATGCAAAACAAAGAACTTCATATATAGTTTACAACTTCTACTTGATAGATCAAACATACTCTTCTATGATCTTCAATACTAAAGGACATTTGCTAATTGAATTTCTAATTTAGCTCCAAGTGCTCTTACAATAATTCTTTCACTAAAATTTCATAATCTCTCTACTATAAAAAGAATATTATCTCTAGAGTGCTTCCTATAATTACAAACTTTCTTCTTATACACAATTGCTTATAAAAATAGACTGTACATTACCGACTGCTGGGGAACTGTTTGGCCACTTCACATAGCACAACTGGACAATCATTTTCGATTCTTGGTTCAATTCTGCTTTTTCTGAGGCATTCTTCACAGGTCCGAGCTGTAGTTATCTCCGCTGCCGAAAGTAGGCATACGTTGTTCTCTCGTTAACTGGCACAACATCATAATGATATCTCCGGAAATATCGGAGAGATTTCCTTCTGCTGGGCTGATCGCTAAACTTTCAGGAATTTCACGGCATAGTTCCTCAATCTTTGTCTCGAGTCCACGTCAACAAGTGGGGGATGAGAAGGAGCCACGAGGAAGTTCCAACACACCAGAGCACAAGTCCAAGAGCATAAGAGCAAGAGAGCGTTTTAGGCGCTGCAACGACTTTTTAAATCGCATGCTACCAATTACTTCTAAGTCATTGTTTTCCTCCTTCCCTTTTTCCATGTCACCCAGTACTTAGCACCACATACGGAATTCTAGCGTACTCTTCCGAGTTTGTGTGTGTGTGTGTGTGGGGGGGGAACTACATGCTTACTTAAAGGGTGCACGTGTACTCGTAGCATGTGTTTAGATTCCGGCCACTGTTACTTAATCGGATTATCTTTTCTCCCAGCAATTTGTAAGTACTTACACAGAAGCAGCAAGGTTTAAGAATTTAAGCAATTTACGATATTTTACCTTATAACATAAAGTAGTGAAAAAATATCCTCAATTTAGTAATACTTTGGTAAATTACAAGAATTTAGTAAGCCCAATATATCAATATGTGATTCAAAATGTAAACCCATGTTAAGTCTGTAGGAAAAGTTAATTAACTTAATTTTAGTTTCATTCAGAACTTAATAATAGGATTTCATTACACCATGCTTCATAATTTCTCAGTGCTGTATTCTATATGGAGGTAGAGGATTTTTCTCCCAGAAACTCAGGTTTTTTCGTCCCTCAGAACAGGCAAACTGGCCCATGAACACACTGATCCAGTCATAAAATACATAATTAATCCCTCACTAGGAGGGCTCAACCAGTTCTGAGGAGCGGTTGAGGAACAAGGAGAACTCCACACGAATAAATGTATGTGCTGTATTCATTTTATTCTTCTCTTCTTCTTCCTTTCCAGGCTAATAGGCCAAGTGGCCTGTTCCGGACTCAATTCCATCTTTTTAAGGGTCTTCCTCTGCATCGAGTACCTTTTGGGTGGTAATTTGTTTAGGTATTCTGCTTCTATTCATTCTTAGTATGTTCTTTCCATTTTTCTCTATAGCAAATAACTGTTTCATTTAGGGAGGTTGTAATTCCAAGTTTTTTTCTGATTTCGCTGCTTTTCATTTTGTCCATTATTGTGACTCCTGCAGTTCTGCACAGAAATTTCATTTCAGATGATTCAATTCTTCTTTCATCTGCTTTTTTTTATTGTCCATATCTCACTGCCATAAAGTAAGGTTGGTTTAGCTACTGTATTGTAGATTCTTATTCGTGTGTGTTTTTGTACATAATTGGGTTTAAAAATTTTATTTATAATGCTTGTTACTTTTAAAAAGTTTGATATCTTTGGTTCTATATCAGCTTCATTTTCATGACATTGTGCAACCTAAATATTTGAATGTATTTACTTGCTCTATTATTTTGTTGTTCATTACTATTTTGCTTCTTATTGGATTAGCACTTTTGAAGGCTAGCCTCAATAGGTGCCGGTCCCAAGCCTGGATAAATGCGAGGGTTGATGTCAGGAAGGGCATCCGGTCAGAAAACTTTGATGCCAGCTCAAACTATGATATGAGTCAAAGAGAAAATGATATAAGGGCTAGGGCATACTCCTTAAGCGACGCACAGACACATTGCCCTACAGCTGCGAGAAGTGGACGAGGGCTACCGCATGAAGGGCGGGTGCGGTTAAAGAAGCGAGCCCAGCAGGTGGAGAGAATGTTGCGAGTGGGAACACTGAATGTTGGAAGCATGACTGGAAGAGGAAGAGAGATGGCAGATATGATGAGGAAGAGGAAGTTGGACATTTTATGTGTGCAGGAGACAAGGTGGAAGGGAGAAAGGCAAAGCAACTGGGAGATGGATATAAATTGTTCTACTCTGGAGCGAATAACGAGGGAAGAAATGGTGTAGGAACTGTGGTGTGTGGCAGAATGAAGGGTAAAGTACTGGAAGTGGGTAGAAGGAATGACAGGATCATGCAAATGAAATTGGTCTTGGAGAAGAGCGGGTGGTCGTATTATGTGTATATGCCCTGCAAGTTGGTTGTACAGCAGAGGAAAAAGATGAGTTCTGGAACGTGTTAGATGAAGAAATGAGGGAATTGGAAGAAAATGAGATGGTAATTGTCGGAGGAGACTTGAACGGACACATAGGAAGACAGAATAGAGACTGTGAAAGAGTGCATGGTGGCCACGGAGTGGGAATGATGAACCAGGAAGGGGAGAGAGGGTTGTGGACTTTGCAGTAGTGTTTGATCTGGCAATTGTGAACTCGTTTTTCTACAAGAGGGAAGAACATTTGATAACATTTAGGAGTGGTAACAACAGTTCACAAATTGACTACATTTTGACTAGAAGAAAACATCTTAAGGTTGTGACAAATTGTAAAGCAATTCCAACAGATCAAGTAGCACAGCAACACCGACTGCTGTGCGCAGACTTTAAAATAAGATCGAAGATAAGAACCTCTGGATGCCATGGGATGAAGACAATTAAGTGGTTTCGTATAAAATAGGAGAGTGTGAGGAATTGTTTTAGGGAGAGGGTGTTAGAGAGGATTTCAGATGGACTGGAAAGTGTACAAGATTGGTGGAAACATAATTCAAAAGTAATCCTGAGCTGTGCAATCGAGGTGCTTGGTGTGACATCTGGAAAGATTAGAGAGCAGAAGGAGGGTTGGTGGTGGAATAATAATGTACAAGTGGCAGTGACAGCTAAGAGGAAGGCAAAGCAGAAGTGGGATGAGTCAAGAGTGGAAGAGGACAGAGAGAGAACGCAAGAAGCCAAGAGAGTTGTGGCAGGAGCGAAGGCCATGGCATATCAAGATCTGTATGATCAATTAGAAAAAAAGGAAGGACAGAGAAAAATTTATCAACTAGCAGCGAAATGTAGAAATAAAGCAGCAAAGGACATCATACATGTGAGCAGATCAAAGATGCTGAAGGAAGAGTATTACGGAGGGATGTGGACATAAGAAACAGATGGAAAATATACTTTGAGGGACTTTTGAATGAGGAAAATGCAAGGACTCACAGAGGAGTTGGGCAGCCTTCTGAGGGGATAGTGCAGAACATCAGTAGAGTGGAAGTGACGGAGGCCACGAAGAGGATGAGGAATGGAAAATTGGTGAGCCCCGAGAGAATTCCAGTGGAGGCATGGAAGGCACTGGGGGAAGAGGGAATTGACCTGCTGTGGGACCTGTTCATGAAAGTTTGCCAACAGGAAAATATACCCGAGGAATGGAGGGAGAGTACACTTGTCCCTATCTACAAGGGTAAAGGGGATGCAAAAGACTGTAAAAATTACAGAGGAATAAAGTTGATGTCCCATACAATGAAAATCCTAGAAAGAGTTCTTGATGGTAGATTGAGGAAGGAGGTGGAGATTGCAAAGGAACAATTTGGCTTCATGCCTGGTAGATCAACAACAGATGCTATCTTTGGGTTACGGCATATGATGGAAAAGTATCGAGAGAAACAAAGGGAGCTACATCTGGCATTTATTGATCTGGAGAAAGCATATGATAGAGTGCCAAGGCAAGACGTCTGGAGGTGTCTGAGGGAGAAGAAGGTGCCAGAGAAATATGTCAAGTTGTTGCAGGAAATGTACAGAAATGTGAAGACAAGTGTTCGGACCTGTCTGGGACAGACAGAAAGTTTTCAAGTAACAGTTGGCTTGCATCAAGGGTCAGCATTAAGTCCATTTCTGTTTAATATTGTGATGGAGGTGGTAACAGAGAAGGTAAGAGAAGATGTGCTTGGACAATGTTGTATGCAGATGACATCTTGCTGTGTGCAGATTCAAGAGAAGAAGCGGGAACTAAACTGGAAAGATGGAGAAAAGTACTGGAAGAGAGACGTATGAGACTGAGCAGAAGTAAGACAGAGTATATGTGTTGCACAGTGGGCGGTGGACAGGAGATAGATCTGGAGCTGGAAGGAAATGTCATAAGGAAGGTGAGAGACTTTAGATACTTAGGTTCAGCAGTGAAAGAAGATGGAGGAGCTGAGAAGGAAGTGGAATGCAGGATACAAGCAGGTTGGAGGAACTGGAGGGAGATGGCTGGAGTGTTATGTGATAAGAGGGTGCCGATTAATCTGAAAGGCAAAATCTATAGGACAGTGGTGAGGCCAGCTATGACATATGCTATAGAAACTGTGGCCTTGAGGAAAAATAACATCAGCAGGATGGAAGTAGCACAGATGAGAATGCTTAGGTGGATGTGCGGTGTGACCAGAAAGGATCGTCTGAGAAATGACTATGTCAGGGGAACAGTGAAGGTTACGAACTTAGGAGCGAAGATGCAGGAGGCAAGGTTGAGATGGTTTGGTCATGTGATGAGGGAGGACGAATATGTGGGAAGAAGGGTCATGCAGATGGATGTGCAAGGAAGGCGGAAGCATGGGTGGCCAAAGAAGAGATGGAGGGAGCTGGTAGAAGAGGACTTAAGGATGAAGAACTTGGATGTGGTGACAGCCCAAGACAGGAAGTTGTGGAGGAGACTCATTATAAACAGTGACCCCACTTAAGTGGGAGAAGCTGCAGAAGAAGAAGAAGGCAATGACTTTTGTTTTGTCTGTTGATATTTCCATACCATATGTTTTTATCAGATTATTTAGACTCCATAATGATTTTTGTAGTTCATCTTCATTATTTCCAAGGATTATTTGGTCATCATCAAAAAGAAGAGTAGCTAATCTGATGTTACGGTTTATCTTGAATTCTCCTTCCTTTATTCATATTATTAAACATAATAATAAGTGTGCCATTTGAACAGGAGGAAAGTTTGCAACATTTCAAAATGTAATTTGAATTTGTTGGTTTTTTATAGCTGTTGCAAACTGCAATGTACGGTAGTGTGTGTGTGTGCGTGCGTGTGGCTGAAGTTTTGGTCTTGAACCCCTTGCAATGAACTTTTTTTTCCTGGCACTGTGTTGGCATACTTTTTCAAGCATCAAGGCTTGAATATTAATGGGGAGTTTTGGATGGAAAGGATGAAGAACCTCATTCCTGTGAGGATGACTTCTGTTACTTGGTTTGAGGAAGTGTGTGGATGTGGGTGAACACAAGCAGTAGCTGGAACTCCATGAAAAGGAGGAGTAGAACTCAGAGGTCATGATATTCAGAACTCTTGTAGAGTCAAAAGAACATGAGACTGAGAAGTGTCAGGTGAAGGGGACATATGACATTGTGATCTGAGTTACCAAGAGGAGAACTGTCATCCACAGTATATTTGGAAGGGGAGCATGTTAAGAAGAGGTCAAGTGTGTTGAGGGGATTATCTAGGATTCTGGTAGGGAGTAAATATTTGTGATAGATTGTCTCTCATGGGAAAAAATGCAAATGCTTCAGCATTTCTGCCCACTTGATCTATGGAGGTGGAGAAGGGAAGCCAACGGGGTGTTGATGATGATGAAGTCCCCATCCTTCTTGGGGTATTTCAGAAAATTAAGCTTTAGAGATAGCTGCAAAGATCAGAATAATTATTGGAGTTTTGAGAACAATAGAGATAGCAAATGAATGTAACAAGAAGTTTTGAGCCAAAGCAGATCAAAGGGGAGGGAGAATTCTAGGTTTCACAATTTCTGACATGGGATATCAGCACTGATGAGTGCACAAGAGCTGCTGCCCTTTTGCATTTTTTTTCTTTGTTGGAATTAATTATTTGTAGTAATTTTATTGCTTTTTGATTTTTTGTTGTTTTTTTATGGAATTGTTATTATTTTTTTAAAACTTGCCTTTGGCTAGTTACAATGATATCAAAGAACATGGTAGTGCAAAATAAGTAGGCAGGTGACCAATGGTATGTCATAGCACTATGTGTTTGGATCACTGCTATTTTATTTGTATGCTAATAATATTGGGGATGACTTCAGGGGAGTGGAGGGGACAGCTAGCTGTTTGATGCTAAACTGGGTAGAGTAAAGTTAATGAAATTGATATTCTGCAGAATTATTTAAATATATTGACATTATAAGCAAAGGATAATGGTTGCCAATTCAACATGGCAAAGTGCATGGTTATGCATTTAAAGATGAAAAGATTATATATGATACTTGACAGTGATGGGAGTGTATTATAAGAACGTGATGAGGAACCATCTTAGAACAGTAAGATAAAAAAAATGGCAAGTAGAAATAAGCAAGCCACTGTGTTTTTTTGTAAGGCTTCATAGAACTTGTGATTACTATACTTAAGATTTCATTGTTCAAGATTCATGGGGAAGAGAAGTGACAGTTCTATGAAAATGATGAATTTTTATAGAAGAATTCATTTATGATGTTTTAATATACGCACTGGCTCAACACTTCTCTCTTCTACAAGTTAGACAGTGATCATCCAGTGGGTATATTAAAACATCATAAATGAATTCTTCTATGAAAATTCTACATTAAGTGTAATTTGACTTGCAGATTAAACAGAATAAGTTCACTAGCCTAATTTGAGTGGTATAACTTCTCTCCAACAGGCTTAGGTTTCAATCCCACATGGACATAGATGTTTGTGAATGTCTTTACTAGATAGATAAATTTCATTACCCTGCTTATTGGAGGCCATGAAGTATCTTAAAAAGTTCCATGTGTAGTTTTAGATAAAATTCTTGAATTTTATCTAAAAACTACAAATGGAACTTTTTAAGATACTCAAACACAGATTGCTACTACTAACATTTTACCATTGATATCAGTTAGTAGAACTCTTAAAAGCACCTATAAAAGGTGCTTTTAAGAGTATATAATACTCTTTAATACATACATACTCTTTAGTTCACATCTTTTAGATAATGAAATATTAAGTCACTTAATTGTGCCAAGTTTATAGTACTTTGTAAGTTTTCAATAATTTAAGTTCAAAGCAAAAGCCCTATTTCTTTATTATGTGGTATATAAAACAAATGGATAATTATTATCTTAAGACTCTATGGAATCAAAGAATCACTGTGGGAGGTTCTTCTCTCTCACACACACACACACACAAAGATCATACCATGCCTTAAATAAACTCACATTCTCTGCAGTTACCACACTTTCAAGCAATGCATTCCAATCATTCACCACTCTCCATGCAGAAACACCTACTTCTCACTTCTTGCTCAAATCTGCCTTAATACAGCTTCAGGCATGACCTCTTGTTCACTCACTATCTCCTACCATTCAGTGAAAAACCTCTTCAACATTAATTTGATAAAAACCATTTACAAATTTACGTCTCTAGCATATCCCCTGGAACTTAAGTGCTCATGACCTTCCACAGGTACCCTTGGATTTCATAACCATAATTCAAGGATTAAGTGGTTAGCCCTAATTTACAGACAGAAGCATTCTTCTGTCTGTAAATTGTGTGTGTTCTACTGAGTGGTTTGCATAGTTGTGGGACAAAAAAGCCTACCACTTCCATATGAGATCGGCCAGCTCACCTCCAGTTGAAAAGTCCTGATAAAGGTTCTTTGCTTCCTAGACAGGATTCAAACCCACGTTTTCCAAACCAAAGGACTGTCTATACCAACTGAGCTACAGAGGCTCTAGTTCACATCTTTTAGATAATGAAATATTAAGTCACTTAATTGTGCCAAGTTTATAGTACTTTGTAAGTTTTCAATAATTTAAGTTCAAAGCAAAAGCCCTATTTCTTTATTATGTGGTATATAAAACAAATGGATAATTATTATCTTAAGACTATGGAATCAAAAAATTCATAACCATAATTCAAGGATTAAGTGTTAGCCCTAATTTACAGACAGAAGCATTCTTCTGTCTGTAAATTGTGTGTGTGTTCTACTGAGTGGTTTGCATAGTTATGGGACAAAAAAACCTACCACTTCCATATGAGATCGGCCAGCTCACCTCCAGTTGAAAAGTCCTGATAAAGGTTCTTTGCTTCCTAGACAGGATTAAGGATTAAGTGGTTAGCCCTAATTTACAGACAGAAGCATTCTTCTGTCTGTAAATTAGGTTTTCCCACGTTTTCCCAACCAAAGGACTGTCTATACCAACTGAGCTACAGAGGCTCTTCTTCATATCCACTAGATTTTAGAAGGTTGATAAAATTGCATTTTATCAACCTTCTTTTCATACTCAACATTCCAAAACCTGCCTTAATCAATTATCTCTGAAACCTTTGCAATATCTGTTCATCCTTTTGAAAATCAGGTGACCAAATCTGTGCACAGTAGTCCATATGTGCAAACATTTGTCTTCCTTTCTTTTCTTTGAAACTTGGTCCATGTAAGACATATGAAACAAGTATATAAAGGCAGATGGCAACTCCTTGGCACAATCCCTTGAAACACATGGTGGTATATCATCAAGTTTCCTCACAATTACCCGTAAATCATGTTTACTCACAGTTGGCCTCTCCTCTTCCCTTTCCACAAACTATGCATGTTACATTCATCATTGTAATTATTATCCTTTCAGGGATTTAGACCCAGTGGCCTGTTCCACTCTCTTTCCATCTTTTCCTTGGTCATCCCCCTTACTTATAAATCCTCCAAATGGGTGGTATCAGAGTATTTTTTTTTTAGGTCTTGAACTGTCCATTCCTTCAATATTCATATACTTTGTCAAATACTGAGTCTATTTTTAGTTCTTTATGAATTTCTGTATTTATTTCTTTGTTACACACAATCCTTATGTTACATTCCTGACAATGAAATATCTTTATAAACTGTCATTTAATATCTCAACTACATCCTTGCAGTGGTTATCCTTGTACTATTTTTACTAACCAATATCATCTTCCATAATTTATTTTTCCTGCTTGCTACATATTAAAAGAACTGCTAGGCTATCTTATTATTATATTTAAAGCTAACAGCTGCTCACACTGCACTTGTTTCTACCCACACCAACCAAGTCAGCTTTTTTGCCTGTTCTTTGTATTCCTCATGAAACTGATTATTGCCACTCATTTTATGATACCTCCGTAATGTCTTCCTCATCCAGCATGCTTAATCTCTTTGTTTGCCCATTTCACACCAACCTTATTCAACCATCTGATCTTTAGAATACATTTAGACATTACTTTGGCTAGATCCAAGCAGCAATAATCTTCTTTCTACCTAACTCCTTATTCTATGACACAGCTACAATCTCTCTCTTCCACATATATCCTTTCCTCACAGAGGTCCTCATATAGATGCAACCATATAAGTAATTACTTTATGATCACTATCGCCAACCAGAGGGAGAGTCAACGTCTCATTTATAATGACATACGCTGATGAGATCCTCAATTCTTGCATGACGTCTGTTACATACTGCCTAAGGTAGCTGTTCCTCAAAAACCTCGAGAAATTCGTTTTCTTTACTTTTGGAGGCTATGTGTATTGTCATAATTAAAATCGCCCGATGATGATCATCCATTTCCTATTTGCTTGGCTAATTTACTTATACATTCACTGTCCTCCACATTATCCCATTTATGTCAACATCTGACTGAGTATTTCATTCTATCTGTCTGTACTTTGCACCATACTGCCTCAAAACCACTGCCACTATTTCCACTTTCTCTACCATGCACACACACACAACTCCTTTTCTATCGCTGACAGCACCTCACTTCTCTTTTTTTGCCTTTTCTATCTTCATGAACAAATATCATACCATTCAATCTCTATTCCTGTCAGGTGGTTTCTTCATCCTACCCTGTCTCACTTCTAACAATTTTTGGGTGAATGAACTCAATGCAACAATTTTATTCTGATTATATCTGATATTTCTACCAACAGCTATTATTTATTTATATTCACTTTATTATTATTATTATTATATTACTTATTTATTACTCACCCTTTTAAAAAGGGTCAGCCAAAATGAATAGTTTTAAGCTCTTTTCTTCATTCATTGTTTTCAGTTAGAAACACAATAAACCATCATTTTCATTAAAAATTAACATTCAAGTGCAATAAAAGCTTTGTAATTATTCACTGTAAAATTCATGTAATTATTTTCACTCCTTTAGCTACTTACCATTCTTAGATATCTCTTTCCTAATACATACTGCATCTTCCATATTCTTTCCAATATCCCAAGGTCTAATTTTAAGTTCTTTAGTAATTAGCTCTGTTGGTGGAATTTCTGCAACTTTAGCTATTTTTTCCTCAATCTCGCTTTTTTCCGCATCAGATTCAGAATCATCTGGTAATAAAAATAAATACGTAAATATTATCCAATCATTTTAAACCCAGACAGAACTATATAATCATGTAAAGTATTCTTCTAGACTTAATTCTCAATTAGTTTTTTTTTAATGTAATCAAATACACAACGTGTAGATTAAATTTAACATTGTAAATACTATCACTTAAATTTGTTCTAATTTTTTTACAACCATTTTGACCTTAATGTTATTCACTGAGTAAAAAAATGGCTCAAATTATCTCAACTTCAAAATTTTTAAATAAAAACTTTCACATGGAGGGAGAACTAGTACTGTTTAGAAAAGAGCAGGCAGGAAACCCCCAGCTACCATTTGTAGTGGGTACCAGACAAGTCCACGAGTCTACCCACTTTTCAGTAGTGTGAAACAAATGCATATAGACAAGATTATACTCAAACTCAATAACCAGCAAGTCTACCAAACTTATGTTGTCTGATGCATCAACAATGCTCACAGATGTTCATAATCCTTCTACATATGTACTCGTTTTTTCAAGTTGAAATTATGATGTGCACTTTATAGTAAGTTCATATACGTTTGTCATCTACTAACTGTTTTGTGCAAGCATGCAACAATGTACAGATTTAATGATTTTCCTTAAAAGCTCTTCTGAAAACAAACTAAATCTATAAGACCATTATGTCTTATTATACCTGTTAATTGTGTGTTCTTCTGGCAAATATCTGTAGAATGAAAAAACCTGAGTTTCAAGGGAAAAGAATCTTCACTTAAAGCATCCAGTTAATTATGAGGGTGGTCTGAAAAGTTCTCTGCCTAACAATGAAAAAACAAATTTATAATTTCAAAATTATTTTTATTTTTCAACATAATTTCCCTTAAGACTAATACATTTATTCCAGCAATGCTCCAGTGCCATTATTCCATCCCTGTAGTGGTTCTCAGTAAGATCTGCAAAATACTCCTCTACAGCTGCGATCACCTCTTGATTCAAAGAAAAATGCTGACCAGCAAGGAAGAGTTTTAGTTTCGGGAAGAGATAGAAGTCAGAGGAACATCCACCCTATTCCCCAAACCTGGGGAATAGGGTGGATGTTCCAACAATTCATAGTGCAGATCCCTTAATTTTCCCATTGCCAAAACACTTTTGTGGGCAGGTGCATTGTCCTGTTGAAAGATGATTTTTTTCTTCTGCAAACCAAGTGTTTTCTCATGAATTTTTTCAGTTAAAAGATCGGAATAATATTCCCTGGTTATTGTTTTACCCTTTTCAAGATAATTAATAAAAAAAATACCTTTTGCATCCCAAAACACCGATGCCACGACCTTTCCTGCTGATGGAACCGATTTTGTCTTCTTTGGCACTGAATAACCGGCATCTGTCCACTATTTTGACTGCTGTTTCGATTCTTTTGTGTAATGGCGAATCCAAGTCTCATCCATAGTAATAAATCGAAGCACAAAATCAGTTTTATTCTTGTTAAAAAGCTCCAAGCACTGTTCAGAGATTTTCATGCGAGTGCGTTTTTGATCTGCTGTTAGCAAGAGCAGGCACCCATCTTGAGCAAAGCTTTTTCATTTGCAATTCTTCATGCAAAATATATCCCACACGTTCGTTTGAAATGCCTATAGTCTCATCAATTTCACGCACTTTGACTCGCCGGTCATCCGACGCCGTGACGAAAACCTATGTGACCGCATTGGCGGGCATCGTGATATATGAGAAACGCCGGGAAGAGCATGAAAACAAAAAGGACAAGCAACCCACACTCAAGGCTTTCCTGATTCCTGACCTCTCGGACGTTGGTCCAGTCCGCACCTACAGAGACGTTCCAGGCTGGCTGTGGAAGGTATGAGTCGTCTGCCGCAGCGTATGGAATAGGGCTAGCTATTTCCTTGGACTAGGATAGCTATGGTATATCGTGTGTCGGAAAAACCAAGTAGATGCCGTCCGTTCTGGCTAAGCTCCTGAGCCATATCGCCCTTCCCGCTGAGAATCTGGCCGTACAGTTGTCGGAGGTGACCAGACGAGCAGCAGACTGAGAAGAAGCCTTGATGCCCAGACAAGGCAGAAGAAAGGAGCGAGTATCATTTCAGAGATGGTAATCTAGACCCTTGTGTTATATTTTCCAGTTAAGGAATTGTGTGTTTTCCAAAAAACATTTGTGTAGTGGACTTATTATATGCAACTTTAGGAACTGCCTCCAACTTAGCATAGACCCATCTTTGTTTGAGAACTGTCTGCCTAGAAGGGCTCTATTTATTTTGTATGAATTAATTGTGTTGTGTTAAGTGTTATAACCAGTGACCACGTGAGTGTAGAATGTGTGATAACTTGTGATGAGATAATGTTAAGTTACTTATAGAGGTGGTAAAAGCAAATTTGTTCATGTATTTCATTAGTAGTAATGAACCAGAGGTCTTACTAAAATTTGATTCAGATTACCTAGTAGTAAGACTTTCATGTATCATTTCTTTAATTAATAAATATGTTTCTTAGTACCTGCCTGATCTGGTTTAGTATATGAATTCAAACAACCACTCATAAAAAATATTATCGAACTTAGCAGGAAGAACCCACGTGTATAATTTAATGAAGCGGACCACGACTGCATGCAAGAATATAGCGAACAGAAGTTAGATATTTATCGTAGTTTAGTTACTGTGTATCACTCTGAGAGAGCCATCCTGGATAAGAATCTCATCTATCCTCGGTATTGGCTTGCGCAGTTAAAAAATAAATTTGTCAATGCTTATCAGGTGGACTGTCTCAGAAGATGTGTTTAATGGCCGCGTCTCGTTCTAGGACAAAGCCCTAATCATTAAGTATCCTACACGTGATTAAACTTTAAGAGCAGCCAAAATTTTTGTTTGTTTAAAAAGGGGAAAGATTTAAGAGAACAACGAGTTAAGTATAGACTAACCTTAAAGGCTAAAAGGGAAAATATAGAAAAAGAGTAATATAACAATCCAATACCATATCGTGCAGAGATCAATAATTTCTGGTGTTGTTACACTTTATGGACATCCTTCATGTGGATCATCTTCAAGGCTGGTACGGCCATATTTAAACTCGACAGCCCAGTTCTTAATTGCCGAAAATGAAGGAGAAGATTGCGCATAAACTTTTATGAACTTCGAATGAATTTCTTTTGGTGTTAAACCTTCTTGTACAAAGAATTTTACAACTGCACGATACTCAATTTTATCCATTTCAAGGGATACAGACAGCTGTATAAAACAAACTTCTTGATAGAATGACTTGCAATTTCACATGGATGCTTATGACAGATGTACCAATTTAGAAAAAAAAAAATCTTGGCAATAGTTGCCATCTATGGTCAAAGCCGAGAACTTTTCAGACCAACCTTGTATGTGCATTTATACATACTAACTGAAGTAAATGACAGTTATTTGGCTAAGAGATTGATATTTATCCTTCCTTACTAAAATATTTTGTAAATTTGTGTAATATTATCATATGTAATATTCTGAGAAAATGAGTGTTAATAATACCAACATTTTTCCATCTAGGATAAGATATAGCAACATGTACTTCCTTTCTCAAATATCTTAATTTGCACAATTCCACTAAAATAATCTCTTAATACATCACACCAAGACAAAAAGAAACGATAGTCAACAACTGATTTTTAGTTATTCTTCATAAAAAAGCATGATGACAAACGTTTAAACCAGTGGTCGCCAAAGGGGTCGATATAACATTGTTAGGGGGTCGATTCAGGCTCAGGGGTCAATTGGGGGTCGACAGAAAAATATAAGACATCATTGTATAGGTAATATTTAATTCGGTTAACTTGGATTACCTCCATGACAAAAGACATGGAGGTAATGACAACGCAATTAAGAGTGAATCGTGGGATCAGTACCTCCATCTTACAAGTCCATGAATAGGACTTGTAAGATGGAGAAAGGTCATGAAAATAGTTACTGAGGCCAATCAAGTAGGCCAAAATGATGTATTTACCAATATTTACCATATTTACCAATAAACGGATGTTGGTGGTTCCTGCTGGCCAGCGCAGTGGGAGCGAGATTGCAACACGTGCGTGGTTCTTATTTACTGATACTTACAAGTATTCGATCCCAGTCTCATTTTTGCGCATCGACATACAAGTGAGAGTTAATGTTCTAAAATTCATCAACATACATATTATAATTCAATCGTTATTCATTCACGAACTAAACTTCTCTATGTTGAAGAGTTGAGCAACGCTGGTAGTAATACGAGTGATATTAATACCAGTAGTTTATTAATATCACTAGTAATACCAGTGATATTACTAGTGAGAGTAATGGTAGTAGTAATAGTAATATAATAATATATACTATATTATCCATACAATAAACACTAACTATAAAATAAACAATCTAAAAACTGACATAAGCATCTTTTTTTGCTTGTCCTATTATAATTACATAATAGTAAAATAGAGGGGGGTTGATAAAAAGTCAAGAAACTGTTGAAGGGGTCGACGGGCAAATAACTTTGGCGACCCCTGATTTAAACTGACAATAGTAACAAAGGCATGACAGCAAAATGTGACATTGTCCAAGCACATTCTGAGACAGGAACCTCATCACACATAACCATCCATAGTAAACCATAAAACCATGTTGGATTTAAGCAATAGAGACAAGGTTGGACCTTGTCTCTTGGAAACATTACATGGAAGAAGAAGAAGAGAAAGAAACTGGGGAATGTAATACAGATACTATGAAAATAGCTTGTGAAGAAAATACCTTAAACTATCTGGGGAAGGTATCTCCTGATCTTTCATGTCTAAAAACCAAGAATCTTCTCTTAAGGTTTGCAGAAAGCAAACCTTAAGAGAAGATTCTTAAGGTTTCTTAAGAATTTAAGATTCTTAAGCTAGAAAGTTATATAAACTTATACAAGAACTCACTGTTACTTCCTGGTATAACAGTGAAGTCAAATGGACTAACAGTGAAAAATAAACAGAATGAGTCATTTAATTATATATTCATGGAGAGAGACAGTCATAGGAATGGAGTAGCATTTATACTAAAAATAAGATTGCCCAGTACTTACTTGGATTTTGGCCCATAAGTGACAGAGCAATTGCATTAAAAATTGCAGCTTACCCTTTTAACATTTTTATTGTCCAAATATATATGCACCTATTTCTGATGACACAGATGAAGATGTAGAACACTTCTGTGAAGACATTCAAAATGCACTTAATAACACCTGAACACTAAAGTAGGCTCAGAAAAGTTCTCTCCAGCATGGGGACACAGAAATCCAAGAGGAGAACGATTAATACAATTCTGTGAAGAAAACAATTTGATAATAACAAATACTTTGTAAACATAAAATTTATTCTTATATAAGACCATCTGTTTAATACAACTATGTTCTTGTACATAGGTGTATTAAACAGATGGTCTTATATAAGAATAAGTTTTATGTTTATTAAATATACAAAGACCAAATATCATCATCAAATTATTGCCATGTACCCTCAAGGGGTGTACAGGATATGATAGTACTACATGAAAAATTTACATCATTACTAGCTTCCTATTTACAATTTTCCTCCAAATCAGTCTGTTACTTGTCAAGACTCCAACATTACCAGATCTTATATTTCTATCATCTCAGGCACTTTGTATAGTTTCAATCCACCTATATCTTGGTCTTCCTCAGGGTCGTTTTCCTGCCCAACCTGGCAGAGAACTTGTTTTGCTAATCTTTCCTTGCCCATTCTGTTTAAGTGACCATACCATCTGAGATTAGCTCTGCTAATGCATTCCTGGATGCCGACAATGTCAAGTTCTTTCCTAATATTGTCGTTTTTAATATGATATTGCCATTCATGCCATCTGTTCACGCCTCTAATCTTTCTCAGGACTCTCATATCTGCGGTCTCTAGTCTTTGGTCAAGTGTTTTACTTCTGACCCAGCTCTCAGATCCATAAGTTAAAACTGGTTTCAACACTGTCTTGTATACAGCTAATTTAGTGTTCTGACTAATTTCTCTCTTATTCCATATGAATTTATTCAATTGACTTCCTACCATATCAGTTATGTTGATTCTGATGTCTATTTCTACATTTAATTTACCATCTTCACTAAAAATCGTGCCTAAATAGCTGAAATGTTTTACTTGTTCCACAGGTTCTCCATTCACAACACAGTTGACATTTTCGATGATTCTGCCTATTTTCATTGTCTTTGTCTTTTTATTGCTGACCTTCATACCATATCTATTACAACAGCTATTCAATTTAGTCAGAGAATCTTGCAGACTTGTAGCGGATTTATTTAGAAGTATAACATCATCTGCATAAAGCAAAGAGCTGACATTAACATCTCCAATTCTGATATCATGTTTAATACCACTTTGCTTCATAATGTGATCCATATAGATAATGAATAACAGAGGGGATAATGTACATCCTTGTTTCACACCAGATTTAATATTAAACCATCTTCCTGTACTTCCTTCAATTCTAACTGCTGACTTACAACTCAAATAAAGACTAAGTATTGCTTGATATAATGCCCCATTGACACCATATAACTGTAACATATTGAATAGCTTCTCTCTTGGCATCTTGTCATATGCCTTTTCCAAATCGACAAAACTTAAATACAGATCTTTGTTATATTCCCATGATTTCTCCACTATTTGTTGTAAAGTGAAGATCTGATCCTGACAGCCTCTATTTGACCTGAATCCAGCTTGTTCTTCATCAAGCTTTTCATCCACAATTCTTCTCAACCATTTCTCAAGTATCCTTGCATATATCTTACCAGGAACACTCAGTAGGGATATATATCTCTGTAATTTTCACATTCAGTTTTATTTCCCTTTTTATATATGGGTACTATGAGAGCTCTACTCCAATCATTGGGAATTCGTCCCTCTGTCCAGGCTTTCTGAACTATGCAGTGCAGCCACTGTAAGACTTTTATACCACCAAACTTCAGCATTTCGTCGAATATCATCTACTCCTGCTGCCTTTCCACATTTCAAGCCTTTGATGGCTTTTTCTACTTCAAGGATGGATATGGATTCCTGACTGCATGCCTAGTCAGTGTTTTTTATCACTGTGCTGTCATCACTGCTTGTTTCATTTAGCAATTTTTCAAATTAATTAATCCATACTTCAAGGATATCTTTTTCTCCTGTTTTCATGTCACCTTTATCATCTCAAACTCCTTTTACAGCACTCTTTCCTCCATTCCTAAGCTTCTTCAACAACCTCCAGAATATTTTGCCACCTTCTTGATATTTATTTTCTATATTCTTGCCAAAGTCCTCCCATGACTTTTGTTTAGCTAGTTTTACACACTATTTAGTTTTCTTACATTTGTCTTTGTATTCTCTAAGAGCATATGCTGACTTATTTGCCAGGAACTTTTCATATGCTTTCTTCTTTTCCTTCACTGCCTTTTTAACTTCCTGTGTCCACAATGGAGTTCTGATTTTTCTATCCTTGCAGACAACCTCACCACATGCCTCTCTGGCTGAATAAATCAGGGTTTTCTTCAAGGCTTACCATTGAATCTCCAAGGTTTCATTCTTGTTCTCAAACTCTTTCATTTTTTCTTCAATAATCTTTGTGTATTTTAGTCTACAATTCATATCTGAGAGCTGCTCAACTTTTATTTGCTTTCAATCTTTCTTACATGCTATTCTTTTCAATATGAAATTCAATTTTATCCTGCTCAAGACTGAATAGTGATCACTTCCAATTTCAAATCCTCTGTACACTCTGGTGTCCTGCACCAGGGAGAAAACACCACTATCAACAATAACATAGTCAATGAGACTTTTCTTATTCTTTGCCTCTTCTCTCCATGTGAATTTGTGCACATTTTTATGTTGGAACATGGTGTTAGTAATAACCAGTCCATGTCCTGAGCAGAAATCGAACAGGTATTTGCCATTATTATTAGTTTTGCTCTTTTCTCCAAATTTTCCCAAAATATTTTTGTATGTCTCACAATCATTTCCTACTCTGCTATTTAGATCCCCAACAAGGACCAACTTTTCCTTTTTCATTGTGTCAGTAGCTTTCTCTAGACCCTCAAAAAATTCCTCCACTTCTACCTTAGTAGAACCTTCTGTGGGACCATAGACACAAATAAGTCTCATTGTCAAGTTCCCCATTCTGATATTTGCCCACATCACTCTACTTGACACTGCCTGCCATTCAAGAAGATGAGTCTCGTATTTTGTGTTGAATACTATGGCTACTCCTTCTTTTACTAGATTGTCATTGCCTGAATATAACATTTTGTATTTAGTGCTCAGAAAGATTTCACGAGTTTTTGTCTTTTTTGTTTCAGTCATCCCTATTATGTTGATCTGGTACTTATCTAATTGCTCAGCTAGTTCCATTTCTTTGCCATTCAGGCTTCTTATGTTGATAGTACGAATCTTTAACTCTGGTTGAGTTGGGGTGTGTTTTCAGATTTTTTCCAGTAGCTGACTTTTCGCTGTTCACCCTGGTTCCCTGGCGAAAACAACGGGAGCCTTGTTTAACCGGGTAACGCCCCAGCTGGCATGAAAGTTTGTCATGTTGTACCATCATTTTGTATTTTGGTTTAACCAATAGGAATACAATTTGGTTGGCTTCATCCCAAATTGCCAGCCCATCCTCGTTCGTTCAGTATCCAGGTAGATACCCAACAGGGTGCACCATGAGAAGGTGAGGATTGGACATTAGGTCAGAAGTCCTGGTCGGTTCTCCGCATTCCTTTAAAGGCTATGTGGAGGTCTCCTCTCAGTTATACAGCTTTGACCCTTAAGGCCCAGGAACCAGAAACTATATAATGATTAAAAAAAGATTTCAGAATAACAGAAAGAAGTGATGAAAATGCGTATACATATATAGTTTTAAAACTGTATCATCCATTATTAGTTAAGTAAATTTATTTCCCATGATCAATGCATAACTCTGTGTGTGCGTGCATGCACGTGCACATATGAGCACATACAGCTTACAAGTTCAAGGATCAAAATATTCAAAAGCTAAGTCAAAGTGACAATTATTAGAAAAACAAGAATTAACAATAATAATTTATTATTGCAAATATTTCGGCCTGAAACTAATAAGCCATCATCAGTGCACAAGCATTCAAAAGGTAAAATATGAACAACGGAAACAGTGATATCTATTGCTTGTACTTCACCTTGTGTATGTGATTCTGCAGTGATTATGGTCTGTTAATTTAAGGCTGAAACATCTGCAATAATAAAATGATTATTATTAATTCTTGTGATAACATGCTGTTTCTAATAATTGTCATTATGACATAAGTACCATTAAAAACTAAGTCAAAGCAAAACAGAAATGAAATGTACATAATATACCTTTTTCTGCTTGAATTTCTTGCTCTATAGGTTTCATGTTTTTTCTATGGCGAACTTTAGCTAATCGCAATTTCATCATCTTTTCACGTTTGCTTTTCAAGTTTTCTTTAAGTGTATGCTGTTGAAGTGTCTGAAAAACAAACCGATAACATCTAAGAATTTTTTACTTTTGTGACACATTCACAAAAAATAAGACTAAAATGCAAATTTAAAAAAAAAAAAAAAAAAAAAAAACTGATGAAATTGTATACATATTTAAAACTGTTATCCACTATTGTGTAAATTATGTAAATTTAGTTCCATGATCAATGCATAATGTTTAACTATTTTATGCATTAACCAGAATAAGTAGCAAGTCTACACAGTTCAATCAATAAAATGATGTCCTTTGGTCAAAAAGGCTTTTTTAAGGATTTTTCAAATTAAAGTGAATTAGCCAGTTGCATATCAAGGCAACATTTTCCTTGAGGTTTTCATAAAACATAGGCAATGGTCAGAGAATGCACACAGTGCAATGGTCTCACAGCCTTAGTTGCTTCAGCTGTAATAAAACTAAACAAATAAACAAGAAAAGCATACATTTTCACATACAGAATAAAACTTCTTTATGTGAATAAAACTAAATAAAACGAATTTCAATCCTACATAGGCTTCACACATATGGAGTGAAAACAATCCTGTGTCCTAATTTTGTTTTTTCTTGAGTAAAAAAAAACAAAAAAAACTTATTCTTACATTTCCACAAATTGCTTTGGTGTTTTGTTCTGAACATCAACTCTGGAATAGCATCTGTCAGGTATTCAAAATAGATTACTCCAACAAATGTTAACCAAGTCATTAAGTAGCTGCCTAAAGAATAAGACAAAGGATTTTCATTTGATCATGTTTTGTTAGATGAAACCATTTCAAAAAATGGTAAGGTAACAAGCACTCTTATATGAAAGACCATTCTGGCCAGCATATATGATACACATTGACTCCACACAAGTTATTTACCCACCTAACTAGAATGTTTTATAACCAAAGAAGCTTATGCATTTTTTCCAAGACATTTATCCTGATATAGTAAAAAATCAGTGTTACATGTTTAACTGGAAAACAGTAGCACTGTTCATTACTGAGTTGAAAATTCCATGTTAGCAAGGTGAATCTTCAGTGGCTAAAAAATTATAGAAATCACTAACTGCTAGATCAGAACTGTGTGGTAGGTATTCCAGAACATTCGGTTATAATGTCTTACCCACTCATGTCTGTTTCACAGTATGTGAATGACATCATTAATAAGCATGATGTATCTGATTAATCAAGATGACTTCATGCAGTATCCCAAGGAGTTTGTGATGAACAGTCAGCTGAAACACTTCAGTATGTTACAGCTATGAAATCTATATCACAGATGTTTTCTGTGTCTAACATGGTATGCATCCACCCTATCCTAGTCAGATGTTAAGGTAAATGCATCTGTGTTTTCTGATTAATGGATCTACACAACAAACATGGTCATGTGCTATAGATATACTTAAACATCATTAGCTCACCTTAGCCTTCCTGTGACTTAATGTTTACTACTTACATTCCTACCTACTGGCAATAAATTTACAGTAATGCAGTATCCTTAGCATGTGATTTTTGCACGTTAACAGTACTGCATCAGCACCTCTGTTTGTCCATATTTTCCAGTTATCCTGCCAACTTGAACTGATGGCATGATCACAAAACTATGTGAATGCCAGCTATAAACATTCTCTTTATCTAGCTAATATGAACAAAGAATGAGGGAAGTATTTAAGGAAGTAGATAATGCAAACACTCTCTCTTAATCCATTCAACACCCCAAAGATGTTTATATATATGGGAAATTTGTTGCCAGAAACACAGAAAAGTATGAGTCTTCATTTGGCATAAAAAAACTTTTAAAAGAGCAGATAATGAATATTCATTGTTTTAAAGAAAATTATATATATATATATAAAAAGCATTTGAAACTTAGTTTTAAAAAGATCAAACCAAGAGCTCAGGAATACAACTTTCAGCATTTGAGTTGCAACAGTAATGCACTACTTAAAAGATGACTAATTTTGTGCAGGATCTCACACATACACACTATGTTGACAAAAGTATTCAGACACTTTACATGTCATGCAAATTTCAAATCCTACCACATTCAAATATTTAGGGAGTGTTTGCATAAGTCTGGTAATAAAAAGGTGGGATGCGCTGCATGTTTTGCACTGTACTTGATGTCAAGATGCCACATTCAGCTGAACTCACAGACATCCAATGTAAGATGGTAGTTGGGTGTCACATTAGTGGTCAATCTGTTTCCAACATTGTTACCCACCTCATTATACTGAAATCCACCACTGATTATGTTATTCATACATGGAAAATTGATGGCGCTACCATAGCAGGAAAATCTTGGGAGGCCACTGACACTCACTCACTCACTGAGATTGACGAGCTCAGTCTCAGAATGTTTGAGCATGCATCCTGCACATTATCAGTGGCAGATCTTGCAGTCAACCTGGAAAATTATGACAGGACTTCTGTCGGCATCAGGAATATCCACAGAGAGTTGCATTCCTCAGGTTACCATGGCAGAGCTACTGTAAACAAGTCACACATCATCATCACCCCCGCTTCAATGCCAAATTATGTTTTGACTGTCTTTCACGCTGTTTCTAGACTGTAGATGACTGGAAAAGGGTTCAGTGTAGCAATGAATCATGCTTCCAAATGTTTCACTTTGATGGTCATCTTTGGATCTGGAGATTACCTGGGGAACAGTTCTAGCAGGACTGCATCATTCCAACTGTCAAGTTTGGTGAAGGCTCAGTAATGGTATGGAAGTGTTTCAGTTAAATAGGGCTTGGTTCATTGGTGGACATATCCAAAACCATCATGACTACCTGGGCAATTTCATGCTTCCAGCACTGTGGAAGTATTTCAGCAGCAATCCTTTCATGTTTCAGCACAACAATGCTCCATGCTATTCTACACTAAATGTCCGAGACTAGTTTCCACAAAACAATGGTGAAATGTTGGACTGGCTGGCTCAGAGTCCAGACCTCAACCCCACTGAACATCTTTGGGATGAATTAGAACACACAATTCGTTCCAGACCACAGCTGCTGTCATCATCATCAGCAATGGGGGGGGGGGGTTAGCTTTCTGCGAGGAATAGAAGAATATTCCAGTTGCAATATATCAGAAATTAGTTGAAAGCATGCCCTGAAGAGTAATTACTGCCATTCAGGTCAAAGGCAAGTTCCACTAGGTACTAGAAATATAATTAAAATGCATTTTTTGACCACAACTATGCATCCAAATACTTTTGTGAACATAGTGTATATCCAATGCACTGCTAATTATTAATGATTTTGATTAAGAGATTCAATGACCTGAGAGCTATTCTAAACTTTACATGAGACCAGACAGAAACCTTCTCAATAACAAGAAATCTAGTCTGAAGTTGTATTTTCCCAAATGAACCCTTTATCTGTGTATAAATTGTAGGAAAATAACCTAAAAGAACAAGTTGAAACTGATAACTGCTATTTGGCCATAAAACAATAAAACGTATTTATTATCTTCTCCTTGAATAAATTTAATGCCAAATAAAACCTTTCAAGTCGTTTTATTTTACAGTTAAGTTTATGTACCAATCAGACTCACTTATGATAAACAACTTCAATGAGATTTCAAGTGTTGAAAAGGTTTTTGTCCTCAGAATATTTCTGAATGATCTCTGATGAGAACCAAGAGTTTGAAACAGCTGTGCGACCAGTGAATCTTTAAGATTATCAATACTAAACATTAAAAATAATCTATATCACCTTAGTGCTGGGTATAAGATGCCATAGGAAAAGGAACCTCATATTTTTATGGGGAACAGTTCCAGCAGGACTGCATCGTTCTAACTGTCAAGTTTGGTGAAGGCTCAGTAATGGTATGGAGGTGTTTCAGTTAGATAAGGCTTGCTTGGTTCATTGGTGGACGTACCCAAAACCATCATGACTACCTGGACAACTTAATGCGTAAAAAGATAAAACTTATCTGGTGAAGAATGTTTTGTGAAGGAGATGTAATAAAGAACAGAGACAGATGACACAAAAGAAAGAAAAGAAGCAGGCTTGGTGAGTTTGCTGGCATACTGTAAAAGGACATTATTATTATTATCCCAAGACCTCATGGAGTCAAAGACTCATCTGGGAGGTCCTTTTATCACACACACACAGCTCATCATACTGTGCCTTGAACACATTCAAACTCCTTGCAGACACCACACTCTCGGGCAAGGCATTCCAATCATTTACAACTCTGCACAGAAAAAACCTGCCTCTCACTCCCCTACTCACACCCTCTTTATACAGTTTCCAGGAATGACCTCTGGTTCTCCCCTGATCTCCCACTATTTTCTATAGAACTTCTCCAGCATTGATCCTATAACAATCCCTTACCAACTTGTAGGTCTTTATCATATATCCCCTCTTCCTCCTGTCCACCAGACTCTGCAAATTACATCTTCTCAATCTTAACTCATACTCGATATTCCAGAGGTCAGAAACTATCATAGTCAATCGCCTTTGGACCTTTTTCAATATCTCTTCATCCTTCTGAAAACCAGGTGACCAAATCTGGGCACAATAGTCCATGTATGGCCTAATCAAAGCCTTATACAATGGAACAAGAATCTCCCTACTTCTACACATCAGTGTCCTCCGCATCATTCCCAGAAGCCTGTGTCATCTTCACAATTTTGGCTATGTGTCCCCTAAATTTTATATCCTTATCCACTATCACCCCCAGATCTCTTATTTCTTCAACCTCCAACAATATATCCTCACCATGCATAAATTCTGCATCCCATCTTTGTTTTTCCAAATTTTAAAACCTTACATTTTGCAACACACAACTCAACATCACCAGAGTTAAAAGATTGGGACTATCAACATAAGAAGCCTGAATGGCAATCGACATAATAGGAGTGACTGAAACAAAAAAGACAAAAACTGGTGAGATCTTTCTGAGCAATAAATACAAAATGTTATATTCAGGCAATGACAATCAAGGAAAAGAAGGAGTAGCCATAGTATTTAACACAAAATACGAGGCTAATCTTATTGAATGGCAGTCAGTCTCAAGTAGAATAATGTGGGCAAATATGAGAATGGAGAACTGGACAATGAGACTTATTTGTGCCTATGGTCCCACAGAAAGCTCTACTAAGGTAGAAGTGGAAGAATTTTTTAGGCTTTAGAAAAAGCAACTGACACAATGAAAAAGGAAAAGTTGGTCCTTGTTGGGGATCTAAATAGCAGAGTAGGAAATGATTGTGAGACATACAAAAATATTTTAGGAAAATTTGGAGAAAAGAGCAAAGCTAATAATAATGGCAAATATCTGTTGGATTTCTGCTCAGGACATGGACTGGTTATTACTAACACCATGTTCCAACATAAAAATGTGCACAAATTCACATGGAAAAAAGATGCAAGGAATAAGAAAAGTCTCATTGACTATGTTATTGTTGATAGTGATGTTTTCTCCCTGGTGCAGGACACTAGAGTGTACAGAGAAGTTGAAATTGGAAGTGATCACTATTTAGTCTTGAGAAAGATAAAATTGAATGCCATATTGAAAAGAATAACATGTAAGAAAGTTTTAAAGCGAATAAAAGTTGAGCAGCTCTCAGATGTGAATTGTAGACTAAAATACACAAAGATTATTGAAGAAAAAATGAAAGAGTTTGAGAACAGAAATCAAACCTTGGAGATTCAGTGGCAAACTCTGAAGGAAACATTGATTGATTCTGCTAGAGAGGCATGTGGTGAGGTTGTCTGCAAGGATAAAAAAAATCAGAACTCCCTGGTGGACACAGGAAGTTAAAGAGGCAGTGAAGGAAAAGAAGAAAGCATATCAAAAGTTCCTGGCAAATAAGTCAGCTTGTTCTCTTAGAGAATACAGAGACAAATGCAAAAATGCTAAACACTGTGTAAAAGTAGCTAAACAAAAGTCATGGGAAGACTTTGTCAAGAATATAGAAAATAAATATCAAGAAGGTGGCAAAATATTCTAGAGGTTGTTGAAGAAGCTTAGGAATGGAGTAAAGAGTGCTGCAAAAGGAGTTAGAGATGATGAAGGTGACATGAAAACCGGAGAAAAAGATATCCTTGAAGTATGGAGTAATTAATTTGAAAAAATGCTAAATGAAACAAGCAGTGATGACAGCGCAGTGGTAAAAAACACTGACCAGGCATGCAGTCAGGAATACATATCCATACTTGAAGTAGAAAAAGCAATCAAAGGCTTGAAATGTGGAAAGGCAGCAGGAGTAGATGATATTCGACCAGAAATGCCGAAGTATGGTGGTATAAGAGTCTTACAGTGGCTGCACTGCATAGTTCAGAAAGCCTGGACAGAGGGACGAATTCCCGATGATTGGAGTAGAGCTCTCATAGTACCCATATATAAAAAGGGAAATAAAACTGAATGTGAGAATTATAGAGAGTGTTCCTGGTAAGATCTATGCAAGTATACTTGAGAAACGGTTGAGAAGAATTGTGGAAGAAAAGCTAGGTGAAGAACAAGCTGGATTCAGGCCAAATAGAGGCTGTCAGGATCAGATTTTCAATTTATGACAAATAGTCGAGAAAGCATGGGAATATAACAGAGATCTGTATTTAAGTTTTGTCGATTTGGAAAAGGCATATGACAAGGTGCCAAAAGAGAAGCTATTCAATACGCTACAGTTATATGGTGTCAATGGGGCATTATATCAAGCAATACATAGTCTTTATATGAGTTGTAAGTCAGCAGTTAGAAATGAAGGAAGTACAGGAAGATGGTTTAATGTTAAATCTGGTGTGAGACAAGGATGTACATTATCCCCTCTGTTATTCATTATCTATATGGATCATATTATGAAGGAAAGTGGTAGTAAGCATGATATCAAAATTGGATATGTTAATGTCAGCTCTTTGATTTATGCGGATGATGTTATACTTCTAAATAAATCCGCTACAAGTCTGTAAGATTCTCTGACTAAATTGAATAGCTGTTGTAATAGATATGGCATGAAGGTCAGCAATAAAAAGACAAAGACAATGAAAATAGGCAGAAACATTGAAAATGTCAAATGTGTTGTGAATGGAGAACATTTGGAACAAGTGAAACATTTCAGCTATTTAGGCACGAATTTTAGTGAAGATGGTAAATTAAATATGGAAATAGACAACAGAATCAACAAAGCTAGTATGGTAGAAAGTTAATTGAATAAATTTATATGGAATAAGAGAGAAATTAGTCGGAACACTAAATTAGTTGTATACAAGACAGTGTTCAAACCAGTTTTAACTTATGGTTCTGAGAGCTGGGTCAGAAGTAAAACACTTGACCAAAGACTAGAGACCGCAGATATGAGAGTCCTGAGAAAGATTAGAGGCGTGAACAGATGGCATCAATGGCAATATCATATTAAAAACGAGAATATTAGGAAAGAACTTGACATTGTCAGCATCCAGAAATGTGTTAGCAGAGATAATCTCAGGTATTATGGTCACTTAAACAGAATGGGCAAAGAAAGATTAGCAAAACAAGTGTTCTCTGCCAGGTTGGCAGGAAAACGACCCAGAGGAAGACCAAGATATAGGTGGATTGATACGGTACAAAGTGCCTTAGATGATAGAAATATAAGATCTGATAATGTTGAAGCCTTGACAAGTAACAGACTGATTTGGAGGAAAATCGTAGATAGGAAGTTAGTAATGATGTAATTTTTTTCATGTAGTACTATCATATCCTGTACACCCCTTGAGGGTACATGGCAGGAATTTGATGATGATGATGATGACATTTTGCAACATTGAACTCACATCCCCGATTTCGGTGCCCAATCACTCAATTTATTCACGTCTTCTTGTAAGGCCACAACATCTTCACTACTCTTCATGGTTCGTCCCAACTTTGCATCATCTGCAAACAACTGAATATCTGCATCCAAATCTTCTCCAATATCATTAATATACAAGTTAAACAGTAATGACCCTAAAACGGACCCCTGAGGCACTCTACTAGTGACTTTCCTTTTCCTGGATATCGCTCCCACATACACAACTTGTTGATGCGTATCAGATAGCCAGTCTCCAATCCAATGCACTAATCTAATATCCAACTCCATCTGCTCTAGTTTGACTATCAATTTATCATGAGGTACTCTATCAAAACCCTTTGCAAAATCTTAGTATATTACTGTGTATCCTTCTTCTCTGTCCAAGGAAGCAGTCACTTTATTGTAATAAGTAAGTAGATTACTAAAACATGACCTCCCTTTAGCAAATCCATGCTGTCCATCAAAGATAATACCATTGTTGTCAACCCAACTCTGGATCCTAGTTCTCACAAGCTTCTCCAACAACTTAACCACAACCTTCTCATGTTTAAACAAGACCAATGGAAAGTAGAGTTGAGTTATGATAGGATGCAGGTTTTGTGAAATGGTGTCCACAGAAGTTCCTATACAAAAGCCAGAGCTAGAATAGTTTGTGAACAGCAACTGAAGTGACTTGGTGAGAGAAAGAGAGAGGGGATTTGAATAGCTGATTTAGAATTTGTACAGAGTTAATAGCTGGATGGATAAAAAGGAACATCTTGAGTTAAAAAGATGCCTAGTTTTTTCTGAAGCTGAGGAAGCTAATACTGTGTTGTGTTTATGCCAGGAGACGATACAGGTAAATATCATTCCAAGACGTTCTGGTCCTGCCTGGTGATTTGAGTATTTTCAAAGAATAATGGAAGATGAACAGAGATTTTTTTTTTATGAGAAAGAATGCAAGAATAGTTTCAGTAGCACCAAATGTGACCAGATTATACTTCCTATTAAAAAAATAGTATAGAGACTAGTGTTTAGTGGATACTGGTTAAAATAGCTTTTTAGCTTGAGACATTTATGTACTGCATGATTTGTAGGATAAGTAGTAGGAATGAAGTGTATGTTAATGAACAAAACTACAGATAGGATTATTGGTCAAAGAAAAAATGATTCAATTATGTAGGAGAAAGATGGCAAACTTATAGAGTCTGATGAACTCCTGCATTAGTGAAGTTTGAGATGATGAAGGCATCCACAATGACCAACTAGAGAAAAACCGGCTACTCACAGTTAGAGCGTGGGCCGTGGATAGGCTAAGGAGTTTTTCCACCATTTATTATTATTATTTTTTTAAATTTTCTTATACAGCTGGAAATCTAATTTAGAGGCCAAACATGGAACTTGTTCAAGCTACTTCAGATCCCCAATAAGCAAGGCAGCAGTTTCATACCAGGTGATAAAATTCATCTCCCACTTGAAAACAATCAACACATCCATGCATACAGAAAAATTAAAACCTGCAGCCTATTAGCTGGTGAGCAGGTATATTAACCACCTGACCAACTAACCTTGAAGCCAAACTTGGATACTTTGGAAATGTCAAGAGTAAAGCAAAGGTTTCTCAAAATTTTACTACTGCAAGTTTCTTTCCATTGATGGGTGATGTACAGTAAGAGAGCTGCAATAAAAAGACAATACAGAACAGGTGTTATTTCTCTGGCACAACTCTGGAGGTGAGGGATAAAATCAGGACCAGAAAACTGTTTGCTATGTAGGTTATTTAAGATTCTTCTGATGTCTTTCTTAAAGACCACACAGGGGACGTGCGAGTTGTTTCTGGCATGATAGGAAGTGATTTGTCCTGGTCAGTCATGCAGGTGATGGAGAAGAAGAAGAAGAATGATGACAAGAGGTCAGCTTTAAGTGTTGTAACAGTGGTGCCATTGTTACAACAGAAGGAGCTGGAAGCACAGGTGAGCAGCTACATCCAGTGGTCCTCCAGTATACTGTCTACTAGTTTAAAAATGTATTGATAATGAAACATTAACTGAAACTTTTTAATAAATCATTTTCTCAAGTAATAACTTAATCCATTATTTTATTTCACTAAGGACAGAAGCTAATTTTTTATTGAAATAAAAAAGAACACAAACCGAATGAATTTTTCTTCTTTTTAATTTAGATGTAAAGACTGAAAAACACCGAGAATGGTTGTATTATAACATCATTCTCTCTCCCCTTTTAAAGATGCTGCTCAACGCTCATGTGTAAACATAATTGCATAATGAATGTGAATAGGATAAAATAATAAATTAAATTATAACAATATTGACTATCTTATCTAGCCTATCAGAGACAGATAGCCACAACAGCCTAGAAGTGTTCACTCAATACTACTGTGTATTAGCTGATAATCACCGTTATTGCTATGTTTAGAATATCACTTATATAGTGATATTCTAAACATAGCAATAACGACTTGAGTTGCTATATTATACACTTTAATAACTGGTATGGAAAGTAAAGATAAATGCACGAAAAAACATACAAGCCTAGTTATACCTGTGATTCATCAACAGACTATGGGTTGAATCCCACTGTTAACATGGATGTTTTTGATTTCTGAAAAAGTTCTACATTTGTTCTTCAGGAAAAATTTCAGGATAATGAGAAAGTGACTGAAAAGTTCTGATAAGACATACAGTTCTGATAAACATTTATTCTCTGATAAACATCATTCTCTCTCTCTCTCTCTCCCCTTTTAAAGACGCTGCTCAACGCTCATGTGTAAACATAATTGAATAATGAATGTGAATAGGATAAAATAATTCGTCTCATATATCCTAAAAAGAAAAATAATAAATTATTTCAATTAGATGAATCATGGTGGTTAAAGGTTTTAAGATATGTTCTTTCTTGTGGTTATATCAGTTGCTTTAATATCATTTTTGTTCCAGGTGTTTATCAGATATCCAACCGTATATTCAGATATCCAACCATAGCCCACCATTGGTACTAACATAATACAAGCTTATATTTTGTGGGTGAAATTCACATAAAAATACATTCTTTTAAATGATGAAATAGCATTAAAAAGACTGTTCAATTACAAAAATGTTATCACCTGAGTTCGTAAGTCATTCAATGTGTTCATTTGTGCTGTTCTTTCATCCTCATCCATAGAGAAGGAAAAATAACCAACACCATGATCTCTGATTTCTGAAATAAAAAAATGGTTATTATTGATGTTAATGGAGCTTCTCTTTACAAATAATAAAGAATTTCCAGTTGCAAATATCCGAATTTATAATTATCAAACTTCTATTCTACTTTACAAGTTTAGAAATCAGCACATATCCAGTCCTATATACCCCTCGCCTACAAAAAGGGAGACGAATCCAATATAACCAATTAATGAATTATACTCATACTAATCCTTTCTGAAAATAATGCACAATTCTGTTATCACTCAATACGTAGATAAACTGGACTCCTTTCCTTCTATCATTAAAGGATAGTTGGATTTTGAAACAGCTTTTCCACAAGGGATATTTTAATATGACTGATCTTAAAAGAAGTGCTACATCAATGGTTTGGGGAAAAAAAAAAAAAAAAAATTGGTGCTGCTCCTAAACATCTTCAAAGTGTATAACTGTTTACCACACAGGCTTTCTTCTTTTCCTTGATTGCTTCTTCTACTTCCTGAGTCTACCATGGAGTTCTGATTTTTCTGTCCTTGCAGACAACCTCACCACATGCCTCTCTGGCTGAATCTATCATTGCTTTCCTAAAGGTTTGTCACTGAACCTGCAAGGTTTGGTATTTGTTTTCAGTCTTTCATTTTTTCTTGAATGATGTTTGAATATTTGAGGCTACAGTTCAAGATGCTGAAAGCTGCTCAACCTTGATTCATTTTAAAACTTTCTTACACACTCTTCTTTTCAATATGAAATTCAATTTTATCCTACTCTAAACTAAATAGTGATCACACTTCCTATTTCAAATTCTCTGTATACTCTTGTGTCCTGAACCAGTGGGAAAACATCAATATCAACTACAACATAGTCAACGAGACAACTTACATCTCCTCTCCATGTGAACTTGTGCAAATTTTTATGTTGGAATAAGGCGTTAGTAATAACTAATCCTTGTCTTGAACTGAAATTCCAACAGGCATTTACCATCATTATTAGCTTTGTGATTTTCCTAAAACATTTCTATGTCTGGTAATCATTTCCTACTGTGCTGCTTAGATCTCCAACAAGGACCAACTTTTCCTTTTTCATTGAGCCAGCTGCCCTCTCTAATGCCTCAAAAAATTCCTGCATTTCTTCTTTGGTAGAACCTTCTGTGAGAATATAAGTACAAATATAAGTCTCATTGTCAAGTTTCCGATTCTCATATTTGCTTACATGCATCTTCTTGAGTAGTGATTAGGGATGCTAAAGGGTCAAAGCTGTATAGCTGTATAACATTTTAAGGAATGTGGAGAACTGACTGGGAGCTTCTGACCTAATGTCCAATCCTTGCCTTCTCATGATATCCTGTTAGGTATCTATCTGGATACTGAATGAATGAGAATGGGCATGCAATTTGGGATTGAGCCAACCAAATTGTACTCCTATTGACATGACACAATTCCATGTCAGCTGGGCCATTGCCTGGTTGAACAAGGCCCCATTGTTTTCATCAGGGAACCAGAGCAAACAGCAAAAATTCAGATACTGGAACAAAACCTAGAACATGGCCCAACTCAACATCATCAGAGTTCAAGATTGGTACTATCAACATAAGAACTCTGATGATGTTGAGTTGGGACATCATCTCTCTACTCAACATTGCCTCCCATCCAAGATCATCTTCATACTTAGTGTTAAACACTATACCTGCTCCCTCTTTTCCTTGATTGTCATTGCCCGAATATAAAATTTTGCATTTGTCACTTAGAAAGATCTCACTTGTTTTTCTTCCTTGTTTTAGTCATGCTATTATGTCGATCTGGTACTTATCCAATTCTTCTGCTAGTTCCATTTCCTTTCCACTGAAGTTCCATCAGGGAGCCAGAGCGAACAGTGAAAAGTCAGATACTGGAACAAAACCCAGAATATGTCCAAACTCAACATCATCAGAGTTCTTATGTTGATAATACTAATCTTGAACTCTGATAATGTTGAGTTCAGCTATGTACTGGGTTTTGTTCCAGTATCTGAATTTTTGCTGTTTGCTCTGGTTCCTGATGAAAACAATGGGGCCTTGTTCAACTGGGCAATGCCCCTGTTAAAATGTGTATTAATTGTGCCATTGTAATAACGAATCTTTGTTCTTATCTTGTAGAATGTGGCCATCTTTAACCTTACAATTCCTACAAACGGTGACAGTGCTGATGAATAAGCCTATGAACTAGGCTTATTCACAGGTACAGATAACTATCTCCTACACTAACAGAATACAGGAAAATTTATTTGATTAATGACTGCACCAACTGAATTCTAGATGTAGAGCAGTGGTTCCCAAAGTGGGTGGTACTGCCCCCCTGGTGGGCGGTTTGATTATTTAAGGGGGTGCTAAGAGGCAAGCAGGCAGCAAGGGGGGGGGCGTTGAAGGTGTGCTTCAAAATGCTGAAATGTGCAATAATTAATTGCAGCTGTTTGATTATTATTATTATTATTATTTTCCATGTTGTTGTTTTCCAAGACATATACTGTTTCCAAGACATTTTTCGAGTTTTTTGTTGGTAATTTCTGAAGTGGTCCTTTTTTACCTTAATAGTATTGAGTGTGTTATAATGTATTGTCCGATATTCTTATTTACTGAACAAAAATGTGAAGCGTTTAGCTATGTATGTGTTGTGTCACAGCTTGGCAAATTATAGGTTCTGTTATATCGTGAGGATATAAAGATTATTATTTATAAAAACTGCTTTCAAATATGTATGTATGCTTATTTCTGCATGTTCCAGAATAGAAATAGCAGATGCAGATACGCCAAAGAAATGTAGGCAGTATAGCTTTGAATACCTAAAATATGGATGCATACCAGCACCAACAAACCAGCAGCTGCCATTGTGCCAATTTGTAAAAGGGTCTTCTCAAATGAGGCCATGAAGCCTTCCAGAATAATTGAACATTTGAAGAAGGTACATCCTGACAAGGCAAGTAGATCAAGGATTTACTTTTGTTGGAAGTTCCAGATTAGATAATAAATCCATTTTCCGATACTGAGGTAGTGGGAGCCATGGAAGAAGAACTAATTGAACTGCAAAATGATTTTGCAGCTGATGCCAAAATTTAAGAAATCTTATGAAGAATTTTGGTTGTAGAAAGAGATCTCCACTCTTCCTGCAAAGAGATTTCAAAGCCGAATAGAAAAACTACAAGAGTTTCATGCCGAATATAGAAACTATAAAAGTTTCGGCAGATCCAAGGGTAAGCAAACCTTTCATGACAGGAGCAACTCGTAGTAAAGATGGAGTAAGCTCTGATCATTATCCTTAGTATTTCCCATAATGTAAAAGGCATCTCCTAGTGGACATGCATAACATCATACATGTCCAAAAGTCTGTAAAAGTCGATGCTGAAAATTAAAAAATTTCTTTTGCATCAAATTTTACAACCCAGCCGACATAGAATTCTGTCATGTCAATAAGAGTGTAATTTGGTTGGCTAAATCCCAAATTGCAAGCCTATCTTCGTTCATTTAGTATCCAGATATCTAACAGGATGTACCATGAGAAGGTGAGAATTTGACATTAGGTCAGAACTCCCAGTCAGTTCTTCACATTCCTTAAAAAGCTATATGGAGGTTGTCTTCCAATTATACAGCGATGACCCTTAAGCATCCCTAATCACTACTCAAGAAGAGCCATTTCACCATTATTTTTTGCAGTCTGATAAAGGTTTCTTTTCTATATATATATATATATAGTCTGATTTAATTATAGCTTTCTGCCATGATGAAAATACAGCTGCAATCGCCTCTTGATTCGACGAAAAATGCTGCTAAGTGAGGAAGAGTTTTAGTTTTGGGAAGAGATGGAAGTCAGAGGGAACCAAATCTGGGGAATAGGGTGGATGTTCCAACAATTCATAGTGCAGATCCCTTAATTTTCCCATTGCCAAAACACTTTTGTGGGCAGGTGCATTGTTCTGATGAAATATGTTTTTTTTCTTCTGCAAACCGGTTCTTTTCTCAAGAATATTTTCCTAAATCTCGGATCAAAAAAAGATCAAAATAATATTACCTGGTTATTGTTTTACCCTTTTCAAGATAATAAACAAAATGCCTTTAGCATCCCAAAACACTGATGCCATGATCTTACCTGCTAATGGAACTGACTTTGTCTTCTTTGGTGCTGAACAACCGGCTTCTGTCCACTGTTTTGACTACTGTTTGGATTCTGGTGTGCAATGGTGAATCCAAGTCTCATCCATAGTAATAAATCGACGCACAAAATCAGTTTTACTTATTAAAATGCTCCAAGTACTGTTCAAAGATTTTCATGCGAATGCATTTTTGATCTGCTGTGAGCAAGCGTGACACCCATCTTGCACAAAGCTTTTTCATTTGCAATTCTTCATGCAAAATATATCCTACACGTTCTTTTGAAATGCCTATAGTCTCAGCAATTTCACACACTTTGACTCGCCAGTCATCCAATGCCATATTGTGCACTTGATCAATGATTTCTGGTGTTGTTTCACTTTTTAGACGTCCTTTACATGGATGATCTTAAAGGCTGGTATGGCCACATTTAAACTCAGCAGCCCATTTCTTAATTGTCGAAAACAAAACAGAAGAGTAGCCATAAATTTTTATGAACTTCGAATGAATTTCTTTTGGTGTTAAACCTTCTTTTATAAAGAATTTTATAACCGCATGATACTCAATTTTATCCATTTCGAGGGATATAGAACACTTTTGCTTCAGACAGCTACATAAAACAAACTACTTGATAGAATGACTTGCAATTGTACATGGATGCTAATGACAGATGTACCAACTTAGAAAAAAAAATCTTGCCAATAGTGTTGCCATCTATGGTCGAGGCCGAGAACCTTTCAGATGACTCTCGTATATTATCATTATAGGGTGCCCCCTATGGAGACCAGGACTCATCACATAAAATTATTTCACTATACAAACTCTGAAAGATAAATGAATCACAGCATAGAAACATATGAACAGTAAAAAATTATTTGATGATCATTTAGATAAGATATTTAGGAAATAACAGAATTCATTCTTCAGGGAAATGAAACAATAGGAAAGACTTCCACAAACCCTGCTCTAGAGACCAGACATTGAACTTTTTCAAGCCACATAAAGCCTCAAATAATCAGAGTGATTAAAAACAATACTATTTTTTTTTCATTTTCAAAACCCCTGACAACTTCTTAAATATTATTACGTTACAACTCAAGGGAGTCCAAAGAATCATCGAGGGAGGGCACCTACCATACAACTCTGTCTCCACTCACTCAATCCACCAACTACAACAAACCGCAACCACACCAATGCCATCTACTGCCCACCACCACTAATAGTATTTTCACAGACATCCATGCCCACAGCGGGATTCGACCCCACAGCCTTTTGGCTGGAGAGCGGATACGCTGACCACTCGGCCAACCAGGCCGGCGAAATTTTTTATGATATATATAAATGTATATAAAAAATTTGTAAACCATAAATTTATGGTTTACAAACCCTAGCTTTGGAACTACTTGTCTAAGAAATATCCTGGATTACTCTTGAGAAGACCACATTCCCAACTCTACTATGGTATTATATATATTTCCAACTCTACTGTTCAAAGAAACCAAATAAAATGGCTCAGCCACCAACTCAGACATCCATCCTCTGTACCCTTTGATGCTCTGGTCCTCTATGCCCCTCCAGATCTATGCATCAGAGATCAGTCAATTGGCATATGATGCTCTAGTCCTCTAGGGATCTCTGCATCAGAGATAGATCTGTCAATTAGCATATGACAGAGAAGCCTGGTTTTCCTTCATGTCATAACAACCTCCAAGTATTATCTCAGTGTACACAGACTACTTATTTGTTTTGATTGGTTTCCCTATTTATAATTGTAAAATTATAAATAAATGATGATGATGATAAATATATATCATAAATTTGTAAACCATAAATTTACCAGTTGTTGATCATGATAGATGATCTATCAACCAACAAGTTGTAGATTAAAATCCTGCTAGGCCCTTAGATGTCTGTTATTTTTCTTCAGATGGGAGACCAATGCCTATCAGAAGCCATTTTTGGCTTCTGATAGACAGTGGTCTTCATGTTTGGTCCATGAAAAATTCCATGTTTGGTCTGTAGAGTAGGATTTCTGAATTATGTAAAAAATAAGAATAGAGAAAGAATACACAGAATTAATAATAATAAAAAAATAGAAAAAAATCTGTAGTCTATCCATGATGCTAATGTACTATAGGTTTACAATGTTTTATGGGTGGGAGTCACAGAAACGATTGTGGCTGTACTAGTTATACATCAAGCTATTAACCATTATCCTGATAAATGAGTACCGTATTTCAGGGATTGCACAGTGGTGATTATGATTACTCCTGAACTAAAAATGAAATTAGAGAAGCACTGCAGGTAGATCAATAAAAAAATAAGTTAAAGTTTTCCTTATGCAATCTGTAAACTTACTCAACAACAAAACAAGAATAATTACAAACCACGTGTTATTGTTGTGTAGCATTTGTGTATTTTAAGAAATGTTGTTAAAATAAAGATATTAATTTGACCAGAGATGCTTTGTGAACTTTGCAAGTTACAAATTGTTATTAATTAAATATTTCTCAAAAAAGCTTACCACTGAACCGAATATTTTCATAATGAATTGGTCCAATAGGTTTCTCCATAGCTTCTTTTTCCTCTTTTGCCCACTGTTGTCTTAGCAATTCTTTTTTCAAATCTTCAGATGGTAGCTGGGAATTAGTTGTAGGCGATACTAAACTTTTTTCCCTATTAATAAAGTATTTCTATTAATTTTAATTAGAACTAAACAAATATTCAAACAAGAAATGCTAATCTATATAAAGTAAAATATGGCAAAAATAATGAACAATAAAAATCCAAAGCAACTTGGAATCAGCCAAGATAAAGATTGATAAATAGGAGGAATGGTGAGAATATGAGTGTAACAGTGACAATGCTATATAATTGTGCTAATGATGGGAATTTGCATTATCATGGAAATGATTAAGAGGAGAGAACAATTTTGACTTTGTGTTTGTTCGGTTTGGACCCATGAAATGTGTGCAAAGATGTCTACATGTATAAGACACTAGAGAAGAATAGGGTCTGCAAGTTGTCCAACTGTCATGCAGACTGTGGACAAGAGTACACAAAAGAACATGCAGGTAGATTATTATGTCTATACATGAATGCTAAGAGTATCAGAAACAAAGGGGTAGAGTTTGTTGCCTTGGTACGTTGGGACCGCAGATTGTAGGTATTAGTTAGACCAAGCTATCAGAATCAGACATGCTTTGTGTAAAGGGTACAGTATTTTTATGAAGGATAGGAGGGCTTGCTGCTAATGAAACTGAATGACTTGAATCTAATTAGTGTTGAGACCTATGATTGTAGTACTAGTAACAGTATTTCATGTGATGAATTTGAAGCCCTCTGGTGTAAGGTGGAATCTAACAAGAGCAAATACATAGTGGTGTATTATTACAGACTTAGTGATGAAGGATACATCACCGAATAGAGACAGTAAGTGCAAAAGGAGTAATCATAATGGGAGACTTTAATTATCCAAATATTGATTGGGTAGCAGTAAAATCTGATGAGAATGAAACTGAATTTATTGAGCTGTTGTGAGACAACTTCCTCAAGCACATGTGACAGAAGGAACTCAAGGTCAAAGAGTGTGCATATGTGCAAAGAGTCTGAATGTTCCATTCAGAAAAGGTTACATGCTGAATTTAAAAAACAGGAAATTATGACGAACTGAGGAGTATACTGAGTTCACCAGAATGGTAGCAGTTGCTGGATGGAAAGAATATTGACAGTGCATGAAGAGCATTTAAACAATACTTAAATAATGCAATATCAGAATGCTTCCCAAGAGTTTGAAGAATAAATAGGGTAGAGATCAAATGGATGTGTAATCTTATTAAGCAAGAGATTCGTAAGAAATGGATGATGTGGAAAGAATACTGTGTGCATAAGGATGATATCCATTATAAAAATTATAAGCAACAGGCTAGAATAGTCACAACTATTGTACAGAAAGTTAAGTCTGAGTATGAAAAGAAACTGGCTTTGAAAGCTAAAGACAACCCACAAGAATTCTATCGATACACTGCAAATAAAAGAAAGAATGAATATGAAAGAACAACTCTTCTGAATGCAGAAGGTGCGAGGGTGACAGATGCAGAAGAGATTTTGTTCAACTAATGAGTGCCCATTTTGGTAAAGTTATCAACCTGGTGTATTCAACATTGAGTTCACTGCTACCTCTCTACTGAATGAAGAAATTCAGGTGTATGAAGAGGAGGTATTAGAGCTGTTGCACAAACTGAATAACAATTCAGCAATAGGGACAGATGGGATATCAGCACAGGTGCTAAAAGAGTGTTCAGCTGAACTGGCTATTCCTTTGACTAGGCTATATAATTTGAGTGTCAGGACAAGGAAGATTCTGCAGGAATGGAAAGAATGTATGGTAATCCCATTGCACAAGGGTGTTGGTGCAAAGACCGATGTATCCAACTATTAACCAATCAGTATCTCAGGAGTGGTGGTGAAGATTTTGGAAAAATTGGTTAGGACTCACATTCAGAAATGGGTTGACAGTGAATCTATTTTGCAATGAACAGCATGGGTTTACTAAGGGAAGGTCATGTTTTAACAACTTGCCACATTCCATAATAATGCTACCATTGAACTAGACAAGAGGAATGGATACACCATGATACTTTTGGATTTTGCTAAGGCTTTTGAAAGAATACAACATGGAAGATTGTTGCATAAATTGGAGAATATGGGTTTGGATTATAAAATATTAGCATGGATAAGAGGATGGCTGACTGACATATCAAAAAGTGGTATATGGAAGATGTCTGTCTGCAAAATTTAAGGTAACTAATGGTGTACCATGAGGCTCAGTCCTTGGTCCACTGTTATTCAATCTGTACATTAATGATATTGGGAAGGATTTGACATGCAACATATAGCTATTAGTTGATGATGCAAAGATAGGTAGGGTAATCAGGAATGCTGCTGATATGTAGTACTTGATTTGAAAAGGCTGGAATTGTTGCCATCGGAAAATGTCAGTTCATGTCAGTAAATGCAAAGTCATGTACTTTGGTGTGATTAGATATCCAATGTTGTATTATAATGCAGGATTATGTTAGAATAAAGTGATCAGGCTAGGGATCTTGGAGTGTTAGTAGATAGCAAGTTGAAGTTCAGAGGCTATGTAGCAAAGATTGCAAATACAACTCAAAATATAATTGCAATGCTGAAACAAACTTTCACATGTAAAGATAAAGATTCATTTTGCCTCTTTATAAGGCCTTGATAAGACCTCACTTTTACTATTGTGTGCAGGTCTGGTCTCCTGGTTCCTGTTGTGATTCTGATACAGTAGAGAGAATGCAAATGAGAGCATTAAAAATGATATCAGGATTGTGGAATACTAATTATGAAGACAGACTGAGAATTATTAGATTGTAGACACTAGCAAACAGGAGAAAGAGGGGTGATATGACTGAAACTTACAAACTTCTGAAAGGGTCATACAGGATTTCAGTTGATGGAATTTTTCATTTTATGGAGGGTGGGTAAAGGACAAGAGTGCATCCTTGGAAAGTGAGAATGAATGCCACCAAGAAGGGGATGAGGGCTAGATTTTTCTCTCATAGGGTGGTAAGTGATTGGGGATTGCCAATGGATGGTGTGCGTGCAAGTAGTGTGAATGAATTCAATAATAAGTATAAAAGCTGGTGTGTATAGTATGTGGCCTTCCTTGATGAGTCCCTGACTCCCTGGGGATCTCTCTTAATAATAATAAAAAATTTCTTAATTTAAAATATACTATTTGTCAACAAACAGGAAGTTATTAAGTCCTTTCTGAAGTTCTTTCAGATCTTGCTTGTATAGCAGGAAAGCAGCACTAGTTACTTTCACACCTGTTATAAGATTTTCTTGAACTGATGCTCAAGATTGTTGAAAATGGGCTTTTGAAAATATTCATTTTAAGGAATGCGCAAGATGTCTATCAATCTTGTGATATTATTATTTATAAAGATTTCAGAGAAGGATTTTCATTCTAGAGAATTTCTAGAGTTAAAAGACCAGTATAACCACAACCAATCATATTATAACAATTACAGTAGTTACTAAATTAAAACTTTGTAGTTATGTAAATATACCTTTGTAACATTTTTCGTAATTTTATAACTTTGTAAATATACGAGGGCTGTTCAATAAGTAATAAGACTAATTTTACTGTCGCGAAACCACTCATCACAATATTAATTTCTGTGGAATAAAAAAATGTTGCTGTCTGTATTAACAAAAGAGGTAGATAGATAACGCACATGGGCTGATGTGCCAGAGTGTCACGTGACTAAACACAAGCTTGTTTCAGCGCGCCTACGAGCTGCAACCAGTCGTCGAAATGGAAGCGTCCTTGGAACAGCATTATGCGATTAAATTTTGTGTATGTTTGCAAAAATCGGCATCAGACACTTTTAACATGATACGCGAAGCTTTCCACGATGAAGCAATGTCGAGGGCAAGTGTTTTTCGCTGGCATATAACTTTTAAGGAAGGAAGGCAAAATGTGGAAGATCTTGAACGTGAGGGAAGACCTTCAACGTTCATCACAGAGACAATGATCAACACAGCAGCGATTATCAAGGAGGATCGCAGAATTACAATACGCCAGCTGCATGTTGTCCTGAATATTTCTGTGGGAAGTGTTCACTCAATCATGGCTGAACATTTGGGACTGAAACGTGTTTGCGCCCGATGGATTCCCAAACTCTTGACACCGGAGCAAATGCAGCATCAAGTGGATGTGTGCACAGAATGGAAAGAAAGACTGGAACAAGAAGGCAATAACTTCTTAAAATGCATCATTACAGCCGATGAAGCTTGGTTGTATCACTATGACCCTACAATGAAACAACAAAGCAGTGAATGGAAGCATCCGTCTTCGCCTACCCCCAAGAAAGCAAAAACTGTAAAATCGGCTAGTAAAGTTATGACCATAATGTTTTTTTGACTACGAAGGCATTGTTTACCAACACGCTGTAGAACCCGGGAATACTGTAAACGGCTCATACTATGCAAATGTTTTACGGACAATGGTGCAGCACGTCAAAAGGAAACGTCCATTGCTGAAGAATGGCTTCTTATTGCACCACGATAATGCAAGGCCAAATATTGCTGGTGGTGTAGTGGACGTTTTGCAGAAGAACAACATAGATATCCTACCACACCCTCCATACAGTCCTGATCTCGCACCGTGCGATTTCTGGCTGTTTCCTCAGCTCAAGAAACCACTAAGAGGCCGCCATTTCGAAAGCAACAAAGCATGTGTAAAAGCTGTGGAAGCGGTTTTGAAAGAACTCTCAAAAAACGGACTTTCACATGTGTTTAAGAAGTGGACGCAATGTTGGGACAAATGCATCACGTCTCACGGTAGTTACTTCGAAAAAGACCATGTAAATGATGACGATTAAAGGTAATCTGTTTTCTGTATAAATATAGTCTTATAACTTATTGAACAGCCTCCGTATATAATGAACTGGATAAACTTGTGAAGGCCACTAGGTCAAAATCAATCAATCAGCGGTCAAAAGTGAATCTAGACGACACTTGATCTGGTATGAAAGTGATGCTGCTTACCATCACAAGAATGTTCTAGAAGAGGATAGATATGGTGGTGCTGGGGTCATGGTGTGGGGAGGCAATATGCTTAATGGATGCACCGAGCTACAAGTATTGGAAAAAGGAACTATGAGTCAATGATATTGAAATGAAGTTCTTCAACATTATGTTCAATCATTTTGTGGTACTCTAGGTGAAGAATTCATTTTTATGGATGGTAATGCCACACCACATCATACACAAGCAGTGGAGATACTTCTGGAGACCGAGGACATCAATCGAATCAGGTGGCCAGTCCCCAGATCTCAACCCCATAGAACATGTTTTGGGACACAACAGGGAGATGTATTGTTGCTGTAAATTCCCCTGCACAAAACAAACAAACTCTTATCCTTGCTCTGAAGGAGAAATGCTGTACAGTGCTGTAAGGAATTAATGTACAGTGCTATAAGCACTGTACATTAATTCCTTAACTACGTCTTTACACCAGCATATTTAGACCATGACACTCTACCATCACGCTCATGCATTTCATTGAATCTACCAGTTTCTGTTCTTGTTTAATTTGAAAGTCATACTGAATATTTGCCCTTGATATTAGGGCAAAAATTTTATGTAATAAAATATTCACTTAAGTTAGATCTATATCGAGCTTAACTAATGAAGCTAGAGATATCTGAAAGTGATTGCAGATAGAGTTGAAGTTTACAGGCCACACGGCTAAGGTTGTTAAATTATTTGGATAACTGGATTGTCAAAGAGAACTAACAGGCTGTACTAGCACTAAAAAGTGCATGCTCAGTACTCAATTTCTCTATAAAAAGTACATCAGCTTTTAAAGAAAAGTCAGTTACAAAAAAATAAGAATTCATAACTACACACACACAGATACAAAGAAGGATTTAACAGGTGCATTCTGCTATTTTCTGGCGATGCAAATATAGGGTTAAACAGAAATGCAACTGACATGCAGTACTTTCAGTATGATTTGAATAAATTGGAACTGTGAGCATGCAAAAATGAATATCAGTTCAATGTTAGTAAACGTTATGCATTTTGGTGTAATGAGATATCCAATGGCATATTTTATTGGTAGGAGTTTTAGTAGATAGGAAGTTGAAGTTTCAAGAGCCATTTAAAAAAAAAAAAAAAATTGGAAATACAACCCAAAGGATAATTGCTGAAACGAACACTGGCATGTAAGAATAAGAAAGTCATTTTGCTTCTTTACAGGGCATCAATATGGCTTCATTTTGACTACTGTGTGCAGATCTGGTCTTCTGGTTTCCGAGGTGATGCAGATACAGTGGAGTGCAGAACATGAGAAGAGATTAAGAATCTGTGGATGGCTGATGATAGATATAAAAACTTTTAAAAGGATCATATAGGATAACAGCAGATGTAAATTTTCATTTTATGGAAGGTAGGAAGAAAATGAGAGGGCATCCATGAAAGTTGAGAATGAATGCAGTGAAGAAAGGGGTGAAGGCTAGATTTTTCTCTAATCGAGTAGTGCATGACCGGAATGGCTTGCCTCTGGAGGTTGTGAGTAACATGGATGAGTCCTTGACTCACTGGAGGTCTTTCGTAATAATAATATTATCTACTAAATTCAGACAGTATTCAATATTTCATAATCTTACCACTCATCAGTAGATGGTGATTTTTCTTTATTTTCTTCCTCTTGTATTTTTCTGCTTTCTATTACAGATGCACTCTCCTTGTTCTCATATTTTTTTTGTAGAATTTTATCAATTACTTTTCTTTGAAAATCAACAAGGTAGAGTTCATTGCACTCATCTTCTGTAACGTAAAAAAAAAAAAAAAAAAAGTGACTATAATATTTCAACATTTATTACTCAATCATAAGCATATTTATTTAAAAGCTTTGTATAAGTATAAAATCAAGAGCATGCAAAAATTTCTTATTTGAAATTTATGTTCTATTCTGAACTAAGGATTCGGTTTGCTAGTCCTCCTGGAGGGAGGACTAGCAAACCTTACACGTTGTAGATCAAAATGCTGTAACTGACCATCACATATGGTTTTTTATATAATTTTTTTTTGTTATAATGATATGCATTTTCTCTGTGATAAAACGACATTAATAATCTTATTATTGGGCAAATAAAACTTTTATAATTTATAACAAACACATGACTTCAATCTTGTATATATACAAAAAGTAGTTTTAATACAACCTTTTCTACTTTACTGGCTCTTTTTTTGAACAAAATTATGGATAATAGAATACTGAAAAGGGAAAAACAAAAGTCAAAAATACCATAGTGAAAGGAACAATGGGAGGAAAGAATGAACTGCTCATATAGAAATCAAAAACATAGCTCAGCAGGATATCTTGTAATATCTTACATAATAACAGTGTTCCCTTACTTTTACTTAGCTGATCACTTTCAATCAGCAACATAACTATAACTGCCTTTATGACAAACATTCTCGTGGAAAGGTTTAGACGTTGGTTATACTTATTAAATAGCTTAAGGAAATTACAACGTACAATAGAATATACATTAAAATAAATTTTAATACACTTCCAATATTTCAGCAACATCATGTTGCCATTATCACAGGAACTTAAATACAAGACACGTGCACGCAAGCACAATACACAGTAAATGAGGAATGAAGCAGGAAGCTATTCTTTCTCCTAAAAGTCCTGATGGTGCCCCCTAGCATGCAATGTTGGTATTCTTGGCAGATTGGGCTGAAGGTCTTCTGATGCAGTCTCATGCAACCAAATTTGTTGAGGTTTGGATTGTTTCTTAGTTAAAACCGTTTAACTCTATACTGCCCCCCCCCCCCACCGACCATATATATGGACTCCCAAAATTACATAAAGAAAATGTGCCATTACATCCCATAGTGGATGGCATTGATTCTCCCACATACAAACTAGCTAAACATTTGTCCAAAGCCCTCAACACACACTAGACTGGCAACACACCTTCATACAAAAAAAAAACTCAGCACACTTCAAAGCCAGCATATAAAACCTTACACTCAAACACACACTGACGTAATGGTCAGTTTTGATGTCTCCTCCCTATTCACAAATGTCCCACTCAAAGAATTCTTAGAGCTAATCCAAGCTAAATTTCCTCCTGATATCACAGCCCTATTTCAGTTCACATTGTTTGGCAAGGAAAATTCTACAAACAAATAGAGGGGACAGCCATTGGTTCTCCACTCTCCCCATCCTTGGTCAATTTTTATATGGAGACTTTTGAAGAGAAAGCCTTAAACTCTGCCCCACAAAAACCAACCATATGGCTTCCCTATGTTCATGATGTGTTCGCTATTTGGCCACATGGCTCTGATGAACTCCTCTCCTTCCTAACACACTTAAACAATCAACACCCCATAATCAAGTTCACCCTGGAAGAAGAAAAAAACAACTGCCTTCCTTTCTTAGACACATTAGTCACCTGCCAGCCTGATGGAACCTTGGTTTTCTCAGTTAATAGAAAACCCACCCATACAAGCAGATACATTTACCAACAATCCCACCCCTTCACAACAATATGGAGTCATTAAGACACTACACAACAGGGCTAAACTTATCTGTTCCAATGACAACACCCTAACCACAGAATGAAACCACATTCTCAACACTTTCTTAGCCAATGGCTACCCCCCTTCCAAAAAAATCCAAAAAATATTGAAACCAATAAATCACAATCCCCCTCCTCCCCTTCACAACAAGGATTACTCTAAATCCATCACCATTCCCTATATCCGAGGCACCTCAGAAAAAATTACAAAAATCCTAAAAAAACATGACTTAACTTCTTTGTTACAGACCTTATAAAAAAATTGGCATCCCTTATCTGCTCCACTAAAGATCCCCCCCCCCCCCCCCCAGCCCTACCTGGTGTATACCAAGTCCCTTGCAGTTGTAAGCTGTCCTACTTTGGCCAAACAGGCAGGACAGCTAATATCAGAATTTCGGAACACAAGGACTACATCCGTTTTCACCAATACAGCCACTCTGGTCTTGCAGACCATGCGCTGGATACCCGCCATAGAATACGGTGGAAGAAAGCCACGATAATGCACCGTGGTAAATTCAAATACAAAAGGCTATTCATGGAATCAGCCCCAGCCCTAAGAAACAATTCAAACCTCAACAAATTTGGTTGCATGAGATTGCCCCAAATTTGGGAAACCTACATCAGAAGACCAATCGGCCAAGAATACCAACATTGCCTGCTAGGGGGCACCATCAGGACTTCTAGGAGAAAGAATAGCTTCCTGCTTCGTTCCTCATTTACTATGTGTTGTGCTTGCGTGCACGTCTCTTGTATTTAAGTTCCTGTGATAATGGCAACGTGACGTTGCCGAAATATTGGAAGCGTATTAAAATTTATTTTAATGTATATTCTATTGTACATTGTAATTTCCTTAAGCTATTTAATAAGAATTTATGACAAACAGTACAAATCTGAGAAAAATCAAAATTATTGCCAAGGGGCATGTACTAATTCTGTTGTCTATTTCCATATTTAATCTGCCATCTTTGCTAACCCAGTTTGACCCAATTTGTCTATTGTTGTGAGAGGAAAAGTAAGTTTCTAGTGAGGGCAAACTTAGGCTGACATACTCAGACTGATCGCTAACCATTTTTATGTAATTTTAATCCATGAAAAGGTTATAATGATATAATAAATTAGTACTATGGGTGAACTAAGGATTTTTAAAAATTTTATTTCTTTATTTATTTTTAATAAATCCCACCTCTTATTCCATATAAATTTATTCAGCTGACCTCCTACTGTACTAGTTTTACTAATTCTGTTGACTATTTCCATGTTTAATCTGCCATCTTCACTAAAAACTGTACCTAATGAGGAGACCCTGATTTCTAGACCAAACGTGGAACTTTTTCAAGCCCTTCAGGTCTCTGATAAGCAGGATGATGGCCTCCACCAGGAGATAAAATTCGTTTCCACATTAACAAACAAACAAACCCAAAGCAGAATTCAAACCTGTACCCTGTTGTTTGGAGAGCAACCAACAGGGTGCAGGTATGTAATGCATAGCTGAAAGGAATTGGGTTTTGAGCCTTCATGGTATCTGACTTACTCCAGCAAGTAAGTCAACCAGGCTGCCCAAACTCACATATCACAAAGTCTCAAAACCCAATTCCTTTCAGCTAAAGCATACTATTATTATATACTGCACTACAGAGATACCATTTAACTTCAGTAAGTATGGTTATAATATTCATGAAAACTATGAAAGAAATGTTATTCTGAAGAACAGCAATAAAGGGAATGAATAAAAATAAAAATGACATTTTAGGAAGTCTGGAGACAAACAGTGAATGGAAAACTAATGGTTGAAAAGTGAAGTGCAGAAATTAGATACTAGGTAACAAATGACAGCCATAAAAATACCATTAAAAATGCACACTAAATCATCATCATCCTTGTCAAATTCCTAATGTAATCTCAGGAGGTGTACAGGATATAATGATACCACTACATGAAAAAGTTGCATCATTACTAACTTTCTATCAACAATTTTCCTCAAAATTACTCTGTTATCTGTCAAGACTGCAAATTATAAGATCTCTCTATATAATTATTCCAGTTTAGTGACCACATGTTTATTAAAGAAAACTGTTTTTAAAACTACACAATTACTAAAAAACAACACCTGACAAGTTTCGTTAGTCGTCACACTAACATCTTCAGGGGTAAAGAGAACTAAAAAGTTTAAAGCACAAACTACTAGAAATTATGAAAATCAGTTCATTTGTTGGTGTTGTGAACATCAAAGCAGTTCGTTAAAAAACCAAATAACAGATCTATACAACCGTTAATGCGTGTTAGCTGGAGACAATGCTATTCGTGTTCTGTGGTTCACATCCACTCTGTCTGAGGTCTGAAATTGGTAAATTTTTAATAAACGATGACCAAACTTTATTTAAAATCAAACCTTGGTTTTTGTTGCATTGCATAGGAATTTTAATCACATTTGCTGCCTCTTTGAATTTTCTTGTGAAACAATTCTTATCTATATAGAACATGTTTGTTCTATCCCAGAGTACATCATGACCAGTAGAGGTTATGTGAAATGCCAATCCCCGATTTATGTTCTCTCTTATTTTGTATGTCCTTTTGATGTTCGCTCATGCAGATTTCTCCCAATCTCCCCATCTGGCCCACACAGCAGATGCCACAGAAACAGTGATTATTATAAACCCCTGTTTTTTTCATTGGGTGATGTGGAGGTTTCGGAGGATGAAGAGATCTTGATATTGTTTCAAGTAGCAGGAAAGTCACTTTTATGTTGTATTTGTAGAGAAGTTTGGCTAATTTATCTGTTACATTCTTGATATAAGGAAGGGTAACTGTGTTCTTGAAATCTTATTTAAGTTTCTTGTAGGTGCTGTATTGAGCATTTTCCTAATTAACTTAGTATTGAAACCATTCAGTTGCAGGATCTGAGTTAAGTATCGTATTTCTTCTTTCTGTTTTTCTTCTGTACTGGGGATGTTGTATGCTTTATCCCTTAAGGTTTTTATTAGGCCTATTTTTTACTTGGGGTGGTGATGTGAAGTAGTATGCAGAAATCTTCCTGCGTGTGGTTTTCTATTGATAGAGAACAATAATCTGTTTTTTCTTTCATTTATTTCTATAAGGATATCCAGGAAAGGAAGTTTTTTTTATTTTCTTCTAGTTCCAGAGTGAATTTTATGTTAGGATGCAAGTTATTAAAACAGTCTTGAAATGTAGTCAGTTCTAGTGCTGTTCCTGGCCAATTGATGAAGATATTGTCCACACAACAGGGCAATTTTTTAGTTTTTTGTGCCAGTTTAGTAGTCTTATTTTCAAAATTTTCCATGTAGAGGCTTGTCAGAGCTGGTGAGAGGGGGGGGGGGGGTGAACCCATTGCTCGTCCTTTTTGTTCCCAGAGTTTGCCTTGGCAATGGGGAGATTGGGAGAAATCCGCATGAGCGAACATCAAAAGTATGTACAAAATAAGAGAGAACATAAATCGGGATTGGCATTTCACACAACCTCTACAGGTCATGATGTACTCTGGGATAGAACAAACATGTCCTATATAGATAAGAATTGTTTCACAAGAAAATTAAAAGAGGAAGCAAATATGATTAAAATTCCTACGCAATGCAACAAAAACCAAGGTTTGATTTTAAATCAAGTTTGGTCATCATTTATTAAAAAATTTACCAATTTCAGACCTCGGACAGAATGAGCGTGAACCACAGAACGCAATAATAAACAGCACTGCCTCTATCTAACACGCATTAACAGTTGTATAGATCTGTTATTCGTTTTTTTGATGTTCACAATACCAACAAACGAAATAATTTTCATAATTTCTAGTAGTTTGTGCTTTAAACTTTTAGTTCTCTTTACCCAAGAAGATGTTAGTCTGACGACTAACAAAACTTGTCGGGTGTTGTTTTTCAGTACGTGTTTAGTTTTAAAAAGTTTTTTTTAATAAACATGTGGTCACAAAACCAGAATGATTATATTGAACTTCTTAACCACAGAAACCTCTGCAGGAATATAAGATCTCTCTTTTTTGGGGAATTTTTACTGCATCAATCCATCTAGATCTTGGTCTTTTTCTGCCAACCTGGCAAAAAAACATTTCTTTTGTAACCTTTCATCTCACATTCTGTTTAAGTGATCATAATCATACAACATGAGACTGGCTCTACTAACACATTTATGATTGCTAACAATGTCAAGTTTCTTACTAATATCCTAAATTTTAATGCCATCTGTTCACTAAACTTTCACAGAACTTTCATATCAGAGGCCTCCAGACAATGATAAGTGTTTTATTTCTAAACCAGCTCTCAGACCCACAAGTTTAAATTGGTGTGAACACTGTCTTGTATACTAATTTGTTAATTTGGTGTTTTGGCTAATTTTTCTCTTATTCCATATAAATTTATTCAGCTGCCTTCCTACCAAACTGGTTTTATTAATTCTGTTGTGTATATTCATATTTAATCTGAAAACTTCACTAAAAGGTGTGCCTAAATAGATGAAATGTTTAACTTACTTGGTAAGTGCTCCATTCAGAATGCGGTTGATTTTGTAATGTTTCTGCCTATTTCTTTGTCTTGTTATTACTAATTTTCAGTTATTACTGATTTTCACACCAAATTTATCACAGCAGTTATTCAATTCAGACAGGGGATCCTGCAGACTTTTACAGGATTTATAACTTAATAAAGTGAAGAGCTGAGATTAGCATTTCCAATTTTGATATCAGGTTTAATACCACTTTCCTTCATAATTTAATCCAAGTAGATAATGAATATAGTAAAGATGTACACCCTTGTCTCACACTAACATCAAACCAAACCATCTTCCTATATCTCCTTCAATTCAAACTTCTAACTTACAACTCAAATATAGACTAAGCAATGCTTGATATAATGTTTCATTTACATCATATAACTGTAATATTATGAAAAGCTTTTCTCTTGGCATCTGCCTTTTCCAGATCTACTTATAGCTTAAACACAGTCATCATCATCATCGTCAAATTCCTGATATATACCCTCAAGGGGTGTACAGGATATGATAGTACTACATGAAAAATTATATCATTACTAACTTCCTATCTAAAATTTTCCTCCAAATCAGTCTGTTACCTGACAAGACTCCAACATTATCAGATCTTATATTTTTGTCTTCTAAGGCACTTTTTACTGTATCAACCCACCTACCTCTTGGCCTTGCTCTGCGACTTTCCTGCAAACCTGGCAGAGAACACTTGTTTGCTAATCTTTCCACTCCCATTCTGTTTAAGTGACCATACCACCTGAGATTAGCTCTGCTAACATATTCCTGAATGCTAACAATGTCAAGTTCCTTCCTAGTATCCTCGTTTTTAATATGATATTGTCATTGATGCCATCTGTTCATGCCCCTAATCTTTCTCAGAACTCTCATATCTGCGGTCTCTAGTCTTTGATCAAGTGTTTTACTTCTGACCCAGCTCTCAGATCAAAATGTTAAAATTGGCTTGAATACTGTCTCGTATACAGCTAATTTAGTGTTTTGGTTAATTTCTCTCTTATTCCATATAAATTTATTCAGTTGACTTTTTACCATACCAACTTTGTTGATTCTGTTGTCTATTTCCATATTTAATTACCATCTTCATTAAAAATCGTGCCTAAGTAGCTGAAATGTTTTACTTATTCTATAGGTTCTCCATTCACAACATAGTTAATATTTTCAATGTTTCTACTTATTTTCTTCGTCTTTGCCTTTCTAATGATGACCTTCATAAAGTATTTATTACAACAATTATTCAATTTGGTCAGGGATTCTTGCAGACTTGTAGCGGATTTATTTAGAAGTATAATATCTTCCGCAAAAAAAGCTGACATTATCACCTCCAATTTTGATATCAGGTTTAATACCACTTTTCTTCATAATGTGATCCATATAGATAATGAATAACAGAAGGGATAATGTACATCCTTGTCTGACACCAGATTTAACATTAAACCAACTTCCTGAATGCCCCATTAACACCATATATCTGTAGCATTTTGAATAGCTTCTCTCTTGGCACCTTGTGATATGCCTTTTACAGATCTACAAAACTTACATACAGATCTTTGTTATATTCCAATGATTTCTCAACTATCTGTCGTAAAGTGAAAATCTAATCCCAACAGCCTCAAATTCGACCTTTATTTGACCTGAATCCACAAATGAAATCAGTAAGGAAATAAAACTTCAGTTTTATTTCCCTTTTTTATATATGGGTACTATGAAAGCTCTACTCCAATCATCTGGAATTCGTACCTATGTCCAAGCCTTCTGAACTATGCAGTGCAGCCACTGTAAGACATTTATACCACCATACTTCAGCATTTCTGATCAAATATCATCTACTCCTGCTGCCTATCCACATTTCAGGCTTTTGATGGCTTTTTCTACTTCAAGTATGGATATGTATTCCTGCCTGCATGACTGGTCAGTGTTTTTTTACCACTGTGCTGTCATCACTGCTTGTTTCATTTAGCAATTTTTCGAATTACTAAAAGTAAAAAGATATACTTCAAGGAAAACTTTTTCTCCTGTTTTCATGTCACCTTTATTATCTCTAATTCCTTTTACATCACTCACTTCTCCATTTCTAAGCTTCTTCAACAACCTCTAGAATATACAGGGTGTCCCAAAATTCACGCAAGAAGTAATTTTGATAGAAAACACAGGTTTTTAATTAAAAATTGTAATTTCTTATTGATTCATAAAGTATACAGTATAGGGTTATGCATGGAATAGCATATCGAGCAAATGGCCTCCATGGCTTTGCTGGCACATATGCACTCTTTTGTCGAAATTTTCCATGACTGTTTTGCATAAATGTTGCTGAATTTCATTGATACAGTGCTCAATTTCCTCCTTCAAGGCGTGGGTGGTCGTGGGCTTGTTGGCATAAACCTTAGAATTCAAAAAACCCCAAAGAAAAAAGTCCAACAGCGTTAAGTCACATCATCTGGGTGGCCAATTCTGATCACCAAAACGGGAAATTACACGACCAGGAAATGACTCATGCATTAATTGAATTGTTTCTCGGGATGTATGGCACGTGGCACCGTCTTGTTGAAACCACATGTTGCCCATATCCATATCTTGCAATTTAGGCATAAAAACTGGATTATCATGTCGCGATAGCAAGCACAATTAACTGTTATTGCCTTAACAGCCGCATTTTTGAAGAAGAATGGACCGATGATGCCTCCATCCCAAAATCCGCACCAAACAGTGACACGTTGTGGATGCATTTGTTTCTCAACAATCACTCATGGATTTTCTGAACTCCAAATGCCACAATTTTGTCAATTAACGAAGCCATCAAGATAAAAATGAGCCTCATTGCCGAAGATGATTTTGTTCGAAAAATAAGCATCCACTTGTTGTTGTTCCATAATCCATTCAACGAACTCTCTTCGCTGTGTGTGGTCAATAGGCTTCAGTTCTTGAGTCAATCGAACTTTGTAAGCATAAAGATGCAAATCTTTCGTGAGAATACGCTGCATAGAGCTTCTCGAAATGCCTAATTCAAGACCACGGTGCCGAATTGATGTTTCTGGACTCTCGGTAACACTCTCACGAACTGCTTCGATGTTTTCTGTTGAACGACGCCCAGAGTGTATAAGATCACTAATTGATCCAGTTTCCTTGAATTTTTTAATTAATCTTTTCACAGTTGATGAAGTTGAATCACTATTCTGACCATATTTTGTATGAAAATTGCAAACTGTAGCTGCCAAACTTTCATTATTTTTAAAATATTGCTCAACAATGAAAATGCGTTGTTTTTTCGTGTAGCACTCCATTTTTAATAACCCTGAACTGTCAGCTGTCATGCTGTCTTTTTTTTCTCATTGGCAACACTTTACCGCACAAATAGCGCTAAATTTAAATCTTGTGTGAATTTTGGGACACCATTTATTGCCACATTCTTGATATTAATTTTCTATGTTCTTGCGAAATTCCTCCCATGACTTTTGTTTAGCCAGTTTTACACAGTGTTTAGCTTTCTTAAATTTGTCTTTGTATTCTCTAAGAGCACAAGCTGACTTATTTGCCAGGAACTTTTGATATGCTTTCTTCTTTTCCTTCACTGCCTCTTTAACTTGCTGTGTCCACCATGGAGTTCTGATTTTTCTATCCTTGCAGACAACTTCACCACATGCCTCTCTGGCTGAATAAATCAGGGTTTTCTTCAAGGTTTTCTTCATTGAATCTCCAAGGTTTGGTTCCTGTTCCCAAACTCTTTCGTTTTTTCTTCAATAATCTTTGTGTATTTTAGTCTACAGTTCACATCTGAGAGCTGCTCAACTTTTATTTGATTTAAAACTTTCTTACATGCTATTCTTTTCAATATGAAATTCAACTTTAACCTGCTCAAGATAAATAGTGATCACTTCCAATTTCAAATCCTCTGTACACTCTGGTGTCTTGCACCAGTGGAAAAACATCACTGTCAACAATAACATAATCAATGAGACTGTTCTTATTCCTTGCCTCTTCTCTCCATGTGAATTTGTGCACATTTTTATGCTGGAACATGATGTTAGTAATAACCAGTTTATGTCCTGAACAGAAATCCAACAAGTATTTGCCATTATTATTAGCTTTGCTCTTTTCTCCAAATTTTCCCAAAATATTTTTGTATGTCTGATAATCATTTCCTACTCTGCTATTTAGATCCCCAACAAGGACCAGCTTTTCCTTTTTCATTGTGTCACTTGCTTTCTCTAAAGCCTCAAAAAATTCCTCCACTTCTACCTTAGTAGAACCTTCTGTGGGACCATAGGCACAAATAAGTCTCATTGTCCAGTTCCCCATTCTCATATTTGCCCACATCACTCTACTTGATATTGCCTGCCATTCAAGAAGATTGGCCTCATATTTAGTGTTAAATACTATAGCAACTCCTTTTCTCTGATTGCTATTGCCTGAATATAACAGTTTGCATTTATTGGTTAGAAAGATCTTGCCACTTTTTGTCTTTTTTGTTTCAGTCATCCCTATTATGTCAATTTGGTACTTATCTAATTTCTCAGATAGCTCTATTTCTTTGCCATTCAGGCTTCTTAAGTGGATAGTACTGATCTTGAACTCTGGCGATGTTGAGTTGGGGTGTGTTTTAAGATACGTTCCAGTAGCTGACTTTTCGCTGTTTGCCCTGATTCTCTGGCAAAAACCACGGGGGCCCTGTTTAAGCAGGAGATGTCCCAGCCGGCATGAAATTCCATCACGTTGTACCATCATTTTACGTTGTGGTTTAAGTCAATAAGAATACAATTTGGTCATCTAAATCCCAAATTGTCAGCACATCCTCGTTCATTCAGTATCCAGGTAGATACCTAACAGGGTGCACCACGAGATGGTGTTGATTGGACATCAGGTCAGAAGCCCTGTGAGCTCTCTGCATTCTTTTAAAGGCTATGCAGAGATCTCTCGGTTATACAGCTTTGACCCTTAAGCACCTCTTTTCATATTTTCATATATTAGTGTATTAGAACTGCCTGGTTGGCCGAGTGGTTAGCATGCCTGCTCTCCAGCCAGAGGCTGTGGGTTCAAATCCCGCCATGGGCATGGATGTTTGTGATTGTCCTACAAACTTTGTGTGGAAAGGGAATCTGCAACCCTACCACTTATTCTAGAAGAAGACATCATTGCCAAAACCATGTGAGGTATGGCAGTGACTATATGGCATCTATGGACGTCAAATGCAAAAAAAAAAAAAAAGAACTTTTAAAACATTAGTTAATAAAAAAAAATAGATCAACAAGGCAATAATGAAATTTTCTCAACACATGAATCCAGCCATGGGCATGGATGTTTGTGATTGTCCTACAAACTTTGTGTGGAAAGGGAATCTGTAACCCTACCACTTATTCTAGAAGACATCATTGCCAAAACCATGTGAGGTATGGCAGTGACCATATGGCATCTATGGACGTCAAATGTGAAAAAAAAAAAAAAAAAGAACTTTTAAAACATTAGTTAATAAAAAAAAATAGATCAACAAGGTAATAATGAAATTTTCTCAACATATGAAGTGTAATTATTGCAGATTTTCTGTTAAATTAGTTTCACATACAGCTGATTTTCAAAACAATGCTTTACTTAAAAAAAAAAAAAAAAGCAGAAAGAAAAGAAAATGAACAGTGAACATTAGTATCAAATGTATTTAATGGATACAAGTGGTAATGGAAATACTGTAAATAAAGTAAAATTAAATAAATGTAAATAAAGTAAAATTAAATAAATAGAAATAACTAAAAAAGTCACAAATTATAAATAGTCCAACTAAAATTGAAAATGCATTAATTTCTACTATTGATTAACATAAACTTTTACCTGGAATCATATCTCCTTTAGTAAGATGGTCGTATAGTTTAGTCTTTTTTTCTAAAGCTTCTCTAATGGGGAAAAAAAAATCATTTGCTAAGATTTAGAAGATGCAGAGCTATTCAAATTATCTATACTTAAAAGCAATGGAATGTTTTTCCTGGAACATTTATGGCAAAATTTTCTTCACTGTTATCCAAATGTTATCTCATGCACACAAAACATTTGAGGAGGACTAATTGATAAACTGATCTCTTAACAGAAAGTTTACCTATTAAACATCTCAGAGCAACTAAGATTAGTATGACAACAATTTAAAAATTTATAACAAACTGGGTATCCAGTCTTCTATAGTGGATGGATTCCTCTTTCCATGGACATTCATGGACTAATGCAGAAACACTCTAGGGCTCTTGTTTTATCACCTAACCTCTTCTTCACACATAAATGATCTCTCACTGACCTATAACCCTATTCACAGTTTCGTTATTAGCACATTGCATTACTCTTATTCATTTGACAAACATTGCAGTTCCCAAACATCTTAAACTTCAAGAATATAATTTCTTGGCATATTAAATTGTTCACATGACAAACCATGCAGTTAGAGTAGCAGCCTTATGACATGGTGCATTGTCTTGATGAAAGAGACAATGGTCAGTTCTATAGAAACACCACAAAGTAGGAAGCATTGCATTGTCCAGAATATTCAGATACCTCTCAAAATTCAATGTTTGTGACACAATAAAAAGAGGTCCGAGGCAAACAAGGAAACAGAAGGCTATACGATCGCATCACCACTGCCTAATTTTATGGTTGGGATTATACACTCTTGTAAGAGACACTCATTGGGCATCTGCCACACCCATACCCATCCATTTGCTAGGTAGAGGATGATTCATCGCTCCATAACACACCTGCTTTCCAAGCTTCCGTGTCCCATTGTATATGCTGCATGTTGGTCGGATAATCTGGAGCTAGTATATATTGCAGTCCTATCATAGAAACCCATGTTGTGAACCTTGGTTCCAAATGTTTTTGTGAAGATTTGTGTTGCAGTCGATGCCTGGAACTCCGCATTCAACGTGTCAGCTGAAAAATGACAGTTTTTACATATTATCCTTTGGAGCACTCTACAGTCACATTCAGTAAGTGTGGTGGGTCATCCACTGTGGGTGGCACTTGCATCTGACTTCCTGTGCTTCCATCTCAGTATGGTATCACTAATTGTTGACCTGGAATGGTCCAATTTGTCAACAATATGTTGAACAAATAGGCCTGCAACATGTCATCCAATCACAACACCTTTTTCAAACTCCATCAGTTCCCTTCTCACAGACATTTCATTCAGACACAATTGCACTGACTTGGGAGCATCATATTCCTACAATTTACACCAGCTAAAAACATGTGACTAATTACATGGCATGATGCACCTTATTAGATGAACAAATTACATGAGCTTTTCACAAAGAATTAGTTTATACAAACACATTTCACCTAACTTTATATTTCTAAAACTTACTCTATAAACTTTATTTTATCCACTTACTTTATTCAAATAGCAGAGGAAAGAAAAAAAACAAAAACGTCAGAGAAACAAAGAAAGGGTTAGACAACTGATTGCAGATTTCTAAAGACAGGCTACGAAAGATAAGGAAAAGCATCTAAGCAAAAGATGCAAGAAAATTGAAGAAAGCAATATTATGGGTAGAAGAGATCTGTTTAGAAGGAGGGGAAAAAAATGATGTTTCAGAGAAGTTTAGCTCTGGATTAGCAGTTGTAAAAAGTAATTTGGGTAAATATCTTATGTAAGAAAAAACAGTGAAAAATATGGAAAGAGTATGTAGAGGATTTGTACAAAAAAGATGATAATATTGAAGGAAAATTTGAAAGGAGAGAATTTGTTGAAGAACCGTTCATAATAAAGTGAAGTGATATCAGCAATTTAAAAACTGCCAAAGGAAAAACTCCTGTAGCTGATGATGTGTGTGTGTCAGTGGAATTATTGAGAGCAGTTAGGGATGAAGTAGTGAATAAATTGACTGAAATTTGTCAAGAGGTATGGAAGAAAATATACTGGCCTAAAGATTGGAAAATATTAGTATTCATCTCAATTCCAAAAAAATCAAATCCCAGAAATTGTGAGAATTAGAGAACCATCGGTTTAATTTCACATGCAAGTAAAGTTATGCTGAAAGTGAATTTGGTCTTGACCTCTTTAGGAGAGGTCAAGACCAAATAGCAAGCATAAGATGGATTACAGAAAGAACAAGAAGATTTCAGAAGGAAGTATTCATCTGTTTTATTGATTATAAGAAAGCTTGATTGATTGAGTGGATCGTGACAGACTGTGCATTGTAATGAGATCAATGGAAATACCCGAACATCTAATTCTCTTGATAAGAGAGCTGTATGACAACCAATAAGCTTCAGTAAGAAGTCAGTGTTCAAGTGGAAAAAGAAATGCAGCAGGGATGTATTACTGCCACCCTAACATTTTTAATATTTATAGTGAATATGTTATGAGAATGGCTAATTTAGGCAAAGATCCAACTGGAATTAAGATGGGTGGCAGAAAAATAAATAATTTAAGAGATGCAGATGACAACCCTCATAGCAGAAACAAAGGAAGATCTGGAGCGGTTGATCTATTGGTTAAGATGGAAAGCAACAAAGCTTAAAATGCTTATTTTAAACAACAGCAAAACAAAAGTGATGACTTCTGGCAATTTAAACGAATTTATAATAAATGAGATAAAACAGAAATCATTGAAATTTATGATTTACCAGGGTCCAGAATCAGAAATGATGGTAAATGAAGATGAAATTAAAAAAAGAACAGTTATGGAAAAGAGGTAGGCCACAAAAGAGTTGGATGGACAGTTAAAAGAATTTACCAACTTGAACTTACAATTGCTGAAAGAAAGGACAAGAGGCTGAGTGGGATGGAGAGCCTTTTATCACTTTGAGTGCTGCTAAACTTTGGTTTGGTACCAATGAACTACAAATCAATCAATTTGTGATATAAAGAGTAATATAGATGATATTCATCAACTTACAGTCCAGACCAGATATCTTTTTCTTGACAGAAACCCAAACTGAAGTTACATCTACTACTGTCCACCTTCAATACTCAATTTGCACACTTCACAATTCCTTTCAACACAAAGGTGGCACCTGTGTCTTTGTGAGAGCCAACACTGCTTGCCAGAGAATGCTAATTTAGAATCCCCTGCTTTTGATCACCTCTGGCTCAAGGTTTCTTTTCCCAATTTAGTAACATTCATTTGCTGCATTTACCAGTCTTCCAACTCCAATAACCACTCCAACCTCTCTGTGAAGCTCAACCTTTACAATCAAGCAATCCAAATAGGGAAGTCATATTCCAAGGTTAACTTAATGTCCATAATTCAAACTGTCTCCCTTTTTCAACACTTTTTCAATACTGACTATGCTGGACAAGGTTCAGTAACCTTTGCTATAAGCAATGACATAATGCAAATTGTGCATTACCTATCCAAACTCCTGATAATCTTCTTCACTCTCCCCATACTCTTGATCTCTTTTTTAATCAGGTCTTCTCCCAGATACACTGCAGAAGTCATCACTGCTCTCCGTAACTCAAACCACAATACTGTGCAAGTCTTCTCTCTCTCTCTCACAGAACACCACTTCCTCCCAAAATTCTGGCTTTGGGAACAGTGCATTGTAAATTAAAAGATCAGGCGGCACTTTGTTGTCATATAATCAAAACACATTTATTTACAGTAAAACAATAATACATTAATTAAATGATAGGGAGGTTGCTCCCTCTGCCTATCCGTTAGACCTTTAGCGTAATAAAACAAAATGACCTCCAGAATTCCTCCTTTCCATAGTTGACTACGTTTCTACTTCTCCAATCCAAATATCTGCTCTGAGCGAGTCACAGAAATTATCCTCACCAACATCCTTGCCTTCTTTCTCCATTCAGATCAAAATTCTTGTTTACTTTCCAGGCCCTTGTAAAATTCGATGTAGCTTAAGATTTTTACAAGCGCTTTACATTGACTTTTACAGAGGTCACATCTGAAAAAAGAGTGTTGAAAAAAAATAACAGTGTATAAAAGAATGTAAATAATCCTAAGGGAAACATAGCCTGCCCAAAATTGTAGTAACCAAAAAAAGTTAACGTTAGTAACAAAGGAAAATGCTGTGTCACTAGACACTATATATCTTTGTTTTAACTAAGTGCTTTGAAAACCTTTGTTTACGTGCTCTGTATATGCCAACCGTCAAGGTCGTTCTTAAAAGGGGTAGGCACGGATCACACGAAGTTCCGGTGTCCAACTAATCGAATTTTGTGGTACACCAGGAGAAGAAAGAATGGGTCGGCCTAAACAGAAGATCAAGGAGTCACGCCGAATTCTTCGGGGGTTTCAACCCTTCATGCAAGGTCACGGAGAACGTGAAATAAAAAGGGACTGAGGAGAACATCGATATCGGCAGTCAGAAAAAAGTGGACACAACTATACAGCTATACGATCAACCTGAGGCTGTTTTCGATCTTGGATTTGGCTGTGGAAGATTACCGGAAGCTAATAATCGAGTAGCAGACTTCAGCACCCAGAGGAGAATGCATTGCCTTCTGAACGAGACCGCATAAGTTCCGCATGCTAGAACCCTCATCAGAAGCCCAAGAGTGCTGGAGATCAGCATTCCGAAGCCCCGCCAACAATCCTTGATGAGGCACAGGTGAAGAAAGACACTGCAGAAAGAAATTTAAGACCCCAGATGGAAGAAAAGTCTAGGACTCCAGTGAAAAATCCTTGGATGAGTGCGTGACCCAGGAGACAGAGCATATGTGAGTTCATTCCAATTTTTTTCCATGTTTCTTTTATGTAATATAGGAGAATTAATTTAGAAGGACTGTTAAGATATAAGGTATTTGCAGTGTCTATAAGAGAGTCCTTTGATTTGTTATTAATTGGCGTACAATTTGTGAGATAACTTGGCATAGCTAGCTAATCTCTTTGTGAGCAAACTAGAGTATCAATAATTTGATTTAATAAGCAGAGAAGTAAATGAGTAATTGTACTGTAAAGTTATTTAGTATTGAAAAGGAAAGTTTTGTTTTATTACGCTAAAGGTCTAACGGATAGGTAGAGGGTGCAACCTCCCTATCGTTTAATTAATGTATTATTGTTTTACTGTAAATAAATGCGTTTTGATTATATGACAACAAAGTGCTGCCTGATCTTTTAATTTACAATGCACTGTTCCCAAATAAAAGAGGATCTGTGAGCAGGAAGCAAATAAGGCATTAAAAGCATAGTTTAAGTACGTGAGAACCACAACTGTTCATGTTAGCTATATTGAAGGAATGTATGTAGAAAGTGAGAGAGAAAGATCTACTGGCCATAATACTGAGTTGTATGCCAAGCAACAATACTGGTGGCGGAGTCGAAACAAAAAATACATTTTCCAGTATTCATAGGTATACGACAAGTAATGCAAAAGGTGGATAAACTTTATGAAGGAGTAAATCACTAAAGGGAGACATAAGATAGAAACAGTAGTAATAATAGAGAACAATCAAGAGTTCACAATGGCGCAGCAGCATTAATACCCCAAGTAGTCAATACCCCCCCCTTCCCCCGTTAACAACCTGACTCTACAGAAAGTGTAACAAAGTAGTTGAAAAAAAAATTCAGCTCACCGCACGTGATTTGCTGGGCTTGTACTCAGCCTATGCCAAAGCTTAACACACACACACGGCCTTTGTGTTTTTGTATTCAGTTTTTAATAATGATTAACAGGCTAAGTTATTCCATAAAGAATTTAAATTAGAACACGAGTGTAGCCACATGAATAATGGTATCAAAGGTTTAAGAAGTGTCATTTCCATCTATAAAGTGTGTGGTGAAAATAATCAGTCCATAAACAATGGAGCTACCAAGAATATGAACAAATTAGCTATGCTTGTAGCTGATAAGCCTCAGTCTAGACCAAGTGTATATGTTGATGAAATAGCATTATACTGGTGATACACACTAAGTTATTATTAACAGTAGAGGCACTCAAACACAGTAGTAAACACAGATGTAAACTGAAACATAGATGTCAACTACTGATGATAAGAAATACCCAAGGGTCTTGAAATGCATTAAAATTTACCCATAATATATCGTGCAAATAAAAATGACTGAATTACTTCCACAATTATGATGGAATGGTTTAAAAAATTTTTTTTGTACCTTAAGTCCAAGCATACTGTGCATCTGTAGGCCTACTGGAAGATTGCAAAATTTTCCTTATTCTAGACCACTGTTCAAGCTCATCACAGAACTAAACTCCTTTGGTTTGGATAAGGGATGTACAGTTTGGTGGTAAATGCATGGTGTAAGAAATATGTTCATACTATGCATTTACCACCAAACTGTACATCCCTTATTCAAACCAAAGACCAAGAGATATTACTATAAAGACTAAGTACTGCTCACTTTTCATGAAGTGTTTGTTAAGATATTGTAAATGCTGGCAAGCCTGTAGAGACAATTATTAAAATATTTAACATGAAATAAGTTCTCTGGTTCATTTCTGCTGCCTGGGATCAGATAAAAGCATCGATACCAAGGAAAGGCTGGCAATGATTCAGGATTCAACATGTCAAAGGAAAAATAAGTTCCTGAGCTGGTTGAGTCAGGACCTCTTGCCAAGTAGGCTTAATGAAGAAAAGTTGGCCGAGTGGATTAACACTGAAAAAAAAAAAACGCATGTTGTTCATCAATCAAGTGATTCTGAAATTATATTGTTTTAAGTTCTGATTAAAAACAATGTAAGTGATGAAGATAACACAGATGCAGATAAAAGACTTACTATTGACAAGCTAGATGAGTTAACAGGTGAATTAATCAAAGAGATTGAGAATGCACTTTTGTGACAGAAACAGCTAATGAATTTTCATCTGATGTAAGAAAAATTACATAGGAAAAGATCAAACACATCAAACAACTTTGCCTGAATGAAATGTTTAAAAATACAGCCAAGAAGAATGTGTGTGTCAGAGACATAAGCTTACAGCAGATAATTCTGTTGCTTTGCATCATGTGACAGGGATGTTTTCCACTGCAATATCACAGATCAATGATAAATCAGTTAGCTATGACAGTAATCCTGAAAGCACTCAACTTCCAGACTTTTGTGATTAGCTCTAAAAGTCCAGTAAAGTGCAAATTTTGTACTTTGAGAACTGTAGTGTTGCAACAATCTCTAAGTACAGCAATTAATAAACCTATTTTCATTTATGCTGTACTTTGTTGATAAACCTGTATAATTTCTACCTGTACTAATGCATGTATTTCATTAAATCATATCACTCACATTTAATTTACAATTAGTACTTTTTTAATTAACAGTACTATTACATTGGTACTAATAAACTTGTACTGCATCATTTGTACTAATGTATTTCATTTAATCACTTAATTCACATTTTATATTTAAGGTTTCTAGCAGCCCATGGTATTTTAGAGATGTGGGAAGGCTATAATTAGTGGGCCAGAGATGTGCTGATGAATTATTATTATGCGATTATGCCACCTGAACAAACAACACAAATGTATCCAATTCACCACTGAAATTGAAAACAACAACTCTCTTCCTTTTTTTAGACACACTTGTCACACATCTTCCCTCAGGCTGTCTCTCCTTCTCGGTCTACTGCAAACCTACATACACAGGCCAGTACATACACAAAAATTCATATCACCACCCAACACAAAAACTAGGAGTAATATGCACCCTCAAACACAGAGCACTAACTATTTGCCCAAATGAACAAGCACTAAACCAAGAATTTGAAATTAATCATAAATTTGTAAAAAATGGCTATAATAAAAAAAAAAACAGTTCACAAGATCCTCCATAAAAATATCACTAAAAACAAAAAAGATTATAAGAATCCATAGCCATACCATATGTTAGAGACATTTCAGAAAAAATAGACAGAACACTACCAAGACTACCTTCAAACCCCTGACAAAATTAAGAAATTTAATCGGTTCTTCCAAAGATCCTCTTCCACACCTGGCCCACCCAGAGGTTTGCAAAATCCAATATACACTTAACCTACCCTACATAGGGGAAACAAGATGCACTATCCTAATCAGAAAAGACGACCACAAACGACACATTAAATACCTCCATTATGGAAAAACAGGCCTATCAGACCACGCACTCCAAACATACCATAGAATTGACTGGAAGGGCACCAAGTTCCTACACCACACCAAAACGCTCAAACACAATCCAAACATGAACAAAAATTAACAGACTAATCATTCCATGAATGTGGAGGACCCATCTGCAACCTTTATAGCAACCGGAACAAGCCCAGAAGGAAATCTCAATATGAGAGGACTTTAGAAATGTTTAATATAGTTCTGTTTTTAATTGATTTTTATATCTACTTTTTTTTTTAAACTTTATTTTTTATGATTATTATTTTTTTTAATATCATTAATTTTTTCTTTTCCCACTAGAGGTCAGGCTAGATAAAAGATTAATAAGCAGCTTAGATTCATTTTAGGTTTATAAAGTGCAATAGCATGTAGCTTGGTTCTTATACATATGTATTTTTCTGATGATGCCCTCAATACTCTGTATTGAGGGCATCATCAGGTCGAAATGTCGAATGTTACTTTACTAATAAGTAAAGAAATTGTTTTAACACGTGTGTTGTGTATCGCTAAACATTTCAACTATAGCTTCTGCAGCACCAAAAAACTTGGTGTATTTTTTCACATAGGACACTACTACACACTTTCACAGATGCTAACGCTATACAAATCCCAGATGTGCTCAACTGAGAAATACTGCTCCCATATTTGGGATGGTACACCAAAATCCTTTCTAAGATTGCTCAATTTCTATCCAGAAGAGGTCAATCCAGCTGATTAATGATTGCTCTCTCACATATCCACTTTAATCTCTCTCTCTCTCTCTCTCTAACACATTTAGCTTCTGCCTTGTGCTGCTTCTATAGATACTTCCATGGACTATGTGCTGCTGTCCAACTTGAAGCTAAGTGAAAAAAATTCACTGCTTCCTCTTACATTCCACCTACTTCTATTCTTTGGAACAGTCTCCCCTACTCTGCCTTCCCGAAAGAATACAAATTTCAGCTGTTCAAACCAAATGTGAACAGATTCCTCCTTTCTTCTTGCCCACACACAGCATTAATGTGCTTAGCGCACCTATGGCCTTTCATGTGTGGATCAGATCTAGATAAAAAGTTTCATCTCCATTCATAGAAAAATGAAAAAACTTAGAAACAACTTAATTCAAATTGCCACTTTTATACATGTACAAGGGTGGTCTGAAAAGTTCTCGGCCTAACAATGAAAATACGAATTTATAATTTCAAAATTATTTTTATTTTTTAACATAATCTACCTTAAGACTAATACTTTTATTCCAGCAATGCTCCAGCAGCATTATCCGGTCCCTGTAGTGGTTCTCAGTAAGATCTGCAAAATACCCCTCTACAGCTGCAATCACTCTTGATTTGAAGAAAAACGCTGACCAGCAAGGAAGAGTTTTAGTTTTGGGAAGAGATAGAAGTCAGAGGGAGCCAAATAGGGAGAATAGGGTGGATGTTCCAACAACTCATAATGTAGATCCCTTAATTTTCCCATTGCCAAAACATCTTTGTGGGCAGCGCATTGTCCTGATGAAAGATGTTTTTTTCTTATGCAACACGGGTCTTTTCTCACCAATATTTTCATCTAGTCTGGTTAAAAGATTGGAATGATATTCCCCGGTGATTGTTTTACCCTTTTCAAGATAATTAATAAACAAAATGCCTTAAGCATCCCAAAACATCGATGCCATGACCTTTCCTGCTGATGGAACCGACTTTGTCTTCTTTGGTGCTGAACAACCGGCTTCTGACCACTGTTTTGACTGCTGTTTGGATTCTGGTGTGTAATGGTGAATCCAAGTCTCATCCATAGTAATAAATCAATGCACAAAATCAGTTTTATTCTTGTTAAAAGGCTCTAAGAGAGATTTTCATGCGAGTGCGTTTTTGATCTGCTGTGAGCAAGCACGGCACCCATCTTGCACAAAGATTTTTCATATGCAATTCTTCACGCAAAATTTATCCTACATGTTCTTTTGAAATGCCTATAGTCTCAGCAATTTCACGCACTCTGACTTGCTGGCCATCCAGTACCATATTGTGCACTTGATCAATGATTTCTGGTGTTGTTACACTTTTTTTTGAACGTCCTTCACATGGATCATCTTCAAGGCTAGTATGGCCATGTTTAAACTCAGCAGCCCATTTCTTAATTGTTGAAAACAAAGAAGAAGAGTGCCCATAAACTTATATGAACTTTGAATGAATTTCTTTTAGCATTAAACCTTCTTTTACCAAAGAATTTTATAACCGCACGATACTCAAATTTTATCCATTTCAAGGGATACAGACAACACTTTTGCTTCAGACAGCTATATAAAACAAACTACTTGATAGAATTACTTACTTGCAATTTCACATGGATGCTTATGACAGATGTACCAATTTATAAAAAAAAAAACTCTCTTTCTGATAGTGTTGCCATCTATGGTTGAGGCTGAGAACTTTTCAGACCATCCCCGTATATTCTTAAGCTCTGTATTTCTATATCCATTCATAAAACACTGTTTCTTGACAATGTCAAATTATCGTATGGATGTGTGTGTAGGGAGGATAATCCAAGTGAAATTATCCTGATGCTGAAGCAGTATAATTTTGGATTTTGGTGATAGCAAGTTATTTTTTCTCCTTATCCTTTTGATAGAAGAAGTATGGCAACCATTTTTATTTAGCATACCCATAAAATGTTCACAATTCTGCAGAGTTTTTAAAGTAATCACAACTTAATTGAAGATTGTCTAATTTATGGTTTTTTTTTTTTTTCCTGCCATTTTAATAAGCAAGGTGTGGCAGGTTCCTCCTTTAGGTGTGTTCTGAGTGATTTTTTCTCTATTTTGTACTGTACCCTGCAGGCCCACTGCTGAATCCACAAGTCTGATTTTTTTTGTGTGTGTTTCATGTACCTAGTCTAGCCATAAATAATGTTACAATGAACAGCACATAAACCTTTAATCTATCAGTAAATAATTTACAGCTTTCAGCACAAAAACCACATGTATAACGTGCATATAGCAGCACTCAATGTTCAAAATTTCCCCTTTTGCCTTAGATGGTAACACACACACACACACACACACACACACACACAACATCCAACAGAAATGCTGCCGTTGCTCACTCCAAATCCACCTTCAGGCTTTGGAATGCTGGGGAATCTTCCACCTCCAACCACTGTTGTGTGGTCCTCACCTTGTGTGCAGGGGCTGTCCTATTGAAAAGTCTACTGCTACTATGAAAAAAAGGGGTTGTTCAGGACTATACCACAGGTTTCAGCATGGTGTCTTGATACACTTTGGCAGAGATTATTATTATTAACATCCGACCTCCACTGAGTCAGAGACTCATTGTGGGAGGTACACGCTATTGCACACATTGCTCATCCAACTGAAATAATGATTCAATGATTAAAATGATTCAATGAATTAAAATGATTCAATATGTCTACATTCACAACATACTCAGGGAATGCATTCCACTGACCAATCACTCCCCATACAAAGAACCTGCTCCTCACTCCTCTGCTCACACCCTCAAAAAATAAATCTGTACTTGCAAAGTTTTGACCCCCTTTCCCCCCCCAAAAATGCAACTTGAATACTCCCTGATACATTATCCCCCCCCCCCCCAACCAAACCATCATTGATGTGGGGTGATGACCTCTCTGAATCCTTGGTGCTGTGCAACCATCTAGAGCATATACTCAATTGTTTTGTTGGTTAAATGACTCTTCAATGGTTAAAATCTCATCTATGAAGAGGATATCTCTGTGTCTGTTTGTCATGTACTGCCAGAGAAGTGCCTTTGATTTTATCACCCTCTGTCAGATAAGTTGGGGTGTTAGGAAATGTCCAGTAGAATGACAATAGGCTCTCACCCCCCCCCCAGTCATCAGTTACTATAGTGACATCATTCTCTGTGAAATGTTCATCTCTTGTGACATCAATTTTTGCATTCTCACAGAATTATGGTGGAGGAATGCCTTCACAATCCTCACAGGCTGTTGTGTCCTAAAGCAGCATGGTCAACCTGTTCTTTGGCAGTCAGATATGTCTTCTGTATCGGTATAACAATTAATAGTCCAATACACAAACATCCTACTCATCGCGAGTGCTTTTTAGCCTGTTGAAAATAACAGCTGGCTGCATCGCAACCTTGTGAAGTACTATTATGTAAATCTAGGAGGTTTTCATAATCTCTCCACTGCATGTTAACCTGTACACAGTGCAGGGTGCATGTGTGTGTGCGCGCGCGCCGAAGTTCAAACAGTATTTATGGCAAGACTGTGATACATGTGGTGGGACACACACACACAAAATCACCTAAACCAATTTTTTTTTCTTTAAATGAAAAACTTGCCTCAAGCTTTGCCAAAAAAATTAAAAATGACAGATTTTGAGGCCTAAAATGGCTACGAGTAGGGAAACCAAATAAAAATTTGAAAATGTTATGAGATATAACATTTTTAAATTCATTTGAAAATGTTATATCTCATAACATTTTCAAATATTATCATAAATATCATAAATATTTTAAAAATATTTTCTCTTGATAGATGCTATAAAGCAAAACTGATCCATTTTGTTATTCTCATCTCTTTAGCATAGACAGTCTTTTGAAAATGAAGAAAACTACAATTTTGTTGCATCTTTTAGCTTATTTAGCACTCCACTTATCAACTGAAAAAGTGGAATAAAAAAATTTTAAAAAATGCATTTTTTAAAATTAGGTTTAAAAAACATAAGATTAGGTTTCCTCCTTCCCTCAAAACAACCTCATAAAAATCGCAAATCTACCCGACCATTGAATACTACTCTTACATCTGGGATGATGCCCTTAAGAGTTCCATAAAAATACTGGATTCTATACAGAAAATGGCAGTGTGATTGATGATCCCCTCTCTCACTAATACACTCCACTTACTTTCACACAGGCATTCAAGTTTCTGCAGCTTGTATAAATACTTGTATAGTCACTGATCATCAGAATTGTTCATCAATAATTCCCCCAGTCTGTCAAATCCATACAAATGCATGAAGCAGCCAATCAACACCCTCTTGTAGCTCAATACCAAACTCACAACACAAATTTCTCCTCCTCATCATTCATCCCTTCCACTGCTGTCTTTTGGAACAGTCTCCTACCACATCCACAGCTTTTCAAGTTGAATGTGAACAAATTCCTTATTACCCATCCATTGTATTTGTGTATTATAGGTTGACCCAACTCTCGTGGTTGGGTTCTCCATAAAAATCTTAGGCATGTGTAATATAATTTTACTGCTAGGGTTTGTAAAGAAGAAGTGCACTATAGTTTGAAGTGCTGATAATTTTTTTTTCTATTGTATCTAATTTTATTTATCTAAGAAATAAAAATAACTGCTACTCACTACTTTTTTTCTTTTTTAAACATACCGCAAATGGATCAGTGTGGATTCTGCATATATGCAGTGAAATGACTGTCTTCATCTTGCTTCGCAAAGTGGTTTTCTGAAAAGTTCCTTAAAATGATGCACTTATAAGAAATGATATCATTTTTGTTTTTAAAAATTATCAAAAATGCTGGACCAAATTTAAAAATTTGGTCCAGCATTTTTGGGCTTTGTTCGGTTTTTAATTTTTTGCAAATATCAATGCAATTTTTTTTCACACAAGGCTTGTCTACCCTATGTAAGATAAACCACACAAGCATGGTATCATGTAGATTCCCATGTGTTTGTAGAAGGGAGAGCTTCTAAGGACATTAGAAGATCTGAGAAGGATGTAAATGTTTTGAATAAGTTTGAAAATCACTATGATTTGAGATGAGAAAGAAGAAATATGTTGGAGACAATGAGCACAAAAGAAATGAAAGATCTATTAGGTCCACAATACTTTAACTACCAGCTATACAGTATACCAGGATATATCTACCATGCTTTATTCAGAAGTAAACATTTACATTACACTCCTCAAAAGAAGAGTTTGTAACAGTTATTCATTCACATGGATCTTTTAACAGAAACCAAGAACTTAGATTAAATGACACCTGGAAATCTCTCATTAGGTATTTCAACACAGATTTTAATTTTTCCAATAATTATCTCCATTCTTTTCCAGAATATAGAAAAGAATGGAGATTTTAATGAACCCTGAAGAATCTAATTATTTGTGAGCAAAACTAGTTGGTACACATTCTAAAATTTAATGACTAAAAAAAAAATCCTTTTTATTCTCATTGTTTTTAGTCATAAAATATTTAATTCAAATATTAAGAGGTTTTAGTATACTTATTTAAGCACCTCCATAGCACAATTGGAAGAATTGATGGTATGTTGCATCCTTTGGTTGGAAAAGGCTAAAGTTTGATTCTCGTCGTGACAAGAGGAATCTCTATATGGGTTTTTTCAATTGAAGGTGAGTTAGTCGATCTCACATGGAGGAAGCAGGATTTTTTCCTCCTGGAAACTCAGGTTTTTCATCCCATGTATACAGGCAAATCAGCCATGAGAACACATGCAATTCACAGACAAAAAACTACTGTTGTTGTTGTTGGTGGTGGTGGTAGAATTAAGTGGCAAGTGAGACAGTCAGATGTGTGGGCAGAGTGGAGGGCCCTCCTGCAATGAGGTCCTTCGATTCCTTGGAGGTGTCACATAATAATAATTAATTATTATACTACATCTTAATACAAAGATAAAGACATATACCTTGATTTTTTGAGAACGTCTTCCTCTTCAGTTTTCAACACAAGATCTTTTTGTGCTCTTTCTGCAACTTGAGCATTACTTTTATCCCATACTGATATTTTCTTTGTAAATAGAAAATAAATAAATAAATACACACATTACAGGATGTAATAATATAACATACTGAAAAGTTTGTATGAAAATTTCTCAGTTTCGACCATAGATGGCAACACTATCGGCAAGATTTTTTTTTTTTCTAAGTGGGTACATCTGTCATAAGCATTCATGTGAAATTGATTGCTTTGTTTTATTTTAGTTTAATTAGTTTGTTTTATACAGCTGTCTGAAGCAAAAGTGTTACCTGTATCCCTTGAAAGGGGTAAAATTGAGTATTGTGTGGTTATAAAATTCTTTGGTAAAAGAAGGTTTAACGACAAAAGAAATTCATTTGAAGTTCATAAAAGTTAATGGGCACTCTTCTTCTTCTTTGTTTTCGACAAAGAAGAAGAGTGCCCATTAACTTTTTTTTAAGAAACGGGCTGCCGAGTTTAAACGTGACCATATCAGCCTTGAAGATGATCCACGTGAAGGACGTCCAAAAAGTGTAACGCCACCAGAAATCATTGATCAAGTGAACGATATGGTATCGGATGGCCGGCGAGTCAAAGTGTGTGAAATTGCTGAGATTATAGGCATTTCAAAAGAATGTGTAGGGTAAATTTTGTGTGAAGAATTGCATATAAAAAAGCTTTGTGCGAGATGGGTGCCTTGATTGCTCACAGCAGATCAAAAATGTACATCCATGAAAATCTCCAAACAGTAGAGTGTTTTAACAGGAATAAAATTAATTTTGTGCATCGATTTATTACTATGGATGAGACTTGAATTCACTGTTACACACCAGAATCCAAACAGCAGTCAAAATAGTGGACAGAAGGTGGTTATTCAGTGACAAAGAATACAAAGTCAGTTCCATCAGCAGGAAAGGTCACGGCATCAGGGTTTTGGGATGCTAAAGGCATTTTATTTATTAATTATCTTGAAAAGGGTAAAACAATAACCAGGGAATATTATTCTGATCTTTTAACCAGACCAGACGAAAAAATTCGTGAGAAAAGACCTGGTTTGCAGAAGAAAAAAATCAGCTTTTATCAGGACAATGCACCTGCCCACAAAAACGCTAGTTAGTGTTTCTCTTCAAATCAATAATGATTGCAGCTGTAGAGGGGTATTTTGCAGACCTTACCGACCACTACAGGGACTGGATAATGGCGCTGGAGCATCGTCGCTGGAATAAACGTATTAGTCTTAAGTAGGGTTCGTATACGTCCCATATTTTACGGGATTGTCCCTTATTATGAGTTTGTGTCCTGATGTCCCGATAAAACTCTTTGGGATGCAGAATTGTCCCGTAATTTGTGGATTTGTGTTTAACATTCCCATTCTTAAACATAAAACATGTAATTGCCAAGAAATCGATATTAGTTATTGATCATAAAATTGTCTTATCGATTGACAATACTGACATGTTGTGAGAATAGTGCAACTAGTGGACGTTGTAATAACTAAGCACGGCTTATTTGATATGACACAGATCTGTTATGAAACATAATTAGTTTTATTATTTTATATGCCTTTAAAATGCCAAAGAGAAAGTGTGCTCTCGCAGAAAATCTAAGGACTGGATACCCTTTTATTATACCTTTTATTGTAATTGTGATGGCAAAGTCGACAAGAAAGTGAAATGTACACAATGTAATGCAATATTCAGCATACAACACGGCGGTCGGTCAGACATCACGCAGCACATCGCTACGAAGAGACACAAATTAGCAGAAAATGCAAGTGTAAGTAATAAAGTGTCAGATTATTTTTCTAAAAAAACAATGGGTGAAATGGAAAGAAATCTTGCAGCTGATGAAGCTACATTTGCATATCATGTATGCATGCACAACCAGAGTTTCAGTTCGATGGACTGCACATCAAAAATAATCCGGAAACTATATGACAAAAAGTTCACTTGCGGTCAAAAGAAGACTCAAGCTATAACTGTGAGTGTATTAGCACCTTATGCAATGGCTGTTTTCAGAAACAAACTTGAGAAAGCTAATTATGTGTCAATAATGCTAGACAGTTCTAACCACGGTGCTTTGAAAATAGTTCCAGTTCAATACTTCATACCAGAAGAGGCCATCAAAACTATGGTTCCAGAGATTTTAGATTTACCATGTGAAACTGCAGACCAACTTACAGAATATGTATGGCAACTAGTGATAAAGTAGAATATTGAAAAAAAAGTTGTTGCCTTGTCAGCAGATAATACTAATACAAATTTTGGTGGAAATTCCAGAAGAGGAAAGAACAATGTTTTTCATAAATCGAAATCAAAATTGAATCGTACATTGATAGGAGTTGGTTATTCATCCCATATCATAAATAATGCTATACAATGTGCAGCTGATACATTGCCTATGGATGTTCCAGCTGTCATTGAAAAATTATATCAACATTTTTATATCTATACTGTTAGAGTGCATACACTCAAAGGTTTTTGTGACTTTTTAAATACTGAGTACAAGACAGTGTTAGGGCACTCAAAAACGCGATGGTTGCCTCTGTACCCTGCTCTCAAAAGGATGAATGAGATGTACGAAGTTCTCAAATCATATGTTCCTTCACTTGATAAACCACCATTGCTCCTAAAAAATTTCTTTAGTAATCCAGCTTCAGAGCTAATAGTCACATTTCTAGAATGCTGATCTGAAATGTTTCATGCAACAATTTGTGCAATTGAAGGTGAGAAAGTCACTCTTGCTGAAGCAAAATCCATTATTGAAAGCCTCTTAGAGAAACTTCAGCAGAGACGAGATAATGATTTTACAACAAGGAAAGAACAGTCCTTACCGATGGCATTAATTGAAGATGGACTCATCACTGAGAAGAATTATGGTAATTATAAAAACGAATTTTATATAACACCTATATAGAATACATCCAAGAATGGTCTTCTAACACTCTAACTTTTGAAAGTTTGTCTTGGATTTTATTGAAGAATCCAGAAGCCAGTCTCAGTTGGAAAAGTGTGCAGAAAAGTGTAGCAATTATTGAAGAGGTCTGCCCAAACACAAAAATCAATGAAACTGAACTGTTTGATGAGGTGATGATCTTGAAAAAAGCAATTACAGAGAAGAAAGAAATTAAAGCAAAATCTACAGGAGAAATTTCGTATGAATTATTCAACAGTGTTGGAGTAAATGAATTAATAAATTTGAAGAAGACTGTCGAGTTCTTCTGCTGCATTCCTGGCACAAATGCTAGTATTGAAAGACTATTTTCCCAGATGGATTCCTTATGGACAAATAAAAAGAATAGGTTATCTGTAGAAACTGTGAAAGCTATGCTCCTTGTTAAAGTGTTTTTCAATAAGGACTGTGTGGAATTTCATAACTTGGTAAACCATAATCATTCTTCACTTGAGAAAATACAGTCATCTGAGAAGTATATCACAGGCAAAGATCAATGATTTAGTATTGTTTGAAGTTCAATTTTAAGATTGCTATAATTAATTAAATTCTTTTCCCTTTGCTGATGTTCGTAAGTAAGAAAAGCAAAAAAATTTTTGTTGGTTTATTCAAACCGAAAGTGTCCCGTATTTTTTTTTCAAAAATATATGAACCCTAGTCTTAAGGGAGATTATATTGAAAAATAAAAAAAAATTGAAATTACAAATTCGTTTTTTCATTGTTAGTCTGAGAACTTTTCAGATCACCCTCATATATCATCAATAAAATACAAAATGAATGAACTAAAATTTCAGTAGGCATTGGCACTTTTTTTTTTTGGAGGACAATATGAGTTACAAAATGAAGACACAGTGACTGTATTGCTGTTCATATTACAATTTGATGGAATGAAGGCAGTACCAGGAATTAATTAAATGGTTTAATGACTCCAGTACTTCATCAATGAATCTCTGTTACAGTGATATCATTGGGATGTAACTTAACAATGGTAACATGTACACAAAACAATGACAACAAAAGGGAAACAGATCAGAAAGAGCTAAATGGAAAGATGTGCAACCTCTATAGATATCCCTAGCTGAATAGGATGTTGAAGAATCAGTTTCTCATATGTTACAGTTTCACTCAACTGTAACATATCTATGCTTTTTAAACTCAGTCTAAAAAGCATAGTAATCTTAAAAAAATCGTCATGCTGATCATCATGATCTACTATTACTGACAGAATAGTAGAGCATGATAGTAGATCCACTGGTGTAACCACAACCGTCTCTGCCTCAACTTTCCAAACTAAACTCTATATGCTTCCTTATGCCACAAGAATGGAACCTGCATTTGTGAATGACCTCAACACTGATCTACACTCTCCCACTCCAACCATTCAACCTTCCATATTATTTGTCTCTGCAGCTTAATTTGCTGCAGTTCTAACAGTGAAGCACCATCTTCAATAGGAACACAAGCATTCAGTTATTAAGAGATACTGAGGTATATTTTCTGTTAGCAATGTACACACTATTGAATGTCAGATAATCTTCTACACTTTCCCATCAAATATCACCTCTCTCTCCTTGGTACCTTAGGTCATAAACATCAGTTTTATTTTCTTCAAAACATCAATGACTCAAGCCACACTAAATCTCATGTCCTTGAGCATTACAATGGCATGACTGCATTTGCTCCTACTTTATAGGACTGATTACCATTTTGGTTCTTCTGATCCATATATCTACTCAAACTAAATAATTAAAATAATTCTTACTAGAATGAAAGTCATTTTCCCATGTCAGACTGCTATCTCAACCTTGGCTTTCCAACATGTGTGACAAGGTAGTAAAAAAAAAGATCAGCTAATGCCTTTTATTCCATTATAGGAATTAGGTGAGGCCATTTTAGCCCTATCTCATTTTTGGAGACTGAGTGGACTACTCAATCTCCACTGACAGCCAATCAGAAGCAGCTGGCCCAAGATTATCACTAATTATAGGTGGCATCCACCAAAGAGATGACTGACAAGTGTCACCATTTTGTGATCCCTAATCCTAACACAATAAGTTATTGTTTGTAATAGTGTGGATTCTATGGTTAATTTTCTTATGCTTACAGGACAAAAACCCCACTTGCCTGTACCAGAGATTGACTAACTCTTAAACCAGTTGAGGAAAGACTTCGAAAAAGTTCCTCTTGGTGCCGACTAGAATTGTGCCTAGGCCTTTGAGTGGCCTAGCACTGAGGAAGCAAATATCACTTCCACTGAGCCACACAGGCCTATATAAATACACACTCATGTTCATAAGAACTGCATTTTTATTGTTTTATCATTAGATATTTCATTGTGTAAAAACTCTATGTAGCTTGGAAATACAATAGCGCTTTACATCAATTTTTACATAGGTCAGATCCCAAGAGAACTGTAAATAACCTTGTCTGTTTCTATGTTTTTTATGCTAGATATTTTTGCAAGTAACCCTATGAGAATTAATTGTATTTACTCTAACTAAAGTTTCTAGAATGTCAAAAATAAAGGCAATACTTTGCCATTGGAACCTTGTTTAACAGCTATGTATAAAGAGCACAAGAAACTTGTTTACTATTAAGTGTATGTAAAAGTTGTTTACTTTGTATAATAGCTATGTATAAAGACCACAAGAAAGTTGTTTTCGATAAAGTATCTGTAAGAGGTGGTTGCAGGCTCTGAGCATAAACATCTTTGGAGTTTGTATCAAAGAGATCTGCTAGTTTCAGAAAAGTTTCCGCTGTTCGAAAAAACAAGGAAAAAGGTGCATGGATGAGAAGAAAGAATGGGCCGGCCTTATCAAAAGGATCAAGGAGAAATGCTGATTTTCTTCAGGGTTTATAACCCTTAGTGCAAGGTCCTGTTATCGCAAAATAAAAGGGGATGAGCCGAACATTGAGAGGAGAGGCAAGACCACAGTTACAGAGGAGAGGCATCAGAAGTTGGCAAAAGAGGCCCCAGTTACTAAAGAGGGAGGCAGTTGGAACCACAAGAGAGGACAGTCAGAACCAGAGCGGAGGTGAGCTGCAGACCATAGGCAGAGTCCGAACCAGAGGCAGTCGTTAGAAGTTACGGCGAACGAGCCAAGAGTGTCGGATGTCCTTTTTGCCGTGGGAAGTCAACAGGAGTCAAAGGCCACAGAACGATCTTCAAGCCTGTATGCTGAAACTTCTTGCCTGAGCTTTTTGAATACCAGAAAAATTGCAGTCCAAGGCCCGACAGTAATCCGACAAACCCCCTTGAAGCAAGACTCTCCAGATGAAAGCCAAGGCCTGAGGAAAGAAAAGGGCATAGAAACTTTAATGCAGAACCTTTCGAAGAATGTGACAAAGAGCCTCTGTAAGTTCAATCTTTAATGTACATTCTTTTTGTAATCTAGGAGATATGTCATAGATGGACTGATAAGAAATAGAAATAAGAAATAGCTAATCTCTAGAGTCCTCTGATTTATTGTTAACTGGCATATAAATTGTAAGATAACGTGCCATAGCTAGCTAATCTCTTTATGAGTAATTTAGTCTCTGCAATTTGATTTTGTTTAACAGAGAAATAATAGTGTAATTATATTGTATAGTCATTTAGTATTGAAAAGGGAAAGTTTGTTTCTTTAAGATAAAAGTCTAAAGGATAGGTAGAGAGAGTAACCTGCCTATCACTTATTTAATGTACTTTGTTATTATTGTAATTAAATCTGTTTTATTTATATGCAAATAGAGTGCCGCCTAATTTTTTTATTTTACAACTACACTGGTCCTAAAAAAATCTGACTTGTGAGAGGGAAACAACTAAGGTAATAAAAGTGCAGTTTAAGTACTTAAGAACCACGATTGTTTATATAAACTTTATTGAAGGAACTCGCGCTAATAAAAGAAGGGGGGGGGAGGGGAAGAGAGAGAGATCTACTAGACGTATTACTAAATCTTCTGCCAATATAAATAATACTGGTGGCGCGCAGTCTTACAAATAAATTTTCCAGTGTTCATAGGCATATGACTAGTAAATACAGAAGGTGGATAAACATAGTATGCAGTAGAATAAGTGAGAAACGTTACGAGAGAAAAAGCACACACTGTTAATTAGAATAAAGATAGAGTAAAGATATCATATTACAATATAACCAAATAAACAATATAAACAGTCAGACGGCTACAACTGTATAGTATGAACTATGAATTTCTCTTTTTTGTTGTTTTAAACTTTAAGTTACCTTTTACCCCTGAAGACGTAAGTCAAACGCCTTACGAAACTTGTCGGGTTTTATTTCTTTATTGTGCTTTTAGCTTAATAAAAAAAACAAAAAGCAAAAAGTGGACCAATTACCAGAATATGCCTATGAACTTCTAAACCACAGAAACCCCCCCACTTACAATTCATAAAACAAAATTCTCTGGTCTGCTTCTCTAACTTCCATTCTCTCTCTCTTTTCTTGTTTTTTTCCATCACCTCCATAACGAATTCTCTTCATGTCAACTGTCATTCACCCATTGTTCTCTTTGGCGAGCATGCACACTTGTTCCACTAAGCGGAAATCAAGAAGTTAGTAATGGCTGACATTGTTATTGAAAAAAGAATGTCTTTACAATTGACAGATAATCACAACAATTGTGATATCTGTCTTAAAAATTGTTAATTACGATAAAGAACCATTAAAATTATTACAGTTATTAGAATCCATAACGAATTCTCTTCATGTCAACTGTCATTCACCCATTGTTCTCTTTGGTGAGCATGCACACTTGTTCCACTAAGCGGAAATCAAGAAGTTAGTAATGGCTGACATTGTTATTGAAAAAAGAATGTCTTTACAATTGACAGATAATCACAACAATTGTGATATCTGTCTTAAAAATTGTTAATTACGATAAAGAACCATTAAAATTATTACAGTTATTAGAATCTAGTAAGTACATAAATCTCAAATACTTCACATTTCATTTTAACATAGATATCAATATATCAGAGCACATTGCAAGTGCCAATTATACATGGTTACGAAACCAAAACTAATAAAATTCTAACATAGAGAAACAATTGTAAAAATAATTTTAAAATAGTTTCTTCTTGAAACTTCCTACCATTTAAATAACTGTTCAGTATGATTAGTTGACTATTTTGGTGATGATGATGATGATGATAATCATCGTTATATGGTTTTCAGAAGGATGAAGAGATGCTGGAAAGGGTCCAAAGGGGACTGACTAAGGTAATTTCTGACCTCTGGAATGTCGAGTATGAGGAAAGATTGAGATGTAATTTGCAGAGTCTGGTGGTGTACAAGTTGGTAAGGGGTTGTTATAGGATCAATGCTGGAAAAATTCTACATAAAATAGTGGGAGATAGGGGTAGAACTAGAGGTCATCCCTGGAAACTGTATAAAGAGGGTGTGAGTAGTGGAGTGAGAGGCAGGTTTTTTTCATGCAGAGTTGTAAATGATTGGAATGCCTTGCCTGAGAGTGTGGTGTCTGCAAGGAGTTTGAATGTGTTTAAGACACGGTATGACGAGCTGTGTGTGTGTGTGTGTGTGTGTGTGTGTGTGTGTGATAAAAGGACCTCCTAGATGAGTCTTTGACTCCTTGAGGTCTTGGGGTGATAATAATAATAATGCGAGAAATATCACACATATGCTTACATAATTTGTAAAAATGATGTTATGTATTTATTAAAACACATTGACCCTGTTTTCGGCTGGTGTATTGTAAACATATATATATTTTTTTTTTGCCTAAGTTCTGACAATAAATAATCTAACTGAAACCAAACAAAGTATTTGAGAAATTTTAAATACTAAATTTCAATTCATTCAGTGCAGAATTAATATCAGTTTGAATATTTTCCCTAAATTTTGCAATAAAAATGTGTCAACTGCAACCAAAACTAAAATTATTTGACACACACACACACAGAGAGAACGATTCTCAATACTGAATTTCCTTACATTCCAATCCATCCAGTATGGAACTATTAATATCAGTCAATTTACCAAATATTTCCCATAAAAATATGCCAAATAAAACTAAACTTGAAACAAACATTTTTTTTAATATTTTTTTATCCAAAACAATATTTTATTGAATTTCATTAAGTGAGAACAGTTATTGCAATATATAATTTTGTTATATTTTGTCTTTTTTGTACAAGTGTGTGTCCCTGCAACCAGAATGATTGGAAACGAAAGGTGAAATGAGATTTCACCTTTCATTATGAAATGAAATTTTCATAAGAACTTAGGCAATTCCCAATTCCAAAATGTCTGAAATCCTTAAAAAATGCATACTCAGTAAAATATTTACTGATACAATGTAAATGATAGATCACTTAATAATAAATTACATAAAAACAGAGGCAGAAGCTATTGGAAATTTTTTCACTTGGTTATACTATAAATTAAAGATACCAAGAAATGATATACTTGGCTTAATCCTTTATCCAAGTGTAAGCAAACAAAGTTTGCACCTGAAGTATTTTTAAGACTGGGCAACTTGTATAAGGAAGCTAAGCCTTCACATCACTCGTCTTAGTATCCCATAGAACATCTCCTTGCAGACATGTATAATGCAAAGTGCTTTGCATTATGGGATACTAAGACAAGTGATGTGAAGTCTTAGCTTTATTATACGAGTTGCCCCAGTCTTGAAAATACTTCGGGCGCAAATCTTATTTGCTTACACTTAGATAAAGGATTAAACCAAGTACAGCAATACCTCGAATATCGCAGTTTATAATTTGATACCAAAATTCTAATTATTGCGCTCCAAATTCGAATTATCGCAGCCGTGAGATGTAGCCCACTACATATGCAACTAGTTCAAGTCGCCACTCTCCAGGTATCGCTCTGTTGTAGTGCTTCGTTTTTATTCGACGGTGCCTACTCACCAGTAACTGTCTGCTTTTGCCTGAAGTACATGTGAATATTTATTTCTCTTCTTATTTACCCCTACAATGAATGCTAAAAGAAACAAGGATGATATCAAGTCTACAGCTATCAAGAAGAAATGTAGAGTGATCAGCTTAGAAGATAAGTTGCATATGATAAATAAGTATGAAGCAGGTATAACCAAAGCCAAAATTGTAAGAGGTACGGTCTAAATGAATCAACTGTTCCCTATATTTTAGAACACGCTGCAAACTATAAGCAACTAGGACAAAGTGCATCGACCTCGTTTGGGTCCCAAACTACGAGAAACAGAAGCCATCTTATGATTGAAATGGAAACGCTATTGTCAGTGTGGATAAAAGATTGTAACCAAAAGAGAATTCCTCTTAGTCAAACAACTATAAAAACAAAAGCATTGAATTTGTTTGAAACTTTAGAAAGAAAAAATGATTCGGCATCAGTAGTGGAAGAAACTTTCTCTGCAAATTCAGGGTGGTTTGATTGGTTCAAAAAGCAATCAAGCATTCATAGTGTTTGTGTACAAGGTGAAATTGCAAGTGTCGATGAAAAAGCAGCAGCTAGTTTTCCTGGTGAATTGCAACAGATCATTGAAGAAGGAAATTATACTGATGATCAGATATTTAATGCTGACGAAACAGGCTTATTATGGAAAAAAATGCTCAGAAAAACATTTTTAGCAAAAAATGAAAAAAAAAAACAGCTTGGCTACAAGGTTTCGAAGGAGCGTGTAACACTTTTACTATGTGGCAATGCTTCTGGAGATTACAAGATGAAGCCTCTATTTATCATTCACAAAATCCTCGCCCGCTTAGAAGTTTAGATAAAAATTTTCTCCCTGTTCATTGGAGATTCAATAGAAAACCTTGGATGACAAAAACTATTTTTGAGGATTAGTTTAAAAACTGTTTTTGTCCTGAAGCTGAAAGGTACTGCAAGTCATTAAATCTTGATTTTAAAATCTTGTTGATATTAGATAATGCACCTAGTCATCCAACAGCACTGAATGATTTGTGCGAAAATGTAAAAGTTATTTATTTACCACCTAATACCACTTCCATCATCCAGCCAATGGATTAAGGTGTAATCGCATCCCTTAAGGCATATTACCTATGAAGAACTTTTTCACAAGCAATAGAAAAGACTACAGGAGATGAAGCTATGACTTTGACAGAATTCTGGAAGGCATTCAATATCAAAAATTGCATTGAGAATCTGGCAACCTGAGAGCGGCGTGGCAAAAGATTATTCCTCATTGTGCAAATGATTTTAAAGGATTTCAAAATTAAGTAACCCGTGTTATCAATGACATAACTAAGCTTCGCTTCGATCGAGGACTAAAAGAAATTGAAAAAGGTGATGTTCAGGACCTGCTTCAGTCACACGATAAGGAGCTGGATGATGAAGACCTAATTAATTGCGAGAGAGAGAACGTGTTTATGATGCTCAAATCAATGATAATGACGAACAAATTGATGTGCCACCGAAGGAATTTACCCTCAAAGAAATGGACGAAATGTTTAGATTGCTGAAAATTTTAAAGAAAAAAAATCTTGAACAGCGATCCTAATCTCGAGCAATCAATGAAAGTTCGTCAGGGAATTGAAAATTCCATCTGTTGCTACCGAGTTTTATACGAAGAAAAAAGAATGGAATTTTTTCTTTCTTTTTTCTTCATATAAAACTCGGTTTTATACGAAGACAACTCTACACCAATTTTTATCCAAGAAAGAATAATTGCATGTACTGTATGTACTCCTTATATATAAATAAAGATTAAATAATCTTGTTTTTCTAAATGAACCTTCATTTTTTACTTAACACGTTTAACACATTTCTTTTTTTACTTCATATATAAAATTTAATTAATAGATTTGAAAAATCCTTGGTAATGATTACCCATTTTACACGCATTATTTATCCCGATTATCGCGGATTCGATTATTGCGGTATTTTTCGTGGCAACAATAATTGCAATAAGGTATTCCTGTTTATAATTTCTTTGTATTTTTAATTTATAGTATAACCAAGTGAAAATACTTCGGACAACCTTCCTCTAATCCAGAGTAATTTAATAATCAGGTGCGAGACCTTTTGGCAACTAGTATATGAAAATATCACTTCTGCATTACTTCAACCTTAGTATCACCTCTGGGTCTGGCTCCCACTGAAGAGACCTCAATAAAGGTCAAAACTGGCCTGGGTAGTGACCCTTCCCATAATACATAGCATTATACACTCTGCAAGGAGATGTGTTTTGCATTATGGAATACTAAGACAAGTGATGTCAAGTCTTAGCTTTCTTATACGAGTTACCCCAATCCTGAAAATACTTCAAGTTACACTTGGATAAAGGATGAAACCAAGTATATAATTTCTTGGTATCTTTAATTTAGAGGCTTCCTGCAAAATGCAACAAAGTGAGAAGGGGAAGGGGTGAGAGAAAATCTTAACATTTACTAACCTTTGGTTTTGAATGTTTCACAAATATTCCGGCTTCTTTCTGAAGTTTTGTTTGTTTAAAGGCCTCTTTCTTCCTGGATAATTCAGCTTTTAATCCAATAAGCTGAAAAAATATTCTTAATATCAATAATAAAACCAAAAATAGTCAAACTGGCATTAAAATTTTATATATTTTATGTGAAATGACCTAAGCATGAAAAAATATTATGCAAATTATTTCTGCTTCATTACTATTCAGAAATTCCATAATAATCAGATAATAAAGAAGGAACTTTTTTTTTTTTTTTTTTTTGTAAATGCCTGCAGATTTTCAATTTGGGATACTATATGTGTACTTCTCAAATTGCTTTTTTTTTTTTTTTGACAGTAAAATTCCCAAAGGTATAACTAACAGGATCAGAATTTTAGTGTGTGATATTCAGGTCAGAATTTCTGTTACACTTAAATTTTATTTAAAAAATTTATATTTGTTTCATCATCAACAGCAAGTATACAACTGAAAATAACTAAATTACACAATTACATGTGATGAAAGTAAGAACAATTCAATTATGAAAGTAAAGTAAGAGCCCGGTGTTAAATCAATCTATTATAAAGACATCTATGTAAAACAAATTAAGATTATTCTATACACTTCTGGATATGTATATCAGTGGTCTGTGTGTCCATTTTTTTTGGGGTAGGTGGATGGATATTTTCGCAAATAACATTACCATCTTTTAATGATGTCAGCAATAGTTAATCCTGGATGTTTTAAATGTGATGAAATTAAAATCAATGGTGACTTATATGATAGCTTAAGATATCACCTTACCTTATTTCCAGTACTTTATGCTATTACTAGAGTCATTTAGTGTGAACTGTTATGAACAGGTCAAAATACGCATTATCCATGGCAGAACAAACTGTTCTTAGCAAAGGCCTAAACTTTGCAATGTTCTAGAAAAGTACCAAAAGAACTTTTAACGAAAATTGAGCATGCAACATTTTTCTTAGCTCCACATGAGACTTCCCTTGTTTGTTTTAAACCGATTATCTTAAATTACAACTACTAGCCAACAATCGTACACCACTGGAGAGATATGTTCAAAAAAAGGCCATGAAATAATACCTAAATACTGATTTTACCAACAGATAGAGATAATGCTACAATAATGTAAAAATTTGATGCAACAAGAATAAATTTTGTATAATGAACGCATCGAGTTTTTTTACAGTTAGGCAGAACCCAAAACACCTGTAAATAGTCTTTTCTCTTAACATTTAGTATTGTATGTAACATGTGTACAGTCCAACGGGAATTTGAACAAAATCCCTTTGAATTGGGGTGAAAAGATTAGCAGCAGTATACCACATTGGTGGAACTGTACTCCAGGAGATTGATGAGGCCAGGGACTTGGGAGTGTCGGCAGATAGGGAGATGAAGTTTAGGGGACACATTGCAAAAGTGGCTAAATCAGCTCATCAAATCACTTGGTTGCTGAAAAATACTTTGACGAGCAGAGACAAGCAAGTTATTGTTCCTCTGTACCGAGCCTTGATAAGATCTCATCTTGACTACTGTGCCCAGATTTGGTCACCTAGGTTTCTTCTTGATGGAGAGAAGGTGGAGAGGATCCAGAGGCGAGTAACCAAGATGATAGCAGGTCTATGGAATGAACCTTATGAGAACAGGTTGAAGATTTGTGGGTTGCAGAAATTGGTTGATAGGCAGAAAAGGGGAGATATGATTGAGACATTCCAATTGCTGAAAGGTTTCTATAGGATTAATTCAGAGGATATTTTTGAGATCAGGACTGGTGGTGGGAGAACTAAGGGACATCTATGGAAGCTGGGCAAGAGTGTGGTGTTAGAGCTGGGTTCTTTACTTTTAGAGTCGTAAATGAGTGGAATAAGCTGCCAGAGTCTGTTGTGGGTATTATGACAGTGAATGAGATCAAGGCAAGGTATGATAGATACTGTGAGAACGTAAGATAGTTGTGTGGACATGATGTTTAGGGCCTCCCTCGATGAGTCTAAGGACTCCCTGGAGTTGCCCGTAATAATAGTAATAGTAATAATAGTAAAAGGAATATCTATACAGTTAGCCAGATGTCCTACAGAGAATGAGAACACAGATCATTATTACAGAAAATGATCCAGAGAAAGATGAGATTGGCAGGACAGGACAGAGGATACTAACAGTTTTAGACAGAAGGAAAAACTATGGGAAAAGGATCAAGAGGTAAAAAACGAAGGACATGGCTTGAAGATATAAGATCATGGACAGGTTCACATGTCTATGTAGAAACAGAAAGGAAAGCCACCAACAGAGAGAACTGGAAGGACATGGTGCTGCACCCTCTCACTGAGGAAGCTGCATGAAGAGAGATACAGTTAGCCACTTCCCAGGTAAGTACAGTATGATCGCTGTCAGCAATTGGAGGCAGAACCAACACGTGTCATATTGAAACCAATCTCCCTCTGACACTATAATCAGGTCTAATATCTTTGAGTTCCTTCTTTCCTTTCTGTTTCTACATAGACATGTGAACCTGTTATTCAGTTAGCATTTGGATAATTAAATTCACCTATGATGATTAATTGTTTATGAACAATCAGGTTTATTGGGTTATACATTTCATCATCACTAGCAGATAATCCACTAAGTCTGAAGAAGTAGACCACTATGTATTTGATCCTGTCAGACTACACCTCATACCATATAGTTTCAAACTGACTGCTACACGGAAAACTATTACTAATACTGGAGTCATAGTTATCTACCCTAACCAAACTCAAATCATATGATATCATTAGCATCACACCCCCTCCTCTTCTGTCTGTCCTTCCTAAAAATATGCTACCCTTTAACTCAACACCAGTCAATACATCTGCATCTAAGAGCCAGTTGTCACTAATGCCAATAATCTGCAGCCACAACATATTCACTCAATATAAGCCAGCAACTTTAGCCAGTAAAGGTCAGTCGATTGGTAGAGCCTCTGCTACTAATGGTTTGCAAAAAGTTAAGCAAGTTTGAGCGTGGTTAGTAGTTGGAAGGGGTGGTAATCGTTCGATGCTGTTGGCACACTCTCCTTCGACGAGTCTTTGGACTCCCTGGTGGTGCCACATAATAATAATTAAGCCCTTTATTCCCTATACTCCTGATAATTGTACAAATCTAATAAGTTACCTGTATACTTTATTATATACTCTCTTCTTCGGTCTGCTTGACCTAGTTGGACAACTTTCATCTTCCTAACTAGTGCTTCATATACAAACATATAAATATGTATAAACGTAATTATCCAGGTGGTGATATTGCAGGAACCAGAGAGCCAAAGGCTTATACAAGAACTCAGCTACATGATATGGAAGTGCACTGTATTACAGAACTTTAATGTAAATACAGCTGTGGGATTGGATGGTATAACAGCTCAAGTTTTACATGAAGCAGCAAGGGAATTGTCAGTGCCCTTGACCAATCAGCATATCAGGAGTCGTCAAAGATTGGAGAAGTTGGTCAAGAGCAAAATACAGGAATATAGATGGAAATGGGATACTGTATTGGGGGGGGGGGGCAGCATAGTTATGTAGAGGCTTAAGTGCTGTGAGGACATCATGTTGGAGGCTTAATGGATTTTTTACAACACTCAAAAAAGAATTAAAATAGAATTTAATACTTCCTATATTTCGTCCTAGTCACTAGGACATCTATGGCGATTACAAAAACAATTAATGTAACATGCACACACAAATCTTACAATACTAAGCCCAACCACGTGGGTGACACTAAAGTCCTATCTAGGTGGAGCGCCCTCTAAGGGCAGTAGTAGGTGGCCTGGAATGTAAGGTGGGACCTCTGGTGATGAGTGTTTCCGAAATCTTCGGAAGCTTAATGCAACCGGATTTATTAAGATTTGGTTGGTTTCTGAGAGCTGCTGCTGCTTCTAAGAAAAGTCTCTCTTTCTTAAATTTGCTGTGGTGGAGCATGGTGGTTTTCTTCCATGATACTCTGTGGGTGGTGTCCAAAACATGGTCAGCCAAGCCTGAATAGCCATAGTTGTGTTTACAGATGTAAGACTTGTGTTCCTCCAGGTGGATGGATGCTGATCTGCCTGTCTGTCCAAAGTACACCAGCTTACAGGAACAGGGTACTTTGTAAACGAGAGAGGAGGGAGCCGATCTTTCGTAGAACGGATAAGGGTAGCAAGTTTGCGGTAGGGCTTATATGCTGTGTGTAGTATATACTTTTTTAGTATCTTGGCTATTTTTTCAGATGTGCCACGGATGTAGGGTATGATGATGGCATTTTTAAAATCTTGTTGACGAGAAGGACGGGGAATGGGGGAGGAACTGATTATTTTTTTGATACTGTGTTCGCTGTAGCCATTGGAGAAGAAAGTGTTGTGTATGTGGTTAAGCTCAGTAGTAAGGGCAGTTCCACTGGAACAAAGATTGTGGGCTCTTTTGGTAAGAGTTTTGATGATGCCATATTGTTGTGAGGGGTGGTGGTGGGAGAGTTTGTGAATGTATCTGCCTGTGTGTGTGTGTGGGTTTTCTGTATACAGTGAAGCCAAGTGTATCATTAGGCAGGCATGTGACTAAGGTGTCTAGGAAGGGCAAACAATTGTTCTTTTCCTTTTCCATAGTAAACTGGATTCTTGGATGTAGGCTATTGAGATGACTGAGGAAGGAGTCTAACGTGTCTGGGCCATGAGGCCAAATAGAAAACATATCATCTACATATCTTAGCCAGATAGAAGGCTTGAGTGGGGCTGAGTCTATGGCTCGTTTTTCGAAATCCTCCATATAGAAATTGGCAAGGGGGTGAGGGGGGAACCCATGGCGGTTCCCTCTATCTGTTTGTAGATTTTGTTCTTCCAAGAGAAATACCCAGAATTAATGGCTTATGTGAAGGGTAGGTCATTCCTCAGTAACTTGCTCACATTTTATAATACATGACAGCTAAGTTGGATAAAATGCTAAAAGGATAAGCCGGCCTGGTTAGCGTATCTGCTCTCCAGCCAAAAGGTTGCGGGTTCGAATCCTGCCGTGGGCATGCATGTTTGCGATTGTCTGTGAACATACTAGTGATGGTGGTCGGTGGTAGATGGCGTTGGTGCAGATGATGAATGTAGTTGGTGGATTGTAGCTGTGGAGTAGGTGCCCTCCCTGATGAGTCCTTGGACTCCCTGGAGGTGTTATGTAATAATAATAATGTAACAAACCAAATATGTAGCACAGATTACTTTTCTTGCTATTTGATATAATTTAAACAAAGCAACGAATTTACTTAAGGTAACAATAATAATCCGAGGTCTGTAAAATGCATGCCGAATATTCTTGACAGATGACTATGCACCTATGACGATAATAGGGAATTGTCGGGTACTGAACCTACAAGGGGTAGTAACTCGTGTTACTAGTTATGATACAGCGTTTATTATTTCACAAAATTCTAAAGAAGTACTATTTTACTTACTGCAGCAGAATTCAGTTGAATTGGCTTCACTTCTTTTTCCTCACACATATTTACATTCTATGGCACAATGCGAAAAAAATTAAAAAAACAATTCATAAAAATTAGTCCGACGTAAAAAAACATTCGATGAAAGCATATATTTCTTCATCTCTACAACATATATGTACATAGTATCAATTTCGTATTGTGTTTCTTGATGTTACATGTGCATAACAGATATACAATTATGGTTTACAATTTGTAATATTTCTTTCCCAGGAAAGCCACGATGCTATAGATTAAGTCCAACACTAAATACACACATCTTTTTCGTGTACCGTACATTAAATTAAACCTACAACAACCTCATGCGAGTATCAACTTCCTTTCTGTCATCCTTACAGAAAGAGCGACCTCTGTTGCGTATTATATGAACAATTGTAAGCACGTGATTCTCACTATCCAATAAAAAGTTAAGAACCACGTTACCTACTATCGCACATCACTGAATTTTAATTCTAATTATCTTCCAGATAGTGAGAAGTGTTTGGCAGTTAAGGCGCTGATTTGGTGTTTTTAAATGTTTTAGAAATCGAGAAACATGATTATGGATGTGTGTTTGTGTGTGGTATATAGAGGTGACACGTTACAACGTACCTGTCGTTTATGTAGATATGGTAAGTAACTGATGAAGCTATATGACATGATCCTGTTTTCAACATTTTTCATCAATAGAATTATTCTTAAGAAATTATGTGATATATATCTTCTCAAAACTAATCAGTTCAATTTATACAGTTGAACAGTGCTCAGGCTGCTCATCATATTGGTGGTAGTAGCAGCAGCTGTAATTGCTTCTAATTCATTAATAGATATTCATTCTCTGTAATGAAGTAAATAATTAATCTCATGCGAGGCTTCAGGGAGATAGGATGATTGACTTGTTATTCCTGATGTAACGAATGCTTTCCTGACCACCACAGCCCATACATCGTGTGCTGTTAACACGTAAATATTCGTTACCTAATAGTGACAAATATCAAAAAGAAAAAAAAAAGTTAGGCAACTTTGTTGTCACTTTATTTTAAAGGTTGCTAGAAGCTATTACTAACAAGAGATTAACTATAGAAATCAAAAAAAGAAAGAAAAAATTCCTTCCGACAAGCCAAACATCCATAGATAGTGGGAAAGAAGAAGAGCAGTAAAACTGCATAATAAAACTTGCTACAGCTATCTCTCATCCAGATATTTTGATAATATAATGATATGCTGTTTTTGCAACATTATGGAGACATTATGATTTAGCGCTCACTATCTCTTATGGGTCTATCACTCACTGATGAGATCTCACTAAACTCAAACCCAGTCTACACAGTGACACTTCTCATAAAGCATGGAAGTATACATACCCAAAAGGGGAATGTGCTGCGCATCATGGGATGCTGAGGCAGTTTGATATGAAGTCAGTAGCCAATGTTAAATATGAGATGTTAGTTAGATGGAAAGTTATTTGACCTTTCTAAAAATCACAACCTTAGTTTCCAGTAGTGACAGTAAATCATGTGTCCATTCACTCATTAACAACTTAGCATTTGGTTTATACTACAAATTAGGCATCTTTGCAACTATGAGAAAACTGGTAATGAGATAGCAGCTATTAATGCTACATGTAAATGCTAGTTTTGTATGATCAGTTGAGAGATGACTGGTTTGTACTATAAGCCAAATACCAAGTAGCTATGATGAATGGATTCTTCAATTAATATATAAAAACACAAATGGTAATACTACTTATTTAATGCCATATATTTCAACCTGAATATTAAATGCCAGTGATGACAATAGTTAATTACAAATAGAATGCGAACAATGGATTGATTTGAAAAAAGTAAGAGCCACATGATGTTATGCATAAAACAATGTAATGGTATAACTGAGAAAACATTATGATTCGTTGGCTGCTAAAAAAAATTTAAAAACTACTGTTGCCACTGATGGGCTGAAATATATAGCTTCAATAAACAGTATTGCTTATCCTTCATATTTTTTTGTGTTAATTGAAGAAGCCTCTCATGGCACCAGTATCTCCTAAACAACGATAATGAATAGCATGATACAGTGTGAGGTACTATTTGATATGCATCATTCAGCTTCTTGCATTGAAGTTAGAAATTAAGTTAGTCAAAAATCTAATCAAAAAAAAAATTTTATTATTATTTTTTTATTATTATTATTGTTACGGGTATCTCCACGGAGTCAGTAGACTCATCGCAGGAGACCCAAACTAACAAAACTATCTGTCATATCTCTTCGTGAATTCATTTACAGACGAAGAGCTCATAACTAAGTCAGGCAATGAATTTCACTCATTCACCACCCTCCAGGCAAAAAATCTTGTTCTCACACCCTTGTTAGCCACACTCTTCTTTAATTTCCAGAGATGACCTCTTGTTCTTCCATCACTATCACATAGCTGAAGCATTTCCCCTGCATCAATCTTATAAAAACCTTTCAGTAATTTAAATGTTTCTATCATATCCCCTCTTCTCTGCCTATCAACCAACCTCTGCAATCCACAAGCTCTCATTCTATCAATGTAGAGAGCATTTTTTACATCACTCACCAACTTAGTCACTCTTCTCTGAACCCTCTCCACAGCCTTCTCATCTCCAAGGAATCCAGGTGACCAGACCTGAGCACAGTAATCCAAATGTGGAAGTATCAATGCTTTATAAAGGGAAATAATAACCTCTTTATCTCTGGATGTCAGTGTGTTCCTTAATAACCAAGTAATCCTTGCAATCTTGGACACCTTAGCAATATGTCCCCTGAACTATCTACCAACACCCCCTAAGTCCCTAGCCTCATCAATCTCTTGGAGTACTGTTCCATCAATGTAGTACACAGCTGGTAATCTTTTAATCCCAAAATGCATAACTTTACACTTTTCCACATTGAACTGACATCCATTACCTTTTGCCCATTCTACCAGCTTATTTAAATCATCCTACAAGCTTTCAACATGAGCTTAATTTTTTTTATTGCGCTACCCAACTTTGCATCATCAGCAAACAACTGAATATCTCCCTTTAAGCCATTCTTATATCATTTATATACAAATTAAACAACAATGGCCCAAGCACAGAGCCCTGAGGCACACCACTGGTCACCTGCCTCATTCTGGACTCTGCTCCTCCATACACCACCTTCGAATGTATGCACCTGCTTTCTACTTGAAATCATCAGTTATACAAATTGCCAAAAGCTGATTCTTCTGAATTTGTGGTATCCTCAGAAATATGTTTGTTTTTAGGTTTTGGACACCAGTGTATTTAAAGGGATTTTATAACATTGAAACAGAATTCCTCTCACCCCCCCTCTTTTTTTTTCTGTAATACATGGAACTAAGCTGTGATCATAGAATAGTAAGTGCACATTTAAAATTTTGTCTGAGTGCTTTTAAACTTAAAAGAAGAAGAATAAATAAATATCATTGGAATGACCTAACTCTTTAGGTCATTCCAATTCTTTCATTACAAACTCAGTATAAAGCACTACAAAACAAACTAATGGAATGCTCGATGCCTGAAGAACTATCCCAAAACTTTGCTCATATTGTACAATCCATCCATGAGGTAGCAGCAAAAACTTTGGTTGCCAAGAATTGATCTTCTCCAAGAAATTGGCATTTCACTGAAGAATTGGCAAAGAAATGCCAATTCTTCAGTGAAATGCCAATAACATTAAGCAGAAATACAGAAACACAAAGTATATATGGCCTTTCGAAATGACAAGGAAAATCGTATCCTGACTATCTGTCAAAAACTAGAACTCTATCAAAATATTCATAAAACTAGAGAAATGTATAAGGGAGATAATTCCTTATGTACAAAAGAGAGGAGGCCCAAACGACTAAGAATAAAAGCTAAAAATGGCAAGATACCTGAAAATAAAAGTGAAGAACCACTTAAAAAAACTATTGAATAATTCATCATGCCTTGCCAGAAATAATAATCCAAGAAGAACTTTCCATTACAAGTAGCAATTTTATGATGCAAGAATTTGAAACTGCACTAAAAACCCAAAAGAATGAGGAAGCACCCGGATTAGATGGTATAACAGCAGAAGCCATTAAACATACAGGACCAGAGCTTTGGAAACAATTTTTAAACATGTGTAATACAGCCCTAGCTCATCCATCATTCTATCACAATGGAGAGAAGACCTAACAATACCAATACCCAAGAAAGGTAATCTGAACAACCCAGAAAATTACAAAGGATTCACACTGCTTCCTACCACACTGAAAATCTATCACAGGATGCTTTTAAACCAAATCAAGCCATATGTAACACCTCTTCTACTCAAATATCAAGCAGGTTTCTTGAAAAACAGAAGCACTGTTGAACGTATCTACTGAGCAAGAGATATCTTCCTTTGATCTTAAATTTCATAGATTTCTCAAAAGCTTTAGATTCAATCAATACACAGAGGATGTTCTAAATTCTTAATTATTATGATATACCATGAAAATAATCAAAGCAATAGCAGAACCGTACCAGAACTATCAGGCAAAGGTAATGGAGAGATCACTGAGAGATTTCCTATTTCCACTGGAGTTTTTCAAGCACCATATCTTTTCATTATTATCCTTGATTATATATTCAGACTCAGGAATTGAGCATATAAATAATTCTCAAAGATTCAGCAGAACCAGCCCACATAATCAGTCTCTGTTTTGCAGATGATATTGTATTGATTGACTCTAACATTCAGACTGCTAAAATCACTTAGATAATTTATGTAAAATTGCAGCACTCATCGGGTTGGCAGTCTAGCAATAAAGCTGAAATTCTAAAGAATAGAATAAAAGGAAATATTGGACTGAATGACCACATTCTTGAATAAGTAAATGATTTTCAGTACCTTGGCTCATGCATCGATAATCTAACTGATATAATGAAAAGAAAACACAAAGCTCTTCAGTTCCATAAAAGTTGAACTAATATGGGTTGGGGTTCTGAAAAGTTCTGATAAACCTAGAACAAAAATGATATTAAAGCAACTGATATAACTACAAGAAAGAACATAAGTTACCTTTCATAACTCTGCTACTAGTATGTTCTTTCTTCTGGTTATGTGAGTTGCTTTAATATCATTTTTGTTCTAGGTGTTTATCAGAACTTTCCAGATCCCCTTCCTATCTGGTAATCCAATCTCATCACCACAAACTCCAAAATTCGTCTGTACATTTGAGCAGTTAATATCATCAATAGCTTTGGGACAACATGCCTTCGAACATTACTAGGATATACATTGCAAGATCATATTTCCAATATTGTCATTCTTGAAGAAAGTCAGCAGAGACCCCTAACAGAAACAATTTAAAAAAATCAACTGAGATGCTTTGGACACCAACTTAGACATCCCCCTTCACCTATGTTCAGTGCTCTCTACAGGCCGACTAATGGACACATATGGAAAGTAAGATCAAGAAAACAGTTTTAGCAATATATATATATATATATAAGCAAATGTCTTTTTGAAGATGAGGTTTTTGAACCATCTGACATTTACCAATTGGCACAGAACAGAGCAACCCAGCTTATTACTTTCATCTTAATAGATCTTAACTCCATGAGTGTTTTTTTTTGCTATATGAATGTTTTTGTATATAGTTCTCTGTTCATACATGAATAAATGATTATGATGAATATATGGTAGGAGGAGAGAGAACAGAGGGCAACCACCCCTATAAATTGGTTATCAGTGTTTGTTTGCTTGAAGAGTGGTGAATGGGTCATCAGAAGCACTTGAGCACTTTGTCACTGAATGACTTAAAGTAGAAATATGATAGACATCGTGTGAATAATGGTTAGTACCCCCCCCCCCTCCTGCAATGAGTAACTTCATGGATGTGGCTTGAATGTGCCGGAATCCATACAATTCTGCAAGTGACAGAATCCATACTGCTGATCACTGATTAGTATGTGTCTAGGTGGTTCAGTAGTTGGTTGTTAATGACCTTCTCCATAATTTTAGAGAGAACAGAAGTTGAGAGCAATTGGACAGTAATTTGTTGGTTGACTTTTAACACCTTTCTTTGGAATGGATCGAATGTGGGCCTATTTCCATGTTGTTGGGTAGATACTGGTTGAATAGGATAGATTAAAGAGGCAATACAGGAGAGGTGTTAGTTTTGGGGCACAGTTTTTTAACACAATAGGTCAGATACCATCAGAACTAGATGCGTTGTTTGTGTTCAAGTTATTAAGAATTCTTGGGATTTCTTTTTTTGTCAGAAAACCATGGGTGACATGAAGGGAGCTGTGGTAGAGTGAAGGGAACGTTGCTGAGGTCATCAGTGCAGGAATTAGAAGAGAAAAGTGATGCTAGTAAGTTGTCCTTGTCTTTAGGTAAGGTCATTACAGTACCATCGGGATGTGAGAGTGGTGGAAACCCGGGTGGGACAGAAGTCTTGGCAAGGGACTAGAAAAAAAAGAAAGAAAAAAAAAAAACCTCTGCAACATTTGGTCCTTTCAAAGTCTCACTTAATGATTCTTTTAGAAGAGTTGCAAGCTGCAATGTAGGCAGAGCGAGCAGCTGGAGTTTTGGTCTTGAACCATTCGTGGTAAGAAGAGGTTTTTTTTCTTTACAGCATTGGCACACATTTTTGAGAAACCAAGGCTTGGATGGTGGCTGAGAATTTGGAGTGGAAAAAACGGTTGTAACCCTTCATTCCTGTGAGGATGATTTCAGTTACACTGTCTGAGCAGGTATTTGGATCAAATGAACTAAAGATCAGACCATGGGAAGGAGAAATAGACATCATGGTCTTTCCAGTTGGTACCCTTGTAGTGCCCAAGGACATGAAACTGTGAACTGATGGGTGATTGTTCAGAGGCTAAAGAGACTTGTATGAGGTTGTGATCTGAGTTGCCAAGAGGAAAAATCACAACCACAGTATATTTGAAAGAGGTCAAGTGTGTTGGAAAATTGGAGAGAATTGTCAGGTATTAGGATAGGAAGATTGATGATCAAAGATAAGTCATTGCTGATAGCAAACATCTGAGGATCCCTGTTTGCTTGATTGGTGAAACTGGAAAATGAAAGTCAATATGAATTGTGGAAATTGAAGTCCCAAGAAGGATGACCTCACTATTGGGGTATTTCAATTGCAGAAAGTTGAGCTTTAGAGAGAAATAGTCGAAGAGGTCAGAGTGGTTGACAGAGTTTGTGGAGCAAAAAAGAGAGCATATGAAAAGGGCAGGTTGATTTGGAAATTTTGAGCCAAAGTGGATGAAATGGTGGGAATTCAAGGATTTGCAGTCTCTGGCAGGTATGTCGATTCTGATGAATGTACGTGTCACCCTTGTGGCAAAACCAAAGAACTGTGTAATGTGTTGTTTAAGCAGTTGAGGTGGACAGTAACTGTTGAGGTTGCCAGTTGGGTTCAGATCTCATCTCATCTTTCTTTCCCTCTTTTATGTTGCAGTGTTGAGGGTTTATTAATCATCAGACCTCAAACCATTCACAGGATAAGGTGGTCAGCCCTATGCCCTGGTGTGTCCTATGTCTGTAGTGTTCTCAAGGCCGGTTTGCCTGCTTTGCGGGATGAAAAACCCCAGGATAAACTGGGGGAAAACCCTATTGTCCATGCACAAGACCGGCAACTTGGCTACGGCTGAGGAAGATCTTTAAGCTCCTCACATCACCGACGGGAATCAAACCTAGGACACTCCTTCCCCAGGCATATGGTTGTGAAGTGCACAGCCACTAGGCTAACCGTGCAGACTTGGGATTCCGATATGAATAGTAATTCTGATTTAGATGACTGTAGATGGTGGTTCACATTGTTTATATTTCTGTTAAGGCCACAGATGTTGGTGAAGTCAATGTGAAACTTTTTTTCTGTAAGAATTAATGTTACTAAGTTGTTTGATTGTATTTCTGTTGTTTTTTTATGAATTTTTTGATGTTTTTTATGGTTGGATTGTTTTGACTTTTTTTTTATGGGAGAATTTTCAAGATCTTCAGTAAAATTGCATTTGTTTGGGTTGTGTTCCATTGTATTTGGTGAGGAAGAGATAAAAAGAAGTGGGGCATGCAGTGCGAGGTGACAGACTTGCAAACATACTGCCCACACAGAGCAAACTCGGGCTCCTGTCCATTTGTGGCCTGAACAGTTTTCTCCTGCAGCCAATCTCTTTTACTCTTCCTTGAAAAACTACAGATTTTGTTAACTTTTGAATGAAATAAATGTGTACCTTCTTACTTGGCGCTGTTAAGTTTTTTCCTCACGTATAAGGTTTACATATATGCAACAGATATACTTGGCTCTATGATATTAAGCCTAGAAAAGACAAAACTATTTATTATATGAGTTCACAACTAGTTTTGTCTTCTTGAGACTTCATTTGCTTAACATGAAAATGGAAATACAAAAATATGCATTACCAGAGAACAATAGCTATAAATTAAGTTGCAAACAGAATACTGACATTTGAAGGTGTTCGGAATGCCATAGTATTGTTGAGTGTGATTAAAAAAAAAAAAAAAAAAACTCAATAATATGGCATAGTATTGTTGAGTATGTTCATGTGGGCATGATCTCACATATGCCAAATATGGATAGCTTAGGAGTAACAATCAGGTTATATCTTAGGTTAGTATTAAAGTGGACTGGATTGAGGACAATTTCTATCAATTCGATAATTCTTCTCTCAAGCTCATTGTAACATCTAAAAATATTTTCTGTTTTGTTCCAGATCACTGAATGAGTGATAGAATCTTCATGAGAGTTAGCAGAATTAAGAACATGATTAGGTTGAGTGCTGTCTCTAGTTCTGCAATACATGCTATCCCTCATATGCCCCTCCATGTGCAACTCGATTAATTTTTTTGTCTGAAAAAAATAAGAGGTTTACCACCAAAAATTGTAAACCTTTTGATACTCTAGGCCACATATGGGCAGCCCACGGGCCGGATCCAGCCCTAATCTATTTAAGCGAAGTTTGTCTGATTCATGGTGGGAGAAAACATGTTCTACTAACTCACATTAAACTGACATCATGTGACTAGCGCAAAACACTGTTTTCTCCAACCAAGGTCTCTTTCTCACTTTGACTAGCGGCTTGTGTGAACATGTTACAACGTTCAGTGCCTGCATTGATTCTGCATTCTGTTCGGTGCCTGCGTTGATGTTGTGTTGTGTTCTGTTCAGTGCCTGCGGTGTAGAAGACAGTTTTGTTTGACAGTTCTGAATATTGCTTATAAATTTGGGACAGTGTCAGGGGTTATTGCAAAAAAAAAGAAAAGTAGTTGCAGAGAATCGTCAACTTCAAGACAACTGGACAAAGGATTATTATTTTATTCTGAATAAAGGTTTGCCTGTATGATAAATTTAGTTTAATCCTTTATCCCAGTGAGAGTAAACAAAGTTTGCACCTGAAAATATCTTCAGGACTGAATATAGTGTTGTACTATCTTACCTGGGTAAGTAGTACAACACCAGACAACTCGTAGCTATAGGAGTTGCCAAAAGGTTTGCCACCTTTTTTTTTATTAAATTACTCTGGAGAAAGATGTTGAAAGTTTATTTTTCACTAGGTTAGACTATGATAAATTTAGTTTAATCCTTTATCCCAGTCAGAGCAAACAAAGTTTGCGCCTGAAAATATCTTCAGGACTGAATTTCTCTAAATCCAGAATAATTTAATAAAAAAAAAAGGTGGCAAACCTTTTGGCAACTCCTATAGGTAAAGATGACCTTGCTACTGCTTCTGCCTGGTATCTCCAACTCTGGGCCTGGCTCCTACTGAAGAGACCTCAGTAAAGGTCGAAACTAGTCTGGGTAATGGCCAATCCCTGGTGTTGCACTACTTACCCAGGTAAGATAGTACAACACTATATTCAGTCCTGAAGATATTTTCAGGCGCAGACTTTGTTTGCTCTCACTGGGATAAAGGAGTAAACTAAATTTATCATAGTCTAACCTAGTGAAAAATAAAGTTTGCCTGTATGCTTGCTGTGCAACGAATCCGTATCCGTCAACAAAGAATACAACTTGAAGAGACACTTTACTTCGAGACATGCAGATCACCCAAAAATTGATGGACAACTACGAAAAGATGAAATACCAAAGTTGAAGAAGAACTTGGATACCCAGCAGCAAATATTCAACAAGCAAAGAGCGCAGCACCACAGCATTGTCAAAGCCAGCTTTGTGGTAAGCGAAAAAATCGCTAAGCATTCTAAGTCATTTGGTGAAGTAGAATTTATCAAAGAATGTCTTCTGGATGTTGCAAGTATAATATGTCCTGAAAAGAAAAAAGACTTTGAGAATATTCGTTTGTCGAGATGTACTGTTGTCCGACGGATAGAAATTATGGCTGATGATATCAAAAAAAGTTTAAATGAGAAGATTGCAAGATTAGAAGCATTTTCAATTGCTTTGGATGACAGCACCGATGCCTCCGATACAGCACAACTAGCAATATTTATTCGAGGAGTTGATGCGGATTTAAACATCACAGAAGAATTATTGGCTCTTCGGCCATTAAAAGGAACAACTACCAGTGAAGATATATTTGAAACAGTCAACACAGTCTTTGAGAGATTTGGGCTTAAATGGAGTTCACTATTTGGCATATGCACTGATGGAGCCCCTGTAATGGTTGATGCACAGAAGGGATTTATTGGAATAGTTCATGAAAGAGCAATAGAACTACAGATTTATCTGGAAAATTTAACAAATTTTCACTGCATTATCCACCAACAAAATCTGTGTGCAAAATCGATTAAATTCACAAATGTTATGGAAGTTGTAGTAGCCAGTATTAACTTTATTAAGTCAAGTGCACTTAATCACTGACGATTTAAGGAGTATTTGGCAGACCTATTTTCAAATTATGAAGATGTCTTATTATTGTAAAGTGAGATGGTTGAGTAAAGGTAAAATGTTAAAACGATTTTATGATCTGAGACAAGACATTGCAGATTTTATGGACATAAAAGGAAACACAATTAACCAAGTAAAAGATGATGAGTGGGTGTGTGATTTAGCATTCCATGTAGATGTCACCGGATACCTAAACAAACTGAATCTTAAATTGTAAAAACAAGGACAATTAGTTCATGAACTGCATGGACATGTCAAAGCTTTTTGTAATAAACTAAGATTGTTGGAAAGTCAGATAAGAGCTAAAAATTGTTATAATTTTCCTACTCTAGCAACTCATAAAAAAATATCCCTTATAATTGTTATGAAGATGAACTGAAGGCATTAATAGAGCAATTTGATATAAGGTTTGCCGACTTCAAAAACAAAGACTCCACATTCGCTATATTTACTCGTCCGATGGATGCTGATGTAAATAATGTGCCAGAAAACTTACAGATGGAACTTATTGAGCTTCAGACGGATTTAGTGCTAAAATTACAATTTAACAACATTGCTTTGACAGATTTTTATAAATTTTATTTGTTGGAAAAAAAATATACAAATTTACGCGCCTTTTCAAGAAAAATCATTTGTCTTTTCGGTAGCACATATATGTGTGAACAGTTTTTTTCAGGGATGAAATACAATAAATCAAAAATTCGGACAAAAATAACGGACGAAAACCTCAAAATCTTTGCATTATCCTTAAGTAATATTACCATCAATATTGATAGTCTCGTAGTTGAAGTACAAGGCCAATCTTCACATTAAATTGTTATGTCGTTCATTATATTATAAAATTTATGTAGAGCTTTATACCAAAGCATTATATTATAAATAAATGAAATATGAAGTAGCAACTTGTTTTAATTCATTTAATATTAATTTATTTTATTTAATAATTTGGTCTGGCCCTTGACTCAGAGACAGAATGATAATTTGGCCCCCAAACTAGGAAAGGTTGCCAATGCCTGCTCTAGGCTGTCATATTTAGGTTTGGATGTACTGAGTGAGGAATGAGTTTGATTAGAGGGGTGAAAGTAGTGCGATTTTATATTTTATGAGAATTTTAGCTGACTGTGGTGAAACAGAAATGATATACGGCAGAAATATAAAACCTTTTACATTATTACTTCTTCGATATGGTGAGCAGGTGGATTAAATAACAGCTTATTAATAGTCTGTTTACGATAACTGTTCTTCTAGAAGGTTGTAAGAAGAAACTTTAGTTTTCTGTAAATAGAGATCTTTAGTTTTTCTGACACACAAGTAAGTTTGACATCCAGGAACAGGTGAGAACTGCTTACTTTCAACTCTTTGGTAAATTGTATTTTGGAGTGTTGATTGTTATGATGGTTCAGGAACTGGTTCATGGTGCCATTATGATAGTTATTATTATTATTATTCAGGCCTCCATGGAGTCAAAAGACTCATCGTGGGAGGCCCTTCCTAAGAAACACAGTCTATCATACCACTCCTTAAACTCATTGACCGTTCTTGCTCTCACCACTCCATCAGGCAATGCATTCCATGGTTCAACCACCCTCCATGCAAAGAAACCACTCCACACCCTCTTGCTCACAGTTTCCTTTCGTAACTTCCAGGGATGGAAGTTACGAAAGGAAACTGTGAGCATGAGGTTATCACTTCCATCCCTGGAAGTGATAACTTCCAGGGATGGAAGTTATCACTCCTTCCCACTGTTCAACCAAGCGAAAGAACTCCTCAGTGTCAACCCTGTAACCACCTCTCAACAGTTTAAAAGTCTCAATCATATCACATCTCCTCCTTCTATCCACCAAACTCTGCAGTTACCCAATTATGATTTGGGGTAACTTGTGTCAGTAACTGTGTGTGTGTGTGTCAGTTGGCTGCTGCTGAATGATGTCAATGCATAATAACCCATTCTGCATTGTTATCATTATAATAATAAACCTTCATATAGTCAACATGAGAAGTCTCACTCATCAAGCACCATGTTATACTGAACTGTAAATTCATTTACAACACATTCCAGTATGTATTCTACTCATCAGCCATTCTTCATCTGAAAAATCAACTTCTACCTCCTTTTTTTTTTTTTTTTTTTTTACAATACCTTTAAGCAAATTCCAGGGATGGTCTTGCTCATTATTCCCTTTTCACTCTTCACTCTATGTATAATTCCTTCTATATTAATCTTGCAAAATCTCCTCGCCAACTTAACCACCTCTATCATATCACTTCTTTTCTGCCTATCAACTATGCTCTGCAATTTACATTCTTCACTCTTTTCCCCTAACCAACATACCAGTCCTGAATTTTCCAGAATTTTCTATTGCATTGAAACAAAGTTAATCAGATTTGAGCAGTAGTCGATGTGTGATCTCTTCTAGTGCCTTATGCTGTGGCACAACAAGGCTTCCAGAAATACCACTTAAATCTACTAGTCACAAAACAGTTTTATTCACATAGTATGAATTGTAAAAGATGTATGTATATATGAACACCCACTGTTTCATTTCATTCAACAAAGGGAACATTTTTAATAGAATTTTAATAGCCAAATACAAATCATGTGCATTAATTTGTAAGATCCAGATAATTTTGCCAGTAGTCCTTTTTCTTTCTGGCATGTTACCTGCTGCTTTTGCTAACTAATTACCACTCTTTTGGCAAGAAAAGTCTGTTCATTTCACTCTCTAATCTATCAAATTATACTGCAAGTGAGTTTTGGAGAGGAATTATGTAAGCAAATGTTTCTTCCAGTTTTTATCTATGCATTTCATATAATGAATGAGTTTCTCCTCATTTGAAATATCTGTAGACTTATCTAGAAGACTCACTGCTGGAGTCTTTCATTTCCTTAGCTACTTTTTGTTCAACATCAACAATAATTGATACACACATTCTTTACATTTAATGTCATTTTGATGCTATTCTACTAGTGAACCTATGAAGTTTTTGAAATGGTTTATTAAATTTAACTTTATAAATGGCTGTATTAAAATAAGTTTTTGGAAAGCAGCTTGGTGGTACTCTGGTGATTTCTTGCAAAATATATATCACAGCAATTTTTTGTGAAAATGGAATGCCTCATGAAACCTGAATGTTTCTACTTTAAAAAGGCCTTGAAAATCTTGTAACTTAGAGTTTCTGTGAACAGTCCCATGATATTTTTTATATATTACCGAATGCAACTTCGTCTTCATGGCACATCCCACTTGAATTTCTTGAGCCATTTGTCATGGAATGCATGTGTTAAATGTATTTTGTCGATAACACAACAGAACTCTTTTTTTCCAGTGTTTCTGCAAAACTGAAAAGTGTAGCTTGCATTTCCTTCCATTTATTGTTCATCATGAAGGGTGAATTTATATAAATTATCGATAAAAATAATTCACTGGAAAAGACAAAGTTTATGAAAACAGCAGAATATGATTAACATTAGCAGTGGGACTAGAGTAACTTTTCACAACGTAATGTCAATAGCATGATGTGATCTCTGATTCTTCTTTGCAAGATAATTTATTTTTTTTTCAATGACTATTAAAAAGCTTTTCCATTTTGTTTTGTAAAATGTCCAAGTATATAATTACACTAAGCTAATTCATCTTGTGATTGTTAAAATAACTTATGCCAATAGTGCATTACAATTGCAGTGGTTAAAGAGGGTGTTCGGAGAATCACAGTTGACATTGAAACAAATGAAAACTGGTCTTGGTAAATAAATTTTTTTTTTTTAATGGTATCTCTGATTTTTATGAGAATAGTGATGGCTTGCAAATTACACAAAATAAAACATTTGGGAATACTTGACTGTTTATTTCAAAATTATGCAGATATGAAAGAATTAATTTATTAATTACATATGATACTATCTCTTGATTGAAAATAAAACTTCATTATATTCAATGGAGGCTTCTGTGATCAAATAATATGGAAGTGAATGAGATGATATTTTAAAATGGAAAAAAAAAAATCTCCATAACTGCAGGCTAAATCCTGTTAAAGTTAGATGTATGCGCTGAGAAAATAAACAGCCAATGCCTCTTGTCCTAGTGGAAATCAGCAAACAGGTACTGAGAAATCTACAACCTAAAAACTGTTGGTGACCTGGCTATAAAACCAGAACCATTATGATGGAAGACATCAACTAGATAATGGCATGATTGTCAAATTCGGTTTCCTGCAATACAGCTTCAAGATACTGATTTCCACTGCATTAAATGCAAAGAAAACCATACAACTGCATCCTGCAAAAAAAAAAAATAAAAAAAAAGGGCCAGCTAAATCCACCAACTACAAGCAATACTCGGCCATTCAAAAATCATCAAAAGAAAACCAAAGAGCCCCACGAATAAATACACAAGCACACACAACAAATGCAGATACCTTCCTCCCAACAGCACAACACACCACCCAAGTACGTGTCTCATATGCAGAAGTGGTATAAAACTGGCTGGAAGAACTGAACTCCTTATGGCCAACCATATCCAACAAAGCTGCAGTTGTAGCATCCACTGTGGGCAAATTGTTAATAAAGTTCAGCAATCTAAACCCTAGCTAGGACTCTTCAGACAAGTTTGTGAGACTATTGCTCTAGTTGATAGTTAATAACGTAGAAGGCCAAACTCTCTACAGATTGTGTTCTGGAATGCCAATGATTTTGGAAACAAACTGAATGAACTAAGAATTTACAACACGATATAATGTTGAGGTAATCCTTGTAAACAACATGCACTTTCAACCAGCTGACAACCCAAAACTCAGGAACTATGTTCTATGCGGCAATGATAGACCCAACACTGTGTGTGTGTGTGGTGGGGGGGGGGGGGCAGCCATATTTTTGAAGCTCAGTATAGAACACAGTGAAATCATAAACCCTTCCACTACCAACAGCATGCAAATACCAAATAAATGTAATGGACAACCTCAAGCTCTGATCACAACCCAGTTTTACTCCAGCTGGGCTCACAACATGAAAATATTCCAGATCCATCAACTGGACAAAACTAATGACCACTCTATATGAATCTGTTTTGGCCCAGTTCCAACCATTAACTCACAAGGAAAAAATCGATGATTCAATTTTGAGATTGGAAAAGCCGATAACAGCTGCCACTGCAGATGTACCATGCAAAAACTCCATATTTTTGAAGCTCAGTATAGAACACAGTGAAATCATAAACCCTTCCACTACCAACAGTATGCAAATACCAAATAAATGTAATGGACAACCTCAAGCTCTGATCACAACCCAGTTTTACTCCAGCTGGGCTCACAACATGAAAATATTCCAGATCCATCAACTGGACAAAACTAATGACCACTCTATATGAATCTGTTTTGGCCCAGTTCCAACCATTAACTCACAAGGAAAAAATCGATGATTCAATTTTGAGATTGGAAAAGCCGATAACAGCTGCCACTGCAGATGTACCATGCAAAAACTCCAACCAACTTCTGGATGAGACTAAAAATCTTATTCATGAAAAGAGCAGAGCCAGATGCTGATACCAGAATGCTGGCCCCAGAACATTGCCAAGCGCTAAATAGGACTACAAAGGAAGTATGATGTGCACTTAAAAACTTTCAACGGTGGGAGACAAAACTTCAGTACTTAAACACAGAAGACCAGATGCTCTGTAAAATTACCAAAGCTCTACGCACAGACTATAAACACCTCTCACCAATCCATGGTGAGCATGGTCTGGTTTACTGTGATGTAGACAAGGTTGAATTTTTTACGGCATCCTCGAAAATCAGTGTAATTTAAATGATACCCATGTAGATATAGACTTCTTCAGTAAAGTATGCACCTGACTATGTTGTATGCTAAAATGCACAGAGTATATAAACTCCATCCAACCAACATTATAAATCATCAGCAAACTTAAGAATAGGAAAGCACTAGTTCCAGGTGGGATTTCTAACAAAATCATCACATGCCTGCCACATAAAGCAGTTTCTGCTATTATTAATGCAATAATATCAAGATATAATTACTTTCCTGGTGAAAAACAGCATGTGTAATCTTAATCCCCAAATCAGGAAAAACAGCATATCTTCTCTTAAACTGTTGCTCAATCAGCCTGTTTTCCTGCCTAGGAAAAATGGCCGAGTTGATAATGCTAATAAGACAATAGGAAGTTGCTAAAGAATTAAATCCCATCTCAGATGAGCAATTTGGATTTCAAGACAATCACTCCACGTAACAGTAAGGTTTCAGAGTTGTGGAAAACAATTTAGGGTTCATCTGGAAACAGGCAATCTTCCTGGACATTGCCAAAGCATTTGACAAAATATGGTACAATGGGCTTCTTTTCAAACTCCTGCAAGCCAAATTCCTAGGACTGGTAAAACTTGACAAATTATACCTCAGTAATAACGAACTCTGAGTGAAGCTACAGGGTATTATATTGTCTCAATCAAAATCATAGCCGCCATCTCCCAGGATCAACATGCTATCACATCTGCTTTTTGTTATCTATATGTCAGACATTCCATGCACAGTTGCCACCATAATGGTTCTATAATGTAGACAAATACTGTAATAATGGTCTTCTCCCTGCAACCAAAAGAACTAAAACACAGTCTCGGAACTACAACGGTGGCTCAAAAATTAGCAAATTGATGTTAATGCAGACAAGAGCACTGCATTGCTATTCATAAGAAGGCAAAGTTATGTTTAACACCCTTATTCCATGGTACCAGTAGCCAAATACTTAGGCATATAACTAGATAAAGGGCTTTTTTTTTCACAGCAGATTCATATCTTCTGAAAAGCAAATGGGGCAGTGGGGTATCTATGCCTGTTTTTGAATTGTCATAGCCAGCTAAGCATGGAACTTAAATTACTACTATACGAGATGCTGATCAAGCCCCTGCATGGGGTCACATAGCAGATTCGAACATTAGCAAACTACAGATTATCCAAAAAAATGTTTATGAATAGTGTTCAATGCATCATGGTTAGTAAGAAACATGCAACTTCACCGAGAATCCGATATCCCTGAGATCAGAACTTTTCTACTCAAAAAGACTGCACAATTCTCTGCAAATGCTATCTTCCCTAATCCATTAATTTGCCAAGCAGTAGACTACAGTGAGCATCACCCTGCAAAATAGAAATGTCCCAAAACTATACTGAAGAAGTAAGTCTGATCTTTGAAGGTACCTGTGGCATAACTATAAATAATAAATTACACGATAATCACAATAATTAACTTGAATGAAATAAAGGTTCAGATATGTTGAAAGTTATATTTGGTCTTTATTAACTATAATTAACACAAAACAGATATTTGGATTATAAGACCATAGGTTTAATACATATATGCACAAATTCGTCGACTAGTTTCGCTAGCAAAACTGACTAGCTTTGTCAAGACTAAACGGTGAAAAAGAACTAATAAATGCAAAAAAAAACGAAGGAATACAGTAACAATTTACACCGGTTAGACAACAAAAAATTGGAAGGCACCACATGACATGGTGTGCGTGAAGCAATATACTTTAGTCATTATTATAAATACGCGTTACATAGTTTTGGGCATACTGCAGTTCCACTAAACTTAATGAGTTAATAAGATTTTTCTATATATCTTTCAATATTTCCTTGGTTTCTATTAAGGTTGTTTCCTGTTCGTAGGACCACTGCAGCTTCTTTAAATATTCAACATCTGTAATCTTCCTCCATATATGGCATTGAACTGTCATCCCAATCTATAGCATGGTTTGAAGTTGAGAAGTGATGTGCCAAACCTGAGGTGTCTGTTCTGTTATGATTAACATCTCTGACATGTTCCCTCTGTCTAATTTCTAAGCTTCTTGAAGTTTGGCCTATGTAGGATAGTCCACATGTACAAGGTATGCTGTAAACACCTGCATATTTGAAAAAAGGTACTCTGTCTTTAGGGGATCTTAAAAACTGTCTAATGGTAGCGGTCAGTTTAAACACCACTCTGATGTTATAAGGTTTTAAAATTCCAACTATTTTTTTGTTGTCTAACCGGTGTAAACCATTACTGTATTCCTTTGTTTTTTTTTTTTTTGCATTTATTAGTTCTTTTTCACTGTTTAGTCTTGACAAAGCTAGTCAGTTTTTGCTAGCGAAACTAGTCGATGAATTTGTGCATATATGTGTTAAACCTATGGTCTTATAATCCAAACATCTGTTTTGTGTTAATTAAGGTTCAAATATTTCACTGAAATTAACAGTACATCCTCAGTGTAGACAACGAACAGTTCAAAGGAATGGAATACAAAGTACGTAACAGTCAGTGGATTACCAATTAAAAACTGTTGCTGCATGCTAGAAATTAATATTAATAAAATATTATTAAATAATTCTCAAAAACTATTTTTTTGATGGTTACATAAGATAAGAATCTCCCAAACTTTTTGGAGAGAGAGAGACAATCATTTCGATTCAAATTTGACCGATGTAAAAGGGCTTCGCAACTTTCTTTGAAAAGCCATTCATATTTAAACTTGCATCTATGGAGAAGACGAGCTTTATCCCACTGGATATTGTGCTTAGTGTCGATATTGTGTTGTGCCAGACCAGACTTTCAGATTTCATATATTTGATATAATACTGATGTTCCTTCATTCTTTTTCCCACAAAACATCCTGTTTGTCCAAAGTATGTTAAATTACATTCACATGGTATTAGGTAAACGCCAGCTAATGATAGAGGTGCCAGTTTGTCTTTTGTAGATGGCAACAAGTGAGAAATTTTGTTGATGGGAAAATATGTGGGAATGACATGATACTACTTCAAAATTCTGCCAATCGATACTGAGATGCCAGAAATATAAGTGATTGGAACCCTGTGGTCTGTTGAAGAATCCTGAGGTGTTGGAACATAGCAGTCAGTTATCTGCTGGATTTGATTAGGGTTGTAACTATTAAATTCTATTAATTTTTTGATAGTGAAAAGTTCTTGTTGTAAGCTTGAGGGAGAGGAGCACACTTTATGTGCTCTATTAATTAAAGACTTGATAACATTGTGTCGTCCATCTTGCTAATTGATCCATTTATGTTGGTTAATTGGATCTATTCTTTTTTTTTTTAAATTCTTTTTATTTTGTTAGATGCTGATTGATACTGATCCAAATATAAGGAAATTTATATTATACTGCGCCACCCTATATTCAGATTAGTCTATATAATACAGAGGAATCAATCATCAACTAACTTTTGCAATCTCACTTTATACAGGCCGAGGTTAATATTATCATTTAAGGCTTCCACAAAGTTCGAATAAAATTTATGAGCAGTGCAATGTAGAAAAATCAGGCAAACAACAAATTGAATTCAATAAACTAAACATTTAATACAGGGTTATAGAACATGTACATTCAAGCATAATTTTCTAAGCAAGATAATCTAATTGAACAATATTCAAAATATCTCTGAGACACTAGTAGCCTCTCGGTTTGGTTTAAAGATTGAAGTTAAATTTTCAGATCTTATTCTCCAACGCTTAAATACCATTATCACAACTTGTCTCTATTCAATGAGATAATTCAATTCTTTTATACATCTACTTAGTTCAAATACTCATAACAAACATAATACATTAGGTATTAAACATTCAGCTGTCAATTCTATATTCTTCTGAATAATTGAAAATGGTTCACACAGTTCAAAGCTCCAGAATTTTGCAGTAATTATTCTTAAGGTAATATTCTCTAATTCTCTCTTAGTCAACAAACACTTAATTTAATTATGAGGTAGTTATCATTTCAAGGGGGAAACACTTTAAAGCTCCATACTTCGGCTATTTTTAGTAGAACGCCACAGTTAATGTTAAGATATATCAGGTGGAGCTAACTCTTATTTCTTCACACTGAAATACAAAAAGCACTGCTCTTAGTGGGTTACACCTTTTACACTGGATTTACTATAGGCACACTTAAAACTGTAGTTAACTATTACTTTGAAGTAATACTATTCAAAAGAAATCTTCACTATAATAACTGAAATATTAAACATAGTTTCACAAGTCTTGACGCACTCGTTTCAGGTAATTTACTTATTCCTTATTTTCTTCTATGCATTAAATTCAGCTTTGCGCTATTCTTCCTCAAAACAATTGGAATTCGTAATTTTAGAATTCCGAATTGCCTGTTAATTCCCTGTCGTTTCTTAATCGATTTACGGCATTTCCAAATCCCCTTACTGCCTCCCTTTACTTCACTCCTTGCTGTCCTGAAGGTTTCTCCTCTCTTTACTTTCGTTTTCCAATTAAAATCGTTCATTCTTCCCGCCAAAATCCGGTTCTAGCCAGATCAGCTTACATCTACTGACTTCACTTCATATCACAGCCGTTCACGTTCTAAACAAGCGCTGACTAAAAACAAGCTCCGTTTCTCTTTCAGCAGCCAATCAAATTCAATCAGAAGAATTACATAAAATCACTCTTACAAGCAGAAATAAAAAAGATATATCATAATTCATATAATATACATTTAAATTTACTTATACACAGTTTCTTATAATAAATTTTATAGAATAAACCAATTAAATGAATGACATATTTATATAGTCTTTTCATTATTATTACATATTCTAAGATTAAATAATTAATTAATAACAAACAAAACTCGAAGCATTTATATGAATAATATATTACAAGCAAGAGACTAACAACAAATAATATTTACAAGTCTTGTTTATAACATGGTGGATTATGTTAAATGTGAATGAAATATTAAAACATACAAAATATCTTCATTCACAATTTAACAGAGGAGCACACTTTACTTGCTGTATTAATTAAAGACTTGATAACATAAATTTTTTTTTGAGGTGTGATGAGCAGACTTTTGATGAATGTATCTGCCAGTAAAGGTAGGTTTTCGATAAATACTGGTTGATAAATTACCAGAGGCTGTGCGTGTAAGAAGGATGTCCAAGAATGATAAACTACCAGCCTTTTCTTTCCATGGTGAACTGAATGCATGGGTGAAGGCTATTGATCTGCTATAGGAATGTAGTAAGTTTTTCTTCAGCATTCAGCCAAATAGCAAAGACAACATAAAACCAATGAGAGGGTTGGGGATGAATGGATGAGAACAAGGTGACTTCTAGATGGTTCAAAAAATAGTTTGCTAAAGGTGGAGACAGAGGGCTACCCATGGCAGTATCTTCAGCTTGTTTATCAGGCTGAAATATCCTGAATGTATAAGAAATTCAAAAATCTTTGCAATATCCAGGCTGACACTGAGAGAAAAGTAGACTACCTTTTGCAAATACCTCCACGTATTAAGAAATCAATCATAACTGTACAAAATCACAAATTAAACAATTAAATAAGCTGCTTGATGAAGTTGTCAGTTGGGATCAAAATTCCATGGACAAGTTGTGCTCTCGTTTTGGAAGAACTTCTCGTTTATATGGCCTCCCAAAAATTCATAAAGAAGGTTATCCAGTAAAACCCATCATGAATTGTATTGACTCTCCCACTTATATATTTTCTAAGTTTCTGTCACGTTCATTAACTGCCCATACTGGACAATCCAGATCTTTCATCAAAAATTCGACATATTTTCTTGAACAAATCAAGGATGTTCAAACACATGAGTCTGACTTGTTAGTCAGTTTTGATATTGTTTCCCTTTTTACCAATATTCCATTATCTGACACTGTCAATTTACTATATGATTACCGTCTGGATATTGCAAAGATTTTTGAATTTGTTATACATTCAGGATATTTCAGCTGGGAAAACAAGATCTACAAACAAGTTGAAGGTACTGCCATGGGTAGCCTTCTGTCTCCACCTTTGGCAAACTATTTTTTGAACCATCTGGAAGACACCTTGTTCTCATCCATTCATCCCCAACCCTCTCTTTGGTTTCGTTATGTTGATGATGTCTTTGCTATTTGGCCACATGCTGAAGAGGAACTTACTAGATTCCTACAACAGATCAGTAGCCTTCACCTACACATTCGGTTCACCATGGAAAGGAAAAGACTGGTAGTTTACCATTCTTGGACATCCTTCTTACATGCACAGCCTCTGGTAATTTATCAGCCATTGTTTATAAACCTACCTTTACTGGCAGATACATTCATCAAAAGTCTGTTCATCATACCTCTCAAAAAATTGGTGTTATCAAGTTGTTAATTAATAGAGCACATGAAGTGTGCTCCTCTCCCTAAAGCTTACAACAAGAACTTTTCACTATCAAAAGGTTAATAGAATTTAATGGTTACAACCCTAATCAAATCCAGCAGATAATTGACTGCTATGTTCCAACACCTCAGGATACTTCAACAGACCGCAGGGTTCCAATCCCTTATATTTCTGGTATCTCAGAATCGATTGGCAGAATTTTGAAGAAGTATCATCTCAATCCCACATATTTTCCTATCAACAAAATTTCTCACTCATTGCCATCTACAAAAGACAAACTGACACTTCTGTCATTAGCAGGCATTTATCTAATACCATGTGAATGTAATTTAACATACTTTGGACAAACAGGCTGTTTTGTGGAAAAAAGAATGAAGGGACATCAATATTATATCAAAAACATGAAACCTCAAAAGTCTGGTCTGACATAACATGCCACAACACAATATCCAGTGAGATAAAGCTTGTTTTCTCCATAGATGCAAGTTTAAATACGAATTGCCTTTTCAAAGAAAGTTGCGAAGCCCTTTTACGTCGGCCAAATTTGAATCAAAATGATCATCTCTCTCTCTCTCTCCAAAAAGTTTGGGAGATTCTTATCTTATATAACCATCAAAGAAATAGTTTTTAAGAATTATTTAATAATATTTTATTAATATTAATTTGTAGCACGCAGCAACAGTTTTTAATTGGTAATCCACCGACTGTTATATACTTTGTATTCCATTCCATTGAACTGTTTGTTGTTTACACTGATGATGTGCTGTTAATTTGAGTATGAAATATTTGTACCTTTATTTCATTAAAATTAATTACTGTGGTTATCGTGTAATTTATTATTTACTGAAGAAGTAAGTTTTTTAAACCCACTTCCAAGAAGCCCAAAATGGGCAGGTCAAAGGCTCAATAAATCCCAAGTCTGTTATAGTCTACCCTAGTACTAGACTGAAACAAACAAATATCTCCCGACAAAAATACCAAAAAAACAAAAAAAAAACATACTGAACAAGTAGTTCTAAAAAAAAAACATCACTTTCAGTCAATAGTCCACAAGGAGTGAGCCAAGTGCTCAATAATATGCCTTAATCCATAAATTTCATTGCATATCTTACAAAGGAATAATGGAGTGTATGTCCAGTGAATCCATCTTGCAGAACAGTTAACCCGGGTGTGACTCCCACTGATGAGATCTTAATAAAGGTCACAACCAGTCTGGGTAGCGGCCCTTTTCATAATGCATAGTATTATACACATCCAAAAGGATGTGCTTTGCATTATGGAATACTAAGGCAATAATGTGAACTCATTAGCTTCTATATACAAGCAGACTAGTCGTGATGATACTTCACATGCATACTTTGTTTGTTTGCACTTGAAGAAAGGATTAAACAAGAATATAATTTCTTAGCATCTTTAAGTTAATTATAATAGAACAAGGGGGGGGGGAGGTTGCAATGAAGATGTCTGAATTAGGCTGTAGTTGGTTGTAAAGGATAAGAAATTAAAACTTTCAGCCAGAGAAGGTCAAAAATAGAAGATTCTAGAATTAGCATCCTGTGACAAGGAATAACAGATTTTAAGATTGTTTGTTTTAGTCTAGTACTAGGTAGTAGACCATATAAACACATATCCCATCTAGTTGCTGAAGGAATGCTGCTGGGTGTAGACAGGTATTCTGTGAATGAGGATTTCATCAAAAACAGATGAGATTTCGATGTCTGGAACTGATGATGGTATATATCATTTATTTAAGTTGGTATTTCTGCCACAAGTATTGTTGAGATGGATGTTATTATTATTAACATGTAGCCTCCATGGAGTTAGATACTCATTGTGGGTGGTACATGCAATGCTCATCCAATTGTGCCTTACAAACCGATTCAATGTGTCGACATTCACAACACTCAGGCAATGCATTCCACCAACCACTCTCCATGCAAAGAACCTGCTCCTCACTATTCTGCTCACACCCTCCTTATACAGTTTCCAGTAGTGGCCTCTTTTTTACCCCCCCCCCCCTCCCATTCTATGAATAATCTATTCCATGTCAGCCTGATAACAACCCCCTGACAAGCTTTTATGTCTCAATTATATACCCCCCCCCCTTCCTCCTATTCACTGAGAGAATACAGTTTACATTCTCTTAATCTGTCCTTGTACTCCACATTCCAATGACCACTGATTACCTTGGTGAATCGTCTCTGGACCTGTTCTAACATCTCCTCATCACCATGAAAACCCGGTGACCAATTCTGTGTGCAATAATCCTCTGAGACCTTATCCATTGAATCATAACCTCTATTTCTGCTAATCAGGGTCTTCTGCATCATTGCTGTTATCTGATATGATGACTTCACAACTTGTGCAATGTGGCCATTGAATTTCAGGTCCTTGGCCACCACCACCACTCTCAGATCTATAATCTTCTCTACCTCCTTTAAAGTTTCCCCACCAAGTGTATACTTTGCATTTCCAACATAAAAATGTGCACAAATTCACATGGAGAGAAGAGGCTAGGAATAAGAAAAGTCTCATTGACTATGTTATTGTTGATAGTGATGTTTTCTCCCTGGTGCAGGACACCAGAGTGTACAGAGGATTTGAAATTGGAAGTGATCACTATTTAGTCTTGAGCAGGATAAAATTGAATTTCATATTAAAAAGAATAACATGTAAGAAAGTTTTAAAGCGAATAAAAGTTGAGCAGCTCTCAGATGTGAACTGTAGACTAAAATACACAAAGATTAATGAAGAAAAAATGAAAGAGTTTGAGAACAGGAATCAAACTTTGGAGATTCAGTGGCAAACTCTGAAGAAAACATTGATTGATTCTGCCAGAGAGGCATGTGGTAAGGTTGTCTGCAAGGATAAAAAAATCAGAACTCCCTGGTGGACACAGGAAGTTAAAGAGGCAGTGAAGGAAAAGAAGAAAGCATATCAAAAGTTCCTGTCAAATAAGTCAGCTTGTGCTCTTAGAGAATATATAGACAAATGCAAGAATGCTAAACACTGTGTAAAACTAGCTAAACAAAAGTCATGGGAGGACTTTGGCAAGAATATAGAAAATAAATATCAAGAAGGTGGCAAAATATTCTGGAGGTTGTTGAAGAAGCTTAGGAATGGAGGAAAGAGTGCTGTAAAAGGATTTAGAGATGATAAAGGTGACATGAAAATGGGAGAAAAAGATATCCTTGAGGTATGGAGTAATTACTTTGAAAAACTGCTAAATGAAACAAGCAGTGATGACAGCACAGTGGTAAAAAAACACTGACCTGGCATGCAGTCAGGAATACATATCCATACTTGAAGTAGAAAAAGCCGTCAATGGCTTGAAATGTGGAAAGGCAGCAGGAGTAGATGATATTCGACCCAAAATGCTGAAGTATGGTGGTATAAGAGTCTTACAGTGGCTGCACTGCATAGTTCAGAAAGCCTGGACAGAGGGACGAATTCACGATGATTGGAGTAGAGCTCTAATAGTACCCATATATAAAAAGGGAAATAAAACTGAATGTGAGAATTACAGAGGTATTTCCCTACTGAGTGTTCCTGGCAAGATCTATGCAAGTATACTTGAGAAACGGTTGAGAAGAATTGTGGAAGGAAAGCTTGGTGAAGAACAAGCTGGATTCAGGCCAAATAGAGGCTGTCAGGATCAGATCTTCACTTTACGAGAAATAGTCGAGAAAGCATGGGAATATAACAAAGATCTGTATTTAAGTTTTGTCGATTTGGAAAAAGGCATATGACAAGGTGCCAAGAGAGAAGCTATTCAATACGCTGCAGTTATATGGTGTCAATGGGGCATTATATCAAGCAATACTTAGCCTTTATTTGAGTTGTAAGTCAGCAGTTAGAATTGAAGGAAGTACAGGAAGATGGTTTAATGTTAAATCTGGTGTGAGACAAGGATGTACATTATCCCCTCTGTTATTCATTATCTATATGGATCACATTATGAAGGAAAGTGGTATTAAACATGATATCAAAATTGGAGATGTTAATGTCAGCTCTTTGCTTTATGCGGATGATGTTTTACTTCTAAATAAATCAGCTACAAGTCTGCAAGATTCTCTGACTAAATTGAATAGCTGTTATAATAGATATGGTATGAAGGTCAGCAATAAAAAGACAAAGACAATGAAAATAGGCAGAATCATTGAAAATGTCAACTGTGTTGTGAATGGAGAACCTGTGGAACAAGTAAAACATTTCAGCTACTTAGGCACGATTTTTAGTGAAGATGGTAAATTAAATATAGAAATAGACAACAGAATCAGCAAAGCTGGTATGGTGGGAAGTCAAATGAATAAATTCATATGGAATAAGAGAGAAATTAGTCAGAACACTAAATTAGTTGTATACAAGACAGTGTTCAAACCAATTTTAACTTATGGATCTGAGAGCTGGGTCAGAAATAAAACACTTAACCAAAGACTAGAGACTGCAGATATGAGAGTCCTGAGAAAGATTATAGGCGTGAACAGATGGCATCAATGGCAATATCATATTAAAAACGAGGATATTAGGAAAGAACTTGACATTGTCAGCATCCAGGAATACGTTAGCTGAGCTAATCTCAGGTGGTATGGTCACCTAAACAGAATGGGTGAAGAAAGATTAGCAAAACAAGTATTCTCTGCCAGGTTGGCAGCAAAACGACCCAGAGGACCAAGATATAGGTGGATTGATACGGTACAAAGTGCCTTAGATGATAGAAATATAAGATCTGATAATGTTGGAGTCTTGACAAGTAACAGACTGATTTGGAGGAAAATTGTAGATAGGAAGTTAGTAATGATGTAATTTTTTTCATGTAGTACTATCATATCCTGTACACCCCTTGAGGGTACATGGCAGGAATTTGATGATGATGATGATGATGATTTTCTTTTCATGTTGTATTTTTCAAAATGTCATAGTTTGCCGACCAAAAAGCTTTTGCAATCACCACTTCATCAAACAATTCATCCGTGTTTATTGCATTATTTGCAAGAGTTTCATTAATTTTTTCACCTGAAGCTTTAATTTCCAACCAAGTTAATTCATTGTTGTTTATCCAAATAAAAGATTCTGCTCCACCAAAGCTGTTTTCCCAAAGCTCAATGTAAGAAAGACATCGGTCATAAAATTTTGTAAACTCTTGTAGTATTGTATTAATATTAATACTTCCATTATTTTTCAGTATTCTAAAAAGCTTTTTTGCTTCTTGAGGTATAAATTTATTATCAAGCCTTTCCTCAAGATTTGTTTTTAATTTTCTAAGTTTAATGACAATATCTGTTGCACTCACTTTTGTACTTTCCATAATCAAGATAGATTTGTTAAACAATTTGAGTTGCCCTTGCACAAACCACAAATACATTTCATCACAATCATTATCAAAGAACTGTTTTATCATCACCGGACATTGTTCTTGTGAAATAAAATTTGATTTCAGTCCCTCATATATATTTCAACTATTCTGTCAATAGCAGGAAGTAGTGAAAGAAAACGGGTGTTGCCATGTTGAAGAACCTTTTTATACTGTACATCTACAAATTCACAGAACGCTTTTAGTTGAGTGACTCGAACCATATAAATGTGGAAATATTTATAAATTTTGACTACTAAAGCTTCTAATTCAATAGGTAGAACATCAACTGCAGTTTGAAGACAGTTGTGAACGATGTGAGCACCGCAACCAATGTCCAAATATTTCTTCCTAGTTCCTTCTTCAATCGACTATAAATATTGTTTTCTCCTCTCCGTTTTACACCCCCAAAATTGGTATTGCAGTTATCTCCACAAAATCCAATAATTTTTTTTGTTATATTATGAATTTTCATAACTGACATTAAATGGTTTGTCAGTATTTCTGCAGTTTCACTAGGAACTGATTGAAAGTCTAAAAGTTTAACTTTTACTCCACAATCTGGTGCAAAATACTGCTCAACACATGGCACAGTTTTAATTTCTTTCCTGTTGTTAGAATCAATTGATATCGTCACAAAATTTGTTTTGATTAAATCTTCACAAAGTTGTTGAAACAACAGTGGCTCAATCACATTAACAATGACAGCTTCATGTTTTGTTCTACCCAGTCTAAACTTTGTTTCAAAAAGCTTTGATATCAATTTAGATGAACAATCGGCAGACTTAAAGTTGAGATTGTGAATAGCAACATGAAATGTAAAAGTTGCTTCTTTAGCAGCTATTAAAAATTCTTTGTCACTTGGATCGGCACCTTTAAAATATAACTATCTTTGAGGAAGTTCCTGCCGCTGCTAGACTAGCCTTATGTTTCGCACATGTCAAGTGATTTTTTATGTCTGAATGCTCATCATGAGCCACAGAAAATTCTGAAGCACTGTTCACATTTCACTTTGTCATATGACCACGAACTTTTTTTCAAAAACGGATAATCCTTTTTTAATTCATCCGTAAACACAGTTTCTTTTTGGCATTTTGGAGTTAAATTAACTTAACGAAGTAAAAAAAATCGCAAACAACACGCCGAAAAGAAACACTGAGTAGCAATCTAAACTCAACCAAGATTGCGTGTGCTCAACAATGACTTGCAATGCAGCGTACAGGCCAGAATCAAAGTGGGGTATTCGTGTTGCCTAATCACCATTTTCCGAGGCTGCACTTTTTGTACTGCGTGTATATTCTGCACTTTAAAATTTTTACCAAATAACCGGGACAAAATGACAAACTGGCCGAGACCATACCTTCAAACCGGGATGTATGGTGAGCCTAGCTAGTCTCCCATTCAGTTCAGTGTCCTAATATCTAATGCATATGTGAAACTTAAATATCAACTTATTAGGTGGAACCCTGTCCAATGCCTTTGTAAAAAAAAAAAAGGGGGGGGGGGACAATATATATACTTCTACCTCATCAACAGCTCTTATTAATTTATAAATTAAATATACCAAGAAATTATATACAGGTATCCCTTGCTTAACGCGTTGAAATTAATTGCGACAATCCCTTTATATACACGGCAAGAGTTTTAATTAACAAACCTTTAAATTTACCAAAATTCCACCAAATAAGATTCTCATCAGTGGGAGCCAGACCCAGAAGTGATGATACTAAGGCAAAAGCAATGGAGAAGTCATATTTACCTATACGAGTTGCCAAAAGGTGTACCACCTTATTAAATTACTCTGGATTTAGAGAAAGATGTTGGAAGTTTTTTTCCACTTGATTAGACTGTAATAAATTTAGTTAAATTCTTATATTGATGGTTCGAGGACTGATCCCTAGGTACACTACTTGTGATTTTAAATCTAACAAATTCACATCTCCATATACCAATTTGATTTCTTTCTCTCAGCCAACCACTTATACCAGTCAATAGTTCATATACCAATCCCATATTATCCAGTTTATGCAACAGCCTTTCATGTGGTATCCCACAAAATGCCTTTGCGAAGTCCAACAGTATTATAGTGTCTCCATAGGGATTTTTGTCCAAATCAGCCACAGCATTATTATGAGCAGATTGCATAGACATGACCTCCCTTTAGTAAACCATGCTGTTCCTTTCAAAGTATAGCTTATCTCTCATCCAATTTCTGCATGCATGTTTTTACTATTTTTCTAAAATCTATACAGCCACTCCTGAGATGTGATAGGTCAGTAGTTAAGTATATCAGTGTTTTTGCCACCTTTGTGCAATGGAAATCATTGTACATTCTTTCCATTAGCCGAGATTAATTAGGAAGCATGTCAAAGGCCTAGACAGTTCATTTGAGCATTCTTTCAGTGCTGATATTCCTCCCCCCCCCTCTGCCTTTATTGCAAAAATTCTTATCCAGGTTATGCAATGCTCTAGAACAGGGGTTCCTAAACATCACACCTCTGTGTAGTGTAATCTTAATGTACACACCTCATCTAAAAATCCAAACATTAAAATTAACACAAATGAACAGTGAACTTTATTTTTAATAAAGATATATAAAATACAAATGTTCAAATAGAACAAAAATAATTATTTATCCTAAACATATATAATTCTTCATAATTCCTTTAATGAGATGGATGTTGCTTCTTTCAACCAGTTATGACAGAAAATCAAGGAACAGGCTTTGACAGTTCTAGATGAATATCATGTCTGGCATCCAGTCAATTTATAATTATTATTATTTGACACCTCCAGGGAGTCCAAGGACTCATCGAGGGAGGGCACTTGCTCTACAAGTCCATCTCCACCATTCAATCACCAACTGACTGCAAGTACACCAATGCCATCTACCGCCGACCACCACTGGTATTTTCACAGACAATCACAAACATCCATGTCCACTGCGGGATTCGAACCTGCAGCCTTTTGTTCTACGCTATCCACTCGGCCAATCAGGCTGGCAATTTCTAAACTTTTTGTTCACACTGACTAATGTTGAAAATCCAGATTTGCATAGGTAGGTTGCACCAAATGGGATTAATGCTAAAAGAACATTGCTTGCCAAAACTTAGATATGCAGTCATTTGGAAACACCAGAATTCATTAAGATTTTGATTAACAAAATTTTGCCTTAGCAAAGATTTTTGCATTATTACATTGCATTAGCCAGGCGCAATCAGCCCGGGGGGGGGGGACTTTTGGCCTCAAGCACCACATGTCGCCCTGGGCACAGTCCTCTGTGACTGTCTGCCACTTTCTGGTCTCCATCCCGACAGCCTACAGGTCTTCATTCTCGGTCTCCCTGATCAGGGCTGGACCTCCAACACTTATCTCACAGCTTTCAGAACCCCATACAGTACAGGTTCCCCAGCCACTGAAGACGCCGGGCTCGCAGCTCCATCAAGACGTCTGCCGAGTTGTATAAAGCATGTATGGCAGCATTGGACTACCTCCTCCAGACTCCGTCTGCCATGATCCCTCTATAGATATGTTGTAGCATCTTGGTCTCGAATACTCTCAGGTGATTGGCTTGTCTTGCTGTGAGAGTCCACGCTTCAGCACCGTAGAGGAGAACAGGCCTGATCAAAGTCTTGTATAGTCCCACCTTTGTAGTCCAAGACAGCAAGCGCGAGGCGAATGATAATAGGCCACATTCGCAGCATTTACCTGACTCTGGACATCAGCCTCAACTTTGTTGTCTTCAGTCACGAAAGAACCCAAGTACCTAAATACCTTCACCCTCTCAAACTGTGCAGCTCCCTCTGAATCTTGAGGAGCATGGCGACTCATAAAAAGGTATTTTGTCTTCTCGGAGTTTATCTTCTGCAGCTTCTTCAATAACAGTAACCAATGCCGCTGTGTCGTCCTGTTAATGCGGCATGACGTTCAGGTCATCCACATAGCCAAGAATCCTAACTTGCACCCCCCCCCCCCCCATGTCGACTCCACCTGCCACTTGCTGTGTGTTTCTAATTACTTTTTCCAACACACTAGATTGAAGAGAATTGGAGAAAGCCCATCACCCTGCTTCACACCGGTCTATACTTGAAATGGGTTCAACAGGTCACCTTCTGCTTTCACTCTCGAACCAGCTACGTACACCTGCACCATTTTTCGGAGTTTTTGAGGAATTCCCAGCTCTTCTAACACCTGCCATATTTTTGGGCGTATTATTGAGTCATAGGCTTTAGAAAAGTTATGAAAATATTATAAATTTCCCAGTTATATTCCCAGCACTTTTCAAAAACTTGGTGCAACGTGAAGAGTTGGTCTGTTGTAGAATGGTTCCTCCTGAAGCCCTTCTAGTAGTCACCAAGGCACTCTTCTGATATGGTGTGAGGTGCATTTGCATGATGTTAGACAGCACCTTGTAGCCAGTCGACATAAGTGAGATGCCCCTATAGTTGCCGCATTGAGCCTTATCTCCTTTCTTATATAATGGGGTGATCAGCAACTCCTTCCACTCGTCTGGCAGCCATTCTTCTCGCCAGTTCATCAAGATGAGCCGGTGCAGCTGCTCCAGCAGGATGTCCCCCACCATTCTTCAGGAGCTCCGCCGGTATGCAGTCCACTCCTGGAGCCTTATTATTTTTCAGCATGCAGATAGCATGAGTAATCTCACTAAATGTCGGCTCTTCAATAAATGGTTCAGCAGTATGATAAAGAGTATAATCCTCCGATATTGGCATTCAGCAAGTTCGTGAAATATCTACACCACCGAGCGAGAGCATCTTTTAAGTTTGTTAATAGATTTCCACTCTCATCTCTTATGGTTGCCACTTGTGTCTGGCACCCTCGCATGGCTTTGATCATCCGGTATATCTCCCGTCCATTATTCGTTACCCTATTTCTCTGTATACTAGCTACTTTCTTATTAAGATACTTCTGCTTTTCCCTGCGTAGACATCTATTCACCACTCTTCTCACCCTCTCATATGCAGCTTTCTTCCTACTATCCGCTAGGTAGTTCAATAGTACTTCCCTTCATTTCGCAGTTCTTCACACTCTCTATTAAACCATGCTTTTCTCCTCCTCTTTCTGTTTCCCACAGTTCTTGAGGCAGCTAACGCAACCGTGTTTTTGATGGTGTCCCACATCCCATCCGGATTATCCTCTTCCTCCTGTAACTCCCCAAAACGATTCTGTAACTCTAACTGGAAAGCCTTCTTACCTTCTGCTGTTTTCAACTTGTCCAGGTCCCATGCCGATCATATGGTAAGGCACGTGGGCTTCTGAACCGCAATTCTATGCCTGAAATCGTAGGCTACCAGATAGTGGTTGCTATCTCCATCTGCTCTTCTGAAACTTCTCACATCCGAGATGGAGCTGTGGTGATGTCGATACACTAGTACATGGTCTATTTGGTTAGTAGTTCTACCGTCCAGTGATCTCCAGGTCTGCTTGTGGATGTCTTTATGCACAAACATAGTGCTCTTTACAAAGCATCCTGTAGCAGCGGCAAAATTCGCAAGTCTGATCTCGTTATCATTGCACTCCTCATGTAGGCTCTTACTACCCACGAAAGGGCGCCACACACGTTCTCTCCCGAGCTTCGCGTTGAAATCTCCCACTACTAGCTTAATGTCATAGGACAGTAGATTAGCACAAGTACGCTCAAGCACTTCGTATAAACAATCTTTAGCTTCCTCCGAGCTCTCTTCATTAGGCGCATAACAGTTCGCAACGTCCCTTAACTCTAATAGTACACAGCCGATTGTTTGTTCACAGGTTCAAAATCTAAAATATTACACAAAAATTTATCACTAACTAAAAACGCAGTTCCGAGTACTTTTCGTCCTCTGTCGTCACCACTCTAGTATAGCAAGTACCTCTGATTGCGGGTCGAGCCATGACCCGGCCATTGCACCTCTTGTACAGCACAAAGTCCAATTTTATACTGTCGTAAGACATTCGTCACATTAAAAAGAGCTCCTTCTTTCACCAAACTTCGTATATTCCAGGTCCCAAAACGATTAATAATCATCGTTGCAAAGGCATCCAAATTCCGAGGCTTCTGTGGTGCTTGTTTCGTAACCAATAGTGTTTTTACAGGAGGTGTGGTTGGCCCCTCGCTAACCCTCCCCTTATATTAGGATTCCTTAACTAAATTGAGCAGCATGTACTAGCGACTGAACTCCTTAAGTAGTTGCATACAACAAAGTACTGTAATAAGCTTCTACTCAAATTAGGCTTAGTTGCTCGCACATTCTCTACCACTACAGTTTTATAAAATATACTCACTAAAAACCAATAGACAATTTACAGAAACCTATATGCAGTGTGTTCAACCTAAACATCATAATTTTAAAAGAAATACTCCACAACAAAAATATTTCACTAAAACGCGTAAACAACTTTATACAGCTAAATCAACTACCAGCCAAGCGTCACAGCATGTGGCTGTATTATAGTTTGATAAAATCATCATCCTTCTTATCAGAATCATCCATCAAATCCAAATTGATTTGATTATCCAGATATATGACTTCAACAAGTTGGCGTAAGCAAAAGCAATGTTGTTCCTCTTCCTCCACCATATTACCACTTGAAACTAATATTTTGGGAAAGGTGGATTTATTGCAACAATGCATATAAGAATTATTAGTCATTGTCAAGGTTACCTTACACAAAGACAAAAAAAGAAATTGTTCTCATTTAATCCATAGATTCAGGAAATATTTTGGAAAATGTGTGATGAAAAGGAAAGAGTGAATAATAATGATGTGCTAATGTTGTATTATCTTTCAAGATATGCTGGGGCATCCTACAATAGCAAATTTAGGATGCCCTCTGCCACTCTTTACTCATACTATATTTCAGTATAAAGTTGGCTACTCACTCTGCTTGCTTACACTGCCAACTTTTCTCAGTTGTGTGTAGTGATATTTCTTAGATCAAGAGCAATTGATTATTGGTGGTATTGAGTTTATTAAATTACTTAAGGATATTACAACTTACAAAGGATATAAGTTAAATTATGCTTTAATCTATAATTCAGATATTTCAGAATTGGTTGCCATTTTCACAGGAACTTAAAATAAAGACACGTGCACGCAGGCACTACACACAGTAAATGTGTGTAGTGCCTTAAAGACGAAGCAGTAAGCTGTTGTTTCTCCTATAGACTTACATCAGAAGACCTTCAGCCATTGGGCTGAAGGTCTTCTGATGTAAGTCTCCCAAATATGGGGCAGTCTCATGCAACCAAATTAGTTGAGGTTCGGCATGTTTCTTAGGGCTGAGACTGATTCCATGAATAGCCTTTCAAATTTGAATGTACTATGGTGTATTACTGTGGCTTTCTTCCACCGTATTCTGTGGTGTGGTATTGAGTGTTGACCATTGTCTATATGAAATGTTACATCATCAGAAATTTTATCCAAAATGCAAATTTTTCAGTTGCATTGAATATTGACATTTTTAATTTTTATAGTATAGCAGTATATATTCAAAAGATAATACTTTTTTTTTCTAACTCATTGTATTTTGGTTTACATATTTGTTAATTTTTGTTTTACTGCTGTATCTGGACAATTTTAACAAGCATAATAGAAATATTTTTATTATTATTGATCTAAATTATATTAGAATTAGATATTAGAATTATTATTGATCTAAATAACCATACTTGGCATTATGCATGATGATTACATACTTGATTCTTAATATTGTCAACAATAACATATGTTGAAGGTAAAATAATCATGTAGGTGATTTCTGTCTACACGATATCTGACTGTTGGGAATACTTTAGTTTCATTTTTGTTTTTAAAGCTATGCTCTTGAAATCAAATATTTGATTTTGAGAATTTGATGAAATATAGGATGGCCATATTTAAAGAGGAGATATTCAGAGCCCTGTAGCAAAAAATCTATTGTAAGAAATTCACCCAAACTTAGTGTAAGTACACTCTGGAACATGGGGTTTTGATTTTCAGAAAAAAAAAAAAAAAAAAAGTACGAAATTCTGCTACCAGCAGACAATTGGCACTAGAATCACTAGACATTTTCATGATCTCACTTTTCTACTGACGAGTTTGTGGATATAAGGAAGACTGAAAAAGATTTGCATCGTTCTGCACATTCCAGTAAGGTGAGATTCATAGCACTTCAAAAGTGAAGTGCTATGAATCTCACCTTACTGGAATGTGCGTTGCTAGTCAAGCTTTACTATCAACATTGCAGTAACGCTAATGCTGTGCTTCAAAAATTCCAGTGTTTGAAGGATAAGGGAAAAGGTCCAATGACAATAACATATCTTAGAAAATCGATTCTGCAATTTGAAAATAGCAGATCTTTAGCAGTGTGAGGCCAGGATGAGGATGCAAACAGATTATTCCTCAACAAGTTGATGAAGTTGCAACTGCCGTTGTGGAACACGGAATGAATAATGCACAAGAGTCCAGCAGTGCTCAGGCAATATCAAGGCAACTGGACATGCCATACTTAACTGTGTGGAAAATCCTGCATCAGACGCTGAGGTTTTTTCCCTACAAGATCTCCCATACTCAAACTCATGGTGTAGAAACTCGACTGCAGTTTGCCCTGACATTCTTAACTCGAATGCACATGGTTGATGCATGGCTGTGGAAGATTTTGTGGAGTGAAAAGACACATTTTTATCTGAACCCACACAATTGCTTTATTTGGGGTGCGAATAATCCTCATGTTCCAACAGACCTCTGTACACTCATCAAAAGTCATAATGTAGTGTGGTTTTATTGCATTGTTTATTATCACTCCATGCTTTTTCAAAGAACTTTGGCTGACAGGACCAGTGACTTGTACCGTCTCTGCTGTTAGGTATCGAAAGATGCTGTCCAACTTTGTTATTCCACAACTGCAGCAGCAAAGATTGTCTTGACTCTACTATATTCTTGTAGGATGGAGCACCACCTCACATTGGTTTGCCAGTACAGCTAATGTTACAAAAACACTTCACAGAACACAGAGTAATTAGTAATGCATTTTCCACAACATAAACCATCTCGTTTGCCTGATTTTAACCCTGTGGTGACATTTGGTTGTGGGGCCATCTGAAACACATGGTGCATGAAGGACATGTTCCTGATTTAGCAACCTGGAAAAACAGAATAATGTAGCATGTGAGGCAGATCAATGTAGATCTGTTGCTTTCCGCTGTAGAAAATGTCATTCACAAAATGCAGTTCTTAGAACATCTGAAAGGAGGACATATTGAACCACATCTGTAGTGGTTATATGAACACGAAATTTGATTTGTTGTGTCTCTTCTAGCTATTACTGTTTAATTAATCCCAAACCATGTGCTTATAGTGCAAAATGTCCCCTGGTGGCAGAATTTTGTACTATTTTTGTTCTCTGAACACCTCCTCTTTAATTATGGCCACCTTGTATATGTTAACAAGTTCACCTCAGCATAATTCCTTTATGCTTGGCATTAGTGAAGGTTCAAAGTACAATTTAGGGTCATCTTGCCGAGTATAGCCACAATGACCACTGCGAAAGTATAATATAGAGGAAAATTCACTTGAAAGAAAAAACAAGAGTAAGAATTTTTTTTATTGATTGCATGATTGTTAACACTTTCATTGCCAAGCTGAAAATTGGAATTTTGTGTGGTGGCCAAATTTTTTTTATTTTTTTATTTAGTTAGCGACGTCCAAGCGATAATGCGTGATCGGCCGTTTGGTGAGAACTCGCATCGCGTTATCGCACGATATCATTCGTTGCCAAGCTGAAAATTGGAATTTCATGTGGTGGCCAACTTTTTTTTATTTTTTTTATTTAGTTAACGACATCCACGCGATAAACCGTGATCGGCCGTTTGGTGAGAACTCGCATCGCGCAATATCGCATGTTTGGCAATGAACATGTTAATAGTAATATACAACTTTGTAATAGTCATGACAAATAAAATTTATATGTTGGCTTGGTTAGCCAGTAGGCTGCGAGTTCAGATTAAACTGCTGATATGTGATCACGAGAGTTACTTATCAGAAGAATCCTAAATGCTTGAAAACGTCTATTTAGTGTGTGCCTTACTCAGATCATCTAACACCCCTAGTGCTAAAGTGCTGTAGTCTTGTAACTTTTCTTAGGTGTGATTTTCATAATAAAATTAATTTTAAAAAAATTAGTTAAAAAGCTTCACAAAAATGTACATAAACATTTTGAAAATGGCCAGCATACCATTGTTGATTTGCTGGTTTGCTAACATTACAAGTTTTTCATTCCTATTCATGTTTATCTTAGTAATGTTCAGTTGGTTTATATTTGTGTTATTGTATGTTTCTTACATTATTATCACTTCTTACACTTTACATATTATGTTTTCACTTTTATACTGCCTGTCTTTCAGTGTTGTTTTAAGTGCTCTTTCCAAAAAATCCTTGGTAATTCAGAAGATTCTGCCAAATGATTTCTTTCCTTTCAAAGATGTCTGGTATGTATATATCAATATCTTTCAAAATGAATGAAATTAATAAGAAAATTTTTAGCTTTTTGTGTTGTTATTAGTCTTTAGGGTTTGTCAGTCATGTTAACTGTATCAAATAGGCCTTGCTAATCAAAATTTTATTTTTTAAAAAAACTGAAATTTTATTGTATTAGCTTTTCATATATATTTACAGAACAACTCTCTTCACCAACATTCCCCATAAGCTGTGTGTGTGTGTGTGTGTGTGTGTGTGTGTGTGTGTGTGCATACACCAATCAAAAAGGGTGTGCACACGTCTAGTAACTGAGTGCACAAAATTTGGCTTTCAGAATTCTAATTTAATTTTTGAATGAACTATAAAAATTAATTATATGATAAATCTTGTCACTTATTTTATTTAATTTCTCCAATGTCTTCACTCCATTATTACTATAACCCATTCCAACTTAATATACTAATTAGTTACTTTTAGTTTGCATCATGTGGGTGAACTGATGCTGATGTCACCAAGTTGCTGAAGCATATCTGTTTAGATGTAGAAAGTATTTTACCTTGAGTATAATAAATGTTAAAAATACCAAGCAATTTTAAACCTGGTTTTACTCCATTTCCCAAGTAAGCAAACAGACAAACAAGTCAAGTTTGCGCCTGCAAGTGATGCAAGTCTAGTTGATCCTACAGGTAGTGCAAGACCAAGGCAACTCGTGGTAAAGGTGGCATAAACTCTGATCACTAATCTTAATATTTACCCTTAATGCCAAAACACATCTCCAAGAAGGGGATGCACGATGATTTGTATTAAAGGCAAGGGGCCACTACCCAGACCGGTTTTGACCTTTATTGAGGTCTCATCAGTGGGAGCTAGGCTAGAAATACCAAGATTTAGTAATACAGAGCTTATAAGTATTTTACCAGAACAAGTTACCATAAGGTGTTTTAACCTTATTAAATAAAAATCTCTGGAGGAGATATAAATGTAGAAAGTATTTTACCTTGGGTATAATAAATGTTAAAAATACCAAGCAATTTTAAACCTGGTTTTACTCCATTTCCCAAGTAAGCAAACAGACAAACAAGTCAAGTTTGTGCCTGCAAGTGATGCAAGTCTAGCTGATCCTACAGGTAGTGCAAGACCAAGGCAACTCGTGGTAAAGGTGGCATAAGCTCTGGAGACGTCGAAATCCAGATTGAAATGAAAAAAGAAGTCCTCAACTTCGTTTTTTTGGGGGGGAACGAGGGTAATGATCAACTACCCGGGTGTGAAAAGAAGGTGCTTTAGATGTAACTCGGAGGAACACCTTGGGGCAGATTGCCCTCGAATACAATGCAGAAATTGCAAAGCATCAAAACATAAAATAGAAAGCTGTACAGAACCTTGTCTGAAGTGTGGGGATCTGACCTACAAAGTGGATACATGTCCAAACAGGACACTCTCAGAAGCAACTGGAGGGACCATAATACCGATTAGGGCTACACCCATCGGGAAGCCTGAGACAGTATCAAGGAGCGATTTTCCGGAGCTCTGTCAACAGGCTGAAAAGGGAGCATCAATGGAAAACACAACCTCCACAAAAATCCAAAAGATACCCAAGGCAAGCCACCACACGCATGACAACATTGCCAGCATCAAGGTGGCAAACCATGAAACGTGCAGGAAAGAGGAAGAAGTCACACCCAGCGCCCCAACAAAGCGCACAAGAGAAACGGAATCAAAAGAAAAGAAAAAAGCGAAACAAAGCAGCCTGATGTCATCGGAGGACGAGACAGAGTATACCCACACTACAGGTCGACGTCAAACAATAGGCACAAAGCCCCTCGACAATGACGTAACAATGCTAATAAAAATTCTTACATTCATGTTATTTTAGTATAATGAAATTAAAAATGCAATATTTGTATTTAATATCAGAAAACACATTACGTAATGATAAAATTTTTCTTGTTGTTATTGCCAGTTTCTTAATGGAATTCTAAGAAAGAATCACAGTTTGACATGTCCACTGGAACATCCACTGTGGCTACCCCTTCAGCTGCTGCCTCCACAGCCATTGTGCCATCAGCAACAACCACAGTAAATGTAGCATTAACATCTACAGTAAGTCATTACAAAAAGGAGGGGGGAAAGAAAGAAAGAAAAAATGTTTTTATATATATATATACAATTTTTATTTACAAAACTAGTGTGCATGTAAAGAATATTTTCTTTTTTTTTTTAATTTATGGTTATTCTTATAAGTTCAAGGCCAAATTACCATGATAATTGATGATATATCTCAGACCTTTTGCCTTAAGCTAAATCATAACAAATAAATAAATAAAATAAAATAAATTCCTCTCCCATAATATTTTTTTATTTATAATTGCCAGAAAATATGCCTGTGTAGCACAGTGGAAATGATGTTCACATTCATAGTACTAGGCTGACTGAGGAAAGCCCATTATAGGTTTAATACTATTTGCTGACTAGATGAACTTTTTCTAAACCTTCTGCCACTTCAGGAAGTGGTAGAAGGTTTAGAAAGTAAGGCATGGGCAAGTTTGGTTTTCTCCTTGGAAATTGGTTTTTAATGCTGCATCTCAAAAAAATCTACCATAGAACTCACTATTACATTTACTAATATTAACATTAGGATTTAGGACCATAAGGTACAGCAGTTATCTGAGGTACTCTGTTCTCCTCCTTCCCTTGGATAAGCCTTGATTCTGGGTTAGCTTGGGCTCACTATTAGTGAAGCTTGAATAATGGAGACTGGCTGTTCATCTGTCTTTAAAAAGTTGTAAGTTTTAAAAGAGGTAAACCGTGAGTAGACATATCGGTACACAATAAATAACGGAAAAACTCACATAGAAAGATTATTTATTAGTATAATTTTCGTCACCATCCCAGTCAAAAGGCAGGAACTATTAAAACACTGGTTCATTGGGCCCACTCCTTTTGTTCTACAGACGATCTTTTACAGAAAGAACTACAATACATAACTTCTTCCTTTCTATCTAATGGTTATAAGAATTGCTTCATTGAAAGAACTTTGAGTAGTTTTAATATGTCTTCCTCTTCAAACACAGAGGAAATAACGCGCATTACTATCCCTTATGTACAAGGCATCAGTGAACGTATAGCAAAAGTTTTAAAACCACTGAATATTTTTGTTGCCTTTCGACCGTTTAGAAAAATCTCCACCTTTCTCACTTCTCCTAAGGACAAGCTTCCACATCTTAATCATCCAGGTGTCTACCAGATTCCGTGCGCTTGTGGATTATCTTATTTCGGACAAACTGGAAGATCTGCCTCTATTCGGCTAGAAGAACACCAATCTTATATTGAATATTTTAAACCTGAAAAGTCTGGACTTTCTGAACATGCCATCTTCACTAGACACAGAGTTCATTGGAGAAAGACAAGAGTTCTTCACAAAAGTCAGTTTCTCATGGAACGCCTTTATAAAGAAACATGTGAAACTCTACTTCATTCTCCTAACTTAAACAGATCTGACGGCTTACGTCTGTCCCCTTTATGGGAGATAGTACTTTACAAATCAGCTAATCTTTCCTAACTTTTTATTGTATTAATTTTTTTTTTTTTTTTTTTTTTTTTTTTTTTTTTTTTTTTTTTTTAAGGAAAGTTATTGACCTTTTTAGTTATCTTACACCAGCTACTTAGGTGGCGTTTTTTGGAATTGTCAGTTAGTGTTTAATGTACTGAGGAGAAAATTATACTAATAAATAATAATCTTTCTACGTGAGTTTTTTTCCGTTATTTATTCTGTACTTTAAAAAGTTGGTTGGGGCTAAAGGAGCTGTGTACTCCATTCAGGGAATAAAATGTGCTTCAAGAATTATTTCTTTTTACCAAAAAAGCCATGTAATTATTAACATGTGCTCACGGGAACCACATAAACAATATTCACCTCACATAAGTATCATTTGACTGTTACATGTGTTGTATACAAGCAGCTCTCATTAAAGCAAACTCGTAAGGCCAAAAACGGTTTGTTGTAATGAATTTCTTTTGGCACAGTATCAATGCTCTGATAATTCAGCCAGTACTTTTCAAGTGTTTGTCATGGTGATTTCTCTCCAACAGTGTTTGTTATAGAAAAAGAGTTAAAGCGATTACAAAAGCCTGTAATCCCTTGGAAACAACACAAAATGGCTGAAATATGTAATTCTTTAGTGATCATCAGTGGTTTAGGATTATAAATAAAGCAGCATTTAAACCATTGTTTTAAAACTAGAAATGACTTAAAAAGTTGTGAAATTGCGCGTCTTTTTTTTTTTTTTTAATCAGATTTTAAAAAGAGACATTTTGACTATTAAGAAATGTAGTTGCATATACTTTGTTGAAATAATCTAATAAAATGAAATAAAATATGACTGATATATTGTTTGGATATTAGCCATATTTACCATTTTGGTAATGATATCAGTGAATGTGTGTGTGAATGTTTTATTTTGATGTAAATAGATGTTGTAAATTATTGATAATGCTTTTAAAAGTAGCCAAGGTTTGAATATATATAAAAATATGTTGAGTTGAGTATTATGTAATTGACAGTGGGCTAGCGTTTTTTTTCTTTGTAGCAGAGCAGTTGCAAATTAAATCAATTTCCTTAGTGTAGGGAGAATTTTTGGATATATTACACAAGAAAATGCTGAAGAAAAGTCCGAATAATATTCTACTGAAGATATGTACCTCTGGACAAACACATCTGTTGATAGCCATGAACTAAGCAATCAGCATGATGTCATGCTGCATTTGTTTTTGAAAACAAAAAGAATAACAGCTAGTTAGCCGAGGAGAGAGAGAGAGAGCATAGCATAGACAGAGAAAGGAAAATTTGAAGTTATGGAATAATATGGATTCAAAATTTCCATAAATTGAAGGAATGAAAACTTGTTTCATTTTACAAGTGCATGGACATGCAGTCTTTTACTGGCAACTGATATACTGATATTTTCAAGATACTTCTTACAGGAATCTGTTCAGTTGATGATATAAGGAAATGGTTGATAATTCCTCACTGGTGATTGGAACAGGAGAAACTAATATATACTTCCATTATGTTATGCAAGAAGTCGTATTCTTCATTTTGAATGGAAGTATTGTTTGTAAATTCTCTTAACTACTGGGAGTTAGGGCTATTTTGTTTCTTCAGTTAAATTTCTGCTGTCTCATGTTGAAAGTGGAATGGATGATTACTAATAAACCTTCACAGAGATTGCAGTATATACATTTGATATAATATATCTGCTTTCTCTAGTCTACTTAGAGAACTAACTCTTGAAAGTTTACTTGAATTTGCTTACAGTGTTGGTGGCTAGTTTATAATATTAGTATAGAGGCATCTCCATTGAATCCAAAGACTCATTTTGGGAGGGTCCACGCTAAATGCAAAGTTTATCCTAGAACTATAAGGAGAATGCTTGAGATTGCCACCTAACAGCTAGATAACCTCTTAGTTTTTATGTGAAGAGTTATCATCATTATCAAATTCCTGATATAAACCCTCATTGGGTGTACAGACACTTTGATAGTATTACATGAATAGTTTACATTATTACTAACTTCCTGTCAACAGTTTTCCTCCAAAGCAGTCTGTTATCTATCAGGACTGCATTGTTGTCAGATCTTATGTTTTGGTCTTAGAAAACCAAAAGCCACTTCTAATATTGGTTCAACTAAAGCTTGATCTTCCTTTTGAGTATTTTTTCATGTCATCCTGGCAAGTAACACCTATTTTGCTAACCTTACCTCTTTTATTCTGTTTAGGTGATATCACCTGAAATTAGTTCTGCTTACACATTCTTGAATGCTAACAGTGTCATGTTCCTTCTTAATTAATATCTTTATTTCTAATATGATTCTGCCATTGATGTGTGATGTTCACTACTTTAATTATCTCAGAACTCTCAGATCCATAAAATAAAATTAGTTTGAACACTCTCTTGGGTACAGCTACAGGGCCGTACTAATGCACAGGTGTGTGAGGCTTTAGCTGGGGGGCCCCAAAATATTAGGGCCAATTTAAGTGCTCCAAACAGTGAGGGGGGGCACCCCCAGAGCACTCAGGCCCTGCCTGCCTTGGGAAAAGTGTAAGTACAGCCTGACAGCTACTTTAGTTTTTGACTAATTTCTCTCTTATTCCATACAAATTTATTCACTTGACTCCCTTCCATACCAGCTTTGCTTATTCTGTTGTCTATTTCCATATTTAATTTATCATCTTCACTAAAAATTGTGGATAAATAGCTGAAATGTTTTACATTTCTATAGGTTCCCAATTCATGATGCAATAGATGCTTTCACTGTTCTTAACATGAAAGGGAATGGGATGAGACAGTGAAAACATCTACTGCATCATGAATTTCCAGGATGAACAATCCTGCCATCTCCACATGAGACAAGCTAACTCACCTTCACTTCAAAAATTATGGAGGTTCTTCAGGTACTCGATGGGATTTGAACCTGAGTATTTCCAACTAATGCTACGAGTTGCCTGGTGTTGTACTACTTACCCAGGTAAGATAGTACAACACTATATTCAGTCCTGAAGATATTTTCAGGCACAAACTTTGTTTGCTCTCACTGGGATAAAGGATTAAACTAAATTTATCATGGCCAATACTGACTTTGCTAGTTACAGAGGCATCAATGGTGTTCTTGTATATTTTTCTGGTCTGTCTTTTTCATTCCATACTGGAATAAAAGAATATTAGAAGTGTGATTAAAATTAAATAAAGAAAATTTGAAACAGTTGTTGGAGTGTATGCTTCTGAAGAAGGAAAAGAAGAAGAAAATGATTACTTTTACAGAATTACAAGGAATATATGAAAAATTAAATAAATCAGACCATATAATTATAGCCGGAGATCTTAATGCCAGAATAGGAATGAAAAAAATTTACAATAATATACAAAAATTTGGAGAACCAACAGTAAACAAAAATGGAAAGCGACTCATTGATTACAATATATAATAATTTAATAATAATAATAAAAAAACTAGAGAAACAAAATCTAATTACAAAGTAAGACTACTAAATGATTCAAGTATAAGAAATTTATACCAACAGAGGATTAATAACTACTTAGAAAAAATACAAGAAAATGAAGACATATTGAGAAAGAATGGAATAATATAAAAGAAATTATCTCATCAGCAGCATATGAAAGTCTAGGAACACACAAAAAATATCATAAAAATAAAAAATTACATATATGGGACAATGAAATAAAAACAATAATCGAAAATAAAAAGCTGGCTTTTAAAAGATAGTTAAGTAACAAAAAACAAGAACATGAAATTGAATATAAAAAAGACTAGCAATAGCCAAAAGAGAAACAGAGAAAGCTGGGAAAAATTTGTATCATATCTAGAAAATGACATATACAAAATGAGACCCAGCATGTACAAAATACTGAAACACATGAATGCAGATATAATAGAAACTGCAAATATAAATTGTGAAATAGATGTAAAAGAATTCTTGGATTACTTTACAGATCTTTGGATGGATAATACTGGCATCAAAAATAATTACACCAGAAGCTTACAAAATACAATGAAAGAATTAAAGGACAACCTAAATAAAATAAAAAAATGGCAAATCAGCAGGAGAAGATGGGATAAACTCCGAACTGTATAAATTTGCTAGAAAATAATTTCATCAAAGATTACTAAAATTTTTAAATAAAATATATACAAATGAACAAATACCAATGGAATGGAATACAAGCATAGTAATACCTATATTTAAAGAAGGGGATAAAACAAAACCTGCTAACTACAGAGGTATTAATTTATTGAATACATGCTACAAAATATATATCAGAATACTTAATGAAAAACTAAAAATATACAGTGAAAAAATATTATTAGAATGTCAAAATGTATTCAGTAAAGGACGCTCTACAATGGATGCAGCTTTCTGTTTAAAACTACTTATAAAAGAAGAGAATTTAATTTGGAAACTCATATTTTGTTTATAGATTACGAAAAAGCATTTGACAAAGTAAAAAGATATATACTGTTTGATATATAACAAAGAATAAATATTACGTATATTTTACTACATGCAAAATATATATATATATAAATAAATAAAAAGATAATGAAATAAAAATAAATGAAAAGTTGTCTGAAAAACAATCTATAAACCAAGGAGTAAGATAGGGATGCCCTCTGTCTCCAACACTTTTCAGTATTTACATTAATGAAATATCAATACAGTGAACAATCAAATATCAATACAGAACACCTTAAACAATCAAGGTATACAAATTTCCTGGAATAACAAAATAAATACGCTATTATTTGCAGATGATCAGGTAATAATATCAGATAAGGAAAACAATTTACAAAGAGCAATATAATTTAAACATTATAATAGAACAGTTTGGAATGAAAATTCCCATAGATAAAACTAAAACAATGGCATTTTGTGGACAAACTCCAGTTAGAAGCAAAATAGTTATTAATAATAAAATAATAGAACAGATAAATACTTGCAATTATCTTGGATGTGAAATATCATATGAAGGAGAAAAAGGCATAAAATTAAAAACTTCAAAATTTTTACAGATTATAGGCCTGATAAATAGAACACTCAATCCAAATATAGTACAAAAAGAAACACGCATTTGAAAATGTACAATACTTTAGTAGGTCCTACATTATTATATGGCAGTGAAATTTGGATGATAAACAAAGAATAAAAACAAGTGAAATGAGATTTATGAGGAGAACTGCAAAATGCACATTATTAGACAAAAAAGAAATGAAGACATCTTAAAAGAACTAAAAACAAAATCAATAGAAGAAAAACTAAACAATTATAAACAAAAATGGATTGAACATGTAAACTGATTGGCCAACACCCGATATCCTAAACAATACTAAAATATAAGCCAATTGGAAAGAGAAGACAGGGTAGACCTCAAAAAAGGATATTGGATGGATAATGAGACTGGAACAGACCAATATGGTCTATACTCGTAATTAGTTACAGAGGCATCAATGGTGTTCCTGTATATTTTCCTGATCTGTCTTTTTATTGCTGATTTTCATATAATAGAAATAATAATTTGATATAATAGAAACTGCAAATATAAATTGTGAAATAGATGTAAAAGAATTCTTGGATTACTTTACAGATCTTTGGACAGATAATACTGGCATCAAAAATAATTACATCAGAAGCTTTTTATGGATTTTTATTTTCTTCATATTCATAAGAATGTTGAAGCAGTTATTCAGTTTAGTTAAATCCCACAGACTCTGCATATAACAGAGCTGAAATTGACATCTTCAGTTTTGATATCAAGCTTAATGCTATATTCCTTCATAATGTAATCCATATAAATGATGAATAAGAATGGAGATAGTGTAGAGGCACTTGAAGAAAAATCAGTGTCACACCTAATTTTATTTCTGATATCTTCTTGAACTGCCTTCAATTCTAACTGCTGACATATCTCGAATATAGGCTGTGTTTTGCTTATTGTACCATTTACACCACATAATTCTAGCGTTTTGAGTTGCTTTTTAATTGGCACTTTGTCTAGGCCTTTTCTCATGAATTCTTAGCTATTTGTCTAAGCTATTCTCACCATAATAGTGAAAATCTGATCCTGAGTTTCTATTTGGCCTGAATACTGCTTGTTCTGCAAACTTCCCTTTCACAATTTTGTTGCATCCAGTGGCTTTTGCAAGGAACTAGAAAGCAGTGCTGCTGTTTTTTAGAAGCTGAGGAAGCCATTAGTGTGATGTTTGTGCCAAGAGAGGTTGGAAGTATAAGAGAAAAAGGATAGCTGAGAGAATGGAGCCCTGAGCATTGGTGGTAAAGCTTAAAGAGAGGTTGACATCCACCATGACATGCAGTGAATGACCAGAAAAGAGGCTAGCTATCCAATTACAGAGGGTGGGTGGTAGACCAAAGGAAGGCAGTTTGAAAAGCGGGCCTTGGTGCCAAACATGATCAAAAGCCTTGGAAATGTGAAGGCAAAGCATGTGTTTCTCCAAACCTTTCCATGGCATGTTCAGTGGTGAGTGATATAGGCTAAGATAACATCGTACATCTGAATTGGCAGAATCCATATTATTGGTGGTTGCTGATTAACTGGTGAGCTTCTAGGTAGTGAAGTTGATCATTGATTTTTTCTCTATTATTTGGAGAGGAATTGAGATGATGGCAATTGGTTGATAGTTGGACAGCATGCTTTTGTCTTCCTTTTTAGGAATGGGTTGGATATATGTTAGTTTCCATGAGATAGGAATGGAGCCCTGAGAGACAGAAGATGGAACAGACAACATAGGACAGGTATCAACTCTGGAGCTCAACGTTTGAGTACAGTAGGAGAAATGCCATTGGGACCAGACAACTTTCTAGTATTCAGGTTGTCTAATATTCTTCTTATGTCTTTCTGTCGAGAGGCATATGGTGCTCAATTGCTGGTATAGAAGGAAGTGATTTGCCTTTGTAATCTTGCAGGAGTTAGAGGAAAAGAGTGATGCTACGAGGTCAGCTTTTTCTTTGGGTGCCATAACAGTGGTGCCATCTGGATTGGCGAGAGGTTTTTTCACCAATGGCTTTTATGAAGGACCAAAGGACATGGCTACCATTTGGACAAGAGAAGAGTTTTCTGCTATGGCCTTTATGAAGTTGGATATGGATTTGCTGATAGTTGCTTTACATTTGAGTATGAAGCTTGAGTTCTTGATGCAGGCCATCTGCAGTAAGCTGTTTTTTTTTCTTCTTTCGACTGCTTTCATATATATTCTGTTGAAGTGGGCAGGAATTTTGGATGGAATGCAAGATGGCATATGGCAGATGAATGCCTTCATGCCACAATGGATGATTTTTGCAACTCGCTCAGTGAAGGTATTTGGGTCAGAAGAGCAGAAGCAGTAGTCATGCCATGGGAAAGAAGAAGAGTAGTGATTCTGGAGATCATCCCATTATGACTTGCACAAGATTGCGGTCTGATTTACTGAGAGGAGAGGTAACCTCCACACTGTGCTGGAAGGAGAACTAGTTTAAAAAAAAAAAAAGATATCAAGCATATTGAGAAAATGGAGGGGATTATCTGGAATTTGGGTAGGTAGCTGCACAATTTGTGTTAGATCATTGCTTATAGCAAAAACGTCTGCATCATGTCCAGCTTGATCATTAATGTTGGAGAAGGGAAGCCAGTTGGAGTTGTGTGCATTCAAGTTACCTAGAATGATGACTTTGTTGTTTGGATAGTTGGATTGTAGATGGTTGATGTTTCGTGGAAAGGAAGGTGAAGGTGTCTTTGTGGTTTTCAGAGTTTGGAGACCAGTAAATGAGTCAGATGAATGTTACTAAGTGGGGCTTCAGCCAGATGTCAAAAGCAGGGGATTCTAAATTTGGCATTATCTGGCAGGCAATGTCATAACATACAGTTATGACATTGCCTGCAGTGTCATACAGTAAACTGAGGTTGATATAACTGCAATTTCAGTTTCTGTTAAAATAAGGAGGTCTGGTTTGGATGTCTGTAAGCAGTGATGAATGGCATTTATGTTGGAATTTAATCCATGGATGTGAAAATGGTTTTTTTTTTGGTAGGGATCATGGTAAGTTTGAAATATTATGTTTAGTTTGATTTGTTTGGATGAAATGATTGTTGAGGGAGATTTATTTTGTTTGCAGTGTTGTCGGCATTTCATTTTTGGTTTATTATTAGATGAAAGAGTGGTGACATTCAGTGGTGGGGGGGGCAGACTCTTGAACATAACACCCATACAGAGAGTGACCAGTCTCCTTACCATTCTGTGTCTTCGACAGTGCATACCACTACTCAGATTCCCTCACCAGACATGACCTGGTGAGGGAATATAATATATATATATATATATATATATATATATATTATCTAGCGGCCAGCCTGTGTTACTACTGTTTTAACTGCTGTATCCTCAAAATGGGGGATGGCCTGGATCTCTAAGTATGTTAGGCGTGCCCTTGAAGAGAATCACTCGCACACTGTGTGGAAAAGAGAAAGGGAGGATGGAGACTGGGAACCTTTGCTCTGGAAACCAAACATATCATTCGCCTTCAGGCCCTCAATAAGCAGCGTGGTGGTGGTGTTTCACAGGGTGACGAAGGCCATCTACCACTTAGTGGTCTAGTTGGAATTTCCTCCATCGAGGAAGATATACTTTTGCAGCAGGAATGCTTACTGCAAGTGGCAGATCACCTTTTGTGGAAACAAGCCACATCCTGGGAAGGTGTGGTTGACTTGACAGGTAGAAGCTGTATATTGCACATCCCTGCCCATTGTGACCCACTAATGTTGACTGCATACCAGCTCTGCTAATTCTGTTGTCTGTTTCCATATTTAATTTGCTATGTTCATTAAATATTATAATACTAAATAATTAAAAAACCACTTACATAAAATTATTTATTTATAAAATTTTTTCGCTATGTTTCATAGTCATTTTCAATATAGTACAGGAAGATAACCACAAAAAGAGAGAACAACAATTAAATTGAAAGCATCTGATATTATATGTGCTATTGATTGCAGGAGAATAACTCCATCTGTATTAATAGATATTAAGAAACAAATTAAAATAAAATAACTAATAAAATATTTTAAATTTAAATAATTAATTACAATTTATAAAACACGTGAATGGTGAGTATTAGGATAACTTCCCAAAATCGAGAAAGTTTAGGGCAGTCATTATTAAGGGTAGGATTGTGAATGTATGCTTCACAGCTTTCTTTATACAGTCTTTCCAGAAGAAAATAACTTTTGTGTAGAAATTGGATATTATTCCACTGAATTCTGTGTTTTGTAGATAAGGCATGGCTTTCTAAACCAGATTTATTGGTCTTGATGCTTCAAGATGAATTTGTGCAGAATGATCAATCTACCCATAATAACATAAGCCGCAAGAATGGGATCCTGTAAATTCCATGATAAGAAAAGGGAGGATATTTGTCCTTTGGAGAGATAAGGATTTAGTTTATGAACTGGACAGAGACTTGCATATCAATCCGGTAAAGAAATCTAGCTATTCTATTTGAAAGTCCTTTAACATATGGAAGACAAATTCTGGAAACTTATTCTTGATGAAGGCCATAATTATTCATTCTTTTATTGATAGTTTTTGTATTATAACCATTAGAAATAAAGGTAGCTCTGATAATAGACGGTTCCTTTTCAGAAGAGAATTGTTGAGGCATATGTTATGAATTCTATTGCCTAGAGATTTAAGTACACCAGATTTCTGACATGGTGACGATGTGAATTAGAATCAATGTTTGCCAGTATACATTGGTTTTCTACATACTGAGAACTTTAGATTGCCATTTGGTTGTTGAATAAGAATGTCCAGAATAGGAAGATGATTGTTATCTTCTTCTTCTATGGTAAATTTGATTTTTCTCAAGAAATTCATGAAGATTACACAAAGAAGAGTTCCATACAACAAAAACATCAACATATTGTACCAAGTCAATGGTTTAGGTAAAAAAAAAATGTTGAGAATATACTGTTCAAAATGTTTCATAAAGTAATTAGCCAGAATAGGAGAAATGGGAGGCTATTCCTTCTATCTGCTTGTATAATTTCTGACAAACTGAAGTCTAAATTTACAATGTCAGGAGGAAAATCATATGAAGTAATTCAGTTGTATTAGTCAGAGGAATATTTGTAAAGAGTGAGACTACATTAAAACTTACTAGAAGATTTGTGGGTTGTAAGGATAATCCCGATATTTTGTTCTTGAAATCTGTTGAATTTTTTATGAAAGACGCAGTTTCCTGTAACCACAGAGAGAAGATTAGATATCTTGAGAGTTTATAAGTTGGACATCCTATGCAATTCCTATAGGTCTTAACAGAACATTTTTTATGTAACTTAGGAAGACCATAAAGAAAATGTTCAGTTTTAATCTCAAAGTTATGTGTTAATTTTGATTAATTATATTTAGCTGAAGGTGCATTTTTTGTTCGCTAAAGAATTTTTATTCCAGATAATCATGAAACATTATTTGGCCAAACATAATCACATATGTTCAGGTTTTAAAATTTTATATTTGTTCTAAATTAATTTTATTTATTGTAAACAATAATCCTAGTTCTTCAAGAAGTACAAATATAAAACTTGTAGCACCTGCACACACACACACACATGCAAAGATACCACAAACCTAAGTAAATCATGTAGAAAAGACAGAAGTCCCAATCCTCTGAGAATGCCTGTTGGAGACCTAGGTTTTAAACTGGGATCTCAAAGAATTAATGTTTCATTATTTTTGGAAAGTTTTTTTTTTTTTTTTTAAATATGTATCTATTTAATTAAGGGTGATTTCTGAAGGTAACTCTAGATTCTAAAAAGAGTCACTCTCTTCTAAATTTGCTGTTATGGAACAGTATGGTTTTTTGCAGTTAATTCTGTAAGTAGTATCTAAAACGTGTTTGGCAAGACCTGATTGAACATATTACAGGTATACTTTTTATTTTCTTTTATGTGGATAGTGGCTGATCTTTCTGTTTGCCCTTAGCATGCCAACTTGCATGAACAGGGAACTCTCTCTATATACGAATACTAGGAATTGTGAGAGGTGAGAGTTAGTCTTTAGTAGGATGGATACAGGATGTGAGTCTGCAAGATATAAGGTAACTAGTGCTTGGTCCACTGTTATTCAATCTGTACATTAATGATATTGGGAAGAATTTGACAAGTGACATACAGCTATTTGCTGATGATGGAAAGATAGGAAGGGTCATCAGGAATGCCGCTGATATGCAGTACTTGCAGAATGATTTGAATAGGCTGGAATTGTGGGCATGGGAAAATGGATGTCAGTAAATGTAAAGTCATGTACTTTGGCATGATTAGATATCCGGTGTCATATTATATTGATGGGATTATGCTAGAAGAAACTGATGAGGCTAGGGATCTTGGAGTGTTAGTAGATAGGAAGTTGAAGTTCAGGGGCCATGTAGCAAAGTTTGCAAATACAACTGAAAAGATAATTGCAATGCTGAAACGAATGTTCACATGTAAAGATAAGGATGTCATTTTGCCTCTTTACAAGGCCTTGATAAGACCTTACTTGGACTATTGTGCGCAGGTCCAGTCTCCTGGTTTCCATTGTGATTCTGATATATTGGAGAGAGTGCAAAGTAGAGTATTAAAAATGATATCAGGATTGTGGAATATTGATTATGAAGACAGATTGAGAATTTGTAGACTGCAGACAGGAGAAAGAGGGTGATATGATTGAGACTTACAAACTTCTGAAAGACTCATACAGGATTTCAATTTATGGAGGGAAACGACAACAGAGTATCCTTGGAAGCTGAGAATCAATGCCACTAAGAAAGTGGTTGAGGGCTAGATTTTTCTCTCATAGGGTGGTGAGTGATTGGAATGGCTTGCTATTGGATGTTGTGAGTGCAAGCAGTGTGAATGAATTCAAGACTAAGTATGATAGCCAGTGCATGTAGTATGTGACCTCCCTCAATGAGTCCATGACTTTGTGGAGATTCCTCTTAATAATAATAGAAATATATGTATAATATTTCTTGCACTTTTCATGGACATTTCTGAACATGCCTCATGCAAAAACCTATTGAATATTGCTTATACAATGAAGTTTATTTCCAAAATCCACAACTTATATGTGCAAAAATTATATTCGTTAACTCCTACTATCTTGGTTAATATGTGAGGATAGTAATTGTACTGGCATTTTTAGAATACTCTCCAAACTACTGTTTCTATTAATATCAAATAACATGAACTGAATGTTTTGCATTTCAACAAAAATATTCATTTAGCAAATAAATTGATATAGCATAGTCAACTGATATGAACAGTATGCTTTTGATATTATGATAATTTGATATTATTATTTTTAGTTTAATAATAATTTCATGATTATTATTAAATTAAATTATGTCAAATTAAATATTTTAAATTGTACTTTGTTTTCTGTATTGTATTTTTGACTTACATTCTTTTTCACTGTGTTGTACACTGGCATAGCTATACAAATAGTAGTTTGCACATGGAGTAACTTCATGATTTTTTTTTTTTTTAAATATTGAAAGCAGTTCATTGTATTTTAAAGAATGCAATCTATATGCATTTTTTATAGTGGATAATGAACCATAAAGAATTTCCTGAGCAACATATGTTCAATTTTATAATGAAACTCACTCTGAGATGAGATTTAACCTTTAATGAAATAGTTAAGTACTGTTTAAAATATTTCTTTAATTATTTATTATTGTTTTTTTTTTCAATTAGGGTCTAGCTCAGCCAACACCAGTAGTTCCAGGAACTGTACCATTATCTGTAATCAGTGCTACTCCAAATTCTGCAAATAGTGTTACAATATCCTCTCCTGCTGTTGCCCAAAATACTGTTTCTGCAGTATTAAAAGCTGCAGCTGACAGATTACCATTAAGTTCTGATAACACTCAAGTATGTATTTTTAAAGGTTTTTTCTATGTGTGATATTTTTTTCTGAACATTTTTGGTCATGATTATATGATGGTTATATATATTTAGGTTTGATATTCTAATTCTCTAAAATCACACAGCAAACAACATCAGAATGGTTTGAGATAAGGACTAATGTGTGACAGGATTGTGTAATGTCTGGTTTATTGTTTAACATAGTCATTGGTTGGATTATAAGCAAAATTACAGGTGTAAGAAGAGGAATTAAATGGAATCCTATGTTATAGTTGGAAGATCTCGATTATGCCAATGAGATAGTTTTGATATCATCAAAATACATTGATATACAAGCAGAATCAGAGGTATTGTATAAAAACAGCCGAAAACATTAATCTTAAAATAAATATGAATAAAGCAAAACTTTTTAATTGAGTAGCAAATACAAAGAAATTAAAATTAATCAACATGCAATAGAAGTTAAGAATTCTACATACCTGGGAGTTGATGTTGACACCAACATATGTATGTTGCAAAGATTGATAAATGAAAATACTGCTTTTAGGAAATTGAATGATATATGGAAATCATCCAGTGTTATAATAAAGTAAAATAAATATCCTCAGTAGCAGTGTTAAGACCATATTATTATATGGATCAGAGATGTGAAAATTGACCAGAACACAGGGAGCTAAATCACTTAGTTTGCACAAAATATTAAAAATGTTTTGGCCGCAACATATAACAAACAATGAATTATATAACCTGACTGAGCAGAAAAGTATCACCATTGAAATAAATAAAATAAAAAAATGGAAATGGAAATGGATTGTGCATGTACTGAGAATGGATAGCAGGGATTCCAATAGTAGCTTTCACATGGATTCTGGAAGGAAAAGGGAAAGACTGAAATTAACCTTCTAGAGAATGACAACAGGGGTGCTTAAGGGTCAAAGCTGTATAATTGAGAGGAGACCTCCACATAGCCTTTAAAGGAATGAGGAGAACCGACCAGGGCTTCTGACCTAATGTCCAATCCTCACCTTCTTGTGGTGCACCCTGTTGGGTATCTACTTGGATACTGAACGAACGAGGATGGGCTGGCAATTTGGGATTTAGACGACCAAATTGTATTCTTATTGGCTTAAACAAAAATACAAAATGATGGTACAGCATGACAAAATTTGATGCTAGCTGGGGCGTCACCTGGTTAAACAAGGCCCCGCATTGTTTTCGCCGGGGAACCATGGCAAACAGCGAAAAGTCAGCTACTGGAACAAATCTGAAAGCACACCCCAACTCAAGATCACCAGTGTTAAAGATTCGTACTATCAACATAAGAAGCCTGAACGGCAAAGAAATGGAACTAGCTAAGGAATTAGATAAGTACCAGATCAACATAATAGGGATGACTGAAACAAAAAAGACAAAAACTCGTGAAATCTTTCTGAGCAATAAATACAAAATGTTATATTCAGGCAATGACATTCTAGGAAAAGAAGGAGTAGCCATAGTATTCAACACTAAATGCGAGGCTAATCTTCTTGAATGGCAGGCAGTCTCAAGTAGAGTGATGTGGGTAAATATCAGAATGGGGAACTTGACAATGAGACTTATTTGTGTCTATGGTCCCACAGAAGGTTCTACTAAGGTAGAAGTGGAGGGATTTTTTTGAGGCTCTAGAGAAAGCTAGAGTCTCAAAAAATTGGGGATCTAAATAGCAGAGTAGGAAGTGATTGTCACACATACAAAAATATTTTGGGAAAATTTGGAGACAAGAGCAAAGCTAATAATAATGGCAAATACCTGTTGTATTTCTGCTCAGGACATGGATTGGTTATTGCTAACACCATGTTCCAACATAAAAATGTGCACAAATTCACATGGAGAGAAAAGGCAAGGAATAAGAAAAGTCTCATTGACTGTTATTGTTGACAGTGATGTTTTCTCCCTGGTGCAGGACACCAGAGTGTACAGAGGATTTGAAATTGGAAGTGATCACTATTTAGTCTTGAGCAGGAATAAAATTGAATTTCATATTGAAAAGAATGACATTTAAGAAAGTTTTAAAGCAAATAAAAGTTGAGCAGCTCTCAGATGTGAACTGCAGACTAAAATACACAAAGATTTTGAGAGTTTGAGAACAAGAACCAAACGTTGGAGATTCAATGGCAACCTTGAAGAAAAGCCTGATTGATTCAGCCAGAGAGGCATGTGGTGAGGTTGTCTGCAAGGATAAAAAATCAGAACTCTATGGTGGACACAGGAAGTTAAAGAGGCAGTGAAGAAAAAGAAGAAAGCATATCAAAAGTTCCTGGCAAATAAGTCAGTTTGTGCTCTTAGAGAATAGAGAGACAAATGTAAGAAAGCTAAACACTGTGTAAAACTAGCTAAACAAAAGTCATTTGGCAAGAAAATATAAAATAAATATCAAGAAGGTGGTAAGATATTCTGGAGATTGTTGAAGAAGCTTAGAAATGGAGAAAAAAATGTTTTAAAAGGAGTTAGAGATGATAAAGGTGACTGGAGAAAAAGATATCCTTTTCAAGGATGTACATTATCCCCTCTGTTATTCATTATCTATATGGATCACATTATGAAGGAAAGTGGTATTAAACATGATATCAGAATTGGATATGTTAATGTCAGCTCTTTGCTTTATGCGGACGATGTTATACTTCTAAATAAATCCGCTACAAGTTTGCAAGATTCCCTGACTAAATTGAATAACTGTTGTAAAAATATGCTATGAAGGTCAGCAATAAAAAGACAAAGACAATGAAAATAGGCAGAATCATTGAAAATGTCAATTGTGTTGTGAATGGAGAACCTGTGGAACAAGTAAAACATTTCAGCTACGTAGGCACGATTTTTAGTGAAGATGGTAAATTAAATATGTAAATAGACAACAGAATCAACAAAGCTAGTATGGTTTGAAGTCAATTGAATAAATTCATATGGAATAAGAGAGAAATTAGTCAGAACACTAAATTAGTTGTATACAAGACAGTGTTCAAACCAATTTTAACTTATGGATCTGAGAGCTGGGTCAAAAGTAAAACCCTTGACCACAGACTAGAGACCGCAGACATGAGAGTCCTGAGAAAGATTAAAGGTGTGAATGGCATCAATGGTAATATCATATTAAAAATGAGGATATTAGAAAAGAACTTGACATTGTCAGCATCCAGGAATGCGTTTGCAGAGCTAATCTCAGGTGGTATGGTAACTTAAACAGAATGGGTAAGGAAAGCTTAGCAAAACAATTGTTTTCTGCCCGGTTGGTTGGAAAACGACCCAGAGTAAGACAATGATATAGGTGAATTGATACGGTACAAAGTGCCTTAGACAATAGAAATATATGATCTGATAATGTTGGAGTCTTGACAAGTAACATACTGATTTGGAGGAAAATTGTAGATAGGAAATTGGTAATGAAGTATATTTTTTGTGTAGTACTATTATATCCTGTACACCCCCCTTGAGGGTACATGTCAGGAATTTGATGATGAGAATGACAGCATTGGAAAGAACAATGGCTGGTTGGGAGAGATGGAGAAAAGCAGAATTGCTGACACAAGACAGAGGTATCTGGGAAAAAATTAACTCAGTGAGACACACACACACACACAAATTGAATTCTTTGAGAGAACTGGAATAAACTAAAGCAAAGGTCGGCAACGCAGTACCTGCAGGCACCATGGCTCCCACAGTGAATTTTTAGTGCGCCCTCAGAGAAATTATTGAAAAGTGCTTTGGTGTTTGCAGCGTAGATCGCAGTATATCTGAGAGATATATTCATTACTAGTATGTGTTAAAATGCAAGAAAACATAAAGAAGAAACACTTCAAATATAATACGTGATGGTACAAATTAAGTGAATATTGAATCCAATATTATTTCATAGCCGAATATAGAAACTACAAGAGTTTCGTGCCAAATATATAGAAACTAAAAGTTTCGGCGGATGCAAGCATAAGTAGTGACTTATGGGCAACTCGTAGTAAAGGTGGAGCAAGATCCAGACCTCTTTCCTTAGTATTTTCCATAAATGTAAAGCACATCTTGCAGAGGTCAGCAACCTTTTTTAATATGAAGAGCGCAATATAAAATTTGAAAATTACGGAGGGCTCTTGACACAAGCATTTTTTTCTCTCATTCACTCTTAGAAATTCTATGGTTACTTGTTTTTACGAAAAATGAGATTTCAAATTTTAACATTATTTTATTTACCTTGCTTTTACAACATATTTTTGTCATATATGAATGAATATAAAATACCATTAAAAATGAATACAAAAAGAATGTTCGTATTAACAATTAGCATGTGCCTGTCAGTTCAGATGCGCCTTGCTTTATCAATGATAATAGCAAATGTATTTGTTTATTATGCAATAATAGAGTGTGGCTAAAAAAGTAATATAGAAAGACATTTCAAAACCATTCATGCCATTTGTAATTTTAAGTTTAATTATTTAAATCAGGAGGAGTCGACAATGCAGCACCTGCGAGCGTCATGGCGCTTGCAGTATTGCACCCTTCATATTAAGAAGGTTGCCGACCACTGAACTAAAGAATTCTCATGGCTAAAGCATATTCATTGTATTAACAAAAATAATTCTAGACTTGGCAAAAATACCACCATACCCATCTGACAGCTGCAGTTAATTTTCTCATAAGTGATTATTACATTACTCCATGAAGTCTGAAGACATATCAAGGGAGGCTCACACTAATGTTACATTATTTACAGTGCCTATTATACCTCTCCTTAAATGCTTTTACTGACATTGCTCACAACTACCTCTGGACCTCAAGAAAAAAATTGTTATTTTGCATCTTTGCTAACCACGCTGTACAATTTCAAGGATCGACCCCTTGTTCTCTTTTGTCCAGTCATGCATTGAAAGATTTTTAGCTCTGTTATAAAAGTCCACTTAGTAACTTATGTTTCCACCATATCCCTTCTTTGTTGTCTGTCAGAATCAGTCCATCCTCATAGGAAGCACTCCACAAACTAGTTGCATTTTGGCCATTCTCCGCAGAATCCTCTGTGACTTCTATGTTCCCCCAAGAAAAAAACCCAGGTGACTAAATCTGTGTACACTAGTCCAGATTGTGAACTGTTTTCTCTCCCTCTTATAATAACCTTGTTAATCCTGTTTGTCAGTATGTTTCTTAACTTTGCTGACTTTTGTAATCTCTCCTGTGAACTTCAGCTCTGTCCACTATTACTTCTGAATCCCTAGCCTTATTAATTTCTTGTAGTTGCTGAGCCTTACACCACCTATTTTTGGCACTGCCATTTCTCTTGCACTTTCTGTAAAACATGAATTGATATCTCATCCAATCTCTTACTCAAATAGAGATTTCTTAATATCCTAAAAACCTACGGTTCATAGTCATAGTTTTCTCTACTCATATCATATCAATCCTGTCATATCAGTCACTGCATTAATGAACTACTGACTATACTTCAGCAACATGATGAATAACTTATACTGATGTTATAATTAATTAATTAAAAAAAAAAAAAAGCAAAAAAAACAGAATAAGTTTCACTGATATTACACAAGTCCAAAGTGTATGATATGCCTCTTCCAGAAATACAGGCATTATGATCTCTCTCTCTCTCTCTCTCTCTCTCTCTCTCTCTCTCTCTCTCTGCTTTAACAGTAATATAATTATTTCAGATAAAGACAAAATCACAGTAATTATGAATACTCTAAGAATCTTCTTCTGCAGCTTCTCCCACTTAAGTGGGGTCACTGTTGATAATGAGTCTCCTCCACACCTTCCTGTCTTGGGCTGTCACCACATCCAAGTTCTTCATCCTTAAGTCCTCTTCTACCAGCTCCCTCCATCTCTTCTTTGGCCGCCCACGCTTCCGCCTTCCTTACACATCCATCTGCATGACCGTTCTTCCCACATATTCATCCTCCCTCCTCATCATATAACTAAACCATCTCAACCTTGCCTCCTGTATTTTCGCTCCTAAGTTCATAACTTTCACTGTTCCCCTGACATAGTCATTTCTCAGATGATCCTTTCTGGTCACACCGTACATCCACCTAAGCATTCTCATCTCTGCTACTTCCGTCCTGCTGATGTTATTTTTCCTCAGGGCCACAGTTTCTATAGCATATGTCATAGGTGGCCTTACTACTGTCCTATAGATTTTGCCTTTCAGATTGATCGGCACCCTCTTATCGCATAACACTCCAGCCGTCTCCCTCCAGTTCCTCCAACCCACTTGTATCCTGCATCCCACTTCCTTCTCAGCTCCTCCATCTTCTTCCATGTTGAACCTAAGTATCTAAAGTCTCTCACCTTCCTGATGACATTTCCTTCCAGCTGCAGATCTGTCTCCTGTCTGCTGCCCACTGTGCAACACATATACTCTGTCTTACTTCTGCTCAGTCTCATACCTCTCTCTTCCAGTACTTTTCTCCATCTTTCCAGTTTAGTTCCTGCATCTTCTCTTGAATCCTCACACAGCAAGATGTCATCTGCATACAAAATTGTCCAAGGCGCATCTTCTCTCACCTCCTCTGTTACCACCTCCATCACAATATTAAACAGAAACGGACTTAATGCTGACCCTTGATGCAAGCCAACTGTTACTTGAAAACTTTCTGTCTGTCCCAGACAGGTCCGAACATTCGTCTTCACATTTCTGTACTTTTCCCGCACCAACCTGACATATTTCTCCGGAACCTTCTTCTCCCTCAGACACCTCCAGACTTCTTGCCTTGGCACTCTATCGTATGCTTTCTCCAGATCAATAAATGCCAGATGTAGCTAAATTATGAATATGCTAAGAATACAACTAGAAATTAAATTGCTCCATGATAGATCTGCATGTAATATAATAACTAGTTCAACGTAACTGGCTAAATGAAATTAGATAAAGCAAGTGGTTTTCTGGGAATCTTCTCTTATTATCAAGCTACATTTACCATGCATAAATCCCCAGACTTATGATTTCTCTAAAATAGATAAAAAAAAAAAAAAAAAAAAGAATATTCTTGTGAGATCTGTGGTAGATCCATTGGCTCACTGACTGGATGAACAGTTGTCTAGCATTCTTGGAAAATTCACTGACCATTCATATAAAGAATACAGCTGATTTTAAAAAACAAAAAGATTTTAAACTGAAAGATAACTAACTTATGATTACTTGTCCTTTGGTCTCACTGTAAACATTCACATCCAGAACATTGGTTTCTTCTGAGATTTTTCATAAGATATTAAAGAACTTTTCAGTTTTTCTATTAATGTTGAATATTTTAATTGAAAGAATAAAATTTTCAAACAGTTTGAAGATATAGTAGTTATTAGTCAGGTATCTCTTGCTTTAGCTTACAATGATATTCCTGCAACCTTGCATATGGTTTCAAATTTTTAATGTCTGTTTTACAACCTGTATAGTTTTTGGCTCTAAAACAGACCATACTTCATTTTATAAAAATTCTTTATATACACATCCAATTTACTTAAAAATGAAATTAGTAACTCTAGTTTCCATTTCTTGACACTAGTAACTTGTATGCATGACATAATGGTCATGGGTGCAAGGTATTATTGCAGGTTATATGATTCCTTTTTGTGTTACAGAATGTCACATTCACAGGTAATTTTATTTATCAGACATCATTTACTGCAAAAATTAGGAAGTTGTCAGGGCTCTTTGTGCCATGCTTGTACTTACTGTATTTTGAATTGAACATAACTAGGGAATTGAAATATATATCTTCAAACCAAAATAAATAAATACCTTGATTGCTAATGGATATAACTGTTCAATAAATCATTAATAGTATTGGCTACCTAAGGGACATCCAGAGGATTTCTGAATCCTATATAAAAAGGATCTCTAAATAGTTTGCAAGAATTCTAATCAAATTTGGTCTGTATATCACATCTTCAAACCTGTGAGTAAAAGTGTTAGCTTATTAACCTATTAATTTATTCTACGACAAGTTGTCTCTTTGAAGGTTATAATAGTACAAGTTTTTGAAAATGTATCTCTATAATTAGAATTATATCTTTGAGAAAATGGAGTTCACTCTGAGAGTTATAATAATAGTTTTCCTTTCAGAAATATAATTTTAATTAGAATTATAACCAGTAAAAAGCAGTGGACTTGGCAGATCTGGTTAGAATTCTTATAAGCTGAAACTCACTTGATGTCTCTGCTGTTCTTGTACATGACAGTATTGTTAATGATTTATTGAATGTTTAAACAGTTATATCCATTGGCTATCTACATATGATCATTATTTTTTAATTTCTTGGTAAGGCTTAGAAAAAAGGCATAGGGGAAAAAAACTTTAAAAACTACTGTTTCTGAATGTAGTGTGATTCTGTTGGGAATAACACTACAGTTCCTCCTTCAGTCTTTTTTTTTTTTTTCTTTTAACATCTGTATTTGTTAATAATAAAGATCAGAATTTTCAGTACACAATCAGATCCCCTTCATGCGAGGCACCTGTTCATGGTGGAGAGGACCTCCCCGTGATGGTACTGGCCCTTCTCATGTTTATTCTTTGTCAATGCTTTTCTTCCCATATACTTCGCTCTACTTTCCCTGAATGTTTCTTGCTATTCTGTATTCCAGGCTACCATCACTGGGATCTAACACCTTGCTGCCATGTGATGCAACCTGTGGACATCCAGAAAGGGGGATGCTGGTAGTCTTGTATTGCTTTGGCCTCTGCTTCAGTAAGATGGGTGGTCCTGGATGGCCTGGCCAGGATCAATCAGCTAGCTCACTTGCCTGCAAGAGTCAAGAGTGTTGGAGTAAGTCTCCTTTCCCATGGTCTGAGTACAGGGCCAAGGCTCGCTGTGGTACTCATATAGCATCTGGGATAGTTCTTGTGTTCCACTCTTGAGTGTAGTCATTGCTTGTTGATGAATGGGTGTCCATTTGCATCTCTGTGGTGGGTGAGGAACTCTGGCACTGAATCCAACTCCTGAGAATGAACATTTCTTCTTCCTCTTGTTTATCAGGGTCCCCAAACAGGTACAGACACAATAGAATTATCAACAGAAAAGCAAAGTAAGAAACGAAAAACATCAGAGGCTGCAACAAATACACCACAGTTCCTAATTATACACTCAATAGTGAATGTCCAATTGGAAAAATTTACTTTTTTTTATTCAGAAGGGTTGGAAAGAACTCCAAAAAATGTAAAGAAACTGTGTTCAGGAGATATACTTATTAAAGCAGTTATATCAGCACAATCAGAAAAAATGCTCCACATCTATTAGGAGGATACCAATTACAATCACCCCCACTAAACTTTACACTTTTCTAGAGGTGTAATATCCAAGTAGGATCTCCTTGTTGTTCTCAATGAAGAGATATGCTCCAAAATCAAAAACCAAGGAGTGACAGTTATAGAAAGAACAGTGATACATAGGGATGGGCATCTGGTTATACACTAGAAATATCATCTTTACCTTTAACAAACCAAAACCACCAACATCTGTCAAAGTGAGACACCTCATCTCTCCAGTATGGCTCTATATCCCAAATCCCTTACAGTGCTTCAGATATCAGAAATATGGTAATTCTCGAACTGCCTGTCGTGGCTCTGCGATCTGTACCCGATGTGGCAGTAAAAAACATTAAAATAAAATAAAGACTGCAAGAGCAAAACATCTGCCCCTAAACTGTACACTTCTCTAGAGGTGTAATATCCAAGTAGGAACTCCTTGTTGTTCCCAATGAAGAGATATGCTCCAAAATCAAAAACCAAGGAGTGACAGCCATAGAAAGAATAGTGATGGACATCTGGTTCCCACTAGAAATATCATCTTTACCTTTAACAAACCAAATCCACCAACATCTGTCAAAGTGAGACACCTCAACTGTCCAGTATGGCTCTATATCCCAAATCCCTTACAGTGCTTCAGATATCAGAAATATGGTAATTCTCAAACTGTCTGTCGTGGCTCTGCGATCTATACCCGATGTGGCAGTAAAGAATATGAAAATAAAATCAAGACTGCAAGAGCAGAATACCAAAATTCTCTATGAGGGAGACCACCCGGCATACTACTAAGATGCCGAAGGTGAAAGGAAGAAACGGAGATACCAAAGTTACAAATAAAGCAGTGCATCACATACCAGGAAGCAAAAAGCGCAGTATACCATAACAGTAGCAACAGCATCTGCTAAACCCTCTTATGCTGAGTAGGCAACTGTAAAGAAAGTTTGCTGGACATTAACAAGGATATCAATCCCATCCTCTAGCAACTACAAAATTCCTGAAAGATATATTTGCTCTCTATCTCCTTTGAGCAAATGAAGGAGAGAGAAATCATTATGGATTCACTCCCGAAAATATGCCAAAAAGGATCCCACTATGTGAAAACCCTCTTATTAAAAAAATATTCCAACGTCTACAACAAAGGATCAAATATATGCCTCCAGACCATTTATTAGATGGCCCATCAGCAGATAGCATGGATACCTCTGCTCCTCTTCAGGAAGATGAAACAATAGACCGAGTGCCCTAGAGGGTGGGGAATTTAATGAAGTGTTGGATATTTTCCTGAAGAAGAAGAAATTATAGATACTGGCCGTCTACAATTTTCCAAAAAGAAAAAAAAATAAAAATAAAAAATTCATGACTAATGAAAACACAACCACTTATCATAGCAAGCCAGATGATACTACCAAAAAGAAATAATGGAAGTATTCCTACAATGGAATTGTTGCAGATTCCAACATAACATAGAGACAACATCAAGGCTCTTTTACAGAAGTATAAACCAGTATGGTTCTGCTTGTAGGAAACATACCTAAAACTGAGTGATGATCTGGCTTTTCATAATGTTACCATTATTCATAAAGACAGGACAGGGTATGGCAATACCTAATGAGGAATCACCATCCTTGTGGGCAATCATACCCCCCCATTCCAACAAATCCCTTTTAATGACCAGTTTAAATGGACATAACACTGTCAGGTAGTACCCAAACAAACAAACATCAGAGGAAGTGTTGTTGAACATATACTTGACGACAATAATCTCTCTCCCTCTTAAATACAGGAAGCAATACCTTCTTCCTTATGCCTACCCAAACGTTCACTGTCATTGACTTATCTATCTGCTCACCCTCCCTTTTCTTACTGTTTAAGTGGGAAACTGATGACAACCTGTTTGGGAGCAATCACTTTCCTGTGATAGCCACTCTTCTACATGGACAACCATGTGCTATATCGAAGATATCACAATGGAAAATTGAGCATGCTGACTGATCCACCTTTTCCTCATTAGCAGTTTTTGATTCTGCAGTAGTCAGTTCATCTCCTATCAATGATTGTAACAGTGAATTATAGCAGCAGCCACAACTGCAATTCCTAAAACATTAGTCAGTTACTACATTTTCCTAAGCCATGATGGAATGATGATTGCACAGCAGCCAAAGAAGCTCAGAAAGCTTGGTGTATTTCTTGCAGAAACCCCACAACAACAACAATTGATCAAACAAGCTCGAGCCTGAGCAAGACACACATCAGGCATCAGAGCCAAAAAGGAATCCTGAATCCAGTTTACTTCTATATCAACATCTACCAACAGCAAAGTGTGAGAATAAATCTGGCTCTCTATCTTCGAGCACTGTTTGCACAGTTGCGGATCCAACAGCGATTGCTGACACACTCTGTGAGACTTTTGCAAAAACATCAGCAACATCTTTGTACCTCTCCAAGGTCCTTTTTTGGAGAGGTAAGAAGATGTTGCTTTCCTTTTTTGGGCAGGGACCAAAAAAGGAATGCAGAAAAAACAGCAGACTATTTATCAAAGGAGAAATGAAAGCTGCTTTGCTTAAATGTTGTTCAACTGGTGTTGGACCAGAAAATATCCATTACAAGATGGTAAAACATCTATCAACAATCACCATGGACTAACTGCTGCATCTTTACAAAATTTTCTTGAGAGCATAGTTCTCGATACTTGGCAAAAGGCAATTATAATTGTCTTTCCTAAGCAAAGGATCCAAAATTCCTAAATAGCTACCATTCAATTGCTCTGGCCAGCTGCTAGTGCAAGATTCTGGAATTTCTGGGGGGGAGAGAGAAAGAAAGAAAGAAAGAAATAACCTCTTTTCCTGAACACAATCTGGCATCCAAAAATATCATTCTACCACTGATCATTTTCTTCAGCTGGAGGCATCCTTAGACATGCCTTTCTTAAATGCAAGCATCTAGTATCAGTTTTCTTCGATATGGAAAAACATATGACACTGCTTGGAGATGTGGAATACTTCAAAGGCTTAAATAATTTTTATCTTGCAGGGAATCTCCCTCTTTTTATCAAAAACTTCTTATCTAACTAAACCTTCCAAATGAGAACTGCCCTCTCCTGCCCCTATAGCCAAGAAGAGAGAGTCCCACAAGGTTCTTTGTTAAGCATCATGCTTTTTCCAATCAAGGTTAACTTGATAACAAACAACTTCCTTCAACAGTTAGTAATGCCTTATGTATGGATGACTTGATCATCTTCTGTCACTCATGTAATATGAGGGTCATAGAAAAACAGTTGCAGCAGGCCATTAACCATCTCTCAAAAATGGGCACTTACAAAAATGGTTTCAGATATTTTCACAGCAGAAGACAGTTTGTATGCACTTTTGCTGTAAACATAGTCTTCATCCTGACCCAGAACTCCAACTAGGACAATCACTAATCCCAGTTGCATCAGAAGCCAAGTTCTTGGGACTGATATTTAACAGTAAACTCAGTTTCTGCCCTCACGTACGTCAGTTATGAGACAAGTGCTGTAAAGCAGTGAACATTCTATGCAATCTATCTTCCATCTGCTGAGGTGCTGACAGATGTTCTTTGCATAGGGTATTGATAAGATCCAAACTTGACTGTGGGTCCCAAGTCTATGCTTTTGCCACCGAGAGTATGCTGTGATGACTAGATCCTATTCACCATCAAGCCATCAGAGTTGCAACTGGAGCATTTTGCACATTACCTATTCCTAGCCTGTATGATGAAGCAAATGAACCACATTTGTCGCTTCGATTCAGCACAATGTCACTCCAGTACATGCACATCACATTACATATAGCAGATGTCTCTGCTATACATGACTTACTTGACTTATTGCTCTTTATGTCTATAAGGTGCATGAGGCCACGAGTTTAGCATGCCATCCTCTTCGGTCCGGTGCCACTTCTCTTGCACTCCCCCAGCTCGGCCGTCCTAGTTTGTTTCGTTCTTTGATTACCATCCGGCACCATGTCGTTTTGGGTCTTCCCCCTCTTCTTTTTACAATCAGACGTCCATTACAATGCTATTCTTGTGTGTTCTGATGTTAGCATTCTCAATACATGGGCTATCCATGTCCATCTGCATTTCTTTAACGTTATTGTAATGGGTTTGGTTTTGGTTTTGTTATAAATTTCAATATTTGAGATTTTATTTGGCCAGTAAATTTTGCGAAGACATTTTGTTTGGAAGGCATCAATTTTATTTTCTTGTTGTTTGGTTAATTTCCATGTTTCACTTCCATAATGTAGTACAGATTTAACAGTTGAATTAAAAATTTGCAACTTTAAGTTTGTTTTTATGTTGGACGGTTTCCAAATTTTCTGTAAAGTCTTAAATTCGTAGCAAGATTTTTTTATTTTTATTGCAGTGTCTTCGTTAGTACCACCTTCCATGTTGACAGTTGCTCTGAGGTAATTAAAAGTGTTTAGTGTTTGTCACTTCTACTTGATTTCCATTTATAAAGATTAGGTCATTCTTTTTACTGTTGATCTTTAATAGTTAGGTTTACACATCAATTAGAAGAAAACTAATTTGTTTAGCAGTTTCCTCTAACTTTGCTGTCTTAATTTTCATGTCTTTGAATTTAGATGATAGTAGTACAATGTCGTCAGCATAGTCCAAATCTTCTAATGTGGTGTTAATGTTCCATCTTATTCCAGTTTTCAGGGTGTACCTCATTACCAATCTATGACAATGTTGAAAAGTGTTCCAGACATGACACAACCTTACTTAACACCAGTTTTGATGTAAAAACTTTCGGAAGTTGTTCCATTTAATAGAATTTGTCCTTTACCTCCATCATATAAATGTTTTATAATATTTATTATTTTGTCTGTGAATCCATAAATTTTCAGGATTTTTCATAGGCATTCATTGTCTATACTGTCGAAAGCTTTGGCAAAATCAATAAAATTGAGATGCATAGTTGAATTTAGTTCAACACTGTTCAATTATATTTCTAAGAATAAAAATTTGATTCAATGTGCTTCTTCCATTTCTAAAGCCTGCTTGTTCTGTTCTCAGAATTTTCTCAGTACTATTTTTTATTCTGTTTATTATGATTCTAGTGAAGATTTTCAAATACTCTTTCCAGGTATTTGAAACTTTCTCAGAATTCCATATGAAATTGAACAGTTCATACAATATAGTTGCTGATGTTTTTAGGTCAGCTTTGAGCAGTTCAGCATTAATGTTATAATTTCCACTTGCTTTTCTATTTTTTTGGATCTTGATTGCTTCCATGATTTCTTGCACCATGATCTCTCTCATGTTTACATGAAATTCAAATTGATTATTTGGTATCTCTTTGAAAGGGGATTCAATATTTGTTATAGAGTCATATTTAACATTTAACTTTCCATCTTTATTGGACTTCTTATTCCAATTTAATTCACAGAAGGATGTAAAAAGTTCACCACTCGCTTTGTTTTCTATAGCACATTCATCTTCCGTCTTTCTTTTCCCTACTCAAGCATTCATGTCTCCCATCAAAATTAACAAGTCATGTTTAGGAACTTTGTCAATCCCTTTTTGGAGTTGATCATAGAACTGTGCTTTCTCCATTTCTCCGGCATCATTTGCGGGTGCATATGCTTGTACGATGGTCAATTTCATAAGTCTGGAAAAAAACTAGTTTTAATTATTTAATTATTTATTGGGTTCCATTCCATCAGACTTTTCCTTGCTTTCTCACTTACAATCACTTCAACTCCTTTCTCGTGTCTTTCATCATCTCCTGAATATAATATGCAGTATTTGTCGGTTGTTCTTATCTCACCAAAACCTGTCCATCTTGTCTTAGCAATTTCTAAGATATCAATACCATATTTACTCATCTCATTGACTATCTGTCTAGTATTTCCAATTTGATACATTGTGCGAATGTTCATGTTCCGATTTTAAGTTTAATTTTAGGGTGAGTGATTGACTTCATCTGCAAGTGAGGTTCCATAAGACTTGGCCCCATCTGCATCATAGATGTTGGCTCCCCTCTCAAGTCCTGTAAATATTCGTCTGTTGGGAGACTACAGGTTGTAGCAAGGGATTTCTTGCTTCACTTATGGTTTCTGTAATCAAGGATTTTTTACAAGGATGGGTGATTAGCCCATCGCTCAACCTTCCTCTTTTAACCGGGCTTAGGACTGGCATAGGGATGAGCATAAGCTCCACCTATGGCAGAGTTTTTGTGTACATAACTAAAATAAAATCCCTTCCAGATCATCCCACGTATTCAACTAATTTTTAGCCACAATGAGAGAATCTCTACAACACTTGACAGACTGCCATAAAATCCTCTGGTTTGCAGAAAGCTCCAGAAATAGCAGTTAGCAATTAGACAACATAACTCAGATGCCACCAAACTCGCATCCACCGTGGCAATCATACATGCCAGCATGCAGCTTTTCTTATAGCAAGCAACTGAAATTTTCCATCCCTACCAGCAGCTTCTTGAAGCTTATAGAACTGAATATTCTGATTTTGTGCCTGTTTGAATAGATGGCTCAAAATTGGAGGATCTAGTGGGATCTTCTACTGTCTTTCCAGACTCTGTACAAATCCCACTAGAATGAAACAACTTTACAACAGGCCTGTATGCGATAGAGCTTGCTCTAAAATACTTCAGATTCCACTGCTATCAAAGGTGTATGATATATGCAGACTCTCAAAGCTCTCTTCAGAGAATAAGAAATCTAGAACTATAGCAACATCCGGTGCACTCTTGAAGTCGACACTTTTTTTTTTTTTCCAGTTATAGAAGCTACACTTTGATGTATGCTTCTGTTGTATTCTAAGCATGTTGGTATTAAAGGAAACAAGGCTTCAGCATCTGACTGACCTTGCTGCAGATATTGCATGAAGGTCAGCTTGTTTCTCAAACATCCACCATCTGTTTGTACCATATACACAGATTATCTGAAGATTGTCAGACAAAAGCTCCTATTCCAATGGCAGCTATCTTTGGAACAGAGAGAGAGAGAGAGAGAGTAATAATAAGCTCTACCAAATGAAGCCTGAAATTAAATTATGGCAGTCTAGCATATGCAGGGTTTGAACAGAGGAAGTTGTTCTTGCCTTGCTCCACATAAGTCATTGTTACCTCACCACTCCATCCTTCTGAGGGATGATGACATGCCTATTTGTGACTTTGAACTATCACCCAATATTTTAATTGACTGCCCTCGTTTCACCAACGAACACAGTCGCTTTTAGCCCCTTTTATATTCTTTTTGAGCCCTACCTACCTACCCACTTAGGCAGATTTTATCAGACTCATAAATTGTCCACCTGATTTTTAAGTTTTTACAGAGTATTAATCTTTACCACGTTATATAAGTGGTGTGTGTGTTTTAGTTATAGTAAATATCTTTTTAATAAAATCTCAGATTTATGTACATTTTGTGCTTTTCATCTGTTTTATACTCTTCTTTTACATTTGTTTTACTACACTGGTTTTATGTTTATTACTTATTTATTAAATATTATATTTCTAAGAATTGTTTCATTTATGATTTTTTATTATTTTGACTTTTATATATAGTTTTTATTCCTATATGAACCCCTTATTTATTACATGTGTTTTTTGGCACAGTTGTGCCATTAAATCCAAAAAACAAACAAATAAATGGATTCGTAATCTCAAAAATTTATTTGTTTCTCAAATTAGTTTTGTAGCTCTAGAGTCTGATTTCTGGGGGGGGGGTTACATTTTACACAATTTTAATTCATTTCTGATCATATTTAGATACTCAATAAGCAGCGCCTCCAAGACTTAGTAAGAGAAGTAGATCCAAGTGAACAGTTGGATGATGATGTTGAAGAGGTAATTTTAAATTTAAAGAGAAACTGTATTTAAAACTTGGTGTTTTTATGTTTATAGTTAACAATTGTTTATATATATATTTTTATGTGGTTTAAATAGATTTCTTCTTTCTCATCTGTCAGATGATGGTTAAGTCCTGAACAAATCGCCACCATCTCACTCTATCCCTAACCATTTTTGTCATCTCGCTGAAGTTTGGATAATTGTGATCTTTCTTTCAGTGATTGTAGCGAAGTTCATTTTGGTCCTCCTCTTGATCATCTTCCCTTATTCAGGGCTATATTGGGTAATTTCTGAGAAGACATTCTCAGAAAATTTCCAAACCATTTTAATTGTTGCTAGAGAATTATATCTATGATATCTTCTCTGTAGTTCAGTTAGTTTTTGACTTATTTATTATATGTTTGGACCAGTGAGTCTTTTTTTTTTTTTTTCTTAAGCATTTCTTTTTGAATGCTGTGATTTTCTGTATCTCTTTCTGATTGAATCTTCATGTCTTGACTTCATATAATAATGGTTTTAGTCTCTTAATTTGAGGCTTTTTGAAATACTATTTTTTCCCCATATTTTGTGTAATTTATTCATATTAAACCATCTACATTTAGTCTGTATTTTCCCATTTCTGTGACTAGGCTACTGAGATATGCAAATCATTACATGTTCAAGTATATGATTTTCTAAGTTTATTGAGCATGTAATGAAATTTACATGTTCAATAAATTTTTTACTCTTCTCTTCCTGTTTTCTTATTGTTTTGCTTAGATTGATTTTCATCCCATAAGTTTTGCATTCTTCACTAAAAGTTTTATTGACTTTTTCAAGTGTGCTCAAGATTCTGCAAAAATAACATGATCTTCATATTTTGAAGATCATGTTATTTTGAAATACTATTTTTTCCCCATATTTTGTGTAATTTATTCATATTAAACCATCTACATTTAGTCTGTATTTTCCCATTTCTGTGACTAGGCTACTGAGATATGCAAATCATTACATGTTCAAGTATATGATTTTCTAAGTTTATTGAGCATGTAATGAAATTTACATGTTCAATAAATTTTTTACTCTTCTCTTCCTGTTTTCTTATTGTTTTGCTTAGATTGATTTTCATCCCATAAGTTTTGCATTCTTCACTAAAAGTTTTATTGACTTTTTCAAGTGTGCTCAAGATTCTGCAAAAATAACATGATCTTCATATTTGTGGTTGATATTTGTGTCATTTATTTGTAAATTTGGTTCTTCAGTTAAGGTTTTTGCATATTTTTTGAAGATAAATTGTAATAAATAAATAATATAAAAATATGAGCTATAGTAGACCTTTTAGACTAGAGCCTGCTTGATCTATCATTTTAGTCATTAGAATTTGGGTTTGATTTTGTACACATACTGGCTGCTGAATTAGAAACGTTGCAAAAATTGCTGATTTTCATATAGGCATGCAACTGCTAATACTGATTCTCTTCAGTTCCCTGCACATATTTTGGTGAGACATGGGTTGGAAACAGCCTTCATTAAATGCTTTCTAGAATGGTTTCCAGATTTTGTCGGTTGCTGCATGCAGGAGTTCTGTTTGTCCATTTAAGCCTTCTCAGATGAATGTGATCTCATTCCTAACGGACTGTCTTAGGACCACAGTTATGCCTCTTAGACAAGCAATGTGGATTATTTTTCCACATTGCTTGTCTTTCCACAATTTAAACACCCAGGATATCTCACCTTTTGAAAAACCAGTCAGGTCTGCTGTTTTCAGAATTGTGACTCCAGACAGGCACCTACAATAAGAGCCCTTTATCAAACTCTGAGAGATCCTTTGTTTTTCCCATTGTGATCAACTATTGGCGATTATTAACCAGTAGCATTCTTAAATAGTTACCTAGAACACGTGCTTAAATATATTTAACTTATAAATATACTTGTAAATATATTTTTTTAGAGATGATATATCATCTCTATATGTGAGAGGTTGCAGAACCAATAATACACCATCAGTGTGTAGAACAAAACAAGTGTTTGGTCCATGTTGGATTTCTAGAATGGTTTCCAGATTATTCTAATTTTTCATTCACTCAGAATTAATCTGCTACAGATTTACAACTTTGTGCTTGAGAATGCCATATAAAAAAAAATTACATTGGATCAAAAAAAAAAAAAGCGGGGGAAGAGTTATGTACAAAAACAAATCGATTTTAACAGACTATAAAATCAGTTTCTTGCAGTCTTTGGATATTAAATCCCTAGAGAAATTTTCCTTTAATGAACACATATCTAATGATACAATCCATTATTAGCTATCCATTTGAATATTGTATGAAGGAGGATGGGGTAGCCATTTAGTACTTAGCTGACCAAATTGTATTCTGTGTTGGCTTAAACCACAACAGACATAATGGTATAACATGATGAAATATCATATCAGCTGCAATTTCACCCAATTGAACAAGGCTCCCTTCAATTTTTGTCTGTGAATTAGGATGAACAGTGAAAGATCAGTTACTAGGACAAACTTGTTATTAGCAGGAGGATAGGCACTTTCAGCGTAAGAAGTATACTGGAAGAGAAGTAGACCTAGAAGAAGAATTAGAGAAGTAGCATGCTGACATAATTGGTATTCAATAGGTATAGTCAATAATTGAAACTGAGAAAACAGGTAAGATTCTTCTGATATCTATTTTTAAATAAATAAATATAAATACTCTGTTTTATATATATATATAAATATTTTTAAAATGTTACATATGGTTAGTTGTGATTAGAAAAAAGGAGTAGCTTTAGTCAACACTAAACATGAAGATAAATTTCTTGAATGGCAAGTCATTTCAAGTAGAGTAATGAGGAGAATTTTCAAAAATGGAAATTGAATACTTACACTATTTGTGCTTGTGGTTCCCAGAAAATTCTACTGAGGAAGAAGTAGAGGAGTTTTTCAAATAATAGAAATGGCAGCTGATGTAAAGAAAAAGGAAAGTCTGATCCTTTTTAGAGATCTGGACAGCAAAGTAAGAAATGAATGTACTGAACATATAGAAATGTTTGGAGAAAAGGACAAATATAACAATAATCATTAGTACCTGCTAGATTTTTCTTCAAGTCATGTATGGACTAGTCATTACAAACACCATATTCCAATATAAGGATATGCATAAATTCATGCTCACTCATAAGAAATACAAATAGTCCTATTGACTGTTATTGTGGATGGTATCTTGAGTACCTTGTGCAGGACACAAGGGAGTATACAGGGAATTTGAAATAAGAAGTGATCACTATTTAATTTTAAGTAGGGAAAAAAAGTGAATATCACATTGAAAAGAGGGGGTGGAATGTTAGAAAAATGCAAAACTTTAAGAAGAATCAAAGTAAACCAGCTTTCATACATAAAATGTAGAATCAAATATACAAAATTATTGGAGAAAGCATGAGCTTGAAAACCTTGGAGAACCAGTGGCAAAATTAGAAGAAAATATTATTCAGAGAGAGAGAGAGAGGCATGTGCTAAAGTTGTTTGCAACAATAGATAAATCCTGCAGACTTCAAGGATGACTCAAGAAGTTAAACAGGCTGCTCTTGAAAATTAAAACATATGAAATGTTCCTAACAAATAAGTCAGCAGGTGCACTGGGAAAATATTGAGATGAGTGTAAGACAGCTGAGCAGTGTATATGAGTAGCAAACACAAAAGTAATTTGATAAGAATATAGAAGAGTTTTGCCACGAGAGTGGCAAAATGTTGTGGATGCTTTTAAAATGGGGCAAAGACTAGTGTAAAAGAAATCGGAGATTATAAATATAAAGTTGACATGAAGAGTTATTTTAGAGGTCAGGAGTAGTTATTTTGAAATGAGGAATTAAATATCAGAAATATAGGAGAGGAATGTGATCAAGAGTACATACTTAACAAACTTACTTGAGGTTGAAACAACCCTCATAAGCCTGAAATTTAGAAAGGCACTTGGAGTAGATCATATTTAACCAGAATTATTAAAATATGGAGGTACAAAAATTTCACAAAGGGATGGCCTAGTCAGAAACATATAAATAAAAAGGGAAGTAAACATAAATGTAAGAATTAGAGGATATTCCCTAATGAGTATGCCAGGTATGATCCATGCAAGGTTACTTGAGGCTAAGAAAAATTGAACAGCTTGGAAGGGAGAAAAACTGGGCTCAGTCCAGGTAGGGATTTGTCAGGATTAGATTTTTAATTTAAGACAAGTTTTCATGGAATTATGAGAGTATACCAAGAATTGGTATTTAAGTTTCCTAGATCTGGAAGAGACATATGCCAAGAGTAAAGCTGTTCGCTACAATCATATGATGATGTGCAGAAAACATTATATAGAGCAATCTATAGCCTGTTAAGTAATGTTCGATATATGAGGTTGGTCTGAAAAGTTCTCTGCCTAATAATGAAAAAACAAATTTATAATTTCAAAATTATTTTTATTTTTCAACATAATCTCCCTTAAGACTAATGCATTTATTCCAGCACAATTATATGTGCTGGAATAATACATTTATTCCAGCACAATTTCCTTTGGTGCAAAATACCCCTCTATAGATGCAATCACTCTTGATTCGAAGAAATGCTGACCAGCGAGGAAGAGTTTCAGTTTTGGGAATAGATAGAGGTCAGAAGGAACCAAATCTGGGGAATAGGGTGGATGTTCCAACAATTCATAGTGCAGATCCCTTAATTTCCCCATCCCCAAAATACTTTTGTGGGCAAGTACATCCTGATGAAAGATGATTTTTTTCTTCTGCAAACCAGTTCTTTTTTCATGAATTTTATCATCTAGTCTGGTTAAAAGATCGGAATAATATTCCCTGGTTATTGTTTTACCCTTTTGAAGATAATTAATAAACAAAATGCCTTTATCATCCCAAAACACCAATGCCATGACCTTTTCTGCTGATGGAACTGACTTTGTCTTCTTTGGCACTGAACAACTGGCTTCTGTCCACTGTTTTGACTGCTGTTTGGATTCTGGTGTGTAATGGTGAATCCAAGTCTTATCCATAGTAATAAATCAATGCACAAAATCAATTTTATTCTTGTTAAAACGCTCCATGCACTGTTCAGAGATTTTCATGCCAGTGTGTTTTTGATCTGCTGTGAGCAAGCGTGGCACCCATCTTGTGCAAAGCTTTTTCATTTGCAATTCTTCATGCAAAATATATCCTATGTGTTCTTTTGAAATGCCTATAGTTTCAATAATTTCACGTACCTTGAATTGCTGGTCATCCAATACCATATCGTGTATTTGATCAATGATTTCTGATGTTGTTACACTTTTTGGACGTCCTTCACGTGGATCATTTTCAAGGCTGGTATGGCTACATTTAAACTCGGAAGCCCATTTCTTAATTGTTGAAAATGAAGGAGAAGAGTGCCCATAAACTTTTATGAGCTTCGAATGAATTTCTTTTGGCATTAAACCTTCTTTTACAAAGAATTTTATGAACCGCACGATACTCTATTTTATCCATTTCGAGGGATACAGGCAACACTTTTACTTCAGACAGCTGTATAAAACAAACTACTTGATAGAATAACTTGCAATTTCACATGGATGCTTATGAGATATGTACCAACTTAGAAAAAAAAAATCTCTTGCCGATGGTGTTGCCCTCTATGGTTGAGGCCGAGAACTTTTCAGACCACCCTCGTATATGTAATGTTCTATACTTAAGTTGTAAATCAGCTATTAGAATTGAAGGAAGCAAGAAAGTGGTTTAATATAAAATCAGGTGTAAGATGCACGTACATTATATCTACAATTTCATCATCAATTAGATCAGATAATGAAAGAAAGTGGCATTAAACATGTTTGAATGAAGATTAGATTTGTATAAGTGGGATGGCCTAAACATGAATGCATTTGGTATCAGGAGTCTTGAAAAACTAATAACTGGTATGAGACCTAACATGGAGAGTCAGTGAAACTAAATTATAATGGGAAGAATGGTGAGAATATGAGTTCAAGAGCAACAATGTTATACAATTGTGTTAATATCAGGAATGGGCATTATCATGGAAATGATTATGAAGAGAGAACGATGCATACTTTGTCCATTTTGAACCCATCAAATGTGTGCAAAGATATCTTTGTGTATAAGGCACTAAAGAAGAATAGAAATCTGCAAGTTGTCCAACTGTGTCATGCAGACTGCAGTCAAGAATATACAAAAGAACATGCAGGTAGATTATTATGTCTATACACAAATGCTAGGAGTATCAGAAACAAAGGGATAGTTTGTTGCATTGGTCAATATGTTGGGACCTCAGATTGTGGGCATTAGTGAGACCTGGCAATCAGAATCAGACATACTGATATCAAGTGTAAAAGCAAGTATTTTTAGGAAGGATAGACAGGATAGGAGAGGTTTGGACATGCTGCTAGTGATATTGGATGACTTGAATCCAGTTAGTGTTAAGACCTATGATTGTAGTATTAGTAACAGTGTTTCATGTGGCAGTGAATTTGAAGCCATTTGGTGTAAGGGGGAATCTAACAAGATCAATTACATAGTGGGGTGTTGTTACAGACCTGGTGGATTGGTTGCTAGTGATGAAGAAATGCAAATAGAGATAATGGGCACAAAAAGAGTAATCATTTAATGTCGAGAAATGTAAAGTTGTGCATTTTGGGATAAATAGATTGCAAGCTGTGTGTCACATTGACGACACCGTACTCCCAGAAGGAGATGAAACTAGAGATTTAGGGGTGGTGGTAGACAGAGAGTTAAAGTATAGAGGACACATTGCTAAGGTAGCACATGAGATTATTTGGCTGTTGAAGATCACATTTACAAATAGAGATAAGGAAATTGTCATTTCTCTTTATAAGGCCTTGATATGCCCACATGTGGATTACTGTGCTCATGTCTAGTCCCCTGGGTTTCTTGAGAATGAGGAAGCAGTGCTGAGGATTCAGAGAGTAGTGACCAAGATGGTGAGTGGCCTGTGGAATGTTTCCTATGAGGATAGATTGATGGTCTGTGGATTGCAGAAGTTGGTTGATAGGAGAAAAAGAGGGAATATGATAGAAATATTTAAGTTGCTTAAAGGGTTTTATAGGATAGATGCAGGGGAAATGTTTTAGCACTTGGCTAGAGTGACCAGAACAAGGGGCCATCCCTGTAAGTTGAATAAAGGTAGGTTAGTAGGCATGTGAGGACTAGATTTTTTGCTTGGAGAGTGGTGAATGAGTGGAATGGGTTGCCAGAGTCAGTCGTCAGTGCTTTGTCTGTTAGTGGGTTAAAGGAGAGGTATGATAGATTTGGTCTCCCGTGATGAGTCTTTGGACTCCATGGAGGTCCCTGTATATTAATAATAATAATAAGTCATATCTGGAACACACTTAATAGAGAAATACCTCTGTAATTCTCACATTCAGTTATATTTCCCTTTTTATAGATGAGAACTACGAGAGCTCTACTTTTAATCATCTGAAATTCAACCGTCTGCACAGACCTTCTGAATTATGCAGTGTAGCAACTGAAACTGAAAAAAAATGATATATATATATATATATATATATATATATATATCATTAAAATTTAAAATTTTATATTTTATCTCGGTTTAAAATAATTTAAAATTTATTCTTTAAAATATATATATATATATACTTTGTCAAATGCTTTTTCAAAGTCAATAAATGCAATATGTGTTTCTAAATTATATTCTCTTCTTTTCTCTATTATTAATTTTAGGCAGAAGGCTGGGTCTATACATGATCGTCCTTTTCTAAATCCATTTTGTACCTCTAGAATAAAGTTTTCGGAATATTTCATTAGTTTGCTATTTAAGATTCTGCTGTATATTTTGTAACATGAATTTAGTATACTGATACCTCTATAGTTTTTAGGGTCATCTCTATTACCCTTCTTAAAGATAGGAATCACAATTGCTTTTTTCCATTCTATTGGGGGGATACCAGTTGAGTAAATATTATTTAAAAATAATAAGAGTCTTCCTTTGAATCTTGTTCCTGCGTATTTATATAGTTCTGAACCTAGCTTATCTTCTCCAGGTGATTTTCCGTTTCTTGTTTCTTTCAGGCTGATTTCTAATTCTTCTTCAGTTATTTCCTTTTCAAAACTTTGAAAAGGAAATAACTGAATGACTTTGAAAAAGCATTTGACAAAGTTAAAAGAAACATATTATTTAACATATTAAAAGAAAGACAAATACCAAATCATATCCTAAAAGCTGTCACAAGTATATATGAAAATAATCAAATACAAATAAGATTAAATCATGAGCTATCATATACAAGAGAGATAAACCAAGGGGTCTGACAGGGATGTCCCCTCTCAGCACTCTTTTTAATATCTACTTAAATGAAATAATAATAAAATGGAGTAAAAATTTACATTGAGGAATTAAACTTTCACCTACAGTTAACTTAAACACTCTCCTCTTTGCAGACGACCAAATAATAATTACAAATTCTGAAGATAACTTACAGAAAGCTATTTTAAATCTAAATGAGATATCCAAAGATTATGGTATGATGATATCAACGGAAAAATCAAAAACTATGGCCTTTAAAGGACAAGATCCAGCAAGAACTAAAATAGTATTAGATAACAAGATCTTAGAACAGGTGAATTCATTTAACTACCTAGGATGTATGATCACTTATGAAAATGAAAAAGATATACACATAAAAATTGCAAAATATTTAAAAATAACAGGAGTAATTAACTCTATATTTAAACGAAACCTAGTTCAAAAACAAACCAGGCTAAAAGTATACAATACATTAGCCCTACCGGTCTTAATGTATGGAAGCGAAATCTGGACAATAAAACAAAAAGACAAACAAAGATTAACAACAGCAGAAATGAAGTTTATGAGAAAAACTGCAAAGTATACCCTATTTGATCACAAAAGAAACGAAGATATTATGAAAGAATTAAACCAAGAACCAGTAATTGAAAAAATTAAAAAATATAAACATAGATGGATGGAACACGTTCAAAGAATGAAAACAGAAAGATTACCAAAACAAGCCTTAAAGTACAAGCCATTAGGAAAAAGGAAACCAGGACGTCCTCTTAAAAGATTCAACGATGACTTCTAAGGCCGGAACAGGCCATACTAGGCCTAAATTGATACGTATGATGATGATGATGATATATATATATATATATATATATATATATTTTTTTTTTTTTTTTTTTTTTTTTTTTTTTTTTTCAGTTATATTTAATTTACTTCTATAACACGTTACTTCACGCATATTGAGATTGTACTCATGCACCCTAACTGTATGTTATTCCTAGTATGGTTTGAACTACTGTACTGATGATGTCCCAAGATACTTGGGATGAAATATTTATGAATTAAATTGTCATTACTGTGCTTAGTACGTGTGTTTTTTAGCTATGTTAACTCTGCTCTCACATTCTTAAATATGTATAGTTTCTTTTTGATATCTTCATTTTTAACATGATTCTGCTATGCATACCACTGACCACTTTTCTTTAATTTTTTTAGAACTCTCACGACTGTTTGTTTTTTGTCTTCATATTATTTTCATGAGAAATCTGTTACAGCAGTTATTTAATTTAGTTATGAAACCTTACACTTGTACTAGAGTTCTTTAAAAGTGTAACATCATAACTAAGTCTCATTGTCCAGTTAGCCAGTTTATGATCAAACATCAAAATGGGTAATTGTGACAACGAGACTTATTTGTGCCTATGAGCTCACAGATAGTATCTTAGAAAGAAGTAGAGGAATTTTTTGAGTCATTAGAAAAAGAAGCTGACTTAAAAAAGTTGGTCCTTGTTGGAGATTTAATCAGTAGAATAAGAATTGGAGGAAAGAGTCAAACTACTAATAATGGCAAGTACCTACAGGATTTCTCTTAATACGAAACTTTACTAATACCAAGTTTCAACATAAAGATGTGCACAAATTCGGAGAGAAAACACAAGAAATTAGGACAGACATCTAAAACAATATTGCAACAGGCTGAATGCAGAAAGTGATATAATAATCCAGCTGTTTTCTGTTAAGCCAGACATTAAAGACATCGGCAAAAATGTAAAACAATGCCACTCTGCTCACTGATTTTTATTTTGTTTTGGAAAATAATTATTTTTCGTAAAGAAATGTTATTTATGTTAACATGTAATGGGTCTATTATTGTTATTTTTAAATGACGATAAATAAATATATAAAAATTTATCACTTTTAATTTCTAATGCAGTAAATATTGATAGATATAATCCACATAAACAAAAGCTCTTTGGGGTCATCAGTAATTTTTAAAAGTGTAAAGGAGTCCCGAGACCAAAAAGTTTGAGAAACGCTTCTCTAACCCATCCTAACTTCTGCACTGTGTGGGTGAACTGATGTTGATGTTAGCAAGTTGCAGAGGCATATTTGTTTAGAGTGTCTGCTGGTCAGGGCTTGACAAATATACTCGCCTGTGGTGAGTAGATTTTACTAACTGGCAAGTAGTTGCAGGCTGGAAAAAAATAGAATATTTTTTTAATCATAAAAAAAAATCTCCAACCAATATATAGTATTACCAATCATTTGTGGAACTCCTATTGATTAATTAGGACATATTAAAAATTAGGGGCAGGAGATAGATTTTTGCATGGCAAGTAAGGTTTTGCACATTTTGTTGAGCCCCTATAAATGGTGATGAATTTTTGTAGTTACACATATTTAAGCAAATTAATTTAGTGCCTGCAATTTTACAGGTTATATCTAGATGAAAAAAGGACAACATTTATATGAGAAATATTACATTAGTAGTTTTAGTACTGTTAAACCCTCAGATTGCCGCTGTCGAAATTAATGCGCACACTTTGCAACTGCAAACTTGCGCACAAAATGCTTTTATTGTGCATATGGGCCAGAATAAATTAGAGTGTACATTGATCTGATGATATGGTATTATCATAAATACAGTCATACCCCGACTTACGCGAATCCGGAGTTGCACAGTTTCTTATATGTATGTATTCCCTTCACGCCTCACCACTAGTCGTATCTTTCAGGCACCGGCCGCATTCGCCAGTGTTGGACATGCTGTGAACAAGCACTGATGTGTTTCACGCAGTCTCCATTCATATACGATTTTTATAGTCTACAAACTTTGTGATTGTTTAATGTTATGTTCTTGATAAAAATTTTATCACATAAAAAATAATAATGTCGTCCAAAAGAAGCAAGTCTGATTCTTCTACTGCTAGCAAGAAAAGAAAAACATTGACTTTGGAAACAAAACTCAACATTATTAAGGATTTTGAAGGCAGAATGAAAATTTGTGAGCTAGCAAAGAAGTTCGATCTACAGGAATCCACAGTAAGAACAATCATAAAAGAAAGGTTTACAGATTTTGGAGGACATAGATTCTAACGAGGAACGAATTGTAGCCACAAGGCAAGGAATAAAAAATCATTAGCTTGCTGTGAAGAAATTTTTACTTGACAAGAAAAAAACATTATGTCGTCAGACGAATCTATTAGATTTTATGAAACCATTGACATCAAAATAACTTTCTTTTTTTTATGTACGAAAAACTACAATTATGATTATATTTCTTAAAAAATATAGGTGTTTTTGTAAACCTTTGTTTCAATTGTATGTTTGTATATATAAATTACATGTAAAATTATACCCCGAGTTATGCGAATTCGACTTACGTACTTTTTGTTGGTCCCACCTACCGCGTAACTTCGGGGTTTTACTGTAATAGATTAATCTGAAGGAAATTTGTCAGTAGGGTGTTAATAATTTAAACTTTTTATGTAGTACTATCATAATACCCTGTACTTTTCCTGGAAGCATATATATGTCAGGAATTTGATGAAGATAACATCATCTACATAAATTATATCAATATAAACCTTGATACAATCCACATAAACAAAAGAGCTGGTGAGATAAACATCTTTAATATGGATATATTAAATACTAGGAAAAATACTTTTAATTTTCATAAACTGGAATCAAATATTCATAGTGCTGAAACTGTAATGATTTATGATATAATAATGAATATACTTATATTTGCTATATACCATGCACGTGATGGGCACGGTTGATACATTTCTATCAGAGCTAAATAATGTCCTAAAGACCTTAAAACACGATAATTTCATACTAGTGGGGATATAAATTTGGATTTATACAAGAATAAAAGCAAAATTGAAGAATATAAAAATATATTATTGACACATGGGTTTCTTGCATACACAGATGGCAAAATGAGAGAAGCAAACAACTCAGTAAATTGTATTGATTGTATATTCATAAGAAACAAAATGGCCTATGAGGTATCCTCTGCAATCTATTTTAGCAAAATTACAGATCATCATTCTATATTGTTGAATCTATCATTACCTAATAGTGTTGACATGAGCTGTGCAGGTAGTCATAAAAATTTTGAAATTGGCACCAATTATAATAAATTTGAGAATTACATAAAAAAATTATCAACTGCCTCAAAATAATATATTAAATTCACATCAGTTATATGAGGAATTGATCAAAATGATTAAATATACAGACAGCAAATCACAATATCACATGAGAGTTACTTTGAAAAAGGATGTTCATACGTGCTAGATAACAGATCAACTAAAAAATATGATAAGGATCATTCATACAAGAAATTTCTTTCTTGTATGAATGATAAAAGTAAAGAATGAGGGTTGGTTTTAACACAATTGGTTAATACAAAGCAGAAAATGTATGAATTCCCAGAGGGCAATGTATTTAATGAAATGAACAACCACTTTACAAACTATGGTAGCTGTGATTTTGATTCTACGGAGAGGATAAAGTACGTGAGTCACCTTCCGTGGATTAAGAATTTCATGCATCTGTAAGGAGTAAATGAAGATCGGGTAAACAGTGTAGTAATTAGAATAAAAAAAAAAAGGCAAAAAAAAATGAGATGTGACCATACCATATAAATGTCAAAAAATTAAATGTTATCTTTAAACATAAGTTAATTTTTTACATATATGATTAATAAATCTTTTGAACAAGGAAAATTTATCAAACACTTAACGGAATAACAGAAGTAATCTTTATTTAAAGGAGGTAATAGAAATGAAATCAAAAATTATCCACAATCTCAAAGGTTATCGAAATCCTAATTTAAAAAAAAAAAAAAAAAAAAAAAAAGATTAATGTGTAAAAGGATACTTTTACACATCTAATCAATATGGGTTTAGATCCAGATACAATACAGAAAAAGTGCTGTTGGAGTTCCATAAAACAGTTTATAGTGGAATAAATAAAGGAATGTACACAGCAGCCATTTTTCTTGATATATATATATATATATATAAGGCATTTGACTGTGTTAATCGTGACCTACTACTGCTGAAAATGTCTAGATATGGCATGAGAGGAGTTACTAATGACTCGTTCAGATCCTATCTAAATAATGGAAAACAATATACCAACTACGGCACATTTAACAGCACAACAAAAATAGTAAAATACGGAATCATGCAAGGTTCGGTGCTGGGACCCATCCTATTTTTAATGTTTGTTAACGATCTGTGTAAATGCAAACTTTTTGGCAAAATAATATCGTTTGCTGACGATATGGCATTAGCATACACCAAAATGATCCTTGAGGATCTAGAAAGTCTGATTAACCATGATATGTTGAAACTAAATAAGTGGTTTAGCAATAATGGTCTTAAAATTAATACCAATAAAACGAGATATATGTACTTCACGTTAACAGATAAGCTAGACCACAATATAACCATAAAATGGCACATGAAATGAAATATAGTCATCATCATCATACGTATCAAGGATTTAGGCCTAGCATGGCCTGTTCCAGCCTTAGAGGTCATCATTGAATCGTTTAAGAGGATGTCCTGGTTTTCTTTTTCCTAATGGCTTGTACTTTAAGGCTTCTTTTGGTAATCTTTCTGTTTTCATTCTTTGAACGTGTTCCATCCATTTGTGTTTATATTTTTTAATTTTTTCTATTACTGGTTCTTGGTTTAATTCTTTCATAACATCTTCGTTTCTTTCATGATCAAATAGGGTATACTTTGCAGTTTTTCTCATAAACGTCATTCCTGCTGTTGTTAATCTTTGTTTGTCTTTTTGTTTTATTGTCCAGATTTCGCTTCCATACATTAAGACCGGTAAGGCTAATGTATTTATACTTTTAGCCTAGTTTGTTTTTGAACTAGGTTTGGTTTAAATACAGAGTTTATTACGCCTGTTATTTTTAAATATTTTGCAATTTTTACGTTTATATCTTTTTCATTTTCATATGTGATCATACATCCTAGGTAGTTAAATGAATTCGCCTGTTCTAAGATCTTATTATCTATTACTATTTTAGTTCTTGCTGGATCTTGTCCTTTAAAGGCCATAGTTTTTGATTTTTCCATTGATATTATCATACCATACTCTTTAGATATCTCATTTAGATTTAAAATATCTTTCTGTAAGTTATCTTCAGAATTTGTAATTATTATTTGGTCGTCTGCAAAGAGGAGAGTGTTTAAGTTAACTGTAGGTGAAAGTTTAATTCCTTGATGTAAATTTTTACTCCATTTTATTATTATTTCATTTAAGTAGATATTAAAAAGTGTTGCTGAGAGGGGACATCCCTGTCGGATCCCTTGGTTTATCTCTCTCGTATATGATAGCTCATGATTTAATCTTATTTGTATTTGATTATTTTCATATATGCTTGTGATAGGTTTTAGGATATTATTTGGTATTTGTCTTTCTTTTAATGTGTTAAATAATGTTTCTTTTAACTTTGTCAAATGCTTTTTCAAAGTCAATAAATGCAATATGTGTTTCTAAATTATATTCTCTTCTTTTTTCTGTTATTAATTTTAGGCAAAAGGCTGGGTCTATACATGATCGTCCTTTTCTAAATCCATTCTGTACCTCTAGAATAAGGTTTTCGAAATATTTCATTAATTTGTTATTTAAGATTCTGCTATATATTTTGTAACAGAAATTTAGTATACTGATACCTCTATAGTTTTTAGGGTCATCTCTATTACCTTTTTTAAAGATAGGAATCACAATTGCGTCTATATAATGAAATATAATGAATATATAATGAAATGTAGTGATATCCAAAATTGTAACTGGAGTTTCAATTTTGGAGAACTCAAAAAATTCAAAAATGGAGAACTCATTTTCCCACTATTCGTTAAATTCATGCTTACTATTGCCTTCTGTTTTTCTTTTGCACTGTGATGGGTACATGAATAAAAACAAGGCTTAATTTTTGAAAAAGTACAAAACTTCAAATATTCACAAAGGATGAACAAAGCACAACTCCATAGTGCATGATCAATTGTAAACTGACTGACAAAAACCTGTGATGCACTGCTTTGCTAATGCTTGGTGCCTCCAAATCAAATAAGTGAATGTGCACAAAACAATAAAATTGCTAAAAATAATTACTAAGTATTAGCTTTTTTTCTACAAATTGTTTTTTTTTTGTTAATACTCTTTTCATAAAATAGGTTTATGTTTTTTATTATTATTATCATTGGGATCCAGTGTGCTACGGGTTAGCCATCCCTGATATATAGATAATAATAACCTTAGAAATCCACACCCTTGTCTTACACCTGATTTTTCATCAAACCACTTATACTTTCTTCAATTCTACCTGCAGACTTAGTTTAAATATAGACTGTGTTGCTCAATTTAAATTTCCACTTACACAGTTTAATTTTAATGTTTTAAACATGCTTTCTCTTGACATTTTGTTGTATGCTTTTTCCAGATCTACAAAACTTAAATATGGATCCTTCTTTTATTCTCTTGCTTTTTCAGTTATGTATCTTGAAGAGAAAATTTGATCCTAACAACCCCTAATTTGGCCTGACCCCAGCCTCTTCTCAAGTATACTTGCACAAATATTTCCTGGAACACACAGCAGAAAAATACTTCTGTAATTCTAAAATTACAAATTGGAAATTGTCAAAGAAACAGCCTTAATAAATGGATATAATCTAAAAAATAATGAACCACTCTCCTATAAAGTAACCCAGACATGAAGCCCACAGGACTGCCATACCATATATTAAAGGCATCTCTGAACATGTTGTAAAAATTATGAAAAAATATCAAATCAATGCTACCTATAAACTCATCAACCAAATTCACACCTTGCTACCTTTTCCAAAAGACAAACACTCACCAATGATGCTGCCTGGTGTATACGAAGTACCATGTTCATGTATCCTGTCTTACAAACAGAAAGTTCTATAAATAAACGTATCTCTGAACACCAAGACCATATCCATCTTATCAAAGCTCACAAATCTGGCCTTCCACATGGAATTGAAAACACTAACCACAGGATCCAATGCAAAATGCTAAGCTGCTACATAGATCATATATAAACATGAATATTCATATAAAGAAAGTGATGAAGCCTTACTTAATAGACCTAATCTTAATCATAACGACTGTCTCACTATTCCAAAAGTTTAGGAAATTGTTATCCTAAGTTGTATTAAATAAATTTATCTGTTATATATTTTAATTAGTTTTAATCCATGAACACACAACTGTATACGTAGAGGGATTTCAAGGATGCACACTAGTTTTTTTAATTCAATTCCTATTGTTTGATAATTGTACTAATGATGTCTTATGATACATAAGACAAAATATTTGCTTAATAAACTTTATTTTACTGTGGCATGGTATGCATGTTATTCTATAGTTTGGATATTCTACAGGTTTTTATATAAGAAAATGAAAAACTTAGACCTCCATGTTTGATTGATTTCTGATTGAATATCAATATACTCCAGCTTCTTTTAACAATTTCAAGTTTCTGATGGCTTTTTCTACATCAAGTATTGATATGTACACCTCACTGCATACCTCTTGAGTGTTTTTTTTTTACTACTGTTTTCATTCATGATTTTTTTTAACAATCTTGAATTATGCTAGACTCTGAAAATAGCTATCTTCAGTTGTCATATCAATTTTTATCATCTGATTCCTTTTATACCACCCTCATCATTTCTAAGTTTTTCAATCGCCTTCTCGCTCTCATGATAATTACCATCTATGCATTCTTACCAGTCTCCTCATGACTTTTGTTTAGCTATTCTACCAAACAAACTTGGCTAGCTTACATTTTTCTCTGTATTCTCTCAAACCACCTGCCATAAACTGTTGGTATGATTTTCTTCTCTTCCAGGACTGCATCTTCAACTTTTGTAGTCCACCATGAAGTTTGGGTATTTCTCTCCTTGCAAACAGCTTCACTACTTACCTCCTCTGACTAAATCAGTCAGTGTTGTCTTCAGATTCTGCAATTGCATCTTCAAGGTTTGGCTCTTGTTTTCAGATGCTTACATTTTTTTTTCTTTACTGATATTTGAGGCTACATTTTACCTCTGAAACATTGATTTGATTTTTAATATATATATATATATATATATATATTAAAAATTATCATTGGGATCCAGTGTGCTACGGGTTAGCCATCCCTGATATATAGATAATAATAACCTGACACACTCATGCCAGCTAGAGAACTTTTATTCCATCTTGAATTAACACAAGAGAAAGACTAGCACAAAACAAAACTGCTCTCTATATGGCAGCAATACAACATAGTAAATTCTTCTTCTTTTGTCCTAAAATCACAGAACACTGACGAAAACACTTAACTTGACTTCATCCACACCCTTGTCTTACACCTGATTTTTCATCAAACCACTTATACTTTCTTCAATTCTACCTGCAGACTTAGTTTAAATATAGACTGTGTTGCTCAATTTAAATTTCCACCTACACAGTTTAATTTTAATGTTTTAAACATGCTTTCTCTTGAAATTTTGTTGTATGCTTTTCCAGATCTACAAAACTTAAATATGGATCCTTCTTTTATTCTCTTGCTTTTTCAGTTATGTATCTTGAAGAGAAAATTTGATTTTTTTTTTTTTTTTTTCAGTAGGATGTTCACTTTCAGCTTACTTAAAGTGATGAACCCTTCATTTTGTGTGTGTGTGTGGGGGGTATACATATTTACTCACTTCTCTCTCACACACACACTCATACTAAATGGCTAAAATGCCTAAATTCAAAATAAAAAGAAAACACTGAAATTAAACTCCAAATCTAGCTTGACACAGGTTCATATGCCAGGATATCTTATATGTAATCTAACTTCTAAAATAACTTCTTAGCTCATTTAACCCATTAAGAGATTAAGTCAAATGCTTTTTAACCAAAATAAAAATCTTTAATTTATAAAAAAAATAAAAAAATAATACAGAAATATACAATATCAAATTAACTACTATGCAAGCCAAGTGTATTTTCTTCAAATCACAACAAGTAAAATGCTATAGCTACACAACTGCTCTACAATCACATAAACCAACAAATTTTTTCCAATCTGGAAAAAAATTCCTGGAATCTTAGTCTCTTGCCAGCTAGAGAACTTTTATTCCATCTTAAATTAACACAAGAGAAAGACTAGCACAAAACAAAACTGCTCTCTCAATACAACATAGTAAATTCTTCTTCTTCTTTTGTCCTAAAATCACAGAACACTGACGAAAACACTTAACTTGACTTCATCCAAGACATTTCTATAACTTCACTTTCTATATGGAAGTAACAGCAAGCTCCACTGAATAAACTATTGCAACCATAGCATCATTTAAAATGAATTAACCTTCTGTATGAAAGCTTCTAAAGAAATAACTAAAACCATATCCATAGTTAGAAATTACTTATCAGACTGAGAATCCTAAATAAAACAAACTTTACTGGGCCCATTCTATATAAACTGAAAATCAATTAAGTTCCTTTCAGCTTCAAATAAAATAAATCCTATATGGATTAATAACTATAAAAACTTCACTCATCTCTTTATACAAGGATATCCTCCCTCAGTCTTCTATTTTTAACTTCTAATTTCTGTCCAATCTTCACATATTGAAGACACAAACACCAGTGTTCTTTTGTATGTGTTCCTTTTCTACTCCATGGACAGCTGAACACTAGCAACGTTTGGTAACATTTTTTTTATTTCCGAGCATGTGTGGAAGAATGTTACCAATGTTTGGTCGCATTCTTTTTATTTCCGAGCATCATGCCATCATTACTGCTTTCCAGCATTGAGCTTGAAACAATGAAGTTCTTTCTTCACAGTTTAGAAAAGTTTATTTGTTATATTTTCTCTAGAAAACAGCCATGATTTAAAACATTTCTTCATTCCATAATCTTATTCACTTAGGTAAGCGTATTTAATTATTCATGTGACATGAAATACGGCAGTAACTTTCGCTTCCCTCTTACTTGAAGATGTCTTGTAAGTAACATTTTAGTACATACAAATAGCACAAACATTTCAACACTTGACAGCTCATACAAAATCACAATTAACTGCTAATATATCTAATTTAAACAAAAAATTTTATTTCACATCTAAGTTATCAAAGATAAAAAATATAATGTTGAAAAATGTGTTGCTTGCGACATACAAAAATAAATGTTTAACTAATTAAAAATACAGCATTACTAATTTCTTAACTTCAATTTATTTAATATATTTTAACTTATGGGATCTCTGAATTTTAATACAGATATATCCTGCAGTATACTCTTGTGTCCAGTACAAGATTCTGAAGACATCACCATCCACAATAACATATTCAGTAAGACTTCTTGGTTATTATCTCAATGTGAATATGCACATCTTTATGTTGAAATGTGATATTTGTATGCCATGACCTTGAGAAGGGGAAAAAAAAATCTAGAACATAATTATCATTATTATTTGGGGTAAATTTGGTGAAAAGCTGTGTACTTTCTCCAAATTTACCCAAACCTGTATGAATGGTATTTGTTTTCTACCTTGCTGTCTAGATCTCTGACAAGAATTACTTATATTAGCTGCCCTTTCTAATTACTTTTAAAACTTGTCTGTTCCTTCTTTTGTAGAGCATGATGGTAGGACCATAGATATGAGTAAGTTGCATATCATATGATACATATAATACTTTTCATGTTGATGGTGCCTATTTTCTATTCTACTGATGGCAAGTTTTTCAAGTAATTGACTTTTTACTGTTTATCATGGTTCAATGATGGAAACATGAACTTGAAATAGGATAAGAAACAAAAATTCGGGTGAAATTCAATCGTGCGATATATTTGTTTTTGTAGTTTAAGCCAATGCAGAATACAGTTTGGTGAAGTAAGTCCCAAATTACCATCTAACTCTTGTTCATTCAGTATCCATGTAGACTCCTAATAATGGGACACACTACAAGAAGGTGATGATTGTAACAATGGATCAGAGTCCTGCTCACTAATTCATATTTCATACAGGCTATGTGACGATACTTTCCCATTTATCTAGTGGTTGATTCTTAGGCTACACCTTTAAACTTTATATGATTGTAAAATATTCCCTATTGTACATGACCCTTAAGAGCACTACATACTTGCCAGCAAAGGTTGGTTGATTGGTAGAGCCTCTGCTACTAATGGCTCACGCAAAAAGTTAAGCAAGTTTGAGTGTGGTTAGTAGTTGGAAGGGATCATTCGTTTGATGCCGTTGGCACACTCTCCCTCGATGAGTCTTTGAACTCCCTGGATTATGTCACGTAATAATATTTGTATCAAGGAAAAAAAATTCTGTTGAAAATTCAGTGGACAATAGTATTGAATTTTTATTATGCTTTATTAAAATTTTATTATTAATAATCATTAAAAACTATTTTAATTTAGTTTATGGATTGGATTAGCAATTGAAAGTAATATCTGCTCTTAATTTTTTTCCCCTTCAGTTACTACTTCAAATAGCAGATGACTTTATAGAAAATGTAGTGACCACTTCCTGCTTGTTAGCAAAACATCGTAAATCCAGCACTTTGGAAGTCAAAGATGTTCAGTTAAGTCTTGGTTAGTATTTTAGTTTCTTTTTAATGGTACAGTTCAGACATAAGTATGCATATATGATAAGCTATTGAAAATTAATATACAGTATATGTGTTATTGCTAAGAATAGTCAAATGGAAAGGATATATTAATTTAAAATTAATGATATATTTATGGGTGGAGAGGGTATTCTGATAAACACCTAGAACAAAAATGATATTAAAGCCACTGATATAACCACAAGAGATAACGCACCAGTAGCAGAGTTATGAAGGTAACTTATGTTCTTATATACTCATGTTTTTTCTTGTGATTATATCGGTAGCTTTAACCACCCAACCGGCCATGACGGTTATCATGGATGCAAAGTGCATATTAAAATTGTAATACTATTGTTATTACATTGAAATATATGATGGATACGAAACGTATGAGGATGTGTATTTTATCCACATGGCCGGATAGGTGGTTAATATTATTTTGTTCTAGGTGTTTATCAAAACTTTCCAGACCCCTCCCCCTTCATATATGCTTTGCTGTCTTTTTGGTTGTAGCATCTTCATAAAGATATTTAACAAATCGAGGGGGGGGGGGGAATCTCAAACAGCTGTTATTTTTTATAAATTGAAAGATATTTGATTGGCAGTTTCATCATACATACTATTAGGCACATAATGCAAAGCATGTACATTGTGGTGCAAACCTTGTATGTGATAGCTTGCGTAACATTGGTCCCAAGTGTTAAATACACTAATCCAGATATCATGAAATATATTCACAACTTAAGTTTTTAACGGTATTAACAACACCAAACAATTTAATCAAAAGATGTTTTATTAACTGCTTATATTTCGCTGAATTTCAAATCAGCATCATTAGAGCACAGTACACTTGTACACACGACAGTGAGTAAGTAAAACAATAAAATTGCAGTGTACAAAAAGATCTAAAGTCCTATTTATGGTGCCCTCTAATATTGGGGGGGGGGGGGGAATCATTACAGCTATGTGGGAGTTGCTCTTAGGATGACAGTCTCCCAAATTTTTGGCAAATTAATGCAACCATACTTGTTCAGGTTAGGAGAATTCTTCAAAGCCATTGCTGACTCAAAAAATAACCTTTCAGATCTGTAACAACTCCTAAATAGCACATTTAATCCTGTGTGAAGGAGTATCTAAAGCGTGGTCTGCCAGTCCTGACTTACCATAGTAATAGTAGCGAATGTATTTTTTAAATTCTTCCAGGCAGATGTTAACTGATGTTTCTGTTTGTCCATAGTAGGCCACAGTTACAGGGAACTTCATACACTCCAGAACAAGTATGGTTGCATTAATTTGCCAAAAATTTGGGAGACTGTAATGATGGGGGGGTGATCCCCCCATCATTATTAGAGGGCACCACCATAAATAGGACTTTAGATCTTTTGTACACTGCAATTTTATTGTTTTACTTAAGTTTTTAAGTCACATGTACAAGTGTATTGTGCTCTGATGATGCTGATTTGAAATTCAGCGAAATATAAGCAGTTAATAAAACATCTTTTCATTAAATTGTTTGGTGTTGTCTAGAGTGTGATGTTCTGTGAAGATGCATGCCACGTCAGCTTCTTTCTTTTCTCTTATTTTCAACATTACCTGTGTTCTTTTTTTTTTTTTTTTACAAATTTTTAAGTTTCTCCCATTTTGTCCCAAGTATGTTTAATACAGTTTATTTTCATATATTTCTTATTTATATGACTGTTTAATACAGCTTATTTTCACCACAACGAGGAATTTACAGAAGATCTCAAAAGGCAACTTAAGACACCTGATCACTCTCAGATTGTATAGAGTCTGGGAGTGATCAAGTGTCTTGTGCAATCTTATACAAATAAAATTTTGCATATTAGAATGATGAAATTAAAAGAAGGGAACATCAAATCCTATTTCATCAATTCCTCCATAACAGCTACTCAAAGAAGCTATGAAGAAAGTGTTATTTTCTGAATAAACTCCTGTGTTAATCCAGATATTAATTACAGAGGCACTGTTTCCTTACCATACGATGGCAACACAGGTATCTGGAGAGTTCACCAAAAGACAATTTATCGAAAAAGCAGTTCATCGAAAATCAGTTCATTGAACAACAGTTAATCAAAAAAGCAATTCACTGATCAGCAGTTAATCAAAAACGCAATTATAAGGCATGTGGGGGGTGAAGTGTGTGTGGGTTTTTTTTTTTTTTTGAGAGAGAGGGATATATCTTTTAAGTCACTTATATGCGGTAAACTACTATTTATCCGATTTCGTTTGGAAAGCGATTTTTTTGTGGAGTATACTGGTTGCAGGATATAGTTGAGATGCTAAATGAACATTTCATAAAGGTATTTCATCCTCATGAAAATAACATCCTACAGAACTTGAGGTTAGTGGGGAGGGAGGAAGAGCAGTGATGGTAAGTGAGTTGGAGGTATATATTGAGGAACTCAGTAAACTCTATATCAGTCAGCATGTAGGACTTGTTGATATATCAACATGTGTGTCTGTGCTATCTCAGAAGAGGAAGTCACTAGTGGTGTGGTGAAAAGACCAGTAGAAAGTAACAAGCTGTACGGGGGGGGTTCTGATAAACACTTAGAACAAAAATGATGTTAAAGCATCTGATATAAACCACAAGGAAGACCATATCTTAAAACCCTGTAACACCTATGTTTCCTGAAATTGTAATAATTATTGTTTTTCATTTAGGATATGTAAGAAAACATGTTAGTGATTTTGAAGAAATTCGAAGACACAGAGGTGCAGGCCATCAGGTTTTTCGTGCTGCAAGAAAAGTCTGCAACTGAGATTCACCAAGCATTGTGTAAGAATTTAGGGGACTGTGCCTTCCAGTATAACCAACAATTGAAAGTTGGGCATCCTTCCAGGTCAGGGAGACCTTTCACAGAGATCACACCTGAAAACTTCGATGCAGTGCATGCCATGATCCTTGATGAACAAATGCCAGCCAAAAACATCGCAAAGACTCTAGAGACATCCAGGGAACGAGTTGGTGTCTTTATCTACCAAAATCTGGACATGCAGATACTCTCAGCAAAGTATCCCCAAAGGTTTGGATCAAACGAGGAAACATTTGCTGTCATCTCAAGGGATTTTTGATCATTTTGAGAAATCAGGTGCATATTTTTTAGTTTGTATTCTGACCGTTGATGAAACATGGCTTCGTCACTATGACCCAGAGAACAAACAACAGTCATTGGAGTGGAGACACAAAGGTTCCCCATGGCCAAAGAAGTTTTGACCAAAAAGTCAGCAGGGAAGGTTCTTGCCATTGTCTTTTAGGATATGGATGGTATAATCCTTACAAAGTACCTCAAAAAAAGGTGAAACTATTACAGCAGCTCTGAAGGAATTGAAGGAGGTACTGAAGGAAAAATGTTGTGAGAAACTAAGCAGAGGCATGTTGCTTTTGCAGGACAATGCACCTGCTTATGAAATCCAACAGATAATATACAACTTGGGATTTCAATGTCTACCTCAAACACCATATTCACCAGATCTGGCCCCATGGTCGGCCCTAGGTATTTTGTCACCCCGTGCAGTAGCATATTTCTGCCCCTTCCCCTTAAAAAAAAAAAAAAAAAAACTCTTTTAATGACATCTTAAAATCCATAGGCCTATTAACTTACCTTCAGTTGAAGAGGACTGATAAAAATTATGCATCTCGTACATTTATTAATGGACAAATTTTACTCGGATTCGGTATTTAAAACTTTTACAAAAAAAAATTGTCGAAGTGTTCCAGTTTTCAGTTCAGCTATATTCGGGGCTACAAAGAAAAGTGTAGAAATTATGTATTACAATAACTCGCTGACTTAGCAGAATTCGCAGAAGTTTTCAGTATAAGAAGCTGTCTGCATGGTTCAGTTTTGGTTCCAAATGGATCACTTTTATCATAACATTTCCGTAAAGAAGTTCCGAAATGATATTAACAATTCCCTCTGGCTGGATGAAATTTAATGAAATTTTTAATTTCAGTCGGGTTACAGTTATTGTGACAAAATTTGGTAGAAAACGAAATGTCTTCTCTACAGATAAATCACTATCTGCACAATAAAGCGGTATGTACACTTACATTAAATGTTCTAAAATGCAAGAAAATAATTATTACATTTCAATGACCACTTCCACATGTAGTCTGTATCATGAGTAATGTTCCATATTGTTACTGAAGATTTTTAAACAATACTTTGCAAGAAAAATGACTTTTCGGTGAATTATGAAAGGAGTAATCGAAAAATTTTCGGTGAATTGTTTTTTCGACGAATTGGTCATTTGATGAATTGTTATTCGTTAAATTGTCTTTCAATTAGCTGTTTTTTCAATGAATTTTCCTGTAACCGGCAACACAATCGAGATAAACAGCCCAGTTATTAACTTTGTTCCCCTAAAACAGCTTTCCATTCTATGAAATCATCATGGAAATCATAATTTCATTATGCCAAGATGTCAGGAAAGAGACTTGGAAGAAGACCAAAGTCTAGGTGGATTGATTCAGTCAGAGGTGTCTTAAAAGCAAAAAATGTTACATATAAAAACATTAGAGTGCTGACAAGTAATAGTCTAATTTGGAGGAATGTGGATAGGAGATTAATAATGTAAATTTAATCATGTGGTACTTCCATAGTAGCCTGAACAACATCCCTTGAGGGGTATATATCAGGAAATAAAGATGAGCAGATCTTTATTTTTCCAGAATGCATCTTTAGCTATGGCTGTTCTTATTTTTATTTCTTTATTTTGCTTTCCATCTGCAGTGAAGTAGGTGCCTAAATATTTGTATTCTGTTGTATGTTCAACTTTAATATTGTTTATGAATATTTCTGGCTCAGATCTGCTTTCTCTTGAGATTTTCATAAATTTGGTCTTTTTTGCATTTATATCTAATCCAAATTCTTTACTTTCTTCAATTAGTAGCTGCGATAATTTGATTACTGCAGTAAATTTTTTACTTCTCCATATTTTGATATTCCACACCAAATATTATCTGCACCAGCTACCTTCTGACATTTCAGGTTTCTGGTGGCTTTTCTATTTTGGATATTTCATATGGTTTAATGCTGTCTTATTTAATAACTTTTCAAAGTGGTTTCTGCAGACATTCATAATGTTTGTATCTCCCTTATCATCTTTGTTTCCTTTTTTTATAACGTCTCCATAGCACAGTTGAAAGAACGATGGTACGCCCTTTGGTTAGAAAAGGCCTAAGTTCGATTCCCATCGTGAAGGAAGGAATCTTTATATGGACTTTTTCAATTGAAGGTGAGTTAGCTGATCTCATTTGGAGATAACAGGGTTTTTTCTCCTGGAAACTTGGGTTTTTCATCTCGCATACAGACAAATTGGCCCTTCAGAACACACGCAATTTACAGACAAAAAAACACTGGTTGTGGTGGGCAGTAGATGGCACTTTGGATGTGGTTGATTGGTAGTAGTGTTTCCTTCTCTAACACTAAAATTTCCAAGCTTACTAGTAGCTTGAAAATGTGTTATGAAAGAGGCAAAACATTTTATCACTTACTTTGATACATGGTGTTCATACATTTATTTTGTATAATGGACTCTATAAAACAGAAATTCAGGATGACAGTGCTGAATTTCTGTTTATTTATTATTTTTAAGGGGTTTTGAAAAGTAAATTAAATTTATATACACTTTATATAAAAAAAATATGTAATCTGATAAAAGAAGCTCACATCACAGTATATTTCTGATGCTAGAAATTTACTTTGGGAGTAGACAGTGAGATAGCTATACTAGTACTGAAGTTGTACACTTACCTTAATGTTTACTCTTGGAGTAAAACTGCAGCATAAACTACTAAAATAGCACGTACTATTTAAGTAATTCACTGTATTAGTATTCATAATTTCTTCCCATCTTCAATGAAATACTCCCTACACTTGAGTTACTTTTTATTCATGCATATAACTTGATCTACCAAAACATGTCTAATCTTTTCTTTAAAAATTTGAAATAAAGTTCATATTCTTGTGCAAATAACAGATCACAAATAGACCAGCACTTCTCATTTTCTCGGGACAGTTCAGCATATCCGCTGCAAAAGATATGCTTTACTCTCCTGAGAAAAGGGGAAACATTTTTCAGAAGGTTGCTGATTCCTGTGCCTCTTTTGGATCAAACAAGGCACAGGAATCAGCCCCTGAAAAAAAAAATATATAATCTTGAGTGGTCAGTGTTCTCAAAAAAACACTGAGAAACTCAGTAGGGCTGAAACAGTCTGCGGCAGAATGAGTTCTATCATTTAAGCCAAATTTAAATATAATAATTAATAATAATAAGTAAATAAATATTACATCTACTTATTCATGTAAATTAGCACAACTGTATTTAAGTTAAATGAAAGTTTACTTTTCAGAAAAAAACTGGAATATGTGGATACCTGGGTTTGGATCGGAAGAGCTTAGACCATATAAGAAATCTAGCACAACAGAGGCACATAAACAGGTAAGTTTCAAAGGATTTTTTAAGTTATGATATAATTAGTCATGAGTGAAAGAAATTAATATTTACAAGGTGGTGTTTTGCAAATGTCCATATCCACAGTAAGATTGAAATCCATGCTTGCTGTTATAATAAAGCCAAAGATTGTTTTGATGAATGATATGATACAGCACCATTACAATTGCAAAAGATATTGAACCTATTTGGTCATTTAAAACTAATAAAAGCAAAGAAGTTGACAAATGAGTATTATGCTCACTTTTTTCTTGAGGAAATATAAAGAAAGGTGATCAAGCATACTCATGAGCAGCATTACAAAGCACAAGCAAGAAGGGTGACTAGTATGGTAAGAACAGTCAGATCTGATCATGAGAGAAAAGCTAAGCAGGCCAAAGTAAATCCAAAAGAGTTTTTCCATTATGTAGCAAGTAAGAGGAAGGATGACTTTAATCAATGCTAATAGTAGGTAGGTGACAGAAGCAAAAGAAATATTGTGTAGCTGAATGATCACTTTGCAAAGGTGTGTCAATACAGATCAATTAATATCTCAGTAGTGGTGGTTAAAGGTAAAATCCAGCAGTGGGTGGATAAGAATACTTTATGGTGGACAGCAGGGTTTTGTAAAAGATAGGTCCTGCCTTTGTAATTTACTCACATTCTATAATAGTGGCAGCAGAATTAGATAAGGGAAATGGCTATACCATGATACTGCTGGACTTGTCCAAGGCATTTGACAGAATATTTCATGGTAAACTATTACAAAAGTTGGAGTAAATGGGAATGGATGTGAAGCTGGTATCATGGATAGGGGGATGGCTGACAGACAGACACCAGAGAGTAATATAATATATAGGTGGAATGGAATCCAGGAAAATGAGGGTGACGACTAATGAAGTATCTCAGAGTTCTGTACTAGGAACATTCCTCTATAATTTGTATATTAATGATGTACAGAAAGATTTAAGGGAGGAAGAGGATATTCGGTTGCTTGTTAATGTTGCAAAAGTGGGGAAGGCAATGGGGCAATAGCTGAGAAAGGTGATGTTGATATCCTGCAGGATGATTTAAATAAATTGGCATTGTGGGCAAACAATAATGGTTGTCAATTTAATGTTGCAAAACATAAGATTATGCACTTCAAGTAGAAAAGGTTGCATTGTGCATCACATTGAGGGTGGTGGATTGCAGGAAATTGAGCTATGGACTTAGGATTAATAGAGTTGAAGTTTTCAAGTTAGTAAAATAGCTCAAAAGATTACTTGGATGTTGAATAATACTAACAAGTAAAGATGGGGAGCTTATTATCTCTAAGGCTATGTATGATTTGGCCATATCTTGACTAATGTGAACAGATTTGATCACCTGGGTTTTTTGTGATCAGGAAGTGATGGAGATGATTCATAGACAAGTAACCAAGCTGGTTAAAGGTGTATCATTTACTAGGTTTAGTTGATTGGTGGAAAAGAGGGTATATGATAGCAACTTATTTAAAGAGTTTTATAAGATGGACACAAAGGAAATTTTTCAATAAATGACAAATAGAGAGAACTTGGGGTCAGCCCTGGAAGTTATGTGAGTGGAGTAAGTAAGGGTGTGCTAGATTTTTTTCTTGAAGAGAGTAGAATGAATTGCCAAAATTATACTGGTGTCCAAAAGCTAAGGACAAACTACATTTATACATGTAGATTTCTGTGGTTTAGCAGTTCTGTAGGAAGATTACAGAATTGAGACTACATTGTAATAAGGAGTTTATGAAAAATAAATAATTAAAACCCAACAAGTTTCCTGCATCGTAAGACTTTCATCACCAGGGGTAGTGGTACATAAAAGATTTACACAACAAAAGCCCCTATTAACAATTAATTACACATAATAGATGTATTTTATAACTTCACAACTGTAACATATAATTGATAAGCCAGAATACAAATTCATATTAAAAATGAGGATATTAGGAAAGAACTTGACATTGTCTGCATCCAGGAATGCATTAGCAGAGCTAATCTCAGGTGGTATGGTCACCTACACAGAATGGGCGAGGAAAGATTAGCAAAACAAGTGTTCTCTGCCAGGTTGGCAGCAAAACGACCCAGAGGAAGACCAAGATATAGGTGGATTGATACGGTACAAAGTGCCTTAGACTATAGAAATATAAGATCTGATAATGTTGGAGTCTTGACAAGTAACAGACTGATTTGGAGGAAAATTGTAGATAGGAAGTTAGTAATGATATAATTTTTTCATGTAGTACTATCATATCCTGTACACCCCTTGTGGGTACATGGCAGGAATTTGATGATGATGAATACAAATGGCAAATTTGTTACTGTATGTATGTTGGAACATTGCTAGTTGTTGCTATCACTTTCTGTGGTATCATGCATGCTATATCCTAGGTCTGTGGCAATTAGATTTTTGATGAAAAAAGATCATACTTGATGTAAAATTAAGCCTTGATTTTTATTGCATTGTGTAGGGATCCTAAGCATTTGTGAGACTTCCTTAAATTTTCTTGTGAAACAGTTAATCAATGTATGACATTTTTGTTTGTTGCCAGAGTACTTGATAGCCAGTAGTGGTTGTATGGCTTGTACAGCTTAAAGAAAACAGATTGGTGTTTTGGAACACACATCAAAGGTTGGAATTTCTTGTACTGTTACTAGTCAAGGAAGATATCTTATAAAATATGCACTAACGTCAGCTCTCTGGAATTCATTATTTCTTACTTTGATGTCTTATTTATCATACTTCATTACTAGCCCTGCTTCTTTTAATGTACACATTACATCACAATGTCCTAATCTATAAATAAAGCAAATATTTATGAAAATTAGCAAAACAAGAGTTTGTTAGGATGATTCGTTGTTTGAGATGTCAGTGTTCACTTATAACATCAGTTTTTTTATTGTAGCTGATTTCTGATTGCATATCCTGTCTATCACCTAAACCCTACAGGTAAAATTTCAGCACTTCTCCTGGTAAGCTTGCTTATCCGTATCAAAGAGCCAGCAAGGCCTTCTTATTAGATCTGATTCATTATACTAAGAAACATTTTCTTTTGAAGTAATGCTGAAATCTATAAACTTAAACCTTCTAAAGAACAAGCTTAGGCATAAACATTTTTACTTAGCTTGTAGAATTTCTCTTTCCTTGGCCAGCAGGCACACTAAATTACAAGTGCAGATTGATTCACAAGTTTGAAATGGGTTATGAATTTTAACTAACAGGCCTTTCACCCATGAAGAGTTAAGTGTACTATTAAAAGGTCTGCATTTTGTATTATGACCTCAACAAGTGCCTTATTTAGATTTTATAGTAGGTGTGAAAAAGCGCATTAATAGTTAAAAAAACTTTGGTATAAAATTGCACAGATTTTGTATACAGCCAAACCTCCTCCTCCTTTGAATATTCCATTGTCAGAACTGCGTGCCTTTCATTCTCTTTGCTGAAGTCGCCATTAAAGCCAGTGTCACTGTGTTGATGGATACTAAGGAGTATAATTGGTAGAGATTCTACTCAAAGCTAAATAAATAAATTATTGTACCAAACATTCTTTAGATGCTGTTGAAAATTGAAAATTCATCATGCTTGTCTCCTACATTTCTGTGACCTTCCCACAGTACTAATATAATTATAGGTTCACACAAAAAGCTTTTTATAGGTGGAGCTGCATAAAATACCTTCCAAATCTTATTCGAAACCTCACTGGCCAAATGAACTCTATATCAAAAATAGTTTTACTTCAAAAAGATATTTATGGTTTCTCTCGATGTGGTTTTCTCTATTTACAGACATACTGCTCCAGGAAACTTTTTTTTTTTTACAGTATAATTTTCTTGATGACATTGTTAAATTGTTTAAATTTACCATCAGTGCAAAATACTATATGTGGCAGAATAAATTAAATAAGCAATTATATACAGTAGTCCCATCTCACCTGCTCTGGCTGTTTACTTCATGGAACATGTGACTTTACACCTGACTACATTTTGTTGATATCTGTGCAGTCTGGTCCCACTCTGAAACAGAATTTCTTTAGCTTTTGGGTTCCTTATACACCCACATCAAGTTCACTATTGAGTATGAATCTAACAGTCTTTCCTTTCCGGATACATTCCTCTAAGATGTAACTCTACAGGTAATACTTAATTTTCAATTTACTAAAGGCCTTCCTTCACAGCTATACTTGCCCAGCTTTACGTCGCCATCCTTCACAAAAGACAGGCATTATCAAAAGTCAGGTAAAATTTATTATGCGTATTCTCTTCTATTAGAAGAATTAAATGAAAGAGGAAAATCACGTTGTCATCTAATAATATAAAAAAACATCATCCAGAAATTAATCAATAATTAACTTATCGATAAAAATCAAGAATTTCCACTAAAGGTACTTCTTAACAAATAATAAGGATTCTTTGCATCTACAACCTGTATGCTACTTTTGTACTAGTGTTAGTAGCTTGCTCCACCTTTGCAAGGAGTGTCCTGGTGTTGTACCACCTTACCCCAGTCCTGAAGATACTTTCAGGTGCAAACTTTGCTCACACTTGGATAAAGGATTAAACTAAATTTATTATAACTCATTCTTGTATTCATATTTTGAATGTAATCATTTTTTTTGCTCTCTTCCTAAATGAGGACCATGTTACAATGAGCAAAATATTAGTTTTTAACAAATTCTAATTTCCTTTGCATGTGTTGAACCTGTTTTTATGTGTTATACCATATATATAGCCTTTGTGTATATCTTTAATTGTATATGAGGAATGTTTGAGGGCCTTCAGTCTCAAAGATTCATGATTCTTCAATTATTAGGCATGCTCTGGAGACCAGATGCAAATTCATTTCTATGCTGTCGTTGCATATTCTTTCAGTACCCATTCAAAACTACCTTATACTCCAAATTGCAGTTGCAAAGACCTGGCAATTTGCCTGTTGGTTGGAAAAACCTGGGTTTGAATGCCATCTAAGATGGAACTTTATAAGGGCTTTACAAGTGAAGGTGAGTTAGTAAGTCTCATACAGAGATGGAGTTTCCTCCTAGAAAGCCAAGGTTTTTTTTATCCCATGAAAAAGACATGCATGCAGATAACTGCTGTCATAGCTGTGAGTGCTTTATCTGCAATCCTAACCAAAGCTCTCTGGAAAGAAACATTTGGTGTCGTATTTAACATATACAATTTTTTTCAATTGTCCTCATCATCATCAAATTCCTGACATGTACCCTCAAGGGGTGTACAGGATATGATAGTATTACATGAAAAATTTACATCATTACTAACTTCTTATTTACAATTTTCCTCCAAACCAGTCTGTTACTTCTCAAGACTCCAACATTATTAGATCTTATATTTCTATCGTCTAAGGCACTTTGTACCATATCAATCCACCTATATCTTGGTCTTCCTCTGAGTCGTTTTCCTGCCAATCTGGCAGAGAACACTTGTTTTGCTAATCTTTCCTCACCCATTATGTGTAAGTGACCATACCACCTGAGATTGGCTCTGCTAATGCATTCCTGGATGCTGACAATGTCAAGTTCTTTCCTAATATCCTTGTTTTTAATATGATATTGCCATTGTACCCATCTGTTCACGCCTCTAATCTTTCTCAGGACTCTCATATCCGGTCTCTAGTCTTTGGTCAAGTGTTTTACTTCTGCCCCAGCTCTCAGATCCATAAGTTAAAACTGGTTTGAACACTGTCTTGTATTTAATTTAGTGTTCTGACTAATTTCTCTCTTATTCCATATGAATTTATTCAATTGACTTCCTACCATACCAGCTTTGCTCATTCTGTTCTCTATTTCCATATTTAATTTAACATCTTCACTAAAAATTGTGCCCTAAGTAGTTGAAATGTTTTACTTGTTCAACAGGTTCTCCGTTCACAACACAGTTGACGTTTTCAATGATTCTACCTATTTCATTGTCTTTGTCTTTTTATTGCTGACCTTCATACCATATCTATTACATGAATTTATTCAATTGACTTCCTACCATACCAGCTTTGCTCATTCTGTTCTCTATTTCCATATTTAATTTAACATCTTCACTAAAAATTGTGCCCTAAGTACTTGAAATGTTTTACTTGTTCAACAGGTTCTCCGTTCACAACACAGTTGACGTTTTCAATGATTCTACCTATTTCATTGTCTTTGTCTTTTTATTGCTGACCTTCATACCATATCTATTACAACAGTTATTCAGTTTAGTCAGGGAATCTTGCAAACTTGTAGCAGACTTATTTAGCAGTATAACATTGTCTGCATAAAGCAAAGAACTGACATTAACATCTCCAATTCTGATATCATGTTTAATACCACTTCATAATGTGATCCATATAGATAATGAATAACAGAGGGGATAATGTACATCCTTGTCTCACACCAGATTTAACATTAAACCATCTTCCTGTACTTCCTTCAATTCTAACTGCTGACTCACAATTCAAATAAAGACTAAGTATCGCTTGATATAATTCCCCATTGATACCATATAACTGTAGCGTATTGAATAGCTTCTCTCTTGGCACCTTGTCATATGCCTTTTCCAGATTGACAAAACTTAAATACAGGTGTTTGTTATATTCCCATGCTTTCTCAACTATTTGTTGTAAAGTGAAGATCTGATCCTAATTGCCTCTATTTGGCCTGAATTCAGCTTGTTCTTCACCGATTTCTTCCACAATTCTTCTCAACTGTTTATCATGTATACTTGCATAAATCTTGCCACGAACACTCAGTAGGGAAATACCTCTGTAATTCTCACATTCAGTTTTATTTCCCTTTTTGTATATGGGTACTATTAGCTCTACTCCAATCATCAGGAATTCGTCCCTCTATCCAGGCCTTTTGAACTATGCAGTGCAGCCACGCTACCACTTTTATACCTCCATACTTCAACATTTCTGGTGAAATATCTACTCCTGCTGCCTTCCCACATTTCAAGCCTTTGATGGGTTTTTGTACATCAAGTATGGATGTGTATTCCTGACTGTATGTATGCCTGTTGAGTGTTTTTTTACCACTGTGCTCTCACTGCTTCTTTCATTTAGCAATTTTTTGAAGTAATTACTCCATACTTCAAGGATATCTTTTTCTCCTGTTTTTTATGTCACCTTTATCATCTGTAACTCCTTTTACTGCATCTTTCCTCCATTTCTAAGCTTCTTCAGCAACATCCAGAATATCTTACCACCTTCTTGATATTTATTTTCTATGTTCTTGCCAAAGTCCTCCCATGACTTTTGTTTAGCCAGTTTTACACAGTGTTTAGCTTTCTTACATTTGTCTCTGTATTCTCTAAGAGCACAAGTTGACTTATTTGCCAGGAACTTTTGATATGCTTTCTTCTTTTCCTTCACTGCCTCTTTAACTTCCTGTGTCCACCATGGAGTTCTGATTTTTCTATCCTTACAGACAACCTCATCACATTCCTCTCTGGCTGAATCAATCAGGGTTTTCTTCAAGGCTTGCCACTGAATCCCCAAGATTTGGTTCTTTTTTTTTTAAACTCTTTCATTTTTTTCTTCAATAATCATTGTGTATTTTAGTCAACAGTTCACATCTGAGAGCTGCTCAACTTTTATTCGCTTTAAAACTTTCTTACATGTCATTCTTTTCAATATGAAATTCAATTTTATCCTGCTCAAGACTAAATAGTGATCCCTTCCAATTTGAAATCCTCTGTACATTCTGGTGTCCTGCACCAGGGAGAAAACATCACTATCAACAATAACATAGTCAGTGAGACTTTTCTTATTCCTAGCCTCTTTCCATGTGAATTTGTGCACATTTTTATGTTGGAACATGGTGTTAGTAATAGCTAGTCCATGTCCTGAACAGAAATCCAACAGGTATTTGCCATTATTATTAGCTTTGCTCTTTTCTCCAAATTTTCTCAAAATATTTTTGTATGTCTGACAATCATTTCCAACTCTGTTATTTAGATTCCCAACAAGGACCAACTTTTCCTTTTTCATTGTATCAGTAGCTTTCTCTAGACCCTCAAAAAATTCGTCCACTTCTACCTTAGTAGAACCTTCTGTGGGACCATAGGCACAAATAAGTCTCATTGTCAAGTTCCCCATTCTGATATTTGCCCACATCACTCTACTTGACACTGCCTGCCATTCAAGAAGATGAGTCTCGTATTTTGTGTTGAATACTATGGCTACTCCTTCTTTTCCTAGAATGTCATTGCCTGAATATAACATTTTGTATTTATTGCTCAGGAAGATTTCATGAGTTTTTGTCTTTTTTGTTTCAGTCATCCTTATTATGTTGATCTGGTACTTATCTAATTCCTCAGCTAGTTCCATTTCTTTGCCATTCAGGCTTCTTATGTTGATAGTACGAATCTTTAACGCTGGTGATCTTGAGTTGGGGTGTGCTTTCAGATTTGTTCCAGTAGCTGACTTTTTGCTGTTTGCCCTGGTTCCCTGGCAAAAACAATGGGGGGGCCTTGTTTAACCAGGCGATGCCCCAGCTAGCATCAAATTTTGTCATGTTGTACTATCTTGTATATTGGTTTAAGCCAATAAGAATACAATTTGGTCGTCTAAATTCCAAATTGCCCGCCCATCCTCATTCGTTCAATATCCAGGTAGATACCCAACAGGGTGCACCATGAGAAGGTGAGGATTGGACATTAGGTCAGAAGTCCTGGTCGGTTTTCCACATTCCTTTAAAGGCTATGTGGAGGTCTCCTCTCAGTTATACAGGTTGTGCAGGCTATTCCTTGATTATTTTTTTGATCTAATAGAATTTTTGAAGATTCTGCTGCAATTATATCTCTATATAAATTCTCCTACACATTTTCTGTTCTGTACTTAGCACAGTAATAAAAAGTAAACTAATATTTTAAAAAAGTATTTCAAGTAATCTAGTTCCTTACTGAGGTATCAAATTGTTATAAGACCAGGTGTAAATGAAAACTGACAATGTAGTTTGTCACGAATTAATATAACTGAATTTTCTAAAATTATAGAAGTGGAAATAAATTTAGTTAGTGTGAAATGTATTTCATGTATATTTGTATATTTTAATTGAAATGTATATTTTCTTTCAGAGGATGGCATTGATCCGCAAGACTCTTAAGAAATACTGAAATTGGAAAAAAGTAACCTTAACAGCTTGTGCTTGTAAAATTTTGTCATGATGTGAAAAGATTATCATTCACAAAGTATTTTAATGGACTACTTCACTCCAAAATAAACTGGATTAGTGCCTAATGTAATGTAACGGTCAGCACTTTTCATAATGTATATTATTGTGTATGTGTGTGTATGTAAGGGCTGAAATTGTGAATTTTAAATACAGTAATTTTTTTAAGTATTTGAAACCTGTAAAATATATATAAATGTAAATGCTCAACCAGTCAACCAGAAATTTTATTAAATGAAATCATTATCTTTCATTTGCTTCTAAATATTAAATAGCACTGTTCATGTGAATGTTCTGAAAATTGGAACTGTATGTAATATATCTTATTTTTCTCTGTTTCGAAAAATATTTTACATTTCTTTTTTCAGATTATTCCACTTATATTGTGCTAGAAACTGGCACAGTGAGCTCATAATTTGTGGGAAATTCAGCAGCATAAAATGCATACATTATGCAATAAAGTGCATGCAACATTTTGATTTTTTTTTCAGTAGGTTCCATGATGTGAGATATAAGGGGAGAATCTTTTTTTTGCATTGACTGCACATAAAATACTGAATGAAATCAGAAACTGAAGAAAGTACTTTCTGCTTAAAATTTAAAGGTGTTTGCATACATACATCTATCTAGACAGGTCAATTTTCATATGAAACAGTTGTTCCTATATGTCTGTAACTTAGCATTTCAGTTGTTATAACGAGCTTACTATAATGAGACCTGAATTTAAATCTTATTTAGGATGTGGAGGAACTGTTATAATGGCCTTTCAACTGTCTTATGAAGAGGTGGAATGGTTCACATAATTGCCTTCATTGTTAATTCAAATTATGATCAGCAATTATCCCACCCTATTTTTCCGTAGGTTTTAAGCCAAAGTGCCTGTTTGAACCTAATTAATGCTCTGATGGGACATTCAATCTTATATGCATGGTGTATTACGCCAGTTGCATGTATTCTATCCATGCAATTGACCTACAAAACAGTTTGCCTGTTTTGTAGGATAACCCAGCTAACTCACCTGAATAGTTAAAAGTCCTGATAAAGGTTCTTGGCATCCTATACAAGATTCAAACCCAGGTCTCTATAGCCAAAGGGCATCACTGAAAGCAAGTCAGCTTCTGAGACTGGTATCATATTTCTAATTTCTTAAATACATGTAGGATTTTCTGAAAAGATAGTGATTTTAATGTCATTGATATTACACTTGAACATTATTATAATGTGTTCTTTGTAGCTAAGAGATTTTACCTGCCGATATTTGGTGAAAGCTTTTTTTCAGGTCTGTAAAAAAATAAAATCACAAATCCAAGAGGCTTAAACTATCAGAATTCTAGGAGAACTTTGTTGACCATGTTTAGCAGACATTATATACACACAGTTCTAGAAAATTTGTAAGATGATGATTGCAATCTACTTATTTGGGACAGGAGAATAATCCACACTCAAGGTTATTGGAAAACATTTGAAATCAGTTCCATATAATTTAAATGGCTGCAAATATCATTACAGGTGAATGGAGTTGATTTTCAGAAGAAACCTTCAAGTTCTGTAGAATTATTATTATGGAATCAAAAGACTCACAGTAACCATTATTGCAACACTGCCTATCACACTTTTCCTTAAAACTTGTTCACTGACAGAGCACTTGCCATGATCTCAGGTAATACATTCCACTCATTTACTATTCAAGTAAAGAATTTAGTTCTTATTATCTTTGGTAACACTACTTCCTTGCTCTCTCTCTCTCTCAGGTCCAGTTAGGTATTAAAAGCTTTCATTAGCAACATATTTCTATTTTATCCTCTCTTTTCTGCTCATCAGCTAAACTTTGTAATCCAAACTTTGAATCTATCCTCATCGGGTGCATTGCACAAATCCATCAACATTTTGATCACTCACTTCTGAATCCTCTCCGCCACTTACATTCTCAAGAAACCTAAGTGGCCAAATCTGTGCACACGTAGTCCAAATATGGCAAAAGCCTTTAAAGGATAACAACCTTCTTAACCCTGCTTTTCAGTGTTTTTTAACATCCAATCCTTTGAGCTTTTTTGCTAACTTTTGTGATCAGTCCTCTGAACTCGCTCAGTTTGAATGCGTGTGCATCATATTCACCTTCATACTACTGAGTTTCTCTGATTTTGAATGTCTATTTTATCTCTCTCTCTCTCTCTATTCTTTGAGAATAGAGAGAGAGAGAGACTTTATCCAGACATCTAACTCTGAATCCATTCAAATGCAATCCATTAGACATACCATATTTACTCGAATATAGCTCTCTTGCACCCCCCTGATTTACTTTATGAAAAAAAAAAAATTTAAACGCTTCACATATAGTTCGCACACGAAAAAAGTTTAAAACTTTAAGAAATAGATAGTGAATGTCATTATGGCAGTTTCAGATATTTTGGAATTTGGTTGAAGAGAATCAGCATTTCAACTCAACAAATGTCGTTGAGTCGCGTGATCTTTTGTTAATTCCGCATCAATCATATGCATAGTGATGGAGGTAATTAGTAGAGGAAATGTGGGAGTAAGAACATTAAATTCTATTCGATCATGGATTGCATGGGGGGAGGGTTAAGGTAAGAGACTATCATTAGAACTGCTGTGCAACTGGATTTTGAGAGCTTGGGACATGATTTTGCCAGAAATAATTAATTACAAAAGCATTGTCACAAAAGATTTAAATATATCGCATGATGAAGGTGAACAGCCTATCGTGTAAATAATGTTGATAATTAAAATTTAAATACATTCATTTTATAAATAATGTAAGTATAAATTATAATGAATATTAGGATTTAATTATAAACCTCAATTTAGTTTTTGCCTGGAAAACTTTAGTTTCAGGAAATCCTTGCATATATCTTGCACCACGATTTTTTAACTTTAATTTTTTGGGAAAAAGTATGAGTTATATTTGAGTGAATATGGTATACAAGAAAATTATCTGGAAAAAAACATATGCTATTCCTCATACACAACCCACGTATGGACTCATTTGCAATCCTGGCCCTTCTCAATTTACTCCTGACATACCTTGGTAAGAGATAAAAGACTACTCTCTCCCTCCTGTTTTTTGCTTCTTCCTATAACTCTTTCACTTTCTCATTTTTGAAATCTAATGGCATCACTCATATATATTCACACCAGACATGTGTGATTGACACATTGCATCAAGTACATATCTTATTATGGAATCACCATACAATGTCTCATTGCATTGCCTTTATTGTTTATTAATATTCTCTTGCTCGAACTTGATATCCTCTGGATTGCATCTGAGTGATCATACTGCATCTGTGGATGTCCAACGAACAGATGGATGGAATATTCTCTTTACTTTCCCGCTCTCCTTTCGTACTTCTCTGCTGCAACACTTCCCAGGTGCTTTTCAAAATGTGCCCCCCCAAGCTCACCATTTCTCATGAAAGAATGTGCACAAGCTTGCTATTTCACTTGTTAAATCCATCTTGGCATTTTCATTTCTTTCACATTGTCTTCTAACTCATCATTCATACTTCATTCAGTTTCACTTATTTCTACATTTCTCTTTTCATTCTCTGCAACCCTCTCATTATTTGCACTTTTTTTTATATATACAGATGTTTGCAGGATCAAAGCTGTATAACTGAGAGGAGACCTCCACATAGCCTTTAAAGGAATGCAAAGAACCGACCAACGCATCTGACCTAATGTCCAATCCTCACCTTCTCGTGATGCACCCTGTTGGATATCTACCTGGATACTGAATGAAAGAGGATGGGCTGGCAATTTGGGATTTAGCCGACGAAATTCTATTCTTATTCGCTTAAACCAATATACAAAATAGTTGTATATTGGTTTAAGCACCAATATACAAAATGTTTTCACCAGGGAACCAGGGCGAACAGCAAAAACTCAACTACTGGAACAAATCTGAAAGCACACCCCAACTCAACATCACCAGAGTTAAAGATCAGTACTATCAATATAAGAAACCTGAATGGCAAAGAAATGGAGCTGGCTGAGGAATTAGATAAGTACCAGATCGACATAATAGGGGTCACTGAAACAAAAAAGACAAAAACTGGTGAGATCTTTCTGAGCAATAAATACTTCAGGCAATGACAATCAAGGAAAAGAAGGGAAGCAATAGTATTCAACACTAAATACAGGGCTAATCTTCTTGAATGGCAGGTAGTCTCAAGTAGAGTGATGTGGGCAAATATGAGAATGGGGAAATGGACAATGAGACTTATTTGTGCCAATGGTCCCACAGAAGATTCTACTGAGGTAGAAGTGGACGAATTTTTTGAGGCTTTAGAAAAAGCAACTGACACAATGAAAAAGGAAAAGTTGGTCCTTGTTGGGGATCTAAATAGCAGAGTAGGAAATGATTGTGATACATACAAAAATATTTTGGGAAAATTTGGAGAAAAGAGCAAAGCTAATAATAATGGCAAATATCTGTTGGATTTCTGCTCAGGACATGGACTGGTTATTACTAACACCATGTTCCAACATAAAAATGTGCACAAATTCACATAGAGAGAAGAGGCAAGGAATAAGAAAAGTCTCATTGACTATGTTATTGTTGATAGTGATGTTTTCTCCCTTGTGCAGGACACCAGAGTGAACAGAGGATTTGAAATTGGAAGTGATCACTATTTAGTCTTGAGCAGGATAAAATTGAATTTCATATTGAAAAGAATAACATGTAAGAAAGTTTTAAAGTGAAAAGTTGAGCAGCTCTCAGATGTGAACTGTAGACTAAAATACACAAAGATTGTTGAAGAAAAAATGAAATAGTTTGAGAACAGGAATCAAACTGGAGATTCAGCAGCAAACTCTGAAGAAAACATTGATTGATTCTGTCAGAGAGGCATGTGGTGAGGTTGTCTGTAAGGATAGAAAAATCAGAACTCCATGGTGGACACAGAAAGTTACAGAGGCAGTGAAGGAAAAGAAGAAAGCATATCAAAAGTTCCTGGCAAAATAAGTCAGCTTGTGCTCTTAGAGAATACAAAGACAAATGTAAGAAAGCTAAACAAAAGTCACGGGAGGACTTTGGCAAGAATATAGAAACTAAATATCAAGAAGGTGGTAAGATATTTTGGAGGTTGTTGAAGAAGCTTAGAAATGAAGGAAAGAGTGCTGTAAAAGGAGTTAGAGATGATAAAGGTGACATGAAAATGGGAGAAAAAGATATCCTTGAAGTATGGAGTAATTACTTCGAAAAATTGCTAAATGAAAGAAGCAGTGATAGCACAGTAGTATAAAACACTCAACAGGCATGCAGTCAGGAATACATATCCATACTTGATGTAGAAAGGCAGCAGGAGTAGATATTTCACCAGAAATGTTGAAGTATGGTGGTATAGAAGTGTTAGAGTGGCTGCACTGCATAGCTCAAAAGGCCTGGACAGAGGGAAGAATTCCTGATGATTGGAGTAGAGCTAATAGCACCCATATATAAAAAAGGAAATAAAACTGAATGTGAGAATTACATAGGTATTCCCCTACTGAGTGTTCCCAGCAAGATTTATGCAAGCATACTTGAGAAACGGTTGAGAAGAATTGTGGAAGAAAAGCTCGGTGAAGAACAAGCTGGATTCAAGCCAAAGAGAGGCTATCAGGATCAGATCTTCACTTTACGACAAATAGTTCAGTAAGCATGGGAATATAACAAAGACCTGTATTTAAGTTTTGTCGATCTAGAAAAGGCATATGACAAGGTACCAAGAGAGAAGCTATTCAATACGCTACAGTTATATGGTATCGATGGGGAATTATATCAAGCGATACTTAGTCTTTATTTGAGTTGTAAGTCAGCAGTTAGAATTGAAGTACAAGAAGATGGTTTAATGTTATATCTAGTGTGAGACAAGGATGTACATTATCCCCTCTGTTATTCATTATCTATATGGATCACATTATGAAGGAAAGTGGTATTAAACATGATATCAAAATTGGAGATGTTAATGTCAGCTCTTTGCTTTATGCGGACGATGTTATACTGCTAAATAAATTCGCTACAAGTTTGCAAGATTCCCTGACTAAATTGAATAACTGTTGTAATAGATATGGTATGAAAGTCAGCAATAAAAAGACAATGAAAATAGGCAGTAAAGATGTTATACTGCTAAATAAATAAATAAATAGTAAAGATGTTATACTGCTAAATAAATCCGCTACAAGTTTGCAAGATTCCCTGACTAAATTGAATAACTGTTGTAATAGATATGGTATGAAAGTCAGCAATAAATAGACAAAGACAATGAAAATAGGCAGAATCATTGAAAATGTCAACTGTGTTTTGAACGGAGAACCTGTGGAACAAGTAAAACATTTCAGCCACTTAGGCACAATATTTAGTGAAGATGGTAAATTAAATATGGAAATGGACAACAGAATCAACAAAGCTGGTGTGGTAGGAAGTCAACTGAATAAATTCATATGGAATAAGAGTGAAATTAGTAGGAACACTAAATTAGCTGTATACAAGACAGTGTTCAAACCAGTTTTAACTTATGGATCTGAGAGGTGGGTCAGAAATAAAACACTTGACCAAAGACTAGAGACCGCAGATATGAGAGTCCTGAGAAAGATTAGAGGCATGAACAGATGGCATCAATGGCAATATCATATTAAAAACCAAGGATATTAGGAAAGAACTTGACCTTGTCAGCATCCAGGAATGCGTTAGAAGAGCTAATCTCAGGTGTTATGGTCACTTAAACAGAATGGGTGAGGAAAGATTAGCAAAACAAGTGTTCCCTGCCAGGTTGGCAGCAAAACGACCCAGAGGAAGACCAAGATATAGGTGGATTGATACGGTACAAAGTGCATTAGACAATTGAAATATAAGATCTGATAATGTTGGAGTCTTGACCAGTAACAGACTGATTTGGAGGAAAATTGTAGATAGGAAGTTAGTAATAATGTAAATTTTTCATGTAATGTACTATCATATCCTCTACACCCCTTGAGGGTACATGTCAGGTATTTAATGAATATGTTTGCCTTACCAATCTCTCCCTTTGGACATTCATTCATGTAACAAACACTTCTTATAAATACACACACAGTCACTCAATAATGTAGTACACACACAATTCTCAACATGGAGAATCTCACAAGCTTCTCCATGTTGACTCTCCTGATGTCTTGTCCACTATTTGGTGCCATTAGCTGAACTGCAATAATATAAAAATAGGCTCATAAAAAAAACATGTTGAATTAAAGCTGTATAATTACTGTTACTAATTAAAAACTGAGTTGTCCTCATTTTTTTACAGACACACACATGCTAACTTTCTTCAAAATACACTAAATTCTACTTAATCCATGGTGAATTTTATCTTCCTCTGCAATAGTTTGCATGCTTTTACACCTTATTTTGAAATATGCTTAATTTCTAACTTGAATACAAACTGCACCTCATTTACAATTTTATTTTAATTAAATATGTAACTCAACAGAAACTTTTATTTGCTGGATTTTATTTTTGGTCTCTGAAACATTTCAAACATTGAACTCATTGTGGATTATAATGGTAAATTGCCATAACTTGTGTGAAATGAATAGCCACTTTCAGGTGAAGTTGATACCATCATTCCTACCAGATGACAGCATACAGGCAGACCCTGACTTAAGCAAATTATCCTGAAAGGGCTAGAAACTGGTGAATTATTAAAATTTTACTTAACCCCCTGTGATTCACATGCCATTCTAATGGCAGTCTTCCACATGCATGCACTATATTTTTAGTGTTTAAGTGCTGTATAAATTTATCGATTGCATCGATCTTGATATTAGTCTAGTAGTCTACAGAGAAAATAGGTAACGTGTTAGCCTGTTATTGAGATATTGATGAAGAAAAGAAACAAGCCACTGTTCGGTTATATCATAATACTTTCACAAGGCAGGTCAAACAGCAGAAAATTTTTCTTATAATTTAAAATGTATTATACTTTGCATTAACAGTTACATATTGAAATCCAATTTGTGTGTGAAATTAACTTTAAAACATGATAACACATTACAGCATACATGTGCTGTAAATGCATAAGCAATAGGGCGATTAACAGGTGAGAGAGTTAGATGCGACTTACATACAGTTTGCAGAGCGTAACTCTTACATAAGTCGGGGACCACCAATACTGTACACACACAGATATGAGACCTTTCGACACTTCTGCACATGTCAGAAGAAGGAGAATCCATTCTGATAATAGGGTAGGGAAGACTGCCATAACTCATCCCACAGTCCATCTTGTGGGATGAGTTATTATTACGTGTCGGAAAATAATTAACTTTTCTTTTATGAACATTGTAGTTTTTAAAGTGGTAACTATTTTACTTGTATAACAGTTGGAAAAATTTACATATAAAGCACATGATTTTTCATGTTGGTGACCAATTCATACATCAGTTTCTTTCATTTTCCCCTTCAACATGAATTGACTCTTCTTGGCAAGTTGCCAGACTAGGATCTCGAATCTGTGGTCAGATAATATATTTACAAATTCTGTAAACCTCTGATTGAATATCATCACTATGCACAACTGCAAAACTTTATTTGTATGTGTTTTAGTTCATTTAAAGTGCTAAACATTCTAATATGCACACAGAATGTAGTTCCATTAAACAAACATTTGGATTTGAAATTAATTTGATGTTCTGTATGAACCTGCCTCTTTAATTGAAATGCACCATCTGAAAATAGTGCTATTATGGGTTCAGTATTCTTATTTAGTAATTATTGACCCACATTAAAAGAAATTAAAATACATTTTGTAAACAAATGTTATTCATGAAGGAATTGTAGAAGACATTTATTTGTAATTCAGTGATTTCATGTAAAAACGATGAATATCAGTTTTCCATATACTTCTATTTGCTTATACCGATAAACTGTAGCACTAATACTGTAGTATGAGAAAATATCAAGTGGCTTTGCCATAATTTTCATTGCTATTAGAATGGTTTCTAGGATTGCTGATGCAGATCAGAATGCTTCACATAATATCAACAGTGCTCTTTGGTTGGAAACTCACCTAGGACACAAAGAACCCTTCTCAGGGTTTGTCAACTGAAATTGATTTTAGCTGGTCCCATATGGAGGTGGCAAGGTTTTTCCCTTCCAGTTACTCTTATTTTTTTATCCCACAAAGCAGTCAAACCAGTCAGAAGAACACTGCAATTTATAGACAATGCAGTTAGGATTAACTCCTTATCGTAAGCAGTAATCAGGCTTCTTAGATGCCAAGTTACTTGGCCATGATAGGCCACTGAAGCTAACATGAAAGACCAAAAATACACACACAGATACTTGTAAATATTTACCTTATAGGAAACTGCTGAATAGTGTTAAAAGCATTGAATAAATCTCAACAGGAGATGTTTTTGTTTAGTTTTTTGCTATTCCAAATAAAATTCACTCTATGATTGTGCCTGTGAGGATTTTAGTAATTTGTTAAAGCACTGTTTGCCAGTGAAAGTAGACTACTGTGTAGAGAACTGAACCTGTATAAAGTTTTTTTTTTTTAATAAAAAGTAATATTTTACATACACCAGCCATGCAGTGAACTTTAGCAGAAGACCAGTAATTTCTGCTTATATGTGCAAAGGCAAAACGGTTTAGTCAAAATATAAGTTCTCAACTTATATTTTCCATTTTCATAACAGTAAATTTTTGATGCAAGAAACTTGACAAAGATTCATTTCCAAGATAAGTGAGTGTACTATTTTTATAAAATTGGGTTTGCTGGCTGGTTACTTCTTTAGTGTAAGTATATAAAGAGTACAGAACAAACCATTATGGAAAAGACAAGAAGTTCAGCAGAGTATATTATCTGTTCTCTCGGGAACTTTTCAGATGATTATTGGCATAATTGAATTCATATATCATAGCGCTAGACCTCCAGCCATCATGTGAAAATCATTAGTTCCTGTTGAGAGAACTATGAGAATGAATCACTGCAGTAAATTCTTTGATTTGCAATGAGAACTGCTCTTCTAAAGCATCTAGAAGAGCAGTTCTATTCTATTATTGAAGACAATGTACTTAGGCATGATTTTTTTCTTCCTTTCATGAGCTATTGCTTTTTTTTTTTTTTTTTACAGGTATGACTTACAGACAGTAACTGCATGAGCAATAAATTTTATAGATTTCTGGATATATATATATATATTTTATAAAGGTTACTGTTTTGGGATCTTAAGTCTTCAGATAGGTTTGTAGGTAACTTTGTTATTTTCTTTAAGTAATGTAGCAGTCTTGATGCTGTCTTAATTTCGCTCCATCTTCTCTAGCAGGTTCATGTATGCTCTTCAGATACTTATCATGAAGTTTCTCTAACAATCTGTCTTACTAGGTAGACTGTCCCATTCTTCCCTTCCTCTTTTTTTCCTATTCAGTATGCACGTAATATAATTAATGCAGAGAACCGACCAAAGCTTCTGACCTAATGTCCAACCTCACCTTCTCGTGGTGCACCCTGTTGGGTATCTACCTGTATATTGAATGAACAAGGATGGGCTGGCAATTTGGGATTTAGCTGACCAAATTGTATTCTTATTGGCTTAAACCAAAATATAAAATGATGGTACAATATGACAAAATTTCATGCCGGCTGGGGCGTCATCCGGTAAAACAAGGTCCCCCGTTTTTTTTTTTGCAAGGGAACCAGGGCAAACTTCGAAAAGTCAGCTACTGTAACAAATCTAACACCCCAACTCAACATCACCAGAGTTAAAGATCGGTACTATCAACATAAGAAGCCTGAATGGCAAAAAATGGAGCTAGCTGAGGAATTTGATAAGTACCAGATCGACATAATAAGGGTGACTGAAACAAAAAAGACAAAAACTGGTGAGATCGTTCTGAGCAATAAATACAAAATGTTATATTCAGTCAATGACAATCAAGGAAAAGGAGTAGCCATAGTATTCAATACTAAATACGAGGCTAATCTTCTTGAATGGCAGGCAGTCTCGAGTAGAGTGATGTGGGCAAATATCAGAATGGGGAACTGGACAATGAGACTTATTTGTGCCAATGGTCCCATAGAAGTTTCTACTAAGGTAGAAGTGGACGAATTTTTTGAGGCTTTAGAAAAAGCAACTGACACAATGAAAAAGGAAATGATTGTCAGACATACAAAAATATTTGGGGAAAATTTGGAGAAAAGAGCAAAGCTAGTAATAATGGCAAATACCTGTTGGATTTCTGCTCAGGACATGGACTAGTTATTACTAACATCATGTTCCAACATAAAAATTTGCACAAACTCACATGGAGAGAAGAGGCAAGGAATAAGAAAAGTCACATTGACTATGCTATTGTTGATAGTGATGTTTTCTCCCTGGTGCAGGACACCAGAGTGTACAGAGGATTTGAAATTGGAAGTGATCACTATTTAGTCTTGAGCAGGATAAAATTGAATTTCATATTGAAAAGAATAACATGTAAGAACGTTTTAAAGCAAATAAAAGTTGAGCAGCTCTCTCAGATGTGAACTGTAGACTAAAATACACAAAGATTATTGAAGAAAAAAGTGTGAGAATAGGAATCAAACCTTGGAGATTCAAAAGCAAGCCTTGAAGAAAACCCTGATTGATTCAGCCAGAGAGGCATGTGGTGGGGTTGTTTCCAAGGGTAGAAAAATCAGAACTCCATGGTGGACACAGGAAGTTAAAGAGGCAGTGAAAGAAAAGAAAGCATATCAAAAGTTCCTGGAAAATTAGTCAGCTTGTGCTCTGAGAGAATACAGAGACAAATGTAAGCAAGCTAAACACTGTCTAAAACTAGCTAAATGAAAAGTCATGGGAGGACTTTGGCAAGAACATAGAAAATAAATATCAAGAAGGTAGCAAAATATTCTGGAGATTGTTGAAGTTTAGAAATGGAGTAAAGAGTGCTGTAAAAGGAGTTAGAGATGATAAATGTGACATGCAAATGGGAGAAAAAGCTATCCTTTTAGTAAAGTAGAAAAAGCCATCAAAGGCTTGAAATGTGGAAAGGCGGCAGGAGCAGATGATATTTGACCAGAAATTCTTTAGTACTGTGGTATAAAAATCTTAGAGCATCTGCACTGCATAGTTCAGAAGGTCTGGACAGAGGGACGAATTCCCGATTTGGAGTAGAGCTCTCATAGTACCCATATATAAAAAGAGAAATAAAACAATATGAGAATTACAGAGGTATTTCCTTACTGAGTGTTTGTGATAAGATTTATGCAAATATACTTGAGAAACGGTTGAGAAAAATTGTGAAAGAAAAGCTTGGTGAAGAACAAGCTGGATTCAGGCTAAATAGAGGCTCTCAGGATCAGATATTCCCTTTATGACAAATAGTTGAGAAATCATGGGAATATAACAAAGATCTGTATTTAAGTTTTGTAGATCTGGGAAAGGCATGTGCCAAGAGAGAAGCTATTCAATACACTACAGTTATATGGTGTCAGTGGGGCATTATATCATGCAATACTTAGTCTTTTTTTGAGTTGTAAGTCAGCAGCTAGAATTGAAGTACAGGAAGATGGTTTAATGTTAAATCTGGTGTGAGACAAGATGTACATTATCTGTGTGGATCACATTACGAAGGAAAGTGCAATTAAACATGATATCAAAATTGGAGATGTTAATGTCAGCTCTTTGCTTTATGCAGATGATGTCATACTTCTAAATAAATCCGCTACAAGTCTGCAAGATTCCCTGACTAAATTGAATAACTGTTGTAATAGATATGATATGAAGGTCAGCAATAAAAAGACAAAGACAATGAAAATAGGTAGAATCGTTGAAAATGTCAACTGTGTTTTGAACGGAGAACCCGTCGAACAATTGAAACATTTCTACTACTTAGGCACGATTTTTAGTGAAGATAGTAAATTAAATATGGAAATAGACAACAGAATCAACAAATCTGGCATGGTAGGGAGTCTATGGAATAAGAGAGAAATTAGTCAGAACACTAAATTAGCTGTATACAAGACAGTGTTCAAACCAGTTTTAATTTATGGATCTGAGGCTGGGTCAGAAGTAAAACACTTGACCAAAGACTAGAGATCGCAGATATGAGAGTTCTGAGTAAGATTAGAGGTAAGAACAGATGGCATCAATGGCAATATCATATTAAAAACAGGGATATCAGGTGGTATGGTCACTTAAACAGAATGAGTGAGGAAAGATTATGAAAACAAGTGTTCTTTGCCAGGAAACCGGCCCAGAGGAAGAACAAGATATAGGTGGATTGATAGGGTACAAAGTGCTAGCGATAGTAATATAAGATCTGATAATGTGAGAGTCTTGAAAAGTAACAGACTGATTTGGAAGAAAATTGTAGATAGTTAGAACACTAAATTAGCTGTATACAAGACAGTGTTCAAACCAGTTTTAATTTATGGATCTGAGGCTGGATCAGAAGTAAAACACTTGACCAATGATGTAAATTTTTCATGTAGTACAATCATATTCTGTATACCGCTTGAGGGTACATGGCAGGAATTTGATGATAATTAATGTCATCAAAAGTGAACTTCAGAAATCTTCACAATAGGCTAATTAATAACAAACCAGATAAAGTTTGTTATTAATTATACCATTTTGAACTCTTTATTTAGCAGTTTATATATATATATATATATATATATATATGCTGAAACACTCCTTGTGGTCTTTTAAATAGCAGTTTTAGACATTCATTGATACTAACAAAACCTCAGAATTTTTATAATTTTCCTTACACAACTTTGGGTCACTTAAACTAGCTCCAGGCAAACATAGTTGAGTGACATTCTTGTGATCAAGTAACTTTTTTCTCTCTTACTATGGAATTGTCAAAGATTTTAACACCATCTCTTATACCAGAATCTGTTTCTAACACACACTCAATCTTGCTTATTAAAATCTTTCTTTGCATCAGATTCATTCACACAGGCAGCTTTTTTTTTCACCAAAAATGAGTATGATCTAGCCCAAGTTTGTCACTCTCAAGACACTTATCTGTGCTAGCAGTGGCCAACCAGTCACTGCCAGCCTGGTTGGCTGAGTGGTTAACGTAGCACTTGCTCTACAGCCAAGAGGCTGTGAGTTCGAATCCTGCAAAGGGCACGGATGCTTTGGATTGTCCTGCTAACCAATTACCATAACTGCTGTGTCCTGACACAGTATGACCTTTGATGTCTGTGCCCTATTCAAAAATAAAAAAAAAAAAACCCTCGGCCACTGTATCCCCCATTCTCACAAATTTTCTGCAGTGGAATAATTTACACTGGAAATTATAATATGCCCTCAACTAATCCAATACCAGATAATCATCAGTGACTTTCCACTTAAAGTTTCTTCTTAGTATATCATCATCATCATCATCAAATTCCTGCCATGTACCCTCAAGGGGTGTACAGGATATGACAGTACTACATGAAAAAATTACATCATTACTAACTTCCTATTTACAATTTTCCTCCAAATCAGTCTGTTACTTGTCAAGACTCCAACATTATCAGATCTTATATTTCTATCGTCTAAGGCACTTTGTACCGTATCAATCAACCTATATCTTGGTCTTCCTCTGGGTCGTTTTCCTGCCAACCTGGCAGAGAACACTTGTTTTGCTAATCTTTCCTCTCCCATTCTATTTAAGTGACCATACCATCTGAGATTAGCTCTGCTAACGCATTCCTGGATGCTGACAATGTCAAGTTCTTTCCTAATATCCTCATTTTTAATATGATGTTGCCATTGATGCCATCTGTTCACGCCTCTAATCTTTCTCAGGACTCTCATATCTGCGGTCTCTAGTCTTTGGTCAAGTGTTTTACTTCTGACCCAGCTCTCAGATCCATAAGTTAAAATTGGTTTGAACACAGTCTTGTATACAGCTAATTTAGTGTTCCGACTAATTTCTTTCTTATTCCATATGAATTTATTCAATTGACTTCCCACGATACCAGCTTTGCTGATTCTGTTGTCTATTTCTATATTTAGTTTACCATCTTCAGTAAAAATTGTGCCTAAGTAGCTGAAATGTTTTACTTGTTCCACAGGTTCTCCATTCACAACACAGTTGACATTTTCAATGATTCTGCCTATTTTCATTGTCTTTGTCTTTTTATTGCTGACCTTCATACCATATCTATTACAACAGCTATTCAATTTAGTCAGAGAATCTTGCAGACTTGTAGCGGATTTATATAGAAGTATAACATCATCCGCATAAAGCAAAGAGCTGACATTAACATCTCCAATTTTGATATCAGGTTTAATACCACATTCCTTCATAATGTGATCCATATAGATAATGAATAACAGAGGGGATAATGTACATCCTTGTCTCACACCAGATTTAACATTAAACCATCTTCCTGTACTTCCTTCTTTTCTAACTGCTGACTTACAACTCATATAAAGACTACGTATTGCTTGATATAATGCCCCATTGACACCATATAACTGCAGCGTATTGAATAGCTTCTCTCTTGGCACCTTGTCATATGCCTTTTCCAAATCGACAAAACTTAAATACAGATCTTTGTTATATTCCCATGCTTTCTCGACTATTTGTCGTAAAGTGAAGATCTGATCTTGACAGCCTCTATTTGGCCTGAATCCAGCTTGTTCTTCACCAAGCTTTTCTTCCACAATTCTTCTCAACCGTTTCTCAAGTATACTTGCATAGATCTTGCCAGGAACACTCAATAGGGAAATACCTCTGTAATTCTCACATTCAGTTTTATTTCCCTTTTTATATATGGGTACTATGAGAGCTCTACTCCAATCATCGGGAATTCGTCCCTCTGTCCAGGCTTTCTGAACTATGCAGTGCAGCCACTGTAAGACTTTTATACCACCATACTTCAGCATTTCGTCGAATATATTCTACTCCTGCTGCCTTTCCACATTTCAAGCCTTTGATGGCTTTTTCTACTTCAAGTATGGATATGTATTCCTGACTGCATGCCTGGTCAGTGTTTTTTATTACTGTGCTGTCATCACTGCTTGTTTCATTTAGCAGTTTTTCAAAGTAATTACTCCATACTTCAAGGATATCTTTTTCTCCTGTTTTCATTTCACCTTTATCATCTCTAATTCCTTTTACAGCACTCTTTCCTCCATTCCTAAGCTTCTTCAACAACCTCCAGAATATTTTGCCACCTTCTTGATATTTATTTTCTATATTCTTGCCAAAGTCCTCCCATGATTTTTGTTTAGCTAGTTTTACACACTGTTTAGCTTTCTTACATTTGTCTCTGTATTCTGTAAGAGTAAAAGCTGACTTATTTGCCAGGGACTTTTGATATGCTTTCTTCTTTTCCTTCACTGCCTCTTTAACTTCCTGTGTCCACCAGGGAGTTCTGATTTTTTTATCCTTGCACACAACCTCACCACATGCCTCTCTGGCAGAATCAATCAATGTTTCCTTCAGAGTTTGCCACTGAATCTCCAAGGTTTGATTTCTGTTCTCAAACTCTTTCATTTTCTTTTCAATAATATTTCTGTATTTTAGTCTACAGTTCACATCTGAGAGCTGCTCAACTTTTATTCGCTTTAAAGCTTTCTTACATGTTATTCTTTTCAATATGAAATTCAATTTTATCCTGCTCAAGACTAAATAGTGATCACTTCCAATTTCAAATCCTTTGTACACTCTGGTGTCCTGCACCAGGGAGAAAACATCACTATCAACAATAACATAGTCAATGAGACTTTTCTTATTCCTAGCCTCTTCTCTCTCCATGTGAATTTGTGCACATTTTTATGTTGGAACATGGTGTTAGTAATAACCAGTCCATGTCCTGAGCAGAAATCCAACAGATATTTGCCATTATTATTAGCTTTGCTCTTTTCTCCAAATTTTCCCAAAATATTTTTGTATGTATCACAATCATTTCCTACTCTGCTATTTAGATCCCCAACAAGGACCAACTTTTCCTTTTTCATTGTGTCAGTTGCTTTTTCTAAAGCCTCAAAAAATTCGTCCACTTCTACCTTAGTAGAACCTTCTGTGGGACCATAGGCACAAATAAGTCTCATTGTCCAGTTCCCCATTCTCATATTTGCCGACATTACTCTACTTGAGACCGCCTGCCATTCAAGAAGATTAGCCTCGTATTTTGTGTTGAATACTATGGCTACTCCTTCTTTTCCTTGATTGTCATTGCCTGAATATAACATTTTGTATTTATTGCTCAGAAAGATCTCACCAGTTTTGGTCTTTTTTGTTTCAGTCACCCCTATTATGTCGATCTGGTACTTATCTAATTCCTCAGCTAGCTCCATTTCTTTGCCATTCAGGCTTCTTACGTTGATAGTACCGATCTTTAACTCTGGTGATGTTGAGTTGGGGTTTGTTTTCAGATTTGTTCCAGTAGCTGACTTTTCGCTGTTCGCCCTGGTTCCCTGGCGAAAACAACGGGGGCCTTGTTTAACCGGGCGACACGCCAGCCGGCATGAAATTTTGTCATGTTGTACCATCATTTTTTATTTTGGTTTAACCAATAAGAATACAATTTGGTCGGCTAAATCCCAAATTGCCAGCCCATCCTCGTTCGTTCAGTATCAAAGTAGATACCCAACAGGGTGCACCATGAGAAGGTGAGGATTAGACATTAGGTCAGAAGCCCTGGTCGGTTCTCCGCATTCCTTTAAAGGCTATGTGGAGGTCTCCTCTCAGTTATACAGCTTTGACCTTTAAGCACCCCTTCTTAGTATATTACACTAAGAAATATTACACTGTTCCAAAGTTACTTATCTACAGTATTTAATTTAATTCAGCTATTTCTGTACAATGCTTCTGAATAAACTTTATATTATCTCTGCCAACTTTTTACCTTTATATGGTCTGCATAATCCCCACATGCCACAGTTCTTCAGTTAGACCTCCAAGCCCAAATTCCGTTTCTCATCCTCAAACTCCTGATATGTACTCTCAAGGGTGTACAGGATATTACTACATAAAAAGTTTGTTATAAACTATTACCAATGACAGTTTTTCTCCACATTAATTTATCTTTCAGGACTCCAACCTCAGTCGTCTTAGGGTTTTATTATGTTGCTTCCACCCACGAAAAGTTATTTACAAACCTGTAGTACATTTTGTAACATGGATGGGATAAGGATTTTTTGTTTTATATATATATATATATATTTATCAATTTTATGTATATGTTTTAATTTTTACATAGTACAGAAACTGACCGCATGGTTAGCCTAGTGGCTTTGCGCTTCACAGCCATGTGCCTGGGGAAGGAGTGTCTCGGGTTCAATCCCTGTCGAAGACGTGAGGAACTTGAGGATCTTCCTCAGGCATAGCCAAGTTAGCCGGTCTTGGGTACGGGCAGTAGGGTTTTTTCCGTCAGTTTATCTGGCGTTTTTCATCCCGCAAGCAGGCAAACTGACCCCGTGAACACACAGGGATACAGCCAGGAATACTTACAGGCATATGGGTAACCATTCTATCCTCATACTGTGGTTACGAAATTCAAGCATGCTTGGAAGGTAGTGGGCCTTAAAGCTACTAGGGATAGGATAGTATAGAAACTCTGTTGTGACCATAGAACCTTAGATCAAAACTTATCTATATGAACTATCTAGTCTTTCAACAAGTGTTTTATTTCTAACTCATCACTATCTCCCATGTGATTTTACATCAGACCATCTTCCTGTACTTCAATTCCAGATGTAGACTAGGTACTGCTCAATATAATGTACCATTTACACCATACAATTGTAGTGTTTTGAACAGCTGTCATATGCTTTTTCTAAATCTACAAAATTCAAATACAGATCCTTGTTGTGTTATCATGATTTTTCAACAATATGTCTTAAAATTTGATCCTGACAATGTCTATTTGGCCTGAACACAAGTTTCCCTCCCTTAGCCTTTTCTGATGTATGTTTACATAAATTCCTCTGTAATTCTTTTTTTTTTTTTACTCATGTCAAGGAAAATAAAAATTAAAGAAACTAATAATACTATACTTGCCAAACTTATGAAAGGACAACTTGAATATAACTGCAGAGCTCAAAGAACTTACAATTATAATTATTGAAGTTTGTAACTGCAATGGAACTAGATTCACATACTTGGAAGTTTACAATGGTAAAAAAAATGTATAGATGGTTTATATGTGACTTGGTTTCTGTAATTTTTAGTCTGTTCTTCTAACTTGAGAATTTTTTTGTGGGGTGGGAATGTATGAACATACCATTCAAATTCATTTAATTCAAAACTAATAATTGCCAGCTCCCTGAACTTCAAATTAAATGCTATCTACTGTATACAGTTTACTGATCAGCATTGTCCTTAAGTTACCAAGTAGGATGTGTGTGTGGGTTATTGGTAACTTGGGAGAAATCATGACAGTACCTATCACTTACCCAATCAAAAATATACAGTTAATCAATGCAAAACTGCTTAGATCACTTCTTAGCAAACAATACTGACAACTAATCCGCATTCTCAAAGAACAATATGCAGTGAGGTGAGAGAGATGAAATCAAGGTTACTTTTTTATATAAAAGAAAATAGATCCCAATTGAAAAGGTAATGTTTTCATGGCTCACTTCTATAAAATCAGCCAATATGAATCTTTCTGATCATCTTCAATAGAATAAGCACAGCACAATGAAATTAATCACATTTTAATAGTTCTATTATTTCTTCTTTGCCACACAAATAAGTAAAAAATGTTAAACTAGAATCCTGAAATCCTAAGGGGGTATGCTCTATGGGTGTTGTAGCTTTCTTGTTGTTACCCAAATCTTAGGAAATTTCACACAATTTTATTAAGATCGTTTTATTATTATTATTTGCTACAGTGAAGCATAGTAGTTTTTTCCGATATGGAAGGTGTCCACAGTATGGTCAACTCCACCTGATTGACCATGGCTGTGTTGGCATATATATTTCTTTTGTTCTTCTAGGCAGATCTCCCAGTTTGTCCATAATACAACTAGTTGCAAGATAAGGATCCTTGTACACACTTGCAATAGAGATGGGAGGGATTGAACCTGGGGAGAGCAGATAAGGCCATTTTAAAGACATTATATTAATGTCTTTAAAGTTCTAGCTAATTTTTCTGTGGGACCTTGAATATAGGGAATAGTAATAGTACTTATAGTCTAATCTGTATGTTAAGAGAGATGAGATTGGAATAGAAGTTGGCAGCTCTGTTAACAAGAGCTTTTGTGATACCATATTGTTGAAGGTGTGTGTGTGTGGGGGGGGGGATTTGTACCTACCTATACAGGTAGATTTTTCTGTAAATGGAGAAAGAATGTTATTGAGAAGATGTAATTAAAGTGTCTAGAAAATACTAGTTATTTTTGTTTTCTATATTGAACTCTATTCTGAGGTAGAGGAGGAAAGAGTGATATATCTGAGGACACTCAGAACTGTTTCAACTAAATGGAGAACATATTATCTTATCAGTGTGTCTTAACAATAGAAGATTTGAGAATGGCAGTATCAGGCATATTTTTCGAAATTGACTAAGGAAGGGAAGAACCCATAGCTCCACCTTCTGTTTATAAATAGTGTCCTGCCAAGTGAATTAAATAACAGATGGCAAAAAAAATAAAAAATTGAAAGAGATCAGCAATGTTGGAAATGGCATTGTAAGTGAAATTCAGTTGTCAGAAAAGGGGATGCTGGTAAATAAAGTGATGTCAAAACCGACCATTTTACTACTGCTAAAAACTAAATTTTGGATCTAAGATTTGAAATGGGTGGAATTTTTTATATAAGATCCAGGGGAACAAGAGGTGGCAAGTTTTTTTAACATTTTCTTCTGGGAATTAGTGGTCATAATTTTAAGTTTGTAAGTGGTGTTTGAGAAATTCATTTTCTGACTGGTACCGAGGACCACAGAAGCATTGCCCGTATCAGCTCTAGTAATATTATCAAACTGTAAATTATATAATTTACAGTGACCATAAGATATTGGTCAGACGACTACAGCAATATGTACAGCATGACTACTGGCAGAGAGCCTTTATCCCTTTGGATAGCTGTGCTGAGAACGTCTACCTCCTTTCCTCTCTTCTTTCAGATTCCCAACGCCACCTTAAGCCTCTATACATGGCATCCCTGGATCTCCAAAAGGCCTTTAATAGCGTCTTCCTTCCTTCCTGCTATCCGTTGCCAGATGCTCAGAACCTTTTCTTACCTATGCTAAGGAGCTCTATCTCCTTTATTCTTCTGCATCATAGATGAGTTTTTTTTGCTCTCTTCCTAACCATATTGGTTACTCTCTAGGTGCCTCTTTCTTCAATACTATAGCCTTTGCTGATGACCTTATTCTCGCAGCCTCCACAAAGATAGGCTTACAGGAACTCTTTGACCAGGCAGTTGACTTCTTTCATATTAGAGGCCTGAATATTAACGTTGAGAAGTTCTGTTCATTAGCTCTTGTCCCTTCAGGTCACGACAAAAAGCTAAAGGTCGAGAGTATAGAGTTTTCCCTGCACGCGAGACCATTGCATGCTTTGACCATCCTAGAGGAGTGGAAATACCTTGGTGTTATGTTCACTCCAAAGGGGAGGTCTTCTGTCCCTTCTGCCTTAGAGTCTGGGCTTACCGTTTTGAGGCAAGCTTCTCTTAAGCCCCAGCAAAGGCTCTTTATTCTATCCTATTATCTCCTACCTAGATTTTACCACAAGTTCATTCTTCGTAGGACGTATGTCTCAGTACTGTCCCGAATGGATAGGGCTGTTCGAGCTGCCATTAGATCATGGCTCTGATTACTGCCAGACACCCCAATAACGTATTTCCATGCTCGGGTGAAAGACGGTTGGCTCGGGGTCCCACCACTAAGGTTGCAGATTCCACGGCTGTGCTTATCTAGAATAGGAAAACTTGCAGCTTCATCCTCTCCTATCTGTAGAGAGGATTTCCATAGCCCTAGTATCCAAGAGGACTTTAGATGTATGAAGGGGTGGATCTAGTATCAGGATATCCAGATTGAGACAGCAATAGATGAGTATAAGAGATGGGGGTCTTTGCTTTACAGTTCTGTAGATGCTACCTCCTTAGTGGAGTCACACTTGATACCCCCACAACATCAGTGGGTATGTGATGGGACTAGATTATTTCCAGGTTTTGAGTTTATTGATTTAATAAGGATCAGAATAAATGACTTGCCCACTAGGGCAGTAAAGACATTAGCTGTAGGGCTGGCTACTGTTACAGCGAGATTTTTTCTCATATTTCCCAATGCTGTTTCCGGACATGTGGTGTCCAGGTGCAGAGACATGATGCTTTAGTTTCCATATTGGCTAACCGTTTTAATAAAAAAGGTTGGGAGACCACAGTTGAACCACACTATAGAACAACTGCTGGTATTAGAAAGCCAGATATAGTAATGAGGAGAAGATGGTGGTGTTTGGGTGATTGATACTGGGTGCTCACTTACCTATTGCCATAAGAGTGAGGTTCACTATTACAAGCAAAATGCTGACCTTGCCAGGCAAATAGAAAAGGAGTTTGGGGTGGCTCCTCGTTTTACCAGCGCCACAGTCTCTATGAGTGGCGTGGAGTGCTGCTGGCTATAGAGACTTGTCCTTACTTGGTTTATCCAAGAGTGATGTTAAAGTTATTTCTTTGAGGACCCTACAGGGTACACTGGTGACTTGGCATTACCATCAGCGCATGACAAATAGGATACCAAAGAATGGTGTCGGGTGATACCCTTGTAATCTTTCTTTTTATGTAAAGGCTTCGGCTTTCTTAAGTCCTTTTGGACATTATGTAAGAGTAGTACTGCTCTATCAGTACGAAGTATAATAAAATTTGATAATGTGATGAAAACAAAACACACCATTTAATTATTTAAAGTATGTACAAATATACAGTACATAAAAGAACTGTATTGCGTAATATGTATGTAATTACAACATATTTCCACTCAAACTCATAAGCAAATATTTTCAGACATTTAAACAATTTCAAAACTTTAAAAAAAATGTTCTTTTTCATCTCAGAACTAAAGTATACAGTTAGAAGTAGATATCCAGTTCATACTGCAAAGTGGTCAACTCTGCGACCGTCACTCAATAACTAGCATATGTGGGGCTTTAAATGAGTGACATCAGCTGACCAGTCTCAGAGATGACTAGCTTGAATCATGAGACTGACACTATTGCTAGATAGTGTTTGAGTACATTCAATATTTCAGCTGAATACAGTGAATATTAATCTTCTCCAGCAGGAACTGCATCTTCTAATCGACGAATGAACTTCACTCTCAGTTCTGTTACATTATCACCTTTTAACTGGTCTTGAATAAACCATGCTGCAACTTCTACCTGTACCTGTTTACACCCAACCACACACACAAAAAAAAAAAATAATAATTAATAAACAAAAATTAATCTAAATCTTTTCTAAATGTGAACTCTCCCAACCAACATCCATTCCCCAAAGTACAGCATATCCAAAGTTTAAACTTTGGATTTTATTTTATACAAATACATCATGCAACCAAAAATTACAGCTGACTCTCACACTATAGAACCCAACAAAAAATTTGATATAATGGCACTTTGCTATAGTGAATTTCTTTTGGCATGCCATTGTACCTGGCAGAGGAAAAAATTAATTGAAGAAATTGAAAATAATCTAGAGGTTTTTCAGATGCAGTGGAATCCAGCAATCCCTCGATTAATGCACTAATCAAATATAATAGCCTATGAGAAAAAGTATACAGGGTGTTCGGGATAAATTTGACATATTTATAATTAATTATATTTTTCCGTAAGTTACATGTATTAACACACACTTCTCTTCATTTAAAAGTTTGGACCCTTCTTCATTCACATACAAGATGTCAGAAAGGATGGATAGCTGGAACCCACCTGAATCATGGAAGAGAATAACTTGTATCATGATGATTCGTGCCCGCCATCAAAATAAGGATATTACGACTGCTGCCCAATGCTCCCTGAATACAGTAAAAACAATCAGGCATGAACTAGAGACTTGCAATGGTGACTAAGAGGATGTAGCAAGAAGAAAGATCCCTAGCAGACGATCTGATTGCGTTCGTACAGCAGAATTCCTCGCAAATCTGCAGGAACAGGTGTTGAAGAACCCTGGCATTGGAATTCGGGCTTTGTTCGTGGAGTTGCTAACTGTAGTCAAGCCCTGGATAACAAGGGTAGGCAATGGTAGGCCGTATGTATGGCAGCAGGATTCGGCCCCTTGCCACACCTCTGGGAAAAGTCAAAAATGGTTGTCTGAAAATTTCTACGACTTCACCAGTCCAAATGTTTGGCCTCCAAACTCCCCAGACCTTAACCCCATGGATTATTTTGTATGGGGCGCAGTTGAAAAAGACACCAATCGCACTTCCAGTAATACAAAAGCCCAGTTAATGGATAAAATTAAAACAGTTTTTGCGGCCCTTCCCAGGGAGACTGTAGCATCAGCTTGTTCGAGGTTCCGAAGCAGAATTGAAGCTGTGATCGATGCTAATGGTGGTTATTTTGAGTAAATCTTGTTGATAGTATTGTAATTAACTCTGCCTGTAATGTTTTTTTGTCAATTCATTAAATTTAATAGATACAAAGAAGATTTTCTTTTTCCTTACGAAACTGTCAAATTTATCCCGAACACCCTGTATATAATTCATTCCTCATATTTCTTTTTTGGCCCTTAATTTTATTTATAAAGAAATTAGGGTATATCTCAGGGCCTAGTTAAAGGGAAACCATGAAGCTGAAAGACAAACATATTTATTTTTCACTTGGTTAGAGTATAATAAATTTAGTTTAATCCTTTATCCAAGTGTGAGCAAACAAAGTTTGCGCCTGAAAGTATCTTCAGGACTGGGGTAAGGTGGTACAACACCAGGCACTCCTTGCAAAGGTGGAGCAAGCTACCAACACTCCTATCTCAGTATCTCCCCCATAATGCAAAACACATCTCCTTGCAGATATGTCTAATGTTATGCATTAAGGGAAGGGCCACAACCCAGACTAGTTTCGACCTTTATTGAGGTCTCTTCAGTGGGAGCCAGGCCCATGTGGAGATACCAGGCAGAAGCATTAGCAGGTCATCTCCACATGGGCCTGGCTCCCACTGAAGAGACCTCAATAAAGGTCGAAACTAGTCTGGGTTGTGGCCCTTCCCTTAATGCATAACATTAGACATATCTGCAAGGAAATGTGTTTTGCATTATGGGGGAGATACTGAGATAGGAGTGTTGGTAGCTTGCTCCACCTTTGCAAGGAGTGCCCTGGTGTTGTACCACCTTACCCCAGTCCTGAAGATACTTTCAGGCGCAAACTTTGTTTGCTCACACTTGGATAAAGGATGAAACTAAATTTATTATTCTACTTCTTAACAAAGAATTGAGCTAACATAGTTTGGAAGACATTCTGTTTCTTTTTTTTTTTCTCATACAATTGACGTTATATGGTCCTATTGCCTTTTCTACGCTTCTGCAAATTTTACTGCTTCTCTCTTCATCAGGGTCAGCCTCTAAGCATTGCTGCTTAAAAACTTCAATTATACGAAAAATATTTTCAAATTGTTGCTGTGAAATCTCTTTGGACTGACTGTCAGTGGTTAAATTTTCTTCATATTCTTTAGGATCTTCCTGCTGTTCATCTAAATTTAGCAAGTCAGAATCACTCAATTCCTCAAAATGAGATTTAATTAACTCTTGGACATTATCATTGTCAATCTCGTCAAAACCCAGTTCAGTCCAATGTTAGCAATTTCCTCAACAACATTATCCATTTCATTTGAAAAGCTTCTAAAATCATTTGCACAATGTGGAAGAATGTGCTTCCAAATGGCTCGCATATTGCTACCAGTAATTTTGTTCCAAGATTAATGAATATTTTCAATAGCAGATTTAACATTAAATTTCTTCCAGAATTCTAGTAATGTCATAAAATTCTCCCCAGATGTTGCTTCTATTGCCTGTTTAAATGTTCTTCTCAGATAGTATGCCTTAAAGATTGCAATAATCCCCTGGTCCACAGGTTGTATGAGAGAAGTTGCATTTGGTGGTAAAAATATCACTTGAATGTTCTCACACAATGAATCAAGAGAAGTAAGGTGATCAGGTGCATTGTCTAAAATAAGCAGAGCTTTAAAATCAAGATATTTCGTTTGCAAAAATTCTCAACTGTTGAATGTAAATAACTTGTGAACTATCTTTTGAATAAAGCTTTAGTAATCCATGTGTTCTTGTTAGACTTCCAAATAATGGGAAGGGAAGCTTGATTAATGCCTTTGAGGATCCTAAGATTTTGTGCCCTATAAACTACCATGGGTTTTAACGTTAGATCACCTTTGGCATTGCCATCTAATAGAAGTGTCATTCTATCCTTTGCAACTTTATAACAGAGCTGAGATTTTTCTCTGATTTGGCCTGAAAAGTTTTGGAAGACATTCGCTTCCAAAAAAGGCCAGTTTCATCAACATTAAATATTTGTTGGTCACAACAGTCCCCTTCTTATCTGAACTTGCAGCTTCGCCTGTGATTCAAACATTATGTAGCCTATTTCTCTTTTTGAAATGCTCAAACCACCCAAGCACTGGTGTGGAATTTTTCTTTTCTATCATTGATAGCCCTTTCTTTCAAGGTTGCAAAGAGACTTAATGCTTTTGATTTAATAAGGTCAGTGCTTAGTGGGATCCATTTTTGGTTACAATCTTTGATCCATGTAGAAAGAAGTCTCTCTAATTCAATCATTATAATACTTTGATTTCGAGTGGTCTGCACGCATGGTGAACTTGAAGCAGCCTTACCTGTCTCTTTGTATTCAGCAGCTTTGCTTAAAATTGCTCTTATAATCGATTCATCCTTTTTATGTTCTTGTCCTATCTTTGCTCTGGACTCACCTTGTTCATTTTTCTTTACTATTTCAAGTTTTTCTTCCAACATTAAAAAATTATGTAATGAAAAGTAATGAGATTACTTTTTGAATCTTTTACACACTTTCACTTTTTTGCTCACTAATTCTTTTACTCATGATGAAAGGTTGGGAAAATACTTTAAAATAAAAAAAAAGTAAGGAAAACAATTGCAAAAGAGGCATGAGATATGATCAGCAAAATGCTATGTAATTAGCAAGACAACAAATTTTGGTGGTAAATTTGGAACATAGTGTACATTGGCCATTAAAAAATAACTTTGTAAAATGTTTTAAATTGGTAACTAAATTATTTCATCCTGGTGAGTGATTTTTTTAAAATAGTTGGCCATAAAAAATGTATAGATAGAAAAATTTTTAAAATCTGTAACATTTACTTTTAAGATGTATATAGGTGCATTATCTGAAAACACACTAATCACAGATGTATTAATCAAGGGATTCCTGTACTTAAAAGCGATATAAACCACAAACTCAAATACTGAATAACCAAGGAGATTTAATTGCCAAAGGATGTTATATAAACAAACTGTTGAGGAATTGCACACAGTATTTTGAGAGACTACTAAACAAGTATCACCAGAAAAAACCTTACACCAGAGGCACCATATATAGAAGAAAATGTTGAATAATCCACAAGTGAGGAACCATCTCTGAAGTTGAGAATGTCATTAAAGCACTAAAAAATAAGGCAGCCAGTGAAAATAAAATTACAGCATAACTTCTTAAAATTGGAGAAACATCTTTAACAACAGAGTTTTATGAATTTATCAAGCTGATATAGCAAAAAGAAGAAATCCCAGTTTACTGGAATAGAGCATATTATGCCCTATTTTTTAAAAATGGGACCCTATGATAACCAGTAACTACAGAGTAATCTCTCACTAAAATATTGTTTATATTGATCTTGAATAGAACTAATGTATATACTTCAAACATCTAGGAGAATATCAATGTGACTCTGCAAGGAAAGGTGGATTAGAAAAACATTATGAATTTGATAAAGAATTACATATAGTATTTGTGAACTATAAGCAAGCATATGACATTATATATCACAATGCAATGAGGCTTTTTAGAAATCATCCCACCCATTTGCAAGGCACATTTCCTGGGAACATTCATCAAGTTTTCTGGACTCTGCCAAGGAGATGCTCTCTCTCTCTCTCTTTCCAATTATGTTCAATCAAGCATTAGAAAAGTCATTAGAGACCTAACTGAATAAAGGAGAATGGAAATGACTGGGAACAACATCATCCTATTAGCTTTAGCTGGCAACATTGTTATCCTTGAAGACTCTCATCAGGATGTTATAAAAACCATGTCTAATTTAATCAAGGGAAGTAAGGCTATGGGTCTTATCATAAACTAGGAAAAGACTAAAGCATATGTATGTGCATTTCAGGGATCCATCAAGACCAATCAAACTTAGTTGTTGATAATTATATCCTTGAGCAAGTGGATAATTTTAACTATCTAGGAGTCACCATTAACAGCTACAATGTTATGTATCAAGAGATACAAACTGACAAGGTCAATTGTTGTGGATAGTCTAAAATATTATCAAGGAGGGAGAAGAAGAAGAAAGGGAAAATAAATAATAAAAACCTTCACATTTGACATCCGTAGACACCATATGATCACTCCCATACATCACTGGGTTTTGGGAGGGAAGTCTTATGCTAGAAGAAGTGGTAGGGTCGCAGATGTCCTTTCCACATAGAGTTAGTAGGACAATCACAAATATCCATGCACATGGTCGGATTTCAACCTGCAGCCTCTTGGCTGAAGAGAAGATAAGCTAACTACTCAGCCAACCAGGCCAGCTAGAAAATCCAAAGAAAAACTATATTTAAGCTATCTACAACTCGTATTAACCTATGGTTTGAAACATGGTCAACAACAAATTGAGATAATAGAAAACTTATTACATTCAAAAGAAAAGTACTCAGAAAACCTTTTAGCCCATTTTACAATCAAAATACTGGACTGTATATGAATGAAGATATGAAATATAAATATGACATAATGAGGACCTACAAAACCTCTTTTTAAAAGTCCCAATATACTGTCATTTAGTTGCATTTGGAGAGCAGATACCAGTGAATCAAACAAGAACTTACAAATAAAATTGACAAAAATAGACCCACAGGAAGACCTCCAGACATGATGTATATGTGGTGATGAAAGTTTAAGGCAGATGTAGATTATGACAGAAACAGATAGAGAACTAGTAATGGCAGCATTAGACATAAATGGTCCCCTTAAGCTGTCGAAGAACAGCAGCATTGTACCTATTGAGCTTGTTCAGGACTTTATGGCATGGACATAGTATTTGTTATAATGATGTTTGCTATAGTGAGAGCTGACTGTACACTAATATGACACTAGATGCAAAACAAATTTTTGTATACAACTATAAACATTAATATTCTAAGGCAACACTTGAGAATTTAGCAATTATTCACACCTGGTGCATTGTTTTTTTATTGAATAGTTTTGAAATAGAATAATCATCTGTGAATACAAAAGTAAACTGGATGATCCAGACCAGTTGCAATTGTTGACATAGTTAGCAAATGGAGAGCATTTCTACTTTCCACTGATTGCTGTTTATGAATGTCTTTTTGGTGGTAGACCAAATATAGTACAGTAAGCCTTCAACCACAGTGGGAGAGCAATTTGTTAGTTGAATAACTGAAGGTGCAATTACATGGGCCGTACCATAAGCCCATTCAAGAGTCAGAAGAATGATTGCCATATTTGGTCTATAGCAGGTTCTCAGACAATCTTGGTAAACAAAAATTAGATGGTCCTAACCCAGAGAAGTGCTATCAGATTACACAACCCTTCAAGTATGAGACTATTATTTCAATAAAGTTATCTCAGTAAGAATTCAGGCTTCTTCAGAGATACTATAAGGAACATATATCCCCCCCCTACCTCCTTGCAACATATGATTTATAAGGAATGCATATATATATATATATTTACTCTATATATATAAAAAGATAAGCCAAAATTTGAAACGTTTTTATGTCATGTTTTTTGTCTTACCAGCCTGGAACTCAGGGGAGTTGGGCGCCGTAGGCGGTAGGGGAGGCAGAGTCCCCCACTAGTATATATATATATATAAATTTTATCATTATGCTTCAAAGCCAATATGAGTTAGCCAGTTAATTAAATGCAGGAGAACTGAGATATCACTGCATTTCTTAATAAAATAGATGCAGTTATTGATGAGGATATACCAAAACCCTGAAATCAAAAGCATTATTATTTTAGAATCTGAACGAACTCTCATGCATGAGTTTTTTTTAAAACTACAGAATGTTAATAATGTGTGTGGACAGAAAGTTAAGAAAAAAAGAAAGAATAAACTTGTTAATCACTGGATTTGAACACACATAGATTATATTCTTTGTGGGAAGGGAGATATATAAGAGGCTGTTCAAAAGAGAGCAAAAAGCAGAAGGAATAAATGAAGAGGAATTAAAATGTTCTATGAGTTTGGAGTTGAACTGTCAATGTATGTTAATTAGCTTCTGCTGCTCATGTTTAACAGATTTAGATAAGAGTGGGGAATCACAGATGCCAATTAGAACAGTGGTTGCTGAAATACTCAGAAGAAACTGAATGGCTGTGTGAAAGAGTAAGTAGGGTGAAGTGATGAATCATAAATCAATTTAACTGCTCTCTTCCATACAGAAAAGTGTTTTGACGGAGCTCTTAGGGCAACATCTCAAACATGAGAACAATATTCAATGGAATTATGATTTATATAATGTTAATAGCTCTTCATTGGTAAATAAAAGAGGAAAACCTAATTTTGTGGATGCTGAGGAGGCATATGTTTATGTCAAGAAAGATTGGAAGTGAGTTATCCCAAGAGAGAGAGATTTAGTTTTATCTAGAGATTTAAGTGTGTCACAGTGAAAGATTTCTCCCCCCCCCCTTTTTTTTTCTAGTAATGTGACAGAATTGAGCTTTATGGCAATGAAATTAACCAGACTATCAGAACTCCAATGAAGAATAATTTAAGAACAATTTAAGTTGCTTCTGTTCATATTCTGGAAATTTTGGTAATTTATCAAACAAAAAGAGGAGTGCAATGTATTGTCATCTGCAAAATTGTGTATCAGATTTTTAAAACACTGGAAAAACTTTTTGATAAATGCATATTCTGGTTATACAAAATGTTTGGTTTCAGACCACTGTCACATAACTTTTTAAGTAGTCATATATGTGTGTAAATAAATATGCAAATAAATTCTTTATTGACATCAGATATGCAAATGAAAAGTTATTCTGAATAATTTGGCTTAAGAGAATACACTAAAGAGTTTGGACACCAATTGACACCTTTAAAAGTTCTTCCATTTTGGCAATAAGAGTGTCACATTTTTCACTTTGCTAAGTGCTTTATCTTTGTTTTAACAACTGTAACAATAACAGTGTGAGTAAGTTTAGCCTGCAGCATCTCTCAGTATTCAATAAACCACTGTCACTAAATTTAATCATTTTAATCTTAGTATGTAGTGTAAGTGGGCAGTGACATCATAAACAAAAAATAGTTCACTGAAATGAAACAAAATGCACATTGATTGATGCACAGAAGTGTTATATTGCTAAAACAGTCAGATATATGAATGCACACTGGTCATAACTGAAATGTGTCATATGAGTGGACTGTTATAAGGCTGGGTAGGTATTACTGTACACAAAAGGAAGAAAGCTGATGAAAGAACAAAGACAAAGCACTGCAGAACCTCAAAATCAGTTGCAAAGTCTGAAGAGCTATTCACCACCACACATAAACATAAACAAACCAGTAAAGGTGCAAAAGGCAGATCTTATAAAGTTCTTATTTAACAAGCCTTTGTGCCAAACATGATATATATATATATATATATCAAGAGCAGCCACTTAAGATGCCAAAGATTTTTAGTGGGCAACATATGGAAGAAGACTTCTTGTGGATCGACAACTGCAGAATCCACACTAGTGATGGTTTATTAGTTAAGAATTTCCAGATGGCATAGTTGAATGGTCATAATTTTTTTTATATTACTTTAGAAATAATTAAAAGTAGGAGAAATTAGATGGTAAAGATTTATAGTCCTTCTTAGAAATGGATTAAATATATACCAATTTCCAAAATTGAAAAACAAATACCAGTGGAATAAGAAATATGAATGCAGCATCATATAAATAGGCATTGGTCATAAATGAAGAATGAAGCTACATGGAATAAAATGGCCACACAAGCAAGATTCAACTCTGCAGCAGAAATCCTTAGAAGAATTATTACAATTCATATTTGTTTCATAAAATACTGACAATGTAAAAGTGGCCAAGAATGAATATTTATGTAAACAATTGTGTAGAGTACATGTACTGTTAGCACTTACCATTATTTGACATCAGAACAGAGCACTTCCAAAACCAAAACTAATTTTCTTTAGCATGCATAGAGAAATTTTAGATGTATAAAGTGAGAAAATACCAAAGAAGAGTGTGATGCAATAATATTTCAGAGGTTTTTGGAAGATGTTTACTTTCAGAAAAAAGCACATGTTGAAAGCTTTGATCACTAAAAATAAGAGTGAAGAACATGGATGAGCCCAACACAATCTGCGTGATATCATGCATTTCATTCGTTAGCAGCAGGAAACACTTAAAAGGAAACAATAGCTAGAGAGCACCGAGAAGGAAACTGCAACATTGAGAGAGGTAAATTCGAGTATGGAATAATTTGGATCCAGAATTTTCATTAAATTTCAGGAATGAAATGGAGACTTTATTTAAAAAAGTACATGATATACAGTCTGTTAATGGCATATTTTTGGTCCATTATTATTCAATCTGTACATAAATGACATAAGAAAGGATTTGACATGCGACATACAGCTATTTGCTGATGATGCAAAGATAGGTACGGTAATCAGAAGTGCTGCTGATATGCAGTACTTGCAGAATAATTTGAATAGGATGGAATTGTGGACATGTGAAAATGGCTGTCATTTCTATGTTAATGAATGTAAAGTGCACTTTTGTGTGATTAGATATCCAATGTCACATTGTACTGGTGGGATTATGCTTGAAGAAACTGATGAGGCTAAGAAAGTTTTAGCAGACAGGAAATTGAAGTTAAAGGGTCATATAACAAAAATTGTAAATACATACTCAGAGAATAATGGCAATGATATAAAGATAAGGAAGTCATTTTGCCTCTTTACAAGGCCTTGATAAAACCTCACTTGGAATATTGCACGCAGATCTGGTTTTCGTGGCGATTCTGATACAGTGTAGGGAATGCAAAGGAGTGTCAAAAATGATATCAGGATTGTGGAATATACAGATTATGAAGACAGATTGAGAATTTGTAGGGCTGTAGACACTAACAAACAGGAGAAAGAGGGGAGTAATGATTGAGACTTTCAAACTTCTGAAAAAGTATACAGAATTTCAGTAGATGGAATTTTTCATTTTATCGAGGAGGGAGAAAGTAAGTGAGGGTATCCACGGAAGTTGAGAATGAATGCTGTCAAGAAGGAGGTTAGGCCTAGATTTTTTTCTCATAGAGTGCGTGATTGGAAAGGATTGCCACTGGATGTTGTGTATGCAAGTAGTGTGAATGAATCAAGAACAGGTACTGACATCTGGTGCGAATAGTATTGCCTTCCTCAATGAGTTCCTGACTCCCTGGAGGTCGGTCTTTTAATAATAATAAGGTATGTGCCAATATTTTCAAGCTACTTCTTACAGGAATTTGTTTGAATGAAGTAAAAAAACTGTTGATAATTTTTACAGTGACTGGAACAGAAGAAACTAATATGTATTTCCATTATGTTATGCAAGCACTTTCATTCTTCATTTTCAAATGGAAGCAGTGTCTTAATTTTCTCTCAACTACTGGAAGGTAGAACTATTTTGAAATCACAGAAATTAGATGTAACTTATGATAAGGCCCCCAAGAGAAAAGCTGTTCAAAACACTACAATTGTATGGTGTAAAAGCGACATTATACAGAGCAATATACAGTCTATGTACAGTACAGATGATGGTACAACATGACAAAATTTCATGCCGGCTGGGGCGTCGCCCGGTTAAACAAGGCCCCCGTTGTTTTCGCCAGGGAACCAGGGCGAACAGCGAAAAGTCAGCTACTGGAACAAATCTGAAAATAAACCCCAACTCAACATCACCAGAGTTAAAGATCGGTACAATCAACGTAAGAAGCCTGAATGGCAAAGAAATGGAGCTAGCTGAGGAATTAGATAAGTACCAGATCGATATAATAGGGGTGACTGAAACAAAAAAGACAAAAACTGGTGAGATCTTTCTGAGCAATAAATACAAAATGTTATATTCAGGCAATGACAATCAAGGAAAAGAAGGAGTAGCCATAGTATTCAACACAAAATACGAGGCTAATCTTCTTGAATGGCAGTCAGTCTCAAGTAGAGTAATGTGGGCAAATATGAGAATGGGGAACTGGACAATGAGACTTATTTGTGCCTATGTTCCCACAGAAGGTTCTACTAAGATAGAAGTGGAGGAATTTTTTGAGGCTTTAGAAAAAGCAACTGACACAATGAAAAATGAAAAGTTGGTCCTTGTTGGGGATCTAAATAGCAGAGTAGGAAATGATTGTGAGACATACAAAAATATTTTGGGAAAATTTGGAGAAAAGAGCAAAGCTAATAATAATGGCAAATATCTGTTGGATTTCTGCTCAGGACATGGACTGGTTATTACTAACACCATGTTCCAACATAAAAATGTGCACAAATTCACATGGAGAGAAGAGGCAAGGAATAAGAAAAGTCTCATTGACTATGTTATTGTTGATAGTGATGTTTTCTCCCTGGTGCAGGACACCAGAGTGTACAGAGGATTTGAAATTGGAAGTGATCACTATTTAGTCTTGAGCAGGATAAAATTGAATTTCATATTGAAAAGAATAACATGTAAGAAAGTTTTAAAGCGAATAAAAGTTGAGCAGCTCTCAGATGTGAGCTGTAGACTAAAATACACAAAGATTATTGAAGGAAAAATGAAAGAGTTTGAGAACAGGAATCAAACCTTGGAGATTCAGTGGCAAACTCTGAAGAAAACATTGATTGATTCTGCCAGAGAGGCATGTGGTGAGGTTGTTTGTAAGGATAAAAAAATCAGAACTCCTTGGTGGACACAGGAGGTTAAAGAGGCAGTGAAGGAAAAGAAGAAAGCATACCAAAAGTTCCTGTCAAATAAGTCAGCTTGTGCTCTTAGAGAATATAGAGACAAATGCAAGAATGCTAAACACTCTGTAAAACTAGCTAAACAAAAGTCATGGGAGGACTTTGGCAAGAATATAGAAAATAAATATCAAGAAGGTGGCAAAATATTTTGGAGGTTGTTGAAGAAGCTTAAGAATGGAGGAAAGAGTGCTATAAAAGGAATTAGAGATGATAAAGGTGACATGAAAACGGGAGAAAAAGATATCCTTGAAGTATGGAGTAATTACTTTGAAAAACTGCTAAATGAAACAAGCAGTGATAACAGCACAATGGTAAAAAACACTGAGCAGGCATGCAGTCAGGAATACATATCCATACTTGAAATAGAAAAAGCCATCAAAGGCTTGAAATGTGGAAAGGCAGCAGGAGTAGATGATATTCGACCAGAAATGCTGAAGTATGGTGGTATAAGAGTCTTACAGTGGCTGCACTGCATAGTTCAGAAAGCCTGGACAGAGGGACGAATTCCCGATGACTGGAGTAGAGCTCTCATAGTACCCATATATAAAAAGGGAAATAAAACTGCATGTGAGAATTACAGAGGTATTTCCCTACTTAGTGTTCCTGGCAAGATCTATGCAAGTATACTTGAGAAACGGTTGAGAAGAATTGTGGAAGGAAAGCTTGGTGAAGAACAAGCTGGATTCAGGCCAAATAGAGGCTGTCAGGATCAGATCTTCACTTTACGACAAATAGTCGAGAAAGCATGGGAATATAACAAAGATCTGTATTTAAGTTTTGTCGATCTGGAAAAGGCATATGACAAGGTGCCAAGAGAGAAGCTATTCAGTACGCTGCAGTTATATGGTGTCAATGGGACATTATATCAAGCAATACTTAGTCTTTATTTGAGTTGTAAGTCAGCAGTTCGAATTGAAGGAAGTACAGGAAGATGGTTTAATGTTAAATCTGGTGTGAGACAAGGATGCACATTATCCCCTCTGTTATTCATTATCTATATGGATCACATTATGAAGGAAAGTGGTATTAAACATGATATCAAAATTGGAGATGTTAATGTGAGCTCTTTGCTTTATGCGGATGATGTTATACTTCTAAATAAATCCGCTACAAGTCTGCAAGATTCTCTGACTAAATTGAATAGCTCTTGTAATAGATATGGTATGAAGGTCAGCAATAAAAAGACAAAGACAATGAAAATAGGCAGAATCATTGAAAATGTCAACTGTGTTGTGAATGGAGAACCTGTTGAACAAGTAAAACATTTCAGCTATTTAGGCACAATTTTTACTGAAGATGGTAAATTAAATATAGAAATAGACAACAGAATCAGCAAAGCTGGTATGGTGGGAAGTCAATTGAATAAATTCATATGGAATAAGAGAGAAATTAGTCGGAACACTAAATTAGCTGTATACAAGACAGTGTTCAAACCAGTTTTAACTTATGGATCTGAGAGCTGGGTCAGAAGTAAAACACTTGACCAAAGACTAGAAACTGCAGATATGAGAGTCCTGAGAAAGATTATAGGCGTGAACAGATGGCATCAATGGCAGTATCATATTAAAAACGAGGATATTAGGAAAGAACTTGACATTGTCAGCATCCAGGAATGCGTTAGCAGAGCTAATCTCAGGTGGTATGGTCACTTAAACAGAATGGGCGAGGAAAGATTAGCAAAACAAGTGTTCTCTGCCAGGTTGGCAGGAAAACGACCGAGAGGAAGACCAAGATATAGGTGGATTGATACGGTACAAAGTGCTTTAGACGATAGAAATATAAGATCTGATAATATTGGAGTGTTGACAAGTAACAGACTGATTTGGAGGAAAATTGTAGATAGGAAATTAATAATGATGTAATTTTTTTAATGTAGTACTATCATATCCTGTACACCCCTTGAGGGTACATGGCAGGAATTTGATGATGATGATGATGATGATGATGATATACAGTCTATATTTTAAGTAATAAATCAGCAACTAAAACTGAGGGTGCTGGAAGATGTAAGACAAGGACAAGATGCTATCTCTGCTGTTATTCAATGCAACTACTTCCTTAATACAGATAATGTTATACTCCTAAATAGATTCAGTAAGTCTTCAGGACTCTTTCCCTAAACCAAATAGCTGCAATAACAAATCAGAATAAAAATCAGCAAAGAAAAGACAAATACTATGAAAACATCAACTGCATTCTCAATGGCAAATCTATAGAACAAGTAAAATATTTCAGCCAGGAACAAATTGTAGTGAAGGTGGCAAAATAAATATGGAAAGATTTAAAGATCCACTTAGTCATTCTATGGATCCACAGTGCATGTAAAATTCATAAGGAAGGTATCCCATGAAGATTAATTGTGGATATGAAGATATCCATAATTCATCATGAAGATAATATGTAGGAATTCACCTACATATTATCTATCCAAATATTTAGCAAAACTTCTAACTACTCCACATAAAGGAAAAACATCTCCCTTACTTCAAGACTTTGAAGGATTTCGTCAACAAAATTAAGAAACTATTTTAGATCTGGCAGTATCTTAGAGAGTTTAGACAAATCTTTTTACCAAGGTTCTCAGATAACACAACAGTTGCTGGAAGAAGTTTTTCCACTTAACACCATCAACCTTTTTAAAACATTATCTAGATAACAAATCTAGATAATAACATAGCCGGCCTGGTTGGCCGAGTGGTTAGTGTATCCGCTCTCCTGCCAAAAGGCTGCGGGTTCGAATCCCGCCGTGGGTATGGATGTTTGTGAACAATACTATTAGTAGTGGTGGTTGGTGGTAGATGGCGTTGGTGTAGATGATGAATGTAGTTGAGTGGTGGTGAAGGAGAGTTGTGGAGTAGGTGCCCTCCCTCGATGAGTCCTTGGACTCCCTGGAGGTGCTATGTAATAATAATAATATGTTCTTCAAATTTGTGTTCTTTTACTAAGAACACAAATATCCAGCAATGGGAGATACGATTTCTCCACTCTTAGCAAATGTGTACATAGAATCCTTCGAAAAGATGCTCACTGAAAATACCACACAAAGCTCAAAATATGACCAAGGTATGTTGACGATATTTTCCTTGTGCACAATGCATGAAGGATAGTCAAGGGATATCTAGATGAAGCAATATTACACTGTATACTCAAGATCAGGAGGATAAATCAGGTAGGGGTTAGATGGATGAGTAGTATCATCAAGCATGAGCTGAAAGAAAATGCTGTGGAGGGTATAAGGAGAAAGATGATCAGCTAACTCATGAACAGTACAAGGACCAACAAGAAAGATGACCAGAATGGTAAGGAAATCAAAATCATACTGCGAGAAGAAATTAGAAAAAAGGAAATCCCAGAGTTTTTTCATTATGTGGCAAGTAAGAGGAAGAATGTTATGACAGAGGTGACAGGGGGCTGATGTGAGAACAGAGGCAGAAGAATTGGACAAGGAGATCCCTTATCATTTATCTTTAATATTGTTATTGGTGGCTTTCCTTCATCTATGCCACCATATATATTGATTTATTAAAGTTAAAAGGCTGGAGTATACGAAAAGTTGTAGTCAGGTGTGTTAGTTGTGTAGTTATGTAATAAGCATGGTGTTAAGAAACAAACTGCATAACTATAAGGATAAAAATAAACTAAGCATGTATGCTCTCTAAAGTACAACATAGATTATTTTCAGTCTGGCTCCTCAATAAGCAATAGAAAATACATTAAAGTCACTGGGAATAAAAACCTCGAGGAAGCAGTTAAGAAATGGCACATGAAGATGTATTTGGCAGGTGGTAATGGTTGGGGGTAGAGCTCCATACAGCTGTTAATAATCTAACTAAGCATTTGAACACTAAAAATTTCGCTGAATACTATAACTATCATGGACCGTTACTAGTCCATGACAATTACAGAATTTACATGGTAAAGGCAGAAGTGCTGCAACTAAAGAAGTGGAACCATTTAGTTTAAAGTTAAATAACCTTATCAAAAAAAAAAGAGCCTGCAATTATTACATTACAAGCAAATGCAAAACAGTCCTGTTTAATACTGATAAACAAGACTGTTTTGCATTTGCTTTCAAAATACTCAAGCAGAAGGCACAGACACCTGGCTGTAAGATAAGTAAAGAACGCTTTTCAGCAATGTGTTGTGCTTAATGTTGATAGCATGCACTGGTTAAAGTTAGTAGTGATTGGGCAGTTAGCAAGGCAGCAATGTTTACAAGGACTGCATGAAGGAGATTTGCAAGTGATTTATTATTATGTCAAGAAACACTGGTTCAACAGAGATATTTTTTCTGACTTGCTTTTGAAACACTGTTCACAGAGATCCATAAATACCAGGAGTAAGTCCTAAAACTTGATCATGAGGAAGTTAAAGCCTGTAAAAGATGATATCAAAGGAGATATCTATGTGAAGTTTTGGTAGTGATCAAGGAAGTTAAAGCCTGTAAAAGATGATATCAAAGGAGATATCTATGTGAAGTTTTGGTAGTGATCAAGTGTGAGGAAGATTTGGAAAACAATGCCTTAGGTCAGCATATAAAAATTATAATCTAAAGTCTGCAACTTTGCTGCATCAAGAAAATTACACTGAAAAACAGTAGGAAGTAATTACTTCAATATGATAAAACTGAGTTATGTTGAAATCACTGGTTTCAATTCAAAACTGATAATTTCCAGAGGACATTAATGGCTGCTGAGGAATGTGATGTCACAATGGAGGATGTTTAGATGTGTCTGTAGGAAAGAAGTGGTGATCCTGGCTACTGACTTTAGAAGAAATTGCTGGTGAGAATCTTTTTGGGGATAAAGAAGATAAAGACAGTGAGGAGAAAGAAATCACAGGAGAAATTGAAAATATCAGATATACATGACTGTTGTTTGAAAATCTGATAAATTATTTCATATGTCTTATGACATGGAGGTACAACCCTGCTATGCACATTGTAAATGTGCATAGCAGGGTTGTACCTCCATTATAATTTCACATTTAGGAAATTATCATAAATGTGAGATGCATTCGAAATGCCAGGCAATCAGTAATATTTTCTCCATTTCTAAGGTTTTTGCAACAGCCTCCAAGATACATTTTGTCACCTTTCTGATATTTACATTCTATATTTTTTACCAAAGTTTTCCCATGGCTTGAAGCTACTTTTACACATTGCTTAATTTTCTTACATTTCTCTCTGTATTCTGTCAGGGTACATGCTGTCTTACTTGCTAGAAACTTTTGATATCTGTTCTTTTCCATGACTGACTTTACCTTCCTGAGTACACCATGGAATTCTGATCTTTCTATCCTTGCTGAAAACCTCACTACATGTTTCTCTGGCAAGTGGTGAGTGATTCAATCAATCAATGTTTTCTTCAGAATCTGCAAATGAATCCCTGGTTCTTGTTTTTGAACTGTATACTCGTGTCCTGAACTAGTATGATGATATTGCTATCAACAATAACATAGTCAATGAGACATTTCTTGTGTCTTTTCTCCATGTGAATTTGTGCCTGTCTTTATATTGGAACACTGCATTAGTAATAACTAGTCCATGTCCTGAAAAGAAATCCAGCAGGTACTTACCATTATTTTAGCTTTGCAGTTTTATCCAAATTTTCCTTATATTTCTTCACACTACTCCATAGTCTGAGGACTCATCATAGGATGGCACGCTACACTGCACAATTCACTATCTCCATCCTTTCATCTCATCTCATCTTCCTTTTACCCTCCCTTACCTTGCGGTGTCGAGGGTTTATTAATCATCGGACCTCAAACCATTCACAGGATAAGGTGTATCCATAGCCAAGTTAGTATTTGAACCAAATACTAACTTGCCTATGGCCAAGGAAGATCCTTCAGCTCCTCACGTCACCGACGGGAATCAAACCTAGGACACTCCTTTCCCAGGCATATGGTTGCAAAGAGCACAGCCACTAGGCTAATCGTGCGGACAACTCCATTCTTCTTGTCTGCTAATGGCATGATCTGTGATTATAACTCATTAAATGTAAATATTTCTCATTCAAAGTTTTCTTTTCAACCTTAGCATGCAGCACCATACAATGTTTTCAAAAAGGAGTGCAAGTATTCGATGCAGCAGTAACAAATACTGTGGATGACGGTCTGAAGTGTGAAATTTATTTGGAGTCAACAAAATCAAATGAAATGGTTTATGTAACCATTGGTGTGAGTGGTCTGGTGTGAGGCCACTGCCCTGCTTACTGGAAACCTCAGGTGGCTTGAAAAAGTTCCATGTTTAGTCTACAGAGTAGGGTTTCCCTATGTAAAAAATAAACAAAAATACAAAAAATATAAAATTAATAAAAACAGAAAGAAAAAAAAAAAATTCCTATGCCCACTCCTGGTACTACTGTACCTTTTGTGTGGGGATCTCTGTGGGAAAGTAGTGTGTGTGTGTGTGTGTGATAAGTTTAAGTATGTCAGCAAAGTGATAAGTAACTTATTAAGTAGCTAAAAATGGATATGTTATGACCTGTTATTATAGCCTGGGTGAAGTATATGCACAGATGGACAAGGAAACGTGTTAAACCCAGAAAAAGTAAAAAACAGATGAAGAGAATATTATCATGAATTGCTAAATAAAAACATTATATCTACAACTCAAAATTACATATCAACTACTGTTGAAGAAGATGATTCAGCACAGTTACCATCAAGGCAAGAGCTTAACAATATAATGCATTCATTCAGTATCAACATATCCCAGGAATAGATAAAATTCTTGCAGAGTTATCAAAAGCAGGACGAAAGAAACTTGAAGATAAATATATGAATTTATTTTAAACATATGGAAGAAAGAGCAAATGCCAAAAGAATGGAGAAAGAGTCTGAATCTGCCTGGTACTATGAATGACAAAACAGCTAGTGAAAATTACAGAGGTATGGCTCTGTAGAAGACAATTGGTAACTACCAAGGTGATTTCAGGAAAGCCAAATCCACAACTGATGAGATACATACACTCAAAGAATTATTAGAGAAATTTTGAGAATTTGATATAAGTATCAATTAGATTTTTGTTAATTTCAAACAAATATGACAGCATTAATAGATGAAAATTATATGAGAATATGATACACTTGGGAATATCAGATAAGCTAATAAGACAAGGTTAACAACAAAATATTCAGAAGTGCATGTAAAATTCAAAATGATTTAACAGATCCTTTCCCAATAACTCAAGGATTAAAACAAGGTGGATAATCTAGCTACAATAATTTTTAACTTAGCTGTCGAATATATTATCCAATTGTTGCCAGTAAACTCCATGGATTGGCTATGACTGGATTGAATTGCAATGTCTCCATGGGCTACCCATATAAATGATAGATACAAGACACTCTAATAAACAAATAAGTGCAGATGGTAGCATATGCAAATGACATCAACATCATGTCAAGAACCAAACAGAAAGCAGAAGAATTGTATTTGGAACTTAAAAAATTAGCAAAAAATAGGGCTAAAATTCCAACAGAAAACCAAAATAATGGTTAATGCTAGGCAGAATCAGTTAACTGATACAAGTGTGAAAACTGGAAACCTTGAAAGAGAAAAAGTGAAACAATTTAAATATTTATAAGTAACAATCACTAGCCAATCCAATGAGATGGTAGAAGTACAGAATCAAATATACAGAGGTAATCAGGCTTTCTATTCTCTCTCATGTGTGCTCAGTTCAAAAAATATTCATTGGAAGATAAATATATAAAAATATATATATATATATATATATATATATAATATAAAAATCAGTATATATATATATATTTGTTGAGAATTTGATTTCAACCCTTGCCAAAGGAAAATCCTTAGAAAAATATTCAGTCCAATTAATGATAATAGTCTCTGGAAGATCAGATACCATGAGGTATATCAACTTTATAAAAAACCATCCACGATATCTAGTATAATCAAAAAGTTGCAGTGGGCAGGATGTGTTTTTCATATGGAAAATGACTGTATTCTTAATAAGACAATAAACAGTAAAATTCTTGTAAAAGATGACAAGGAAAACCTACAACAAGATAGATACATAACATTAGTCAAGATAGAACCATCATATTACAATGTTCAAACTGGAGAAATAGTTTTAGACAAGCAGAATTGGAAGCCAAAGGCGAATTTGGGTAGGGACATAAGAACAAAAAAAAGAAGTTATTAATGTTGATAAATGGGAATAACAGTTGCTTTATAATATGTATTTGATATGGACATTCAAGAAAACAGTAATGATTACCTCTCTCTCTTGAAGATCTGGGAGACTTATTTTATGTAATCATTAAAAAACTAATTATCTTAAATATTAATTATTTATTAATTTCTTTCATTTCCTAGCTTGTGACAACATTGTATTTTAATAGGTGATCCACCGAATGTTCGTTACTTGTATTCTAGTCCTATCTGTTTGTAACACTGAAGATGTACTATTAGTTTTAGTATGAAATATCTACCTTATTTATTAATTAAAGTTATTACTGGGGACTTACGTGTTGTTTTTAATAATTATACTATGCCACAGGTTCCTCTAAAAATAAAAAAACAGTAATGTTTAGGTCACTTGATAACGTGCAATTAGCAACATGAGCATGTTAATGTTGTGATTTTATATTAAAAAACAGAGTGAAAGGAATGAAGATATGTCATTCTGTTCAAGGCTGAAAATTTAAGAAGCTGTATCACAGGTTTTAAGTTGCTATTACAGTGATGAATAGCCAGGTACAAGGACCAAATTTTGGTAGCTGGGTTGGATTTTTTCCCCCCTTCTGAGTATTCTATTTTTCATCTCAAAATCATTAAATATGGTCTATAACATATTTCATGACTGCTGGACCACAATGTGGAATGATGTATTGTGCTCTGGAGTATGTTGCTTAGATTTTGCACTCTCTAATTTTACCACTATTTAAAGTGAATTACCCAATTTTACATCCCAGGGATCAGCAGCTGTAGATGTCTTGGGATCTTCAGGTCCTTTAAAACTGTAAGCACTGTGAACTTTCCAACAACAAGATTTTTTCTACTTAAACATTGGCCAAGCAGACACCCATACACTATGTACAGATATGCCTGCAGCACGAAGCAAAGCAACAACAAAGCCAAGTGGTGAAAGAGTGCTACAAATCTCACTAACTTTGATAAGCCAGCTGAAGTTCAGAAATGCCATAATTGCAAGCTGGATATTATAAAAATATCCAGCTGGATAAAAAAAAAAAAAACCTTCAGTCTGAATTTCGCTGCTAATCAATACATGCTAACTATGCAAAGATAAACAAATTGGCAGTAAAACTCCTGATCAACCTCAGTCACCCATTCTTTTGTCCAGTGCCTCCCTTCCAATAAACAGTTTCTAAATTTTGGAAAGTGCATGGACAGCCTAGAACAGCATCTTATTATGCTTGATAATACTTTCTCACATAAAGTTGATGCACTAGAAAAAAAAACTAGAAGAGATTCATTCACAGGTAATGACTCAATGTTAACATACCCACTAATGAAAAAAAAACAGAAAACTTCGCAATCTCATTGCCATGTCAGTCCAAGACACCATGGAGGCAGAAAATAAAAAATACGTCACTGTAGTAAACTTTCATTCCAAAACAGACATGATTCTAAACAACAAGATCTACAAACTCACCAAAGGATGAAAATCTGACCCCACTAATTGTCAGGTATCACTACTTCAGTCCCACTAACACACAGAGTAACAGAACGAATTTCCTGCATCTTGTCAAAGCGACTTGTGATATGCCAGTATGCAGATCAGTGTTTATAATCACTGTGAACAACATGCCAGAAGGCATCATCGCTATGTCAGGTATGAGCCCAGCCAGATCTCACCATGCACAATGACAAAATAGAAAATTATGCCAACAACTGATGCAGAAAACAGCAAACCTTGCAGAACCTTCCTAATATACTACATCAATACACGTGGCCTCGTTCAAACCTCAATGATGTCCATTCCCATCTCTAGTCTACAAAACCCAACTTTCTTTTCCTGACAGAAATCCAAATTTCTACTACCCCAAGCACTACTCACAATTTTCCCAGTTACATATTCTGGGAAACACCAAAAGTAGGTTTGTACATGTGTTCATGCTAACATAACTATGTTAAAGAGCGCCAAACCAAGAACTTCCTGATTTTGACCTTCTCTGGCTAAAATCCCTGTACCCCATTCCATCAAATTCATTTGTTGTCTCTACCGCTCCTCTAATGTCACAAACTTCTGAACTTTTTGATTTCCTTTCCTTACAAGTCAATATTCTTCGATTCGACTTTCCTAACAGTAAGGTCATTTTCCTTGGAGACTGTTCATCTGGCTCTCCTACCACAATTACACAGATCAAGCAGGTAAAGAGGCTGAGTCATTTGTCATCACCAACGACCTTACACAAATTGTACACATGCCTGTCCAAATAATGAGTAATTCCAACCAGTCTCCAAATACCATGGACCTCTTTCTCACTAGTGACCCATTCAAGTACACCATTAATGTAGTTGGTCCGGTAGCTGAAAACCACAATCTCGTGCTGATCTCTTCTCCCATGAAACAACAACAGAAACACAATTACTCGCATCCAGGCATCGTATGGCATTACAAGAAAGCCAAGAGGAATGATCTATGCAACTACTATGCCACATTTCCTTGGATCAATTACTGCTTCCAGCCATCTGACACAGACCTGTTTACTGAGGATATCACCGAAATAATTCTTATTGGCATGGAAACATTTATCCCCCATTTCATCCTAAGTTCCTGTCCCCTAACTAAACCTTGGTTCTTCCACTAGTGTGCCAAAAAGAACCAAGCATACCATAAGTGGCCTGCATCCAAAAGTCCATCCACCTATACCAAAGCCCAGAATAGTTGCAAGAAAACTATCCACACGCCAAAAAAAATGACTTTGAAAGAGCTAAAAGCAGGAAACTTGCATCCTGCCCACATGGCAGCCATGCATTCTGGTCTCTAGAAAAAGCCATTGGTCACAACTTCTGCTCTCACTGCTGTTGCATCATCACCCACAGAAAAAAACCATTTCCTGGCTTGCTACGTCTCCTCCAATTCTTGTACTGCTGATTTTGGTAAATGTCTCCAAACCAATCCATCCACTCTACACTCAGTGCACCCTTTTGCCAAAAAAAGAGATCAGGAGAATTTTGCTGAAATTGGATACCAATAAGTCCCCTGATGGCATTCCTCCAATAGTCCTATTGGTCTGTGCTCCAGAAATGACTCTTCATCTTTTTCACACCCTCTTATTTCACCCTCTTATTTCCATACTGCAGGATGGATCGATATCCATCCTGCAGTATGGAAATTAGCTCATATTTCAACCTATCCTTAAAAAGGAAGACAAATCAATACCCTCAATCTACCATCCTCTTACTCTCACTCCAGTTCTTTCCAAAGTAATGGAAAAAACTATCAACATCCAACTGCTATGCTATATCGAAGACTTTCAGCTAATAAATGACCACCAATATGAGTTCTATCACTGACAGTCAACAGATGATCTACTCACTTATGTCATCCACATCTGGAGAAATACCACAGAAAAGTTTGGTCATCAGGTGTTAGGGCTCTGGAATTGGGGTGATTTGTGCATTATTTTTTTTGTCAAATGAAAGGAAGGAATGCAGTGTGCTGTCATCAGCAAAACTATGTATTGGGTTGGTAGTCTGCTGGAAAGTCATTATATTTGTAAGAATATTTATATTTGTAGGAATCCCCTGTATTGGTTGTATACTTAGAAGATAACCTGTCCAAGTGGCCACTCTTGATATCTCCAAAGCCTTTGACCAGGTGTGGCAAAAAAGTCCTGTTAAGCAAACTCCCATCATTTGGTCTACCCCCTGATTTCTACACTTGGACTTCCAGCTTTCTGAATGGATGCTCACTTTTGGTAATGGTGGACCAGTTACTTATCTTCTAAGTATACAACCAATACAGGGGATTCCTACAAATATAATGACTTTCCAGCAGACTACCAACCCAATGCATAGTTTTGCTGATGACAGCACACTGCATTCCTCCCTTTCATTTGACAAACACAGTAATGCCCTAACCACTACCACCTTAAATACAGATTTCCAAATAACCAGTGGGGTTTGGATAATCTGGTCAATCTCAATGCAAGCAAAATACAACTCTGTCTTATATCATACAAAAAAGAACCCTTCTCTTCCAGCCTTACTTTCGACAACACCCAAATCCCTGTGCATGATGAGATTTATCTTCTCAGGATAACACTAACCTCAAAACTCTCTTGTCAAACATATTACAAATATTGTCTTCTCTGTCTCCAAAAAATTAGGTTTACTTTTTCATTTGAAACATTTAACTCGAAACAACTCTTAACTTTATACAAATCACAAATCCATCTGACCATTGAATATTGTTCCCATATCTGGGGTGATGCCCCCAAGAGCTCCCTGAAGATAGACTCTGTACAGAAAAGGGCAGTCAGACTATTCAATGATTCCCCACTCACTGATACACTTCTCACTTTCACACAAGTGCTCAGTTTATGCTGCTTGCATCTTCTTGGCTGCTGCTCATCAGAATTAGCATCAGTACCCCACTCTTTGTCAAATCAGTTTAAATAGATGCAGTAACTAACCAGTACTCCCATACAATACATCTTAAAACTCACAGAACAAATTTCTCTTCCTCTTCATTCATCCCTACCACTGCTGCCCCTCTAGAACAGTCTGCCATCTTATATGCTTCCCAAGGAATATAATCCACAGCTTTTCAAGATAAATATGAACAAGTTCCTTCTTGCCTATCCACAGTACTAACACACTGTAAGTTGATCAACCTCTTGTGGATGGGTTCCCCATAAAAAAAATAATAATTATAAATAAATAAATAATAATAAATAAATAAATTAATTAATTAATGGAAAAAAATTAAGAGTTAATGCTGTTGCCATCTTTGAGGGACTCAGGTCTCCTGGAGGAAAGATAAAATAATAATTTAATATCATTAGCACTGGCATTCAAGAATGTGAATAGAATTAATCTAAGGTTTTATGATTGCTTAATTAGTGCTTTATGCAACAGTGACAGGAAAAGGATCCAGACAAAGACCAAGATCTAAGTGGATTGATGCAGTTAGAAGTGCTCAGATGACCAAAATATAAGATCTTACAACATTGGGGGTTGTGACATATAACGAACTAATTTTGAGGAAAAGCTGTTGAGAACTATTATATTAGCAATACTATAAACTTATCATATAGTTCTTATAGTATCCTGTACACTTCCCCTTAAGGGTGCATATCAGGAATTTGATAATGATGGTGACAATGTCTCTCTCTCTCTCTCTCTCTCACTCTGTCTTTAATAAATTAGGCATTTGATATTCAATGTTATGCTTTCATATTTTTAAAGCAACCACAGAGGGTTTTTTTTAGCCTCTAACATATGACATTGACAGTTTATATCATCAAGAATGAAGCAGATAGACAAGCCATCCTTTGGTCACCAGCATGATGGTCACTGCTACTTCAGAATGGTCTACGTTCAGAATGGGCTGACTTAGACCATAAACGTGAAGATGGCTTTAATAATGACAAAATAACATTATATTTAACACACTATATAACATGGAATACAATGCTGTTCCCTTCCCCAATATGAAAAATGAATTTGCTTGTATATAAATCTGTTTCCAACAACTAACATTTTCAATTTTGAATCATCTGATAATGAAGGAATTACTGCAATATCAAAAAATTAGAAGGTGGGATCTCCAGTTTATGAAATTTCCATGAGACCCAAGTATCCCAGATTCATTTCTTTGTATATGGATTCAGATGTAAATTTACCATTCTACATTCAACAGTCAATAATACACAAGTGCATATCTAAATAAAGTAACTTACCATTTCTAAAGCTCCTCTGATAACACCAACTAAAACATTAGAGAACTTCAAATTCCCATGATTTTCAGGAAGCTCCACAAATTCAGCAAGAGGATTATTTTCCATAATAAGAGAAAATTCATCTCCACCTGGTCCCCAGTTAGTTACCAAAGGAGTAATTCCTAGGTACTGCTTAAATGCCAACTAAAAAGAAAGGAAGCAAAAAAGCTATTTATAAATCTAATGAAACGAGGTTATTCATATTTAATATGCACTATTTATTTTGTGAAATGTTGTTTACAATCTTCTATTCAGAGTCATTTATATCAATTGATGTCACTTACAAAAATTTCCAAAACTTCCAGCCCAGAATTAGGACGATAAAAATTCTATGAATAATGAACTAGAATATGAAGGGTAAAAATAAATACCTCTCAATTCATTTTATCGATAACAGATAGGTTTAATCTTTTGGATCAGGTGTGATCTTGATTCTGAGACTTCTATGGAGAGAGTTAAATGTTTAAGTTAGGTATAAATTCCACATAAAGACTGCTGACCAATTATTTTCTTTTGATTTTAAACCACTAAGAGTTTTGCATAAAGATGAATGTTTGTTAAGATGAACAACTGTCTCATTGGGAGACATCTTAACATTCATCCCTGCAATACATTCACTACTGAAATAGATTGCATTTTTAGATGCTTTCCAAGAGATCTCAAAAAACTTCAGCTATTCAAACAACAGACAACCAATGCACACACACACACACAAAGCTACTTCTATGCAAAGTCCCATTACCATCCATTACAAAAAATTGATAATATAAAAACTCTTTGAGACAGGACATAATATTTCAAGCAGTATTTTGGCACATACAAAATATTTTATGTCTTCCTATGCCCTATAGTCAATAACATAGACAGTTCCACTTATAAACTTGCCCTTATATATGGTCAATTCACGAACAAGATATTGAAGATATTGTATCAACAAGGAATAAAAGTTGCTTTCTCCCAGCTAAACAAAATCAAGTCTCCTTCGATCTATGAAATTTACCCATTCACCATTCAAAAAACCAGAAGTATACAAGATCATTTATTTTTATGGAATTTGCAATGTGGGACAAACAAGCAGGCACATCAGGAAAGATATGCAAATTAAACACATAAAGGAGTAGCAGAACATACAACAGACACAAAGCATCATTGAGAACTATGGCATTCTATAAAAATGCCCTATACTGACTACAGCTTTTTTCGATCGAGTATTCAGTCATCAGAAATGTTAAAAAAAACCTGCATCAACATAAGGTAATTCATGACTTATTTTTAATGGTATTAACATCACCAAATGAACTATTTTATAAAAAGATGTTTTATTAACTTGCTTATATTTTGCTGAATTTAAAATCAGCATCATCAGAGCACAACACAGCATGTATACATGAAAGTGAGTAAGTGAAACAATACAATTAATGGACAAAAGATCTAGTCCTATTTTGGCACCCTCTAATGTAATATATAAATAAATAAATAATTATAAAAATAAAATTTTATGTCCCCCCCCCCTATGCCCTATAGTCAATAACAGACAGTCCCACTTATAAATTTGTCCAACAGTTAGCCAAATCTCCCCTCCCCTTTCCTGGCAACTCATCTAAAAAATTCTGTCCATTTCAAATCACTAGTTAAAAATCATATCCTTAAAAATTCAAACATAATGGTTAGTTTTGATGTCACTTCTTTATTTACCAATGTACCACTCTTGATTTGATCAAGTCTGAATTTCCCCTTGATATCTTTGAATTATTCAAATTTATTATGTACACAAGTTACTTTACATGGGGAGGAAAAATCTACAAACAGATAAACGGTATTGCTACTATGGGTTCCCCCCCCCTTCCCCTTTAGCAAACTTTTATATGGAACACTTTGAAAACAAAGTACTTACCACAGCTACATACAAGCCCATAGTGTGGTTATGCTATGTTGATCATGTGTTTACCATTTGGCCCCATGGACAAGATACTTTGAAGGTGTTTGTCACCTACCTAAGCAACTAACACTCCAAAATCCACTTCACAGTAGAAAAAGAATATAATAACTCTTTAGTGTTTCTTGACACATTGGTCACTTGCCTGTCAGATGAATCACTATCTTTTTCCATTTACAGAAAGCCTACACACAGGAAGATATCTACATAAGCAATCACATCATTATCCACCAGTCCTACAGTATGGCATTTTAAAAACACACACAAAGCCATCTGTTCTACTGATACAACTCTGTCCACAGAACTCAAATATCTGTACCATACTTTCTTGGCCAATGGCTATAATTCCTATAAAATAAATAAAATACTACACAGGCCCATTACTTCTCCCTCCTCTAATACACAGGAACAAAACATTACCATTTCTATTCCTTATGTCAGAGGTACATCAGAAAAGATAGCCAAAGTACTAATGAAACATGGCATTCGCACCGTATTCAAACCTCATGTTAAATTAATACCGACACTGCCCAAATGAGCAGTGTCGGTATTCTTTGTAATGTGCAATGACAAGTGCATACGAATATCGGCAAGTCTAGTTGCAATTGGCCGAACGCGATAATTCTGACATCGCGTTAGATCGCAGTGCATTTGTTTTGCAATACTTGAAAAAATAATTATTTTCATATTTTCAACAGTGACACTCGTCATAATTCAACCTTTTATCTATAATAAATGAATAATTATATGTTATTTTAACAAAATAAAATAAGTTTACTAAAAATAGTTCATACCCAACACGAACAAACACCAATAATAAAAGTTTCATATCTGTAAGCGACACTGCCCAAACGAGCAGTGTTGGAATCACTTGTAACATGCAATCACAAGTGCAAACGAATATCGGCGAGTCTAGCTGCAATTGGTCGAACGTGATAATTCCGACACTGCATTAGATTGCAGTGCATTTGTTTTGTAATCTAAAGCGTTAATCGAACAATTCCGTTTATTAACTATTCAATTAATGTCGAAACATAAGTTGTAATCTTTAACATGTTGTATTGCATTTATATAATGTTGTAAGCATTGTTATTATTTATAAACACAAACAAAATTTAATTTTTTCCTTGGGGGGTGCTGCAGTGTTTATGTACAAGCCACCACTGTAAGACTCTTATACCTCCATACTTGAGCATTTCTGGTTGAATATCATCTACTCCTCCTAGCTTTCCACATTTTAGGCTTTTGATGGCTTTTTCTATTTCAAGTATGGATATGTATTTCTGACTGCCTACATGCCTGGTCAGTGTTTTTTTTTTTACCACTGTGCTGTCATCACTAATGTTTCATTTAGCAATTTTTCGAAGGTCTTGGTGAGTAGATGTACTAAAATATGATGAAAGATGCAACAAAAAAAAAAATTGTTGTTTTTGCCATTTTCAAAAGATTATTTAGCTGAAATGATGAAAATAACAGAATAGGATTACTTCTACTTTATAGCCACCTAATCATGAGAATCACATAAAAATTTCAAATTTGTTTCCTCTACATAACTTTTCCACTCTTCAATATTAGCTGTCTTTAATTTTTTTAAAAAAGTTTCAGGGGCATTTTTTTTTCATAGAAGAGATGCTTCTGTCAAGATGATTTGAAGTATACATATTCAACTGCATATATACATAAAATATACAACAAATCACACTTGGATTCAACCTAGGGCCTACAGAATAGTGTACAAAATGGGGAAAAAAAGCACTTAGAACACAAAGCAGGTGTCCCCCACCTTGAAAAAATTAATTGGTTGAAACAGTGTCATAACTAGGCAGGTGCAATGGGTGCAGAGGCACAGGGCCCAGGATGAGAGGGGCCTGAAATGGGGTATCAAAAAATAATCAGTATTATATTTTCATTTACAAATTTTAAATTTTGCTGCCGTGGGGGGGGGGGGGGGCAATTCCATAACGTTTTTGGTTAAAGTTAAAAATTAACCAATCTATTTCTATCATTTTTTATTATTATTTTTTTTCCAAAAAAAAAAGGGGGGGGGGGGCCAAAATTAAATCTTGCACAGGGCCCATGAAAAGCTAGTTACGGCACTGGGCTGAAATGCAAATCAGAAATCAAAAATTAAAGCATTAAAATGTCATTTTTTCATTCACAATCAGGAAATAAATTGATTTGAAAACCCTCTGAAACTGTGAAAATTCTGTGGATCTGCTGAAAAAAATTGCCATCATAATAGGATGTCAGGAAAAATCTAAAAAAAAATTTTTTTTCTTTTTCCTGGCATCCTATTAATTATGAGGTGATAAAATAACTTACTTTCATTAATATCAAAAATCATGTAGCATCAGCTCTCCCCCCCCCCCCCCCACTAATTTCACTTAGAATGATCCTGTAACAAGAAAAAAATCTATGATCAAGTATGATCCTACATCAGTTTTGTTCATCTTTCACCAAAAACCTTGAGCATCCAGATCTCAGGAACTCATCACACTGCTAGCCATCAAAACACAATATGGTGCCTCTGTAGTGCAATTGGAAGAACAATGGAACATTGAGCCCTTTGACTGGAAAAGACCTAGGTTCGATTCTCATCATGACGAAGGGAATCCTTATATGAGCTTTTCAACTGAAGGTGAGTTAGATGATCTCATGTGGAGGTAACAGGGTTTTTTCCTTCCCAGAAACTTGAGTTTTTCATCCCACATACAGAAAAATCAGCCTTCAGAACACATGCAATGTACAGACAAAAATATACTGTTGATGGTAATATGAGCAGTAGATGGTGTTGATGGTGGTGGTAGTGTTTTAGTAGAATTAAATAATAGTGGAGAGGGTGAGATATATTTAGCGAGGCAGAGTAGAGTGCCCTCCCTCGATGAGTCCTTGGACTCCCTGGAGGTGTCACATAATAATAATAATGACTGTTAATCCATTTCAAACATTCTCATTACTATTATCACTCATATTTTTATTTCACTCACCTGATGAAGTGTACTATAATGCACACAAACCAGTAGCAGTGGCTTAAACTCAATAAAATAACTGGCTAACAAACAATCTTCATGTAGAATTAATACCAAACTAAAACAACATTTCTGCATCCACAGAAGCAGGATCCAAACTCATGGTGAGTTGATGTTACATGAAGTGAAAGGATTTAAGAATTGTGCATCGAGCAAAAAAATTTTCATTAATAGACTCATTTTCCTCATCAGCTGTAGAGAGATAAATTTCCTCTGAACAAGCATCTACCAGCAAACAGAAGTTGCCCTCCTCAAGGGGCAAAAGCTACTAGGTTTCAATTACCCCAAATCAACAGACAGATTAACTCGCTACTCAGAGTTAATGCTTCCTTACATAGTAAATCAACTATGGAAAAATGTACATATTCTTCAAACAGAGAAAATTCAATTTCCAAAGCCAATAATAAGAAATTTACATAAACTTCAATAAGTTATTAGACAAAAAGAACAGCACATCAAGCACCCAGCCCACAACAAGGTCTTGATCAATATAGCTTCACATGTTTACTAATAGAGAACTTAATATCTGTCCAAAGGTTTTAATTTTGAATTATCTCCATCTAATATCCCCAAGTTTAACATCATTGTTAATGTAGAGAGGGACTAAGGAAATTATCAAAAGATGTCATAGATTTAATCAACATCCAAACAGCAGTCATACTTTTCTAAGTATGACTGCTTTTCTAAGTATGACAGAAATATCTCAAAAATGTAAAAGTCGATAATCCACATATTATGGCACGACAGGAATTATTATTATTATTACATGACACCTCCAGGGTGTTCAAGGACTCACTGCAGGACGACACTCTACTTTGCTAAATACATCTCACCCTCTCTACTACTATTACTACTTAATTCTATTATGATACTACTATCATCAATGCCATCCACTACCCATCATCACCAACATCTGTATTTCTTTGTCTGTAAATTGCATTTGTTCTGAAGACCGATTTGTCTGTGGGCGGGATGAAAAACCAGAGTTTGCGGGAGGAAAAACCCTGCTACTCCGTATGAGATTGTCTAACTCACCTCCCACTGAAAAAGCCCATATAAGGATTTCCCTCGTTACGACAAGAATCAAACCCATTTGATTCTTGTCGTAACGAGGGGAATCATTCATTCTTCCAACTGCGCTATTAGGCACTCGAATATTAAAAGTGGGCAATCATAAAGTCACAGCAGTCATGGGTACATAGGAGTAGATTGAAAAAAATGCAAGTTATTTCAATGAAACAATCAACATCTCAACTACCTGACTATAACCCCACTTGGCACATCCACAACATGACCAACTTGAAGACCTTGTCAACTGACCTGAGGATGTTAAGAAACATCTTCCATGTACACATCCTCTAGTTCCCAGAATTTACAGCACTCCTAAGATACACAAGCAAGATATACAATGTAGTCCCCAGTGGATCTGGATATCTGACCACCTCTTTTTTTTTTTTTTTTTCTAAATATCTCACACAGCCGACAGTCTCATTTTTTGCAAGACAGACACGTACATAAGAAACACAAAGTTCTTAAGCCTGGACATTGTCAACCTACTCTCACCAATCTACCTCAATTAGAAACTATAGGACTGCTACAAGAACTATTTCTACCAGATGCTGTGATCTTATTTGAATACTGCATCAACAACACCTTCTTACAATTCTAAAAAAAGAATCCTAGCATTCATTTTTTTTCACTTTTAACTAACCTGTTTATGAAATTGTTTGAAAAAGTCCCTGGAGAATTACAAATTATGACCTAAACTTTATTAAACACTCTCCTGGAGGAATATGAACAAAATAAACTTAGCTGTTTTGTCTACAGTAAACATACACGCACGCATGTGTGCGCGAAGATAACTCCATGTAAAGTCCTGCTACCTCCAATCACAAAAAATTTATTATTACAACTCATTGAGACATTATAAAAATGGTTGAGAACATTCTACAGCATCTCACTAGACAAATGGATAGAAAAAACAAGAATATAGAGGGGTAGTATTTCTCCTTTACATATGGTCTGTCATCGACAAGATATCAAAAATACTGCATCAACGAGTAATAAAAGTTGCTTTCTCCCCGCCAAACAAAATCTCTAGTCTCCTTTGTCCTCCAAAACTTCCTCATTCAAGGTTTAAAAAAAAACAAGGAGTATACAAGATCACTTGTGCAGTGGAATTTGCTTTATGAGATAAATAGTCATGAAGCAAATATGAGATAAATAGTCCAGTTGAGGGGGGGGGGAGATGTATGTCAAGATACATCAAGGACATGGAGAAAAAAGAAAACATCAATCAGTAGTAGCAGTACATACAACATACACAATACATTAAGTATGGCAATATACAAAACGAACCTATATGACTATAATTTCTTCATCAGAACATTCAAAGAGGAGTCGCTAATAATGTTAAAATAATTTGGTATGACCCTACAACAGGTATGATCATCTTTCACCAAAAATCCAATGCACACGAATCTCCGACACTCTTCTTATCACATTGCTAGACATTATAATACAACATGTAGAGGTTTAAAACTCAATAAAACAACTGGTCAACAAACAGTCTCCCATGCAGAATTTATAATAGACTTAAAATATTTAACAGCTTTGATCTATTTTTAAATATTTTATAATAAGCATTTCAAAAATTGCCGTGTCAATTTTCTTTGCTTTAAATTTACTTTAATTTCTTTTAAATGTTTTTTTGATAAAAGAAGAGAAATGGATTTATAGAGAGTTTATCTAGGTAGGGAATAATAGCATATTCTTCTACATCTGAAGTGAATTGATTTTCAGAAGTCATAATAATGTGACAGAGTTATAAACACCTCTAAAAATCTCCAAAAAAGAATAAAACACAAGATAGCCATAAGTGATCAAAACAAAAGAGGGAAATTATTTTCTGTTTAACTATACAAGAATTTAATTCCTACTTCTATTCAATTATGTAAAACATTATACATTATCTGACGAAACCAAAATATATGATTAAAGCAATCAAGAATCTTCTATGTAATAAGATAATTTATTTAAACAGCTATCAGGAAAGAAGAATAACTACAGGACGATCATAAAGTTACACAACTGAAAGTTTTTACCAACTATTTCCAAATCATTATATTTTTCCCTATCTAGATGTCATCATAATATTATTACAAACTATCAGGTATGCCGAGTTCACTGTGACTGGTACAGGTTTTCTCAGTGTAGCTTTGTTCACTGCGGAAGTGAAATGTCTTTTTTCCAGCTGCATTTTTTCTAGCTGGGACCCATTTTCTTTGAAACGATGGTGAATAGTTCCGTCTACCAAGACATCATCACAAAGTTCAAAGTACTCTTTGATGTTAGCAAATGCCATTGTTGGTTCCAGCAAGATAGTGCCACGTACCACACATCAAAAAGTACCGTACATTTTTTACAAGAATTTTTTAGTGACCATCTAATCTTGAAAGATTTGTGGCCTCCAAGATCACCAGATTTTTTCCTTTTGGGGTATCTCGAAGATGTTGTTTATTGGAATAATCCTCACACACTGAATGAAAAATGAACATTTACAGCAATTGAAAACATCAGTGTGCAGGTACTTCACAAGATGGCATCAAACCTGGTAAAAAAAGATTGTGAATTTGCATTCACAAAGGAGGTGGCCACTTTTAACATATGTTATAATACGGTTCCTATTCTTCTTCTTTTGTTATTATAAAGGTCCAATTATAACCTGCTATTTGTAGCTGTTTCATTTTTTCATACACTTGTAATTAACCAAGCAGATGTTATTTCTGTGTTGCGCAACCTTACAAAAACCCTGAATAATATTTCACACACACGCACACACAAAAAAAGATTGGGTAGAAATGTCAAATGGATAAAGCAAATTTCAAAATCGCAAAATGGACTTTTTTTTTTACCTTTCCCACTAAGGTGTGATGGTAAGTAACAACACATTCACGCATAGTACTATATACAGTGCGTGAAGCAGGTACATTCCAAGGAAATCCTGTTGTAATGGTATAACAACAGGACTTTCTTGCTCTTAGAGACAAAAAAAAATAAATAAAATATTCAGGCCTCAAAAGCAAGGAATTGATTTCATACCACGCAATGAAATTCATTTACCACTAAAGACATTTACATTGATAACACCTAAGCTTGTCTAAATGACAAGCTTAGGAGTTATCAATTTGGGTTAGAGTTAGGTATTTTAATGGTATTACAACACAAAACAAACTAAATTATAAAAAGATGTTTATTAATTGGTTTATATTTCAATGGGTTTCAAACCGGCATCTTCAGAGCAAACAACATGTTGCCGTTTACAGGGTGACAACGAGTAAGTGAAACAATTCAAATTATAATGGGAAAAAAGATCTCGAGTCCTAATTTGGTACCCTCTAATGTTATAAAAAAGATTAAGCATTACAGCTGTGCAGAAGTTGATTTAAGGATAACAGTCTCCCAGATGTTTTGGCAAATTAATGCAGCCATACTTGTTAAAGTTGGTAGAACGCTTCATAGCCATTGCTAACTCTAAATTATTATGGCAAGTGTGGAATGGCAGACCATACTTTGGACATCCCTTCACACATAATTAGATTGAAGAAAACCAATGTGCCAATATATATATATAAGTCATTACAGGTCAGAAAGATTATTTTTAGTCAGTAATGGCTATGAAGCATTCTCCTAACTTTAACAAGTATAGCTGCATTAATTTTCCAAAGTTTTTGGAATAAAAATGTGCACAAATTCACATGGAGAGAAAAGGCAAGGAATAAGAAAAGTCTCATTGAGTATGTTATTGTTGATAGTGATGTTTTCTCCCTGGTGCAGGACACCAGAATGTACAGAGGATTTGAAATTGAATGGCTCACTATTTAGTCTTGAGCATGATAAAATTGAATTTCATATTGAAAAGATTGACATGTAAGAAAGTTTTAAAGCAAATAAAAGTTGAGCAGCTCTCAGATGTGAACTGTAGACTAAAATACACAATGATTATTGAATAAAAAATGAAAGAGTTTAAAAACAGGAACCAAATCTTGGGGATTCAGTGGCAAGCCTTGAAGAAAACCCTGATTGATTCAGCCAGAGAGGAATGTGGTGAGGTTGTCTGTAAGGATAGAAAAATCAGAACTTTAACTTCCTGGTTAACACAGGAAGTTAAAGAGGCAGTGAAGGAAAAGAATAAAGCATATCAAAAGTTCCTGGCAAATAAGTCAGCCTGTGCTCTTAGAGAATAGAGACAAATGTAAGAAAGCTGAACACTGTGTAAAACTGGCTAAACAAAAGTCATGGGAGGACTTTGGCAAGAACATAGAAAATAAATATCAAGAAGGTGGTAAGATATTCTGGATGTTGCTGAAGCAGCTTAGAAATGGAGGAAAGAGTGCAGTAAAAGAAGTTAAAGATGATGAAGGTGACATGAAAATCAGGAGAAAAAGATATTCTTGAAGTATGGAGTAATTACTTCAAAAAATTGCTAAATGAAAGAAGCAGTGATAGCACAGTGGTAAAAAAACACTCAACAGGCATACAGTCAGGAATATATATCCATACTTGAAGTAGAAAATGCCATCAAAAGCTTGAAATGTGGAAAGGCAGCAGGAGTAGATGATATTCGACCAGAAATGCTGAAGTATGGTGGTATAAAAGTCTTGCAGTGGCTGCGCTGCATAGTTCAAAAGGGCTGGACAGAGGGACGAATTCCTGATGATTGGAGTAGAGCTCTAATAGTACCCATATTCAATTTACCTACTGAGTGTTCTGGGCAAGATTTATGCAGTATACTTGAGAAACAGTTGATAAGAATTGTGGAAGAAAAGCTTGGTGAAGAACAAGCTGGGTTCAGGTGAAATAGAAGCTGTCAGGATCAGATCTTCGCTTTACAACAAATAGTTGAGAAAGCATGAGAATATAACAAAGATCTGTGTTTAAGTTTTGTCGATTTGGATAAGGCACATGACAAGGTGCCAAGAGAGAAGCTATTCAATACGCTACATTTATATGGTGTCAATGGGACATTATATCAAGCAATACTTAGTCTTTATTTGAGTTGCAAGTCAGCAGTTAGAATTGAAGGAAGTACAGGAAGATGGTTTAATGTAAAATCTGGCGTGAGACAAGGATGTACATTATCTATATGGATCACATTATGAAGGAAAGTGGTATTAAACATGATATCAGAATTGGAGATGTTAACGTCAGCTCTTTGTTTTATGCGGATGATGTTATACTTCTAAATAAATCTGCTACAGGTTTGCAAGATTCTCTGACTAAATTGAATAACTGTTGTAACAGATATTGTATGAAGGTCAGCAATAAAAAGACAAAGACAATGAAAATAGGTAGAATCGTTGAAAATGTCAACTTTGTTTTGAACGGAGAACCTGTGGAACAAGTAAAATATTTCAGCTACTTAGGCACGATTTTTAGTGAAGATGGTAAATTAAATATGGAAATAGACAACAGAATCAACAAAACCGGTATGGTAGGAAGTCATGTGAATAAATTCATATGGAATAAGAGAGAAATTAATCGGAACACTAAATTAGCTGTATACAAGACAGTTTTCAAACCAGTTTTAACTTATGGATCTGAGAGCTGGGTCAGAAGTAAAACACTTGACCAAAGACTAGAGACCGCAGATATGGGGGTCCTGAGAAAGATTAGAAGCGTGAACAGATGGTATCAATGGCAATATCATATTAAAAACGAGGATATTAGGAAAGAACTTGACACTGTCAGCATCTAGGAATGCATTGGCAAAGCTAATCTCAGGTGGTATGGTCACTTAAACAGAATGGGCGAGGAAAGATTAGCAAAAAAGTGTTCTTTGCCAGGTTGGTAGGAAAACGACCCAGAGGAAGACCGAGATATAGGTGGATTGATACGGCAAAAGTGCCTTAGACGATAGAAATCTTGACAAGTAACAGACTGATTTGGAGGAAAATTGTAGATAGGAAGTTAGTAATGGCGTAAATTTTTCATGTAGTACTATCATATCCTGTACACCCTTTGAGGGTGCATGTCAGGAATTTGATGATAATGATGATCCTAAAATCAAATCCCACACAGCTATTATACTTCTTTTTTACAACATTAGAATTACAACTTTCCTGGAAGAAATTTTCTCCTTTGGTTTTACAAATAAGAAGTACACAACTGGTTAACCCCTTTTCTTGTAACACATTTCTATTATAGACAATTACATTAAATAAACTACTACAGTGTAAAATCTGATGACAAATCATAAGAAATGGCCAGCACATCGTCATTCATACTGCTGGCTTGCATGCAGTTTGCTGTTCTTTAATTTTTAATTCTTAACATTTAAAAATTCGGTTTGTTTGTTTTTATTCACTATCTTCATTACTGTTTTTATTCATGCTTCATTTCTTCTATTTGATATACAGGTGATTATAATTAATCTTTACATTCTGAAAGGCTGCAACTGGGAACTCTTCAGCAGAACAATTTAATATTTAACATGATGCATGCAGCAATGGAATTTTATTCTGCACAAAAACCAACATTAATTCTAAAAGTTGTCACTAGGGCAATACATAGCACTGCAAGACATGTAAATTATATATGATACTCCTGGTATCCAGTGAAATTCTGCAACTGTGCCATTTATTCAAATGACAGATGTCCCCAATGATGCATGCTTCGAAAGAAGCTTCAATAAAAGCACGTAGCTGCAGAATGCGTCAGTTCACTGACTGTGAGCAGATGTGTTAAAACCCAATGTCACCATTACCAAAGGATCGCACACTTTTCATGCAGTCATTTTACTAAAACAACAGCCTTGACAGCATTGTTAAAGCTGTCAAGGCACGGCTGTTCCAAAAAATTAAAAGAAATTAAAAATGGGTCCTATGACTGCAAATGGTTTATGCAAAATTATCCAGAAATTTGAAGATACAGGCTCCTTAGATGTCAACCTGGCACAGGGTAGAAGCCCATCGAACAAGACAGCAGAGGAAGTGGTCATAGCATTACTGGAAGAGAGGATGGCAAATGTCGTAGGAAGCAGTAGTGGACTGCATATTGCATGGTCTTTAGACAAACCTGTAAGAAATCGTAAGGCAAATTCCATGCTGTTATCCTTACAAGATTTCCCACATTCAGCAGTTTCTTGCTCAGACTGAATTGGACAACTGCTTGCCATGGAGCATTTTCTGGACTGACGAAGCTCACTTCCATCTGGAAGGTGCTGTGAATATGCCCAACTGAAGAATTTGGGCAAAAACCCAAATCCACATGTTGTGCAACAGATTCTGCTTCATTCTCTGAAGGTCAAAAACCCAAATCCACATGTTGTGCAACAGATTCTGCTTCATTCTCTGAAGGTCACAATTTGGGGTGGCAGCAAAATTCATTATTAGACCTTTCTTTTTCGAGAAGCTTTGTCATGCTGGTCTTGTTACCTGCACTGTTAATGGCCAGTGATATACATTTCTCTTAGCCAATCAGATGATCCCAACAACAACACAACAGCATCAGTGCCTGGATTCAACAGTTTTTATGCAGGATGGTGTCCCTCCTTGCATTGCTACCCCTGTCAAGCAGTTGCTTCAGAGACATTTTACCAAGGACATAATCATCAGCCACCATTTTTGTACAGCGTGGCCAGTATGCTCACCGGATCTGAATCCCCTGCAACTTTTGACTGTGGGGACATCTCAAAGACATTGTCTATCGTAGACACATAGCCAACTTAGTGGACCTCAAGTCCAGCATTACATGCCATATCCACAACATTTCAAGTGAAACGTTATATTTTGTGGTTGAGCATGTGATTTTGCGATTTCAGCATGTTGCCAACAACTGAGGAGAGCATATCAAACATGTTGTTGTGTAACCACACAACACGCCGTGTGTACCCTGCATTTTGTGCTGTTTTGAATTACTCCACTATGGTATTGCCCTGTTGACAATTATCAGAATTAATGTTGGTTTTTTTGTGCAAAATAAAATTCTATAAATATTAAATTGTTCCACTGGATACAGTTACAGCCATTTGAAATGTGAACTTTAATTATAATCACCCTGTATATTCTTATGCTCACTTATTGCTTCTTTGCCTTCAACATTTTTTTCAAATCTCATACTATTTTGGCTCAATTATCTAGTTTTGTACCAAATGCTGGCCTGGTTTGCTGAATGGTTTAGCATATCAACTCTGGAACTAACAGGACACATGTTTGTGATTGCCTTTAGGTGGGATATGAATTATCATGGTGGGAAACCATCTCCCTGCTTATGGAAGCCTAAAGTTGCTTAAAAAAAATCTAAGTTTTGTCTGGAGAAGAATTTCTGGATTACATAAAAAATGTAAAAAAATAAAGTTAATAAAAATAGAAAAAATCCTTAGTCTGCACAGATAACTAATTATACTATAGCTTTTGCGAATGGGAGTTACATGTTCAAAAACTATGTTATCCCTACCTTCAAAAAATATACACCCAGGTGTATCAAATTAATGCTCTTTCTAATATAATAAATTTTTAAATAGTAAAACTTTGTGTAACTTTTTACCTAAGGTTGGAATATAAAGGTGGCACTATTACCATAAAAGCGTTGCTATTTTCATTAAAAAATACTTTCTTTTCATAAGGAAAATGAGTTCAAGTCTCATTAAACATTCTATGATTGTTTAATGAAACTAGAACTTAAAAGGTTGCAATGCAGTGTTTCTCATCATTGCTTGAGACAAAAATGAAGTTGAATTAAGAACTTTTCAAACACAAAAACCACTCCTCCTCCTCTATATCTAAGGTTATTCACACACACACACACACACACACACACACACACACACACACACACACACACACACACATTACATACTGAATTTCCTTACTTTACAGTTCTTAGAAATAACAGTATTAACTTATACTAGCCAGATGTCCATGACAATCTCTCCCCTGCATGACTTAAGCTACCAATCAAGAAACTTATGAATGCCAGTAATCCATTATTTGCCTGCTTGATCAATTACAAAATTGCCTTACTACTCAAGTCAATAACAGGTATACAGGATAAGATTTCTATCAGCTCATTTTCTTCAATAGTGACTTCTTGCAAGTTTGAATATAATTTCAAGTCTAATTATTGTTTTAAAGATTAATCATCTTTCCTTTTCATGGGCTTTATAATGAAATTAATGTATTGCATACATTAATTTCATTATAAAGATTGCAGGTAAGTGCTATTAACTGAAACTATCATAATACAGGTAATCCTCGTATAACGCAGTACTTATACAACGTGGTTTCGATATAACACGTCTACAAATTGTAGTAACCTTTTATCTTTTCATATATTTTTCACCGTGTGACTTAAAAATCAAATTTTATCTTTGTTAAATTTGCGTCTGCCCGTCGCGCATGTAGTTAAAGGGGAAATACCCTTTGGCACACATGTATGTCAATTGTTTACTGTATAAATTGTTTATTGTTGAAAATTGTCTTAGTTTTCTGACAGGAAAGCATATTAAAAATCATAAGTGTGTTAATGTCAAGCTGAGCACTTTAATTGTGAGTTACATACAATATGTAATGCTTTTTTTATGAAAAAATTTTATTTTTATACTAATGGCCACATAGAGGGCTTTTGTGATATCATTGAAAGCAAAATTAGTGAATTAATTAATGGGGAAATAGATTTAAAATAGAAGGAACTGATACAATTAATAGATGCTGTTGAACCAAATGGCAGGGAAAGTTCTGCCAAAGATTGTGATGAATCTGTTAAAGAATTCAGCTTAAAGAAATTAGCAGAAGGATTGAACTTGGCAAGAAAGTTAGGAAGTTATTTTACGGATAATGATCCCTCAATGGAGTGCTCCGGAAAATTCACGAGACAATTGGAGATTTGTTTAGCTCCATAACATGAACTTAATAAAAAATTGCAGCATCGTGGTAAGCAAGGTCTTATTACTGACTTCTTGATAACTAAACCAGCCGAAGTATGCAATGAGAATTATACAAATGATGTCCAAGAGATTTCAAGTGATGATGACATCCAGCCACTCATAAATAAAGTACATCTAAGAAATGTTCGTTTTGAAGACAGTGACTACGATTAAATTATGCACTTTATTTTATTTTGCCTAAAATATTTCTGCATTATGGGCAATGAAGTTTACATACAATTTGTATTTTTATAAGTTTATACTATGTTTTGCTTCATAGTTTGTTTTCTTAACTTACATGAATTACTGAATTAAATAAAAATATTTTTTGTTGGATATGTCATTGTTGTTTATACAATTTAAAAAAAAAAAAAAAATGATTTCGGAACATAACCCTACTTTTTCTATGTGATCTGAGTCTCACATAACGCGCCATTTCTGTGGATCCTAACATCCGCGTTATATGAGGGTTATTTGTATTTTGAAATTTACATATTAATTCTGCTGAATTTTGATTTTTATTTCATATCTTTCAAGATCTCCCTTACCTTTTTTCTCCCATTATTGTTCCTTTTTCATGTAATGTCATTTTCTTTATGTAAGATTTCTGTCAAATCATGTATGTTTTATCCTCAGTTGTGGTAGAAAGTTTTTTTTTTGCTTGATTATCAAATAAATTATAACAGACAAATTATCTTCTTGTTTTAATCCAAGCTTAAGCAAATGAAATTTGCATGTGAAGTATCTTCATGACTAAGCTACTTGTATATAAAAGCTGCCTTCGCATCAATTGCCTTAGTATTGCATAACACAAAGCACACTTGTTCCTTTCAGATATGTATATTGCTATCCATTTTGGAAAGGATCACTATCCAGATGTTTGCTTATGCATGGTATCGGATTAAAAAATATAATAACCAAGCAAAAAAAAAACCATTCTACAACTATCTCTGATCCAGAGTATTTTAAAAATATGGTGACACATAATTTTCTTACTTGTATATATGAAATATATGACTTCTGCATTGATTTAAAGACAGTAACTTTCTTTCCCACTGACGAGACCTCAATAAATGCTGAAACTAGTTAAGAGAAGATCCACAGTGTTGGGTATGTGGTATTATGGTTATAAAATGAATGATTTCATTTAAATTGATACTCACAAGAAATATTTCTGCTTCTCTTCCAGTGAAACTCAAAAAAAAAAGGGAGCCAGTTAAAATTGTGGACATTAAAATCACCAAGGAAGATGACCTTGCTGTTTGGGAATTTGAACCGTATGAAATAAAGCTTCATATATAAGAAGTTAAAGAGATCAGCATGATTCTCAAAACTTGAGAAAAGGTAAAGACATCAGGTGAATGAGACAAGGGAATACTAAATCACAGAAGGTCAAAAAAAGGGAGATTCAAGGTTAGGCATCCCTTGCAAATGAATATTGAATTGCACAAAAGCACAGGTACACCACCCTTTTATCAGAAGGAATCATATAAGGTGTAATTTGGACAGTTATGATATGCAGGCTGTATTGGTTATGGCAGAGATTTGAGGTTTCATAGATATCAGGTTTGGATGTCTGTAGGTGATGATGCAAATAATTTAGGATGGTGTTTAAACTACAATGTTGGTGAAATTAATGTGGAAGTGTTTTTTGTAAGATTTTTAAACTTTTTGAGGCAGGTTTGTTATTTAATTTAACTGCAGTAACACCACATTTATTTAGATGTATGCTCATGCTGGCACTGAAAAGGTGAAGAGCAGAAGAACGTACAGTGAGAGGATATAGACTCATAGACATGTTACCCATACATAGAGCATCCAGACTCTGTGACACCATTAATATACATCAGACCAGTAATCATTTTGTGTTGACTATTGATCTGTGTTCATCTGCATCTATTTAAAATGCTATCATTAAAGCATCTCTGGTCTCCTTCCAATATGTTCATTTACTTTGAAAACAATACTATTTTCCCCAAACTATTGAAACTCATATATTACATATACACTCAATGGACAAAACATTAGAGATAGGGGTGATGGGAAGTTGACACTGGCATCCCACTTGCACCTAAACTAAATGCAGACAGTAAATAGTCAGCCATTGGGGCTTTCCAAAAGTGTACTGCAATCGACAAACATGGGTAAATGTAGTGATCTTAACAACTTTGATCGTGGACATATTATTGGCACAAGACAGATTGGTCATTCTTTCACCCAAGTGGTAAGAAAGGGTTCTTGAAGGCAACTGTATCAAGGCTGTACTGTGAGTATACCATCAACAGATGTAACAGTGCCCAGCGAGCAAGTGGTGGCCAACCACATGCCATTCATGTGGTTGGCCATCTGTATGAACTGTCCAGGTTCATACAGATCAACTGCAGGGAAATGACAGTACAAATCACATCCAGTTTCAATGTCAAAGGTCCAAGCAATGTCAGCAAATGAATGGTGTGGCGTATACCCTACATATCATGGGCTACAGGAGATGACAGCTTGTCATCACGCACTGTGCCGCCCCTGGCGAGACCATCAAAACTGGACCTCTGCAGAGTGGACCAGAGCCGTGTGGTGTGATAATTCCATTATCAATCGAACTAAGTTGATGGGAGGTTGTGGGTGTGGCATCAACAGCATGAGGCCATTGTCCCATCATGCCAGGTCAGCTCTGTTTAAGGAGGCTGTGGCTCTGTGATGGTTTGCGGAGCCTTCTCATGTGACACATTAGGTCTCTTGGCGTGTCTGCAGAGGTCCTTAAATGATCACCAACCACTTTCATGGCCTTCGTGCATCCTGCAGCCAATGGTCTGTTTCAGCAGAACAATGAACTGCCTAACCAGACTGTAACCACCCAGGCATGGCTCGAGGAACACTCATCTGAGTTTGGGACCAACCAGCGTCCCCCAAGGCCCCTGGATTTAAGTCCAATTGAATCTCTCGGGGATGCCATAGAGCAAGACATCAGATCTATGTATCCAGGACCAACATGTAAGGTAGAGTTGTGGACAATGCTGCAACAGGCATGGCTGGAATTACCTCCGGAATCAGATGGAGTCAATGCCTCAGAGAGTACAGCTGTTATTAATGCTAGAGGAGGATTGACACACTATTAGGTAGGTATCTCTAATGTTTTGTCCATCAAGTGTATATATGCCAGCCTGGTTGGCCGAGTGGTTAGCATACCTGCTCTCTCCAACCAGTGGGCTGCGAGTTCAAATCCCGCTATGGACATGGATGTTTGTGACTGTCTTTAAGTGGGAGATGAATTTCATTGTATGGTGAGAGACCACTGCTCTGCTTATTGGAGGCCTGAAGTGGCTTGAAAAAGTTCCATGTATGGTCTGTGATTTATTTTTACAGTCTGGAACCTCTGCTCATGATGTCACCATGAGCAGAGGTTCTAGACTGTAAAAATAAATTTAAAAATACCAAAAAATATATAAAATTGATAAAAATGAAAAAAATAAAATAAAATCCTTAACATGCCCATGGTACAAAATGTATTTAGGTCACTAATAACCCTTTGTGGGTGGGTGCAACTTAAAAACACATTCACTTATCTTTATCTCTAAAATAAGACAAGAGAAATTGTAATACAAAAGAAACGATGTTCAATTAAATAACTAACAAACAATTACTTACATTAAGAAAAACTGTAAGAGATTACACATTCTCTCTCTCTCTCACATTCATCCACTTGAAATTTAAATTCAGGAATTTTAAAAATTCCAGCAACAAAAGAAACAAATTCCTTTATTAATCCTCTCTTGGATTAAACAACTATTTTGTAGCTTTTTACTACAGTCATTAAACAACAAAGAAACCACATTTCTTTAGTAATCCTTTTCTAGAACTAAACAACTACAGCATATTAATACAATCAATTTCAATTAAGGAATCTTTTCACATTGGCTGAAAGTTACCCATTACAAAATAAGGAACACATATATTCCTCTATAACTTGAATACAAATTATCTTCAGGAATATTTGCCTCACTCCAGAAAGTGAAATATGATGATAAAATACATTAGAGTAAATCATCTGCCTACAGTACTCTAAATGCAATCTTCATTACTTGTAGTCAGTTACCATCCTTAACTGAATAACAGTCTTCTTCTTGTCTTCAATGTTCTGTAATATATACACTATCACAAGGAATACTGTTTAGAAGAGTAGTCAAAACTTTCTGCTTGCGATAAAATGTTGACTTAATTCCATCTACTGATAGAAACAAATGCAAAATTATAATAAACGGTAGACACACCTCATGTTGGAATTTGCTTTCTCCAAACTCGAGCAACTGTCATTCCTTATAAGCTGCAGCTTCATTTCCCTTAATTCTAATGTGGCTGGGAACAAAAACTATATTCGAGGCCTGCCTCTAGATTATCTCCTGGTGGTCACACACCAGTCAAATGAAATAACTACTTTCAGATAAATCCATCAGTAGTCAAATACATTCCTTATGTCACCATGAGTTTCTTTCTCTCTTTCTTCTCATTTATTTTTCTTTTTGCACATGTGCACGCCAAACTCACAGTTACTGGATGAAAGTTCAGTGCAGTACTTGAACTATGTATACTGCAAAATCCATGCATTTGTCTTTCGCTGCCATTAGATAACCTTGGCCAAAATTAGCAATACATCATAAACCAAACTTGCGATCTATTTTAACAATAATTATTATTATTATGCAACACCTCCAGGGAGTCCAAAGACTCATCGAGGGAGTACACCTACCCTATAACTCCCTATCTCCACCACTCGATCCACCAACCACAACGAACCACAACTAAACCAACAGCATCTACTGCCCACCCCCTTCACTGGCATTTTCACAGACAACCACAAACATCCATGCTCACAGCAGAATTCGAAACCACAGCCTTTTGTCTGGAGAGCAGATACGCTAACCACTTGGCCAACCAGGCCGGCATTTTACAACATTTTACATAACATTTTACAAAATAAATTTCAAAACTTTCACTCTCTTTATGGTGAGAAAGACAAGTGAACTTAATTACAACATTAAATTAAATTTTGTGACAGAGTATTAAAGGAATTATTACATTACAGTAAACGGAGGGGTGAAAGAAATGTGCATTTGATTAACCCTATTTCTTTCCAATTCTTTTTATTAAGACTGCTTACTATATATGTCACTCAATAAAAAAAAAAATGTGGTGAATCTGAATGAAACTCATCAGATACTTCACGCCATAATGTTGCCTCAGTAGTGCCTCTGCTTCATAGCTGAACCATCAAAGATGAGGAAGGCATTGGATCTCTGCGATATGTCTGTCATGCTCTTGAAGGGTGCTATTCATACTGCATTTTGAAAGACTGGGGGAGGGGGGGGTGAACAGAAACTGGAATCCCTGCTCTGGGAACCAAACATGGCAACAGCCACTTCAGATCCTTCCTCCAGACAGTATCGTAGGCTGCTGTCAAGTCAACAAAGACTGCAGTAGTCTTCAAGCATCTTTGAAACCCTGCTTCAATGTAAGTTGTTAGGCTAAGGAACCTGATCTGTGCAGCTACAATCTTTTCTTAACCCCGCTTTTTCTATTGGAACACATTCCAGAAATTTCTCACTGATCCTATTCAGAATCACTCTCTCCAGCAGTTTGTAGGTTGCACTTAAATGGGCTATGGGGCGATAGCTTTCACTTCTGTCTGCTGGCTTACCAGATTTTAGCACAGCGATGATTTTTGTCCTTTTAAATTTCTTGGGGACGCAACCACTTTCAAGTATGTTGCTAAAGAATTTGGCCAACCACAGTCTAGCATAAGGTCCACAATGTATCAGGAATTCATTATGAATATTATTGAATCCAGGAGCCTTCCTTGTTTTGAAACGCAAAAGATATTTCCTCACAAGAAAAAGGCAAGGAGAATTGTAGGTTCTTTTGAATTACAGATAAGGGATGCCAATTTTCTGTAAGGTTTGTAACAGGAAGTCAGGTCATGCTTTTTAAAGATTTTGGTAATCTTTTCTGAGGTGCCTCGGATGTAGGGAATGATGATGGATTTAGAGTAATCCTTGTTGTGGAGGGGGGGAGTGATCCCCCCTCCACAACAAGGATTACTCTAAATTACTCAAGCATGACCTGACCTCCTGTTACAAACCTTACAGAAAATTGGCATCCCTTATCCGCTCCACTAAAGACCAACCACTTCCCCTAGACCTACCTGGTGTATACCAGGTCCCTTGCAGTTGTAATCTGTCTTACTTTGGCCAAACAGGCAGGACAGCGAATATCAGAATTTCTGAACACAAGGACTACATCCGGTTTCACAAGTACAGTCATTCTGGTCTTGCGGACCATGCTCTGGATACACGCCACAGAATACGGTGGAAGAAAGCTACAGTAATACACAGTAGCAAATACAAATTCGAAAGACTATTTATGGAATCGGCCTCAGCCCTAAGAAATTCTCCAAACCTCAACAAATTTGGTTGTATGTGACTGCCCAAAATTTGGGAGGCTTACATCAGCAGACCTTCAGCCCAACGGCCAAGAACACCTACTTAGCCCACTAGAGGGCACCACCAGGACTTTTAGGAGAACAATAGTTTCATCTCTTCATTCCCAGTTACTGTGTTTGTAGTGCCTACGTGCACGTGCTTTTTTTGTAAGTTCCTTTAGAAGATGGAAATGTGACATTGCCGAAATATCGGAAAATATTTATTAAAGTATAATTTAATTTATATCCTTAACTACGTTGTTCAATTCTTTAAGTGTTTTAAAAATCCAACAGATATTTGCCATTATTATTAGCTTTGCTCTTTTCTGCAAATTTTCCCAAAACATTTTTGTATGTCTGACAATCACTTCCTACTCTGCTATTTAGATCCCCAACAAGGACCAACTTTTCTTTTTTCATTGTGTCAGTAGCTTTCTCTAGAGCCTCAAAAAATTCCTCCACTTCTAACTTAGTAGAACCTTCTGTGGGCCCATAGGCACAAATAAGTCTCATTGTCCAGTTCCCCATTCTCATATTTGCCCACATCACGCCACTTGAGACTGATTGCCATTCAAGAAGATTAGCCTCATATCTTGTGTTGAATACTATGGCTACTCCTTCTTTTCCTTGATTGTCATTGCCTGAATATAACATTTTGTATTTATTGCTCAGAAAGATCTCACCAGTTTTGGTCTTTTTTGTTTCATTCACCCCTATTATGTCGATCTGGTACTTATCTAATTCCTCAGCTAAATCCATTTCTTTGCCATTCAGACTTCTTATATTGATAGTACCGATCTTTAACTCTGGTGGTGTTGAGTTGGGGTTTGTTTTCAGATTTGTTCCAGTAGCTGACTTTTCGCTGTTTGCCCTTGTTTAACCGGGCGAAGTCCCATCCGGCATGAAATTTTGTCATGTTGTACCATCATTTTTTTTTATTTTGGTTTAACCAATAAGAATACAATTTGGTCGGCTAAATCCCAAATTGCCTGCCCATCCTCGTTCGTTCAGTATCCAGGTAGATACCCAACAGGGTGCACCACGAGAAGGTGAGGATTGGACATTAGGTCAGAAGCCCTGGTCGGTTCTCTGCATTCCTTTAAAGGCTATGCGGAGGTCTCCTCTCAGTTATACAGTTTTGACCCTTAAGCACCCCCCTCTAAAGAGTTGGTTTGGTATTTCATATTCTTCCAGGATTTCCCATAGTTTTCCTCTGATAATTTTATCAAATGCTTTGATGTAATCTATAAAGCTATGTGTGTTTCTATGTTTATTTCTCTGTGTTTTTCAATTAGTAATTTTAATGTAAATGCATAATGTATGCAAGACCTGCCTTTTCTGAATCCATTTTGTTGTTCTATTAATTTTGAGTCTACTATAGATTTAAGTTTATATGCTAAGATTTTTGCATATACATCTTTTGCATTTATTGTTTCTCATATATTAAACATTTCAATCAAATGCATGAATGACAAAAATGAAGCTAATACCTGAAAATAACTCACTGATCTATGATACCTGTTGGTGGCTTTAGTGCTACAGCACTTAGATAAAGCTTAAAGAAACCATTCAGTACATAGAAAAAAATGTGACTGAAATGGTTATCCTCTGATTGCATACATATAACAAAATGAGGATATTTTATGATTTTGATTGGGTGGTTGGTTTATGTTTTATTAGCAAGAACAGCAAAGGTCACAGCAATACACAAGGTCAAAGGCTACAGCAGTACATAAATAATCAGAGGTAAACTAGTAAATAACATGTATGTCCAAATATTAAGTTAAGCAATACAGTATCTACATATAAATAAAATTATAGCAAAGGTTACACCAGTACATAAACAGTCAAAGAGAAATTAGTAAACCCTATGTATGTACAAAAATCATGAGGGGAGTCTGGAAAAGTTCTGATGCACACTCATTTTAGAAATTATGGACTTTACAACCGTGTTATAAATAACTCTTTTAATTTCCCAACATTTCGATCTTCATATTAAGATCATCATCTGGAGCATATACAAATATACAGGACAAGCTGAGTTACATTACATACAGTAAGCTAAGGAAACAATGATTTGATCACAGATTATTCTACTGGCATGACCTCTAGTGAAAAAAAAAAAAATAAATAAAAAAAATAAATAATAATAATAATAATAATTACAAATTAATTAATTATTTAGAAACTACATCAAGTTAAATTCTATTTATGATAACATGAGCAGACATTCTTTCCTATAGATAGTTTTCTTTCAGTAACAATGATGTCCTATTTTTAGCATTAAAATTGTTATTTTTGATTTCGGATCCTGGATTATCTACGAATTAACAGTGAAATCATTAAGATCAAATCCGAATATCGTAATAACTAGAGCCGATAAAGGAAGTGCCACTGTTATTCTAAACTGAACCACTTATTTAGAAAAAATGAATCTGCTAGTCTTGGACAATAATGCATACCAACTCGTTAACTACAACCCGACCAACAGAATAAAAAAGAAAACAGAGAAACTACTTAAATCAATTACCACATGGCCCGAAGATACGGTCAAAAAACTATTTCCGCACTACGCTCGTTCCCCAAGAATTTACGGGCTACCAAAAATACACAAACAAAACACACCACTCTGGCCAATAGTCGAAGGGACAGATAGCCCAAATTATCACCTAGTCAAGAAATTAGCAGCAACACTCAAGAAGTTGGTAGGTCATTCCCCCTCCTATATCAGAAACACACAACACTTCATAAACATTATCAAAGACATTACATTAGAAAAAGATGATTTATTAGTCAATTTTGACGTCTCTGCACTCTTTATGAATGTCCCAATCAATGACACAATCTTTCTTTTACAGAACAAATTCCCTCCAGATATCACGGCGCTCTTTGCGCATGTATTACGTTCTGATTATTTTGTATGGCAAAACGCTTTCTACCTACAAAAAAAAAAAAAAAAAAAAAAGGCACAGCCATGGGCTCGCCATTATTCCCCCCCCCCATTGCTAACATTTATATCGAACATTTTGAGCAACATGCTTGATTCCTCTCCTTTAAAACCCAAAGTCTGGCTTAGATACGTTGACGATGTTTTTGCAATCTGGTCCCATGGCCATCAGACACCTTCCTTAGCCACCTAAACAAACAACACAAATGCATACAGTTCACAATTGAGATTGACAAACAGAACACACTTCTGTTTTTAGATACCCTTGTCACACATCTTCCTTCTAGCAATCTTTCCTTCACTGTTTAGTGGGAACCGACACATACTGGCCAATATATATACATAAACTCCTACCACCACCCAATACAAAAACTAGGTGTCATTAATACTAACAGGGCTTTGAAGATCTGCTCCAGTGAACATGCAATGAAAAACGAATTTAAAGTTATCAGCAATACTTTTCTAAAAAATGGTTACAGCCAAACACTATTAACAAAATTCTCTACGAGACCTCAATAAAAAACAAAGATAAACCACACTACAATAAAACTATAACCATTCTTTACATTAAAGGGACATCAGATAAAATAAACAGAATACTACAAAAATACAACCTCAAAGCCACCTTTAAACCTCCTGCAAAATTGAAAAGCCTACTCAATTCATCCAAAGACCCACTCCTTCTGCTGGCCCACCCTGGAGTATATACCATATTTATTGCACCTGTACCATATATAGGGAAAATAGGACGCACAATTTCTATTAAACAAAAAGAACATAAACGACACATTAAATATAATAACTATGGTGAAGCTGGCCTTTCTGATCATGCCCTGAACACCTTACATAAAATTGACTGGAAAAGCACTAGTTGTTTACATCACACAAAACATGGCATGAACGCAAATTTAAAGAAACCTATGAGATTATTATCAACCGCCCCAATCTAAACAATAATGATGGTCTAAAAATCCCAAATATATGGAAGGCACATATTCAACCCACAGAACCTTCCTCTCTAAGAGTAACTATAAACAGGACTGTAGATAATCCAGGATCCTAAATCAAAAATAACAATTGTAATGCTAAAAATAGGATATCATTGTTACTGAAAGAAATCTATCTATAAGAAAGAATGTCTGCTCATGTTATCATAAATAGAATTTTGTTTGATGTAGTTTCTAAATAATTAATTAATTTATAATTATTTATTTTTATTTTTTATTTTTTTTTCACTAGAGGTCATGCCAGTAGAATAACCTGTGATCAAATCGTTGTTTCTAGCTTACTGTATGTAATGTAACTCAACATGTCCTGTATATTTGTATATGCTCTAGATGATGATGATCTTAATATGAAGATCGAAATGTTGAGAAATTAAAAGAGTTATTTATAACATGGTTGTAAAGTCCATAATTTCTAAAATGAATGCTGATCACCGTGCAACACCAAAAGAATGGATTCTGATAAACACCTAGAACAAAATGATATTAAAGCAACTGATATAACCACAAGAAAGAACATACCAGTAGAAGAGTCATGAGGGTAACTTATGTTCTTATATCCTCATATGTTTTTTCTTGTGGTTATAACAGTTGCTTTAATATCATTTTTGTTCTAGGTGTTATCAGAACTTTCCAGAAGCCCCCCCCCCCATCGTATGTTAACCAATGTGGTTCTATTCCCTCGCTCGGCAATACAGCTGGTGGGTGTAGCTATATGCTATCATACTAGGGAAATGATGATGAGCAAGGTGGTTTCCTGTTGCCATACTATATCCTATGACTGTATCCTGTGTGTTCATGGGGCTGGTTTGTCTGCTTGCAGGATGAAAAACCCCAGATAAAATGGGGGGGGGGGGGAACCCTGCTGTCCATGCCCAAGACCAACTAACTTGGCTATGGATGAGGAAGATCCTTAAGCTCCTCATGTCGCTGAAGGGAATCAAACCTAGGACACTCCTTCCCCAGGCATATGGTTGCGAAGTTCAAAGTCACTAGGCTAACCGCGTGGACAACCAATGCAGTGTCTACATACAAATAAAATTAAAGTCAAATGGGCTTGCACAAATTAAGAATACGACAAATAGCAAGATGCATATTGCATTTTTTCACATAGGTGGGTCATCAGCCCATAGTACATAAAAACGCGTAAGATGACTGTGACCTATGTGAAGCCTATCAAGAACAACTTCCTCTCTTCTCTTTCTATGTTTACTAGAATGTTGTACATTTCAGGCTTAATGTCATGTAATTTGTTTGTCAATACTTCCTGCCATGATGACTGCCATTGAGCAATTAGCTTTGATCATATAAACTATCTGTAGTCTGTATATGATATTGACAAATAGTACATTGGAGAAAGTATGATCTGATCTTGCAGCTGCAGTTTCATTTCCCTTAATTCCAATATTATTATTATTATGTGATACCTCCAGGGAGTTCAAAGACTCATCGAAGGAGAGTATGCCAACAGTATCGAATGATTGATCCCTTCCAACTACTAACCGCGCTCAAACTTGCTTAACTTTTTGCATGAGCCATTAGTAGCAGAGGCTCTACCAATCGACCAACCTTTGCTGGAATCCAGCAACGGTTGGTCGATTGGTTGGATATGTCTGGGAATCCAGCACAACCAAACATCAAAATTAAGAGTTTTCATTCTGTACAACAGATGTAACACCTCATATTATGCTGGATATGGATTATACAAAGAGAGGAGTTGGCATGTAAAGAGCTCAAGAGTCTATATAAATTACACACTTTTGGTAATAGTTTTCTTTTATATGCACAAGTGCAAGCTGAATGGCATGCAACTCTGCTGTATAATTGCGGCAATCAGGTAGAATCTGGTTGGAGATAGTAATGTCAGGAAACACAGCAGAACAGCCAACACAGATGTCAGTTCTTGAGCCATCAGTACAGATGGGTAAGAAATCAGAGAGGGCTGATCTGTGTGCATTAAACAATTGCAGGTAGACAGATGATGGAGTATGAGACTTCTGTAGTTGACAAAGTGAGAGGCTGCAGGATAGAGTGCAAACCTGCCATGGAGAGATGCTGTTATGTTTAGTGTATGCAATGTTGTCAACACTGATGCTAATAGCTTGAATAGTCTCTTTAACATGCATACCAAAAGGACATATGGCAGTCTGCTGTGTGCAATATTCAGCTTCCAAACACAGAGAAAACAGACTAGTTCATGTAGGATGATCTAGAAAAGACTTCATCTTTAAGGCATAATTAAGAGATAACTCTTTCCATCTAAGTGATAGAGCCGGTTCATTTGCTTCAACATAAAGACTTTGAGTGAGTGATGTGCGAAAGACCCCAGTAGCTATCTGTATATCCTGATGATAGATGGAATTCAAGGTTATTCTGACTTGCAGAACCACCATAATCCAGCTTTGAATGTGTAAGCACAAAATAATGAAGCAACGAGGACTGATTGGCACCCCATTCAGTAGAGAATGGAGTGTGATGGAGATTCAACAATCTCTTGCACTTTTCTCTTAGTTGACGAATGTGTGCAAGGTATTTAAGTTTTCTCTGAAAGATGAGTCCCAAGAACTTGGCTTCTGTTGTTATTGGAATAACAGTTCCTCACATTTTTAATTGAGGATCTGGGTGAAGTGTGTGTTTTCAACAGAAGTGTACAAAGACTCTTTTTTCTGTTGAAAACCTGAACCCATTACTAAGATCCCATAGAGAAACACGATCAATTGCTTGCTGAAGTTGTCTTTCACAGTTACCCTAATGTTATGAGTGACAGTAAATTGTGAAGTCATCAACATATAGAGTACTGTCTACAGTGGAAGGAAACTGTTCAGTGATTGAGTTAACTTTGATAGCTAAAGGTGTGTCACACTTAAGACAGAGCTTTTGGGAACACCCTGGTCTTGATTACATGGCCAAGATAGCAAACTTCCCACTCTCTTGGAAAGTTCACCCAGACTGTGGCATAAACTTTTTCCATGTCAAAGAAAACTGAAACCAGACATTCGTGCTTCAGGAATGCATCTCTTGTACAAATTTCTAAATGGACCAAATGGTCTAAAGTTGAACAACGTCTTCAAAAGCCACATTATGTATTGGAGAGTAGATCATTGCTTTCTAAATGCCAGAGAACTCTGACATTAACCATTTTCTCTAATATTTTACAAAGACAGCTGGTCAGAGCAATAGGTCAATAATTTCATAACAAAATTACTAATAATGAAACAAAGAAATTCAAAATACATATGCTTGATGGAATTTCAGATGCTGTCTTTTGTTCACTAGTTTGACTATGAATGATAAAAAAATCAAACACTGAAGGATTTTAAAATCCTTCAGTGAATCAAAACCTGTGTGTTATTGATTTCAAAATATTGAGAATTTAAATATTTTTTGTATTCCTCAGCTGCGTGACTGCTGGATAAGCTAACTGCAATTTACATCATATTGAAAGACAAAATTATTAATAAACTAGATATACATCACATCTAACCATCATTTCATTTTACATTATTTAATACTTATCAGTCTCCTCAAGTCTGAGGACTCGTGACACTAGCCACAATGTCTCTCCATTTCTTTTTGTCTTTTGTTGAAGAGGTGGCCAACTCCAAAATAAGTCTGGTGATCTTTTTTAATCTGGTTCAACCATCCTGGTCATCCTCTTTTTCTTTGCCCTGGATGATAAGTTTTTCCAGGTTGTCATTTTCACATCTTGAAATGTGACTGAAATATCTGAGAATTCTTTCATTTACAATGTCACATAGCCACCTCTTGATTTTCAGTTAACTTATTATACTTTCATTAGACCTTTTGTCCGTCCAGGAGACTCTCAACATCCTTCACAAGCACCACATCTCAAAACTATTTTTCTTGTCCATATCTTTTTTACTGAGTATCCAAGATTCTGCACCATAAATGAAAAAATCGAAAACACCAAGCTATTGACCAGTCTTGATTTAGTGGTGATAGAAATGTTGCTGTCTTTTACATATTTCCTGCAATTGCACCATTGCTGACCTCGCCATGGTAATTCTTCTTTCAATTTCTATTTGACATCTACTCTTGGGGCTTATTAGAGCTCCAAGGTAAATGAATTCATCTTCCTTCTTGAAGTCAATGTTGTGGGAGAAATTGTCATTTTCATCTATGGTGATGTATTTTGTTTTATCATGATTAATTCTTAAATCATATTTCAGGCTTTCCCATTCAACTCTAATTCAATTTTAATGAGGAAGTTCAATTCTCCTTTGCTGCTGGCAATAAGAACAGTATCATCAGCATACCTAAGGTTATTTATCTTTTTTAATTTTAATTTAAACCACCAACTGAGAAACCACTATCGTATTCATTAACTGCCTTTCTCATAATGTATTCTCCATAAAGATTGTATAGATCAGGGGAGAGTAGGCATCCTTGTCTCACACCTTTCTTGGTATTGAGTCACTGGGATGTTTTTCCATCCATCTTCACCACAACCTGATTCCTCTCATAGAGTTGTTTTAAAAGGTGTGTCAAATGTTCATGGATGCCCATTTTACTTAGTATTTTCCACAGGTCCTCCCACTTGACAAGGTCAAATGCTTCGGCATAAGCAATGAAGCACATATACAAGGTAATAATAAATTCTTGAGCCTTTTCAACCAAGTGCCTTAGTTTAGAAATTTGATCTCTGGTTCCACGTCCTTTTCTAAAATCTGCCTGTTATGCAGGAAGTTATGTTGCTCAACATATTGTTTAAGTCTGTCTTAATTTTTTTGCATGTGAGATCAAGGCTATAGTTCTATAATTATTGCATTCATTGGCATTTCCTATTTTGTGTATTGGGATAAAAATGGATTTTATGCAATCATCATACCAATCTCCTGTCTTCCAGATTTTATTACAAATTTTTCTGATGATTTCAATTCCTATGGGTCCTAGATGTGAGAAGTTCACTTCGTATTTGGTCATGGCCTGGGATTTTCCCTTTTCTGAGTTTTTTTTAGAGCTTCTTCGACCTCTTCTTTGGGAAAGAAGAGGTTGAAATCTGGTGTTTTCTTTGTTGAATGACATTGAATTATCTTTGTATAGATTTGAGCAATAGTCTTTCCATCTACTAAGGATGTCCATTGGATTAGTAAGACGATTGCTGACATCAGCTATAATTGAATACTGTGGTTTAAATTTTCTATTCAACAGACTTATTTTGCTAAATAGGTCTTTGTTCTGATTTTGATTTAAGTGATCATCAATTTCTCTGCATATGTTGTTGATAAAGTTGTTTTTATCTTTAATGCAAAGTTTTTTGATGAGCTTGGATAACTCACTACAGATCTGTCTATCATCTTCCGTTGAAAGTTCTTTTGATATTATTTCTCATCTTTTCTTGACTCGTTTCACAGTTTCATTTGACATCCAGGGTATGTTGATTCTGTATTTTTTGGGCAGCATTGACTTTGCAGTTTCCAGTAATATTATTTTGGTTTTATCCCAAAGTTCTTCTCTTGGGGTTGTTTCATCAGTAATTCTCTAGTTTTAGAAATTTATTTTCCACTTTAATGCTATATGTCTCAGTAATTCCTGTGAAGTCTTATCTGGGTGGATATGTTATTTGTTTTCAAGCATATTTTCATATCAGCAATGAGGAGTTGGTGATCAGAGCCACAATCAGCTCTGGGAAATGCTTTAACATTTTTCGCCCTCCATCTTTTGTTAATAAGGATATAATAAATTTGGTTCCTTCTTCTGTCTACAGGCGGTCTACAGGTGTATAGTCTCCATTCATGTGATCTTAATACTTATCAGTATAGTGCATATATTGCAGTCAACTTATATGTAAGATATCTAATTTAACACTTTGTAAGAGAAGATTTCAGAATTGAGAGCTACCCTGCAAAAAGGTATTATTTAACGTTTCTAATCATAACTTGACATCAGCAGAAGCTAGCATTTTAAAGAAAGGGTTCAATTTTGCAGTCACACCAGAGTATATCCCTAAAATAGATATTATTTACAACATAGAAAAGGCCCTTTATTTTCTACCTCAACCAGTTGCAAATGACATTAGATTGAAGACCGCAATCCTTCTCTTATCTTCTCATCCTCCTAAAAAGAACATCAGTTCCTTAGGAAAAAAAGAGCACTTTCAAATTTAAAGAAGAACAAAGATATTATAGTACTCGAGGCTGTTAAAGGCATTTCAACTATCATCTTGAATACAACTGATTATATGTCCAAAATTTCAATTCTACTTTCTGACACCTCTACTTACACTCCATTAGATTATGACCCTACTTGGACAAACCGTGAAGAAACCAATAACCTTTTAGGCAACATGACTACATGGCCTACAGATCTCAGAAAAAGATTGAAATCTATGCACCCCTAGCTCCACAATTATATGGAACACTGAAGGTACACAAGACCAATATTCCTCTTCGGCATATCATAGATGGTATTAGCTCACCTACTTATTTGTTATCTAAACATCTGACTAATCTTATAAAGGAGCACATCAGATACACAACTGCCTACATCAAAAATTCACAACACTTTGTAGAAAAACTAGGAGAAATTTCTATCTCATCAACAGACATTCTAGCTAGTCTGGATATTGTATTGTTGTTTACAAATATTCCTGTGGACGAACTTATAGTTAATCTGTTCCCTCAAGAAATCTCTCAACTATTTAGACATTGTCTCAACTCAAATTTTTTCCGACAGAATGGGAAAATCTACAAACAATTATTATATCTGGCTTTGCAATGGGAAGCCCTCTAACTCCTCCGTGTGCTAACTTATTATTCATGGAAAACTTTGAAAAGACTTGTAATCTACAAATCCTAAACCATCACTTTGGTGGAGATACATAGATGATATATTTATGATACGGAAAACAGTGTGGTGAGTTACACAATTTTCTTTCATCTATTAACTCCTCCCATCATAAAATCAAATTCACTTTAGAACTTGAAAATGAAGGAAAATTACCTTTCTTAGACATTCTAATTTCAAAAAAAGAACACGGAAGTTTGATAGGACAAACATCAAGAAGTTTAGAAATAAGGCAAAAGGAGCATATTGGAGACATCAATAGAAATAACATAGAAGACAGCTCAGGCCTGGCATTCCATTTCTCCCACACTCACCACAATACTGAATGGCACAAGAGCTCCATATCTTACAAAGAAGACAACTTCAGCACCAGCAACACCAAAAAGGCAAAGATGGCAATCCACTCACAAGGCAGTCTCAACAGAAACCAAGGAATGATTTTATGTGACATTCGGAAGTCACTTGTTACAGTGATCTTAACCAGTGGGTAGTGGCCCTCTAGGGGGCTGCAGAAAATTTATAGAACATTTCTAGTTTTTAAAATTTTGAAATCTCTTAAAATAATTATTTTTTGCTCTTTATTTTACTTTGTTTCAAACTTGTATCGTTTTGTATTAGTAATCTGAATTATGCAGTTTAATGCGGTAGTTTCTTTTGTGGTGGTGCTACGAGTCGACTTTTCTCTGCTTGCAACACTGCAAGTCGTGGCATCTGTCTACTGGACGTGTGATAGAAGTGTTTCTCTGAAGTTTAAACAATACAGTACAAATGCATAGAATGCATAGAATTAAATGCATAGAACTTAACGTTGTTAAGTGCTACTTGAGTGCAATTAATTTTCGAAACTTTCAGTGCTGTAATACTGATTTGTTATTTCTTAAAATTTACCCATTATAAAATGAGCAAACAAAGAACATTATTTGATTTCCTAAATCAAATAAATTTCCTAAGGTTTTTACAGTAATATTTAAGTAAAGTTGATTTCTGTTTTCTGATTTTTGTCATTATAATCAGAAAGTAAAACCACTATATATTTTTTTTTTAAATAAGTTTATCATTATGTTACTACAAACTAAGGGGCCATGAAAATATTTTAGGATACTTAGGGGGGGGGGCACAACTACTAAAAGGTTAAGAACCACTGACTTATTAGACCTTTCAACACGTTGGACTTCAATTTTTCTGCAAACGATTGTGCACACCTGCTGAATAATGACTGACCCATGCCACGTATTTCTGTTTTTACTTTTATTTTTGTGTAATGATTCCTACATATTCAGTTTTTAGTTATATAATGATTCATATTTACTGTTTATTGTATATTTGTTTGTTCATTTTTAATGAACCCAGGTGAAGTCACTAGCACATGTGGTGAAACCAATAGGTTTAATTAAATAACTATTACGACCTATAAACCCAGTGTTAATTATTTTTGTTACATGTAGGATATCTATTTTTGCATATTTTGGAGTTCATAAATTAGAATCATTTGCAGTGCATATATGGTACAATATCTACACTCAAGATGGTAAGAAACAAGCAAAGAAATTTCTGTTAAGAAGCAGATACATTAAGAGTAGCAACCATTCAAGAAAAATTTCATTAATGAATATATCAATACATCAGTACATTTTTACCAGCAGTGTAGTGTAATTAGATTTAGTTCACCTTCAATCCCTGTAACCACTCTTTTCGCTCTTTATCATCATGAAGCATGCTCAGATCAAGAAAAAAAAAACAATAAAAATCAGGTGCAATCCAGCTCCACTACAATGCTGATGTCTATAAAAGAAATATTTTTAATGTGACCAGTAAATAAACAGTTCAATTATGAACTCTGTTTCAGTTGTGTACTGATTCAATTATGTACAGTAAAATTTTACCTGAATTTTATCTGCAGTGTCCTTAAAATCATAGCATTTTCCTGATCCAGTGTGAGCTAAAAAATCTTCTATTAATCGTAAACCAATATTATATCCCCTAAAAAAATATGGAAAAAACACAAAATCAAAATTCTATCATTTATCTGGGATTCAATCCTTCTGGATAAAGAGAAAATGGTAAGAATAACTAGATGCTAGGATGGTGAGGGGAAAAAAAAAAAAAAATGCATCAAATATCTAAATCTAATTCCAGCCAAAATTTGATGGCAGAAATAACCTTTCTAAAATACAAAAAAAAAAAATATATATATATATATATCAAATATACACTTATCTACTAATAATTATCCAGACACCCCTGTATTTGAAGTTATGGAACATTCCAGGTTTGTTAATAACATAAAAACTTGTGTATAGATAGTAGGAAGCAGTATTTCATCATAGCACTTGAATACAGGTGGTATGTCAATAAAACATGAACTCAGTGACTTCGAAAGGTGGCATCGTGGGCTGTCACAATGGTGGAATATCCATATGTGCCATTGCCATTCAACTGGATCATTCAAAATCAACGGTTGGTGATGTAATCAACAAATGGAGACATTCTAGCATCACTAGTGTAGGAAAATACCCAGGGTGGCTGTCACTCTGACTGACAGGGACAGGAGAGTGTTAAAATGGGTGGCATGCAAAAACCAGCAACAATCAGCACAGACCATCCATGATGAGTTCCAGAGCACCAGTAACACATGGTGAGCACTAATAGTGTACAAAATGAACTCCATTTACTGGGTTTCCACAGTAGAGTAGCAGTACACGAGCAGAACATCACAACAACAACAAACAAGGTGGCTCTTCTGGCCTGGTGAAAGAATGTGTGAACTGGACAACCGACCAGTGGAAAACGGTACTCTGGAGCTTGGTAAAGTTTGGTGGTGGTGGAGTAATGGTGTGGGATACATTCAGCTGGTTTGGAGTGGGAGCTCAGTACCTTGATATTCTGGATAATCAGGTGCTGCCTATACTGTGGAGTTTTTATGGAATGGACCCATGTTACTATCAAAGATGACAATGCCCCATGCCCACAAAGCTGCAGCTGTTATGGAATGGTATGAAGAGACTTCTTCCACTTCTTCCTTAGAAGAACCTTCTGTGGGACCATAGGCACAAATAAGTTTCATTGTCCATTTCCCCAATTTGAAGTCTGCCCACATAACTCCACTTAAAACTGCTTTCCAATCAAGAAATGTATCATCAAGTTCAGTGTTGAATGCTATTCCTTCCTTTCCTTGATCATTATAGTCTGAAAACAGCATCATATACCTATTATTTAGTAATATCGCACCTGTTTTTGTCTTCTTTGTCAGTAATGACAATTATGTCCACGTGGTACTTTTCCAATTCTTCTGCAAGTCCGATTTCCTTTTTATTGATACTCCTTCTAGATGAGTTGGAGCTTGTTCCAGTAGCTGACGTTTTCCCTGTTCACCTGGTTACTTGACGAAAACAGTGGGGGCCTTGTTCAATCAGGTGACACCCAGTCGGCTTGAAATCTCATGATGTTGTACCATCATATGCATATATGGTTTAAGCCAATAAAAAGTGCAATTTGGTTGACTAAGTCCTAAGCCAGCCCATCCTTCTTAGTTCAGTACTCAGTACATACCTACTAATGGAGCACACCACATGAAGGTGAGGATTGGATATTAGGTCATAAGCTGCAGTCAGTTTGCATTCCTGAAAGGCAATGTGGTCTTTTCCCATTGAAAATACAATATGTACTACATTAAGTTGAAGCACTAAAAAGCATAGCACAAAGGTTTTCTTCTTTTCTATTTCTTAAATAAACAAAATGACTCAGATATTTCTGAATATTAACAATGCTATAGCAATAACTTAATACAAACCAACATTTAGTATATCTGCAATTCAAGTTACTGAATTTTTTTTTTCAAGCAGCTGAGTGACCATACCACCTGAGATTACTTCTACTAACACATTCCTGGATGCTAACAATGTCATGTTCTTTTCTAACATCCTCGTTCTTAATACCACTGATGCCATCTCTTCATGTTCCCTAATCTCTCTCAGGACTTTCATATCTGTGTAATCTTTGGTCAAGTGTTTTATTTCTAGCCCAGCTCTCAGATTCATAAATTAAAATTGGTTTGAACACTGTCTTGTACACAGCTAATTTAGTGTTTTAACTAATTTCTCTTTTATTCTATATAAATTTATTCAGTTGACTTCCTACCATACAAGCTTTATAGATTCTGTTGTCTATTTCCATATTTATCTTCTTCGCTAAAAATCATGCTTAAGTAGCTGAAACGTTTTACTTGTTCTATAGATTCTCCATTCACAATGCAGTTAATATTTTCAATGCTTCTGCCTATTTTCATTGTCTTGTTATTGCTGACATTCATACCAAATCTATTACAATAGTTATTCAATTTAGTCAGGGAATCTTGCAGACTTGTACTGGATTTATTTAGAAGTATAGCATCATCAGTATAAAGTAAAGAGCTGATATTAACATCTCCGATTTTGATATCAGGTTTAATACAACTTTCCTTCATAACGTGACCCATATAGATATTAAATAACAGAGGGGATAATGTACACCAGATTTAACATTAAACCATCTTCCTGTACTTCCTTCAATTTTAACTGCTGACTTACAACTCAAATAAAGATTAAGTATTGGTTGATAAAGCACCCCATTGACACCATATAACTAGTTTTGAATAGCTTTTCTCATGGCACCTTGTCATATGCCTTTTCCAGATATACAAAACTTAAATACAGATCTTCATTATATTCCCATGATTTCTCAACTATCTGTCGTAAAGTGAAAATCTGATCATGACAGCATCTATCTGGCCTGAATCCAGTTTTTTCTTCACCAAACTTTCCTTCTCAACCGTTTCTCAAGTATACTTGCATAAATCTTACCAGGAACACTTAATAGGGAAATACCTCTGTAATTCTCACATTCAGTTTTATTTCCCTTTTATATATGATTATTACGAGTGCTCTACTCCAATCATCTGGAATTCGTCACTCAGACCAGCCCTTCTAAACTATGCAGTGCAGCCAGTGTAAGACTTTTATACCTCCCTACTTGAGCATTTCTGGTGGAATATCATCTACTCCAGCTGCCTTTCCAAATTTCAGACTTTTGATGGCTTTTTATACTTCAAGCACAGATGTGTATTCCTGGTTTCATGCCTGTTGAATGTTTTTACCACTGTGCTGTCACTGATTATTTCGTTTAGCAATTTTTTGAAGTAATTACTCCATACATCAAGGATATCTTTTTCTCCTGTTTTCTTATCATCTTTATCATCTCTAATTCAGCAGTCTTTTACAGTACTCTTTCCTCCATTTCTGAGCTTTTTCAACAGCTTCCGGAATATCTTGCCACCTTCTTGATATTTATTTTCCATGTTCTTACCAAAAGCAGTGGTGTAGCTAAAGCTTTTGCCGCCCGGGGCAGTCCCTGAGTTTGCCGCCCCTCTCAATACACACCAAAAATACCATAAAAAGTCAAAACAACTATAATGAAATAAATTAAAACACTATGTTTATTTTTTAAATAAAACTTTAATTTCAATATTCTAAAATGTTATTTTTCTTACTTTTCTATAGCAAAATGGTCGATGATATTGGTAAAGTCTATTTCATAATAATGTAGGTAATTCTTAATCTATTTCATTTATAAAAACTCCTCTCATAACTAGCAACACCTACAGCAATTGTGAGGAAAATTTGCAATAGTATTACAATATTTGGAAATGAGTTCTTGAGACTGTATTTAAAATTAACTGCAAAAGTTCAAAGTGCTGCCCGGGGTGCACTTTCACCCTCTGCCCCTCAATAGTATGCCTCTGTACCAAAGTCTTCCCATCACTTTTGTTTAGCTAATTTTACACAGTGTTTAGCTTTCTTACATTTGTCTCTGTATTCTCTAAGAGCACAAGCTGACTTATTTGCCAGGAACTTTTGATATGATTCTTCTTTTCTTTCACTGCTTCTTTAACTTCTTGTGTCCACCATGGAGTTCTGATTTTTCTATCCTTGCGGACAACCCACCACATGCTTCTTTGGCTGAATCAGTCAATGTTTTCTTCAAGATTTGCCACTGAATCTCTAAGGTTTGGTTCCTGTACTCAAACTCTTTCATTTTTCGTTGAATAATGTTTGTGTATTTTAGTCTATAGTTAAAATCTGAGAGCTGCTCAACTTTTATTTGCTTTAAAATTTCTTACATAGATAACATACTAAATGCTACCCATAAATCTCCTCCATCTACCACAGAAGAATACAACAAAACCATTACCATTCCATACATTAAAGGCACATCTGAAAAGATATCTCTAGTGCTTAACAAACACCAACTATGCACAGTATTTAAACCTTATATAAAATTAGCAACTCTCATCCGTTCACCTAAGGACAAATACACTCCTTTATCACATCCAGGTGTCTATGAAGTGCCCTGTTCTTGCCATCAAGCCTACTATGGACAGACAGGAAGAAATGTGGACATCCGCCTCAGTGAACACAAAAAATATATCCGACACTTTCGCTATGGTAAGTCGGGTCTGGCAGACCATGCTTTGGATACCCCTGCACACAGGATCAATTGGAAAGAAACAAAAGTAATGCACAGAAGCTTCTACAAGTCAGAGAGGTTATTCCTGGAATCAACAGAAGCCTTAAAACATAATCCAAACCTTAACAAGTATGGCTGTATAAATCTACCAAAGATTTCGGAGACAGTCATCCTAAGACCAAATTAATATTTATTACTTTTATTTTTTAATTTATACTTTTCAAACTTTTTAAGACTATCATTTGGACTACTATTTCAAAACTTTGATTTTTTTTTTTTTTTTTTTTAACCTAGATGGTGCCATATTAGGACTTTAGTCTTGTGTTGCACGCCGTAATCACTTTTACTAGCCCCACTGTTACACCGGATTGTGGTTGTCTTGCCTTTGTAACAAACTTTGTGTTGTGTGCTCTGAAGATGCTGGATATAATACCAGCGAAATATTAGCTTTTAAGTTAATAAATAGTTATTTTCTTAACCATCTGTGTTCTTATTATACCGTGAAACCTATTACAACATTTATGTTGGAGCATTATGTTAGTAATAACCAGTATATGTCCTGAACACATTGCAAAAGTTTTAAAAACCACTAAATATTTCTGTTGCCTTTTGCCCCATCAGAAATATCTCCACCTTTCTCGCTTCTCCTAAGGACAAACTTCCACCTCTCAATTATCCAGCCATCTACCAGATTCCTTGCTCTTGTAGGTTATCTTATTTTGGACAAGATAACCTAGAAAAACATAAGTCTTATATTAAATACCATGAGCCTGTAGAGTCTAGACTTATGGAACATGCTATCGACGCTAAAAACAGAGTTAACTGGAACAAGAAATGAGTTCTTTGTAAAAATTGTTACATTAACAGAACAGCTTTATAAAGAAATGTGGAGAACTTTACTTCACTGTCCTAACTTAAACAGATCTAATAGTTTACATGGATCCCCTTTGTGGGAGATTGTACTTTTTAAATCAGCTATTATAAAAAATTATATAAATATATATAATTAAAAAATAATAATAATAAGTTAGGAAATTATTGACCTTTTATAGTTATCTTACATTAGCTACTTCTTTTTAGAATTGTCTGTTAATATCTAATTGCAATTCTGTGATCTTGTACTGTCTATGCCTATGATACCTAAGCAAAATTTCTATGCTAATAGAGTTTTTTACGTGACTCCTGTTTTATAATTCTTTTCGATATGCCAACTCACAGTATACATTACTGAAACAAACAGGAAGGTATTTACATAAACAATCACACCCATCCTTCCTAACAGCAAAGTATTCTCAAAAGATTTACTCACTGATTTCAAGGACCTTTGCAACACCTTTTTAGCAAATTTTGCTACAGACCATTTAAAACTGATAAAATAATGCTTGCACCCTGCATTCCCCTACACCAAACACACAGGATCACGGTTAAACTATCCCATATGTTAAAAGTGTGTTTATAAAAATAGCCAAAGTTCTCTGCAAATATGATCTCCATACCACTTTCGAATCTTTCATTCAGCTAGCTACCTTCCTCCATTTTCCTCAAGATCAACTGCATTCTTTTGAACATTCTGGAGTGTAAACTTTCTTGTGCCTGATGTTTAGCATACTTTGGACAGACCAGGAGATCAGTTAATATCTGCCTTGAAGAACACAAAAATTACATCCTCAATCATTTATATGGCAAGTTGGGATTGGCAGATCATGCTCTGAATATTCCTTCATATAGGATTAGATAGAAGAAAACATCTATATTACATAGAAGTCGTTATAGGTCTAAGAGACTATTTTTAGAATCAGCATCCACTATGAGGCACAATCCCAACCTAAGTAAGTATGGTTGCATTAATTTACCAAAGATCTGGGAGACTATCAGTTTGAGACCTGACTTCTCGAAATTAATTTTATGTTTATCAAGCCCATATATGGGGCCATCTAAGGACATTAGTTCTATTTTCAGTTACAATTTGAATTGTTTTCCATAATTATTTAGTTCAGTGCTGTATGCCTGTCACAGTTATAACTGTACTCCAGCAAAATATTAGGAAGTTTAATAAATTCATTTTTTCCCCTTTCGGTGTTGTTTATAGCATTACACATTATTATGAGGGATGCACATTACCTCCATGCTTATTCATCATCTATATGGAATGTATTATGGAAGAATAAATTAAAGATGCCAAGAAATTATATTCTTGGTTTAATCCTTTATCCAAGTGTAAGCAAACAAAGTTGCACCTGAAGTGATGTGAAGTTATTAGCTTCTATATACGAGTTGCCCAGTCCTAAAATTACTTCAGACACAAACTTTGTTTGCTTATACTTGGATAAAGGATTAAACCAAGAATATAATTTCTTGGCATCTTTAATTTATAGTATTACCAAGTGGAGAATCTTCCAACATCTATCTCTAATCCAGAGTATTTTAATAATAAGGTGTGACACCTTTTGGCTACTCGTATATGGAAATATGACTTCTGCATTACTTCAACCTTGATATCACTTCTGGGTCTGGCTCCCACTGATGTGCCGTTGTGTAGAAGGGGCTCCTTTCCCTACGATATGAGTGGCTCTACTTGGGGACAGGTTTTTGCCTGTCTGAGTAGGACCACTGTGAGATTATGGATTTGCTTGGTGGTGGAGGTGAACCTGTCATTGGGCAGAGCCTCTACTAAGGGTTCCTCTCTGTGGCAGGGTAGGCCTGTCACTGCATGGAACTAATGCTGAGTAAAATTATCCTCTTGGTCGCTCGCACCTGCTGAGCATAGAGTGATCTGGAGAATTGCCTGAGTTCTCGGAGACTTTAGTTCAATTATATAGTGAAACCAGTCTGGGTAGTGACCCATCCCATAATGAATATCATTAAACTTGTCTGTAAAGATATGTGCTTTGCATTATGGGATACTAAGGCAAGTGATGTGAAGTCATTAGCTTCTGTATATGAGTTGCCCAGTCCTGAAATTACTTCAAGCACAAACTTTGATTGCTTACACTTGGATAAAGGATTAAACCTAGAATATAATTTCTTGGCATCTTTACTTTATAGTATAACCAATTGGAGAAACTTCCAACATTATGAAAGAAAGTATCATTAAACCTAATATTAGAATAAAAGATGTCATACTGAGCTTTATGCAGATGATATTTTATTCTTAAACATATTCAATGCAAGTCTCCAGGATTCTCTAAGTAAACTGAATTAAAGCTGTAACAAATTTGAAAATAGGCAGAAACATAGAAAACTTCAGGTGCGTTCTCAATGGACAACCTATAAAGCAAATTAAATACTTCAGCTATTTCACCACAGTTTTAGTGATGATGGCAAATTAAGTTTGGAAAGAGATAACAGAATAAGAAAAACTGATATGGTAAGGAACCAGTTGAATAAATTTATGTGGCATAAGAGAGAAATTGACCAAAAACACTAAATGAAAAGGATATAAGATAGCATTTAAAACAGTTTTATGTTATGGATATGAGAGCTGGTTAAAAATAAAACACTTGATCAAAGATTAGAGATCACAGATATGAGAGTTCTGAGAAAATTGAGTGGCCAGAATAGATGACGTCAATGCCAGAATCATTAAAAATGACAACATTAGGAAGAAACATTTGCATTCAAGAATGTGCGAGCAGAGTTAATCTAAGGTAATATGGTCACTTAAACAGAATGAGAGAAGAAAGGTTAGCAAAATAGGTGTTTGATGGCAAGAAAAATACTAGGAGAAAGATAAAGATCTAGGTGGGTGATTTAGACAGAAGTGCCTAAGAAGAATAAAATGTTAGATTTGACAGCACTGGAGGACAAAGTAACAGACCAATTTGGAGGAAAATTGTTGATATAAGATTAATAATAATGTAAACTTAATCATATATAGCACTGTCATAGAAGCTTGAGCCTCTGTGGCTCATTCAGCATAGATGAAGCCCTTTGGTCAAAACGACCTGGGATCAATTCCCGTCTATGACGTGAGGAACCTTTATCTGATCTCTTTCAACTAAAGGTGAGTTAGCAAGTCTCGTAATCCAGAGGAGCGAAAAAAATTTTGCTCCTCTGGATTAAATTCTCAAAGATAGATAGCCTATAACCAAAACATCAATTATTTCAGTGGGCTAGAAATATATTTACAAAAATATACATTGTTGCAATCTAGAATAATTGTCTGAGGATCAAAAAGGATTTGTTCTACATATATTTATTTCAACCTCTGGAATAAACTAAAAAATTAGAGAACAAGTAATAACAGTTTACTCTAGTGAAAATACAAGGTGATTAAAATTCAAGTATCCCTATTTAATGCCTTGTGGAACATCATCCAGTGATCCAAATGCTGTGAAACTTCGCAGGAATACATTGTACGTCATGCAGAAGCGATAACTAAACACACCGAGAAAAATAAAAGTTGTTCAAAAAAATGCGTATAATTTGCATATCATGCAACTCTGTAGGTGCCTGGAGGGTTTAAAAAGATGGACATGGGATTTTCCCCTTCATTCTAGTTGTTAATACCGCCCACAGTCATGGTACTAACCTTGCCCCAACATGTTTGCTTGTGAAGCTGTACTACCTACACAATTGTGATGCTGTTACTGCACTAAGCAAATTTCATCACCTGAACAAATGTCAACGAGGTCCACTATTTCCACGTACTATACAGTGAATGATTAGTTATTTTGAAGAAACGTAATTGTTGGGAGTTACACCTGACAGAGGTCGCAAACCAATCAAATCACAACCCATGTATGAAGTTGCTACTGCCGTTATGGAGCAGGTCATGAATAACAGCATTGGTTTCTGCAGTACACATGCTGTATCAAGACACACGGATGTGGCTTACACAAGTGTCTGGAAAATTCTGCATTTCTATCCACTCAAGATAACCCTCACACAGGAGTTGTGCCTGCAGGACTTTGAAAGTCAACTGACATTTCTTGCTCGAGTGGAGTTGGATGCTAGATGGTAGTGGGTGATTTTGTGAAGAAATGAGGCAATCCAACAAATTCCTTTGCATTCGCCCAAAGTTACTGTCTGGTGTGGGTTTACAACTTCATCACTGGACCATTCTTCTTTGAGGATATTCACCAGTCAGGTTCTGTGACCTGCTCAGTTATTGCTGAGAGATATTGTGATATGATAAACAATTTTGTTGTGCCACAGCTACAGCAGAGCCTGTGAATGGATTCAGTCATTTTCATGCAGGATGGGGGCCCCCCCTCCATACATCAGTTGATCCATATAGGAGAATCTTCAAGAACATTTCATGGAAGGCAGAATGATCAGCCATGCGTTTTGAAACTGAATGGCCACTTCGTTCACCTGATCTGACCCCCTGTGACTTCTGGTTCTGAAGATTTCTCAAAGACAGGGTTTATTGAGATCATCCTGATAACTTGCTACCCCTGAAAGACAATAATGCAGAATGTGTGCAACATCGGTCCTGACCAGCTGTGTTCTGCTGTCGAACACATTGTGCAGAGGATACAGTTTGTGGCAAAGGGAAGAGCAGCACATTGAACAGTACACCCCATGAACACATAATGGAAGTGAATAAAAATGTTATTTATGCTTATTGCTTTTCTCCTTATACACAGAAAAATTACATCACATTTGGTGCATCATACAATGCCCACAGAACTACTTTTTTTTGCTTCTCAGATATCACTTCCACTTGATGCACAATGTATTTCTGCAAAGTTACACAGCATTTGGATCATTGGGGTGATGCTCCACAAGGCCTTAAACAGGAATACTTTAATTTTGATCACCCTGTATTTGAACATGATTAAACAATAGAAAGTGTGCATGCACTATCAAGCTGTTTCATGGATTTCTGTATACTACTGGTAGATATGAGAGTGTAGTGATGAATTGATAAAGACCAAATTTGATGTAAAATCATTCCTTGTTTTTTATTGCATTATAGATGATGCATTTCAGCTGATTCTTTCAACATTCCTGAGAAAAAACATGGAGCACTTTTATTTGTTCCCATTGTTGGATCATACTTCCTTGTTTTTGATCCGCCAACTTGTTTTAACTCTGTTCTTAAACAAGTAATAAGTAGCTGGTTGATTACTAATTTAAATACAGAGAAATTTATATTTTTAGACTGCACCACTCTATATCTAGATTAGTCTAATGAAATGTAGTGACACCAACCATCAACTAATTTTATATCAATATTATTCTAAACTTCTAAAGCACTAAAATTCTTAAGTAGACCAAGTTTATCTCTTATGTTTGAAGCTCCCGCTAGGTCCGATAATTTCATGGACAGTGCAGTAAAAGAGATTCAGGCAAACACAATTTTAAAATCATCAAAACAAAACATTTAATTCTGGGTTATATACTATACATATAAACTCAATTCTGAGAACAAGATAATATAAATGTCTTATCTTAACTGGTCACAACATTTTATAGATTCAGTCTATGGGCATTCTGCTATCAGACTTATAGCTTTCACAATATTAAAACAACTTTTAATAGAGTTCAATATCACAAAATCTCTTAGTAACAAATTTTACTATTATCACACTGTCAGTAAAGTCTCAATACATTAATGGTGGCAACAACTGCTTCATGAGTATACATTTTCATACTTCATACTCCGGCTGATTTCAGCAAAAAACATTATGGTTAATGTGGGGAATAACAGGAGGAATTACACATATATCTCTGCATTGAAGTAACATAAAATTGGACAGTTCTTACCGGATAAATCCTTTGCTCATCAATTTCATTATGGGCACACTTTATAACTATATTTACTTAGCACACTATGGCAACACTATTTAGAATAAATCTTCTCAATGATAACTGAACTATTAATGGTCGCACTTCATGTGTATAGACGTACTTGGATAAAGGAAAATGCTCATTCCTTCTTTAACACTATTCGACCAATTCAGCTGTCTGTTAAAGTTCCATATAACCAATAGAACACGTAGTAATTCTTTAACTTCTAGGATTATTCTCAGTTGCCTATTACTTTCCCGGTCCTTAAATAGTCCAATTACAGCGCTAAAATTCTAGACACAGCAATCCTTTGCATTCACTTTGCTGCCTCTCTGTGTTCTCCTCGTCTGTCTGTGCTATCCCCAATGCTCTCGTGTCCCAGAATAGTCGGTACTGAAAAGGAGAAGAGCCCCGGTTTTCTCTGCTCTCAGCTTATATACCTCCCTTCTTTTTCCCACCCAAAATTGTTTCTCACGCTCTCTTATCTCAATTCCTTCTCTGCAGTTGAATACCATATCTCGCGATCCATGTACGCGCTAGCTATTTCTAACCTGTCTCCATAGTAACAAACAAAATAAAATAAAAACAGAAATATTGTATAACATTATACCTTTACATACTGGTAGTGATAAATAAAAAATCAAAATATTATAATTCACATAAGGCATGTTAAGCTTATATATACAATTCCTCATAATATTAAATTAGGAATAATCAAAATAAACAGAATAATATTTCAATACAAGGTCCTATCATTGCTAACACACATTTTAGATTAATTAATAAAATTTAATAAATAAACTCAAGGCAATTACATGAATAACAATTTACAATCATGGGATTAATATCAAATACTTTTTACAAGTATAGCCTTTGGTATGGTGGATTAAGTTGGATTCTGTAAGGAATATTAATAATTTAAATTTCTCCTTAATCAGAATCCAACACCATGCTACTTGATGCTTTATTCCTGTTGTACATACTTCCATTTGTACTAATTTGTGTCTTCTTTTGTTCTCAATGTCTTTGAAAGAGTATTCTCCTGATCTGCCTGTCTGTTCTATGTAGTGTAAACTACAACTGACATTGCAGATCCTGAAAACATGATGAAACATCCTCTACAGTGCAATAAAAAACAAGGTATAATTTTACATCAAGTTTAGTCTTCATTAATTCACGACACACTCATATCTACCAGTAGTATACAGCAACCCATGAACCAGTCGGCATAATAGCGAATGAGTGCTTTCCACTGTCTAATCATGCACAAATATTTTCACTAGAGTTGTTAACTGTTATTATTTCTTTTCTGTTTTTTTTTTTGTTTTTTTTTAGTTTATTCATGTAATTGTTCTGACGAAGTGAAACAAAAGAATTTCATGAAACTAGTTGAGAAAATAAAAAAAAAATAGTTCTTATTCTAAGTGATTTTTTTTAATGGAAAAATACTGGATAACATATTCCTAGCATGTCCTATCTGCATTCTCTTTAAAGCCAGCCACAAATTATACCGTTTGTAATTTTTCTCTATATTTTAGCTCAAGAACACCATAGTTTCAGCTTGACACTGATACTGTAATTTCCAAAATGAAAGGGGTGCACCACCAAATTGCACATGGAATTGCTAATTTCTGTTAGCTATAAAATACCAAAATGCTGTCCAAATTTCCATCTATGCTGAATGTTTTGATCGTTTCTGTTCTTAAAAAAAATTAAAGAAACTTAATCTTATTATCACTTATAAATATATTCCTTACATTGCTATATCAAAACTAATTTTTTAAGCTACAACTTACACCCTGTCGAGCTGTTTATTCACCTCTTCATCATTTTCATAATCCTTCAAAATCTGAGATACCAGTGCACCGTATGTTAGCATAAAAAGTTCTGAACTCTTAATTAGAGGAAAGAAAAATACAATAAAATAAATTAGATACCATGAACATTAAAACACTTAAAATACTGCATGTTTAATCATATTCACTGACTAGTTTATTATGTACACCTATTAGTTTATTATGTACACCTATCCAATGCTATAACACCCATTTCAATCAATAGATGATCAAATATATCACAATCTGAGATTAAGTATATAATAAGTGAATATATAAATGGAGTAAACACGTATTTGAGCCATTTTCAAACAATCTATACTGCTACTACTACTACCAGAACTATTAATGAATGGATAAACTGGATACAAAAGGATGTCCCTGGTCAGCAACCATGTTTAAGCAGATTGCGACACTCAGATATTGCTCTGGTAGTATCAGAGAAAATAACAAGTGCAAAGAACCTCCCACTCCTGCCACCACAACTAACACAATAGATCTGTTAAATCATGCGGATGTCACTACCATAGCCTTTCCGACATCGAGGCAAGTAGAGCAAAAATTGGTTCAGACTAACCAGATAACGTTTTGCAATTCCTTAAGTGTTAAGTTTATAATAAATTTAGTTTAATCCTTTATCCAAGTGTGAGCAAACAAAGTTTGTGCCTGAAAGTATCTTCAGGACTGGGGTAAGGTGGTACAACACCGGGAAACTCGTTGCAAAGGTGGAGCAAGCTAACATCACTCCTATCTCAGTATCTACCACCTTACCATAATGCAAAACACAACACATGTGTTTTGCATTATGGGAGATACTGAAATAGGAGTGATGTTATCTTGCTCCACCTTTGCAACGAGTTGCCCGGTGTTGTACCACCTTACTCCAGTCCTGAAGATACTTTCAGGTGCAAACTTTGTTTGCGCACACTTGGATAAAGGATTAAACTAAATTTATTATAGTCTAGCCAAGTGAAAAATAAACTTTCAATGTCATTAAGTGTCAAGTGTTGGTATTCCTGTGCCAACTGATTCTAGATGCTTGCTTTTATTATCATCATCAACAGACCCACATGGAGTCAAGAGACTCATCGTTGGAGGTCCCACTCTAACATGCACAGCTCATCATACCTCGACCTAAATTCATTCATTATGCACCTTGCTCACGCCCACCTTATACAGCTTCCAGAGATGGCCTCTCATTCTGCCCCCCCATCTCCAGATATTCTATAAAAAATCTCATCCATGCTAATCGGTAATTATCCCTCACCAACTTATACGTCATGATCATGTCTCCCCTCTTCCTTCTATCCACTAGGCTCTGGAATTTACATTCTCTCAATCTGTCCTCAAATTCCACACTCCAGAGACCAACTTAGTCAATCACCTCTGAAACCTCTCCAACATCTCATCATTCTTTTGAAAACCTGGTGACCAAATCTGTGCACAGTAATCCATATGCGGCCTGATCAAAGTTTGTACAATGGAATTAAAGCATCCTTACTTCTACATGTCAATGTTCTCCACATCATTCCCATAATTGGCTGTATCATCCTCACAAGTTTAGCAAAATGCCCACAAAATTTCAAGTCTCTATCCACCACAACCCACAAATCCTTCATCTCCAAAATATTCCCACCAATCCTATACTCTGCATCTCATTCTTTGCTTCCCAAATTTCAAAACCTTACACTTTGTATAAAATAAACTGATATCCCACACACTTGCCCATTCAGACAGTCTATTTATGTCCTCTTGCAAAACTACTACAACAACTGCTCTACTTCTCATAACTCGCACCAACTTTGCATCATTTGCAAGCAACTGTATATCACCATTTAAGCCTTTCCCAATGTCATTCACATGCAAATTAAACAACAACAAGAGCCCTGGGACATGCCACTAGTGACTTTCCTCTTCTGGAATATCACTCCCCTATACACAACCTGTTGATACCTATCAGGCAGCCAATCCAATGCACTAATCTACTATCCACCCCATCTGTTCCAATTTAACTACTAGTTTGTCATGTGGTAATCTATCGAAAGCCTTTGCAAAATCTAAATATACTACTGTATATGCATTCCCTTGTCCAATGTATTCATAGTAAGTAAGCAGATTGCTAAAACACAATCTTCTTTTAGCAAATCCATGCTATCCATTAAAGAGAATTCTACTGCTGTCCACTCAGTTCTGAATCCTTGTCCTCACTAGCTTCTCCAACACCTTGACCGCAACTCTAAACAATTAGATTAGCCTATAATTTGAAGCCTTAGTCTTATCACTTCCTTTATGAAGTGGAACAATTTTGCCATCTTTCCATTCCTTTGGGACCTGGACTAATATAAGACTCATGTTAAAAATGTATGTTACAGGCACGTCCACACAATTCATTGTGGGGAAAATTAATCGTGAGAAAATTTGAAATCCCATGGTCATGTCATTTCCATATATGAAAAAATAAATAAATAAATAAATATTTTATGTATTATTATTTTGATTATATTTAGCATTCTGAAATTTTTTATTCCATACAAAGTTATTAATATTCTTTCTTACTTAGATACTACAGGCTCTGTAGATGGAATATTAATTTTTACAAAACTGGAATAGGATGGTTAGGAAGAAAGGGCACCATATTTAAGGATAATAGTTATTTCCGGCTAATATTTATAGTTCACTATTTACATATTCCTATTAATTATGCTAACTATTAATAGTTAGAATAGTTATTAGGGAAAATAAAATATTTAAGAACAATTAGGGAGAAAGGACACAATATTTAAGAATATTTATTCTTCTAACCGTTCACTATTTTTCTTATGCACATTTAGACATCCATCCAGGTGTGATATATTTTTTTATCTCAACTAATTCAGAAGGTGATGTGTTTCAGTTATTGAATACACATGTATTTTGAAAATCACTGCACTTTTCCTGCATACAAAGACATCATATATGCTGCTATCATTTGCAGAGCTACTTTAAGATCATAGGTGCACTTTGGAGTAATTATATTAAAGAAAACAATAATAAAATTATGTAAACTATCATCATTATGTAAAAAGGCATAAGCTATATTGCCATCTGCAGTTTCAATACTAGTCTTTACTTTTTCCTCCAATACAGTAAACTCTTGATTTAACAGACCCCGATTCAACAGACTTCGGATTTAATGGACATAATTTGAGAAATAAATACAGATAATGAAATAATTAATAAAAAAAAATAATAATACGATGGTTAATCGGCAGTGTTTATAAATTGTGTCTTTGGATACATTCGCATATATTTCGTGATATTTTGTGCGTACTCATAATAGTTCGCACGCGTGACCCCAAAGAAGATACAAGAGGAGCCAGGACACTTCAAAATTTTGCTGCCGCTTGGAAGGAGATAAAGACTACAATATTGGCTAATGGCTGGACCAAGTTACTGAATAAGAGTGAACCAGAATATGATTTCAGAGGTTTTGAAACCTCTGATTTCGGTGAAACCTTACTGCAAGCTGGTGATAATGTCAATGAGAAGACATTGAACAATGGCTAAACATCGACGAGGACAACACAGGCTACCAAATTCTCAGCCAGGAAAAGATTGCTGAAGATGTTCTACAGGAGAATCAGGAGATTGACAATGAGGAAGAAGAAGCAGTTCCAGCTGGTCCAAAACTATTGGTGGTAGAGAACACATGGACGGCATCATCTCGTTCATAGGCGCATCTTCAGATCCAGAGGGATTGCTTATTATGAACATTTTCGGCAATTTCAATCGTTAATTATTAAGAAACAGTATAAAAGTGGAAAGCAACTGAAACTTTGTTACTTTTTTCAAGCCCAATCCTCAGTAAAATGGTATTTACATAAAAATGTTCTCATTAAAATATATTAATACTGTACCACTGAAAGTGCTTTATTTTCAATACTATTCCTAAGATTCGCGATTTAACAGACTTTTGATTTTACAGACAACCCTTAGCCCCTAATAGTCCGTTAAATCGAGAGTTTACTGTACTACTATTTTATGACATTGAAAAATTTTAAATTTTATATTTAGTCTTCTTTACTGAAAAAAAATACATAGATTCATGCCCCCAAAGTGAAATACGTAATTAATTACTTCTCTTGTGAACTGTTCAAAAATAAACTGTAATCAGAAATACACCATTAACAACCAATTAGATAGATACTTTCTCCCACCAATGAGCTGTGGATTCACTGCTCACAATGGGTATAGCTGTTTGCAATTGTTTTTTTAGGTGAGAGATGAATTTTGTCATCTGAAAATACTAGCATTAGAGGAGAAGGTAAAGTATTGCAGCTGCAGATGGCAATTTAGCTTATGCTGATTTACATCATTATGATAGCATTTATGTAATTTTATTATAATTTTCTTTAATATAATTACTCAAAAGTGCACCTATGATCTCTGTAAACGATAACAGCATACAACATATCAATCCTATGCAGGAAAAGTGGAGTCATTTCACAACACACGTGCATTCAATAACTGAAACACCTCATCTTCTGAATTAGTTCAGATAAAATGTGTGTATATACAGTATAAATATATATATATATATATATATATATCAGATCTGGATGGGTGTCTAGGTGCGCAGAAAAATAACGAACGGTTTGCAGAATAAATATTCTTAAATATAGTTCCCTTTCTCCCTAAACCACACTATTCCAGTTTTGTAAATATTAATATTCCATCAACAGAATCTGCAGTATCAAAGTAAGAAAGAATATTTATAACTTCTTAAGACGACACAAAAATTGGGAAACACACCAGTCAATAAAATATTGCTTTCACTGTATAAGAATAAAAATATTATGAAAATCTAATTAAAATCTATATAAATAATACATAAAAAAACTATATTTTGTGAAATTTATCTTGCACTGCATTTACTTTTCATATATCAGTATAAAGCAATATCATTTCAATTTTCTAGCGAATAACATTTTCAGCAAATTTTTTTCACGAAGAATTTTCCTTGTGATGAACTGTCTGTGAACCCTCAAGACACATGATATATACCATCAAATCCCATAGCCTTGTTGACATTAAGTTTACTCAATTCCTCATATACCTCCTGCTCACTCTCCATTAGTGGTTCCTCCCCCATTCCCACAGTTCTTAAGTTCTGCATTATGTTACAATCACAAGGATAGAGTACTTTAATGAACTGCTCATTTAACACCTCTACTATTATCCTCCTCAGTGTTTATCATTCTCCCAATATCAGTGACCAACATCATTCTCCCGTAATCAATCTCCTTCTACTGGCCATAAACTCCCTAGGATTTCTTTTAGCATCATTTGCTAACTGCTGCTCATATTGCACTTCTGCTACCTAAGCGAACCACCTTCCTTGCTTGCTCTTTGTACTCCTCATGTGACTGATTATAGCTGGTCGAGTGGTTAGCATATTCGCTCTCCAGCCAAAAGGCTGCAGGTTTGAATCCCACTGTGGACATAGATGTTTGTAATTGTCTGTGAAAATACTAGTGGTGGAGGTGGGCAGTAGATGAAGTTGGTTTAGATGATGCGGTTTGCTGTAGTTGGTGGATTGAGTGGTGGAGATGGAAAGTTGTAGAGAGTGCCCTCGCTCAATGAGTCTTTTGACTCTTTGGCGGCGTCACGTAATAATAATAATAATTATTATCTCCACTAATCTTGTGATGCCTTGTTCTTCAAGATTGCACTCTTCAGTCATCCATTTTATATCTACATTATTTAATCATCTGACCTTTGGAATATGCTCAGTCATTGCCTTTGCCAGATAATTCCCGAGCAGAGAACAAGCTGCAATGATTTCCTTCTAATGTAATTCCTCATTCCATGATATCACTGCTAACTGCCTCCTGAGTTTGCCATAATCACCTGCCTTATAGTTCCACATTTAACTCTTTCTCACAAAAGTCCTGATGTGTTGGCCACCACCCAAATGATCACTTCATGGTCACTTTAACCAACTGGAGGATGATGTGATACTTCATTTACAACAATATCTTCTGATGAAATAATCAAATCCACAACCCTCGAACCACATGTGGCCTCTGTTACATACTGTTTAAGGTAGTTATACATTAAAAAACTGAAAAAAATCATCATTTTGTTCCTGATGCAATCTCTTCATTCCAGTCTATAGTACCATAATTGAAATCGCCCATAATGATCACCCTTTATTTATTAGCCAGACCAGTTTGTCTCAACATTTTCTTCTCACTGCCTTCTATATTACCAGGTCTATAGCAACATCCTACTAAACATTTCTAAACTAAACCTATCCACTTCACACCATACTGCTTCAAAATCACTGTCAGTATTTGCTCCTTGTATCTCAACCCTAGATCAGCACAACTCTCTGTCATCATCAGTAACACTTCTCCCTTTTCACTTTGTCTTCGTGAAAGACTAGATATCCCTTCATCTCTATTCCTGTTCAACCATGTCTCACTTATACCAAGAATTTTGGGACAAATGAACTCTATCAATGCTACAATTTCATTCACCTTGTTTCAAATACTTCTAACATTTGTAAACATACACATTAGCTCATTTCTGTTTCTATAACAAGTCCCACTAACCCCACTTCTCAGACATGACTCCTCTACACTCTTCCTTATCCATTCCTGTCTATCATCACTGATATTATATCCCTTCCCAAACCTAAATATCACCCCACATCCTTGACTGTCTTAATCCCTTCTTGCATACTCACAGATCTACTCCTGAAACCATCATCTACACTTTTCACACAGTGACCCCTGTCCATGCTGACCTCTCCCATTTCCATGTCAATTATGTTCCTTCCTTCTTATTCTCTCCACTCGTGCCACTCACCTCTCCATTCACAAACTTGCGGAACTTACTCTCCTGCTCTTCCACAACACTTCTTGCTTCCTCAAGTCTTACATTCACTTCAGTCATTCTCTCTCTCTTGCAGCAATAATTTCTCCAACTGACTCACACCAAATCCATTCAAATGTAGCCCATCTCTTTCATATAGATCTATCCATTCCTCAAACTAATCCCACACATTCACAAAATGAACTCCTTCCTCTTCACTAAATATCACCCCACATCCTTGACTGTCTTAATCCCTTCTTGCATACTCACAGATCTACTCCTGAAACCATCATCTACACTTTTCACACAGTGACCCCTGTCCATGCTGACCTCTCCCATTTCCATGTCAATTATGTTCCTTCCTTCTTATTCTCTCCACTCGTGCCACTCACCTCTCCATTCACAAACTTGCGGAACTTACTCTCCTGCTCTTCCACAACACTTCTTGCTTCCTCAAGTCTTACATTCACTTCAGTCATTCTCTCTCTCTTGCAGCAATAATTTCTCCAACTGACTCACACCAAATCCATTCAAATGTAGCCCATCTCTTTCATATAGATCTATCCATTCCTCAAACTAATCCCACACATTCACAAAATGAACTCCTTCCTCTTCACACAACTCTGCTAGCAGTTCAAAATCTTTGCTTGCCTTCTCAACTCATGATCATATCTGGGTAACATGCTGACTACCTTACCTACCACACAGTTATCTTTCACTCCTTAACAGCCTCATGGCATCCCTCCTTATATTCTTCTTGTTACCAGTCAGATCATTCATGCCAACTACCACTATCAATTCTTTTGCTTACGTACTCCTCTTATTCAATGCTTCAACCACCCTGCTCATTCTACCTCCCAGATAATAGACCTTGTGCATCTTTTCATTCACCACATCTCTTATCATCGAATACACTCCATACGCTGCCACTCTCAAATCATTTGATATTTCTTTCAAATCTTTTGTCCCATTGTTCCTCACATTTATATGCAAATCCATAATTCTCCTCAGTTCATTCCTCAAACATTTAATCTCTTGCCTCATCTTTGCCAACCCTGCTTTCATATCTTGAATTAGTTTTTCAGTGCCATTTACACAAATCGTATTTTTATTACATTGCCCATTCACTGTCTTACAACTCACCACTGCTAACTTGCCATCAGCTCTCATACTGCTTACTGCCACTAACTCACCATCATCTACATGTGCAGTCTTACCAATCAACATCACTAACTCATCACCACTTTCACTCGCTGCTGTACTGTTACTGCTCAAGCACTCAGCGATACCATCAACTCAGCCTACTCCTGTAGCTGAATCCACGATCTTTTGCTTGCCACCACTTACATTCAATGATATCTCATAATCCATAAGTATGCTGCACTCCTTACAAACCCAAATTCTCTCATTTTTCCCAAACTCTCTTTTAGCCCACAGAAATTAGAACTCACTGCATTACTGACTCTATAGTCAGCAATGCATCATGCATTCCAATATGCTCATTTCAGATAGGCATCTCATTCCATTACATTTGTCTAACTGATCCATAGGCCTCTCACATCACAAAATGTCTTCAGTTCAGGAGTACCACTTAGATATTTACTGATTGTTGTACCTCCAGCAGCACTTCAGATAATGTTGTATGTGCATGAGTAAATACCCTAGCTGAGTATTCATTGATTCATTCTCTCTCTCTCTCTCTCACATACAAACACACACACACATCTGTACTGGCAGGTCTACCAACAGTCTCAATGGGAACAAAAATCACTTAGGCCATTATGTTCTCCCATATCATAATGGATTGTATGAATCAAAGGTTGGTCAATTGGTAGAGCCTCTGCTACTAATAGCTTAAGCAAGTTTTAGAGTGGTTAGTAGTTGGATGGAGATCAATCGTTCTATGCTGTTGTCACACTCTCCCTCGATGAGTCTTAGGACTCCCTGGAGGTATCACATAATAATAATATTAATAATAATACATCATCCCTCAGTATCTGCTATCTACCTTCATATGGTCTACAAAAAATATATGAAACTGTTAAAAAGTTTTTTGTTTTTTCCATATATGTATTCTTTTACTATTTTTCATACAACTGCTATATTCACTTCTTTTTTTTTTTTTTTAATTCAAAATCTGAAGTTTTGTGGACTCTTCAAAATTAAATAAAAAGGTTTCTACAATGCTCAAAAGATAAATTCTATTACAAAGAGATTAAATATCAAATGTACTATATTGTTTATCTGGTGATTATATTGCTTCTGCCAAAGTAGAAACCATTGACACATAACTGAGTATTAAAACCTTGGTTTTTAATGCACAGTGCAAGTGAGTGAATTATTTCAAATGTTTTGAACTTTCCTGATGTAACTGTTATATGATATGTAAGGCATCTCAGTTCACTGCCATAAAACATTATGTTTATTACTAGAAAACCTGATTTATGCACTCTCTTTTTATGTACATCTTTAAATATTTCACCCATGTGAATTAACATAAGCGGATGTCTGGCCTACAGAAAAATTTCGTAGGAAAAATATAACTTGCATACCAGTGCTTCTTAAACATTTTCCCAGGAAACCTTAGGATTCCACAAAGACTTCTAAGAGTTCCCCAGTGCATACAATTTATAATTTGTATTAGATTCAGTTCTCATCCTTGAGGAAGAGAAGGAATTGGTATTTTGATTCATAAAACTGTCAAAAGATATGTGATGGATTTTAAACCTATAAATAACAGAAATGCTCTTGGCAAACTGAAAGGAAAACCAATAAATGTATCAATAATACAGGTCTCTGCACCTACATCATTATATCATGAAGAGTATATTAATGACTTCTAGAGACAAATTAATTCTGTGATAAAACAAATTCCAAACGAAACTATACCGTGGTGTATTTGGTTTTGGTGGAACCAATGACAGAGATTACAAACTTACTGATTTTGCCATTCAAAATAATTTTAACTATTACTAATACTCTATATTATTATCATCCCAATGCCCCATGGAGCCACAAACTCATCTAAGGAGATCACCCCCTGTCATACACATAGCTCATCATAACCTCACCTTAAACACACTCAAATTCTCTGCAGACACCAACTCTCGGGCAATGCATTCCAATAATTCACAACTCCATGCAAAAAACTTGCTTCTCACTCCCCTGCACTCACACCCTCCTTATAAGGCTTCCAGGAATGACCTCTTATTTCCCCAAATCTGAAACCATTTTATGAACATGGTTTGAGATGGTAATTCTATAACAACTACTTATCAACTTGTACGTCCCTATCATACCACCCTCTTCCTCCTATCTTCTAGACTCTGCAAATTGCACTGTCTCAACCTTTCTTCATATTTAGCATTCCAGAGATCAGAAACTATTTTGGCTGATCGCCTCTGGACCATCTCCACCAACATCTTCATCCTTCTGAAAACCAGGTGACCAAATCTGTGCACTTAATCAATATGTGGCCTAATCAGAGCCTTATACAATGGAACCAGAATATCCTTACTTCTACAAATCAATGTCCTCTACATCATTGCAGAATTTGTGCTGTCTTCACAATTTTGGCAATGTGCCCTCTAAATTTTAGATCCTTATCCAGCATCACCTCAAGATGTCTTATTTCCACCATCTTCAACAATGTATCCCCACCAAGTGTAACCTCTACATCCCATGTTTCTTTTTCTAAATTTTAAAACCTAACATTTTGCAACATTGAACTGCCATCCTTATTCCCATGCGCATTCACTCAGTCTATTCAAGTACTCTTGTAAGGCCACAATATCAGCTCCACTCTGCATAGTTCTTCCCAACTTTGCATCACCTGCAAACAACTGAATATCTCCATTCAAATCTTCCCCAATATCATTAACATATAAGTTAAGTGGCAATGGCCCTAAAACAGATCCCTGAGGCACACCACTAGTGACTTTTCTCTTCTGGGATATTGCCCCCCCCCCCAATACAGAACTTGTTGATACCTATCAGATAGCCAATCCTCATACGCCAACAGGAAAGTGGACATAGACTTCACCTAATGGATCTGCGCACTATTTAATAGATTATATACTTGTTCGGACAACACATAAAACATCAGTTAAACCTTCCTAAGACTAGATCTTTTCCAAGAACCATCCCACAGAACAAGCAAACTGGCCCCATGAACACATGGATTGCAGTCATGAATACGTCTCAGCCTTATGCCGGTCCCGGATAAAATTGGGGAGTTGGGGGAATGCAATGGTGAACTACCCTGTAAAAATCTCACCAGGAATACCTTGTGGGCAATGCCTAAAAAGTCACTACAATCAGAAATAGAAGAAAATAGAAGTTGAATTGCAGGATAGAGAAAAGAGCACATTTGAGGCTATTTGGTGTGAGATTGAGGCTAACAGAACAAAATATACAATTGGGTGCTGCTATAGACCAGGTGATGGAATAGATGGTGGAGATAGTATGCATAAGCAAATAGAAGAAATGAGTGGAAGGAGGGTAATTATTATGGGAGATTTCAACTATGGTAACATTGATTGGAAAGAGAAGAGGACACATGGAAGGAAGGAATTGGATTTTATGCAGTTATTCTGCAACAGCATGTAATGGAAAATACTAGGGGTCAGAGAGTGCTTGACCTAGTAATTGCATCTGAGAATTTGGCTGTAACGAATATGACCACATTGCCACCAATTGGTGAGAGTGATCGTAGGGTCTTGACTTGGGGGGTGGCTAAAGGTGCGGAATTTACAATTAAGACAGGGTACATGTAGAATTATCGGGCTAGTAAGCATGACAAGCTTAGGAGTTTGATTGGTTCAGTGCCATGCCATGTAAAACTGCAAGGGCTGGATGTTGATAGTGCATGGGAGGCAGTTAAGAAGTGTTTGCAGAAGGCAATGGCTGACTGTATATCTAGAGTCTGAATAATAAATCAAGTACGGATTAAATGGATGAATAACACCATTAAGCTTGAGCTGCAAAAAAAGAAACAACTGTGGAGGGAATTTAAAGAGAAAGGTGACCTGTAGGCACATGAACGGCATAAATCCCAGACCAGAAGGGTAACAAGTGTGGTAAGAAAAGCAAAAGCAGATTGTGAAAGAAAATTAGCCATGCAGGCTAAAGAGAATCCCAAACAGTTTTTTTCGATATGTTGCAAGTAAAAGAATAAATGTATACAGCAGATTGATTTTAAAGAAAGCCAATGGTAGCGAGGTAACCAAATCAGTTGATATAGTAGAATTACTGAGTGAGCACTTTGCAAGAGTATATCATCCAGGTGGTGACATTGCAGAAATGGAAGAACCAACAGCTTATACAGGAATTGTGGTGAATGAAGTGGAGGTGAATAGTCTATTATAAAATCTCAATGTCAATTCATCTGCAGGATTGGATGATATACCAGCTCGTGTCGTACGTGAAGCGGCTAAAGAATTGTCAGTACCTTTGACCGTCTCGGGTCTGGGTTAGTCCCAAGGGGGTGGAAAGAGGGGAAAATAGCTCCATTGCATAAAGGAGGTTCCAAGACTGCTGTTAAAAATTACTGGCCGATCAGCATATCTGGAATTATTGTCAGGGTCTTGGAGAAAATAGTCAAGAGGAAAATACTAGATTGGTAGATGAAAATGGGATACTGTATGGAGGACAGCATGGTTTTGTGAAGGGTAGATCATGCCTCAGTAACTTGTTCACATTCCATAACACAGTGACGGCTGAACTGGATAAGGGTAACGGGTTTATAGTGATTCTACTGGACCTTGCTAAAGCCTTTGATAGGATACCACATGGAATTCTAATCAGTAAACTGCAGCATATGAGAATGGATATAGGGTTGGTGAGATGGATAGGAGGGTGGTTGATGAAGAGATATCAGAGAGTGGTTTGTTCAGGAGTAGAGTCCAAAAGACGGCCTGTGACTGGTGGTGTGCCACAGGGTTCTGTTCTTGGACCACTACTTTTTAATTTGTTCATTAACAATATAGGGAAGGATCTGAGAGGAACTGCGCATCTATTTACAGATAATGCAAAGTTGGGTAGAGCAATAGTGAATGCTCAGGATGTCAAAATTTTGCAGGATGATGTGGATAGTTTAGAGGACTGGACTAAGGAGAATGGATGTCAATTTAATGTGGAAAAATGTAAGGTTTTGCATTTTGGGGTGAAAAGATTAGCAGCAGTATATCACATTGGTGGAACTGTACTCCAGGAGATTGATGAGGCCAAGGATTTGGGAGTGTTGGTGGATAGGAAGTTGAAGTTTAGGGGACACATCGCAAAAGTGGCAAAATCAGCTCATCAAATCGCTTGGTTGCTGAAAAACACTTTAACGAGCAGAGACAAACAGGCTATTGTTCCTCTGTGTCGAGCCTTGATAAGACCCCCATTCAGATTACTGTGCCCAGATATGGGTGCCAGGGTTTCTTCTTGATGGGGAGGAGGTGGACAGGATCCAGAGATGAGTGACCAAGATAATAGCAGGACTATGGAATGAACCTTATGAGAACAGGTTGAAGATTTGTGGGCTGCAGAAATTGGTTGATAGGTGGTAAAAGGGTGATATGATTGAGACATTCAAATTACTCAAGGGTTTCTATAAGATTAATTCAGAAGATATTTTTAAGAATAGGACTGGTAGTGGGACTAGGGACCATCCATGGAAGCTTGGTAAGAGTGTGGTTAGCAAGGGTGTTAGAGCTAGGTTTTTTACTTGGAGAGAGAGTGGTAAATGAGTGGAATAAGCTGCCAGAGTCTGTTGTGGGTGCCATGACTGTAAATGAGTTCAAGGTGAAGTATGATAGATACTGTGTGAATGTTGAATAGTTGTTCTTGATGTGATGTTGGGCCTCCCTCGATGAATCTAACGACTCCTTGGAGCTGCCCATAATAATAATAATAATAGCAGCTAGAATAGAGAATGTTGGTGCTGGTAGAATAGCCTCAAACACAGAGGGATTGTTATGTTTATACACAAAACAAGAGAGCTGAATTTATTGCATTGATTGAGCCAGTAAGCCCAAAGATAATTGGAATAAGTGAAACTTGGTTTTCTGAGGAGGATGTGATGTCAAGAATAGAAAAAGAAGGATATATAATTTTCCAGAAGGATAGAAATGTGAAAAGAGGAGGGGGAGTGTTGTCAATGATTGCAGAGGAATTGTGCCTGCAAAGTGTGGAAGTTGATAGTGTGCACAGATTTTGAATCTGTGTGGTGTGAAGTTGAAATAAACAGGTTAGTATATCTGATAGGATGCTATTACAGGCCAGAGAACACAGAAAATACCAATTGTAAAATCTTTATGCAAATTAGCTGAGCATGTAAAAAGTAGGCAATCCTGATGGGAGACTTTAATTACAGGAATATAGAATGGAAGGAGGAGATAGTGTATGGGAACAAGGAAAGTGAATTGGTGTAATTTCTGAGAGATAAGTGTCTTAAGCAGCATGTGATTGAAGCAACCAGAGGATTTGGATTTGGTGATAACTTCATAAGATGTGGTTGCTTCAGGTGTTGAGACTGCTGCCAGTTGGTGAGCGTGATCATGAGAAACTTGTTTGGGAAGTGATGAAACAAGAAAAGGTTACTGCCAAAAATGGATACTTGTGAAAGTATAAAGGTGATTATAGGAAGCTCTGTTGTCTGTAGTCGGCTAACATCAGTACGTTGGACAGATGAACTGAGCGGAAAAGATGCTGACAATGCATTGAAACTCACAAGGCAGCATCTGACAAAAGCAATGTATAACTGCATACCAGAGATTAAGCAAGTAAACTGAGTAAGAGTGAAATCAAGCAAGCTGTGCTGGAAAAGAAAATGTTATGGAGGAGATACAAGACAGTTGGTGGTGATCAGATCCATGAAAAGTATAAAGTGCAGGCTAGAAAGGTGTGATGAGCATGGTAAAGAAAGAAAAGGCAGTATGAGAGGAGATTGACTGGTAGCCAAGGTTAACTCAAGGAAATTTTTCCACTATATGGCAAGCAAGAGAAAGAATGATTATGGCAGGTTAACACTGGTGGATAGCCATGGCAGCAGAATAACAGCTGCAAAGCACATTGTGGAATTATCGAATGAGCACTTAATTAGCATATATCATACTGGTGTAAATGATGCCATGCAATATATAGAACAGAGGAAAGTATTGGGAAAATTGGAAGTGAAAGAATCAGAGGTGTATCAGATAAGGCTGTGGGAATGAATGACATATCACCACATATTCTTAAAGAATGTGCACCACAGTTGGCTATGTCCTTGACCTGATTTTTAATGAAAGCCTTGCAGTGGGTAGGATTAATAAGGAGTGGACAGAATGCAAAATGGTACCATTCCACAAGCATGGTTCTAAGACAGAAGTCTCCAACTATAGGCCAGTCTACACCTGCAGTCATGGTCAAGGTGTTGGAGAGATTAGTACGGAATAGAATACAGAATTGGGTTGATGGACATGAACAGTCTTTATAATGGTCAGCATGGATTTGTAAAGGGTAAGTCCTGTTTCAGTAATTTACTTGCATTTTATGATAAGGTGACGAGTGTGTTAGATAAGGGAGAATCATGTACAGTGATATTCTTAGACTTTGCAAAAGCATTTGATAAATGACCACATGATAAGTTGTTGTACAAGCTGCAGGGGATGGAAATAGACAGCATAGGCTCTCTGAATGATACCAGCAGGTTGTGTATGATGGAGCAGTGTCTCAAATAACAAGGGTAACCAGTGGCATGCCCAGGGTTCTGTTCTTGGGCCCCTGCTGATTAACTTGTTTGAGTAGTCTGATGATGCAAAGTTGGGAAGAATTATAAGTAGCACTGCTGATGTTAATTCCCTTTAGGAAGGAAGATTTAAATAGACTTTTTACTTGAACAAAAGAGTGTGGTTATAGTTTTAATATCAATAAGTGCAAGGTGTTGCATTTTGGAGAGTGCAGAAATAAAGGCTGTGTACTATATCGATGGTGCCATACTGCAGGAAGTGGATGAGATTACAGATTTGGGAGTGATCGTAAACAGTACACTGAAGTTTAGAGGGTATATTGCTAGTGTTGCAAAGCCTGCACATCATAGTGCTGCTATGATAAGTACTCTAACATGTAGGGACAAGGAAGTGGTTGTGCCACTGTATAAAGCACTGGTCAGACCACACTTGGACTATTGTGCTCAAATCTAGTCACCTGGTTTTCAATGTGATGTGAAGACATTGGACAGGGTCCAGAGGTGAGTGACTAAGACAATGTCAGGACTTTGGAATGCTGGCTATGCAGAGAGGTTGAAGAGATCTGGATTACAGAGTTTGGTGGATAGGAGGAAAAGAGGTGATATGATAGAGACATTTAAGTTAGTGAGAGGATTTTATCAGATAAATCCAGGAAGAACTAGAGGTCATCCCTGGAAGTTATGTAAAGGTGTGGTGAAGAGGGGGTGTGAGGAGTAGATTTTTTAAATGGAGAATTGTCAGTGAATAGAACATGTTACCATAATGTGTTGTTAATGCAAGGAGTGTTAAAGATTCTATATGATAAATATGTCGTCTGTTGAATGAACCTTCCACGATAAGTCTGCCGACTCCATGGAGGGTAAAATGATAATAATAATAATAATTTTAGAAGCAGCTGATACCATAAAGGAAAATCTCGTGGGATAATCAATCCCTGGATTATAGAAGACATTTTACAACTATGTGATCAAAGGAGAACCTTGAAATCCACTATAAACAGAAATGATAGCAAGGAAAAATAGAACTAAATAAAATAATACAAAACAAAATTAAAACATCTAAAACTAATTTGATTCTGAATGAATGTTGAAAGATTGAAGAGGAACTGCAAAGAAGCAACCGTAGAAGTGCTTTCCAAATGATAAGAATATTAACAAAACCTTCACTAATACAAATTATTCAACTGAGGATGAAAATGGCCAGCTTTTGACAGGAAAGGAGGAAACATTGGCATGATTACTTGGCTAACCTTTTCTAAGATGGCCTTAATGATCAAAACCTTGAAGATACAATACAAATGACATTGGATGAGTCTTTATAAGACTTCCCTATAGTAAGAGAAATAGAAGCAGCAATTAAATTAAAAAATAAATTAACAGCCTATTTTTTTACCCACTACAGAGTGAAGGCCTCTCCCATTGCAGGAGGTTTTGGATCTACTACTTCCATGGTGACCCAGTTCATACTAGAAGAGAACACTCACAAACATCCATGCCTATGTGGGATTCGAACCCGCAGCCTCTTGGCTGCAGAGTGGATACACTAACCACTCAGCCAAACCAGAAGCAGCAATTAATTCTTTATAAATGGCAAAATCACTAGGCACAGACTACTAAAAACAAGGGGAAAAAACCTATCATAGATGCCCTGTTCAAAGTTCGCCAAGATGTGTCAGTGAATCAAGGCCAAGTAAATGGTGCACCTCTGTTTTGATTCCTATTCCTAAAAAAGGGAATAGTACAAAATGTAGCAATTATAGAACAATCAGTTTAATCAGTCATCTAAGCAAAATTTTCCTAAAAATCATACCCTCCAGGATAGAGAGAAAAACAGAAATTATACTTTCAGAGAACGCAGTATTCCATAAAAAAGGAGACAATAGATCATTTCTTTATAATATATCTCCACAGAAAAATATATTGAACATAATAAAATACTAGTCTGATATGGAATAGATAATAAAATAGTATGTCTAATTAAAACACTTTACTGTTCCTCATGGGGTGCTTAAGGGTCAAAGCTGTATAACTGAGAGGAGACCTCCACATAGCCTTTAAAGGAATGCAGAGAACCGACCAGGGCTTCTGACCTAGTGTCCAATTCTCACCTTCTCGTGGTGCACCGTGTTGGGTATCTACTTGGATACTGAACAAACGAGGATGGGCTGGCAATTTGGGATTTAGCCGACCAAATTGTATTCTTATTGCTTAAGTATAAAGAGCTAATAAGCTTCATTTCGGCAATGAAAACATTACTTAAATTAAGGGGATATTAAATCCCACATAGTTTTAAAACCGAATGAGAAACTCAAAGATTGGAATCAGAGAGTTTTTTGCCGAATATAGTAAACTATAAAGTATCGGCGACACTAGCGTTAGCAAATGCAAGTGATCCTAGTACGTAGTACAATACTGGACGACTCGTTGCAAAGGTGAAGGAAGTTCAGATCGCTACTCTTAGGTATTTTCCATAATGTAAAAACACATTTCCTAGGAAATGTATGCTGTTATTACATTATGGAGGGAGGTCACTACCCAGACCGGCTTCAACCTTTTTTGAGGCTTCATCAGTGAGTAGCTAGACCTAATACCGAAGTTTATACTTAAGTAACTTAATGGTTGCACCTGTTTGGAAAACTCGTTCACAGAGTATATAAGTTCTTTTCGCTATACACTTCGGTATTAGGTCTAGCTACTCACTGATGAAGCCTCAAAAAAGGCTGAAACCGGTCTGGGTAGTGACCTCCCTCCATAATGTAATAACAACATACATTTCCTAGGAAATGTGTTTTTACATTATGGAAAATACCTAAGAATAGCGATCTGAACTTCCTCCACCTTTGCAACGAGTCGTCCGGTATTGTACTACGTACTAGGATCACTTGCATTTGCTAACGCTAGTGTTGCCGATACTTTATAGTTTACTATATTCGGCAAGAAACTCTCTGATTCCAATCTTTGAGTTTCTCATTCGGTTTTAAAACTATGTGGGATTTAATATCCCCTTAATTTAAGTAATGTATTCTTATTGGTTAAACCAAAATAAAAATTGATGGTACAACATGACAAAATTTCAGGCTGGCTGGAGTGTTGCCCGGTTAAACAAGGCCCCCGTTGTTTTCACCAGGGAACCAGGGTGAACATCGAAAAGTCAGCTACTGGAACAAATCTGAAAACACACCCTAACTCAACATCACCAGAGTTAAAGATCGATACTATCAACATAAGAAGCCTGAATGGCAAAGAAATGGACCTAGCTGAGGAATTAGATAAGTACCAGATCGACATAATAGGGGTGACTGAAACAAAAAAGACAAAAACTGGTGAGAGCTTTCTGAGCAATAAATACAAAATGTTATATTCAGTCAAGGACAATCAAGGAAAAGAAGGAGTAGCCATAGTATTCAACACAAAATATGAGGCTAATCTTCTTGAATGGCAGTCAGTCTAAAGTAGAGTACTGTGGGAAAATATGAGAATGGGGAACTGGACAATGAGACTTATTTGTGCCTATGGTCCCACAGAAGGTTCTACTAAGGTAGAAGTGGAGGAATTTTTTGACGCTTTAGAAAAAGCAACTGACACAATGAAAAAGGAAAAGTTGGTCCTTGTTGGGGATCTAAATAGCAGAGTAGGAAATGATTGTGAGACATACAAAAATATTTTGGGAAAATTTGGAGAAAAGAGCAAAGCTAATAATAATGGCAAATACCTGTTGGATTTCTGCTCAGGACATGGATTGGTTATTACTAACACCATGTTCCAACATAAAAATGTGCACAAATTCACATGGAGAGAAGAGGCAAGGAATAAGAAAAGTCTAATTGACTATGTTATTGTTGATAGTGATGTTTTCTCCCTGGTGTAGGACACCAGAGTGTACAGAGGATTTGAAATTGGAAGTGATCACTATTTAGTCTTGAGCAGGATAAAATTGAATTTCATATTGAAAAGAATAACATGTAAGAAAGTTTTAAAGCAAATAAAAGTTGAGCAGCTCTCAGATGTGAACTGTAGACTAAAATACACAAAAATTATTGAAGAAAAAATGAAAGAGTGAGAACAGGAATCAAACCTTGGAGATTCAGTGGCAAGCCTTGAAGAAAGCCCTGATTGACTCAGCTAGAGAGGCATGTGGCGAAGTTGTCTGCAAGGATAGAAAAATTAGAACTCAATGGTGGACACAGGAAGTTAAAGAGGCAGTGAAGGAAAAGAAGAAAGCATATCAAAAGTTCCTGGCAAATAAGTCAGCTTGTGCTCTTAGAGAATACAGAGACAAATGCAAGAATGCTAAACACTGTGTAAAACTAGCTGAACAAAAGTCATGGGAGGACTTTGGCAAGAATATAGAAAATAAATATCAAGAAGGTGGCAAAATATTCTGGAAGTTGTTGAAGATGCTTAGGAATGGAGGAAAGAGTGCTGTAAAAGGAGTTAGAGATGATAAAGGTGACATGAAAACGGGAGAAAAAGATATCCTTGAAGTATGGAGTAATTACTTTGAAAAACTGCTAAATGAAACAAGCAAAAATATAAAAAGGGAAATAAAATTGAATGTTAGAATTACAGAGGCATTTCCCTACTGAGTGTTCCCTGCAAGATCTATGCAAGCATACTTGAGAAACAGTTGAGACGAATTGTGGAAGAAAAGCTGGGTGAAGAACAAGCTGGATTCAGGCAAATAGAGGCTGTCAGGATCAGATCTTCACTTTACGACAAATAGTCGAGAAAGCATGGGAATATAACAAAGATCTGTATTTAGGTTTTGTCGATTTGGATAAGGCATATGACAAGGTACCAAGAGAGAAGCAATTGAATACGCTACAGTTATATGGTGTCAATGGGGCATTATATCAAGCAATACTTAGTCTTAATTTGAGTTGTAAGTCAGCAGTTAGAATTGAAGAAAGTACAGGAAGATGGTTTAATGTTAAATCTGGTGTGAGATAAGGATGTACATTATCCCCTCTGTCATTCATTATCTATATGGATCACATTATGAAGGAAAGTGGTATTAAATGACATCAAAATTGGAGATGTTAATCTCAGCTCTTTGCTTTATGCGGATGCTGTTTTACTTCTATATAAATCTGCCAAAAGTCTGCAAGATTCTCTGACTAAATTGAATAACTGTTGTAAAAGATGTGGTATGAATGTCAGCAATAAAAAGACAAAGACAATGAAAATAGGCAGAATCATTGAAAATGTCAATTGTGTTGTGAATGGAGAACCTGTGGAACAAGTGAAATATTTCAGCTACTTAGGCACGATTTTTACTGAAGATGGTAAATTAAATATAGAAATAGACAACAGAATCAGCAAAGCTGGTATGGTGGGAAGTCAATTGAATAAATTCATATGGAATAAGAGAGAAATTAGTCGGAACACTAAATTAGCTGTATACAAGACAGTGTCCAAACCAGTTTTAACTTATGGATCTGAGAGCTGGGTCAGAAGTAAAACACTTGACCAAAGACAAGAGACCGCAGATATGAGAGTCCTGAGAAATATTATAGGCGTGAACAGATGGCATCAATGGCAATATCATATTAAAAATGAGGATATTAGGAAAGAACTTGACATTGTCAGCATCCAGGAATGCGTTAGTAGAACTTATCTCAGGTGGTATGGTCACTTAAACAGAATGGGTGCAGAAAGATTTGCAAAACAAGTGTTCTCTGCCAGGTTGGCAGCAAAACGACTCACAGGAAGACCAAGATATAGGTGGATTGATACGTACAAAGTGCCTTAGACGACAGAAATATAAGATCTGATAATTTTGGAGTCTCGACAAGTAACAGACTGATTTGGAGGAAAATTGTAATAGGAAGTTAGTAATGATGTAATTTTTTTTTCATGTAGTACTATCATATCCTGTACACCCTTTGAGGGTACATGGCAAGAATTTGATGATGATGATGATACTGTTCCTCACAAATGTTAATAGAAACCAATGGCAATTACAGCAAGCTTTTCAAAATGAAAAGAGATGTGCATCAAGGCTGCACACTTTCATCAATGCTTTTTAATCTTTATTTGGAATATATAAAAAATTTAGCCTTGTAAAAGAGTGGTACTGGAATTACAGTTGGTGGCAGAAAAAATCAATAACCTCAGATTTGCCAACGACATTGACCTAATATCAGAGAATGAACATCAGTTACAAGAATTAACAGACAGAGTTTATAAGGAGGCACTTCGTAAATATGGATTAAAGATCAGCATTCAAATCTAAAACGATGTCTTCAGGCAATAACCAATATGGAACTTTCAGTTAATGATGAAAAATTGGAAGTAGTAGAACGATTCAGCTGCATGACAAGAGTACAACACTGAGATGGCCAGTTAAAACATAACATTAGACCATGCATTGCTGAAGCAACTGTTGCCCTTCAGAGATTAAAGTTACTTTGGAAGGACAATAAAATACAGCTATCTACAAGACTCTGCCTCATCGATACCCTTGTTAACTGTGTCTTACTATATTGATGTGAGAGTTGGACATTGCTAAAGGAATATGAGAAAAGATTATTGACATTTGAGATAAAGTGAGATAGAAAACTTTTGAAGATACCATATACGATGCACATAACAAATTACGAGGTTATAAAAAAAAATCTACTCCAATGCTAAAACACAAGAAAATATCATCAATAAAATACATCAGAAACAGCTCAGGCAGCTGGCCCACATAACTAGATCAGATAGCTTAAGTAAATTAGCACTAGAGGGCTTGACTTCTAGTAAAAGACATCAGAGATTATCTAAAATCACCTGTATAGATAATATTAGAAAGTGGACTAATTCTTCATTCTCCACTTCGTTAAGGAGATCCCAAGACATAAGAAACATCTGGAGAGAATATGTTAGGACTGTCACCTTTATAGTGCTCCAACCGTCTAAACAGACTATGGGTGAAGAAGATTAGATTCAGTTACAGAAAAAAAAAACCTTAAGCGGAAGGAGAAAATACCAATTTTTAGCGACTTATTTCTACACTGGTGTCCAAAAGCTAAGGATGAAGTACATTTTTACCTGTATATGAAAAAATATTTTCATGACTACAGCCAAATGTGAACATAAATTAATTGCCAGCATACTAATAAATTATGTTACACGAAAAATGTGTTATATTTTTCAAGCAAATTAAATTGAAATACATTTTCGGGAAAATTTAAAAATTTCCTAACAATGTAGTTAAGGAATTAATGTACAGTGCTTACAGAAAACTATGCATAGAGAGAGAGAGAGAGAGAGACATTTCAGTATGGAATATGTCACCCTGAACTGCGATGCAGCTCTCACAACATCATACCATGCTTAGCACAAAACTGGCCCAGTTTTGTGCTAAGCATGGAATCTTGGAATCTGGCTTAAGCATGAAATCTGGAAGAGGAAGAAGGTACTTTGGAAGCAGTAATAATCAGTGTATATATATATATATATATATATATATATATATATATATATATATATAGCGCATGATGATAATAATCAGTTACATGAAGAGTATAAAGAATGAGCCAGGAGAGTGACTCAGTTAGTAACAAAACAAAAGTGAAGTATGAGCAGAAATTGGCAAATCAGGAAGAGAAAAACCTTGGAGTTTTTAAGATATGTTGCAAGTTGAAGGATGAATGATTATGGTAAAATGTTAACGGTTAAAAGTGGTAAAATGGTAACTGCTGCAGAAGACGTTGTTGAAGTCAGCGATCAATTTATAAGGATGTTTCATTCTCATCAGGATGGAATCATGAGGAACTTAAGTGTAGAGCACATAGGAGAGGATGACTTAATTGTGAGTGAGGAGGAGGTATTTGAGGAAATAAATAACCTTGATGTCAATAAGGTGATAGGATTTAATGACATATCACCAAGCATCTTAAGGGAATGTTCCAGGGAATTGGTAAGTAGCATTGGTATGTTTGTTTAATAAGAGTTACTACAGCACAGGTTCCAAGGGAATGCAAAGATAGAATTGTTCCATTGCACAAAGGTGGTGATAGGGCTGTGGCTACAAATTATAGACCAATCTGTATATCTCTGTGGTTATCAGCATGGGTTTGTTAAAGGGAAATCATTATTATTAAACAATCATGTTTTACTAACTAATTTATGTACTATAACAAGGTGACAAATACCTTGGATTTTGCAAAAGCTTTTGATAGACTGCCACACGACAAGCTGTTAAATAAATTGAAACAGATGGGACTGAATAACAGACTTGTGAGTTGGATTGGTGACTGGCTGTCAGATAGGTATCAGAAGGTTGTATATGGCGATGCAGAGTCAAGCAGATGTTATGGCCTTACAGGAGGACTTGAATAGGTTGCATGAATGGGCAGGTAAGTGGAACTGTTAGTTGAATGTTGCAAAGTGTAAGGTTTTGAAATTTGGTAAACAGTGATGGGATGCAAAGTATACACTTGGTGGGGAAACTTTAAAGGAGGTAGAAGACATTAGAGATCTGGGAGAGCGATGGTGGCCAAGGAGCTGAAATTCAGAGTCACACTGCACAAATTGTGACGATGTCATATCAAATAATGTGGAGGACCCTGACATGCAGAGATTATGATGCCATTGTATAAGACCTTGATCAGGCCTCATATAGATTATTGTGCACAGATTTAACCAGGTGTTCATGGTGATGAGGATATGTTAGAAAGGGTCCAAAGAAAATTCACAAAGGTGGTCAGTGGTTAGTCTATAATAGTCAGATTGAGAGAGTGTAAACTGCAAAGTCTCGTGAATAGCAGGAGGGGGAGAAGTATATTATTGAGACATATAAGCAAGTCGGGTTATCAAGTTGACATTATTATGATTATGTGATACCTCCAAGGAGTCCAAAGATTCATTGAGGGAGGACATCTACTCAACAACTCTCCACCAAATACAGTGAACCGCATCATCTACACCAATGCCATCTACTGCCTGCCGCCGCCACCACTAGTATTTTCGCAGACAATCACAAAAATCTATGCTCACAGTGGGATTTGAACCCACAGCCTTTTGGCTGGAGAGCAGATACGCTAACCACTCGGCCAATCAGGCCGGCATAGAGGAGATTTTTCATAGAATGGGAAAGGGATGTAGAACAAGAGGCCATTGCTGGAAATTGTATAAGGAGAGAGTAAGTTCTTTGCATGAAAAGTATGTTGGTGAGTGGAATGCACTGCGAGTGTGTGTTGTGAATGTAGACACAGTGAATCAGTTTAAGGCACAACTGGATGAGCACTGTGTGTGATAGTACCTCCCACGATGAGTCTCTGACTCCATTGAGGTTAGATGTTAATAATAATTTGAAAGCTGAATTGCCATAGTATGTCAATTATGTTTTGCTGTTATAACCAAAAATCTGTCTTCATGCTCCGTGGTAGAGGGAGGACAACCTCTGGAACACGTTCCATTGTTTTGAAACACTGCCCAGAGGCTGGATACAATTTTAGTGAGATTTCAAATTCTCTGGCAATATCAGTAACTCTGAAGACTTCTTCAAGCTTTCCAATAATTCTTTTCTGCATGAAATCATCTAGATAATGTCTTTGAGCCATTAGAAGACATCCAAGTTTGCAACTTTCTTTCATGAAAAGAGCTTCCTTCAAACACAATTCGCTTCATGCAGTCTTTTGCCTTTTATTCTGTTGAGTGCCACCATGTGACTCCTTTGTGCATGATTAAAAAATTTGAATGTGTACCCACTTTCTACTCAAATCATCAGGTATACAAACTGCTAAAGCTGATTCATCTGAATTTGTGGTTGTAAACTTCAGAAATAGTGTTCGTCCTTAGGTTTTGGACATCAGTGTAGAATAGTTACATTACTTTATTATTTGTAATATTGTGTATCATAATTTACCTTGATTAAAATATTTGTAGTTAAGATTCATTGTTATAATTCCTTTCTGATAATTTTACATGAAAATTTTCATATGAGTTCTGTGAGGAAAAAACCTTGGAGTTTTCTAGATATGTGGCAAGTTGAAGGATGAATGATTATGGTAAAATGTTAATGGATAAAAGTGGTAGAATGGTAACTGCTGCAGGAAAAAAAAGGAATATTTTTTATGTAGGTTTCCACAGTCTCAAAAAGTTTAAGACACACTGTTGACAACTGGCTTCTTTAAAGGTGCATTATAGTTTTCATGATTACAGAAAAGTAGAGTTTGGCAAAGTGAAGGCAACTGTTATCCTATTATTATTATTCAGAGACCTTTATACTTACAAGACTCACTGTGGAAGGCCCATTAAAAAAAAAAAAGTCTATCATACCGTTCCTTAAACTCATTCTTTTCTTAGGGACCAGAAGGTGATAGAAAAAATTCAGAGATAAGTGACTAAGCTAGTAACAGATCTGTGGAATGCTCCCTATGAGGATAGGTTGAAAGTTTGTGGGTTACATAAAGTTTAACTGACAGGCAGAAGAGAGGTGGAGTGATAGAAATTTTAAGACATCAAAGGAATTTTATAAAATTGATGCAAAGGAAATTTTTCGATATATGACAAATAGATAATTAGGGACAATCATGCAATTTGTGTATGAGTGTGGTAGTAGGGATGTGCAGACAGACCAGATTTTTGTGTGGAGAGTGGTGAATGGGTGGAATTGATTACCATAATTAGATGCGAGTTCCCTGACAGTGAATAAATTTAAGGAGAGATAAATTTTGTGTCAATAGTCAGTTCAGGTGTCTCATGGTGAGCCTCCAGACTCCATGGAGATACGGTATAATAATAAGATAGTATACCTGCCGACCTGGTTGGCCGAGTGGTTAGTGTATCCCCTCACCAGCCAAAAGGCTGCAGGTTCAAATCCTGCCGTGGGCATGGATGTTTGTGATTGTCTGTGAAAATACTAGTGGTGGTGGTGGTAGTGGGCAGTAGATGGTTGTGTAGATGATGTGGTTCACTATAGTTGATGGATTGAGTGGTGGAGACTCCTTTGACGAATCTTTGGACTCCTTGAAGGTGTCCTGTAATAATAATAATTCACTGTTCAGACTCTCACTACCCCCATCAGGTCATGCATTCCACAGTTGAACCACCCTCCATGGAAAAAAGCCACTTCTCACCCTGTTACTTCTCATTTCCATGAGAAGCAAGAAGTTGACTTCCAGAAATGGCAGTTTGTTCTTGCTCCTTCGTTGTAACCCACGAAACATCCACCCACTAGTAACTCCATAACTACCTCTCAGCAGTTTGAATATCTCAATTATATCACCTCTTCTTATATCTACCAAACTCTGCAATACAGCCCTCAGTCTATCCTCACAACTAACACTGTATGGTCCTAATAACATTTTTGTTATCCGCCTCTGAACCTTCTCCAAGTTTAATTTATCCCCTTCAAATACCAGTGGCCAAATCTGAGCACAACAATCCAGATGTGGTCCAATCAGAGATTTATATAATGGAATCGCCACTTTTCTATTGGTCCGAGTCCTCAGTATTGCAGCAGATTTTTTTATGGCTTTTTCTGTTTCGAGTATTAACATGTATTCCTGAATGCACTCCTGTTGAATGTTTTCTACCATCATGCTGTCGCTGATTGTTTCATTTATGATCTTTTAAAGACATCTAGAATATCGTTATCTGCCTCTGCACCTTCTCCAAGTTTAATTTATCCCCTTCAAATACCAGTGGCCAAATCTGAGCACAACAATCCAGATGTGGTCCAATCAGAGATTTATATAATGGAATCGCCACTCTTCTATTGGTCCGAGTCCTCAGTATTGCAGCAGATTTTTTTTATGGCTTTTTCTGTTTCGAGTATTAACATGTATTCCTGAATGCACTCGTGTTGAATGTTTTCTACCATCATGCTGTCGCTGATTGTTTCATTTATGATCTTTTAAAGACATCTAGAATATCCTTATCTTCAGTTATCATGTCACCTTTATCATCTCTGATTTCTTTTACAATACACTTTCCTCTATTTCTAAGCTTTTTCAATTGCCTTGGGAATATTTTGCCACCTTTCTGATATTTATTTTCTATGTACTTTCCAAAATCTTCCCATGACTTGTGTTGAGCTAGTTATACACACTGCTTTACTTTCTTGTATTTTTCTCTGTATTCTTTAAGATAACATGCTGACTTACTTGCCAGGAACTTTTGATATATAATCTTCTTTTCCTTGAATGCCTCTTTATCTTCCTGAGTACGCCATGAGGTTTTGATTTTTCTGTCCTGGGGCTGAATCAATCAATATTTTCTTCACGATTTGGTTCTTGTTGTCAATTTATTTTATTTTTCTTGAATAATGCTTGTTACGAGAGATTTTAACTACAGCAGTATAAATTGGGGAGAGGAAGATGCATGTGGCAATAAGGGAATGAAATTTCTAGAATTCTTGGGGGACAAATGTCTTAGGCAACATGTAATAGAGGAAACAAGAGGTTTAAGGGTTTTGGATTTGGTCATAGCATCAAAAGAGTTGATAATAACTGAGATGGTCACTCTCTCCCACTAGTTGGACATGTGGTTTTGACTTGGAAGATGAATAGACATGCAGGAGTATCAAAGAAACAGGAACGTATGTGGAATTATAAGGCAGGTGATTATAATAGTCATAGTCTCAGATATCAACATGGGGAAGTTTCATGGAGGAAGGAATTGGAGAGATGGGATGTCATTATTGCTTAGGAATTTGTGAAGGAATATTTGTTAGCAGCAATAGGAAGCTGTATTCCACAAGTGAAGAGGACACAATTTGGTGTAAAGTGGATGACAAACAATATTAAACAGGAACTGCATGTGATAAAGAGGCTATGGAAGTGATATAAAGAGACAGGTGAAGAGAAGATGCATGAAGAATATAAGACACAGGCCAGGCAAGTGATTAGTATGGTAAGGAAGGCGAAACTGGGATATGAGAAGAGATTGGCCCTAAGATCCAAAGAAAATCCTAGGGGATTTTTTAGCTATGTGGCCAGTAAGAGGAGAAATGATTGTGGAAGAATGACATTGTGGGATAAAAATGGGAATAGAGTGACTGATGCAGAGGACATAGAGGAATTGTTCAATGAACACTTTATTGGAGTATTTCATCCTTTTATCCTTCATATTGGAGCAAATTTTAAAACCAGAGGGATAGGACAGGTTCGAGGTGCAGGAGGAGAGTGTGTTTCAAATACAGAGTACTCTGGATCAGTGCTTCCCAAACTGGGGGGCCGTGAAATAATGAAAACAAATTTAAAATGTTTTAAGACTAAGTAGATTTTTTTTATCTTAAAAGAAATGTATTTAATTTTTATTACTTATTATTTCTTTTTTGTTATATTTTAATGGAAAAAATCACACATTGGTGCGGGTTCACAAATTCTGCTTCCTGCGTATTTCGTCGCTTAATGAATATTAGTAAATATATGCTTATTCATATGTTTCATTTCAAAGCAGAAATCTAAGAATTGTAGTTTCAAATATTTCACCGGATATTGATTTTTGTGTAGCAGTATTGCAACACATCCATCACATTAAATTGTTATTAAACTTCTTTTATGTTTATGTTTTTAATTCATTCTTTATTACTAATCATTTTATGTTTCATGCGCTTGTACTGTAAATGTACAATAACAATATATCTATCTATATAAAAAATATGAGATAATGTGCCATGTCAAATGTGTATGTAATATGCTAAAAATTTAATATTTGCATTTGATTTTTGCAATATTTGCTGTGCATGTTTCGTATTGAATATAAATACAATAAATATTATAATAATGTATGCCTATATTACGACTTTTTTTCGAGGGGGGTCGTGAAATATTTTAATTTTTCCAAAGGGGGCCCTGACATCTAGAAGTTTGGGAAGCACTGCTCTGGATGTCAGCAAAGTTGTGGGACCGAATGGTATTTCACCACGGGAGTTTTGAGAGAATGTGCTAAAAAACTGACAGCTCCTTTGACCTGGCTTTTCAATGAAAGTCTGGCTATGGGAAAGATGACCACGGAAGGTAGGTAAGATAGTGCCATTGCATAAGGGCAGTAACAGACTGGAAGTGTCTAATTATAGGCCATTTGTGTATCATCAGTAGTTGTTAAGATCTTGGAGAAATTAGTGAGGGACCATATTGTAATATATATAATTATAATGTTATCTGTGAGAGTCAACATGGATTTGTTAAGGGGCACTCTTGTTTTAATAATATGCTAGCCTTTTATAATAAAGTTACAAGAGCAGTAGATGAGGGAAAGGCATATACTGCCATTTTCTTGGATTTAGTGAAGGCATTTGACAGGATGCCACATGATAAGCTGATATTCAAGTTGCGGCACATGGGTTTGGATGTCAGGATTGGCTATCCGATAGGTATCAGAGAGATGTGTATGGTGGGGCAGTTTCAAGGAGGCAGAAAGTTATAAGTGGGGTCAAACAGGATTCAGTACTGGGACCTATATTGTAGAAAGTTTTTTACCTTGTCAGTGGATTGCACGGGGATATTCAGTTGTTTGTGGATGATGTGAAGCTGGGAAGGGTTATTAGTAATAGTGCAGATGTGATAGCCCTGCAAGAGGATTTTGAGTAAGCTAGATAGACGGGCAAATGAATGGGGAGTGTTGGTTTAATGCAACAAAATGTAAGTTCTTGAAGTTTGGGACACATCAAGGGGACACTGCATACTCTATTGGAGGAATTGTACTGGACGAAGTAGGGAAGATAAGAGATCTGGGGTTGATAATTGATAGAAACCTGAAATTCAGGATAAATATTGCAAAGCTGGTGAAGGTAACACAGAGGATTGCTGCAAAAATGAGAAGGACGATGACCTGCAGAGATAAAAGTTATCATTCCGTTGTATAAGACCTTGATCAGACCACACTTACACTATTATTCTCAGATTTGGTCCCCAGGATTTGAAGGGGATAAATTAACTGTGGAAAGGGTACAGAGGCCGATAACAAAGATGGTTTCAGGACTGTACAATGTTAGTTATGAGGATCGGCTGAGGGAATGTGGACTGCAGAGTTTGGTGGATAGAAGGGGTGATATGATTGAGCTTTTAAACTGTTGAGAGGTGGTTACAGGGTTGACACTGCGGAGTTCTTTCGCTTGGTTGAACAGCAGGAAGGAGTGATGACATGGGACCATCCCTGGAAGTTATGAAAGGAAGCTGTGAGCAGGAGGTTGAGGAGTGGTTTCTTTGCATGGAGGGTGGTTGAACCATGAAATGCATTGCCTGATAGAGTGGTGAGAGCGAGAACGGTCAATGAGTTTAAGGAGTGGTATGATAGACTTTGTGTTTCCTAGGAGGGTCCTCCTGCGATGAATCTTTGACTCCATTGAGGCCTGAATAACAATAATAATTATTTTGTGCATTTGAGTCTACAATTTACCTCTGAAAGCTGCTCAATTTTGATTCATTTTAAAACTTTTTTACATGCTTTTCTTTGCAACATCCTACTCAACACTAAATGTGATCATTCCACTTTCAACATTTCTATATGCCTGGTAATTATTTCCTACTCTCCTGTTTAGATCTCCCACAAGGACCAACTTTGCCTTCTTCATTGGGTTAGCTGCCTTCTCTAATGTCTCAAAGAATTTCTCCACTTCTTTCTTAACAGAATGTTCTGTGGCACCATAGGCACAAATAAGTCTCATTGTCCAGTTCTCCATTCTGATATCTGCCCACATCACTCTACTTGATATTACCTACCATTCAAGATTATCTTCATATTTAGTATTGGATACAGGAAATAGGAAATTTAGTATAGGAAATCCACTAGATTTCCTAAATATTCATTCAGTAGTTTGGTTGGATGGCTGAAGAAGTAACTATGGTCATGAAGCCTTGTTAGTGACCATGAACAGGGAGTTGAAGTACATACGACATAATGCAAAGGTGGCCAAAACAGCACCAAATTATGCGGTTTATGAAGAATACACTAACAAACAAAGGGATTAATATTTCCCTTCATTAGGCTTTAATAAGGTAACATCTAGACTACTGCATGCAGATATACGTGCCCAGATTCAATCGGGATGAAGAAGTGGAGAGGATCCAGGGGCAAGTGATCAAGATTGCAGCAGGTGCATAGCATGCTCCCTATGAGAATGGAATGAAGTTCTGTGATGATGATTTATGGCCCAAGGACAGCAAAGGACATACTGCACCATATCAAAGTCACAGCAATATACTAGGTAAGACAACCACAAATGTCCATACCTACAGGATTGGCTTCATAGAAAAGGATAGGCATTTAGAGGTAAACGTGACCTTAAAGTGAGAATTTGTTTGTTTGTTTGTTTTTTCCCCAGTTAAATTTTAATTGAATAAAAGACCAGCAAGGAATTCCTGAATTTCTGGTATTTGGGCTTTCTAGTTTTATTAAACTACATTTTCCATTAAGCCAATTTCAACCTGCTTGCTTTTGATGGAGTCATGATGTCATCATAAAGAAGGCCGCCCGTTTTTTTTTTTTTTTTTTTTTTTTTAGATACATGGCAGGGGGGAGAGGGACAAGGGATCACTTGTCCCTCCCTCCTCTGAAAACTGTTTGCGTGTGGTTAGAGGGATGTTATGGTTAGACTTTTTTGCTTTGAGGATGGTAAATGGGTTGCCAGAGGGTTGTGTTTTGTTGGTGATTATGTTCGGGAAGAGGTATGTAGGTATTGTGTGAACATCGGTTAGTGTGAGTCCCCCTCGATGATACTTAAGGATCCATGAAGATACACAAGAAATAATAATATCGGTCTGTTAATTATGTGTACACTCCAGTCAGTTTGCCTTTTTTGCTGGATGAAAAATCCGGGTATGCAGAGGAAATACCTTGCTACTCTATACAAGTCGGTGAATCTCGCTTTCGACCGAATAATAAAATTCATAGTATTTACAAAACTGACTTAAGGGCAACACATATACGAACTTACAACTTTTTTCGGGTCGATATTTTTGATTCCTTGTCGTGACATATTAATCCGAACACGAAGTCAAATTGCAAATCTATAATTGCACAATAAAATTATAAAGGTCCAACACTGCGGCAAGTGAAGTGCACGCTGTCAGAAGGTTAATACAAAATCCTATCGATAATTATTTTTTAGAGACTGTTTTAAGCAATCCAGTAAGATAAAGGACGCGATATCATATATGAACAATTTACTACTTATTAACAACCTACTATTTACCACTACGCGAAAGATCCCAACATTCGAATTACGGCATATCACTTTGAACAGAAACAAAATGTTTCCTGTCAATCCCTACGTTCAACAAGTTTTTTTTATTCAAAATAACTTTTTTTAAAAAACAATTAATTGAAAGTGATTTTTTTTTTATTTAGCAAATGTTTAAACGGTTGATCTCAGCTTTCATTATACTTTTTAAAAAACTTTATACTGACTATATAGTGGGGTTTAATTTCTTTTATTATCATTCTTATGGATATTAATCGAACATCTGAAAACCTTTTCCCACCTGACGGAATCTAAAGATTATTTACGAACGAAAACGAAAGTGAGTAAACTACGTACAGATCATCAACACAAATCCGCAACGCAAGAGTTATCGAATGCTGTTGTTGTTATATGCCATCCAGTCGTTTTCGACTGTTGATGATCCTGTGAAGAAGACTCTTCATCCCACTCGGCTTCCTGTCCTATATTTCCCTAACTGTAAGTTCAAGTTGGTATGTTCTTTTATGTTCTCCATCCAATTTTTTGTGGCCTCTTCCTCTTCTTCTCATTCTCTCAATCTTCCCCAATAAAACTGCCTTTTCCAATGAGTCATCAGCTCGCGAGCCATTCGTAGCCTCTGCTACAAATGGCTCACGAAAAAAGTTAAGCAAGTTTGAGCGAAGTTAGTAGTTGGAAGGGACCAGTCGTTCGATGTTGTTGGCACATTCTTCCTCGATGAGTCTTTGGACTCCCTGGAGGTGTCACATAATAATAATAATAAAATCAATTTCTGTTTAGCGAACATTGCCTCCAAGGAGCATTCTCTCTTAAAATTTTCTAAAACCTTCATATTGGTCATTGTTGAAGTCCATTGGAGTTTTTAATAATCTCCTCCACACCAATAATTAAAATTAATCAATTCGCCTTGTCTTTCTTCTTAATAATCCAGCTTACACATTCATACATCACTACTGGAAATACCATTGCTTTGACAATTTAACTTTCGTGGCCTTACACCTCTATCTTTCATACTTTTTGTCAAGCTTATTATTATTATTATTATTATTATTATTATTATTATTATTATTATTACGGGCAACTCCAGGGAGTCATTAGACTCATCAAGGGAGGCCCCAAATCATATTCATCACAACTATCTGACATTCATACAGTATCTATCATACCTCGCCTTAAACTCATTCACTGTCACAGCATGCACTACAGACTCAGGGAGCGCATTCCACTCATTCACTACTCTAAAAGTAAAGAACCCAGCTCTAACACCTTTACTAACCACACTTTTGCCCAGTTTCCATGGATATCCCCTAGTCCTCCCACAACCAGCCCTGTTCTCAAAAATATCTTCTGAAATAATTTTATAGAAACCCTTCAGCAATTTGAATGTCTCAATCATATCTCCCCTCCTCCGCCTATCAACCAATTTTTGCAACCCACAAATCCTCAACCTGTTCTCATACGGTTCATTCCACAGACCTGCTATCATCTTGGTCACTCGCCTCTGGATCCTCTCCACCTCCTCCCCATCAAGAAGAAACCTAGGTGACCAAATCTGAGCACAGTAGTCTAGATGGGTTCTTATCAAGGCTAGATAGAGAGGAACAATAACCTGCTTGTCTCTGCTTGTCAACGTATTCTTCAGCAACCAAGTGATTTGATGAGCTGTTTTGGTCACTTTTGCAATATGTCCCCTAAATTTCAATTCCTTATCCACCAACACTCCTAAATCTCGTGCCTCATCAATTTCCTGGAGCAGGGTTCCACCAATGCAGTAAACTGCTGCCAATCTTTTCACCCCAAAATGCATAACCTTACATTTTGCCACATTAAACTGACATCCATTCTCCTTAGCCCAGACCTCCAATCTATCCAAATCATCCTGCAAAATTTTGACGTCATCTGCATTCACTATTGCCCTACCCAACTTCGCATCATCCGCAAACAAATGAACTGTTCCTCTCAGATCATTTCCTATATCATTTATGAACAAATTAAACAGCAGTGGTCCAAGAACAGATCCTTGTGGCACACCACTAGTCACAGGCCGTCTTGTGGACTCTACTCCCGAGTAAACCACTCTCTGATATCTCTCCGTCAACCACCCTCCTATCCATCTCACCAACCCTATGTCCATTCCCATATGCTGCAATTTACTGATTAGAATTCCATGTGGAATCCTGTCAAAGGCCTTGGCAAGGTCCAGTAGAATCACCGTAAACCCATTACCCTTATCCAGTTCAGCCGTCACTGTGTTATAATACGTGAGCAAGTTACTGAGGCATGACCTACCCTTCACAAAACCATGCTGTCCCCGATACAGTATCCCATTTTCTTCTATCCAATCTTGTATTTTCCTCTTGACTATTTTCTCTAAGACCTTGACAATGATTCCTGATATGCTAATCGGTCGGTAATTTACAACAGCAGTCTTGGAACCACCTTTATGCAGTGGAACTGTTTTCCCCTCTTTCCACCCGCTCGGGACTAACCCAGACCCGAGACTCAAATTAAACAAAATGGTCAAGGGTACTGACAATTCTTTAGCTGCTTCTCGTACAACACAAGCTGGTATACCATCCAATCCCACAGATGTATTGACATTGAGGTTATGCAATAGACTACTCACCTCCACTTCATTAACCACAATTCCCGTATAATCTACTGGTTTATTCGTTTCTGCAATGTCACCACCTGGATGATATACTTTTGCAAAGTGCTCTCTCAGTAACTCAACTATCTCAACTGATTCAGTTACCTCCCTACCATCGGCATTCTTTAAAATCAATCTGCCATGTACATTTTTCCTTTTACTTGCTACATATCTAAAAAACTGTTTAGGATTCTCTTTAGCCTGCATGACCAATGTTCTTTCGTAATCCTTTTTTGCTTTTCTTACCACACTCGTCACCCTTCTGGCCTGCACTTTATACCGTTCATGTGCCTGCCGGTCACCCTTCTCCTTAAATTCCCTCCATAGTTGTTTCTTTTTTTGCAACTCAAGCTTAATGGTGTTATTCATCCATTTAACCCCTACTTGATTTATTATTCGGACTCTAGGTATACAGTCAGCCATTGCTTCATGCAAGCACTTCTTAACTACCTCCCATGCACTATCAACTTCTAGTCCTTGCAGTTGTCCATGCCATGGCACTTAACCAATTAAACTCCTAAGCTTGTCATACTTTCCCGCCCGATAATTCCACATGTACCCTGTCTTAATTGAAAATTCTACACCTTTAGCCACCTCCCAAGTTAAGACCCTATGATCACTTTCACCGATTGGTGGCAATGTGGTCATATTTGTTACAGCCAAATCCTCAGATGTAATTACTAGGTCAAGCACTCTCTGACCCCTAGTATTTTCCATTACATGCTGTCGCAGATAGTTATCCCTTAATAACCGCATAAAATCCAGTTCCTTCCTCCCGTGTGTCCTCTCCTCACTCCAATCAATGCGACCATAGTTGAAATCTCCCATAATAATCACCCTCCTTCCACCCATTTCTTCTATTTGCTTGTGCATACTGTCACCACCATCTTTTCCATCACCTGGTCTATAGCAGCACCCAATTGTATATTTAGTTCTGCTAGCCACAATCTCACACCAAATGGCCTCAAATGTGCTCTTTTCTCTATCCTGCAATTCAACTTCTATTCTCCTTGGCTGGAGCTCATCAGCTATCATCAACAATACTCCTCCCCCCATTTTATTCTCTCTGTCATTCCTGAACACACTATACCCATCACATTCAATCCCACTAGTTATATCATCTACAGTCAGCCATGTTTCACTAATACCTATAACCTGTGGTCTGGATGTGCCAACCATGGCCAAAAACTCTTCCTTCTTGTTCCTAATACTCCTAGTATTAGTGTACATGAATGTAAGACCCCCATTAGCCCCAACCCTACCTTGATGCCTTATATTAACTATCCCTCTCTGATTTGTTGTCCTTATTTGCTCTGGCATATTATATTCATTCTTACATTCAACTGCCTCCATAAGGACTGTATCTCTACCCCCCCCCCCTAACAAATCTAGTTTCCCTGAATTTGCACATCCACTACATTCAGCAACACTTTCTCAAGTCTTCTTACACCGTAACCATTCAAATGCAACCCATCCATCTTATATAGATCCTTTCGCCCATCAAACTCACTCCACACATCCACAAATTCCACACCACTCGTCATACATAACCCACGCATAAAGTCATTTGCAATTATAGCCCTCCTTTTAAACATTTCACTGTCATACCGTGGCAAAAGACTAATCATTCTAACTCTCTCACTCTTTTCTTTTGCTACCTCAAACAATTCATTCAGGTCTTCTATCATTTCCATTTTATCTCCTTTCAAATCATTCGTACCTGCCACAACAATCATTTCTTTCACCCTTTCCTTTTGCTCTCTAATAGACGCAGTTACGTCCTTTATGGTCGCACCAGGTTGGTATGATTTTGTCAAATCCTCTACTAACACACCTCGTACTAACGAGTCTCCATACAGCACTCTATCCTTCATTTTGTTCATGTTCACATTCATACGTCTATTTTTCCTGTCATACCTTTTATTATTGGTTGGTTCATTCAGTCTACTTTTGTTCATGCACTCTATCTGCTGTTTTGCTCTTTCTATCGCACTATTCAACAACGCGATCTCACTCAATGCATCTATCTCATCTTTTTTGTTCTCTGAGAAACCATTTATACTATCATTCACACTTTCTACATTCACACTCTCACAATTTTCATGTACAACCTTGCCGTTTCTTGTCACATCCCTATTTCCTTCATTTTGAAGGTTGACAAAAATATCACACTCACGATCCGAAATACACTTCAATTCCGCATTCTCCCTACATTTTCTACACACATTCAATCCTTTATCATCATCTAACCACACTCCGACCGCACTCCTCAAAGCGTACATTTCACAGCTAGTACACTGACTCATTTCTTTTATGCTACCGTTCTTTGATAACGATGGCGAACCTTCATTACTGGCCGCCATTTTCCTACGCACAGGTGCCATATTTATCTGTAACGTGTTTTGTCAAATTAAACGTTATAACACACCAAAAATAGACGCACTAAAATACGCAAGGCAAACAAAACAAAACTACACAATTTTAAGTAATTTGTATCGATAACTGAAAATGATACTTATCTTATCTGGAGCTTGCACGAACACTACTCATTACGAATTCATCTAGCGGCGACTTCCGACATAGATTATGTTATGAAACACTTTAGTACACTAACCACGTTAATAAAGCTCTAATAATATACCAAAATTAAACACTTAAGTCCATTAAATTGAATCCAAAACACCAATAAATCAACAAAAAACACAAATCACTCAGGAGCTCTCCGATAGCACGACCGTTCACCAGCTAGCCTCGACAGCTTAACATCGTTTTTTTTTTAATGACTATCCTTTAAATTTCAATTGCACATTTACCATCATTTCTGATTCTAGACACCAGAATCAGAAATGACAGTCAATGTGATATCTATTTTATCTTTCAAGGATTTCTATTTTATCTCCCTCTATTATAAATTCATTTAAATTGCCAGAAGTCATCAGTTTTGTTTTGATCATGTTTAAATTAAGTCCGGCTTTATTACTTTCCATTTTAACCAATAGAATCGAACGCTGCGGATGGTCCTTAGTTTCTACTATGAGGGTTGTAAAAAAAAAAAAATGAGCTAACGCCTTTTTATTCCCGTATACGGGAGTAGGCGAGGCCATTTAGCCCTATCTAACTTTTGGAGACTGAGTGGGCAGTTCAATCTCCACTGGTACGCAATCAGAGACAGATGGCCCAAGGCTATCACTAATTAAGCGGTACGCAGTGAAGAGAGACGGCTCAAATGTGCCGCCATCTCGTGGTCTCTAACACAAATATATTTAATGTCTGAAATAATGTGGGTTGTACGGTCGATTTTCTTGAGTTTACAGGACGAAAAACCCGAGTTTCCGGGAGGAAAAACCTGCTTGCCCATGCCAGAGATCGACTAACTCGGGAACCGGTCGAAAAAAGGCTTAGAAAAATTTCCTCTAGTCGCCGACTAGACTCGAAACCAAGTCTTCCTTCGTGCGGCCAAGCGAGGTAGTATGCAAACGCCACATCCACTGAGCTACACAGGCTACGATGAGGGTTGTATCATCTGCATATTTAAAATTATTTATTTTTCTTCCACCAATATTAATTCCAGATGGATCTTACTCTAAATCAGACATTCTCATAATATATTCACAATCACTATATTCACTATAAAATACAACACTATATTTCATTGTTGCTGTTCTTGTTGTTGTATGGGAACCTCCGTGCTGTCCGAAGATTCATCACGAGATTCAAACTACCCACACAATATTTATACCTTTCCCTGAATCAATTAATAGACAACACTCACAACTGACTCTCGTAACCCGTTCCATTCATTCGCCACTCTCCAAGCGAAACATCTAGTCTTCATACCTATATTAACCACCCTCCTCTCCTCCATTTAACAATTTTCCTGTCTGTTCATCAGCGATGACATATTGATCTTCTCCTCTAGCCAAGAGGGGGAAAATGTCCCTTGCGTCAATCGTATAAGCCCTTTATGTAACTTAAATACTTCTATTGTATCTACTTTTTTCGACTATCAACCAACTTCCACAACCCACAGACCTTCAATCTTCTTCGAATGCGAGTGACCACGAAGGTCAGTCATCTGTGGAATGCCCCCCTCAAGATCCTGTCTACTACTTCCTCATTCCGAAGAAACCCAGAAGACTAGTGACCTGAGCACAGTAAACTAGATGTGGACGTATCAAAGCCTTATAAAGAAGAATAACAACTTCTTTATTTCTTATTGAAGTGCAGACCTATTAGTCTGCACTTCAATAGCCAAGCAATCCCAAGACTCTCTATCAATTATAACCCAGAAATCTTACTTTCATCTATTTCCTGCGGTACAGTATCATTAATATTGTGAACAGCTTGGAGTCTATTTATTCTAAAATGCATAACTTCACATGTATCCACATTAAATCCACACCCATTATCTTTTTCTAAATACTAACAGCCTACTTAACTCAACCTGCACTGTCCCCAGATAGCCTTGATTTGCAGTTACTGTACCAAATTTTGCATCATTAGCAAACAACTGATTATTTCCCTTCACATTATTTCCTATATCATTTATTTACAAATAAACCAGTAGAAGTCCTAGCGTTTAACTGCGCAGCACACACCATTAGACACCTGCATTCTCGCAGATTCGTCTCTTCCATTTAACATCATTTTGGTATCTGTCCATCAACCACTCTTGTATCCATATAACTAGTGTAATACCATTCCCATTTATTCTAATTTGCTCAACATAGTTCCACGTGGTAGTCAATCACATGCCTTTACAAAATCCAGCAGAACCATCCTGGAAACATTCTCTTTATCCATCTCAACATTCATTCTATTATATGAAAAAAGGTCAGTATACTACCAAGGTATGACCAGCCCTTCACAAAGTTATGCTGTCCTTCATAGAGTATTATATTCTCATTAACCATTCCTAAATTTTCTATTGGACCAACTTTTGCAGTACTTTTGCTATCATTCGAGAGATAATGACTGGTCTGTAATTTGCTACTACAGTCTTAAAACCTCCTTATGCAAAAGTATTATTCTGTCCCATTTCCATTTTCTTGAGACTCTGCCAAACCTGAGACTTTAAGTAAAGCCCATAGTATGAGGCAGTAGCAAACCACATTCGCATTCTCGAAAACGCGAGATGATGTCCCATCTAATCCTAAGGATCTATTTACATTTAATTCTGCAATATCCTATTAACCTGCAATCTATTCTAAACCAGTAATCTATTCTAACACCATAGTCATATACGTCACAGCAGTAAGCTCACTTGGATGATATACCCTTGCAACGTCATCAGCAGTCATTAATGTTATCGTTCCATAGTCATTGTTTTCATCTAACTTTCTACGTAGCGAATTAACTCTTCGCGATTTGATTTGGCGTTTCGGCTAGTTTTTTTTTTTTTCATATTCTGATTTTTCCTTCTTACCACGCTGCTCAGTTTTCTTGCATGAACTTGTGAGGTTACTGGTCACTTTTCTCCTTATATTCCCTCCACACCACTTTTCTTATTTTTAGCTCCTACTTAATGATACTACTCTTCCATGAAACTCCTACCTAATTTACCCTCCTGACTTTGAGTATAGAGCCTGACGTTTGTTCCTCTAGATATCCCTTGACTATCATCCATCTAGTGCTAACATTCTTTCTTGTAGATATTTATGCCGTTTCTTAATATAAACACCTGCCTAGTATTTCCACGTGTACTCCATTTTATCTGTATATTCCACATTCAACAATATCTCAAATCAACACCACATGAGCACTGGTCTACAGTTACAGGCAACGTGGCTTCATTGGTTATTGACAGAAATTTTGATCCCGTGACCAGATCAGACATTTTCATATCCTGAATCCCCTACATCACTTTCAGCCTTAAGTAATTATCACTTAGTAGTAGGCGTATGAATTCATTATTTCCATGATGCTGTCTGATCTTTCCTTTTTCCATTGTATGTGTTTGTAGATGAAGTCAACCATAATAACTAGTGACCTGCATTCATAGTGCTAATTTGCTGGTGCATGTTTTTTACATCTTCGCTATGGTGTATAAGAGCAACTAACTGCATATTTGCTCCTATTGGCCTGAATCTCACACCAAAATCTGATTACCAACCACTTGCCTATCTCCTACAGAAGAATTCTCCTCCCCATCCTATCTTTTCTGTTCTCCTTGAACATATTAAAACCACCTTACCGGTCATTAAGGATCAAATACGCATCCTCAAAAGCTTCGTATCCATCAAAAATTTCAATGTAAATATCAATGGTATTACAATTTTAATATGCACTTCGCATCCATGGTAATGTGGACGTATATATACGTCCACATTATATACGTATATATACGTCCTGGCCGGTAGTGTGGTTAAATCCTTCATGTTCCACTGTATCTTATCTATTGAAACAATGTGTTGCTAATCCCTGTACGTTTTGGTTAGGTTCAATTAAGTGCCAAAAAACCCTCCCAATGATACTTATGCCATTAGTACCTAGAAGCTGTAGCATATTCCTCGGCTTCCAAACTCCAACTACTTTTGTAACCTCAATAGAATGCTCCGTTCGGTAGAATGGAGCAGTTGCATCATTTCAAAAAAAAAAGATTTGTGGATGATAAACCCTTCTTGCGAGAGATTGCTAAGACGGAAATCGTGCAAAGAAGAGCTTAGAAAAAATTCATCTCGTCAGCAAATAGATTCGAACTTTAAAGGTATTTATAGGGAAGGTATAATTATATGGATGCAAACGTCATTTCGACAGGGATACACAGGCATTTCATAACTATATAATAAAACTCAAAATATTTGTTAACCGGATTATAAGTTGTATCCTAAACTAAATCTGAATCCAGTGGTTTATTATATCGTTAATTTAATAACGATTTTCTTTCATCTTCAAGTAGAACTGAAGAGCAATCTAATTCATTCTCATTATCTGTTTTTATGTCTTATGTATATTATTATTATTATTATTATTATTATTATTATTATTATTATTATTATTATTATTTTATTATTATTATTATTATTAAACAGAGATAACTGGCCCAAGATTATCAATAATTTAAGCAGCGCGCAGTGAAGAGACGGCTCAACGTCTCGCATTTCATGGTGCATGACCAGCGTCCTGGGCATTCCAATGCTGAATGCAATCATCGTTTCAGGAACCCTAACAAAGTCCCAACCAAGTACTGATACCATACATGCATACTGCATTAGTAAACGAAAGTAAGAAACAAAAAATATTATAATACTAGTATAAGTGTACCAGTGATTTTGATCACCCTTATGAGAGGTGAAAAGCCAATCACCCTTCTGAATAAAGAAGTCACACTTTTTATTCAAAAGAGTTTAGAAGGACAGGGGAAGAATCTCCCAAACTGTTAAGAAATTACGTTATGGTGATATCCTTGTGGAATCATCGCGTAAGTAAAATTCAGAGAAACTACTGGGATCAAATCAATGAGTCGAATACTAATTACAGTAATACCCCTGCTGCTGTAACCTTTGCTGTTCTTCTTGTGCCAATCAACCAGAAACCAACCTGTCTCAGTGGATACGAGGCCTGCACTTCGTATCTCCAGATTATGATGGGGTGGTGCATGCAATCTCGCAGTGGTATGTCACGTAATCGTTGTGACAAAATTGTTATATTTTCAAATCTTAAACGTGGACAACATTATTCAAAATCCCAGACCGTCAGTTTTTTAAAACCAGAACGGATCGAATCAATTATCATAATAATTTACGATTCAGATAAAATGGAGAAATTTGTATTTGTTCATTTTTAATATAAACTAATAAATAAAAATCTTTAGTTCAGTGGAATTTACGCTTCCATCCTCTGTGCTTGGTCGCTCGAAGTTAGACTTAAGTTCAAGTCTAGTCGCCGACTGGAGGAACATTTTCTAAGCCTTTCTTCGATCGGTTCCCGAGTTAGTCGACCTCTGATACGGGAAAGGGGTTTTTCCTCCAGGAAACTCGGGTTTTTCGTCCTGTAAACTGAAGAAACTCGACTGTAGCACCCACATTATTTTAGACAGTAACATATCTTGTTAGGGTTAGGTACCAAGAGATGGTAGCACTTGTTTGCCATGGGATAGCTACCTCTGATTGGCTACCAGTGGAGATTGAACTGCCCACTCAGTCTTCAAAAGTTAAATAGGGTATAAAGGCCTCGCCTACTCCCTATAAGAGAATAGGCGAGAACCGCTCCAACAAAAACCTGAATATCAATCTTATCTACAAGATTCACTGTCGAGTCAAGCAGGTGTTACAAAAACAAAAGGATAACTCAGAACTCATCACACCCACCTCTCCAGCAGAAGTTATAAACATCATAACCCATCTGAACAACAATAACGCCCCTGGCCCAGATGGCATGTTGAACAGAATAATCAAACTACTTCCCAGAAGAGCCATTGTCCAGCTAGTCAACATAATCAATGCCATCCTCAGACTCAAGCATTTTCCTATTAGTTGGAAAACGGCAGACATCATGCCAATCAAAAAGATTGGAAAGAACTCTCAACTCCCCGAAAGCTACAGACCAGACCTATGAGCTTTCTATCCAGCCTTGGAAAGGTGGTGGAAAAAGTCATCATTACAAGGCGCTCCAAACAGCAACTGATAAGCTAGGAATTATTACGGACGAGCAGTTCGGTTTCAGAAAAAATCACAGTGCTAATCAACAAATACACCGACTGGTGGAACACATTACAAAAGGTTTCAGCTGGAACCTCCACACAGCTGCAGTCTTTATAGATGCTGCAAAGGCTTTCGACAAGTTGTGGCATCAGGGCCATCTCTACAAACTCATCAAATTCAATGTGCCAAATTAACCTTGTAAAAATATTTAACTCTTCTCTGAAAGACAGATTCATACAAGTCAAAATAAATGAAACTCTTTCAACCCAGACGCAAGATCTTGGCAGAAGTGCCACAGGGCTCACTTCTGACCGCTTTGCTTTTTTCTATTTACATAGCTGATATCCCTAAAATCCCTAATTCAACAATCACTGCGTTGTATGCTGATGATACTTCTTACAAGATCTTGCAGCCCCAAACTAGCTATCAGTAGACTTCAAAACAATATCCTTATATTGGAGAAATGGCTGATGGACTGGAGGATCCAAGCAAACCCATGAAGAGTTCAACCATACTGTTCTCTAGGAAGAAATTTCAGACCAATGAAGACATACACCTGCTAGGAGTCAAGATTCCATGGCACAGTGAAATAAAATATCTCGATGTGATGCTTGACAAAAAAACTTCAGTTCACCAATCACATAAAACATGTGAGCTCCAAGACATCGAAAGTAATCGCACAACTCTACCCCATGATCAACAGAAGCAAACTGGATAACCTGAACAAACTATTCATATACAAAATGGTAATACACCAAGTCATCATTTACGCATCTTCTGCATGGAGCCACACCTCGCATACAAATATTCTAAAACTGCGGAGGATACAGAGCAAATGCCTGAGAATCATCCTGGATGCCCCATGGTTCATTAGAAACTCTCAGATTCACAGAGAAGTCAGCATTCCCTACATCACATCCTTCCTTCATGACCTAGCAGAAACGTTCTTCGCCAAGACAAGCAATCAACCAAACCCCCTGATCAGGCAAGCTTCAGATTACAATGAAGCAGAATTCTGCAAATACAAAAGACATCAAGTCAATTCATGCTCAGCTGAACATAGCTAATCTCACTGCCCATCCAGGGTGAGCTTAAAGTTCAATATCTCTCCACTCAAAGAAGTGCCCTCTCAGACAAAGGGGTATATGAAAAGCAATGTTTCACCCATCAAACCAGTAACGTTTTACGTTCTGCGTATAAGGGAATAAAAGGTGTTAGCTGATTTTTTTATGATAAAACAAAACAATTCATTTCGCTTAACAAAAATTATTATTTTAAAAAAAATTAAACTTCAGTTCTAGAGTTCTCTAATTTTTGGAAATAACTATTTATTATTTACAGAATTAAGTTATTAATAAAGTAGTAATCTTTTGGCAAACAAATTAAAATGATAAAAATAAATTACATAAAATAAAAAATAATTGTACAATCACATATCTTTAAAGGAAGTGTATTATTTCTTTAATATATCTTTGAAAATGCACTTCAGCTTTGGCATTTTTATGGATATCCGATATCGCTGTGCGCTAGAAGAAATATATTAATACTTGAAAAATAAGAACTTACCAAACGTATGTAATATAAGATACAATTGTTATAAATTTGGACAACACACAGCACAAAATTACTCATGAGGCAAACATCACAATACTAGTTGACGTTAGTGCAGAACTACTCGTGAAGCCTATTACTCATAGTTGCGTCGACGAGGAGAAAAAGCCTCAGATAACTAATAATTATAATATTTTAAAAAAGAAAAAGAAAGAAACGCAATACAATCTTATCATAACAATGTTCACTTAGCTGGATGTACCAGTGTAACATAATACGAGTGTAAAGTATTAAACTGAGGTAGCAAATTATAGACCAATCAGTATATTGGGAGTGGTGGTTAAGGTTCTGGAGAAATTGATAAAAATTAGAATTCATGACTGGGTGGACAGCAATATGATACTTTATAAGGGGAGACATGGTTTTTTGAGATCTTGCCTTAGCAATTTGCTCACTTTTTATAATGAAATAACAATGGAATTGGATAAAGGAAATCCTTTTTCAGCGATCCTGCTGGACGTGGCAAAGGCATTTGACAAGATTCCGCATGGAACTCTGTCGCATAAATCGGAGCAAATGGATATGGATCCGAGGCTAGTGATTTGGATTAGAGTGTGGCTAGTGGATAGATATCAAATAGTGGTTCATGGTGGAGCAGAGTCAAGTAGAAGGCAGGTGACTAGTGGTGTGCTCAGGGCTTGGTCCTCTATTATTTAATTTGTACATCAATGATATTGGGAATACTTCACTGATGATACAAAACTAGGAAGAGTGATAGTTAATTCAGATGATCTGGATATCTTGCAGGATAACTTAAATAGGCTGAAGGTTTCGGCTAAACTAAATGGCTGCCAGTTTAATGTGGGCAAGTGTAAGGTGATGCACTTCGAAAGGATGAGATCACATGCTGTTTACTACATTAATGGAACTGAACTGAAAGAAGTTGATGAGGCTAGGGAGTTGGGAGTTATTGTGGACAGAGAACTTAAGTTTCGAGGACATATTGCAAAGGTTGCTAAAACTTCACATCAGATTACATGGGTATTGAAGAACACACAGCCACCTGACAAGCAGGGATAAGGAAGTAATTGTCACACTTTATAAGGCATTAATAAGACCTCGTTTGGACTATTGTGCACAGATCTGGTCACCTGATTTTTTTTTGGTGATGTAGAAATGGAGAGGATTCAGAGGCGGGTTACGAAAATTGTTGCAGGCCTGTGGGATGTCTCCTACGAGGATAGATTGAAGGTCTGTGGGCTTCAAACACTAGTTGATAGACGTAGGATAGGAGATATGATAGAGGCATATAAATTATTAAAAAGGTTTTATAGGATTGATACTGATAACTTTTTTAAGATCAGTGAAGGAAGGGAGAGAACGAGGAGTCATCTCTAGAGATTGTGTAAGAGTGTGGTTAACAAGGGTGTTAGGACTAGATTTTTTGCTTGGAGGGTTGTAAATGGGTGGAATGCGTTGCCAGAGGTGGGTATGAATGATTCATCTGTGAATGAGTTTAAGGGGAAGTATGACAGTTATTGTGTGAATAACGATTAGTAATGCAATGTCGGGTCTCCCGCGAAGAGTCGTTTGACTCCATGGAGGCACCTTATATATATTAACAATAACAACTTAAGCGCCTTAAGAAAATACGTTAACCTGTTTGGTCACCGAACTACACCATTAAACGTTTTTCAGTTTGGACAAGAAGATTATGACGTTTACGGATAACTGTAGAATAAAGTAGTAATAGTGAGAGTAAGCCTAGCTTGTGTTCGACAAGCCGTCACTAAGTTGAATAATTTTCATCTTAAACCTAAATAGACCCATATAGGTATATATGTGTCTTTTTTACATTCGATTGCGTGCTTTTCTTTTCATCGGAGAAACAGCACCCTTCTTTTGAATTTTATCTGGTGCTATTAATGATACTAAAATAAAAGATAAATTATAAACAGTTCATAATTCACAGCGAAACACCAAAAGCGCCAAGTGATGTAGCGAGCAACAATGTCGTAAATAAACCGACTTCACAAATACTGCACATCGTTGGATTCACAGCAGTGTCATGTTGGTATTAAAAATAAATAAAACGTTGTATGACCGTAATTCCGGTCGTAAAACTTCACTGCCAGCTCTAGCTATGATATGAGTCAAAGAGAAAATGATATAAGGGCTAGGGCGTACCCCTTAAGGGACGCGCAGCCACATCGCCCTACAACTGCGAGAAGCGGACAACGGCAACCGCATGAAGGGCGGGTGCGGTTAAAGAAGCGAGCCCAGCAGGTAGAGAGGATGTTGCGAGTGGGAACACTGAATGTTGGAAGCATGACTGGAAGGGGAAGAGAGGTGGCAGACATGATGAGGAAGAGGAAGTTGGACATTTTATGTGTGCAGGAGACACGGTGGAAGGGGGAAAATGCAAAGGAACTGGGAGATTGATATAAAGTGTTCTACTCTGGAGCGAATAAAGAGGGAAGAAATGGTGTAGGAATTGTGGTATGTGGCAGAATGAAGGGCGAAGTACTGGAAGTGGGTAGAAGGAACGACAGGATCATGCGAATGAAATTGAGTCTTGGAGAAGAGCGGGTGGTCGTATTATGTGTATATGCTCTGCAAGTTGGCTGTACAGCAGAGGAGAAAGATGAGTTCTGGAATGTGTTAGATGAAGAAATGAGGGAACTGAAAGAAAACGAGATGGTGATTGTCGGAGGAGACTTGAACGGACACATAGGGAGACAGAATAGAGACTGTGAAAGGGTGCATGGTGGCCACGGAGTGGGAATGATGAACCAGGAAGGAGAGAGGGTTGTGGACTTTGCAGTAGCGTTTGATCTGGCAATTGTGAACTCGTTTTTCTACAAGAGGGAAGAGCATTTGATAACATTTAGGAGTGGTAACAACAGTTCACAAATTGACTACATTTTGACTAGAAGAAAACATCTTAAATTTGTGACAAATTGTAAAGTAATTCCAACAGATCAAGTGGCACAGCAACACCGACTGCTGTGCACAGACTTTAAAATAAGATTGAAGATAAGAACCTCTGGAAGTCATGGTATGAAGAAAATTAAGAGAGTGTAAGGAATCGTTTTAGGGAGAGGATGTTAGAGAGGATTTCGGATGGACTGGAAAGTGTACAAGATTGGTGGAAACATAATTCAAAAGTAATCCTGAACTGTGCAATCGAGGTGCTTGGTGAGACATCTGGAAAAATTAGAGAGAGAGAGAAGGAGGGTTGGTGGTGGAATAATAATGTACAAGTAGCAGTGACAGCTAAGAGGAAGACAAAGTAGAAGTGGGATGAGTCAAGAGTGGAAGAGGACAGAGAGGTGTACAGAGAGAGAAAGCAAGAAGGCAAGAGAGTTGTGGCACTGGCAAAGGCCATGGCATATCAAGATCTGTATGATCAATTAGAAACAAAGGAAGGACAGAGAAAAATTTACCAACTAGCGAAATGTAGAAATAAAGCAGCAAAAGACATCTTACATGTGAGGCAGATCAAAGACGCTGAAGGAAGAGCATTATGGAGAGATGTGGACATAGAAACAGATGGAGAATATGCTTTGAGCGACTTTTGAATAAGAAAATGTAAAGACTCACAGAGAAGATGGGCAGCCTTCTGATGGGATGGTGCAGAACATCAGTACAGTGGAAGTGATGGAGGCCAAGGAGTGGATGAGGAATGGAAAATCGGTGGGGCACCGACAGGATTCCAGTGGAGGCATGGAAGGCACTGGGGGAAGAGGGAATTGACCTGCTGTGGGACCTGTTCATGAAAGTTTGCCAACAGGAAAATATACCCAAAGAATGGAGGGAGAGTACTCTTGTCCCCATTTACAAGGGTAAAGGGGATGCACAAGATTGTAAGAATTACAGAGGAATAAATTTGATGTCCCACCCAATGAAAATCCTAGAAAGAGTTCTTCATAGAAGATTAAAGAAGGAAGTGGAGATTGCAAGAGAACAATGCAGCTTCATGCCTGATAGATCAACAACAGATGCTATCTTTGGGTTACAGCAGATGATGGAAAAGTTTTGAAAGAAACAATGGGAGCTATATCTGGCATTTATTGATCTGGAGAAAGCATACGATAGAGTGCCAAGGCAAGAAGTCTGGAGGTGTCTGAGGGAGAAGAAGGTTCGGGAGAAATATGTCAGGTTGGTGCGGGAGATGTACAGAAATGTGAAGACAAGTGTTCCGACCTGTCTTGGACAGACAGAAAGTTTTCAAGTAACAGTTGGCTTGCATCAAGGGTCAGAATTAAGTCCGTTTCTGTTTAGCATTGTGATGGTGACGGAGGAGGTGAGAGAAAATGAGCCTTGGACAATGTTGCATGCAGATGACATCTTGCTGTGTGCAGATTCAAGAGAAGAAGCGGGAACTAAACTGGAAAGGTGCAGAAAAGTACTGGAAGAGAGAGGTATGAGACTGAGCAGAAGTAAGACAGAGTATATGTGTTGCACAGTGGGCGGCGGCCAGGAGACAGATTTGGAGCTTGAAGGAAATGTCATCAGGAAGGTGAGGGACTTTAGATACTTAGGTTCAACAGTGAAAGAAGATAGAGGAGCTGAGAAGGAATTGGGATGCAGGATACAAGCAGGTAGGAGGAACTGGAGTGAGATGGCTGGAGTGTCATGCGATAAGAGGGTGCCGATCAATCTGAGAGGCAAAATCTATAGGACAGTAGTGAGGCCAGCTATGACGTATGCTACGGAAACTGTGACCCAGAGGAAAAATAACATTAGCAGAATGGAAGTAGCAGAGATGAGAATGCTTAGGTGGATGTACGGTGCGACCAGAAAGGATCGTCTGAGAAATGACTATTTGAGAGGAACAGTGAAATTACGAAGTTAGGAGCGAAGCTACAGGAGGCAAGGTTGAGAAGGTTTGGTCATGTGATGATGAGGAAGGAGGACGAATATGTGGGAAGAAGGGTCATGCAGATGGATGTGCAAGAAGAAGGAAGCATGGGCAGCCAATGAAGAGATGGAGCTAGTAGAAAAGGACTTGAGGATGAAGAACTTGGATGTGGTGACAGCCCAAGACAGGAGGATGTGGAGGCTCAACATCAACAGTGATCTCACTTAAGTAGGAGAAGCTGCAGAAGAATAAGATGAGCGAATGCGGAGTCGTATAAATGGGCACTGGTCATAATTGAAAAGCATCGTATTAGAGGATTCGTAGAGCGAAGTATTACTGTAGGCTGTGCTTGGATTCGAGAACAATTGGTGCCGGTATGGCGTGCTGGGTACGCACTCGCTGCTAGCTGGAAAAGTTGAAAATGAAACAGTTATATAGTTAGTAATCGTTTTCTAGAATTCCAAACTACACAATTGTAGCGATAGGGTATAAAGGCCTCGCCTACTCCCTATAAGGGAATAAAAGGCGTTAGCTGATTTTTCCCCCTGATATATATACTATATATAATTATAATTAAAGAAATCTAATGAATGGAAGTGAAATGGAAAAAAATATTTATTATTTGAGTGCACAATTAGTTTCGTATTCTTAGAAGACTTCATCAGTTGCATAAAATGGAAAGGGAAAAAAACTTTACAAAAGAGTGACAGCTATATATTAAATACCATGCTCGCCACAACCTACCTGATTGTCGCTTTTCACCTATCCAGCTTTGGCGTACACGAGATCATGCCCGCATGCCCCAACAATACCGTGGTATCCAAAAGGTTTTCAAATGTTAGCAATACGTTTGTAAGTTAATTTATAGCTGTTGCTCTCTTGTAATGTGTGCGCGCGCATATTCTTCTTCTTTTTTGTATCACTTTTCATGTTACCGAATGACTTCTAAGAGGACTAAACGAGTTGTGCCCTCAAATAAAAAAATTTTATTTTTTATTTGAGGGCATATTTTAAATTTAGTATCACCTCCGTACAGAGGCGTAGCTAGGGAGGGGCGGTGCGACACTTTGAACTTATTTGAACTCTTACAGTTAATTCTAAAATACAGTCTAGAGAACTCATTTCCAAATATTGTAGTACTACTGCGAATTTTCCTCACAACTGCTGTAAGCGTTGCTAGTTGTGAGAGGAGTTTTTCTAAATAAAATTGATTGGAATTACCGACATTACTATGAAATAGATTTCGCCAATGTCATCTACGATTTTGCTAACAGAAAAGCAAGAAAAATAACATTTCATTTGTCACCTCTAGAGTTTGAAAAAAGTTTTACTTCAAAAATAAACATAGTGTTTTAATTTATTTCCCTATACGTCGTTTTAACTATGTAGTTTGTTTGGTGTATTGAGAGGGTCAGCAAACTCAGGGATCGCTGTGGGCGGCAAAAACTAGTTACACGACTGCCTCCGCAGCGCAATTCGACGAACGACTGTATATTGAGCCCTTCGACTGACCCGATACGGAGTTCCATTCTCGTCGTGAGGAGAGTAATCTTTATATGGACTTTTTTGTTAGGCGAGTTACCGATCTCATACGAGGTAGCAGGATTTTTTCTCTCAGGAACTCTGGAACCAGAGCCGTATTCATGGGTGTGCGAACAGTGCGATGGCACAGGGCCCCAAAATCATTGCAAAATTTTTTAATGTTATACAAAAAAATATATCATTATTTGCTGCCTCAACTTCACGTTGGGACATATTAAAGAAATATGTTAAACAATTAACTCCAAAACAATTATGTGATACAAGATGGGAATGTAGAATAGAATCAGTTAGAGCTGTACCTTTTCAAATTCCAGAATTCTTAAATGCACTAAAAGAATTATCTAAAACTTCATCAGATAATACTATAAAAGTAGAAGTGGCTTCAATATTATTATTATTTCTCAAGACCTCATGGAGACAAAGACTCCTCTGGAAGGTCCTTTATATCACACACACATCTCATCATACCATGTCTTAAACACACTCAAACTCCTTGGAGACACCACACTCTCAGGCAAGGCATTCCAATCATTCACAACTCTGTAAGAAAAAAACTTGCCTCTCACTCCCCTACTCACACCCTCTTTATACAGTTTCCAGGGATGACCTCTGGTTCTCCCCTGCTCTCCCACTATTCTCTGTAGAACGTCTCCACCATTGATCTTATAACAACCCCTTACCAACTTGTAGGCTTCTATCATATCTTCCCTCTTCCTTCTCTCCACCAGACTCTGCAAATTACATCTTCTCAATCTTTCTTCATACTTAACATTCCAGAGGTCAGAAACTATCTTAGTCAGTCGCCTTTGGACACTTTCCAACATCTCTTCATCCTTCTGAAAACCCGGTGACCATATATGGGCACAATAGTCCATATGTGGCCTAATCAAAGCTTTATACAATGGAACAAGAATTTCCCTACTTCTACACGTAAAAGTAGGGAAATTCTTGTTCCATTGTCTTTGTGTTGTCTTCACAATTTTGGCGATGTGTCCCATAAATTTTAGATCCTTATCCACTATCACCCCCAGATCTCTTATTTCCTCTACTTCCAACAATATATTCTCACCAAGCATAAAATCTGCATCCCATCTTTGTTTTCCAAATTTTAAAACCTTACATTTTGCAACATTGAACTCATATCCCCATTTGCTTTCCCAATCACTCAATTTATTCAAGTATTTTTGCAAGGCCACAACATCTTCACTACTCTTTATGGTTCGTCCCAACTTTGCATCATCTGCAAACAACTGAATATCTCCATCCAAATCTTTGCCAATATCATTAATATACAAGTTAAATAGTAATGGCCCAAAAACAGTCCCCCTGAGGCACTCCACTAGTGACTTTCCTTTTCCTGGATATCGCACCCCCCATACACAACTTGTTGATACCTATCAGATAGCCAGTCTCCAATGCCATGCACTAATGTAATATCGAACCCTATCTACTCTAGTTTGACTGTCAACCTATCATGAGGTACTCTATCAAAGGCCTTTGCGAAATCCAAGTATATTACTGTGTATCCTGCTCCTCTGTCCAAGGAAGCAGTCACTTTATTGTAATAAGTAAGTAGATTACTAAAACCTGATCCCCCTTTAGCAAATCCATGCTGTCCATCAAAGATTATACCATTATTGTCAACCCAACTCTGAATGCTAGTTCTCACAAGCTTCTCCAACAACTTAACTACAACACCTGACACACACAGATAGGCCTATAGTTTGATGCTTGAATAGGATCACCTCCTTTATGAAGTGGCACAATCTTGCCCTCATTCCACTCTTTAGGAACTTGACCAAGTGCAAGACTCATATTAAAAAAATATGTCAAAGCAGGTGTCAACTCTGGCACATTCCTTCAGAATACATGGTGATATATTATTAAATCCCAGTCTTATTTACATCTAGTTTACTCAACTCCCCAAACACCTCTTGCTCACTTAAAGTCAGTTTCTCCTCCCCATCATCAACTGCTCTCAATCTCCCCATGAAGTCACATTCACAAGATTGAAAGATATTTATGAATTGCTCTTTAAGTATCTCCACCACACCTTCTGTAACAGTACCATTTCCTCCAATCAATGTCATCCTTCCATAAGCATTCTTTCTTTTGCTGGCTACATATCAAAAGAACTCCCTAGGATTATTTTTGGCTTCATTAGCTAACTGCTGTTCATACCTCTCTTTAGCTACTCTCACCAACCAAGTCACCTTCCTTGCCTGGTCTTTGTAGACCTCATGAAATTGGTTACTTCCACTTCTCTTATGCTGCCTCTACAATGCCCCTTTTCTCTGTATCGTACGCATAATCTCTTTATTCATCCATCTCACGCCTGTCTTATTTAACCTTCTTACCCTTGGAATATATTTAGACATTGCATCTACTAAATAGTTTTTGAAAATCCCCCAAGCTGCATTGATCTATTTTCCATCTAACTCATTCCATGTTACACCCGCAAGCTCTCTCCTGAGCTCTTCATAATCACCCCCTTGTAGTTCCACATATATCCTTTTTTTCACAGGGATCCTTGCACTGCTGGTAACCACCCAGGTAATCACCTCATCATCACTTTCACCAATTGGTGGATGATTTGACACCTCATTTATAATTACATCCTCTGATGAGATGACCAAATCCAAGACCCTTCATCCTCATGTGCCATCTGTTACATAATGTCTGAGGTAGTTATCCCTCAAAAGCTCATTTTCTTTAATTCCAGTTGCTATCTCTTCATTCCAGTCTATATTGCCATAATTAAAATCACCCATAATCATCACCCTTTTCTTATTTGACTATACATTTCCCTATCACCACCATCCACATTACCAGGTGTATAACATCCCACCAGGTATATGAATCTATTCACCTCTATCTCACACCATGCTGCCTCAAACCACTGGCCCTATTTCCCTCTTGCATCTATACCTTGTATGGACATCACTTTCTCTATCATCAATAGCACTCCCCCTCCCTTTTTACTCCTTCTATCCTCACGAAACATATCATACCCTTCCATCTCTATTCCTGTCAGGATGTCGTCTTCATCTAACCATGTCTCACTTATTCCGACAATCTTTAGGTGAACAAACGCAATTAGTGCAACCATTTCATCCGCCTTGTTTCTTATACTTCTAGCATTGGTATACAAACACAACAGCTCATTTCTTGATCTACAGCTAGTTCCACTGATACCACACACTCAATGTGATCTCTCCATGCTGGACTGGGCCATTTTCCTTTCTGCTTCTTCATTTTAGAACCCTTTGCAATTCCATCTGTTTCCTCTTGATCCCTGGTCATCCCATTTCTTTCCGCCTACACATGCATCCACCTTCCACACGCTGTGTATCCCTGTCCACCCTGAGCTTTGCCGTTTCCCTGCTCCTCTTGCACACCCATTCTCTCATTTTCTATACTCATACCACTCACTTCCCCATTCATTTCCACTTCTTCAATCTCTCCTGCTCTTCCACATCACTCCCCTCTCGATCTAATTCATTCTCTCTATTCACTTCTCTACCTTCCAGCAGCAGTCTCTCCAAATGACTCACACTTGGAGAGACTGCTGCTGGAAGGTATCGAAGTGACTCACACCATAACCACTAAAATGCAGTCCATCGCTCCCATACAGCTCACTTCGTCCCTCAAACTCATTCCACACATTAACAAACTGTACTCCCATCTCCTCACACATTTCAGCCAGAATATCATTCATAATCCTTGCTCTCTGCCTCATTTCACCACAATCATACCTAGGCAACACACTATTCTCTTTTATCTTTCCAAGCAGCCTCCTGACATTCACTCTGACATGCTCTTTGTTCTCTCTCAAATCATTTGTACCTATTAATACAATTAACTCTTTTGCTTGCTCCTGCCTCAATCACTCTACTCATTTTACGGCCTTGAAAACATACCTTGTGCATTTTATCCTCTAGCACACCTTTAATAATGGAGTCGCCATACAACGCCACTCGCTCATCTTTCATGCCATCGTGATTTATTTTAATAGTTTTGACCTGAATTCTCTTAATTTCATTCTGTATCCATTTCATTTCTTGCCTCATCCAATCCAATTCACTTTCCGAATCTCGCGACACATTCTATCATTAAATCTTTCTAACTCTCGACCCCCCCCCTTCTCACTTTCCCTCACATTCATCCTTCTTTGTTTCCGTACTTTCGGTCCAACTTTCACTATCATTCTTCTTACATTCACTCTCATTTATCTTTCTTTGTTTTTATTTCGGACTAACATGCTTCCAACTTTCGCTATCATTCTTCTCACTTTTACTCTCAATCATCTTTCTTTGTTTCAGTACTTTCAGTCCAACATGCGTCCAACTTTCGCCATCATTCATTCTTTTTTCGCTATCATTTATTCTTTCGATTTTTTTCACTTGCGATTTCTGCGTCACGCCATTTCTACTTTCATTCGTTCTCTCAATTTCGTTTCTTTCGGCCACTCTCGCCTCACTTTCGTCCCTTTTAACATCCGTTACGGTTTTCAAATCTCTCTTTTTCTTTTTTCCTGATTTGTTAATATTTTTTCCCCTCTGTTTTCTCACCCTCCTTCTCTTTCAAACGTGCACTCGCGACACAATCGTTACTACACTTTCTGTCATCAATTTCATATTTGCATTCATCAGTTCCTCATTCAGGTCACACTTCGCACACACCCTTCTTCCATTCGCGCTAAACATCCACAAATCATTTATGTAATCGAAGGAATACATATAACAGACCTCACACTTAACGAAACGACTAAAATCCAAATTAAAATCATGGAATGACAATGCCGCCGCCATTTCTTTTTTTTTTCCTGCAGGTTATTAGGTCTAATAATAACGATTTCGTAATTAAGTTTAGACAAGAAAAATCCCCCACACTAATAATACCGGTAGCGCACAACGTTTACAGCCGCTCTTACTCAAACAATTACGCATATATAATTAATTATTCCTAGAATAACTTATCTGAGTCAGGAGCTCTTCTTAGGTACGTCCAGATTCATTTGAGTTTATACTAAGCCTTGTAATTTGGTATGAGTTTCAGTCAAAAGTTAATTTAGTAAATAAAGTATATTATATTACAAAATGCAAAAATTCCGATAGACGTAGCAACTAAGTATATTAAAGAGTTAGTGCAGTACTTTGAAGAGCAGAGAATAGCAGGATTTGATAGCTGTTTTGAGATTGCTAAACTGTCAAATCTATTAAAAATTTAATTTAAAGAGAGTCCGGTACGTCGAAGAAAAGTTTTTTTTTTTTTTCGACGAAAAATGAATTAAAATTTTGCTGCAAATAGCTGTATCAAAAATTAAATACAGATATTGATGAATCTGAAATTTACGATGAATTAATTATTTTTAGAAATATTGTTCCAGAAGTTGCACCCAGTAATATTTTGAAATTCATAATTGCAAATAATTTGTCGGATATTTATCCAATTTTACGATGAATTAATTATTTTTAGAAATATTGTTCCAGAAGTTGCACCCAGTAATATTTTGAAATTCATAATTGCAAATAATTTGTCGGATATTTATCCAAATATTACTACATTTAAAATATTATTGACCAGTCCAGTTACGGTCGCATCAGCAGAAAGATCATTTTCCAAATTAAAATTAATAAAAACCTATTTGCGATCTTCTATGTCTCAAGAATGTTTGTCATCTCTGGCAATAATATCTATAGAACATGAAATTGTGAAAAATTTGATTGATAGCCGTTATAAATGATTTTATTGATAAGCGCATTAGGTTAAATAAAATTTAATATATTAAGATTTCTTTTAAATCTTATAAGTTGTTATACATACATTTCATTCTTTATAGTAAAAATGGATTTTTTTAAATATTTTTATATTATTAAATAAATCATTGTTCTGGCATATTTATATGATAATGTGTACTTACATAATAAATAATAAAATAATATATCATGTACATACAAACACATTTATTTTTTAACTAATTTTTTCCCTTTACTTAAATTGATGCTAAAGAGCATACTTATTTATGTGCATAAATACTTTTCATATTTGATTTAATTAACAAGATATTCTTCCATTTATCATTTCCATAAATGTTACTTTCAGGGGCCCCGCAAAATGTAGAAACAGACCTGACTGGAACACGAATCTGCAAGACCATGTAATCTCTTTCAGCAAGACAATGCACCATGTCATAAGGCACTGCTGCTGTAACTGCATGGTTTGTGGACATGAACATCACCACGTGACTGCCTCTGCAGAGCCCTGATCTCAACTATATTGAACACCTGTAAGATGAACTGAAGCATTATGGTCAGGACATCCATCCTACAACAGTCCAGTACCTCATTACATGCCTACAGGAACATCCAGAACTGAAGTCCCAACATGATGGGCTTTCATCATGCATACAGGCAAATCGACCATTAGAACACACACAATGTAGACTTTTAAAATACTTTTGGTGGTAGTGATGTGCAATAAACAGCGTTGATAGTAATTGTGCATAGTGGGAGAATTTAGTAGTAGGCGAGAGGGCAGATGTGTGTAGTGCCCACTCATGATGAGTCCTTGCACTCCTTGGCGTCAAGTAATAATATTAAAAAAAATGTGTGTGTATATATAGGAATATGATGCTCCCAAGTCAGTGCAACTGTGTCAGGTAGAATGGCTGCAAGAAGAGAACTGATGGAGTTTGAAACAAGCATTGTGATAGGATGCCATGTTGCAGGAATATCTGTTCGACAAATTGTTGATAAAACTTTCATCTCAGTATGGTAGTGCAGGGAGTCAAATGCTAGTGCTACCCACAGTAAACGAGCCACCATACTCACTGAACATGACCATCAGATGCTACAAAGGCTACTGTGTAAAAACCGTCATTCGTCGGCCGACATATTAAATGCCAAGTTCGAGGCATCAACTGGAACATGAATCTACACAAAAGCATTCACAACTGAGGCCCACAACATGGGTTTCCATCACAGGACCACAATATGCAAGCCCCATGATTCAGTAGTGCAAAGAGTATGTACAGTGGGATGTGGACGCTTGTATTATGGAGCAATGAATCATGTTACATCCTCCACTGAGTACAAAGAGCATGTACAGTGGGACGTGGAAGCTTGTGTTATGGAGGAATGAATCACATTACACTGTGTGGTGAGGTATCTGAACATTTTGGACAATACAACAATGCTGCTAGTCATGCTCCTTTAGAAATAAATTAGTAGTTATTTTCTATTTTATCATTCAGCTATACAGTCATATGTTATTTTTTAAAAAAACATGCAGTGTCATCTTCAGTAGTGCAAAGAGCGTGTACAGTGTGATGTGGAAGTTTGTGTTATGGATAACAAATCCCACTACACACTCTACCAAGCAGATGTCTGGTGAACATCTCTTACCAGAATGTGTAACCGCAAGTATGAATTTCACAGGTGGTGTTGTGATGGTATGGTCCTGTTTTTTCTCGTTTGGCTTTGGATCTCTGTTTGTGGTACCACGAACAATGAACTCCAAGGTATCTTAACACTCTGGACAGTGTAATGCTTCTTACTTTGTGGCATTTCTATGGAACTGACCACTGTCTCTTTCAGCAAGACAATGCACTATGTCATAAGGCTGTTGCTGTAACTGCATGGTTTGTGGACATCACCACATGTGACTGCCTCTGCAGAGCCAGTCTCAAACATATTGAATACCTGTGGGATGAACTGAAGTGTTAGGGAGGTCGAGACATCCATCCCACAACAGTCCAGGATCACATTACATGCCTACAGGAAGAATGGTAAAACTTCCAAACTTCCCATTGGTTACTATCGTACACTTGTGGAAAGTATGCCCTGTAGGATTGCTGTAATCAATTGCAGTGAAAGGTCATACATCTAATTAAGGTGGATGCCACAGCTGTTTGTTCCTTGCACTATGGTGTATGGTGATTTCTTTCCAAGCAGTATGTGTATGTATGTGTGTGTGTGTGTGTGTGTGTGTGTGTATATATATATATATATATATATATATATATATATACACATATAAAGTTGGACACCATATATACACACGAAGATATACATACAGGGTGTTCGGGATAAATTTGACATATTTATAATTAATTATATTTTTCCGTAAGTTACATGTATTAACACACACTTCTCTTCATTTAAAAGTTTGGACCCTTCTTCATTCACATACAAGATGTCAGAAAGGATGGATAGCTGGAACCCACCTGAATCATGGAAGAGAATAACTTGTATCATGATGATTCGTGCCCGCCATCAAAATAAGGATATTACGACTGCTGCCCAATGCTCCCTGAATACAGTAAAAACAATCAGGCATGAACTAGAGACTTGCAATGGTGACTACGAGGATGTAGCAAGAAGAAAGATCCCTAGCAGACGATCTGATTGCGTTCGTACAGCAGAATTCCTCGCAAATCTACAGGAACAGGTGTTGAAGAACCCTGGCATTGGAATTCGGGCTTTGTTCGTGGAGTTGCTAACTGTAGTCAAGCCCTGGATAACAAGGGTAGGCAATGGTAGGCCGTATGTATGGCAGCAGGATTCGGCCCCTTGCCACACCTCTGGGAAAAGTCAAAAATGGTTGTCTGAAAATTTCTACGACTTCACCAGTCCAAATGTTTGGCCTCCAAACTCCCCAGACCTTAACCCCATGGATTATTTTGTATGGGGCGCAGTTGAAAAAGACACCAATCGCACTTCCAGTAATACAAAAGCCCAGTTAATGGATAAAATTAAAACAGTTTTTGCGGCCCTTCCCAGGGAGACTGTAGCATCAGCTTGTTCGAGGTTCCGAAGCAGAATTGAAGCTGTGATCGATGCTAATGGTGGTTATTTTGAGTAAATCTTGTTGATAGTATTGTAATTAACTCTGCCTGTAATGTTTTTTTGTCAATTCATTAAATTTAATAGATACAAAGAAGATTTTCTTTTTCCTTACGAAACTGTCAAATTTATCCCGAACACCCTGTATATCTTTGTGCACAAGAACAACACAACTACTATCACTCCTTTAGAAAGAAATTAGTTATTTTCTATTTCATCATTTGGCTATATATAAATAATAAGTTAACGCCTTTTTATTGCTATGTGGAGTAGACATGGCTTTTTAAGCCTATCTAGCTTTTGGAGACTGAGTGTTCAGTCTCCAAAAGAGATTGGAGATTGAGCAGTTCAGTCTCCACCGGTAGCCAACCAGAGATAGCTGGCCCATGACTATCACAAATTATAAGTCCCCACTGATGAAGAGACCGGCAATCAAGTGCTGCCATCTCTTGGTACCTAACCCTAACAGAATATGTTACTGTCTGAATTGATATGGGTTCTACTGGCGAATTTCTTGAATTTACGGGATGAAAAACCCGAGTTCCTGGGAGAAAAAACCTGCTTGCCAGTGCCAGAGATCGACCAACTCTGGAACTAGTCAAAGATAGGCTAACAAAAAGTTCCTTCGGACAGTCTAGCTACAGAAGATGCAAACAGCAATTCCACAGGCCTCTCGACTATAGTAATGTGTAATTTTTTTAAAAAAAAATACACTGCTTGGAACAAAGTTGCTGGACACCATAGTGTGAGGAATATACAGCCATGGTGCCAACCTCAAGAAAGTGTATGACCTCCTTTTGCTTCGATGACTGCAGCAATCCTGTGGGGTACACTTTCCACAAGTGTACGATAGTGATCAATGGGAATTCTGGACCATTTTCCTGTACTCATATAATGAGGTCAGTTCCATAGAAAAGCCGCAAAGTAAGAAGCATTATATTGTCCAGAATGTTCAGATGTCTTCTGGAGTTCATGTTTGTGGTACCACAAACAGGAGTCTAAGGCAAAACAAGAGAAAAATGGGACCATACCATCAAACTGCCACTTCCAAATTTTATAGTTGGATTTACATTCTGGAAAGAGATGTTCACCAGGCATCCACCAAACCTGTCCATCTGATTGGTATGTCACTTCATAACACGAACTTCCATGTCCTTCTGTACATGCTCTTTGTACTACTGAAGATGATGCTGCATGTTGGTTTGGATAACTTGGAACTTGCATATTATAGTCCTAACATGGAAATCAATGCTGTGAACCTTGGTTCTGAATGTTTTTGTGCAGATTTGTGTTCCAGTCTATGCCTGGAACTCTGCATTTGGCATGTCGGCTGACAAATGGCAGTTTTTACATATTATCCTTTGTAGCACCCTACAGTCATGTTCAGTAAGTGTGGTGGGTCATCCACTGTGGATAGCACTTTCATTTGACTCCCTGTGCTTCCATTTCAGTATGATATCACTGATTGTTAACCTGAGATGGCTCAATTTGTCAATCATTTGTGGAAAAGATAGGCCTGCAACATAGTATCCTATCACAATACCATTTTCAAACTCTGTCAGTTCTCTTCTTGCAGCAATTTCACCCAGACACAGTTGCAATGACTTGCGAGCATCATATTCCTCCAATTTATACTGGCTACAAACATGCGACTTGTTACATGGCATGATGCACCTTGTCCATGGGGATGTCTGTTGATTTTTTCCCAAGCAATGTGTGTGTGTGTGCATATACATATATATAAAGATGGAGGATTCCACTCCCATTACTATCCACCTCATTTGCAAAACCCATCATGGATTCCCGATCAAGCCTGCTGTCTTTTGGAGCTATGAAACCAAGGATTTTTTTTTTATTGGGGGGGGGGGGATTTTTTCACTGAAACAAAGGGTAATAAATTATCTCCGATGGCTTATAGTGTTATAGTAATAAATAATACTATAATGTTATACTTATAAATAATGTACGATGAGTTATAGTGTTTGTGTCTGGGAATGGTGTAGTATGCATTGTATAGATAATGGGTTATAGTAGTGTAGAAGGTGTGTTGTATTGTGGAGATATCATGTAATAATATTTTAATCTTAGATGCATAAACCTATTACAGACTCAATACACAAAATGATGCTATCTCCTGGCCACTGGAAACTAATCAAAAACTAAATTAAGTAATCTTAGTCCCCCCCTCCCATTTGGCAATCTTGGGCACTTATAAATCTTTGACTATTTTTGGATTGCCAAAACATATAGCCATGTTTGTTTTGAAACACAAAAGTGACAACAATGATTCCTGCATTTATAAAGTGGCCAACTATTTAGCCCAAGATTCAGCAACTTTTTTTTTTTTTTTGCCAAAGAGTCTGGCAAAAATGTCATTTCAATCAAATATTTTGAGGACCACACACAAAAGGCCACAATTATTAATAAAAATAAGTGTTGCTACCTTGAAATATGTTTTTTTTTTTTAAATATTGTCTCGAATTAATTATTTTCATTAAAAAAATAATTTAAAAAAATCTCTTATCCAAACCCGCAGAACAAATTTCTCCTCCTCGTTTATTACTTCCACTGCTGCCCTCTGGAACAGTCTCCTGCCATGTGTTTCCCAAAGAATACAAATCCAAATCCAGTTTTTAAGTCAAATGTGAACAAATTCCTTATTGCCCATTTACTACCTCTCATGAATGGGTTCTCCATCAAAAGGTAAAATTAAAAAAAAATAATAAATAATTTTTTTTACTTTTTCGAGTGGCAAGGAGTGAAGCAATGGATGAGTAGAATGCAGTTCCATAATAGGTAATGAAAGCTTCAAAGCTGCATGTTATCAAAGCAAAGTATAATATGGGCTGTGAGACTTTAGCTTCTCAAGCTTTTCTGGCTTCATGGAAGCCTAGAAATAATACCAACATTGATCTGAATGCAACTGTGGTATGACTATGTAAATCTTCTAGATGACAATTTCATTATACACCAATATCAGATGAAGTGGCAAAATGGAATGGTTATAGACTCAATCTGTGCTTAAGATTTAAAAAAAAAAAAAAGGACTACAAACAGCAGAAATTTTTTTTTATTAAAATATGATCTGTGAGAGTAATGAATGTCACTGGATGAATTACGTCAAATTAAACCGAAATACATCATAAAGTGAACTTTATATAATCTCTAGGTCACAGCTACCAAAACAAATTCCAAATACATATGAATAAATTCTTTGTTACTAATGAATTCTTGAACAAATTACAATAATTAAAAAGAGCTGATCCACAGCAGGACATCATATGTGAAATGCAAAAGTTAAAAAGATCAAGGCAATATAATATCCACCGCCATACTTCCTTATAATCCCATACTAGAGTAGCCATTATTCTCTACAGGTATTATAACACACACACACACACACACACACACACATATATATATATATATATATTAAAAAGTACAAAACAAACATTAGGAATGTTTACATGCCCAGTTTATAACTCTTCTTTAATATCAACATAATGTTTTGATTATGATGTGTTAATTACTAGCCAGCAGCAATTACACTTCTGGATGACAAGAGATCATAAAAATGTAGTAATGTCATCTGTAAAAGCACCCTGTATTTTTTGTGATATGAATCTAGATGGATTATAAACAACAAGTCAAATGCTGTATTTCTTCATATAATGGTGAAGTAGATATGGTTATGTTTTCATTTGGATCCTATCATATATTAAAACCAATAACCTTTGCATATAACAGAATATAATAGAATTTTATCATAATGTTATTAAAAATTAACAAACAGTATGTAATGTAAGACAGATAAGGTTGATAAATTTACTTGCTTGTCCTGTAGTTTATCTTAGCCTATAGTTTAAAAATACAGCTTAAGTTTAAAAAAAAATATGCAATTGAAATTTAAATATAAAGATTTATCTAATAATTTTTTAATTTTATAAACATAGGAAAAAATCAATTTTATTGCATCCTCCAATTTTTTTTTCCTGCTTCAACTCAAATTAGATACTTTTATACATTTCAGCTTAACATTTGTGAACAATACCAAGCTGAATTTATAAAATTGAGGTGTTCAACTATGCAATTGAAACTTGTAATCATAGTAACCTATGGTTCTTTGCACAGAAATGTGTAAATTTATAAAATAATGCTAGCTATGAGAATAGATTAATAAAATTCAAGCTATTAAGTACTTGGAAATGAAATGAAAAATTTCATTTCAAATGAAATTTGAAAAATGAAAAAAAAAAAAAAAAAAATTAACAGATAGAAGGTGAGCAGAATGTATTGCCAGGAAGAAGGAAATGCATTGGCATTAAATTAATTTAATGAAAATTATGATGGGCATTGAAAACTCTGCTAGACTATGGAGTCCATTCTGATGTTGACAATTATGGACGTTATAGAAATAAATATTGTAGCTCTGTGAAAATCAAGCAATTACAATAATTCCTTTCTTTTTTAATTATACTGAAGCACACAGAAATTGGAAACAAGCATAAATAACCATAGGAAAAATAAATATAAGTGAATTGTGATGATGTCCTTTCGCTGGAAAGACCTAGGTTCAAATCCCATCTAGGATGCAAGGTAAACTTCTATCAATGCTTTTCAACCGAAGGTGAACTAAATGCTTTTATAAAGAGAGTTACAGAGTTTTCATCTTGCAAAACAGGTGATTAAAGCCAAGCCACAGAATATATAGTGACAGACAGACTCTCAGGATATCCACTCTATCATAGCACTAACTGGATTCATATGAAGCTGGTTACTCAACTGAAATGACAGGTAACACATTAAAGGAAAGACAAAATAAGATCATAAAATATGAATTATATCAATGTGTTTGGAGAGGAAACAGATTCTGTCAAAATTATTAAATGTATATGAATATCGGATTTCTTTTACATTACAGCAGTTTTCCATTTATTAATATAATTTTAGTTTGTGTGCAATTTGTAAATCTTTATAATTATTTGGATAAAGAATAACCTAAATTTAGACAGTCATAAACTAATGGAAAATGTGGATGTATGGCACGTGTTTGAGGGAAGAATGAAATTATACAGGCATGATGGGTTGCATTTAAATGGCTTTGAAGTGAGTGTGCTGGAGAAAGTGTTGTTGGATGAAAGTACTGCATTCAAGAGATCAGAAGGAAGAGATGAAAAGAAAAATCAGGAGAGTGGTACTGAAGAGACAACAGTGCTTGGCAGTGGAAACAGTAGTGGTGTGAGGGAGGAAGAGAGAACAGGAATACAAGAGGAACAGGGAAACGGGGGGAGCTCAGGTGGACAGGGAGACATGGCATAGAGTGAATGTTGAAAGTGGCAGTGAATTGTGTATGAAGATGGAGTATATTGCAATGTGGGTGGAGAAGTGGAGACTGAGGAGGCATATGTGGCAAGCAGTGATAAAGGTGATTTGGCAGGTGTAGTGGGGAAATCATAACCAACATATGGCTTGGATAGGACTGGATATAGACCTGAAAACAAACTGTTGTGTTTGTTTACAAATGCCAGAAGTATCAGAAACAAAGGGGATAAAATGGTTTCGGTGATTGAGTTTATTCGTCTCCAAATCATTGAATAAGTGAAACATGGTTGAAAGAAGATGATATCGTAACAGGAATAGAAATGGAAGGGTACAGTATTTTCATGAGGATGGAAAGGGCAGGAAGGGAGTGTCGCTGGTGATAGCAGGGGAATTAAGTCCACATAAGGTAGACATGAAAGGGTGAAATAGTGGCAATGGTTATGAGGCAGTGTGGTGTAACGTGGAGGTTGAGAGGAAGACATATTTAGTTGGATAGTAGCATTGGCATGCCTGTTTACCAAGAGTTTTGCAACAGCACAGGTTCCAAGGGAGTGGAAGGAAGGTAAAATTGTTCCACTGCATAAAGGCAGTGATAAGGCTGCAGCTTCAAATTATAGACTGATCTGTATACCTGGAGTTGTGGTGAAGGTCCTGGAGAGATTGGTGAGAAGTAGGATACAGAAATGGGTTGATAACAGCAGTATTCTCCTTGGTTATCAGCATGGGTTTGTTAAGGGGGGGAGATCCTGTTTCACTAACTTACTTATGTACTATAACAAGGTGACAAATACCTTGGACGGAGGAGATGCATATAGTGGTGTACTTGTTTTGCAAAGGCTTTTGACAGACTGTCATATGACAAGCTCTTAAATAAATTGAAACAGATGGGATTGGATCAGTGACTGGCTGTCAGATAGGTATCAGAAAGTTGTATATAGGGGTGCAGTATCTCGAAAGAGAAAGGTCACCAGAGGTGTGCCACAGGGGTCAGTTTTGGGGCCATTGTTGTTCAATTTGTATGTTAATGATATTGGATTGGGTTTATCTAGTGATATCCAGCTGTTTGCAGATGATGCAAAACTGGGGAGAGCAACACAGTCAGGCTGATGTTAATGCCTTACAAGAGGACTTGAATAGATTGCATGAATGGGCAGGTAAGTGGAACTGCAGTTCAATGTTGCCAAGTGTAAGATTTTTAGATTTTGTAAGCAACGATGGGATGCAAAGTATACACTTGGTTGGGAAACTTTAACAGAAGTAGAGGAGATGAGAGATCTAGGAGTGATGGAAGACAAGGACCTGAAATTCAGGGGCCCACATTGCCCAAGTTGTGAAGACATCACATCGAATAATGGCAATGATGCGGAGAACTCTGACATGCAGAAATAGAGAGGTTATGATTCCATTGTATCAGGCCTCATATGGATTATTGTGCACAGATTTGGTCACCAGGTTTGCATGGTGACGAGGATATGTTAGAAAGGGTACAGAGAAGATTCGCAAAGGTAATCAGTGGTCTTTGGAATGTGGAGTACAAGGACAGACTGAGAGAAAGTTGCAGAGCCTCGTGAATAGGAGGAAGAGGGGAGACATGATTGAGACATAAACTGAGCAGGGGTTGTTATCAGGTAGACATGGAAGAGATTTTTCATGGAATGGGAGTGGGGAGTAGAACAAGAGGCCATTACTGGAAACTGTATAAGGAGGGTGTGAACAAAGGAGTGAGAAGCAGGTTCTTTGCATAGAGGGTGGTTGGTGAGTGGAATGCATTGCTTGAGTGTGTTGTGGATGTGGACACACTGAATCAGCTTAAGATGCGGTTGGATGGATGAACATCGTATGCAATAGTAAGTACCTCCCACGATGAGTCTCTGACTCCGTGGAGGTTGGGTGTTGATAATAATAATAATAATAATAATAATAAAATAATTCTTGCTACATTACATAGAAAATGTTACTGTACTTATTAAGCATGGTCTATTAACTCATGCTGACAACATAATAATTACTACAGACAGCCATGAAAAATTAGAAAATATCCTGACCAAGCTGCATCAAACAATTAACAAATATGATATGAAAATTAGTTTTAATAAAAGAAAACTATTAGTAATAGGAAGAAAAAGAGAAGCAATCCAAATGAAAATAGGAAACAATAATATAGAACAAGTAAAGAAATTCAATTACCTAGGCTCAATGATCACTGAAGATCTAGACTATTTTGAATCCATAAAACATAGAATCAGTAATGGATGGATAACAATGGGCAGACTACAAAAAATACGGAACAATAAAAGATTAGGCAAAGAACTCAAACTAAAGATATATAAAACAATGATAATTCCCACAGTACTCTATGGCTTAGAATGCTGGATCTTAAGAAAAAAAGAAATGGATAAACTCTATGCTTTTGAAATGCCTAAGAAAAATTAATAGAACAAGCTGGACAGAAAGAAAAACAAATGAAAAAGTCAGAGAAGAACTTAACTTGAAAGAAACAATAATTACAGAAAAAAGAGCTGACTAAGCTGGTTTGGACATGTCTCAGGAATGAACCCAGAAAGATTACCAAACATTAAATGGTAGAATTGAAGGACAGTCCAGCAGAGAAAGACCAAGAAAAAAATGGATTGGCAACATTAAAGAAAGCACCCACTTAAACTCCATAGTAGAACTCTATAAAAAAACAGCAGACAGAAAGAAATGGCAAAAATTCATCTTTGAGGAACTCAACCTGCCATGAGCAGATGAGAAGATTAACTCATACAGCAAACAATAGCATTTTTATGTACAAAATTCAAGGCCTGTTACCAAAACAAAAGAATTAAGATAATCTATGCTCATTTTAAATCCAATTTTAAAATATGCAAATATGAAAGACAGATGTTAGAATTTTTCCCATTTTTGAACATTCATGACCCAAAGTTTCAACAAAAATTTCACGTATACTATGATATTTTGATAAGTAATGAACAAGACACCTAAAACCATTCTTCATATAGTGATTTTTCTGTGTACAGAACTAAAGAAACAATATATAAATACATTAGAAATTTGAAAATATTTAAATATGCATAAAACAACTATGCCTGCCAATATTAATTTTTAAACACTTAACCCATTAAAAACTTAATTTTAGAAATAAATCTAGACCAACTCCACAGCAAATGGCTGATGAAATAGATTTTGACTTGTCATTCAATCACATGTAACAGAACATATCCGTGGTGTTCAAGATAGGATGCGTGAGGAGTGTTTGCCAGGAAGAACAATAGAAAGGGTGGCTATAGCAATTAAGAGAGGTGAAAGGGTGGATGAGATGATTGTGATGGTAGGAACAAATGACTTGAGTGGTAATGTAAGTCGGGCAGTGAGAGATATGAGATTTTTGCTTGAGGCAGTATGGAAGAAGACAGAGAGAGGAAAAATAGTGTGTGTGTGTTGCCTAGGCATGATAATGACGAGCTGAGCAGAAGAGCAGTAATATTGAATGACATAATAGCTAGAATGTGTGACAAGAGAGGACTGGTATATGTGGATGCTTGGAGTGCATTTGAGGAAAGAGAGGAATTGTATGGAGGGACCGCTTACATTTGAATGAGGAAGGACGTAGGCATCAACGTCCTTCCTCATTCAAATTTGATTGCTGTTCTGAACGAATCAGTGTGTCCCAGGGACGATGATAGCAGGGGTGGCCTCTTGTAGGAATGGATACTTGGGAGAAGGGAGACGACATCAGGTAACACTGAGCCCAGTGGAGTCTAGAGGGGATAATGCTGGGTATAGAAACAATGGCATTTATATGCTTTATACTAATGTCAGGAGTATCCAGAATAAGGGAGAGGAATTGGTGGTGCAGATAGCATCAGCCTGGCCAAAAATTATTGGGATCACTGAGACGTGGTTGACAGAAGAGGATATAATAACAGGAATAGAAGTCGCTAGGTACAGCATTTTTCGGCAGGATAGGAGGGGAAAGTGTGGTGGTGGGGGTACTGCTTATGATAAGTGACGACCTATGTCCTCTAAGAGTGGAGGCTTTGGAAGGCAGTGAGACAAATGATTTTGAGAGTATATGGTGTGAGGTAGAGGTGGGCAAGACAGGATATTTAGTAAGGTGTTGCTACAGACCCAGGAGTACAGAGGATGGGGACCAGGAAGACAGTTAAGTTTGGCAAGTGCAAGAAGAATGATTGTTACGGGAGATTTTAACTACAGTAATATAAATTGGAGAGAGGAAGATGCATGTAGCAATAGGGGAATGAAATTTCTAGAATTCTTGAGGGACAAATGTCTTAGGTAACATGTAACAGAGGGAACAAGAGGTTCAAGAGTTTTGGATTTCGTTATAGCATCAGAAGAGTTGATAATAACTGAGATGACATCTCTCCCACCAGTTGGAGAGAGTGACCATATTGTTTTGACTTGGAAGATGCATAGACATGCAGGAGTATCAAAGAGACGGGAACTTATGTGGAATTATAAAGCAGGTGATTATAATAGTCTTAGACGTCAACTTTGGGAAGTTTCATGGAGGGAGGAATTGGAATTACACATGCTTTTCCAGGAATCAAGTTCTTGAATGGATTTGTTAACTACAAGTTTGGTTATTTAAAAGTTGGATAATTGAGAGATCACTGTACCTCAAATTTATTGCAACTATTCAATTTGACCATTTCAACACAGGGACAGTTTCTTGGAAAACATTAAAAGAAAAAACGTTTTTAAAAATGAATTTTTCCTATGTTTTATTTTGCATTATATTAAGAAACTGAAATATTTTTACTACAAAAACTAAAAATGGGTGCTGTAAGTCATTCATAATCTAGGAGTCCACAGTATGTATAGTATGAAAATTTTCTATTTCAATATATAGAAAAGACTCATGAAGTCTTTTTAGAATGAGAAAAATGCAAAGTTTAAAAGCAATATACATTATTCACTTAGTACAAATTTTAAATATTATAGAAATATAAAAACATCATATGTATTAAATTCAATCCTTAATTATAATATTTTTGATATTTTTGACAGATTAAACAAAAGCACACTGCTAAAGGTTTTACAATTTCAGTACCCTAGCAAGAATGTACACTTTGGAACAACATAACACAAATGAAAACTGAAAAGGGTACTTGACGGAAGCTGAAAAATCCATTATCTTCAAACAATCAAGGTACAGCCAGTGAGAACCTGACTGTGATCAAAACAAGCATAAATTCAGCTCTCTCTATAGTACAATTGCATAACAGAATATATTATGAATTGCAGTATTTTATTTTTTACAGTATTATGAATTGCTTCTTCACTCCTAGATTACACTTATGTACAAGTATAATATAATGAAATTGATGAAAATGTTCACATATTTATGACTGAAGTGATATCAAAACAAAATTTAATTAGTTATATTTCTTGAAACTATAAACATTAACAAGACTACATGAGGAGATGTGTAGAATGCTTGGCATTTCAGGACATCTTCATTTTAAGATGTTAACTTGTCTGAAGGTAACAATGGCAGGAATATACACTTCTATTTTATGAACTAATGTTCAAATAGTGCTTGGAATAACAATAAATATATAAATGCTTGTGCTAATATCAGTCTCTTCTCAGAGAAGAAAGATATCAACATATGAAAGGAAGTTACAAAAACAGTAAGTGGTACATCATGTACAAAATAAAATATTTTTGTAAGGCAACCTGAGACAATATATGTTTTCATTCATAGATTATGTAAAAAGTCAGTGAGAGTGTGTGCTTAAATTATTTGATGCAAATGACTTCAGGATGCATGCACCTTAACAGAAATAGTGGATTGAATGGAAAGAGGAAAAAGAAATTATTTATATAAAGTATATATTTTGAATTTTAGTCTGTTTGGCCAAGCACAGAGTAGATTTCTACTCTCCAATATGCAGGATCTGAATTCAAATCTGCTGTGGCATGAATGTTTGTGAATATTTTTAGGTAGTGAATGATCTGCCAGTAAAGCAGAATGGTGGTCTCACCCTGCCCAGTGTGAAACAACCCTGCTTAATGAAAAAAAGTATGTTTGGTTTAGATCTACAATGAGGTTTCATGGATCAGCTAACATTTTGCGCATTCATGATGCAATGTGCTAGAGGTTCACAAATCTTTCGTGGGCCAGATTTGTCCTAAACAATATATATTTAATATATATATAAATACATTTATATAATTAATAAATATATATGATAATGTATATATACAAAGTATTTATTAAGACTTTTTGATATTTTTATTACCATTAAGTTTTTTAAATTATTTTATTTTTATATTTTGTGAACAGTTCCCTATAAATAAACTGTAAAAATGATGTCAGAGAAACAACAAGTGCAAACACATTGATTTCAATTAAATGTGACTTATTTTATTAATCTTTATGAAAGCAGTATAATGTATTAAGAGATTTTTGAAAATAATTTCTGGTTTGTTCAAGGCACCACTCATGACCTCATTTATTCTGAGTAGATTAATTCTGTAACAGCAAGGTATGAGTTCAAAGACATAATCACAGGGTTTCTTAATTTCTGAAGTTGAAAAAAACAGAAATTATGGTTGGATATATTACTTTGCACTTAGTCATTAGTCAGAAATAGAAAGAGGCTTGCTTTTTAGTTAGAGAAATATATATAACCAAAGTGATTTTGTAGATATGGGTTACTGTAAATTGGGTGGAATTAGGAAGAGTGTAGTGTAATAATATAATAAATTTAGTTTAATCCTTTATCCAAGTGTGAGCAAACAAAGTTTGCACCTGAAGTATCTCCAGGACTGAAGCAACTCTTGATAAAGGTGGACCAAGCTCTCATCACTCTCATCTTAGTATCTCCCATAATGCAAAAGCACATCTCCTTGCAGACATGTATAATGCTATGCATTAGGGGAAGGGCCACTACCCAGAGGTAGTGATACTAAGGTAGAAGCAATGGAGAAGTCATATTTACCTATACGAGTTGCCAAAAGGTGTACCACCTTATTATTAAATTACTCTGGATTTAGAGAAAGATGTTGGAAGTTTTTCCCACTTGGTTAGACTATAATAAATTTAATTTAATCCTTTATACAAGTGTAAGCAAACAAAGTTTGTACCTGAAGTATCTTCAGGACTGAAGCAACCGTGGTAAAGGTGGACCAAGCTATCATCTTAGTATCTTAGTAAGATGAGAGTGATGAGAGCTTGGTCCACCTTTACCAGGAGTTGCTTCAGTCCTGAAGATACTTCAGGTGCAAACTTGTTTGCTTACACTTGGATAAAGGATTAAACTAAATTTATTATAGTCAAACCAAGTGGGAAAAAACTTCCAACATCTTTCTCTAAATCCAGAGTAATTTAATAATAAGGTGGTATACCTTTTGGCAACTTGTATATAGATACATATGACTTCTCCATTGCTTCTGCCTTCGTATCACTACCTCTGGGTATGGTTCTGACTGACCAGACCTCAATAAAGGTCAAAACCGGTCTGGGTAGTGGCCCTTCCCTTAATGCATAGCATTATATATGTCTGCAAGATGTGCTTTGCATTATGGGAGATACTAAGATGAGAGTGATGAGAGCTTGGTCCACCTTTACCATGAGTTGCTTCAGTCCTGAAGATATTTCAGGTACAAACCGTGTTTGCTTACACTTGGATAAAGGATTAAACTAAATTTATTATAGTCTAACCAAGTGGAAAAAACTTCCAACAAGAGTGGAGTAATGTCTCAATAAAAGAATTTTTTTTCACATCTGATATCATCATCAGTTTGTATTACAAAATAAGAGATAGATAAAACAACATACTCCTTGTAAGGATGATTTTACTTATGAAAATAGCTATGCAATCTTTTTGTGTCGTAGCTACGGATTGTTTCGAGGAATACTTTGTGTCCCATATGAGCAAGGAAACGTAGAAACTTTATGGAATTCTTTTCTGATTTCATAGCTAGGACAGGAAGCTGTGCTAGCCATGAAATTAGCAGCTGTTTGTTAAATCATTTTTTCTGGCTATAAATGTTCATCTTCTTCATATTAACTTAGGTTTTTTTTTTTTTTTTTTTTAGATATTTGAGGAATGTGATGGTGGGAGGAGACTAAAAGACAGACGTTTTATTCACTGATCCTGAAGAAAAGGCTCTCTGTGTAGACCTAATGTGGATGGCATGACAACATTTCTGGCATTCTGCTTTATATATATTATTGTTATAGTTTCTCTGAGTGTGTGCATGTTTGTGCCTCCTGATATGTGTTTTGCTACTTCTGAGGAAGGTTTTCACTGAAAGGACTTTAAAACTCTGGCCATGAAATCAGAAAATAACCATATAAACAACAATATAGGCCTCTATATGCTCTATCTTATTGGGACAACTCCCAAATAAGTTACAAACTCTCTTCCAAAAGCACCTAATATCCATACACACAAAACAGCACCATCTATCACCAAAACAAAACATCTGCCATTCTCCATGGAGTACGCTGTTCACTCCATTTATCTCTCTTTCCACAACTCGATGTTACATGTTATAAAAGAAAAAAGTGTTGTCTGCTTTTATTAGGGTGTCGCATTCCCCTTCCAAATCCCACAGCCAAACTATAACCACCAACCTCCATCCTTAAGACTTTCCCCCTCCCTCTTCAAAACTCCAATAAAGGATCCCTCTTCGTCATACCTCTTCTCTCTCGCTGTAACCCAAACCATGTTGCACACTTTAGTTTCTGTTGATGCATTTTCTCGTTAAAATTGAAAATATAAATGTTAGATAGGTTACTTTGCTTGAGAAAATGCATCAACAGAAACTAAAATGTGCAATCTGCCCAAGTAGTCAACCGTCTGCTTAGGCAGATTGTTCTCAATTTGCTATTGTAATATGGTACTGAAACAAAGGATTACTATAATGGCAAGGCTAGAAGTGTAAGGTGTATACCTCATCGGCAGAACTGTGCTCCAGGAGTCAGATGATATTCAGAACATGGAGTGATGGTCAACAGACCTGAAGTTCAAAACACAAACTGCAAGAGTTTGTTTATTAGGATAAAGAGATCACTAACAAGAAGAAATAAATAGGTGGTTGTACCATTGTACAAATCTTTGCTCAGTCTACACCTCAACAATTGTGCACAAATTTTGGCAACTTTGATTTCCGCTATGATAGTATCATGAATCCAGAATGAAAGTGGATGTAAGTGGAAAAGAGACTTTGAGGCTAATAAGAGGATTTTACTAGTTTAATGCTGAGAGGAAGGAGGAAAAGAACAAGAGGCTGTCTCTTGAAGTTTTATAAGTGTGTGAGGAACAAGAAAGTGAGGAGTAATTTCTTTACATGGAAAGCAGTGGGTGAGTGGAATCCACTATATTGTGAGTGAGTAAGTTCAATATGATAGCTCTATGCTGTTGGTCGAATGAGAACCCCTATGATGAGTCTAATGTTTTCATGAAGGTTTGTTAATAATAATCTTATAATTTAATTAGCACCACACGACTTTTAAAAGCCTTTGAAATGCCTAGCATACTGATTTATAAATGGTCATATGAAATTTCTTGATGATAGCTATTTCATTTGCTTACAGAAAGTTTTTCACTGTGCTGCATTGTATATATTATACCCAAAAAGACATTATGTTCTTATCTTCATCCATAATTTATCCTAGCCTAAGCAAATTTGCATGAAAGAGAATCATAACTTTTTTTTTTCAAAACTCTTATAGACTGATTTGCTATGATATGTAAAAAATAAATATCAGTATAGTGAATTAGCCTAATTTATAAGAATCATGACTTTTAAAAGCCTTTCTAATGATATGATCAAGAGCAACTTAAGTGTTCAAACCTGAATGACTCTATTACATATCAAAAAATATATATAAAATGTAAAACAAGCAGATGAATTTTTATCAGACTATTAAATGCTATTGCAATATTCATAATACAGTATATATGTAAATCATAATAATTACATCACAGTAATAAGTTAGGGTTATAGTTGGAGCATGTGCTGATATCAACTGAAGTACAGATAAAAGTACTATCATTGTTGAAATATCATGAGAAAGAGCATCAAAATGTATTATTGTAACAGTATAAAATACATATATCACTGATCCTATGTTTAATCACAGTCTGCATGCTGCTGAAAGCATCTATATCTTAAGAGAATAAACTAAATTTATGGATTTAATTAATGAAAGAGTTGGAAATTTAAAACTAATGTATAAATAACTTCTTTATAAATTTATAAATAAGTTTTTTAAAATGCAAGCACTGTGATGGTTACTTACAGAAGAAAGGACATTTTGCTGATATATGACATTTCCAGTGTTGATAAGTGAATACAAATTTTGGCCTTTTTTAAATATCCAGCTATTCCATTATTCATTTCCACTAGTACTTTATTTTTGTAAAAAGCAGGAAGAAAATTACATGTTAAAATAACTGCAAAAATACACGAGGACGAAATTACACAGGGAAGAAATTACACATAGATAAAAATACACTAAGAAAAAAATTAAAAGGAAAAAAATACACAACTAAGAAATTACACATAAAATAAAATTTACCAAAAATTGTACAAAATTTATAACCAGCAAAAGGTAAATCACTAGTGCAGATTTGGGCAAGGGGATTAGGGAGGTGGTTGAGTTGGAAACTCAAAATGATGTAGTGATTAGCTACCCTAATTAGTACTTATATACCTTCACCCAAACAATTCTTAGAAATTCTTGAGCAGTTCATGGTGATTAACAATTGTCGATTAGTTTTACCTTAGGAAATTATTTCTTGTAAATCTGAGGTAAGTACTAATTAGGGTAGCTAATCACTACATCATTTTGAGTTTCCAACTAACCACCTCCCTAATCCCCTTGCCCAAATCTGCACTAGTGATTTACCCTTTGTTGGTTATAAATTTTGTACAATTTTTGTAAATTTTATTTTATGTGTAATTTCTTAGTTATGTATTTTTTTCCTTTTAATTTTTTTCTTAGTGTATTTTTATCTATGTGTAATTTCTTCCTCGTGTAATTTTTTTGCAGCGCAATTTTATCCCGTGTAATTTTGTCCCGACACGGAAGAAAGTATAAATTTTTAGAAAAAAGTAGGGAAAACAATTTACAATTTATGAAGATAATAAAGCTTTGAATTGCCTTTCATTACCAATGAAAGCTTTTCTAAATGTCTTTATAACTTAATTTAACTGGCTTATGTATAAAGTTGTGTGTGAATAACTCATAAAAATAAAGATAAAACTGAAATCTAACAGATATATATTCAGCATTGTGTAATGTTTCATGTGAGTCATTCCTGAACAATTTTATATCTAAAAATGCATTGCATATACCAAACAATATTAATTTACTTTAGAAAGCATAAAGCAAAATTTCGATAATTATGATCTTATGTTCAGATCTCCACAGAGACACAAAACTCAGTGTAGAAGATCTGTTTCAGACAGTTTGTCTGAAACAAATGACAAATTTTCTGCATTCTCATCATCTTCTCAGACAATGCAACTGTGACTCATTCACATCACTCATATAATATCTTTTTAATATTATATTAAGGTTTGCTTTTATAGTATAATAACACTGCCTGTAGATCCCATAATACTTATAACTGAAAACAATAAATGCATTCTTAAGTAATGACTGATAAATAGTTGATAAGACTTAAATTTCATTATGGTATCATGTCATACCAATAAGGATAAGAAGTTTTATCTTATTGTTATTTATCCTTATTTTATTTTAACACAAATCGAACTAACGAAATTTGGAAGATTGAAGTCCAATACCTGGCTGAGACAAAAGACAAGTATGTGAAATGTTAGAATGTATGCAGGAACTTCCTGCCTAGTACATAACGACTGAATGGATCACATTGCAAACTAGAGGTTCATCACTGAGTATTTAATTATGGTTAATATAAAAAGAGAAGGAAATGAGGGATTTATCATGATTATAATATGTAGGTCAAGTGAGAAGGAAGGCAAACCAGAATATAATATTAGTAAGTTTTTTGTTAGACTCCAGTTGCTCCATTGTATGTAAACACATATGATCGTACATCTGGAGAGATCATCCTGGTAAAGAATTCAAATTCAGATACCCCATGGTATCTCCATGGAGTCCGAAGACTCTTCTTGGGAGACCCACACTAACTTTTATACAAAACCTATCATATCTCTCTCTCTCTCTCTCCTTAACCCCTTAACATACAAAGACGTCTGTGACACGTCTTTTGTTTATTGCACCAAAATTGATTTTGAATTTTGGTTTCACATATAAATACAACCGAATATAGACGCCAGACAATCTTGTGCCTATTTCCTTTCAGCTGAGAAAAGTTGCCAACAGCGTGTATCGGCTATTTCGTTTGCACAAATTCATCATTATTTTTCAAATAATGACTTAAGTTTCTACCATTTTCCCTCTTTTCTGCCTATCAACTAAACTTTGCAACCTATACACCTTCAACCTATCCTCATAGGGAGCATTCCACAGACCTGTCACCAGCATGGTCACTGCCCAACAAATCCAGGTGATTAAATCTGGGTGCAGTAATCAAGATGCAGCTAAATCATAGCCTTATAAAGAGGGATAATAACCTCCTCCTCTATCTTTACTTGTTAGTACATTTTTCAACATCCAATTAATCCTTTTGAACTATTTACCAATTTTTACAATATGCCCTCTGAATTTCAACTCTCTGCACCCCCCCCCCCAACCTCATCAATTTCCTGCAATCTAGTACAATCAATGTAATGTATAGTGTGCAACCTTTTAAATCCAAAGTACGTAACCTTACATTTTGCAGCATTATATTGTGTTTCCTAAAAACGACCTCCACAATGAGTCTTTTGATTCCATGGAGGCCTGGACAATAATAATAATACAGGTAACCCTCATATAATGCAGTACTTATACAACGCAATTTCGATATAACACAGTCTACAAATTACAGTTACCCTTTATCATCTCATATATTTTTCACCATGTGACTTAAAAATCAAATTTTATCTTCGTTAAATTTGTGTCAGCTCGTATCACACATGTAGTTAGAAGTAACAAATTTATATTAGTGATACCCTTCAACTGTTTACCCTAGAAAGTGTTTATTGTTGAACATTGTCTTCGTTTTCTGCCAGGAAAGCACATTAAAAACCATAAGTGTGTTAATCTCAAGCTGGGCACTTTATTTTCTGGTGAGTTACATACAACATGTGATGCTTTTTTTATGTAAACATTTTATTTTTATAGTAATGGCCACTTAGAGGGCTTTTGCAATATGGATGAAAACAAAATTAGTGAATTAACTGATGGGGAAATAGATTTAAATTAGGAGGAACTGGTACAGTTAATAGGTGACGTCGAACCAAATGGCAGGGAAAGTTGTGCAGAAGATTCTAATTGTGATTAATCCATTAAAGAATTCAGTTTAAAGAAATTAGCAGAAGGATTGGACTTGGCAAGAAAGTTAGGGAGTTATTTTACGGATAATAATCCCTCAATGGAGCGCTTCGGAAAATTCACGAGACAATTGGATACTTGTTTAGCTCCATATTATGAACTTAATAAAAAAATTGCAGCATAGTAGTAAGCAAGGTCTATTACTGACTTCTTGATAACTAAACCAACTGAAGTATGCAATGAGAATTATACAAATGATGTCCAAGAGATTTCAAGTGATGACAACGTCCGGCCACTCGTAAATAAAGAAAATCAAAGAAATGTTAGTTTTGAAGACACTTTACTTTATTTTGCCTAAAACATTTATGCATTATGTGCAGTGAAGTTTACGTACATTTTGCAATTTTTATCATTTTATACTATGTATTTGTTTCATAGTTTATATGTTTTCTTAACTTACATGAATTACCTGAATTAAATAAAAATATATTTTTGTTGGATATGTCATTGTTGTTTATATGATTAAAAAAAAAAACAAAATTCGGAACATAACCCTACTTTTTCTATGTGATCTAAGTCTTGCATAACGCGATTTATATAACGCGGCATTTTTGTGAACCTCACATCTGCGTTATACAAGGGTTACCTGTATGATAATCATTATCCTTTGCCCAGAATGCCAATTTATTTTAGCCATCCTGCAGGATATCTATATCACCTTTATCAACTATTGCTCTCCCCAGTTTTGTATCATCAGTAAACTGAATCCCCCCCATCCTAAAGCTTTCCCTATATCAATATACCGATTAAAGAGTGGTGTCCCTAGTACAGAACCTGGAAGCACTCCACTAATCACCCTCATTCTCCTAGAATACACTTCACCATATACTACTTTCTGGTATCCATCTGTGAGGATGTCCACCCATGCTACCAACTTCGTATCCATTCTCATTTATTCAAACTTTTGTAATAGTTTTCCCATGTGGTATTCTGTCAAATGCCTTTACAAAGTCCTGTAGTATCATAATGTAGCCATTTTTCTTATCTAATTCTGCTGTCACTTTATTATAAAATGTGAGTAAATTACTAAGGCAGGACCTAACGTTTGCAGAGTCATGCTACCAACCATAGAGTATCGTATTCCTATCCACCCACTACTGGATTTTATGCTTAACCAACTTTTCCAATACTTTACCACCACTCCTGAGATATAATTTGGAGCCATCTTTATGTAATGAAATCATTTTGCCCTCTTTCCACTCTCTCTGGAACCTTTCCAGAGCTGACACTTACATTGAACAAATTCATCAGAGGCTATGCCAATTCTCTTGCACATTCACGTAGTATAAAGCTGACATGCCATGCAGTCCCATTACTGTATTCACATTGATATTTTTCAATAAGCTGAGCACCTCCTGTTCATCTATCTCAAATTTGACATCAGAATCTGTCACATCAGCAGCTGCAAAATCCCTAGCTGAATGATACATCTTTGCAAAGGGATCACTCAGCAACTCAACTATTTTTTTGTTTCTGTAACATTCCTACTATCAGCATTGATTAAAGTCATCCTTCTCTTTATTTCCCTTATTTGTTACATAATGGAAAAAACTCTTTTGGATTTACTTTGGCCTGCTTAGCTAATTTATTTAGCAGAGTTACACTAGTGTAGAAATGTGGAGATATGAAAAGTTGCTAATAGACTATGTAACAGTCAAGAATGAAGTCATAAAGTGCATGAGAAATGCTGGAATTAGGACCAGACCAGAACTTGGTAGTAACCACTGCCTTAATCAATTACCATAGGATTTCCTATATAGGCAGAAACTATACAGAAAGACAAGTCTATAAACTAAAAATAAAGCAGAATCAAGAAATGTTTAAGGACAGAACAGCACAAAAGACCAAGATTCTAGGAAATAAGAACACAAATGATTTAGAAGAAAGATGGGAGAACTTCAAGACTATTATCCTGCCAGCAAGAAGAAAGTTTTGCAGTAAGTCAAATGAAGATCAAAAGAGGAGACAGGCACCCATGGACAGAAGAGGTGAAAACAGAAGAAAAAAGAGAAAAATTTTTGTGGAAAAAAATATTTAGGGCTGACTATGATTATTACAAACTACAAAAACAAAAGTAAAAAAACGCAGTCTTAACAGCCAAAGCTTGTTGTCTGTTAAGACCACATTCTCTACTAAATTCTCTTCCCTGATTTCTCAAGGGAAGAGCAGAAAATTTATGGAGATAATAAGATTAATCAGAAACTGATTTATAATGTCTTGAAGAATATGAGGAAATAAAATTTAGTGGGGAATATGCACTAAATTTCATGACGAGGAAGATGGAAAAATTCTTATTGGGTAAGAAGATATTATGAACAGATGGAAAGAATACTTTTCAGAATTATTAAAGTGTTCAGGAACAGATAAAAATGACATTGAAAAAGAACAAACTGCCATGGTGAAGAAGATGTAATCAAGGAAGAGGAAATAGACATGGCTATGATTATTACTACACCCTCCAAGGAGTTGGCAAATGCATCATGGGAGGTTCATTCAAAAGAATAAAATGAAAACTGAGAAGTTACTAGAACATGATGAACGTACTGGGTAAATGTGGTAAGGCAATGTTATTAAGTTTATTAAGGCTTGCTTAGAAAGAAAATGAGACACCAAGAGATTCAACCATTTCAATTGTTGTCTCTATCTTTAAAAAAAAAAGGATAATGGATCATGCCAGAACCAAAGAGGTATTTCCCTTCTTAGCATACCCAGAAAATTCTATGCGCTCTGGATACCAGAAGCAACCAGGGCTGTTGCTACAGATCATGGAACACAGGCAGGAAATGTTTTTAGGCAGTTAAATTTGGCAAGAGAAAAACAAGTCAAGTGATCAATATGGGACATTTTAACTATAGCAGTATAGATCAGAGAGAGGAATATCTTAGGTAACATGTAGCTAAGGGAACACGAGGTTTGAGAGTTTTGGATTTGGTTCTAGCATCAGAGGATTGGATTGTAACTGAGATATCATCCTTGTCTCAGGTTTGAAAAAGTGATCACATAACCCTGACTTGGAGTCAGAGTTATGTCAGGAATAGGCAATGGAAAGTTGCCTCTTCTATTGATGGAACTATATTAGAGGATGTGAAGACAGCAAGGGATCAATACAGATGATTGATAGAAATTTGAGGACATATTGTGAAAGTGGTGAAGGTCACCCAGAGGAATGCTGCAAAACTGAAAAGGATGCCTACTAGCAGAGAGAGAGAGAAAGAGAGAGAGAGAGAGAGAGAGAGAGAAGAGTGGCAATTCCATTGCATAAAACCATAATTACTAGTATTCGCAAGGGAATAAATAATGGAGATGGTGCACCGGTGGATAACCAAAATTATATCTGGACTGTACAATGTAAGTTATGACTGCAGAGTTTGATGGCTAGAAGATGACGAGGCAATATGATTGACACATTTAAACTGCTGAAAAGCAGTTACAGTGCTAACACTGTGAGATCTCCTGTATGGTAAAACAATGGGAAAGAGCAAGGACAAGGGGACCACCCCAGAAGTTGCAAAGAGAAGTGGTGAAGAAGAGAGTGAGAAGTGGCTTTTTTTTTGCATGGAGGGTGGCTGACCGTGAAATGCAGGGATCACACTGCTAAAGTAAGAACAACCTAACAGATTATGGCAATGATGAGGAGTACCTTGACATGAAGTAACAAGATTATGGTTTTCTTGTATAAAGTCTTGATCATACCCTATATAGATTACTGTGGGCAGATTTGATTACCTGGTTTCCAAGAGGATGAGAATATATTAGAGTCCAGAGAAGGCTCACTAAATCAAGGTATGATCTATGGAATGCAGGATATGAGGACAGCTTGAGGAAATGCAACTTGCATTCTCCTGTGAACAGAAGGAGAGTCAATATGACTGAGACATATAAGTTTGTGGGCAGGGGTTTGTTATCAGATTAATGTGGAGGAAATTTTCATATGGTAGAGGGAGACAAGAATCATCCCTGGAAGCTGTATGCAGAGAGCATGAGTAAGGGATGGAGGTGCAGGTTCTTTTCAAGGAGAGTGCAGAAACCATGAATGGATTTAAGGCATTGTTCGATGATATTTCTGCATGAAAGTGTGGACCTCCTGTGATGTTAATAATAATAATATAACAATCAGTTAGCCAATAACAGCAAGTACTATGTAACAGAAGGATTGCATCAATATACAATAAATCATTTCTGATATCTTATAGAGGATAAGAATTTCCCTGACTTTTGAAAGAGAGAGAGAGAGAGACAATCATTCCGATTCAAATTAAGCTGATAAATAACAGAGCTTCAGAACTTTCCTTTAAGAGAAGTTTGTATTTAAAACTGCTCAATGATGAAGGGCCTCACTCCAAAGAACGCTGGAGGTTTCAGTAGCATGTTGTGTGAGAACAGACTTTTGAGGTTTAAGGTATCCAATGTAGTACTGACATTCACAAATTCTTTTTTTTTCCCACAGAATGTATGTCAGATTACATTCATGAGGAATCTAGTAAGTACTAACCAGTAACAAAGGTGATACTTTGTCTTTTGCAGTTGGTAAGGGAGTAGAAATTTTGCCGATAGGAAAATACGTGTCAGGTGAAACTTCCAGATTCTGCTTGCATATAGGTTCAGAAATGCCAGAAATATATGGAATTGGAACCCTGCATTCTACTGAAGAATCCTTGAAGTTAATGAGAGGTCATTTAGATTATTTACATACTGGGATATTCCAACATTGGTGGACATATGAAGAGAGGAGGCCATCCTTCCCAGCATAGCAAATGACTAGAGAAAAACTGAAAAAGCACATTGGTAAGAGTATAGTGCAGAGCCTGGAATACTGGTACAGAGTGATTCAAGCATCTGAAGAGAGGAAGCCATCCTACACAATATTATTATTATTACGGTCAGCTCCAAGGAGTCCTTAGACTCATCGAGGGAGGCCCAACATCATGTCAAGAACAACTATTCAACATTCACACAGTATCTATCATACTGCACCTTGAACCCATTTACAGTCATGGCACCTACAACAGACTCTGGCAGCTCCACTCATTTACCACTCTCCAAGTAAAAGAGCTGTAAAACCCTTGCTAACCACACTCTTACCAAGTTTCCATGGATGGCCCCTAGTCTTCCCACTACCAGTCCTATTCTCAAAAATATCTTCTGAATTAATCTTACAGAAACCCTTCAGTAATTTGAATGTCTCAATCATATCACCCCTTTTTTGCCTATCAACCAATTTCTGCAGCCCACAAATCTTCAACTTATTCTCATTAGGTTCATTCTATAGTCCTGCTATTATCTTGGTCATTCATCTCTGGATCCTCTCCACCTCCTCCCCATCAAGAAGAAACCCTGGCACCCATATCTGGGCACAGTAGTCTAGATGGGGTCTTATCAAGGCTCTATACAGAGGAACAATAACCTGTTTGTCTCTGCTCGTTAAAGTGTTTTTCAGCATCCAAGTGATTTGATAAGCTGATTTTGCCACTTTTGCAATGTGTCCCCTAAACTTCAACTCCCTATCCACCAACACTCCCAAATCCCTGGCCTCATCAATCTCCTGGAGTACAGTTCCACCAATGTGATATACTGCTGCCAATCTTTTCATCCCAAAATGCAAAACCTTATATTTTTTCACATTAAAATGACATCCATTCTCCTTAGCCCAGTCCTCCAAACTATCCAAATCATCCTGCAAAATTTTGACATCCTGAGCATTCACTATTGCTCTACCCAACTTTGCATCATCTGCAAACAGATGCTCAGATCCTTTCTTATATCGTTAATGAACAAATTAAACAGTAGTAGTCCAACAACATAACCCTGTGGCACACCACTAGTCACAGGCCGTCTTTTGGACTCTACTCCTGAACAAACCACTCTCTGATATCTCTTCATCAACCACCCTCCTATCCATCTCACCAACCCTATATCCATTCTCATATGCTGCAGTTTACTGATTAGAATTCCATGTGGTATCCTATCAAAGGCTTTAGCAAGGTCCAGTAAAATCACTGTAAACCCATTACCCTTATCCAGTTCAGCCATCACTGTGTTATAGAACGTGAGCAAGTTACTGAGGCATGATGTACCCTTCACAAAACCATGCTGTTCCCCATACAGTATCCCATTTTCATCTATCCAATCTTGTATTTTCCTCTTGACTATTTTCTCCAAGCTTGACAACAATTCCTGATATGCTGATCGGCCGGTAATTTTCAACAGCAGTCTTGGAACCCCCTTTATGCAGTGGAACTATTTTCCCCTCTTTCCATCCCCTTGGGACTGACCCAGACCCGAGACTCAAATTAAACAAAATGGTCAAAGGCACTGACAATTCTTTAGCCGCTTCACGTACGACACGAGCTGGTATACTATCCAATCCCACAGATGAATTGACATTGAGGTTTTGTAATAGACTATTCACCTCTACTTCATTCACCACAATTCTCTTATAAGCTGCTGGTAAATGAATTACCAGAGAAAATTGGAAACCCAATTACAGGAAGTGGATGGAGACTATAACATGGTAGTTGGTAATTATGTCACTATTTCAGACCTAAACAGATGAAAAGGGCAATTACATATTATGATGCCCATACCTTTATTTTATAATTTATAGCTTATATTATTTTGTTCGCAAGTGAATACTCAAGAATATGTATAACCTTATTTAACAAATTCTAATAATAATTGTAATTCTTTTAATTTATGGCTATTTGAACCACTCACATTATATATGTAGATGAAGTGATTGATTCAGAACTTCAACTATTTTAAAAGGAGCAAAAAGTAATACCTTTATATAATAAAAGAGGCAATTTTATGATGACTTACAGAAATGCAGATGGCAAACAATTATCATCATAAACAATAATCACAGATACAGGTCTTGTGATTTGTTGCCATATTATTATTTTTTTTTAATCTAAATTTTTTTTAGGCATAGTCTTTTCTATTTGGTTCGTAATTTAACATTTACTTAGGATATGAACTATTCAGATTCATGTTATAAGTTCTGTTATAAGTTCATGTTATAAGTTATAATTCATGCTAAGTTCTGCTTATTTTTATTTCGTTAGTTTTACTTTTATTCAGTTCCTTTTATATATCTTCATTTATTTTATAGCTGAAGAATATCTGTTCAACATAAATGTTTTAACTCTTTATTTCCTGAATTATTTTAATTATATTAATATAATACAGGGAATATAATAATAATGCAATTCAAAGAATAGTGTAATTCCAGAGGTTTTTTAAAAATGATTATAATTAATTAAAAAAAAAGAACTCTTTTGGATATTCATATTTAGTAGCACATTTGATGATTTTGATTTTAGAGGTTTCTATTCAGCTAATGTGTCACTTCCTAAATAGCTTTATAAATACAGTTCACCTGATTTCTATTTTAAATGCTATTCTCTTCCACGTATATATATCTACAACTTCTACCTTTGTGTTATTATACTTCAGAGAATAGAATAAAACTGACTACTGCCCCCCTCATTTCAAAGTAGAAATAAAGTCTTTCAGACTTTACTTATACTCCTTGAATAGCCATTCAACAAAGAACAAAACTAATTTTGTACATGTGCAATAGTTTCTGCCAAAACAGGAAAAATAATAATATTAAGTACTGTACTGTTCTGGTGAAGTAATTAAGTGCTAAGCTATTCCAAGACACCAAGAATTATAAAATATGCACTTTACTGTATATATGTACGTTACTGTTTTAATTCACAGATTTTAGACTTTCTATATGGACAGTCTGTAAGGCAAAAGTTTTTGCAGAATGTGAAGAAAAATAAACAAAAAACAGACATTCTGAATGCCAAAGGCAAACTATATCTTCTCATACATAATTGCAATACTTTAAGAAACGATTTGCTTTCATTAATCTTGTATTATTAACCCTTAATTCAGCATATGGAAGTTTTGGTAGTTTTATTAATTTTTTGTGAAAAAATAAAAACTACTAGCTATTAGAAGCAAACAAACAAATTAAAATGTGCTTGAACCACTCTATACCCATGCATGTAAAGTTATTCACTATTATGCCTAATTATTTACAATACTGATCTGGGATGACTTTCTTATAATATTGCTCTAATTTGATATATGTTCATAAATATTTCTGAAGTTTAGCCTTCATTAGGTCATTTTAGTACTAGTTTTGTATTATTCTCAATAAAATGCATAAAAATCCAGATTTTTAGAATTAATGTAGTTTGCTGTTTTCTATCACTTTTTGGCAATTTAAAAAATGAAGTGCTCCAGGTTACGTGATAGTAGTCTGCCTTGACTAATTAAAGGTTAATAAAAATTGCTTGATCATCTTAATTCCACATACGTATTTGAGTTTTTTACATATGTATATATATTTTATTTTTACCAGAATACTGAAGTATACCTCTTTATTTCCATATAAACTGCTAGAATTATAAATACATTAAATATTCATAATTAGCCAAGGGCTATAAAAAGTCTAAAAAAAGCAATCCCATTTACATATCTTTGTAGGTATAAAATAGAAAATAAATCAGAAATGACTAATGACTTACCAAACCTCCCCCCCCTCCCAAAAAAAAATTTCTAATAGACAAAACACATACATACATACATATATATACGCACACATATAACATGCAAATAAAGAAGGAAAGAGAGAAATAGAGCAAGAGAGAATGGTATAATAACAAGTGAAGGCTGAGATCAGCATGAAGCTCTTAAAAACCATGCAGTAGGAACTATGCTACAATCTCTTGTTGTAGCAACTGGTATGTAAAATATTTAAATTCCTCCATGGCACTGCCATGGTGTTAAAATACAATATATGTCTACACAGTGAATATGCCTCCACATCAGGACAAATGTTGCACCAGAGTTCAAATGTTACAGTTAAATCACAACAAATACCCTGATTATTTAAGGGAAACAGTGTTTGATATGACTGAAAACATTTATTTCAAGAACGACGTGACTGCATACTAGGCCTCAGAAGGAGTGATCCATCCACCCACATGTTAGGGCGATCTAACATAGCATGCCATAATGATACTTCTTCACCTGATGAATCCATCCATTCTACTTCTCTTCCTTGGTGTCTACCTGTTTGAGAAACAAAAAATGAAATTATGTGAATGGAAGTTTTTTTTATTATAAGAGAAAACAGAAATGCATAACTAATATATAGAGAAATTGCTTTACTGCTATCTTTGGTTTGATATATATATATATATATATATATATATATATATATATATATATATATATATATATATATATATATATATATATATATATATATATATATATGTGTGTGTGTGTGTGTGTGTGTGTGTGTTAAAGATACCAAGATATTTTTTACTTAGTTTTAATCCTTTTCCAAAGTAGCCAAAACAAAGTTTTGTGTGTGAAATATATTGACGTCTGAGCTACTTGTATATGACTTCATATCACTTGCCTTAGTATGTATTCCATAATGCAAAGCACACCCTCTTTCAAGTGTGTATAATGCAATGCATAATAAGAAGGGCCACTACCCATACAGGTTTCGACCTTTATTGAAGTCTCTTCAGTGGGAGCCAGACCCGGGAGAGATACCAAGGTTGAAGTAATGCAGAAGTCATATATATCTCATATACAAGTAGACAAAAGGTGCTTGACCTTCTTAATAAGCTTTGCATTATGGGGATACATACTAAGGCAAGTGATATGAAGCCATTAGCCTCTAGCTACTTGTATATAGAGGCTAATGACTCTATATAGAGTCATTAGCCTCTATATACAAGTAGGTAGCTCAGACATGCATATATTTCATGCACAAAACTTTGTTTGCTTACTTCGGAAAAGGATAAAAAACAAGTAAAAAATTTCTTGGTATCTTTAACAAGGTAAACATTTTTACAAGGTAAAAACTTTCTACATCTTTCTCTCATCCAGAGATTTTTATTAAGAAGGTCAAGCACCTTTTGTCTACTTGTATATGAGATATATATGACTTCTGCATTATTTCAACCTTGGTATCTCTCCTGGGTCTGGTTCCCACTGAAGAGACCTCAATAAAGGTTGAAACTGGTCTGGGTAGTGGCCCTTCCCATTATACATTGCATTATACATGCCTGAAAGGGGGGGGGGGGTGCTTTACATTATGAGATACATACTAAGGCAAGTGATATGAAGTCATTAGCCTCTATATACAAGTAGCTCAGACGTGAATATATTTCACAAGCAAAACTTTGTTTTGCTTACTTGGGAAAAGGATTAAAACTAAGAAAAAAATTTCTTGGTATCTTTAACGTATTTTATACCCAGGTAAAAAACTGTCTACATCTTTCTCTCATCCAGTGATTTTTATTAAGAAGGTCAAGCACCTTTTGTCTACTTGTACATGAACCTGAACAGTCTGGACTTGCAGAGCATGCCATCAACACTAGACATAGAGTTCATTGGAACAAGACAAAAGTCATTCAAAAAAGTCGGTTCCTCATGGAACTCTACAAAGAAACATGTGAAACATTACTTCACTCCCCTAACTTAAACAGATCCAATGGTCTATGTTTATCTTCTTTGTGGGAGATAGTACTCTATAAATCAGCCAATCTTTCCTAACTTTTGTAATTGTATACACATATATATATAGTGTTTTTTTTTTAAATTTTATTTATTATTTTTTTAAAAATAAGTTTAGGAAATTTAATGACCTTTTCAGTTATCTTACATTAGCTACTTAGGTGGTGCCTTGTGAATATGTCAGTTATTGTTTAATTAGCCTTTGTACTTGTACTGATGGTGCCTGTGATACTCAGGCGAAAATTCTACTAATAAAGAATATTTTACGTGAGTTAATTCCGTTATTATAATTGTAAGTAATATGTCTACTCACAGTATTTCCTTACTGAAACTTATACCATTGTTTGGTATTCACCAAGACAGTCCATGAACAAGGTTGGGTTGGCATGGAACTTACAGGCTTGTTCATGGACTGTCTTTGAACAGTCCATGAACTATGGACTGTTCAAAGACATAGTTCATGGACTATGTCTTTGAACTTTAAACTATTGTATTCTGTATTAGCTTAAACTACAAACAAAAATGGTGGTACAATGTCATAAAGGTCATGCTAGTTGGGATGTACCAGTTAAACAAGGCATGTGTTGTACTTGTCAGGGAACTAGGACAATGAGTGAAAAGCAAACTAGTGAAATAAACTGAAAACAAACTTATCCTCAGTAGAGTGGAAGAAATAAGCACCATCAACATGAGAAGTATTACTGGAAACGAAGTGAAAGTCACAGAGAAATTAGAGAAGTATATGTCGACATTGAAGAATAAAGAATAGAGATGGAGATGAACTTCAATGGTAGGTCATTTCAAGTAAAATGCAAGTAAATTTCAAAATGGGAAATCAGACAATGAGACTTGTTTGGGTAGATAGGTCCAGGAAAGATCTGGGATTATACTAGATTTATAGGATTATATTACGATTATACAAAAGAAGACGTCAAGGAGAGAAGTTTGTGCTATTAGAGAGAGCAAGTGACAAAGAAAAAGCCATTCTTTGTTGGAGATTTAACCAGTAGAGTAGGAAAGGAATACCAGATATATTTTTTATATATTCTGAAAAATTTAGAGAAAAGAGCAAAATTATTAATAATAATAAGTACCTGCAGGATTTCTGTTCAGAATATGGACAAGTCATTACAAACATGTTCCAACATAAAAATGCGCATAAATTCAAATGGGAGAATACACAACAAATAAGAAATTATTAACTATGTTTATGTCAACAGGTGAAATCTTCAAACTGGTTTAGGATACAAGAGTATAAATTTCAAATTCCCTGTTGTATGGAAAATTTGAAGTGTTAGCCATTTTCTTTCAAAGCAGGATAAAAATGAATATCATATTTAAAAGAAAATGATGTACAAACGTTTTATAAAATATCAAAGTTGAACAGCTTTCAGAGGCGAACTGTAAACTCAAAATACAGTTTTTCAAATTATAGTACCACTATTCAGGGCAATATGTAGAGAGAACCATCAGATGTAATACCCTCAAACTTCATGAGTACCTACCCTAACCAGATCACAGGAAATTTTGACAATTAAAAAAATTCCTTAAAAAATGACTCTGATAGGGAAAATATGGCACTGTGAACAGGAAAAATTCTATTAATATGAATATCCACACAGTGAGTTCACATCATTGTGATTATGAAATGATTCAGAGTCAATGACTAAGGATGTTATTCAATGATGTTTATTTCACTCATTTCATAAAATAATGTGATACAAAAAACATATCATACAGAGCAAACATGCTGCAAGGAGATCCAGATGATCAACGAAGGTGATGTTACATGTGTTGGTCACTGTGCAAAACCAACAGCTGATACCACCATACAGCACTGGCTATAGTAGAACACAATTAATTTGTCAAAAGGTTTCACATACAATGTGCAATTTTGTCTTTCAAATCTGCCAGGTGAAGAACTTTGCCCCAATACACCATGCTCTTGAAGTAACCCCAAAGTCAAAAGTCACAGGGATTAAGGTCTCTGTGAATACGATGGCCATTTCATGGAAAATGAGCCACTGATTACTCTATCCTTTGTGAAATGTTGACACAATAATTGTTAAACTTCATGTCCTATGTGGAGAAGGTGCCCCATTTTGTATCAACTATGTTGTGTTGATGCAAGATGTGAACGAAATAAACATCACTGAATAACTTCATTTGTCATTGAATGAATCACAATCATGTGCCATATTTCCCCTACTATTTCTGTCATTTCTGAATAAATTTTTTTTTATTGTCAAAATCTCTTCCTCATTATCTGTTTAGGATACCCACCAAATCTGATGGTAATAAATGAATTTCATCACCCAGCATGAAACCTATGCTCTTCTTGGTGGGGTTCTCAAGTGACTTGAAAAAGTACTGGATTATTTAAAAAAAAAAAAAATAAATAAATAATATATATATATATAATTATTGACTTCTACTTGGTTGTTTTGATACATTTTTAAAAAAGATTTAATGACTTAAACCGAGATAACTTATAAAGTTTTAATGAGAATAATACAACTGGTTTCGGCTTATAACAGCCTTCATCAGGTATTCATTAAAGGAAAAGTATAGTAATAAACATTGAAGTATCTAAAAGACTGGGAATTATAGGTAAAAATTGCCACACATAATTGAAACAAAAATGTTGTATTTTTAAGTTGTTCTAACTGGCACGCTATTGTTTATTGCGGTTCATGAGAGCCTGCACGCTTACACGCAATAAACAATAGCGTGCCAGTTAGAACAACTTAAAAATACAACGTTTCTGTTTCAATTATGTGTAGCAATTTTCACCTGTAATTCCCAGTCTTTTTTTTACTGCACACTACTGTGCCCAGATTTGGTCACCTAGTTTCTTCTTGATGGGGAGGAGGTTGAGAAGATCCAGAGGCGAGTGACCAAGATCATAGCAGGTCTATGGAATGAACCTTATGAGAAGTGGAAGATTTGTGGGTTGCAGAAATTGGTTGATAGGTGGAAAAGAGGAGATATGATTGAGACATTCAAATTGCTGAAGGGTTTTTATAGGATAAATTCAGAGGATATTTTTGAGATCAGGACTGGTGGTGGGAAGACTAGGGGACATCTATGGAAGCTTGGCAAGAGTGTGGTTAGTAAGGGTGTTAGAGATGTTACCACTCTTTACTTTTAGAGTGGTAAATGAGTGGAATAAGCTGCCAGAGTCTGTTGTGGGTGCTATGACAGTGAATGAGTTGAAGGCAAGGTATGATAGATACTGTGAGAATGTCGAATAGATGTGTGGACATGATGTTTAGGGCCTCCCTCGATGAGTCTAAGGACTCCTTGGAGTCGCCCGTAATAGTAATAGTAGTAAAGGAGTTCAAGAAGAGATATGATAGTTATTGTTTTGATAGCTTGGGTCTCCGGCGATGAGTCATCTGACTCCATGGAGATTCCCATAAAATAATAATAGTTTTATTACAGTAACAATGACATCCTATTTTTAACATTACAATTGTTATATTAGATTTAGGATTCTGGATTGACTATAAACAGGACTATAGATAATCCAGAATCATAAATCTAATATAACAATTGTAATTAAAAATAGGATATCATTGTTACTGTAAGAAAACTATTTATAAGAAAGAAAGTTTCTCTCATGTCATTTTAAATAGAATTTAGCTCTGTTGTAGTTTCTAAATAATTAATTAATTTGTAATTTTATCTGTATTTTTTTTTCACTAGAGGTAATGCCGGTAGAATAACCGGTGATCAAATTACTATTTCTTTAGCTTACTGTGTGAAATGTAACTCAGCTTATCCTTGTATATTTGTATATACTCCATATGATGACCTTCATATGAAGGTCGAAACGTCGGGAAATTAATATTGTTATTTATAGTCCATAATTTCTAAAATGAATGCTGACCACCGTGCAACACAAAAAGAAAAAAGTGTGAAGAAGACTGTTTCAAAGCACACAGAGGTAGAACTGAAAAAGAAGAGTGAGAAGTTAATTCTATATGTCTGAGTTCATCTAGAATTAGATAGTGAACAGATGTAGATGTTGACCAGAAGTTGCTCTTGTGTTTACAGGCTGAAGGAAAAGTAGTGCGATGATGGCAGAAGAATGATGGCCCATGAAAATACCCATAGAAAAGGCATAAGAGAGAAAACTGAACGTCGGCGAGAGACTGAAAGGGATCTGTTGGGGTCAGGGGTTAAATATTTTTACGACGCTCTTGTTGACCACCACGTGTGAGAACAATAAAAAAGGTTTACATAGCGTCAGAAGTTGTGTACAAGCAGGAATTAATATCTGGGGGGCGGGAAAGGATACCAAGTTTTTCTCATATTTTTTTTAAGAGAGCTTAGGAAATCTAGTCAATTCAAAAAGCGAGATCGGATTTTTCGTGAATGTTTGGTATTATGAAAGGTGAAGAGAAGTGAAGTGAAGTGTGATCTTTCTTGTGTGAAATAAAACAGGACAAATATACGAGTACAAATAATAGTAAATGCTGGCCTGATTGGCCGAATGGTTAGCGTATCCGCTCTACTGCAAGCTGCGGATTCGAATCCCGCTAAGGGAATGGATGTTTTTGATTGTCTTTAGGTGGAAGGTGAATTTCACCACCTGGTGTGAGACCACCTCCCCGCTTATTGGAGCCCTGATGTGGCATGAAAAAGTTTCATGTTTGGTCTCTAGACCAGGGTTTCCGGACTATGTAAAAAAATCAATAAAAATAGGGGGGAAAAATCATCAGCTCGTCCACGGTACGAATGTACATAGATTTACAAATAAATGTTTCGTAGGCCAGAGCCACATAAAAAATGGTTATATCTGCTCATATTATTAATGATATCTATTAGAAATCATTTGCCCATGACACAGCTGTTTAGTTTGTTGCATGCTTATATACCTGAATCTCATCAACTTAGCGTTGCACGATGGATTAAATCCGTGGTATTCAACCTATGGCACGCCAAAAATAAAATGACGCAATCTAATTCTGTAATACAGTACACTTAAAACATAGATCTGATATCACGAGTATGCTGGTAAAATTCTAGAATCACTGAAAGAATTTTAACAGTTTATTAGAACTAGAATTTTTCAAAATAAGAAAATTTTAAATCAGTTAATAAATGAAATACTTTTATTTGCTATCCTCATGGAGTACAGAACTCACCCATTCCACCCGTTAAACTGCGTCTTCTCGGACCGGTTTGTCTGTCTGTCTGTCTGTCTTAAAGAATGTTATTTGTGATTCAAGAAGAAAAAAAAACCAAGCCGCTTCTGTATGCCATCAGTTCACTCATGTTCGATAAAATAAAAAATAATTAGAATGTTCCACGCATCATTATGAAATTCGAAGCCATTTTTTCCCCTCAAAGAGATGCTTCTGGAATTGGCCACGGATAACAACCTGATGATCTGCAATACCAAATTCCAACAAAAAGATTCTCGTAAATGGACATGGCGCTCCTTCGATGGAGAACCTCAGTTCAACAGTGCAGATCATTCCAAGGAACTGATATTGATTCGGATATTGACCACAGCTTAGTGATTGCGAATATAAGACTAAAACTGAAACAGAAATACAAAGGAAAGTTCCAAAAGGCTAGAGACATCTCAAGACTAAATGAAGACAGGCTAAGAACAGCATATCAAAACATACTAGAATCAGGGAGAATCAATTCTGTAAAAGAGATGCATAAGCTGTGTAAGGAAATATGGAGATCAGGGTATGTCTCCGAAGAGTGGAAAAAATCGGTCTTGGTTGTTCTTCATAAGAAAAGTAGTTCTTTAGAATGCACCAATTACAAAACTATTGCATTAATGAGTCATCTTGGCAAAGTGCTGATGAAAATACTAACAGAACGCCTGAAGGGTCATATGGAGGCACATCTTCCTGATGAGCAAGCCGGATTTCGAAAAGATCGAAGTACACCGCAACAAATTCTCGCACTAAGACTAATAGCAGATAAAGCTCGAAGAAAGAACAAAAAGATATACTGCTGTTTCGTGGACTTCCAAAAAAATTTTGATAATATTGACCAAAATATAACATGGACTGTCTTGGAATCCTATGGTGTGGACAATAAATTGATCCGCCTGTTGAAAGATATAAACAGCCAAGCCCAAGCAAAAATCAGGATAGATGCGACTGGAGATTGGTTTGCTACTAGTCAATGTGCAAGACAAGGGGACCTAATATCACCAACCATCTTCATCAGACATCTGGGAAGGACACTAAATAAGATCAAAGAAGGTGAAGGCATTTCAATAAATGGAATGAGAATAAACTACTTCTGCTTTGCAGATGACATCGTCCTGATTGAAGAAGACGTAGCAAGGCTGGAACAGACATTACAAACACTATACATATAAGGAAAAATATATGGACTAAATGTCAACTTTGAAAAAATAAAACAATGATATTTGGACAACAGGAGTTACAATAGACAGATTTCAACTGGAAAATGTGGAACATTTCACGTATCTCGGATGCCACATGACGCATGACTTGGACCCCAAAAAAGGGGTAAAAATTAGAATAGCCAGAGCAACAACTATTTTAAAAGCCATGGACAAAATATGGAGAAGCCGAGCTATAAAGATGCAAACTAAACTGCACATTGTAGAAACCTGTATCTTTAGCAGCATACTCCATGGATGTGAGGCCTGAAAGAATCTGAAAGGAGGATATTAGCATTTGAGAAGAAGTGCTATCGAAAGATCTTGAAAATAAGCTGGATCCAGAAAGTGAACAATGAGGAAATCTACAGACCAAAAGAAAACCTGATACAGAAAATAATGAAAAGGACTCTACGTCTCTTTGGCCATATATATGGAATGAACGATGAGAGAGAAATAAAAATGCTGCTGTTTGGGATGATTGAAGGAAAGAACAAAAAAGGAAGACTAAACAAAGAATGGGGCGATGACATTGTCAAATGGTGCGGAAACTCTATACACAAACTGAGGAATCTTGCACAAAATAGAATACAATGGAAAAATCATATCAAGATGGCATCAGACACCTACGGGCATTGGGCCCATGGTTGTTGATGATGATGATGATGAGTTACAAAAGACGCATACTGTGATTATTTGAAATCACTTCGAAGTGTTTTTAAACATTCACCGATACGCATCCTTTGGATGCAATGACAACTCGAATTCGTACTTGAAATTTTTAGAACTAAGTCTTACCTCAAAAATTCTCTAGTTGGCGTTTCAAATAAATCACAATTATTATACAGTATATGCTACGTGATATTTGTTGACACACATTTAAAATCTGAGCGAACACAAACAGCAAAAGTATTCCAGCAGTATAAAGTTTAAATCTGATCAATGCCTTTATTACTTAGGATATTTAATATTCTAGATTGTTCACATTTAAGCCAGTTTTATTTTAAATTCATATTAATTTTAATAATAGGTTGAAGTAGTCACATTGGAGACTGCTAAAGAAAGAGTGTCATGAGTTACATTCTAGTAACCTACTAGAAGTCAACTTATAACAACCCAGAATAAACGTGAACAGATAGGGGTACATACAAAAATAAATACTAGTTAGTATTAAGAAATAGGATCTCTAGCCAAACCACCGTAATGCACTCAAGCTTGTTGAGAGAGTTCCTACCCCTTAAAAAAAAAAAATAAATAAATAAAATAAAATAAAATAAAATAAAAAACATGAGAGCTAAATGGGTGCTATGACTTTTAGGAATGAAAAGTTGTTAAAGAATCTACAGTCAATATTAATAAATTATAACAAAATAAATAAGTCAATAAATTATAAAAAAAAAACTAAAATCTATGTACAGAATATGTAACTTTTTAGCCTAGTCAAAATAGTATAATTACTCAGAGATTTGGAACCGCTGTCGCGTGAAGTGCAACAAATAGACATGTGAAATAATAATAGTAAGTGATAATTATATGCAGATTTAGGTACTAATTAGATTATTATTTTTTCAAAAAAATATATATATAAATATCTGCTTTTTATAATACAGCATAAATTTCAAATATTCCATTAATTACAGCAACTACAAGATGAATATATAATAACTAGTTATTATATAAGCTGCCGGGGAAGGAAGGAAGGAGAGGGGGGGAGAGAGAGAGAGCATATTGACATAACTCGCCGATATTTCCTACAAGTCTTGAATATTTCCGTTAGATACAGTGCGGAATGTTTATAGTATAGTACACCCTTCTTAATTATTTCCCTTTGCATTTCCTTTTTATGTCACACTTTCAATGTCAGAGAAACTGAAACGCCTCAAGCACAATTTATATACAATGCAAGACATATCTTGACCATGGCAAAAAATAAAATTATAATTTAATTAAATATGCAAATGATATGGCATAACATTTAGCATAATAAAGTTCGGCTGATAAATGTTCAGAATAAATTCCTTTAAGTATTAGACATTTAAGTATTATTTTTTATATAATATAATTTAAGTATTATTCAGGTAACCGATTACTCTCGACAATGTTGTCTTAATGATTTGGTGCATTTCGTTAGTGATTGTGGGGATCAGCTCTTCATTTCTGGATCTATTTTGGCATATAACTGACTTTAAATGATCCGAAAGAAAATGATCCAAAAGAGTAGCAAATGGGACATCTGGGCCCCCAGTCCAGATATCCACGACAACAGAATCCACTTATGTGTTATATTTTCGTAAATTTCGTGATATCTTGCTATGTAATTCCTAACGTTTTCTGCAATATGAATTTCAAGTCGACTTTCCATTTACGGCTCTGTCAAAAACACTGATCCTACAATTTTTCTTACTGTCAATACAAGCCCGAACAGTAATTCGTAGGTGAATGTGTGAATGAACATCTTCGATCCTAAGAGGATTTTCTCTGCTCCAATATCGGAAGATGAGCTGAGAAATCTATTAACTCTGTCATTTAAATAAAAACACGCTCTGCACTGAATAAAAATAGTTGTCTGTTTTACTTGTTGTTCTCAAACCCATTCAGAAAACTCAGAAAATTCGCTTTCAGGAAGACCAGATTCAAAGGACAAGTAAGATCTAGGTGTAATGATTCAGTAAGTAGCAAATCAGAAGACTAAAATGGCTGTGTTACCATACTGGAGAACTGAGAAGTAACGGATTTGAAAAAAAAAAAAAAAAAAAAAAAAAAACTGTTTATATGAGGCCATTAATAATACAAACTTAATCAAGTAGTACTATCAAAGGAACAATGGTACCTCCTTGAAAGTATATATATTAGAAAGATGATGATTTCATTTATTCAAACCCAATTTATTATTATTTTTTGCTCAAAATTTACATTTTATTAATTATATGAACAGCCAAAGGCTGATGATATAGTGCTCCTGTCCTCCAAGTTAAATGACTTACAGCTAAAAACTGATGACTTCGCTCGCTGTGCAGAAACTATGAGTCTTCATATAAACAAGACGAAAACTAAGGTCATGCAAATAAATGAAAAATCAAATAAAGAAATTAAGTTAAAAAATTAAACAATTGAAGATGTTGATACTTTTACATACCTCGGATCAGTAATAAATAAACAAGGCGACACTGACAAAGACATTTTACAAAGAATTGCTAAAGCACAAAATTGTTTCAGGTCATTGAATAATTATGGAAAGCATCAAATATTACAGTTAAAGTGAAAATTAGTATCTATAAATCTATTGTGCGAGCAGTACTGCTATATGGCTCTGAAACTTGGAAACTTACCAAGGCACAAAATAATAAATTGGACATTTTCCAAAAGAAATGCTTAAAAAGAATTTTAAAAATCTTCTCACCAAATACAATCACTAACGAGGAACTTTTAAAGAAAACCTTCTCTAAGTCAATAGATGAAGAGATTTGCCTAAGAAGATGAAAATGAACCGGACATTTTCTTCGTATGGGGATAAACAGACTTCCCCAAGTAGCACTGAGTTCAGCTCCAGAAGGGAGACGTTCTAGAGGTCACCCAAAATTAACCTGGAGAAGAATGATGGAATGTGAAATGAAGGAGGCAAGATGGGTGCATTGGGCAGAAGCAAGAGCAGCTGCGAGGGACAGGGGCAGATGGAAAACCAGCATTGAAGCCTTATGTGCCGGTAGGCACGGAAAGACCTGATGATGATCAAGATCATCTATGATAAGTATCATAAACACTGATCATGATATCCTGCAATGGGGCAACAACAGCCTAGTCACCTTCAACACTTCCGAAACCCAGTTTTGCTCATTTTCTCACAAAGAAGAAAGAAAGAAAGAAAGGCTTAGTTTTCTTCTCTACTTACTTTAGATGATACTCAATTTAACAGTCAAGACCAGATCTCTGGTCTTGACTGTTAAAGGGGTGCTTAAGGGTCAAAGCTGTATAACTGAGAGGAGACCTCCATATAGCATTTAAAGGAATGTGGAGAACCGACCAGGGCTTCTGACCTAATGTCCAATCCTCACCTTCTCGTGGTGCACCCTGTTGGGTATCTACTTTGATACTGAACGAACGAGGATGGGCTGGCAATTTGGGATTTAGCCGACCAAATTGTAATCTTATTGGTTAAACCAAAATAAAAAATGATGGTACAACATGACAAAATTTCATGCCGGCTGGAGCGTCACCCGGTTAAACAAGGCCCCCGTTGTTTTCGCCAGGGAACCAGGGCGAACAGCGAAAAGTCAGCTACTGGAACAAATCTGAAAACAAACCCCAACTCAACATCACTAGAGTTAAAGATCGGTACTATCAATGTAAGAAGCCTGAATGGCAAAGAAATGGAGCTAGCTGAGGAATTAGATAAGTACCAGATCGACATAATAGGGGTGACTGAAACAAAAAAGACCAAAACTAGTGAGATCTTTCTAAGCAATAAATACAAAATGTTATATTCAGTCAAGGACAATCAAGGAAAAGAAGGAGTACCCATAGTATTTAACACAAAATACGAGGCTAATCTTCTTGAATGGCAGTCAGTCTCAAGTAGAGTAATGTGGGCAAATATGAGAATGGGGAACTGGACAATGAGACTTATTTGTGCCTATGGTCCCAAAGGAAGGTTCTACTAAGGTAGAAGCGGAGGAATTTTTTGACGCTTTAGAAAAAGCAACTGACACAATGAAAAAGGAAAAGTTGGTCCTTGTTGGGGATCTAAATAGCAGAGTAGGAAATGATTGTGAGACATACAAAAATATTTTGGGAAAATTTGGAGAAAAGAGCAAAGCTAATAATAATGGCAAATATCTGTTGGATTTCTGCTCAGGACATGGACTGATTATTACTAACACCATGTTCCAACATAAAAATGTACACAAATTCACATGGAGAGAAGAGGCTAGGAATAAGAAAAGTCTCATTAACTATGTTATTGTTGATAGTGATGTTTTCTCCCTGGTGCAGGACACAAGAGTGTACAGAGGATTTGAAATTGGAAGTGATCACTATTTAGTCTTGAGCAAGATAAAATTGAATTTCATATTGAAAAGAATAACATGTAAGAAAGTTTTAAAGCGAATAAAAGTTGAGCAGCTCTCAGATGTCAACTGTAAACTAAAATACAGAAAGATTATTGAAAAGAAAATGAAAGAGTTTGAGAACAGGAATCAAACCTTGGAGATTCAGTGGCAAACTCTGAAGAAAACATTGATTGATTCTGCCAGAGAGGCATGTGGTGAGGATGTGTGCAAGGATAAAAAAATCAGAACTCCCTGGTGGACACAGGAAGTTAAAGAGGCAGTGAAGGAAAAGAAGAAAGCATATCAAAAGTTCCTGGCAAATAAGACAGTTTTTATTCTTACAGAATACAGAGACAAAATAAGAAAGCTAAACAGTGTGTAAAACTAGCTAAACAAAAGTTATGGGAGGACTTTGGCAAGAATATAGAAAATAAATATCAAGAAGGTGGCAAAATATTCTGGAGGTTGTTGAAGAAGCTTAGGAATGGAGGAAAGAGTGCTGTAAAAGGAGTTAGAGATGATAAAGGTGACATGAAAACGGTAGAAAAAGATATCCTTGAAGTATGGAGTAATTACTTTGAAAAACTGCTAAATGAAACAAGCAGTGATGACAGCACAGTGATAAAAAACACTGACCAGGCATGCAGTCAGGAATACATATCCATACTTGAAGTAGAAAAAGCCATCAAAGGCTTGAAATGTGGAAAGGCAGCAGGAGTAGATGATATTCGACCAGAAATGCTGAAGTATGGTGGTATAAAAGTCTTACAGTGGCTGCACTGCATAGTTCAGAAAGCCTGGACAGAGGGATGAATTCCCGATGATTGGAGTAGAGCTCTCATAGTACCCATATATAAAAAAGGAAATAAAACTGAATGTGAGAATTACAGAGGCATTTCCCTACTGAGTGTTCCTGGCAAGATCTATGCAAGTATACTTGAGAAATGGTTGAGAAGAATTGCAGAAGAAAAGCTTGGTGAAGAACAAGCTGGATTCAGGCCAAATAGAGGCTGTCAGGATCAGATCTTCACTTTACGACAAGTAGTCGAGAAAGCATGGGAATATAACAAAGATCTGTATTTAAGTTTTGTCGATTTGGAAAAGGCATATGACAAGGTGCCAAGAGAGAAGCTATTCAATACGCTGCAGTTATATGATGTCAATGGGGCATTATATCAAGCAATACTTAGTCTTTATTTGAGTTGTAAGTCAGCAGTTAGAATTGAAGGAAGTACAGCTAGATGGTTTAATGTTAAATCTGGTGTGAGACAAGAGTGTACATTATCCCCTCTGTTATTCATTATCTATATGGATCACATTATAAAGGAAAGTGGTATTAAACCTGATATCAAAATTGGAGATGTTAATGTCAGCTCTTTGCTTTATGCGGATGATGTTATACTTCTAAATAAATCCGCTACAAGTCTGCAAGATTCTCTGACTAAATTCAATTGCTGTTGTAATAGATATGGTATGAAGGTCAGCAATAAAAAGACAAAGACAATGAAAATAGGCAGAATCATTGAAAATGTCAACTGTGTTGTGAATGGAGAACCTGTGGAACAAGTAAAACATTTCAGCTACTTAGGCACGATTTTTACTGAAGATGGTAAATTAAATATAGAAATAGACAACAGAATCAGCAAAGCTGGTATGGTGGGAAGTCAATTGAATAAATTCATATGGAATAAGAGAGAAATTAGTCGGAATACTAAATTAGCTGTATACAAGACAGTGTTCAAACCAGTTTTAACTTATGGATCTGAGAGCTGGGTCAGAAGTAAAACACTTGACCAAAGACTAGAGACCGCAGATATGAGAGTCCTGAGAAAGATTAGAGGTGTGAACAGATGGCATCAATGGCAATATCATATTAAAAATGAGGATATTAGGAAAGAACTTGACATTGTCAGCATCCAGGAATGCGTTAGCAGAGCTAATCTCAGGTGGTATGGTCACTTAAATAGAATGGGAGAGGAAAGATTAGCAAAACAAGTGTTCTCTGCCTGGTTGGCAGGAAAACGACCCAGAGGAAGACCAAGATATAGGTGGATTGATACGGTACAAAGTGCCTTAGACGATAGAAATCTAAGATCTGATAATGTTGGAGTCTTGACAAGTAACAGACTGATTTGGAGGAAAATTGTAGATATGAAGTTAGTAATGATGTAATTTTTTCATGTAGTACTGTCATATCCTGTACACCACTTGAGGGTACAAGGCAGGAATTTGATGATGATGATGACCAGATCTCTCTCTCTCTCTCTCTCTTCTTGGACTGACTTTTACTCCTAATCTTTCTTGGCATAATACCATCACTTCTATAGCAGCTTCAGCTTCCTGAAAACAATGGGGCAATGGGGCAACAACAGCCTAGTCACCTTCAACACTTCTGAAAGCCAGTTTTGCCCATTTTCTCACAAAGAAGAAAGAAAGAAAGAAAGGCTTAGTTTTCTTCTCTACTTACTTTAGATGATACTCAATTTAACAGTCAAGACCAGATCTCTCTTCTTGGACTGACTCTTACTCCTAATCTTTCTTGGTATAATACCATCACTTCTATAGCATCTTCAGCTTCCTGAAAACTTGGCATGCTTTTCTTGCTCAAGATATTACTCCTTTTCTGTCCAACTATTTACTTTGTACAAATCTCAAAGGCATCCACACTTTGAAATACTGCTCTCATATTTGGGATGGTGCAACTAAGACTTCTGTACTCATATGTGATGCAGTCTAGAAGAGAGCAATTCTGATGATCCATCTCTTTTACAGACTCTGCTCAGCCACTCTCTCAATGACAGTTTTGACATTGTTTCTCTTCTAAAGATATCTCCATGGTCACTCTTCAGCAGAACTAGCATTCTTTATGCCTTTTCCATCCATTTCCAATAAACCTAGAAGAACACAAGCAGCAAACTTCCAACTTCCTTTGACAGTTCAATAGGAGATGCACTGAACCTGCTACTTTCAGTCGCCTTTTATTCTATTTATCTCAGTTCTGTCGAACAGCCTTCCACATGAAGCACTAAGGACTACAACCTCCATCTTTTCAAGAAGAATATTAACAATTACTTTGCTCTTGATGCGAGTCCTTGTGGCCTCTCATATGTGGTATAATATAAAGTACAATATAAAAAGTAGCTTTGCACAGATGAAGAATATCATAATTATTAAAATGATATTAAATTATAAAATCTAATATTTTAATACTAGTGGTTCTGTTACAGCGTTGTTTGAAAATACATTTAGGAGAGTAAGATGCAGAGTAACTGGGTGACTGTCTTGAGAAGTAGCCAGATGTTACAGGTGCTCATTTGATGAGTAGTGCACTATTATCACAATATTTTGCTAAATTTTAATTTTTAGTCTACTCAGTTAACTTTGTTAACTTTATGCAATATCACCATTGTTTATACAGTGAAATATACAATGCATTTTTATATATCTAGTTTGTAAAAATAATAAGGAAATAAAATTACATAAATGCACATATGCGTGTGCACGTGAGCATGCATGTGCGCACGCACACACACGCACGCACGCACACACGCACGCACGCACGCACACACACACACACACACACACACACACACACACACACAGCAGTACTTACCACTGCCTAAGCAAAGCCTAATTCCTCCCAAGAAATCATTGCTAGTGATTTTGTCATAATCCCATATAGTCAGTTCAAGGCATCTTTCTCTCAGTTCATCCAGAGTTACATCATCATACACAAAAGTGTGATTCCACTTTGGACTACAGGTCTTTTTCACTACAGGCGTCTTCTGCTTTCCTGACTTGCTTTTATCTGGTAAAAGATAACTAAAAGGAAACAAAGAAAGCTCAGTGAAATTAGAATAATTTCCTTTAACTAAATTTTTTAATTTTTGAAATGGTATCAAAAAGTTATCTTAATTAGTAAATAGGAACAAAAAGTCATATGTTTCTTTATTACATGAAAAATTTCATTAACAAAACTATTATCCAAAAGATTTGGTGGTATAGTGGACTAAAGACATTGTTCCACAACTAAAAGTCAGGTCATACTATTTGTAAGCATATTCACAGAGATTTCTCTAAATAAAGTTAGGAGGGCTTCAAATTTAATATCCAATAAAGTTTCTATAATAAATTTAGTTTAATTCTTTATCCAAGTGTGTGCAAACAAAGTTTGCGCCTGAAAGTATCTTCAGGACTGAGGTAAAGTGGTACAACACCGGGCAACTCCATGCAAAGGTGGAGCAAGCTACCAACACTCCTATCTCAGTATCTCCCATAATGCAAAACACATCTCCTTGCAGATATGTATAATGTTATGCATTAAGGGAAGGGCCACTACCCAGATGTGGAGATACCAGGCAGAAGCAATTGCAAGGTCATCTCTACCTATAGCAGTTGCCAAAAGGTGTGCCACCTTTTTTATTAAATGTTGAAAGTTTATTTTTCCCTTGGTTAGACTATAATAAATTTAGTTTAATCCTTTATCCAAGTGTGAGCAAACAAAGTTTGCGCCTGAAAGTATCTTCAGGACTAGGGTAAGGTAGTACAACACCGGGCAACTCGTTGCAAAGGTGGAGCAAGCTTACATCACTCCTCTCTCCACATCTGGGCCTGGCTCCCATTGAAGAGACCTCAATAAAGGTCGAAACTAGTCTGGGTAGTGACCTTTCCCTTAATGCATAACATTATACATATCCGCAAAGAGATGTGTTTTGCATTATGGGAGATACTGAGATAGGAGTGATGTAATCTTGCTCCACCTTTGCAACGAGTTGCCCGGTGTTGTACTACCTTACCCTGGTCCTGAAGATACTTTCAGGCGCAAACTTTGTTTGCTCACACTTGGATAAAGGATTAAACTAAATTTATTATGGTGAACAAGTTACAAATTGCATTCAAAACTCATAAGTATAATACCAAAACTTGGGTACTGCTAGCATGCGAAGATGGATGCAACAAGTGATGTGAGCTGTTAAAAAAAAAGATAAGTATTACTAGTAAGGAAATATATTATTATATTTATTTCGTGATAATTAGGTTCGCACTATTCAAATTGACAATTTTTTTTCCATAATTGTGAGGTATTATTTAGTTAGGATTTTATGATCTCAATATTGTCTCCACATGTAGTTATTATATTCAACAAAGCAGCCACCAGTTTTAGTACAAGCCCCCCCCCACCATTTAAAGACTATGTTATTCATAACCTAGGTGATGATTTTGTAGCTTGCTATGCATCTGAAATGTATTCATTTCAGACAAATTACAGAGACTACAACCATGTTAGAATTAATTAATCAAATCTCCATGATTGCATCACAATGATGGAGATTTGACACACACAGAATGCAGTCACTACTGTAAGCTAAAGATGCATGTTTCTGCTTTGATTAATTCACTGGCATTTTTGAAATATAGAAAAAGCAATCTAATTCCCAATTGCATCAAGCTTAACTAAAAAGAAAATTCACTTCGTAAGGGCACTAAGAATATATAACCATATGGAGAAAGTGATGCTCACAGAAGATTCAAACTACTCGAAAAAACTTAGCATTTGCTCAAAATCAGATTTAAAATTAGAGCTTTAAAGTTGTTTAAATCCAGATATTTTGGATATCCTTGAGAGGATTACTGACGACTCTGCTAAACATATCCAACAAAGAAAGTAAAACTTATAGCCAAATTTCATAGACTTAAAGATCAACAATATTCAGATAGCCAATGGACAAATTTGAATTTCTCCTCATTGAATGAAAACAGTCAACCACAAGCCAGTGATAACAATAACAGTCAACTACTAAAAAGAGAGAATAATTGAATAACAACAATCAACCAGAATGAAGTGATAACAGGAGCCACTAATTGCCTTCAATGAACAGTCATGTGATCAACCTTTCTAACCATGCCCTGAACAATGATGAACTCTCGCTACTTAGTAAAGGCTTAAACTTTGCTGTGGGCACTCAAGACTATTAACAAATTAGATTTCATATACCAAATTGAAAGAAACTTAAAGATTTCTCCCAGCCACCACAGCTGATAAAATATGATTGGAAACCTCGAACATTGTAAATAATATGAAAACAATAACTAGCAACCTAACCAAATCTGAATTGGCAACTGTGAAATCTTTAAAATCAAGCTCTGAAAATGCCACTGTTATTATAAATCGAACCATATACTTGGAAAAAATTAATCAATTAGTCTCAGACAACAGCACCTATCAACTTGTTAACTATACCCCAACTAATCAGATAAAAAAGAAAACAAAAAAATTACTTAAATCAGTCACTTCTTGGATGAGAATACAGTTAAAAAAACTACTTCCCTGCTATGCTCATTCCCTGAGAATTTACAGTTTACCCAAGATTCACAAACAGAAAATACCACTCTGGCCAATAGTTGAAGGTATAGACAGCCCCAATAATCATCTAGCCAAGAAACTAGAGTCAACACTCAAGGTGTTGGTAGGCCATTCACCCTCCTATATTAAAAACATACAACAAAAATAGTGATTTATTAGTCAGTTTTGATGTCTTTGCTCTTTTCACAAATGTCCCAATCAATGACACAATTCTTTTACTGGATAAATTCCTGCTTGATATCACAGCACTCTTTTGTACATGCACTATGTGCTGGCTATTTTGTGTGGCAAAACTTTCTACCTACATAAAAAAGAAGGCACAGCGCATTGGGCTCACTATTACCCCTCCCCCCCAATTGCTAACTTTTATTGTGGAAGCTTTACTTTAAAACCCAAAGTCTAGCATAGATACGTTGACAATATTTTCGCTATCCCATGGCCACCAGACATTACACACTTTACTCAGCCACCTAAACAAACAAACAACACAAATGCATACAATTCACAATTGAGATTGAAAGTCAGAACATGCTTCCTTTTCTAGATTCACTTGTTACAGGTCTTCCTTCTGGCAGTCTTTCCTTCACTGTTTACTGGAAGCTTCCACTCTAGCCAATATATACACATCAACTCTTATCACCATCCAACACAAAAACTAGATGTCATTAACACACTAAAAAAAAAAGGGCTTTGAAGATTTACTCCAGTGAACAAGCACTTAAAGATGAATTCAAAGTTATCAGCAATACCTTCCTGAAAAATGGCTACAGCCAAAACACCATCAACAAAATTTTTCACAAGACACTACTTAAAAAAAAAATAAAGTAGATTACAATAAAACTTTAACCATTCCACACATTAAAGGGATATCAAATAAAATAAACAGAATACTACAGAAATACAACCTTAATGCCACCTTTAAACCTCCTGCAAAATTAAAGAACTTATTCAACTCATCCAAGGATCCACTTCTTCTGCTGGCACACCCAGGAGTATACTGTATTCATTGCACCTGTAATTTGCCCTATATAGGTGAAACAGGATGCACAATTCCTACCCAAAAAAAAAAAAGAAACATAATGGCACATTAAATAAAATGACTATGGTACATCTGGCCTTTCTGATCATGCCCTGAATACTGTACTTAGAATTGACTTGAAAGGCACCGCTATTATTTATCAGCTGGATGAGGCTGGTAATATACAGAAGGAAAGGTGAAACAACAGAGTTCTGTGGAACCCAGGTATTAGTTGCATAGTCTGAAGGTAAAGATCCATCCATTCATCATCACCTGATGGAAAAATGTTGTTAGGATCAGATTTTCTGATATCCAGTTTACATAAGATTCTTCTGATCTTTTCTGGTGAAAAATCAAAGAGTGTATTTAATGTTACATATTTAGAATGATAGGCAGACAGAAATCAAACTTACGAAGGAAAAAAATGAAAGAAAAATCAACCTAGATTGTGTAAAAAACCACATCCACAGGATACTTAAGATCACTGGTTGGGAAGAGATCAGGAGTGTTTGGAGAGTGACTAAGGCTACCTCGTATTCTGGTGGGCATGTGAACAATATCTACAAGATAACTGGTGACAACAAATGCCATCCCTACCTGCTGAAACAGTGCAGCTGGCAAAGGGAAGCAAGTTGGAGTTATGAATATTAAAAACCTAGACAATAACTTTGCTGTTAGGAAATCTGGACTTGAGACAATCAATAATTAAAGACAGGAAATGAACAAACAAACAAACCATCAGAATGGTTGATGGCATTTAAAGAGCAACAGAAACAGCAAATGAATTTGATTGAGACTTTTAATAAGATCAAAAAGGAGATTTTAAGTTGGACACACTCTCTCTCTCTCTCTCTCTCTCTGACATGGCATATCAGAACAAACATGTACATCCATGTTATCTTTGAGACTAAAAAATCAGAGTGAGTAACTAGATAATATAAGATGAGCAATGCTCAAAGAAGAAGATAACATTTAATTTGCTGTTGAGTTTTGCAGATTGGAATTGGAATCATAATAAGATTTGTCCCAAATAAATGGCTGTCCCAATTAACCTGATTCTACTGTATTATGGAAATAATGAGAATCTCTTATATCCTGTCCCATGGATAAGTGCAACATAAGACAATTTGTCCAAGCCTGGTGTGAATGTATTAACATCCTCCCATTACAAAACAAGAGCAACACTTTATTTAGATTTACTTTTCATTTTCAAAATTGCTTTGAAATATGCTGTATATGTTGTGACATGCTGTTGGTTGAGTGGACCTCCCACAATGAGTCTGTTCACTCCATGGAGGTTACCAAAAATAATAATAATAAAACAGCTTATTTCAAAAATTCAAAAGGCGATTCATGAAATTAGGAAGCCTGATTACTAAAATACTAAACTTTGTCCCTTTACAGAAAAAAAAAAAAAAGAAAACAAAATGAAAAGAAATAAAAGTGTCTCTGTAATACAAACCTTTTACAAAATGGATCAGATGTCCCATTTGAACGAGTAGCCATAAGATTTCTTGCTTCTTTTACAAGAACATGTAGAGAGCCTTTAGCAGGAACACCTGGTCGCTTGTTGCGCTTTTTCATGGTGACATCTGGTGGAACATATTTCAGTGCTAGAATCAAGTCTCCTTTATAACTAAGCGGGGATTCTGGCGATTCCAACTATTTGATTGAGGAGGAAAAAAAAAACTTTTCACAGAGTTGAGAAAAAACTTGTACATGCAGATGTTCCAAAACAACTGGAACATCTGAATGTATTGAAAATTTTGTTTTTGTTTTCTAGTTAGTTTATTTTTTATATCATTTTCACACACACACACACACACACACACACACACACACACACACACACACACACACACACACACACACACACACACACATGCATGCAGGTTCAGAACGAATAGTAAACTAATACTGTCTGTGTGGACAAACTATTTTCAACTTTCTGGTTAATGTATAGCATTGTACAGGTTAGTACAATGCTATACATTTTTTCTTATAATGGTTCTTGACATACAGAAGAAATTGATAATGAGGGGATAGATAAAGATTAATTAAAAAAAAACTTAAATGGATTCTTTTTTTTTAAGGTTTTTAGTATTATTTATCTTAAAACTTCAGCATTGTGACAAAAGTTAGAAGTGAAACAGTTCAACTGATTTCAAGTATTATAAAAACAATATATAAGCAAACAGAATAACAAAAATCTTACAAAAGTAAATGGCAATGGAAAGTTGCTCTACAATTAAGATTTACAATAATCTTAATACTAAACTTTATCCTTAAAAAAAAAAAAAAGAAAAAGAAAAGAAAGAATGAAAAGGGATGGAGGGAGAAGAAAAGGGAACAAAAAAGTCTCTAATACAAACCTTTTACAAAATGGATAAGATGTCACAATCAATTCCCTCGTATTCTTTCTTAATTGGCCATTTAGAATGCAGTTTTCAAATAAAATGAATTAATGAGAATTAAATACTGAGATTACAAGCAGCCCTCACCTCTCCGCAAAAAGCAATCCTCAATATAAGTTTAGAAGAATTAAATAATGCACTAAATAAGATTTATCTTTATCCAAAAGACATCTTTAAAGAATATTCTCGAGATTGGAGAGTTGAAACCATTATCAAAGACACGTATAAATCTCTTCTATCTGCCTTTATTAGTTGAGATAACCTACAGCACAGATACTTATGAATGTTTTTTTGTGACATATGCATTTTTCTTATCTGGAGGCCTGAAGTGGCATGAAAAAGTACCAAGTTTGATTTTTAGAGTGGGGCTCCTGGATTATCTAATCTTTAGCCCACGCCTATATGTCCTATCCTACCTACTTTAGTGAGTTTACATTTCATAGATAGAAGCATATTAAAAAAAAAAATAAAGAAAATATCCACACTCACCAAAAGGAGAGAAGCTGCTGTTATCTCTTTTTAGATCCTCACCATAGTTCACCTCACATTGGAAATAAAAAAAAACATTCCACACAATTTTTTTAAAACTTATAACATCAGTCAAATGTTTGTAGTATCCACTAAGAGAGAAGTTTAATCACCTACTCAAATGTTAAACCATTTTAAATTACTGTAAACTACTGGACTTTGTAATTTATGTTTTCACTACTTACTTCAAAAATTCTTTTGAGGAAAAATAATGCTGGAATATAGGCAAATAGGAGGAAAGGAAGAGAAAGAAACTAAGCACCATTTTTTTAAATTTACATTTTTTTTTTGAATAATTGCTTTTTGTTCATTTTTGGAATATAATAACATATTTCAACCATATAGCATTCACTTCCTATAGAATCTTTTTATGCAAGCGCTATGATAGCAAATGAGTTAGTGTGCAGATTGTGCAGCAGGAATGGTTTGGAGTGAGTTTGATTTAAGGAAAGGTTTATATAAGGTGGATATACGCTTGCATTTCAATGGATTTGGGGTCAGGAGTCTTGAGAAAATGTTGTTCAATGAGAGTTCAGAAGTGTACACTCAGGGAAACTAGAATGTTTAGAGGGAGAATGCAGGTGAGTGTGGGTTCAGACAACCTACAGGTTAGTAAGTGGAAGCGTGATCACATGATGTGGCACCTCAGGTTCTTAACTTTAGTGGGCTAAATAACACAAAGTGTAAGGGAGGTTGCAAAATAAATGGAGTATTGCAGTTTATATATACTAATGCCAGAAGTATTCAAAAAAATAAGAGAGGGGAATTTTTTTGGCATTGGTTGGCTCAAATTGCCCAAAAGTTGTAGGCAATAGTGAGACTTGGTTGACCAAGAATGATATAATCATACAATAGAATGCAAAATATACAGCATCTTCAAAGGACAGAAAGAAAAGGATGGAAGATAAGGGAGAGGTTCTGCTGATGATAATAGAGGAATCAAAGCCAAAAAGAGTAAAAGTACATGAGGAGGACAGGGATGCAGAGGGCAGTACATTTGAGGCTATCTGGTGTGAGACAAAGGCCAACAGGACAAAATATGTAATTGGTTGCTGCTATAATTCAGCAGGTATAAGTGAGGATCGTATATTTTTTAAGGAAGTTGTTTAGGTTGGGGTAATTGGTAAGAGCTGCAACTGATTCCAGGAAAAGTCTCTCAAACTTGAATTTACTTTGGTGGAGTAAGTGGTTTTTATCTAGTGGATTCTGAGCTGAGTATCCAGGGCATGGTCTGCTAATCCTGAGCGGCCATAGAGGTAATACAACAAATATGGTTGTATCAGACAGTCAGTCCAATGACCAAGAACTCCCAACTGAATCAACAGGTGGTGTAATTGTAGGACTCTAAGTCTCCTGTATCTCTCTGGTTTCTTCATCTTTATTACTGAAGTGTGCCTGCATGCACATGTTTAATACAAGTGTATTTTTTCCCTGATGATCCAGACAATTACTCTTTCACTTACTAACCTCTAGGTCCAGACAACCTAGAGGTTAGTAAGTGAAAGAGTAATCACATGATGCTAAATGTAGCACCTCAGGTAATTAACTTTAGTGGGCTAAGTAACACAAAGTGTAAGGAGGTTGTTGCACACAGAGAAAAAGATGTGAAGGGATTATAAAGAAAAAGTTGATTAACATACCCAGCAGTATAAGGTGCAGGCAAGAAGGTTGATTGGCATGGTAAAGAAGGATAAAGCTAATTATGAGAGAAAGCTAGCCAATGAGGCCAAAAGAAACCCAAATGAGTTCTTTCACTATGTGGCAAGTAAAAGGAGGAATGACTATGGAAGGATAACTTTAAAAAGTGCTGATGGTGGGGAGAAAATAAAACCAAACCAAATAGTTGAATTACTCATTCATCATTTTGCAAGGGTGTGCTATTTAGGTGGTGATGTTGCAATGCTAGATGTGACATTGACTGATGAGAGAATACAGGTAAAAGAAATGGAGGTGTTTAGAACTGCAGAACCTCAACGCAAACAAGCCATGGGATTAGATGGCATATCGGTCTGTGTTTGATGTGAATGTGCAAGGAAAATGTTAACTCCTCTAATGAAGCTGTTTAATTTAAGTCTCAGTACTGGAAGGTGCAATGTAATGGAAAGAAGGCAAAATAGTCCCACTACATAAAGGAGACTCCAAGACAGAAGTATCACATTATAGGCCAATCAGCATCTTAGGTGTGTTGGTTCAGGTATCAGAAAAATTGGTGAAAGACACAATTCAGGATTGGGGAAATAAGAATATGATACTCTGTAAAGGAGAGCATGCTTTTGTGAAGGGTAGGTCTTGCCTTAGCAATCTGCTTACTTCTTATAATAAAGTGACCAAGGAGTTGGATAAGGAAAATGGCTACTTAGTTTCCATTAGTAATAGACTTTGCAAAGGCATTTGACAGGATTTCACATAGAACTGTATTGCATAAATTGGAGCAAATGAGGATGGACACCTGGTGATTTGGATTAGAGAGTGACTAATGGACATATATCAAAGAGTTGGTTATGGAGGAGTTGAATCTAGGAGAAGGCAAGTGACCAGTGGTGTACCACAGGACTCAAGTACTTGGTCTTCTGTTGTTTAATTTGTATATCAATGATATAGAAAATTATCTGACAGGAAATATTCAATTGTTTGTTAAATTGGGAAAAGCAATGGTAAATGAAGGAATGAAGGTGATGCAGAGATCCTGCAGGAAGACTTAAACAAACTAGGAATATGGGCAATGGTAAATGGCTTCCAGTTTAATGTGGTGAAGTGTAAGGTGATGCACTTCAGGAGGAATAGATCATAAGCTGTGTACTATACTGATGGGACTGAACTGCAGGAAACTGATGATGCTAGGGAGTAATTGCAGACAGGAAATCTAAGTTTAGAGCACATATTGAGGAGGTAGCCAAAACAACACATCAGATTACATGGTTGTTGAAGAATACACTATCAAGCAGGGATAGAGAAATTATTGTTCCCTTATAAAGGCCATATCTAGACACCCAGACTCCATAGGGATGCAAGATTGGCGGAGAGGAACCAGAGGTGAGTGATAAAGATTGTGAAAGGTCTATGGAATGCTTCCTATGAAATCAGACGGTCAGTCTGTGGGCCTCAAAAACTAGCTGATAGGAAAAAAGAGGAGACATAATAGTGGCATAAGTTTTTAAAGGGATTTTACAGCATTGAAAATGAAGACTTTTTCAGTAAATGGCACAAAGGGGAAAGAATGAGGGGATCACCCACAGAAATTGTGTAAGAGTATAGTTAGTAAGGGTGTGAAGATCAAATATTTTACTTGGAGGATGGTAAATGGGTGGAATTGATTGCCAGTGGTAGTTGTGAGTGCTTCATTACTGAATGAGTTCAAGAAGAAATATCAGAGGTATTGCGCGAATAATGGATCTTCTGCAATGAGCATTCTGACTTCATAAAGATACCTGTATAATAATAATAATAGTAGTAAACTTATGTCTGTGTTTATCATTATCACATAGGTCTATATTTTCTCTTGTACATTGATATATCATCATTGTATATTTTAAATGTTTTTGGCAATGTAACTAGCAATGGAGAACACATGAGAAACTGGATGTTTTATTATATGGCAGAAGCTAATAAGATAAAATATGCAGTCAGTGGATGCTAGAGGCTGGGAGGGAAGGACAAGGGAGGGATGATGAAAAAGATATGTATCAGCAAATTAGCACAGCATTATGGCAGACTTTAACTACAAAGACAGATTGGAAGGAGGAAAGATCCATGGCAGGAATGACATGGAATTTATTCACCTATTAAGAGATAATTACTTTAAACAGCATGTAATGGAGGGTATTGGGGGGGGGGGGGATGAGTGTGCTGAACCTAGTGAGAGGATCAGAGGATTTGTCCCATAAACAACAGGACAACATGCATATACATAGCCACCGAATGGGAAAAGAGCAATTATATGCAGATTGCCAAATATGTGTGAATTTTCACTTGATTGTTGAAGCTATCTTTCAATTACTCTCATTACAGTAAATAGTGAAATCATCACCATATAGAGCATTGTCTACAGTGAGAGGAAGTTGTTCAGTGATTGAATTAACTTTGATAGCAAAGAGTGTTACACTTAAAAGACAGCCTTTGGAAACACCCTCTTATTGATGATATGGCTGAAGTAGCATACGTCTCACTTGGACTTCGAAAACTTGACTAGGCAGAAATTTTTTTTTAATAAACACAGGAAGGTGCCTTGTAAAATCTAGGTTATTGAGGTCTTTTAATATGCCATATCTCTACACTGTGTCATAAGCTTTTTCCATGTCAAAGAACACTGAAACCAGTTATTCTCATTTCAGGAATGCATCTCTAACATGTTTCAAAACAGACCAAATGGTCCAACATTAAACGATGCCTATGAAAGCCACAGTGTGTGCATCAGAGAGAGATCACTGCCTTCTAAATATCAGAAAAATCTGACATTAATACTTTCTTCAATATCTTACAAAGACAACTGGTCAGAGAAATAGGTCGATAACTGTTTGCTTGTGTTGGATCCTTTCCTGGTTTTGGGATAGCAATGACAACTCACTTATGCCAAGAACCCAGAAACTTTTCTTCTGAAAGTATTCTGTTGTAGAGTAAAAGGAGATTCATAGAAGATGATGGAAGATGTTTTATCATCTCATAATGAATGTCATCAGGACTTACTGCACTGGCATGAGAAAGTAGAACAGCTCTTTAGTTACTCCCTAAAAATGGCTGCTTGTACAACTAGTCCAGAGGTAGAAAAATTTAACTGCCGTTTCTCTTCTTGCTCTTTCAATATTAAAAATTCATGATTATATGAAGCTGTTATGAAATTCTAGTGAAATTTTCTTCCCAAGTGTCTGCAGCTTTGGGATCAAACACAACACATCCCTTATGTTCTAAAGCAGATAATCAGCACATTCTATACCTACCTTTCATTTTCTTGATTTTATCCCATATAATTTTTGCAGTGGTTGTTTGATTAATTGATGATATAAATTAGATTCAAGATTTATTATTTTTTTTTAATCTGACATCTCACATAACACAGGATAGATCGAAAAGGCGATGCAGGATAGATGTTAGTTCTGAAACACAATTTTTAACACAATAGGTGGGATGCCATCAGGACCAGAAGCCTTGTTTGTATTCAGGTTATTAAGAATTCTTCGGATTTCTTTTTATTGGAATACTATGGGAGATATGAAAGGAGCCGTTCTTGGTGGAGTGGAGGGAACTTTGTCCAGGTCATCAATGCAGGAATTGGAAGAGAAGAGTGATGCCAGTAAGTTGGCCTTGTCATTAGACGAGGAAACTACAGTACCATCAGGATGTGAGAGTGCTGGGAACCCGGGCAGGCAGAAGTTGCACCAAATGGCCTTGGTAAGGGAGCAGAAGGAGCGACAGCTATTTGGGTGGGAGGTGAGTTTGCAGCATTAGGCCCTTTCAGAGTCTGACTTGGATTTAGGACCGATTATTTTACAACTGTTGCAAGCTGCGGTGGTGTAGGCAGAGTGGGCAGCTTGAGTTCTGGTCTCGAGCCATTCATGGTAAAAAGAGGTTTTTTTCTTTTACAGCATTGGCACACTTTTTTTTTTTTTTGAGAACCAAAGCTTGGATTGTGGCAGAGAATTTAGAGTGGAATGAGAGATGAAAGCCTTCATTCCTATGAGGATGATTTCTGTTATTCGGTCTGAGCAGGTGTTTGGATTAGAAGAGCTGAAGCAGTAGTTAGACCATGGGAAGTAGGAATAGAATTCACAGAGGTTCTCCCAGTTGGAACCCTTGTAGTGCCAAAGGATATGAGACTGTGAACTGGTGGGTGAAGGTTGTACTGTGACAAAAGAGACTCATATGAGGTTGTGGTTCAAGTTACCAAGAGAAGAACTGACAACCACGGCATACCTGGAAGGGGAGCTTGTTAGGAAGAGGTCAAGTGTGTTGGCAAATTGGAGAAGGTTGCCAGATATTCTGGTAAGAAGATTGATGATCTGAGATAGGTCACTGCTAATGGCAAACACTTCAGCATCCCTGCCGGCTTGATCAGTGAAACTGGAGAAGGGAAGACAATATGAGTTGTGGACATTGAAATCCCCCAAGAAGGATGCTCTCACTAATGGAGGTATTTTGAATGCAGAAAGTCGAGCTTTAGAGAGAGATAGTTGAAGAGGTCAGAGTGGCTGAAAAAGTTTGGAGAGCAATAGAGGGAGCATATGAAAAGGGCAGGGTGATTTGGTAGAGAAATTTTCAGCCAAAGCAGATCAAACGGTGAGGATTAAAGGATTGCAGTCTGGCAAATGCTGCTCTTGTAGAAGAAAGAGCTCTGTAATGTATAGTTTGGGCTGTGAGGTTGCCAGTTGGGGTGCTGATAGGAATAGTAATTGCAAATTGTTTATATTGTCATTTAGGTCATGGATATGGAAACGTTTTTTTTTTTTTTTTTCTTGGTAAGATTAATGTTGGTGGGTTGTTGGATTTCTGTTGTTTTTTTATGATTTTTTGGTTGGATTTTTTTGTTGTTTATGTATTTTTTTATACTATTTTTGTGGGAGAATTTTTGAGATCCACAGTAAAATTGCATTTCTTTGGATTGTGGTTCATTGTGTTTGGTGAGGAAGAGATAAAGAATAAGTTGGGAATACAGTGAGAGGTGACAGACTTGCAAAACATACATTCCACACAGATGGGACTCTGTCTCCTGTCCATAAGTGGCATTGACAGTTTCCCCTGCAGCCACAGTATTTGGTCTCCCTCCAGTCATGAACTGGCAAAATACATGGTTTCAGGATTTGAAACAGGCTATACCTGGAGGATGGGGATGACTTGACTGTGAGAGGCTACATATTGCATATCGACAGCCCTTTAATAGTCCCATATAAAATATAGACTGAGGCAGTTACAATATACGATTATCAAATTTGATCTCACTGAACTCACAACCAAGTGGTATATAAATGGAACATACTGTAATAAAAAAATCTCACATACGGGGAAATTGCTACTGCTTCCAGATAAGTATTAAGCTGGAAATGTTGGAAAGGGGCATGATTGCCTCACTAACATAGCTATTCCATCATGAGCAGACCATCTCCAGTTCTGTCCTTACAAGCAACAGTAAAATGTCTCAAGGCTGGGGGGCTCACTGGGACAGAAGAGTTTGCGTTTCTGCACCAGAACCTTATCATCAATATTTTGATAAAATCCATGACAATTCCAGTGTAGAAATTTTCCTATTATTTTGGCCACTTGGCACTGTGGGTTCCACCATGGCAGACTTGTCCAATTTCTGAGATGTTAAGGACTTACCTTCGTTAGACTTATTATATTGATCTATTAACCTCCATACCAGCCAAGGTGGATGAAATAGTGAGACCAAATTGCACTTCTTATCCATGTTATTCAACGGGTGTTACAGAATTGTATCCAGATTTAGCTAGACATCTATAGACGTCATGGCCAGTTGGGGAGTTAATTTAGGAAAGTATGGATGATCAGTGTCCATCTCTTCTTCTCAAAAAATGTTTAATACATCATCTGATGTGTCAGGATCATTTGGTGAGTTTAGTTACTTTGGTGGATACAAAAGTATTCCTTTTTGATACTGGGATGTCTGGTGATTTATCTTTAGGTAAGATCTTTAGGAAGCCCTGGAATTCTGCTCCTGAGTGCAGTCATTACTTGCTGGTGAGCGGGCATTCTTGTGTGGCTTCATGGTGGGATCTGTTGCCAAACAAAAAAAAATCCTTTGAGCATGAATATTCTTAAGGGTCTTCACAAGGTTCCAAGCAAGTACTGATACCATAGATATATCACTTGATAGAAGTAAGAAACTAAAGACATGTGACACCAGTATAAATGCATCAGTGTTTCTCATCATTCAGGCAACAGATGAAAAGCCAATAGTGAAAATGTCATCCTTCTTTATTCAGAAGGGTTTAGGAAGCCTTTCAGGATCTCCCAAAAACAGTTAAAAAAAACAATGTTTTGTTCTCGTGATACTGCAAAAACATTATGTCAGCAACACTCAAAAAGCCTACTGAGTAGGTTTCTGAGAGTATCTGGTGGTTTATCTTGACAAATGGGTTTTCACTGAATGAGATCATTTTTGGAATTGTTTCAGGAGTGAGATCATAGGTGGTGCACAACTGATGAGCTCCACAGATAAGTTAGGCATGGTGAAATTATCAGATGGTGGAATAGACATGTGGGTTTCAGTTGCTATTGATATTTTCTTAAATGTCACCTTCTCAGCATAAGAGGATTTCAGGATAAGTGTGGTGGTGGCTAGCTTTCACTTTGTTCTGATATATTTTGTTCTGTTTTTATCTTTTTTGTATTTCTTTTTCATCCTTCCACCCCCGACATAAATGTAAGTAGGCTGTATGAGGGATGTACTGCCTAACAGGACAAATGAGATACCTTGCTTTTACAGGTGTTGGAGATTTAGATGTATCAAAAGTAATGATGATGTTTCTGGATGGACCAGATAACAATGATTACATATCAGGATGTGCCTTATACCTATCACTCCTTGAACTCTAAATTCAGGACATATCTCCTCTGGAACATCAAGGAGATCCCATTCTGATATAACTCCTCCTAGAAGAGTTTAGAGATTTATGAGGTGTTACTGTAATTGGTATTCCACTCACTGATGTTGTACTGAGGTTTTTCCAAGTGTTGCTGACATGAGGTTTCCACAAGGATATCACTAGAATGTAGTTTTTTTTAAACTGTTTTGGAGATCCTGCCAGTTCTCCTAAACCCTTCTGAAAAAAGAAGTGTGATATTTTCATTATTGGCTTTCTATCAATTGTATGGATGATGAGAAAAACTGGTACATTTATAATGGTGTTGCATGCCTTTAGTTTCTTACTTCTATCAAGTGATATATCTATCTATGGTATCAGTATTTGGTTGAAACCTTGTGAGGGTGAGTGCCCCTGAAAAATTTGAGGATGAAGACTTCATGCTCAAATGAATTTTTTGTTCAGTGTCAGAGCACCCCGCCAACCATGAAACCACATGTGGATGCCCATTCACATGCAAGAATGAATGTGCTCAGTAGTGGAACATCAGGGCTACCCTAGATGCTATACTGGCACCAAAGAAATCCTTGGGTCTCATCCTTAGACCATAGGGTATGAGACTTTCTGCAACACTGTTGATCCTTGCAAGTGAGCTCACTAGCCAAATGATCAGGCTAGGCTACCCAGGACTATCCTTCTTGTTGAAACAGAGGCCAAAGTAGGGTTAGACTACAGGACCTTTTCCAGATGTCCACAGGTCGTACCGCATGGCAAACATGGTGGCTGGACATTATATCCCTGTGATAGTGAGCTCGAAGATAGGATAATAAAAAATGACTCAGGAGAAATGGAGCACATAATATGGGAAGAATGAAATAGGCTAGTACTATTCACTGGAAGATCCCCTCCACCAGGAGGGGACAGTGTGAAGTAGTGATATGGTATGGGAAATTTTTAAGAGTATCTAAAGGAAGCAATATTACACTGTATATCCAAGATCAGAAGGATAAATTAGACAGAAGTCTGATGGATGAAAATATCACGAAGCAAAAGCTGCAAAAAAAGTTTGAAGGATATATTTGAAGAGTAAGGAGAAGATGAACAGTAGAAAAGCATGGGCAAGAAGAATGGCCAGCATTGTAAAGAAGACAAAATCTGATTATACAGAAAAACAAATTACAGGAAAAATAATAATGGCTATGGATGGATAATAAGTGCTGATAGCAGAGAGGTCAGAAGTAGACAAAATAACTAAGTTCTTGAGTGCCCACTCTGCAAGGATCTATCATCTAGGTAAATATATTGCAGTGATAGATTTTAAAATATTTGAAATGAAATTTCAAATCTTAGAGGAAATAATGCCTCTAAAATTTTTTTATTTGATTCAGATGAGAAATATTCAGCTGACCCCACCCTTATTGACTCACTCTGCCTCTTTATTGCTAGTTCATTTCTACAAATACTTCCAGAGAATTCTTAAACTAGCATTTTTTCCCTGTTAAACATGAGCAACAACTATTTAACATATATATATATATATCATCTGACAAACTTACAAAACCAGCTTTTATTCTTCTTTCACTCTCACTACTTCTGATCTTTTTAGAATGTCCCACTTATCTTCAGTAATTACTAAGGATTTCGTTACATTTTAAATCTCAATCATACACACAAGAGCATGTAAACATATAATTCACCTGTAAAGTGTATGAATCAGGTATGAGAATGGAAAAGAAACTTACTGACAATCTTTTTGAACACAGCTATAAGTTGTACTTACTCCTTTAAGCAACTGCATGGGAGAAGACCTGTTCCAACAGAAGGCAGACAGGATTAAAAAAAAAAAAAAGAAGAGAAGAAACTATGGGTGGAGATGAAGTTGAATGTGTATTGATACTGTTTAGCTGTTGTCGCTTGCATTTTTATACAATTAGAAGAAGTGGAGGAAACAGATAAGTCAATTTGGTTGGATAGTATCCATGGATACATCTACAAAAATGCAGAAATTGTATAATAGTATAATAATAGTATACACCTTTGCAAGAGATAGTGAACTGAGCCAGTAAAAAATGGACTGTTAATTTGTGAAAATGTCTTATCCTGGATACAATGAAAGATTTCATTCAGAAATGTGCTCCTCTACAAATAAGGGCATGGTATTCCAATGTATATTGGATATGAAATTTGTACAGAGTGAATGATTGCTTATTCAGGATAGAAGCAACACCTAAAGAAAAAGGTTACCTTTGCAAACAAAATGTATTTCTATATTTAAAAGCCTGTCTGAAAGAGTGATGAGTGCAGAAACATTCAATGAGTTTAAGGCACAGTTTAATAAACTTTGTATGTGCAAGTGGGGAACCTTTGCAACGAGTCTTTTGACTCCAATAGAGATCTGGTGATAATTATAGTGTTCTGGTTTTTAGCATTTTCTACACCCAATACAGTTTGAGTCAAGAAGGATGATGGAAGAATTAAATAGAATACTGTACTAAGCACTCATAAACTTCAAGAACAATAACTAAACATTAATGAAATACAAATTTTGCAATTTTTATTATGCTTTAATTATTATTTTATTATTATAGTTTTAGCTTGTAATAATGTTGTACAATTTTTAGTGTTCTGTTTATTTTATTTATAATTCAGAATATGCATGCTGTTTGTTTTATTTTTGCATTAAATATGCTTTCTGGATCTCTCAAATATGAATTCCAATTTAACCAAGTTTACTTTCTCTGTGAGATACATTATCATAAATACTCACTTGAGTTTAACCCCATGCCACTCTTTATTGAAACTAAGTAATTTCAATAAATAAACTAAGTAAGATAATGTATCAATGATTTGTGAACTTCAACTGTAGGTGTCATCAATATTAACATGTATTAAAGTAGAAAAATATTTTTTTAGCTTCATCCATCATTTTATATGATCATATATTTCATCCCTCATTGGTATGTAAGACATTTATTAAATACAGTTTCAAAAAGGGATAAAACAAAACAGACCATCTGTGCAAAAATATAAAGTTGTGAAAGAGGCAACATTAAATATAGTATTAAAGGAGTATATGTGAATTAAACCTGAATCAATATCTTGGCAATTTCCACTTTATAATAGGATGTGGAACCTTATCATTCACTTTATCATTTTTCAATGAAGGAATTCTCGATCAAAGTTTGGAAATTTCAATATTTAATATGTTAATTCTTGAGCAAATCAAATTAAACTTACCCTCTCATGCAAAAGAAACCATTTAAGTCCAGGATTTTCAAATACTTCATAACCCAATGGTAGCATTACTTCTCCAAGAAAATCATTACGACCAAACATATCGCTGTGCCAAACTGATAACCACAATGTTCTGGTCTCAAGCTCACTAATTGTAACCTGAAACTGCAATCAAAATTTCTATGCAAAAAAAAGTGTCAGGATATATTTTGTTTTTTATATATTTATTCTATTAAATTAAGCTATTTGTGATTTAATAATATAAAAGTGAAACTGCAAACACTGTAGGCTAAAACTGTAAAATAATAATTCTAAGTTGAACAACAATGTGATTTAAAAAGGAAATTATGAGTTGCAGTCTAAAAGCACATAATGGATACACAATCAGGAAAGATACAAAAAAAATCAACTAAGCATAAAAGCATTTACAACGCATTCAAAATTGTTAAATAATTATTATTCATTTTTGATAACAACAATGGCATTGTACATTAAGCAGCACAGAAAGAAAATTCATGCTAAGAAAAATGGAAAACATATTTGTAAAGAATTTATTTCTACTTATAAACTAATTTCAAGTTTAGTCTCAAGGTAGATGTAAGAGAAAAAAATCATTTATATTAACAGATTGTAATAACGTAAACGTACAAGAGAGTAACTTGAATAATGACGTTGGTTGGAATAAAAGCATGTATGATGTATAAGAAATATTACAGCCAGTGAACATCATTAGATGTCACAAAGCTATAGTTAGCAATAAAAAAAAAAAAAAAATGGCCTTATCAGGTGTGTAGACAGTTACTGTATTTTTCAGACCATAATAAGATGCACCTTTTTATGTAGAAAAATTGACTTAGAATTGGGGTGTGTCTTATGGCCCGAAGGAAGGTGATACTTTTTGATGCGAGCCGAACACGTGTCTCTCTGTGGGAATCCCCAATTTACATACGAAAGCTTTACTGGTGTAAATAGTAGTTAGTGGACGAGCGTATGCAGTTTTGACCAGACAAGACAATTCTTAAGTCTTTTAAAAAATGCGGCATAAGTAATGCGATGGATGGTACTGAAGATGACTTAGTTTTTGAAGAGAGTGATAACAATAGTTCAGACAATAATACGAAAAGAAATTGTTCAGGGTCTCAGAAAGTTAATCAGAAATCACTAGTACAGTTATAAAAATCAAGTGGATATTAGATCTAGCATTATTTCAAAGTCGAATGTAGAAACTATGAAAGTTTCGTAAAAATAAGTTGACTAGAAAGCTTACGGGAATATATCCACTGGCATTATGAGTTGTCTTAGCGTGGACTACTTTAGAAAGCGCTAGGGCAAACTCGTAAATGCTGGCAGGTGTATTCCCGTAAATTCTCTGGTCAATTTATTTTTTATAAAACTTTCATAGTTTCTAGATTCGACTTTGAAATAATGCTGGATCTAATATCCACTTGATTTTTATAATTTTGCATCGCTGAACTGAAGCCTTTTGGCTCTTTATTTTAGTAAATACTTTCACACACTGACCGAGAGTTCGCTTACAAAAAATACACCTCTCTGACATTTCAAGTTCCTTAATACTGAAAGAGAGTTTTTGCTCTCTTAGGAATTTTGCTCCCAGTGAGGGGGGGGGGGGATTGGATTCAGGGAAGGGGGAATTACCTGCGAGAGCATTTTGTCTCCGGGGAGGGTGCTTTACGGTGTGTTCCATGTGAGGCCGTGTCAGTGGGTGTTTATCCCTAGAATATGAGTTCTATTTATGGAAATACACCTGTTTGCTCAGTGATGGGGTGAGCCTGTCACTGAGTGGAACCAATGCTGATTTGGGTGATCTTTCGGTTACTCGTAGGCAGTGGTCCAGGAGATCACCTAATTTTTAGAGGAGACTTTACTTAAACATTAGTCTCTGAAGAGAACCAACCAGTTCGAAACAGCTGTCATGCCAGTGAAACCTTATCAAAAATGGACTAATTAGGAAGTAAATATATGGATGCCTGGACAGCATTCATGTTTACTAAAGTAGTCCGAGCTAGGGTAACTCGTAAATGCCGGCGCAGGTGTCCATAAGCTCTCTGGTCAACTTATTTTTAAGAAACTTTCATAGTTTCTATATTCGGCTTTGAAATAATGCTGGATCTAATATCCACTTGATTTTTATAATTTTGCATTGCCGAACTGAAGCCTTCTGGCTCTTTATTTTAGTAAACCACTAGTACAGATTTCCACTCAAGATTCACAGCAAATCTTAGCTATATCATTCACCTCTGGACATATGCCACGGAAAAGTTTGGAGAAACCTGTACTGCTGCCATTGTTCTGATATTTCCAAAGCATTTAATGGTGCCTGGCATAGAAGGTTGCTATCATACAGATTGCCTTTATACCCAGTGTAAATGGCTAGTTTTTTAGCTCTGGTCATTCATTGCATGCATTGGTAGAGGATTCTCAATTCAGATTTCTTTCCTAATTCAGGTGTTTCTGAGGGGTTTGTTATATAACTTATCCTTCTGCTCATACACTAATAAATGATCTTAAACTATCTCAATAGGTTGTGCTGATGATAAGCACACTTCCTCCTGCTCATATGTCAAAATGCTTGAAGTGCTCAAACATCCCAAGCTTAAATATCAGTAACCGATTCCTAAACAATGATCTCTGTACCATTCTTCAAAAAGTAATGACAATTGAGTCACTTTCAATGTTACCAAAACATATGGCAGTCTTTTTTCTTGCAAAAAAGATCTTAGTTCATCACCCCTTACTTTGATAATGCTCAGCTCATCAGTCCTCATATATTTTAAAAATGTAATATAATTAATAAGATTAGTAATTAAAAGTCATGGAGTGAATAATAAATAAATTAGTGTTCTACATAATTCTGTTACGACTATATATTACAATATGCAGTATAAATATTATAAATATTATTTATTAAAAAAGTAATAACTGAACAAATGCCTTACAAACTGTGATACATGTATGTCAGATAATATACATTCATTTAATATAAATTAAGTAGATATTAAATCCAACATTATTTCCAACATTTTTAGTAAATACATTCATTTAGTTTTCTTCTTCTTCATCTCTGCTAAGCACGATCAAATGAGAACATTTCATTATTCTTTATTAGGCATAATTTAGGGCTGGAATTTAAACTTACAACAAAGAAAATTTTCTAGTACAATTCTTAAGAACAATGGTTAGTAAAAAATACCCCAAATATTAATCAAATAAAAACCAAATTAACTTTACAAAAATGTTAATCACAAATTGCACACTTTGAAATCAATTTTTAATTGTCTTAAACAAGCACAAGTTCAATAGCACATAATCTAACACAAGGATTTCCCAATAATAAAATATGGGAATTTTACAGTTTTGTTTTCTTTCCTCATAACAGTCCAGTGAGTCGGTGGCAGGAATTCATAGAAAAGAATGAAAATGTTGAAACATTACATCCAACATAACAGAAGGGTTTTCCTACCACACAAAAGCTCAAAAATACTGTTATACAAGATTTGCCACAATCTCTTAACTATATTAGAGTGAACCCATGTAGAAGTATCATATTATATGGGGATAGCTGTACTTGACAATATCTATAGTGCAATCTAAATTGTAAATGTTAAACTTATAGATTGTAAATATTATTAAATGCATTAGTAATAAACATTAATGCAATAAATTAATGAATTTTATGTAGCGTATATGTCAGCATATAAGACAACTCTCAAATACTACAGAAAACCCCTCGAAATCATGGATCGTCTTATATGGCAAGTATAAAAAGGGAAGCTTAATTTCTTGGATGAACATTTAGGTAGTTACAATACATCGTTATATAAGAAAATAGACAGTGTTTATAAACAAATCAGGTTAATTTTTTTTATTTAAATTTATTTAAAATATTACAATAGATGTAATCTTAAAAAACAAATAATAATTATTAACCTCAATTTTCATGTTAATTTTCTTCATCATCTGTTGAAAATAGTTCTTCAGATTCATTGTTTCCTCATATGGATCCCAGTTCGAATCCAGTGAATTGATTTTGTTTTCGTCGCCATCAATGTCTCACAATAGATCATCTTCCGTACCATCCATAAGATTAGAGATACCTCACTTTTTAAATTATTTTATTACAGTCTCAGTCAAACATGGTAACACAACCATAAACCTTGTTTTTTCATGACCTGTACTTCGAACTAGCACACTCTTACTACCTTTAGACTTCACTGTTTTATTGCTTATCATATCAAAGCTCATAGGAGTTTCATCCATATTTCCAATATTTGACAATAGAAATTTATGTTCTTGTCTCAACTGAATAATAAATTTATGGAAACTGGTAAGTTTGTGATCAAAATCTGCTGGTAGTTTTTGAGCAATTTTCGTTTTTTGTCATATCACCAGATTTTGTCGGTTCATAAAACGATTACACCATCCTGAAGTAGCTTGAAATTCTATATTTTCATCTAGATTCAATCTTGACCATTTTAGTGCATATACTCTAATCATATTTCTTGTAACAAGATAACCATTCTGCCTTTGTTGGAATATCCATTCTGCAAAGTGATTTTCCAGTTGCAGCCATCAGGTGATCCCCTTTCTCATCGCACATTTTTTCTTTGGCAATTTTTTTAAAATATCTTCATTCTTCCTCCATTCTCTTACCATCTTCTCGGTTATGTCAAACTTCCTAAAAGCAGCATGGTTATTAGTTTGCTTTGCCATTTCAATTACCCTTATTTTAAATCGAGCTTCATACTTTCTTTGTTTTGTTGCTGGTTCCATGATTTTAAATGATAACAATTTTAATAATCCTAAAATTTAAAAAAAATGCAAAATTAATAATTAATTAAAATTGGGGCTAATCGCTTTTAATTAGGGTAATTCGCATAAATACTAAATCTATGCTATGCAAAAAAATAATGGATATGCACAGATATAAAGTTGCATTAATACAAGAAAGAAGAAATTGGGGGGGGGGGTCGTCTTATACAACGAACATAAACTTAAATCTAAAAATAGCCTAAAATTTAGTCCTCATCTTATACGCCGACATATATGAATTGCAGAATTTATGCTTGGTGAGAATATATTGTTGGAGGTAGAGGAAATAAGAGATCTGGGGGTGATAGTGGATAAGGATCTAAAATTTAGGGGACACATAGCCAAAATTGTGAAGACAACACAAAGGCTTCTGAGAATGATGTGGAGGACACTGATGTGTAGAAGTAGGGAGATTCTTGTTCCGTTGTATAAGGCTCTGATTAGGCCACACATAGGCTATTGTGCCAGATTTGGTCACAGGGTTTTAAGAAGGATGAAGAGCTGTTGGAAAGGGTCCAAAGGAGACTGACTAAGGTAGTTTCTGACCTCTGGAATGTCGAGTATGAGGAAATATTGAGAAGATGCATTTTGCAGAGTCTGGTGGACAAGAGGAAGAGGGGAGATATGATAGAGACCTACAAGTTGGTAAGGGGTTGTTATAGGATCAGTGGTGGAGAAGTTCTACAGAGAATAGTGGGAGATCAAGGGAGAACCAGAGGTCATCCCTGGAAACTGTATAAAGAGGGTGTGAGTAGGGGAGTGAGAGGCAGGTTTTTTTCGTGCAGAGTTGTAAATGATTGGTTGTAAATAAAAGGTGTGTGATAAAAGGTAATAATAATATATGGTATATTTAACCAGATGTACGAACTCCCTAAATGGTGTTTTAATTTTGCATTAACAATGCACTGCTGTACCTTTTTGTTGCATTAACAGACCTCTCCCCTCAGGAAAGAAATATAAATCAATATAAAAAAAATATTGGTTATTTTACACTTTCAGCAATTTATAAAATCAAATAAAGTTAAATTGAAATTCTGTTAGCCATAAAATCTTGTTCTTCTCTGTTGTTCCCCCCCTCCCCGTGCCCTTTATGTGAAAATAATGCAAAAATAATTTCCTTGTTCATTCCAGTTAAAAAAAGAATCTGAATAAAATATGTTGTTTCACTGATGAGAAATATTTCAGTACATTAAAAATAAACATATGGAATTATTTCCAGTAATATATAAATTTATTCTAGGACTGATCTGATGTCACATTTTTTGCGCAATTTAACTATATTTTCACTCATGCTTCCAAAATGAAATTGATGTTTATATCTCTTGTTAACAAATAAAATAATGAAAAATAAACAAATATAAAAAGAAACCAACAAAATAAAATCAAACAAAGAAATAAAACAAACAAAATGGAGTTGGTGGCATGTATGGGGGGGGGGGAACTGGATGACAGACAGCTACCAGAGAGTAGTATATGATGGAGTGGAATCTTGGAGGGTTAGTGAAGTGTCTCAAGGTTTAGTACCAAGATCACTACTGTTCAATTTGCATATTAATGATATAGGGAATGATTGCAGAGTGGGGGCATATCAGTTGCTTACTGATAATGTAAAACTTGGAGTGCAATAGTTGATAAAGGTGATGCAGCCATTGTGCAGGATGATTTAAATAAATTGTGAATTAATGGTTGTCAATTTAATGTTATAAAATGTAAGGTTATGCACTCCAGGAAGGTTAAAAACTGTGTGTAATTAATTATTACTCACAGCTCATCAAGAAATTGATGAGCTAGAGATCTTGTGCTAGTGGTGGACAGATAGTTGAAGTTCAGAAGACATTGCAAAAGTTGGCAAAAAAGCTCCAAGGATTACTTGGATGTTGAACATATATTGACAAGTAGAGATAGGTAGGTTATTATTTATCCCTTTTTGTAAGGTTATGAAAAATATGGCCACATCTTGACTATTGTGCACAGCCACCTGGGATTTCTGAGGATGAGAAGGTGGCGGAAAGGATTCAGAGGCAAGTGACCAAGCTGGTGACAGGTCTGCAAAATTTTCTTTATGAGGTAAGATTGAAAGTGTGTGGGTTACAAAGTTTAGTTGAGGTAGAAAGGAGGGGATGTGACAAACTTTTAAGTCACTAAAGGGGTTCAATATGACTGACAAAAGAAATTTTTGTATCAAAAATACATTCATTGGGAATAAATGAATTATGAGTAATCTACAGCTGAGACACTACATGTATCCAATTAAGTCACTGCAGGGTAAAATCAATTCCATTGTGTCCTATCTCTATACAAACAAGCATTCATTGAGGATAGGTATAATTTCAGGGAAAAAACTCAAGAGATGGAGAGATTTGTGATATATAAATAGCTAACCAATAATAAATAGCACTTACATATGAGCCATTCACAAGCCAAATCGATTAACTTTTTGAATTTTTTTTAAATTTTAGTGTCAAAGCACTTGATTGCCTCCTAACTTTTGATATTCATAATAAATTTCCTTAATAATAAGGATTAACACCACAAAATGACAAAATTTTTGTTGGCCATCGAATAATAAATAATTTATTTCAGAAGCCAATCTAATTAACTCCATACTCTAATGTAAATCGTTGCAATAATGCAATTCAAACGCAGAAGCAAGTACTTGATGATAACGGTAAATTGTTTAGTGCTGTCTCATCACAAAAAAAAGTAAAATAATTAACACGTTTGCTGCCATGCTCCTCGGGCATAGTTTGTTACCACATGGCAAGCAGCTTCACTCCTTCAAGGTCAGTACGAATAATCTCGAAACAGTGGTAATCGACATACGAGTATATTCGTAGTTGGCTTGTGAAGCTCATATACCAACTATGAGGATACTCATAGTTGGCAGCGAATGTGTTAATCAGTTACAGTCTAACTGCTGCAGAAGTAAGTACTTGTGAATTTTAGTGTCAGTTGTTTTTAGAAAAAAGAAAAATTATACCGTTATAATATCAAGATGGGTGAGACTAATAATAATTATTTGGATGTGGAAAATGATGAATCTGATGGTTCTTCAATACGATTTATTAGCAGAAAGCTCGGCTCAAGAAAACGTTTATGTATTTCTTCGGATTCATCATCTGATTGTAGCAGTGAAAACATTACAATAAATAATTCGATTGGGCGGAAAAGAAGTTGTAATCCTGATAAATGGGCTCGAAATGTCCAAAAGCATAGAAGAATAAAAGGTTTGGAATACAGAAATAGAAGGGGAAATTTAATACCTGCAAAAACATTTTTAAATGTAATATCTCGATGTCATCAGAAGTGCAATGAAAAAATTACTTCGGATGAAAGAGAAGCTGCCATGGAGGCATTTTATAATTTGGACAATCAACTTAAGCAAATATTTTTTTAAGAGGTTGTATTAAAGTTAACAAAATAAAAAAGAAGGCGCCCAAAGGATAACAGTAAAATGCCAAGATCACGTTCTTTCACATGTTATTTTCGAAATAGCCGAAAAAATTATATTTATGTTTGCAAAAAATATTTTAAGGATACTTATCAGATAAGTGACAGACGAATATATGACTGTTGTTGTAAAGAACAAGTTTCGTCTTTGATTGATCGTCATGCTCGCCATGTTCCACGCAATAAAATCGATGACACATGTTATAAAGCATATAGACTCATTTCCCACCTACACTAGTCACTACACAAGAGCTCACAATCCAAGACGAAAATATTTAAATCCAGACCTAAATATTAAGAGAATGTATGAACTGTATTTGCGTAATGTGAAGATGAAGATATAGTACCGGTGAAAGAAAAATATTACTACAAGGTATTCTCCACTAAATTTAATTTACATTTCAAGCAACCGTATAAAGATACATGCCAAACTTGTGATTCTTTGCAAATAAAAATTCAGTCTTTGGATAGTGAGGGAATTTGGATGGCAAAACTTGAAAAGGACGCTCACTTACAAGAGGCTGAACAGGCTTGTAGTCATATGGCTGCTGATGGAATGGCAGCATCCAAAGAAATTTTTGTATTTTCTTTCGACTTAGAAAACGCTTTAGCCTTTCCTAAACTTACTATATCGGTAGCTTATTATAAGCGAAATTTATATATTTATAATTTCGGTTGCCACGATTTTAATAAAAATATAAGCCGCATGTTCATTTGGCCAGAAACTTAAGGATCTCACAGGTCTCAGGAAATTTCATCATGCCTAATAAAGTATATAAAAACATGCTAAAAATTATGAAAAAATAATAACCTATTCAGATTCATGTACCGGACAAAACAGAAATATCAAAACTGTCTTAAGTTTATTGAAATTGGTTCAAAGTACAGAAATAAGAGCTGAGTCAATTGAAATGAAATTTTTGGTAAGTGGACATAGCTATTTGCCATTATCAAGTCACATGCAAAAAAAATTCAAAATATTTTTTACCAGATAATTGGTACAATATAATCAAAACCAGTAAAAAGAAAGCACCATTTAATGTAGTTCAAATGACTCATCAGGATTTTTTCTCAACAAATCCTTTAGAAAATTCTATCATTAACAGAAAAGTAACAGTTACAGAGTTACCAGTAAATTGGCTTAAAATGCACTGGATAAAATTAGAAAGGTTGAAACCAAACGTCATACAATTCAAATATGACTTTAACGAAGATTCAGAATTTCATACCATTAATATAAGAAAGTTTGTAGCAGGTCTACATTTTTCAGACCTAGTGGTCTGAAAAATGTAGACCAGCCTTTGTTATGTCCTACAGGTAGAACTGTGACAAGAGAAAAGAGGAAAGATATGATGGACCTGTTGAAATGGATTCTTCCTATTAAACATGATTATTATAAAAACTTAAGAACAAATCGATATGACGGGACTCAAATACAGCTGACGAAGAAGACATCATTTAAGTGGCTGATGAATCAATTTAAACAAACTAATAATAATAATTGTAACAGTAACAGAACAGTTATTATTCATTTTTGCGAAAAATCTTTAATAAAAAATGTATGATAATGCATTATACATTATTACAGAAATAAGTTTTTCTGTAAGAAAAAAATAATTTGAAGACTGAATTTGATATTATTTGCTTTCACTTGCCAAATCGATTAACTCCCTTAGTCACACAAAAATTGTAATAATAATAACGATTACTCCAAGGATATTCTATCTTATACATTTTATATGTCGTTAGATAAAAGCTACATCTGCAATAATACATTCTACAATGTTTATTTGAATTTATATTTTAAAAGGAATTTTAAAAAACAATGTATATTATTTTATGACTTTTCTCCACTTTTTGTTTTATGGAGTTAATCGATTTGGCAAGTGAGCAGCTCATATATTGGTGGCTTTGTACTGGAATACAAATTAACCTGTATAGTGAAAAACAATCATGTACTGTATTTAGTGATGATTAAAGCAATTATCATAATTAGACACATATGGAATGAAAATGACCATGCATAGCACCCCCCCCCCCCACACACACACCATAACTACACAGATGCAAGCGATAGTAGAAGTTATGTTGTAGCACTAAATGTATTGTATTCATTACACTGGCCTAATAACTTATTTCAAAATAACTTTAAGAGAAATTTATTCTACAAAAAAAAAAAAAAAAAAAAAAAAAAAAAAAAAAAAAAACTATTAATATAATTAACGGCTATTTTAGCCTGTTTTTTGTTTAGGAGTGTCCCTTATATTTAGTACACTGGCTAACATAACTCAAAAGGGGCATATATATATTTTAGGGCATTATGGGCGAGTATAGAAGGCAATTTGGCAGAATAAAAAATGGGGAAAAATTATGTACATACCTTGTTTTTGGTTTAAAGATACCTTCTAAATTCAAGCTCTTGTTGATAGGTTGTATGTAAAAGGGGGGGGGGGGAGAACATGGAGATGTGCATGAGACACGGGAAATAAGTTTGGGAACCCGGGTTACTATTAATGATATATATATAAATATATATATATATATTATTTTGTTGTGGGGAGGGGGGTGAGGAAAAAAAGGTGAAGGGTATCCTTATGTGGAAACTGGGGCAATGGTTTATGGGGTGTGGACCGTTTCGGTCATCGTCGGAACTTTGTGGGAATGACCGTAGGGCTATGTCAAGGCTGCAAGATGTATCTGCCAAATTTGGGCATTTGTTGTCGCTAAATGGCCGGAGGCGTGGCTTAATTTGTAAGTTTTGGGACGTCCAACATTCGGAAATTAGGTAGGGGCGGTGGACGTTGATAGACTTTTCATCGTATTTTATCACAATAGTTTCGGATATTCTAAGCATCATTTCGTTTTCTTGTTTGTCAATGATTATGGCTTTGTCAAAAAAAACAAACAAATTTTCAACAATCTCACATCTCTCACAGCCTATCCTTTTATTCTGTAACCTCAAGAATGAAAAGACTTTTGTTTGCATAACTTGTTTTTAAGTAGGCTTACATCAATCTAGCATGGAACACTAAGTAGAGAAATTTCTCAAATTCTCCATTCGATTAACAATTTTATTTACTTCCTTATAAATGATTACAATGAAAAGCATCACAACCATCTCAAATCTGACCTGACCAGGCTTTCAGAATTATGACCTGTAAAACTCATAATGGAGAATTTCTACTTGAATATGAATCTGAAAAACCATGAAGTTGGTTGTGTTAATTAAAGTAAAATACAACAAAAGTAATGAAATGACTGTTACCTTTTTCTACTGCCTAACTTATTTCAAATGAAAAAAGTGATAAAAATTAGGATTTAAAAAAATTTGTTTTTAAATGAAAAAAAAAAATTAAGAATTTAGGAAAACACTATCAAATTCAGGATGTGCCATACTACATAGTAAATTAATTATTAATGCCTAAAAATTTAATTACTCCAGGAAAAGAGTAGTGTCTAAAAAGAAAATGTATGTTGTACACTTGGTTGGTAAAGCTAAATAAATGTAAAATAGTGCTAATTTACTTATGCTGCAAGAATTAATCAATTCTTACCTTAAGTAATTCATCAAAAATTGGATTCAGTGTGTGTTTCTTAACTTTTGTTTTCCTCTTACCACTCTTAGTTCTATCTGGCAGCAGGTATACTTTGACATATCTAGTAATAAATGCAAAAATAGAACAACAATAAATTCTAACTAGTTATCATATTTAAGTGAAATGCATAACAAAACAAGTTATGAATCTCACAAATGGTTTATTACTATTATGGAATATTTACTATACAGCATTGTGCTTCTTATATCATTTATTTATTCATATGGGGTTCCCCCCCCCCCTTTCTCCCCATCCCTTTGGAAGGCAAACTGAGCCCTCCAAAATGAGTGATTAAGTATATATATTTTATGACTATAAATTCATGTGTGTGTGCAGGGGCACACCAAGGGTATTGCAGCCCGGGTGCAAACTTTTATCGGTCACCCTAATACTGCATTGTATAATCCAAATTAGATATTAGCTACATAAAATGCCACCCAGGTGCGGTGCATCCTCGGGTTGGCATAGCCCTGCATGTGTGTTCATGGGGGTCAGCTTGCCTGTTCTGAAGGATGAAAAACCCAAGTTTCCTGGAAGAAAAAATGCTCTGCCACCATACAAGACCAGCTAACTCACCTTAAGTTGAAAGAGACACCAGATAAAGGTTCCTCACATCATAGACAGGAATCGAACTAGGTCTTTCCGACCAAAGGGCTTTGTCTATACTGACTGAACTATGGAGGCTCTCTTATATCATAAAGACAGCACAATGCTTAAAGTTTTTAATTGTTCAATTGAGTGATGATGATTTCTTTTAACATTTGCATGTGATGACAGCATTTCTACTTTGCAACCAGTGGGCTTAAATCCCACTGTAGCAGAGATATTTGTGAATATCTTTAGACAATTTTTATCACATCTGAATATAATGGAAACAGAGTGTAAGACTACTACTCTGCTAACTGGAAGTTTGAAATACCATGTTTGGTTTCCTGAGTAAGGTTCCTAGATTATTTTAACCCTTAGGTTAAAATAATTATCCATAGTATTAATGTACAATCAAGCCCATAAAAGACTAGAATAAATAGTATGAATTGTATTAACTAGAGTTAATACAATTCACAATAGGTCTTACTGGATAACCTTCTTTATGAATTTTTGGGAGGCCGTATAAACGAGGAGGTCTTCCAAAATGAGTGTGCAACTTGTCCACGGTATTTTGATCCCAACTGACAACTTCATCAAGCAGCTTATTTAATTGTTTAATTTGCAATTTTGTAGTGTTATGATTGATTTCTTGACAGGTGGAGGTATCTTTCAAAAGGCAGTCTACTTTTCTCTCATAGTCAGCCTTATCCATTATTACCACTACCGCTTTTCCTTTATCAACTTTTGAAAGAGAAATATTGCTATTTTTTCTTAATGAGGTTAGCACATGGGTTTCAGCACTCAATAAATTACATGGAAGTAATTTGCTTTTAAAAAGTGAAGCAGCAACTTCAAATCATAGTTTATTAGTATCCTCGCTAGAAAGTTCCGACAGACTGCGTTCGATGTTATGCAGAAAATCGAGATACGGGATGCATTTAGGTACTACGGCAAAGTCAAGGCCTTTAGCTAATGCACTAGTTTCAGCATCAGATAATGGATGTCCAGAAATATTCATAATCCATTTAATTGTAGGAGTGTTGTCAGAGGTAACTTTTTTCTTTTGCTTACGGTATAAAGATTCATATTTTTGCATCAGTTTGCAAAAATTCTCTGGAAAAAAGAATGAAGGAACATCATTATTATATCGAATACATGAAACCTCATCTTCTCCATAGATGCAAAGTTAAATACGAACGGCTTTTCAAAGAAAGTTGCAAAGCCCTTTTACATCAGCCAAATTTGAATCTAATTTAAAGTCTCTCTCTCCCAAAAGTTTGGGAGTCTTGTCTTATGCAACCATCAAAAAAATAGTTTTTAAGAATTATTTAATAATATTTTATTAATATTAATTTATAGCATGCGGCAACAGTTTTTAATTGGTAATCCACTGACTGTTATGTTCTTAGTATTCCATTCCTTTGAACTGTTTGTTGTCTACACTGATGATGTACTATTAATTTCAGTACAAAATATTTGTACCTTTATTTCATTAATGTTAATTACTGTGGTTATCGTGTAATTTATTATTCACGCAAAAGAAATGTTCTCCAATCAATGCTCGCTTCTCAAATCACTTTATAGAGCTCTCACAGGGACACTTCATAAAAAAAAATTAGGGTGGTCTTGGACAAGTAAATTTTTTTTTTGTGGTAAATAGAATTCTGCACAAATTGTTGATCCCTGCTAAAATTATTGTAGCTCTGTAAACAGTACATATAAATGTCCAGACAAAATATATACCCTACCCTTAACACCAGAAGTGCCACTAAGCAATGTGCATGGTAAGACCTTTCAATGGTGTCCAAGGTACATCGTACCACATTATCAGGATTGCTTCCCAAAGATCTGTGAGTATTCAGGGAGGAGGATTCAAATGCAGTAAATTCAGCAGCTATTGTAATACCTGGAAGTCATGTGTCATGTTCAGTGAGTCACTCTTGAATGACAATAGCAACCGGGTACATTGCTAGTGTCATCTAAGCTAGTATTGTTTTGCTAGAATACACCTGTTTTCTCAGCAACAATGGACAGGTACTTTTGTAGCATTCATAGTATGGTCTATGAGTATCAGGACTCCAAGAGATTCTCAAGAAAACTTTCCCAATACCATAATGCTCCTACCTCTTTCATCAGGTTGATTCCTCTCCCTGTATTTGGCCTAACCTTCCACCTATCATTCACATGGTATAGCCCAAAATCAGATTTGTTTGAAAAAGGCAACTTTTTTTTGGTCTTCGATTGTCCAATGACAACTGCAAGCTGTAGACATAGATGATCAGGCATAAGTACATTGACAGATGCTTATCTCAGAGACCCATACGGAGGAGAAAGTGATTGAGTGTGGTCTGGGAAACATCACCATTGATATCCTGGTTAAATTCCATGGTCAACCATTCCATAGATTTCCATCTATGAGCTTTTTGCAAGGCAAGACAATCTGCTTGAGAATTGATGAAACATGGGTGCTCACTACTGGCTTAGTGAATGCTGTTCTACAAGGTATCCTTCCACTCTTGAAACAGCCTACAATGATTACAGTTTCCTAGATACTGCTATTCTTCAACCAGTACCCTACAATCATGCATTTTTCAAAGTCTATCAGATTAAGTCCGTCCACATCGAGTAACTTCAAATGAACAGTACATCACATACCTCCAGTATTATGTATACTCGTTTTCACCATGATACAAGTACTACCTAGCAAGATAGATGGGCCAATTGTGAAATAATGGGTGTGGTCATTCATAATATTTTGACTGGTGTGCATGCATGTATAAAGGAATACCACAATTTCCATATACTAATGTCAGAAACAATCCAGAAGTTTTTTTTTTTGGTTTGCTCAATGTGACCAAATCAGTGAGATTTGGTAAGGGATATTGGCAAACTGGCACAATAAGTGCAGGACATGCAATTATTATGGAGATTTAAACTATGAAAACAGAGATTGGATGGAAGAATAGTCACAGGGAGTAAGGAAAGGGCTTTATACAGCTAAGATATAATTACATGGGACGACATGTAATGGAGAAGATTTGATATTTAAGAGTGCTAGGTCTGGTCATAGCATCAGAGAACTAGCAGTAACCAATGTAGCTACACTGCCTCTGCTTGGAAAAGCAATCATGTCATCTTGACCTGGCAGACTGCAATCATTCACCTACAATTCACCTGAATTGTGATTAGAGCAGTGTCACCACATAATTGGAGATGTTAGTAGCATGGGAGATTGTCGAGGAATACTTGAAGAAGTAGTATGTATACCGAGAGGAGTAAGATGAATGAGCAGCAACATTATTATGATTATTATTATTTGACACCTCCAGGGAGTCCAAAGACTCATCGAGGGAGAGCGTGCCAACAGCATCGAACGATTGGTCCCCTTCCAACTACTAAGCAAGAGTTGCAGAAAACGTTAAGGAGGGAATATATTATCAAGCTCAAAAGCAATACAAACACAGGAAAGAAGGGTGATCTGCACCTAAGCTAATTATGAGATAAAACTAGCAGATCAGGTCAAAGGGATTTATGGAAGGATGACCATAACAAGTGCCGATAGCAGGAAGGAAACAGAAGCAAACAAAATAGTTGAGTTACTGAGTCATTTTGCAACAATGTAATACCATCCAGATGGAGATAATGCAGTGACAATGACAGATGTGAGAACAGAGGGAGATGCTTACAATATTGAAGAACCTTAATACAAATATGGCCATGGAATTAGGAACATATATAATGAGAATTGCAAAGGATTTGGTAGCTCATCTGACCAAGCTACTTAATCAGCCTTGATTCTGTGAAGGTGCCTAAGGAGTGGAAAGAAGACAAAACAGTTTCATTGCATAAAGGTGTGAGGAAAGACAGAAGAGACAAATTATAACCCAATCAGTATCTTAGGATGTGGTTAAGGTACTGGAGAAGTAGGAAGAGAAAATTCAGGACAGGAATATGATACTTTATAGGAGGCAGCATGATTCTGTGAAGAGTAGGTCCTGATCTTATAATTTATTCCCTTTTTATAATAAAGTGACAACTGAGTTGGATAAAAGAAATGCCTTTTGTTGAATTTCAGAGTTTAATGACTACAAATGATTAAAACAAATCAAGTAGGTATGAAAGAGTTAACGAAAGACGAGCGCGTGGCATTGTATGGCGACTCCATACAATGGTGATAGAGTGATTGAAGAATTGGATATGAGGAGGAGCGAGCAAAGAAGTTGATGGTTTCAATAGGTACGAATGACTTGACAGAGGACAAAGAGCACGTCAGGAGGCTGCTTAGATGAATAAAAGAGAATAGTGCGACAGGAAGGATAGTAAGCGTATTGCCTAGGTATGACTGTGGTAAGATGAGGCAGAGAGCAAGGTGAATGATATGTTGGCTGAAATGTGTGAGAAGAGGGGGAGTACAATTTGTTAATGTGTGGAATGAGTTTGACGGACGAAGTGAACTATATGGGAGAAATGGACTGCATCCGAGTGGTTATGATGTGAGTCACTTGGAGAGACTGTTGCTGGAGGGTAGAGAAGTAATAATGAGTACAGAGAATGAATCAGATCAAGTGGGAAGTGATGTGCAAGAGCAGGAGAGTATGACAGGAGAGATTGAAGAGGTGGTTATGAATGAGGAAGTGAATGGCATGAGTATGGAAAATGAGAATGGGTGTGCAAGATGAACAGGGAAATGTGGAGGCTCAGGGTGGACAGGGAGTACACAGCATGAGAAAGGTGGATGCTCCAACAGGATGTGTTGACAGGAAAGGAATGAGATGACCTGGGATCAAGAGGAAACAGCTGGAGTTGAAGAGGGTTCTAAAATGTTTCCCATCGAGCATGGAGAGATCACATCGAATGAGTGATATCAGTGGAACTAGCTGTAGATCTAGGCATGAGCTGTTGTGTTATATACAAATTCTAGAAGTGTAAGAAACAAGGCAGACGAAATGGTTGCACTAATTGAGTCTGTTCACTCAAAGATTGTTGGAATAAGTGAGACATGGTTAGATGAGGACAACATCCTAACAGGAATAGAGATGGAAGTGTATGATGTGTTTTGTGAGGATAGAAGGAGTAAAAAGGGAGGGGAGAGTGCTATTGATGATAGAGAAAGAGTTATGTCCATACAAAGTAGAGATGCAAGAGGGAAATAGTGCCAGTGGTTTTGAGGCAGTATGGTGTGAGATAGAGGTGAATGGAATGAAATACTTGGTTGGATGTTGTTATAGACCAGGAAATGTGGTTGGACAACTACCTCAGACAGTATGTAACAGAGGGCACACGAGGATTGAGGGTCTTGGATTTGGTCATCTCATCAGAGGATGTAATTATAAATGAAGTGTCAAATAACCCACCAATTGGTGAGAGTGACTATGAGGTGATTACCTGGGTGGTTGCCAGCAGTGTGAGGACCTCTGTAAGAAAAGGGTATATGTGGAACTACAAGGGAGTGATTATGAAGAGCTCAGGATACAGACTGCAGATGTAGCATGGAATGAGGAGTTAGATGGAAAAGAAATCAATGCAGCTTGGGGGATTTTCAAAAACTATCTAGTAGATGCAATCTAAATGTATTCCGAGGGTGAGAAGGTTAAATAATGTAGGCGTGAAATGGATGAATAAAGAGTTAAGCATGCGATACAGAGAAAAGGGGCATTGTAGAGGCAGCATAAGAGAAGTGGAAGTAACCAATTTCATGAGGTCTACAAAGACCAGGCAAGGAAGGTGACTTGGTTGGTGAGAGTAGCTAAAGAGAGGTATGAACAGCAGTTAGCTAATGAAGCCAAAAATAATCCTAGTTTCTGCACTCACCATACTTTCAGGTCAGGCAATACATTCCACTCAACAACCACTCTCCGTGCAAAGAACCTGCTCCTCACTCCCTTACTCACACTCTCCATAATTATACAGCTTCCAGAGATGGCCTCTTGTTGTACTCTCATCTTTCTCTCTACTGTATGAAAAATCTCTCCCATATTAATCTGGTAACAATCCATCACCAACTTATGCCTCAATCACATCTGTTCACCATCTATTCACAAGGCTCTACGAGTTACATTCCCTCAATCTGTCCTCATATTCCCCACTCCACAGATCAGACACCAACTTAGTGAACCATCTCTTGAACACCTCTAACATATACTCATCCTCTTGAAAACCAGGTGACAAAACTACACACAGCAGTCCATATGCAGCATGATCAAGACTTTATACAAGGGAACTATACCCTCTTTGTTTCTGCATGTCAAGGTCCTTCTCATCATTGCCATAATCCATTGTGATGTTCTTTCAATTTTAGCAACGTGATCCCTTAACTTGAAGTCTCTATTCACCAATACTCCCAGATCTCTCATCTCTTCTACTCCTTCAAAATTTACCCAACAAGACATAGCACTTTGTGACAATTAAACTGATAGCTCTACTCACACAGTCTATTGAAATCCTTCCCCAAGGCCATTATACCTATACTCAGCTCCTCATTTTTTACCTAACTTTGCATTATCAACAAATAACTGCATATCTGCAGTTAAGCCTGTCCCAGTATCATTAACATACAAGTTAAACAATTATGATCCCAAAACAGACCCTTCTAGCATTTTGCTAGTGATCTTCCTCTTTTGAGATACCACTCCCCCATATAACGAAGAATTTGTTGTGCATAACCAAATTTCTGATTTAATCAAGTTATTCATATGCATACTTTTAAAGTAATTATCCATAATATCCATTTTTTGTTTGCTGCATAATAAGTGCAACAAACAAAGTAAGGATGAAATATAAAACTATTACCATCAAAAATTTTTCACAAAACTTACGGATCAGAACGACTACGTTTTGTATCAACTGCTGCAAGATTTCGACATTCTTTAACATGTACTTCCATTGCTCCACCTTTATAATTGTAATTCAAACCAAATAAAACTTCTCCAGAAACTGCTACAGTTCCATAACGACCACCTCCAGCAGCACTGTACACACTTGTCATGCTTTCACTGCGAGCCTTTTTTGGAAACAACAACAAGCTATTTTAAGAAATCACTGAATTTCAATAATGTTACTGAATCTTAAGAAAGAAATGGCTTAAGATCTAACATTTTAAATCACTTTATGAAACATTACCTATCACTTCCCAAATATATACTACCAAGGTATACAGTTTTATAAGTAGAATTATTTTCTAGTAACTGAAAATACAGCCTAACAAAGATGCTCTAGATAACTGAAATTTTTAATGATGCAAATGATTAAGAAGGTATTTGATCACTCATTCTAAAAATTGCACATTTCTCCTGATCAACATTAATAAACAAACCAGTTTAGTCTAAAATTCCTATTTTTATAAAAAAAAAGTATGAAAAGAAAGATGGCAACTCAGTAGTAGTATTTGGAATTACAATTACACCATACTTGATTTAAAAGCTATAAAGAACTTTATAAAAAACACAATGAAAACATACTGTAAAAGCATTTTTAATATGGTGGTACAAACCTAGTATTTTTTTTTTTTAAATGCATGTATATATAAAAACCTACAGACTTATCATGAACATTGCTAGACTAAAAGCAAAACTGTGGGGAGAAGTTGTATCAGTATATGAGTATATTCATCGATTTAGCTATTTTTATGATAACCCTATGCACGAAAGAAGAAATATAAACTAAATCAAGTATTTGGGATAGTCAATGTGTGGAGCCTTTAACAGCTATTTTAAAATGAGATGATAACCCACCTTGTCTTTTTAACCCTATGCACAAATAGTTATTAAACCGGATTATTTAATATGCCAGCTCGACTGAAGTACTGTAAATGTAATAATGGTGTTATATAACCAGGGAACTTTGTTCTAGAGATCAAACACGATATCTTTTCACGCTGTAGGGTGCTGCCACCACCCAACAAGTAGGACCGAAAGTTTCTTAGTGGCTAAGAAACCTTCCACTACCTTCCTCTTGGTAACTAGAGTTGAGGTACTCATTGAGTTCAATAGACAGCCAACAGAAGACCTAGTAAGGTGTTCCAACTTAAATAACAACTGGATGGTGTGTGTGTGTGTGTGAGTGTGTGTGTGTGTGTGCGCAGGGCTCCATTTTCTGAAATGCCCTGAAATAACAAAACACATATTTGATCATTAGAATACATTTACTTACCACATTTATCTACATTTATCTACCCTTATGAAATGCAAACTAAAAAATAAAAAAAGAGATCAGATTTTCCAAACAATGCATATGTTCAGAAATACACACACCTTAAACATTGATCAAAATGAAAAATTACAAATCTGCAAATAGCAATCAAACGTTTGCAATCCAACCCATATTTGTCATTCATGTAACCAAGAAAACTTTTTTCACCAAAAAAAGATATCAAAATGAGCACACACACCAGGTTTGTGTATATTTAATTTTAGCCTAGCAATATAAAGAAAAAAAAAATAACAAAACTTGAAGCAAAAGAAAGAATATTTATTTTAAAATAAAATTTGTAGTTAAATTAATCATAAAAAAACACAATGAATAAAATTACCAATTCTGTAATAATGAATGAATAATATTAACAAAAAGAAAAAAAAAGAAAAAAAAAGGCAAACAGGGAAAAAAAATCTCAAGTATTCAACCTTTCAAAGATTAGGCAGAGGTGGATAGATCAAAAATCATCTGTGAGAATTTGTCACTGAGATGTGTGCTAATGGTGGAACATAAAACATTCTCTATGTCTCAATGTCTCAGAGCGTTAAATATTCTGAACCTACCAATCAATTGCTGAGTTATAGTGTGAGAACAATATCTATTAGTTAGTGTTCCAAGAGCAACGGTGAACTACCCTGAAAAAATCTCACCAGGAATACTTTGTGGGCAATCCTACAAAGTCACCTACGGTCGGAAACTACCAAAAGGGAAAACCTGTGTTCCACGGATCATCCACCCATTTTATTAGATATAATAAAATAATAGTTAAAATTTCATTCAAGTATTTCATGTGTTTAAAGACTGTTAACTACATTCATATTGATCTCTTATGATTCTTTTCTTGCTGGTGTAGTAAACTCATATTTTGATATGAGAGAATGGTAATTAGTTTTTCTTATTTTGTGCTTTTACCTTATAAATGCATAAATATATATATACAAGAATCCCAAACATCCAGTTTGACTTGTAAAGAAACTCAAATCAGTTTCACATTTGACTTTTAGAGTATGGTCTCTGGAATATCTTATCCTTAGTCCTCCCATGGAAATTGAGTATCCTCAGAATTATCAACACGTTAGCACAATAATATTTTAATATTTGCCAAATATTTCAGTCTGAAATTAACAGACTATCATCAGTGGCTTGAATCAAACAGTTTTTACAAGGTGGAATACAAACAATTGATCATTCAAAAGTAGAATGAGCCAAGTGATGTTACATTGCTAAGCACTAAAGAGAGGTAAATTTCATCAGAATGATAAATAAATTATAGCTATCAATTCACAATTTCATACAACAATTTTAATTTATAAATTCAATTAAAGATAACATTAGACTAATGTAAGAATTAGAAGGTCTCAAAAAAAAAAACCGGAGTGTGTTATCTGGATTAAACGTTCCCATATTTTTGACAAGGATAGGCAATCATTTCGATTCAAGTTAGGGTGTTGAAGTAAGGCCTCACCACTCTCTTTGAATAGACATTCGAATTTATAGTGCCATCTGTGTAGAAGGCGAGTCCTGGACCAGAGAATGTTATGGTTTGTCTCTATCCTGTGGTGCGCCACTCCAGACTTATCGGATTTGTTGTGAAGAATGTACGATTGATATACTTGTATTCTTTTTTCTATAGAGCATCCAGTCTGTCCAAAGTATGACAGATTGCAGTCACATGGAACTTGATATACACCAGGCAGCAACAATAATTGAGCATTTATCTTTAGAAGAGGGGAAATAGGTGGATATTTTGTTAATAGGGATATAAGTGGCTGTTAAATCATATATCTTCAAAATTCTTGAAATTGGTTCTGAAATTCCGGAAATATATGGAATTGGAACTTGACATATTGATTCTTTGTTGTTCTGGATTGGATTGCAGAAATCAAACAGATGTTGTGTAGTCTTTTTGGAGAAGCCATTTAATTTCATGTAATGTTTGATAGTGGAAAGTTCTTTCTGTAATTCGTGGGGAGTTGAGCAATTTGTTCTAGCTAATCGAATTAAACATTTTATGTTTAATTCGATTTTTGATAAGGATGATGGGCAGATTGTTTGAGAATGTAACGTCCAGTAAAAGTGAGTTTTCTCTAAACTATTGTTGTCAGAATACCTGAAGGTGAGCAGATGAGAAGGATGTCTAAAAAAGATAACTCGTTGTCTTTTTTAATCTCCATGGTAAACTTGATACGAGGGTGTAAAGAATTGATTTTAGCTAAAAAGGAAGGTAAGGAATCTCTGTTGTGAGGCCACACTGAAAAAATGTCATCTAGATGCTCCAAATAAAAGTTGGCTAGAGCAGGTGAAAGTGGACTTCCCATAGCCAATCCTTCTACTTGGTTGTAGAATTTGTTTTGACACAAGAAATATCCAGAGTGCATCATGAAATTGAATAATTTTATGATATCTTGTGGGAAGATGTCAGCAAGTAAATGTAAAGTCTCTTTGAGAGGTACATTCGTGAATAGAGATTCTACATTGAAGCTCACCATAAGATCAGTAGGTTGTAATGAGATATTTTTTTAATTTGTTTAAGAAATCAGAAGAGTTTTCTTTTATTGAAATCACATATAGGCAAATCACACTCTTTTTTGAAAAACTCTTCTGATTTCTTAAACAAATTAAAAAATATCTCATTACAACCTACTGATCTTATGGTGAGCTTCAATGTAGAATCTCTATTCGCGAATGTACCTCTCAAAGAGACTTTACATTTACTTGCTGATATCTTCTCACAAGATATTAAAATTATTCGATTTCATGATGCACTCTGGATATTTCTTGTGTCAAAACAAATTCTACAACCAAGTAGAAGGAAGAGCCATGGGAAGTCCACTTTCACCTGCTCTAGCCAACTTTTATTTGGAGCATCTAGAAGACATCCTTTTTTCATCTATATACCTTCAACCTTCATTTTGGGTTAGATATATAGACGACATTTTTTCAGTGTGCCTCACAACAGAGATTCCTTACCTTCCTTTTTAGCCAAAATCAATTCTTTACACCCTCGTATCAAGTTTACCATGGAGATTGAAAAAGACAACAAGTTATCTTTTTTAGACATCCTTCTCATATGCTCACCTTCAGGTATTCTAACAACAGTTTAGAGAAAACCCACTTTTACTGGACGTTACATTCTCAAACAATCTGCCCATCATCCTGATCAAAAAACAGGAATCATAAAATGTTTAATTTGACGAGCTAGAACAAATTGCTCAACTCCCCACAAATTACAGAAAGAACTTTCCACTATCAAACATTACATGAAATTAAATGGCTTCTCCAAAAAGACTACACAGCATCTGTTTGATTTCTACAATCAAATCCAGAACAACAAAGAATCAATATATCGCGTTCCAATTCCATATATTTTCCGGAATTTCAGAACCAATTTCAAGAATTCTGAAGAAATATGATTTAACAGCCACTTATATCTCCATTAACAAAATATTCACCTATTTCCCCTCTTCTAATGATAAACACTAAACTATTGTCGCTGCCTGGTGTATATCAAGTTCCATGTGACTGCAATCTGTCGTACTTTCAACAGACTTGATGCTCTATAGAAAAAAGAATACAAGCACATCAATTGTACATTCTTCACAACAAATCCGATAAGGTGCAACACGAGATAGAGACAAGCCACAACATTCCAGAACTCGCCTTCTACGCAGATGCCACTATAAATTCGAATGCCTATTCAAAGAGAGTGGTGAGGCCTTACTTCAACACCCTAACTTGAATCGAAATGATTGCCTATCCATGTTAAAAATATGGGAACGTTTAATCCGGATAACACACTAAGTCTTTTTTTTTTGAGACCTAATTCTTACATTAGTCTAATGTTATCTTTAATTGAATTTATAAATTAAAATTGTTGTATGAAATTGTGAATTGATAGCTATAATTTATTTATCATTCTGATGAAATTTACCTCTCTTTAGTGCTTAGCAATGTAACATCACTTGGCTCATTCTACTTTTGAATGATCAATTGTTTGTATTCCACCTTGTAAAAACTGTTCGTATCAAGCCACTGATGATAGTCTGTTAATTTCAGACTGAAATATTTGGCAAATATTAAAATATTATTGTGCTAACATGTTGATAATTCTTAATTTCATGTGACAAGTCTCTCTCAAGAATAAAATTGAGTATCCTGACTTACAAGTAGTGAAAAGTTGGAATCAGTTTCTGCAGAGTTGACTTTTTTTTTTTCTTTTTTTTTAAATTTCATTCCTATATTATCTTTCATAGCAAGCAAATGGAGATTGCATATAATAAGAATTTCAGAGAAGGTTTAACTATCACATCAGGATTCATCTATCTCTTCCATCTTCTTCATACTATTTCTTAATCATGCATTAACAACTTCATGTACCATTGATGACTCAGAAAGCTTGTTATGTACACAAAGACAAATTATTGTCTTTGTGTACATAACGAAGGCAAAAAATAAAGAAAATATAATAAATAATAAATAAATTATAACCAAGAATCTCAGTAATCCTTCAGAACAACAAAAACTCTTAACAGCACTCCAAGATGTCCAAGTCAAGCTTACAAAATTCTTGCTCCACCCTCTGTATTACTACTTAGCACTGTCTTCATTATCAAAGGAAAGAAACACCAACAAATCCAAACTTCAGAGATAAAGCCAGAAATAAACTGCTTATCTGTTTCACATTTAACTTTTTTAAAATTTTAAGGAACTTTTTATTAATTTTTAACACACAAGAGGTCCCAAAACATGTGACATGACAATGTCATGTGTGGACAAGTGATTAGAAAGAAGAAAGGAATTTGTTGATGTGTTTCTTGAAGAGCTGGGGGCTGCAATACTGGAGAAAATTGCATAGGGAAGACTTTTCTAAAGAGCAGAGATGGAGAGAATGAAGGCAGAAGATGAGAAGTTTCTTTGATGAGCTTAAAGTTACAAACTGTATATAATGCTGAACAGCAGTTGCTCATGCTTGTACATATTTAGAGGAAAGAGGAGGGACAGTAGCAGCCAGTTCAGCAGAGCAGCACCCATGAAAATACCTATAGGAAAGACATAATGCAGCAACAACAGAACACCTATAGGAAGCAACTGGATGGAGTCAGTGAGGGATCATCGATTAGGTCAACTGCTCATTTCCAAACACAATCAAGCATTATGGAAACCACGTGGAAACATGAAAACTACTAAGGGATTAAAGCATAAAATATTATGATAAGAGAAAAATTAATTATCTTTGATATTTGCTGTTTCAGCTGTTATTACTAAGCTAATACCCAAACCTCTAATATAGCAGGATTACAAATGATAGAAAAACAAGCCATGAGTTAAGAGTAAATGATGTTTCAGCTGTTATTACTAAGCTAATACCCAAACCTCTAATATAGCAGGATTACAAATGATAGAAAAACAAGCCATGAGTTAAGAGTAAATGATGTTTCAGCTGTTATTACTAAGCTAATACCCAAACCTCTAATATAGCAGGATTACAAATGATAGAAAAACAAGCCATGAGTTAGGAGTAAATTCTCAGTTCTAAACCTCATCTTGCATTAGCTTCTAATATATAAACCTCAATAAATTTTACCTATCATAATTTCAATTTCTAAGAATATTAAAAATGGCATAAATAGCATTTCGACAATTGGCTAAATAAACTGCAAAAAATCCCTAGAGTTAAAGCATTAAAAATTGAAAGATGTATCTTTTCCCTCCATTTTTTCTCTCTACCAACAAATATCTTTCCTTAAATTCACAAGGAAACTAAGTAACAGATATCTACAGAAATTATGAATGATTCCCATTCTCTATATTCCAGGAAACAGATGAAGCCAGAGACTTGGAAGTGTTAGTGGATAGGGAGTTAAAGTTTAAGGGGCACATAGCAAAAGTGGCTAAAGCAGCTCATCAGATCACTTGGTAACTGAAGAATATTTTGATGAGCAGAGACAAGCAGATTATTTACAAGCAGATCTGGGAGCCAGGGTTTCTTAGTGATGAGGAGGAAGTGGAGAAGATCCAGAGACGAGCGACCAAGGTAGTAGCAGGTCTATGGAATGAACCTTATGAGAACAAGTTGTTGAAGATTTGTGGGTTACAGAAACTGGTTGATAGGTAGAAAAGGAGTGATATGATTGAGACATACAAATTACTGAGGGGTTTTTACAAGATTAATTCAGAGGAAATTTTTCAGAACAGGTGTGTTGGTGGGAGAACTAGGGGGCTATCTATGGAAACTGAGTAAGAGTGTAGTTAATAATGGTGTTAGAACTGTTTTTTGCTTGGAGAGTAGTGAATGAGTTCAAGCAAAGTATGATAGATACTGCAAATGTTGGATAGTTCTTGACATAATGTTTAGGGCCTCCCTTAATGAGTCTAAGGACTCCTTGGGAGTTGCCCATAATAATAATAATATTTGAAGAAATTATTCCTGTTTTCATCCTTATTTTTAACGAGTGCAAACCAACAAAAGTTTACAAGTGAAAGATCTTCATAACTAGCTACTTGTATGTTGAAGAGGTTGACTTTGCATCAATATTGAGATGTATTATTTATTCCATAAATAATGCATCTCCTTGAGAACTCAACACTACAGACATAAGATACGCTGGGGAGTAGGGCTGACCACCTTATCCTGTGAATGGTTTGAGGTCCGATGATCAATAAACCCTCAACACTGCAAGGTAAAAGAGGGAAAGGAAGATGATAATAACACATTTCTCTCTCTCTGTGTCATGCATACATCGAAAGAGTCACTACCCAGATCAGATTAACCTTTACCGAAGTCTCATCAGTGGGAGCTAGATCTGTGATACTAAAAGTTAACTCAACAGTAGCAGACATATTTCCACACAAGCAGCAAAATGGTATGTCACAATTATGACAATACTTCAGATCAGAGATAGTTGTAGCAAGTCTTCTACTGGGAAAGAAAGTAAATAAAGATAAAAACAAGAAATTACATTCTTGTTTTTATCTTTATTTTTTTTACAAGTATGAGCATGCCAAAGTTTGCATGTGAAATTTAACATAACAAAGCTTTGCATGATTCATACTGGTTGCTAATGGTATCTGGTATTTTCCACATAATTTAATGTTGTTCCTTTTTTGCATATATAAAGCTGTGCCTTTTTGCATATGTTTGAGGAAATTTCCATTTCCTACAGCTAAGAAAGATGATTGCTTTTTGATGGTAATGATCACAAGGCCCACAGAGCACCCCCCCCCCCACACACACACATACCCTCAACATACTGAGAGTATGTGAGTTAGAGCTGCATATAATTAGAAAGGAAGAGAGAATGAATGTGCTCATGAATGCAAAGTTAATTTATTTTCATGGTATTGATGACAACACAGAATGATAAGAAAATAATTTATTTGTGATATTTTGCTGGTATTATATCCAACATCTTCATAGCATGCAAACAGTTTGTCACAGTATATGAAACAACAATAATTTGGTATAACAGTAGGACTAGCTTAAAAAATTGTAATGAACAACACAAGAAACTAAAGTCCTAATTAGGCACCATCTACTTTGGAAAAAGAAAGAAAACAAGTATTAATTAGGTCTTAAAATTTGCTGTTGGAATCAGCAACAGCAGATTCCAACAGCAACTCCAAACCTCAACAAGTATGGCTGTATAAATTTAGAGGGTGGCATGGGAAAACTAATTAAAGGGTAAATTAAAGAATAGTCTCATTTCAGTAACCTAGTTACATTTTATAATAGGGTGGTAAATGTATTAGACAAAGGTGATGCTTATATGATGATATTACTAGATTTTAAAAAAAGGCTTGACAGAATACCAAATGACAAACAATTGAAATTCAAAGGATTATTGGCTGATATAAGCCACTGCAATGTAATGGCTTCTATCAAGTACATGCAAAAGTGATGTTTTGAAGTGGAAATGTGACAAATAGTGTGTCACAAGGTTTTGTTTCGGCATAATAATTGCTAAAGTTATTTTATTTTATTTTCCTATACTGAGGATATTGTTTGCTGATCACGAAACTGAAAAGAGAGTAATCTTGTAACAACAACAAATCACAAATCTTATAGCAGCAACACACACCAGGGAGTGTGTTGCGACTATGAGAGCATTTAGAAGCAGGCTGGTGCTCAGGACAGATAAATGAAGATAGTTCAATGTTGCATAAAGTAAAGGACACAGACAAACAGAAGAAAGCAATAGTGCCATTTGTGTAATGTAATGATCAAGCCATATCAGAATTTCTCTGTGCACTGCACATCTCTGGTCACTTTGACACATGAATGGAATGACATGGACACATTAGAGGCTGTGGGCCAGAAACAAATGACTAAGACTACCTTAAGATTGTGGAATGATGAGTATATGGAGAGACTGAGAGAATGGACTTTACTGAGCTTTGTGGATGGGTGTAGGGATGATATGACTGAAACATTTATGTTGACGAGGAGCCTGTCAGACAGATGTAAGGAAAATACTTCAGACAGTAATAGGTAGTGATGAGAGAATGAGAGGGCATCATCTCCTGAAACATTATAACAGTCATGTCAGTAAGGAAATGCAAAGTATATTTTGCATGAGGAGTGGTGAATGGGTGGAAAGCATTTCCTGAGTGGATGGCAAGTGCTGTAATGTATGTTTTAGGTAAAGTATGATGGGTATTGTAGTCAGTAGAGAGTTTAGCTGGAAATAATATTAACAGAATAGTTTATCTTGATTGTATATTTGTATATGTAAACATTTGAAATGGAAACAAAACACAAACCCAGGGGGGGGGGATGGAGGGGAGGGAGAGGAGAGAGACAGAGAGAGAGAATTAAAAATAAATAAAGAATTAAGGTGACTTACCCCAAAAGATGATAAGGAAATCTGGCTACGACTCTGATAGGTAAATACTTGATCTAAATCATCATCCTGAACTCCTACGCTATCTTTATCAGAACTGGCAACACTGCCTCTACCAGATGGACTCTATATGACAATTAATATCAAAATAAATAACATTTACAAAGAATAAATGATACTTTATTTATTAACATATCATATTAGGAATCAATGAGTTTTCTAGGGCTTAATTAAGTTATAAATCAAATCATGATATGTCAGTAGTAATAATACCAAGGAAAATCACACATATTAAGAGAACATAATCAGTGAAAGGTGTGATTTGATATGAGAGATATTAAATCACACCTTCAAAACAACTGTTCATTATGGTGGAAGTTGGATTGGCTTGATTTACAGCCATAATTATTCAAGAAAGTCTAAGGTTTACCAATTTTGGAGACAAAAAAAAAAAAAAGACTTTTCAGGAGGAAAAATCCTGATACCTGCATATTATATTGGCTTACTCACTTTCAGTGGAAAGCCTATATAAAGTTGCTTCATATCAAAGATAGGATTTGAACCTATATCTTTCCAAGTGAAGGTCAAATGTAGCTTTCTCATAATGCTATGGAGGCACAACAGTAGAAGCGGAGAGAGAGAGAGAGAGAGAAGACATAGGGAAGGGGAAAAAGTGACCAATAATGTAATTTATATACAACAATGATGAACCAGATATGGATCATTTACACAAATAGTGGTAGGCAAGAGAAATGCAAATGTTGATAGGATGTTTGTTGTTGTTATTTGGCATTACAGCCAAAGTGACAATGCCAGTGTATTATCTTATATATGTTAACTGTGTGTGTGTGTTCTTCTAGTTAGTTTGTCTGTCTTATAAGATTTTTAAAAAAATTCCAGGAGGAAAATCTTGCTATCTTGGTAAGGAAAAGTTCCGTATAAAGGTTCAGGCAAGATTCAAGCCTAGGTCTTTAAAGTGGAAGTATCACACTAATATTGACTGAAGTAGACTGTATGATATGAATACGATAGTGTGGAGCTACAATAACAAACCTTGTAACTCCATGTATCTAAGAATAACAACGTTGTTCTTAAACCACAATAGACAAACATTTAAAGTACAACAATTTCAAAACATACATATAATAACATATGCATTGCTTACTTTTCAATATGATATAAAAGGCAAAATGATATAAAATGAATCAGTATCATATCACAAAGGTTTGGAATGTTATGGCTAAAGAAATATGGACCTAAAACATAAATGTACTGAACACTTTTTTGTAAAGTTGAACATATAAAATCGAAATTTCATTCAGCCAGAATATCTCTAGTACATACATTGAGTGGCTAGATTATTATGTACGCCTACCTAATAGCAAGTACAACTGCATTTAGCTGCTAGGACAGCCTCAAATCACTGCAAAGACTCAAAATGTCAAAAGCATTCCACAAAGATGTTGTTCCATGTACACTTGACATATTTGATGATATATAAGAGATGATATAATAAGAGGGATGGCCTACATTTGAATGCATTTGGTACCAGGAGTCTTGGAAATTTATTAACTGGTATGAGACCTCGATAATCGGTATGAGACACAGAGTCAGGGAAACTGAATTGTGATGAGAGGAATGGTGAGAATCAGTGTGTAAGAGTGACAATGTTATGTAACTGTGTTAATGATGGAAATGGGTATTACTTTGGAAATGATTATGAGGAGAGAACAATTTTGTGTTCATCTAGTTTGGACATATCAAGCATGTGCAAAGATGTCTGCATAAATAAGGCACTAGATAAGAATAGAGATCTGCAAGTTGTCCAACTGTGTTATGCAGATTACAGACAAGTGTCTACAAAAAAGCAAGCAGGTATCTTATTATGTCTCTACACAAATGCTAGGAGTATCAGAAACAAAGGGATAGAGTTTGTTGCTTTGTTCAATATGCTGCATCCTCATATTGTAAGCATTAGACTTGGCTATCAGAAGCAGACATACCACCTAGCATGTCTGCTTCTCATTTTTAGTATTTTTAGGAAAGATAGACAGAACAGGAGAGAAGGGGGGGGGAGGGTGCTGCTAACAATTTATGAGTTGAATCCAGTTAGAGTTGAGACCTATGACTGCAATAACAGTAACAGTTTTTCATGTAGCAGTGAGTTTGAAGCTATTTGGTGTGAGGCAGAGTCTTAACAAGATCAAATACATTGTGGAGTGTTGTTACAGACCTAGTGAATCAAAGAAATGCATTATCAAATAAAGAGGATGGGTGAGAAACGAGTAATCATAATGGGGACTTAATTATCCGAACACTGATTGAGTAGATGTGAAATCTCATGAGAAGAAGAAAACTGAATTTACTAAGATGTTGCAAGACAACTTCCTTAAGCAGCATGTGACAGAAGGAACTCAAGGTCCAAGAGTGTTAGATCTGATTATTGTGTCAAAGGGAATTTTAGTTACAGATGTAACAATTCTGCTTCTGGTTGACGACAGTGATAATGTAGTACTCACTTGGGAAGTGGCTAAGTTTATGAACGTTCCATTCAGAAAAGGTTATATGCTGAACTACAAAGAAGGAAATTATAACTTCCTGAGGAATATGCCAGGTTCTGCACCATGGTATTAGTTGTTGAATGAGAAGGATTTTGATAGTGCATGGGAATGTTTAAAAAATACATAAATGATGCACTATCAGAATGTATCTAAAGTTTGAAGAATAAGTAGGATAGGAGTGAAATGGATGTGTAATCTAATTAAGAATGAGATTCGTAAGAAAAAGATGATGGAGAAGGAATACTGAGTGCATAAAGATAATGTTCATTATGAAAATTATAAACAACAGGCCAGAAAAGTCACAACTGTTGTATAGAAAGCTAAGCCTGAGTATGAAAAGAAACTGACTCTGCAAGCTAAAGACAACTTATTGACAGATATCAAAAAGTAGTATATGGAGTATGTGAGTCTACAAGATTTAAGGTAACCAGTAGTGTGCCAAAAAGATCAGTCCTTGCTCCATTATTATTCAATCTGTACATTAATGACATTGTGAAAGATTTGGCATACAACATACAGTTATCTGATGACAAACACCAGTAGCGTAATCAGGAATGCAGTATACAGTACTTGCAGAATGATTTGAATAGGCTGGTATTGTGGGCATGTGAAAAGGGCTATCAGTTCAAAGTTAGTAAATGTAAACTCACGAACTTTGGTGTGATCAAATATCTAATGTTGTATTATATATGCTAGAAGAAACTGATCAGGCCAGGGATCTCGGAGTTTTAGTAGACAGGAAGTTGAAGTTCAAGAGCCATATAGCAAAGATTGCAAATATAACTCAGAGAATAATTGCAATGCTGAAATGAATCTTGAAATGCAAAGATAAGGAAGTCATTTTGCCACTTTAAAAGGCCTTGATAAGACCTCACTTGGACTATTGTGTGCAGGTTTGGTCTGCTGGTTTCCATGGTAATTCTGATACAGTGGGGAGAGAGTTCAAAGGAGAGTGTTAAAATAATATTAGAATTGTGAAATACTGATTATGAAGACAGATTGAGAATTTGTAGATTGCAGACACTAGCAAACAGGAGAAAGAGGAGTGATATGATTGAGACTTTCAAACTTGTGAAAGGGTCATAAAGGATGTCACTAGTGAGAATTTTTCAATTTAGGAAGGGTGGGGGAAGAACAAGAAGGCATCACTGGAAATTGAGAATGAATGCTGTCTAGAAGAGTGTGAGAGCTAGATTATTCTCTCATAGACTGATGCGTGATTGGAATTGATAGCCATTGGATGTGGTGTGTGTGCAAGTAGTGTTAATGAATTCAAGAACAGGTATTGAATTAATTGAATTCAAGAAAGTGACAGCTAATGCGGATAATGTGGCCTACATCGATGAGTCCCTGATTCCCTGGAGGTTTCTCTTAATAATAATATTATTATTATTAAGAGATAATAATATTAATAATAATAAGCTGTATAACTGAGAGGAGACCTCCACATAGCCTTTAAAGGAATGTGGAGAACCGACCAGGGCTTCTGAATTAATGTCCAATCCTCACCTTCTTGTGGTGCACCCTGTTGGATATCTACCTGGATACCGAACAAATGAGGATGGGCTGGCAATTTGGAATTTAGCCAACCAAATTGTATTCCTATTGGCTTAAACCAAAATACAAAATGATGGTACAACATGACAAAATTTCATGCCGGCTGGGGCGTCGCCCGGTTAAACAAGGCCCACATTGTTTTCGCCTTAGTCTTTATTTGAGTTGTAAGTCAGCAGTTAGAATTGAAGTACAGAAAGATGGTTTAATGTTAAAACTGGTGTGAGACAAGGATGTACATTATCCCCTCTGTCATTCATTATCTATATGGATCACATTATGAAGGAAAGTGGTATTAAACATGATATCAAAATTGGAAATGTTAATGTCAGCTCTTTGCTTTATGCAGACAATGTTATACTTCTAAATAAATCTGCTACAAGCCTGCAAGATTCCCCGACTAAATTGAATAACTGTTGTAATAGATATGGCATGAAGGTCAGCAATAAAAAGACAAAGACAATGAAAATAGGCAGAATCGTTAAAAATGTCACCTGTGTTGTGAACGGAGAACCTGTGGAACAAGTAAAACATTTCAGCTACTTACGCATGATTTTTAGTGAAGATGGTAAATTAAATATGGAAATAGATAACAGAATCAACAAAGCTGGTATGGTAGAAAGTCAATGGAATAAATTCATATGGGATAAGAGAGAAATTAGTAGGAACACTAAATTAGCTGTATATGAGACAGTGTTCAAACCAGTTTTAACTTATGGATCTGAGAGCTGGGTCAGAAGTAAAACCATTGACCAAAGACTAGTGACCGCAGATATGAGGGTCCTGAGAAAGATTAGAGGCATGAACAGATGGCATCAATGGCAATATCATATTAAAAACGAGGATATTAGGAAAGAACTTGACATTGTCAGCATTCAGGAATGTGTTAGCAGAGATAATCTCAGGTGGTATGGTCACTTAAACAGAATGGGCGAGGAAAGATTAGCAAAACAAGTGTTCTCTGCCAGGTTGGTAGGAAAACAACCCAGAGGAAGACCAAGATATAAGTGGATTGATACGGTACAAAGTGCCGTAGATGATAGAAATATAAGATCTGATAATGTTGGAGTCTTGACAAGTAACAGACTGATTTGGAGGAAAATTGTAGATAGGAAGTTAGTAATGATGTAAATTTTTCATGTAGTACTATCATGTCCTGTACACCCCTTGAGGGTACATGTCAGGAATTTGATGATGATGATGATAACATTAATAATATTATTATTAAGAGGTACAACGAGCTGTTTCCTACAGCTCGTTGTACCTCATATCCCACAAATTTTCGATTAGGTTGAGATCTGGTGACTATACCAGACCACCGAAGTATGGTAAAATCACCTTCATTTTCCTATAACCATTCCCAAGTGATCTCTGCTTTATGATGCAGCAAATCATGTTCAAAGTGATTTACCAGCTCAGTAAATCAGGCATATTCCTACAGAGTATGCAGAAATACACTAGATTTGCAAAAATGTTCAAAGTAGGCTTGCCAGCTTGGTGGACAAAGTGGTTAGCGTCACCTCTGCAATCTTGCTGCAGGAATGGATTTCATTGAAAGTCTTCTGATGGCAAAATTATTTTTGTCACCTGGTGTGAAACCACTATTTATTGAAGGCTTGAAATAGTTGAAAAAGTACCATGTTTAAATAATAATATTTTTTGGTTTACCGATCAAGTGTTGATCAATTTTGTTAACTGAACCAACTAGTTTCGCCACACTTATCTGTTGGCATCTTCAGGGCTTACATAGAGGTTTAAACAATGTCACAATTATGCGTAACTGCAACCTGACAAGAATAACTGTAAAAAACTGACTAGAATAATTACAAATAAAATAGTATCGAACGTGAGTGAAACACGAATCGCATGTACAAGATCAGCTAGCTGTTGCTGAGGAACTTTCTGTAGTTTGTATTAAAGTTCAATTTGTCCGTTTTTAAGGTTCTGATTAGGGTTTTCCATATCTCTGGGAGTATTAGGCCTTGATTTCTATTAAGGTTGACAGTAGAACGGGCGACTGTGGCTGCCTCTTCGAAATTCTTGAATGGTAATCTTACTCTATGTAAGGGGAACAGCTTTTGTCCCACTCGGTGACATGGTTAGTTGTAGAGAAATGAGACGACAGGCCAGATATGTCCTGTCTGTTGTTTTTGACATAGCCAATGTGCTCCTTTTGCCTGATTTCGAGGCTTCTCGAAGTCTGTTCCGACGTAATTAGAGCCACATGAGCATGGAATATTATAAACTCCAGCATATTTGTAGAAAGGATGGTTGTCTTTTGGAGATCTTAGTAGTTTACTAATAGATTCTATTGGTTTGAATGTTACTCTTTATTTTATGCTGTTTGAGGAGATTGGCGAGCTTGTTGGAGATGCCACTTACAAACGGAATTGCAATCATTTTTATATATTGAATATCTTCTTGTTCTCTTTGTGGTGGTTCAGAGAAAAGGATTTTATTGACTAGTCTTCTTGGATATCCGTTCAAGTACAAATTGTTGGAAATAAATTTTAACTCATCTTGAAGGGTCTTGTTGTCCGTTGTGATGCGAATCGCTCTTTTCTTTAACATGTGCACAATGCTGAGTTTATGTGAGATGTGGTGGGAGGAGTTGAAATGTTGGTAGCGACCTGTATTGGTCGGTTTTCTGTACACCGATAGATTTATACTGCCGTCAATTTGTTTTTTGATTAAGATGTCTAAAAATGGTAGTTGTTTTTTTCTTTCAAGTTCCAGAGTGAATTTAATAGAATGATGGAAGGCATTGATCTTTTTGAGGAAATCATATATGTCATCTTTGTTATTGTTCCACACGATGAAGATATCGTCCACATATCTAAACCAAATTTTAGGTTTAGATATGTGTTGAAATGTAGGTAGCGACCAATACAGGTCGCTACCTACATTTCAACTCCTCCCACCACATCTCACATAAACTCAGCATTGTACACATGTTAAAGAAAAGAGCGATTCGCATCACAACGGACAACAAGACCCTTCAAGATGAGTTAAAATTTATTTCCAACAATTTGTACTTGAACGGATATCCAAGAAGACTAGTCAATAAAATCCTTTTCTCTGAACCACCACAAAGAGAACAAGAAGATATTCAATATATAAAAACGATTGCAATTCCGTTTGTAAGTGGCATCTCCAACAAGCTCGCCAATCTCCTCAAACAACATAAAATAAGAGTAACATTCAAACCAATAGAATCTATTAGTAAACTACTAAGATCTCCAAAAGACAACCATCCTTTCTACAAATATGCTGGAGTTTATAATATTCCATGCTCATGTGGATCTAGTTACATTGGACAGACTTCGACAAGCCTCGAAATCAGGCAAAAAGAGCACATCGACTATGTCAAAAACAACAGACAGGACATTTCTGGCCTATCGTGTCATTTCTCTACAACTAACCATGTCATCGAGTGGGACAAAAGCTGTTCCCCTTACATAGAGGAAGATTACCATTCAAGAATTTTCAAAGAGGCAGCCACAGTCGCCCATTCTATTGTCAACCTTAACAGAAATCAAAGCCTAATACTCCCAGAGATATGGAAAACCCTAATCAGAACCTTAAAAACGGAAGAAATGAAATTTGATACAAACTACAGAAAGTTCCTCAGCAACAGCTAGCTGATCTTGTACACACGATACGCGTTTCACTCACGTTCGATACTATTTTATTTGTAACTGGTAATTAATTTACGGAATTAACAACGCATATGAAGTATTTAATTAAAGATAGTGATTCATTAAAGTTATCTTTAATTAAATACTTCATATGCGTTGTTAATTCCGTAAATTAATTACCAGTTATGTCTAACCAACGTATAAGTCTTACTACTATTTTATTTGTAATTATTCTAGTCAGTTTTTTACAGTTATTCTTGTCAGGTTGCAGTTATGCATAATTGTGACATTGTTTAAACCTCTATGTAAGCCCTGAAGATGCCAACAGATAATTGTGGCGAAACTAGTTGGTTCAGTTAATAAAACTGATCAACACTTGATCGGTAAACCAAAAAATATTATTATTTACTAATTTATGATCAAGAAAATAACTTCATGAAGTACCATGTTTAATCTCTAGATCAGAAAAACTGAATGATTTAACCTCAGCCCACTCATGGTAATAAATGTACAACAGGTTTCCAACCCTACCTGCAGAATCCTCTGCATTTCACATTTATAAAAAACCGTGGCATCTGGGAGATCAAAGTACTAATCTTACAAGTTACAAGATTACACTTCTCACACCATCACACTGCTACCAGCATCCTATCATTGTAATATATAATTACAATATATATTTGTATATATTGTAATATATTACAACAATTATATATAATTGTTGCCAATTGATGCCATATCCTATCCCCTGCTGTTAGCATAAAAGTAGTGGAATAGTAATTTCTTTAGCTTTATAGTTCATCTGAGAAGGCACTTCTCTCTACTCCTCAAGTGCCCAATATTAGTGTTTCTGTACTCAAACTCATTAGCTACTTGTTTACTGACAAGAATGAGGTAATCTGAAAAGAAAAAAAAAAACAACTTGTTGTGAGAGGATGGGATGATTGCAAGAAATGCATTGTCTAACAGATAGGCCACATTTGATCAAATGGCAGATCAACAAAAGCCTGCAGAAGAGCATATATAAAAATACAATGTGTTGACTTTACAATCAGCTATTTCAACAACAGAACTACCACTGATTGAATGTTTCTAGGTTGTTGGACCTTTCCATTTTCATACTCTAGATAATGTTTACATAATTACTCTAGAGGAACAGCAGTTTCCATGATATTTTTAACATCACAGCATTTTCCCATTATCACCTTGAAATGCATGGGTATGCACACAAACACAATATCCCTCAGTTACACCTACCTATCTACTGGCTTTACACAGTAGCCTAAACTGGGCACATGACATTGTTTCTGATAAAGTAATACTACCACCGACAATGGAATATAGATAACTATCTATCATTTAGTATTTATATATGAAGGTGTAGGTTTAGTATGATAAACACAATCACAGTATTAGTTTATGTTAACTTAAAATAACACCATAAGTATGAGATAAATATGAATTCTTACATCTGTGCAATCCAATACAGATATTTGAGGCAAATTTCCAATTCCTTGTTTTGTAGTGTCATCACTCCCACCTGAAGATGATCTTCCTCTTCCTCGTAACCTTCCATGAGGAGATGAGCGATGAGATGCACCACTTTCATCTAGTTTGAAACAAATGTGTTAAAAATTTTCAAAAGAGTGCAATTTTTATCTTTATATTTATCATGTGTTTTATTCTGTTAAAGAAACATTCTTCATAATGACATCCTTATTCATAAAAAAACTGTTTCCTAATAACAAAAACGCTGGTTCCAAAATGTCTTAACATCCTGTTCCTTATTTTAAAATTCACCACCTTGATATAATTTTTAATCATTCCTCTTCCATACTTTACTTTCTCTTTCATTCTTTATTTTGCAATATTTCACACAATTGTCAAGATATAATATAAAAATAGTCTCTCAACAAACTTAAGGACTGTATATGTATCCTTTGCCACCAATTAAACTGTCCAAATGAAGCCTGGAAATTGGTGAAACATTAGCGATTAATGCTGTGTATCTTGTAATTTTTCACAGAGGCATAAGAGGAGATTACATGTATCCTACAATATGCATAAATTAAAAAAAGATTAATCACATTGCAAGAGCGTAAAGATCTATATATATATATGTCCTAACTTGGTCTATTAAGGACAGACAAGAAAACTGCTAACATTTGTCTTGAAGAAAATAAGTAGTAATAATAATAATAAGAGTAGCAATATTATGGCATAGGAGACAGGTGGTGCTACTTAAGTTATTACAAACCTAAGAAACAATTTCTTGAGTCAGAATTATAAACTCTCAAATCTTAAAAAGTATGCCTGCATTAATTTACCAAAAATGTATAAGACTGTTATTTCAAGACAACCTTCAGCTCAATAGCTCAGGTTACTTATATATATATCCAGTCATAGAAGGCATCATGCTAGGGCATTAGTTCTCTTAATTTCATTACAATATGACCCACAATACTTGACTACGTGCTTTATGTCCTGAGACCAGACACTGGTTTAGAATTCAGTGAAATATCATCATCATCAAATTCCTGCCATGTACATTCAAGGGGTGTATAGGATATGATAGTACTACATGAAAAAAATTACATTATTATTAATTTCCTATCTACAATTTTCTTCCAAATCAGTCTGTTACTTGTCAAGACTCCACCATTATCAGATCTTAGATTTCTATCGTCTAAAGCACTTTGTACTGTATCAATCCACTTATATCTTGGTCTTCCTCTGGGTCGTTTTGCTGCCAACCAGACAGAGAACACTTGCTTTGCTAATCTTTCTTTGCCCATTCTGTTTAAGTGACCATACCACCTGAGATTAGCTCTGCTAACGCATTCCTGGATGCTGACAATGTTAAGTACTTTCCTAACATCCTCGTTTTTAATATGATATTGCCATTGATGCCATCTGTTCACACCTATAATCTTTCTCAGGACTCTCATATCTGTGGTCGCTAGTCTTTGGTCAAGTGTTTTACTTCTGACCCAGCTCTCAGATCCATAAGTTAAAACTGGTTTGAACACTGTCTTGTATACAGCTAATTTAGTGTTCCGACTAATTTCTCTCTTATTCCATATGAATTTATTCCATTGACTTTCTACCATACCAGCTTTGCTGATTCTGTTGTCTATTTCTATATTTAATTTATCATCTTCAGTAAAAATCGTGCCTAAATAGCTGAAATGTTTTACTTGTTCCACAGGTTCTCCATTCACAACACAGTTGACATTTTCAATGATTCTGCCTATTTTCATTGTCTTCGTCTTTTTATTGCTGACCTTCATACCATATCTATTACAACAGCTATTCAATTTATGTTGGAGGTTTAATGGACTTTTTACAGCACTCACAAAGAATTAAAATAGAATTTAATACTTCCTATATTTCGTCCTAGTCACTAGGACATCTACGGGGATTACAAAGACAATTAATGTAACATGCACACAAAAACTTACAATACTAAGCCCAACCACGTGGGTGACAATAAAGTCCTATCTAGGTGGAGCGCCCTCTAAGGGCAGTTGTAGGTGGCCTGGAATGTAAGGTGGGACCTCTGGCGATGACTGTTTCCCAAATCTTCGGAAGCTTAATGCAACCGTATTTGTTAAGATTTGGTTGGTTTTTGAGAGCTGCTGCTGCTTCTAAGAAAAGTCTCTCTTTCTTGAATTTGCTGTGGTGGAGCATGGTGGTTTTTTTCCATGATACTCTGTGGGTGGTGTCCAAAACATGGTCAGCCAAGCCTGAATGGCCTTAGTTGTGTTTAACGATGTACGACTTGTGTTCCTCTAGGCGGATGGATGCTGATCTGCCTGTCTGTCCAAAGTACGCAAGCTTACAGGAACAGGGTACTTTGTAAACTCCAGGCAGAGAGAGAGGAGGGAGCTGATCTTTCGTAGAACGGATAAGGGTAGCCAGTTTGCGGTAGGGTTTATATGCTGTGTGTAGGTTATACTTTTTTAGTATCTTAGCTATTTTTTCTGAAGTGCCACGGATGTAGGGTATGGTGATGGCATTTTTAAATTCTTGTTGATGAGAGGGACGGGGAACGGGGGTGGAATTGATTATTTTTTTGATACTGTTTGATACCGAGCCATAGACTCAGCCCCACTCAAACCTTCTATCTGGCTAAGATATGTAGATGATGTGTTCTCTATTTGGCCTCATGGCCCAGACACGTTAGATTCCTTCCTTGGTCATCTGAATAGCCTACATCCAAGAATCCAGTTTACTATGGAAAAGGAAAAGAACAATTGTTTACCCTTCCTAGACACCTTAGTCACGTGCCTGCCTAATGATACACTTGCCTTCACTGTATACAGAAAACCCACACACACAGGCAGATACATTCACAAACTCTCCCACCACCACCCCTCACAACAATATGGCATCATTAAAACCCTTACCAAGAGAGCCCGCAATCTTTGTTCCAGTGGAACCGCCCTCACTACTGAGCTTAACCACATACACAGAACTTTCCTCTCCAATGGCTACAGCGAACACAGTATCAAAAAAAAAAAAAAATAATAATAATAATCAATTCCACCCCCATTCCCCGTCCCTCTCATCAACAAGAATTTAAAAATGCCATCACCATACCCTACATCCGTGGCACTTCGGAAAAAATAGCTAAGATACTAAAAAAGTATAACCTACACACAGCATATAAACCCTACCGCAAACTGGCTACCCTTATCCGTTCTACGAAAGATCAGCTCCCTCCTCTCTCTCTGCCTGGAGTTTACAAAGTACCCTGTTCCTGTAAGCTTGCGTACTTTGGACAGACAGGCAGATCAGCATCCATCCGCCTAGAGGAACACAAGTCGTACATCGTTAAACACAACTATGGCCATTCAGGCTTGGCTGACCATGTTTTGGACACCACCCACAGAGTATCATGGAAAAAAACCACCATGCTCCACCACAGCAAATTCAAGAAAGAGAGACTTTTCTTAGAAGCAGCAGCAGCTCTCAAACACCAACCAAATCTTAACAAATACGGTTGCATTAAGCTTCCGAAGATTTGGGAAACAGTCATCGCCAGAGGTCCCACCTTACATTCCAGGCCACCTACAACTGCCCTTAGAGGGCGCTCCACCTAGATAGGACTTTATTGTCACCCACGTGGTTGGGCTTAGTATTGTAAGTTTTTGTGTGCATGTTACATTAATTGTCTTTGTAATCCCCGTAGATGTCCTAGTGACTAGGACGAAATATAGGAAGTATTAAATTCTATTTTAATTCTTTGTGAGTGCTGTAAAAAGTCCATTAAACCCCCAACATAATGTCCTCACAGCACTTAAGCCTCTACACAAGAAAGCTATTCAATTTAGTCAGAGAATCTTGCAGACTTGTAGCCGATTTATTTAGAAGTATAACATCATCCGCATAAAGCAAAGAGCTGACAATAACATCTCCAATTTTGATATCATGTTTAATACCACTTTCCTTCATAATATGATCCATATAGATAATGAATAACAGAGGGGATAATGTATACATCCTTGTCTCACACCAGATTTAACATTAAACCATCTTCCTGTACTTCCTTCAATTCTAACTGCTAACTTACAACTCAAATAAAGACTAAATACTGCTTGATATAATGCCCCATTGACACCATATAACTGCAGCGTATTGAATAGCTTCTCTCTTCGCACCTTGTCATATGCCTTTTCCAGATCGACAAAACTTAAATACAGATCTTTGTTATATTCCCATGCTTTCTCGACTATTTGTCGTAAAGTGAAGATCTGATCCTGACAGCCTCTATTTGGCCTGAATCCAGCTTGTTCTTCACCAAGCTTTTCTTCCACAATTCTTCTCAACCGTTTCTCAAGTATACTTGCATTGATCTTGCCAGGAACACTCAGTAGGGAAATACCTCTGTAATTCTCACATGCAGTTTTATTTCCCTTTTTTATATATGGGTACTATGAGAGCTCTACTCCAATCATCGGGAATTCGTCCCTCTGTCCAGGGTTTCTGAACTATGCAGTGCAGCCACTGTAAGACTCTTATACCACCATACTTCAGTATTTCTGGTCGAATATCATCTACTCCTGCTGCCTTTCCACATTTCAAGCCTTTGATGGCTTTTTCTACTTCAAGTATGGATATGTATTCCTGACTGCATGCCTGGTCAGTGTTTTTTACCACTGTGCTGTCATCACTGCTTGTTTCATTTAGCAGTTTTTCAAAGTAATTACTCCATACTTCAAGGATATCTTTTTCTCCTATTTTCATGTCACCTTTATCATCTCTAATTCCTTTTACAGCACTCTTTTCTCCATTCTTAAGCTTCTTCAATAACCTCCAGAATATTTTGCCACCTTCTTGATATTTATTTTCTATATTCTTGCCAAACTCCTCCCATGACTTTTGTTTAGCTAGTTTTACACAGTGTTTAGCATTCTTGCATTTGTCTCTATATTCTCTAAGAGCACAAGCTGACTTATTTGACAGGAACTTTTGGTATGCTTTCTTCTTTTCCTTCACTGACTCTTTAACTTTCTGTGTCCACCAGGGAGTTCTGATTTTTTTATCCTTGCAGACAACCTCACCACATGCCTCTCTGGCAGAATCAATCAATGTTTTCTTCAGAGTTTGCCAATGAATCTCCGAGGTTTGATTCCTGTTCTCAAACTCTTTCATTTTTTCTTCAATAATCTTTGTGTATTTTAGTCTACAGTTCACATCTGAGAGCTGCTCAACTTTTATTCGCTTTGAAACTTTCTTACATGTTATTCTTTTCAATATGAAATTCAATTTTATCCTGCTCAAGATTAAATAGTGATCACTTCCAATTTCAAATGCTCTGTACACTCTGGTGTCCTGCACCAGGGAGAAAACATCACTATCAACAATAACATAGTCAATGAGACTTTTCTTATTCCTAGCCTCTTCTCTCCCTGTGAATTTGTGCACATTTTTATGTTGGAACATGGTGTTAGTAATAATCAGTCCATGTCCTGAGCAGAAATCCAACAGATATTTGCCATTATTATTAGCTTTGCTCTTTTCTCCAAATTTTCCCAAAATATTTTTGTATGTCTCACAATCATTTCCTACTCTGCTATTTAGATCCCCACCAAGGACCAACTTTTCCTTTTTCATTGTGTCAGTTGCTTTTTCTAAAGCCTTAAAAAATTCCTCCACTTCTACCTTAGTAGAACCTTCTATGGGACCATAGGCACAAATAAGTCTCATTGTCCAGTTCCCCATTCTCATATTTGCCCACATTACTCTATTTGAGACTGACTGCCATTCAAGAAGATTAGCCTCGCATTTTGTGTTGAATACTATGGCTACTCCTTCTTTTCCTTGATTGTCATTGCCTGAATCAGTGAAATATACAAAAATTTAATAAATTATAATTTGTTTTTTTCTAATATAACACTTTCAGTTAATACCATCGAAATAAGTTATAATATGAATAAGAGCCAACATCTAACCTTGCTACATGACTAAGTTATATCACATTTCAGAGATGCTTTCAGTGGAGCTATTTGCTCAGAGTAAATTATATACTGAGATAATAACCTAACTGTATCAGAGTACCTGCCTGAAAAGAAAGGAAACTTATCTTTGGGAATATGTTCCAAGTTAGAGGGCATTTTCTGGAGTGGAATATAATTTAGTAAATATTGGAGATGATTTGCTCCAGTAAAAGCAGGTTTTTGAAAAAGGGTATGTGAGATATCTCGAATAGGTGATATTATATGACTACCTGAATGATTTTGAAAATGTTTTTCCTCACTCACACACCAGTAAAGTTCAGTAAAATTTTACTATGAATTAGGAAAAACTGTTGCAGAAGTTCACCAAGTCGGTAAACTTCTGTGAGCCGTAAACTTTTTTCTAGGTCTGTGAGGTTTTTGCCATACATGGAGTTCTTTGCTCCATGATGCAACTTCTGTCAAGCTTAACTCACACACTCTTACTTCAATGGTTGTCACACAAAAACTGCAGCATCTCCCGACTCTAAAGTCGCACATGAGATTACAACACATTCTAGTAGTCAAAACTATAAACACATTTGTTACTTTTATTCAAAGGGCTGTCTTGTAAAAAATCAATCTCATTACTTAACAGGCACACTGTATACAAGAATAGTCATACAGCATGTGTATGTCACATGTCTCGGTCACAGCTGTCCAGCAGGAAGAGTATATAGGAGTAATAAATTATATTTAGTTTTCTCTTACCTGCGTGAAGCCATTATTCAAAAAATATTGTAAATGAGTATTGTGTTTCTGAAAATGTTCAGGATGGGTCAGAATATTATTGCTCCTTAAATTAAGCAAATATAAGGAGCAATAATATGCTGCAGACTGAGACTAAAAAATTAAAGATGCCAAGAAATTATACTCTTGGTTTAATCCTTTATCCAAGTGTGAGCAAATAAAGTTTGCACATGAAATAACTTCATGAGTGGGTAACTCATATATAAAGGCTAATGACTTCACATCACTTGTCTTAGTATCCCATGATGCAAAGTACATATCCTTACAGACACATATAATGCTATGCTTATGGGATGGGTCACTACACAGATTGGTTTTGATCTTTATTGAGGCCTCATCAGCGAAAGCAAAACCCAGACTAGAACTTTACTGTCTTTAAGGGTGAAGCGTAATGCTTTTAATCCCTGCTATCCGATAAGGTTACTGTGTAGGGAGAAATTTATGAGCTATGTGCTCAGCCTGAGTCGGGCAAGTTATAGGTCCTGAAAAGGAACTAGGATGGCCTTAGGTCATCAATATTTGCATAATTCCAATTCATCATAATTTGCTGCTTGTTGAACTGATTCATTTGGGTGTGAGGACGATTTCGAGAAGTACTTTACTGCTAGAGATTGAAGGAAAGAGTAGATACAAGGGACATTTGTGTCTCGATGAAGTTGAACATTTCTGATGTACCATGGTGCATTTAAGATCATGCGTAAGCATCTGTTCTGCAGTCTTTGAAGTTTAAGGATATTTGAGCTTGAAGTATGGCTCCAGATGGGGAATTCATAAGTGATAATGGGATGAATCATCAACTGGTAAAGGAGCAATTTGATTTAATGTCCAGTTTGCTGTTCCTATTGATAAAAGGATAGAGCTGAGCGATGACTTTTGATGCCTTTGCATATGAGGATTTTGTATGCGGGCTGAAGGTTAGTTTTCTATCTAGCAGTACACAGAGATATTTGGCTTCTGTTTTCCAGGGAATTTTGATGTTAAATAGGAAGATGTCTTCTATAGGAGATATTGAACTTTTTGTGAACAGCAGAGCTCTGCTTTTTTGAGGGTTTACTTGTAATCTCCAAATGGAGAACCAGTGTTCTAATTTCAGCAAGTTATCTTGTAGTTTCTTAATAACAAGATGTGGTTTAAGAGATCTGACCAGTATTGCTGTATCGTCGGCATAGAGGGCAATGATAGATGACATCGGATTATGCGGGATGTCCACCATATAAATTGAGAAAAGTATTGGCACCAGGAGGGATCCTTGAGGCACTCCGGCTAAGATCCGCCACTGGGTAGATACTGTCCCATTTAGTTTAACTTGCATGCATCTTCCAGAAAGAAAAGATTTTGTGAGGTGGATCAGATCCAGTGGAATGCCACCTAAGATCTGCTTGTATAGGAGTCCAAAGTGCCATAGTTTGTCAAAGGCCTTTTCTAAGTCAAGAAAGACTGCTCTGGTGTACTGATACCAGTTGAAGCTGGTGGTAATGTATTCAACTAGTCTGTGGATCTGTTGAGTGGTGCTGTGGAGTTTGCAAAAACCGAACTGTTCCGTAGGAAGGATATTTAGCTTGTTTACAGAGATTTGAATTTTGGACAGGATGGCTTTCTCAGTGATTTTGCCCAAATGGACTGATGGGACGATAACTTTGTGGCAACTGTGGGTCCTTACCAGACTTATAAATAGGGACCACATCTGCCAACTTCCAAGCATAGGGAAAGTATTTAAATTTAAGCATGGCATGTTGTAAGATGTACGATGGCCTTTCGGGGTAGCAGTTTAATAACTTTATTAGGAATGCCGTCAGGTCCAGGAGCTTTTTTATTCTTCAAATTCTGTATGATGTCATAGATTTCGGCTGGAGAAGTAGGTGCGAGTCTGGTACAAGTATCAGACCGTCCCAGCACGTATCTGACATGACGGTGGATTTTATAAATATGATTGAAGTTCAGGTTATCACATGAAGGGCTGCACAGCTTTTCTAAATTTTTAACTATGGTTTCGGCTTTTTCAGCATCTGAGTGAACAATGCCTAAATCCGATTTGAGAGGGGGAAGAGTTTTATTTTTATTTTTGATGTTTCTTAACAGTTTCCAAACGGTTTGATCACCATGTGAAATGAAAGTTAATTCATCTTCCCACAGCTTGTTTCTGTGGGCCTTCAGTGCATCTCTCACTGCACCATTCAACCTGTTGAGTAACTTTTTATCTTGGGAAGCCCTTGTATTAAGGTATCTCTTCCTTGCCTTATTTTTTTAACGAATTAACCTCTGATGTTAATTCGTCTAGCGAATCCGGGTGGTACTGCAATTTGACATTTTGGAGGATAACTATGTCTAGGACATCGGAGGAGCCAGTTGGACTGAGATGAGTTGGTACTGAAGGACCAGCCACAGCTATACAGTTGGAACTTGAGTAGTTAAACACTATGCAGCCATTTTTGTTGGTAGTTTACTGCTCCAGGCAGGATGTTTTGCATTGAAGTCACCAGCGACGATGACCGGTCTTTAGGGTTGTAAGCAGCAAAAATCTTTAGGTTTCCAACTGAGTTTGTGACAACATTAATGCCTGTGATTTCGAGGTTGGTGGTTGCAAGGTTCGCTACTGTATGATGATTTATATACTTTTTGATAAGGATGGCTTTGCCTCCACCTCTGTACTCAAGTCAGTCGTTTCAATAAAACTGATACCCTCTGATATTGAGGTTGTCAGTAGACCTCAGGTGAGTTTCATTGATTAGTAATATATCTGGGTTATGTCTATTATTGAATTTCTAGCACTTTGTTATTGAAACCGTTGGCATTCCAGGTGATAATCCTAAGTGAGTCTGGAGTGATTTTTTTCCTATGCATCAGAGAGTGCAGATAATATAGATTGAGTTTGCTGTAAAATCTTTTTGTAATACTTAACGATGGATTTGAGTTGCTGAAATCCTGAAGCATATTTGCAAGAGAAGAGGTGATAATAGCTGATGGATTTGAATGTGGATTAGCCAGGTTCTGGTTTTAGACTGTCCGTTTAGAGCAGACAACATCGGCATATGTTCTCGTTTGATGATGAAGATTCGTTTTCTTAATAGGCTCAGCTAATGGTGAACAAGCGTGTGTTGCCATGTTCTCACTCTTAGAGGGCTGAGGAGCTTGAATTTCAGGAGTTCTCGCACTAGATGACGAGGTAGATTGACTATTTGGGCCATTCCATCTATTTTTAGGGTGATGTATACACCCTCTATAATTAGTGGGGTGAGGACCGCCACAATTAGTGCACCTAACCAGGGTGGATTTTGGCTTAGTGCAAGTGTTTGTGGGGTGATTCTTGCCACATTTTAAACATCTGTACTGGACTTTGCACAACTTTTGTGCATGGCCAAATGTTTTGCATCTATGGCACTGCCCAGAAAATGCTCTTTTTCTCAATGGTTCTGGGGTGATTTTGAGTCCACGGATTGATTGTAGATTGTATATGTCTTTATAAATATTATGAATCTCTACTAAAACTAGAGACATAGGGGTCTTATTTGATCTAAACATTCTACTCACCTTTATTGGAGGCAGATCCTGCAGGTTGAGGTCAGTGACCATTTCATCCAGGTCAATATCCTCAGAGACTCCTCGGAGAACCACATTCAAATTTTTTTCAGAGGTAAGTGAAAATGTATGATATTGTATTCCTCTTGCACCCAGCTCCTTTGTAAGATTTCTATAATCAGCCACCGTGGCAGGTTGAATTTTTATGCCCTCGTCAAGATTTTTGGCCAATCTATAATTTATTTGCAGGTTAGCCATGGTGGTTCTTAGGGTTGTTCACCTCTGTTTTTCCCTTAGGATAATTAGTGGCACCCTCTCATTGGGGGAGGCAGAGGGATCTGAATTGGGAGCATCTTTGTCCATACCAACATCATTTGTTAGTTCAGAAGCGAGAGTTTTTCGCTTTTTACGAACGTGGGTCTCTCCTTGATCAGAGGGATTAGAGGTAGGGACCACTAGATTGAGCTTTTCCTCCATTTGAGGAGTGTCTTCATTCTCCTCATCATCAACCCCGGGTAAGGAATATAAGTTTAAGTAGCCAGGCCATTCTTGTTCAAATTTTTTAAATAGCTTTTTAATGAAAGTGTGTGCTAGCCTTTTGTCAAGTGAATCAATGATCATGTCGGGATCGATCATGTTAGCAGGCCATTTCATCTTGAACTTCTTTTGAAGTTTATTGACAAGTATAAGAGCCAGCTCTTCATCGAGCAATTTGGTGACGACATCTAGGTCAGGCACGCTCATATCGATTTAATTGCGTATGAGCGCAAGTAGAAATCCCGCAGGTCTAGAGACCTGCCAGCAGAAATTCTGTAGAGAATCCCGCAGCCACAAAGGACTGCCAGCAATATCGAGCTTTCGCTAAACGCGCGAAGCAATAGCAATTATTGGAGGGCTGTGATATTCAGGACCTATCTTGTCCCTTCTTTCTGCTAAGTGTAGACCATCAGTCTAATTCTACAAGAGGCAGAAAACCTATTGACGGACACATGGTAGGGAACAGGAGAGGGCCTGCGAAAATTGCATCAAAAGTCAAAGTCTTACCTTGTACTCCACTATCAATGAAGATTCACAAAATCAAAACTTGCTAATCACCACTAAGACCAAAAGAAGCACGTCCAATTGCCATTACTCATGAATCAAATCTCCCAACCTTATATTCAATCGCCAAACCCAGAAGTGATACCAAGGTAGTAATGTAGAAGTCATATACAAGTAGCCAAATGGTGTCATACCTTATTACTAAAATACTCTGGATTAGAGATAGATGTTGAACATTTTTCCACTTGGTTATACTATAAATTAAAGATGCCAATAAATTATATTCTTGATTTAATCCTTTATCCAAGTGTAAGCAAACAAAGTTTGTAAATGAAGTGACTTCATAACTGGGCAACTTACACTTGGATAAAGGATTAAACCAAGAATATAATTTCTTGGCATTTTTAATTTATAGTATAACCAAGCAGAAAAACTTTCAACATGAGATTAAAGAAATTTATGGAGCAACTATTTTCCACGTCAAGTGATAATCTCAGTCTATGCCTAGGCAATAAGTTAGTTATTTATTGCAGTTTTTGTTCCAACTGAAGATGTAATTCACATACCATCCATAACATGTCATGTAGGCAAAGACAAGGAGGAAGTATTCAAAAAAAAAGCAGGGGGGGATAGAAGACTGCAAGCTGACCAGATTTCTCAAAAAAAGCCAACAGAAAGTCAAAGCTTTTTTGGCACATCTGTTCAGTGAATGCCAAGCATTAATTCTTATTGAGAATTCAAGGAACTCTAATAGCAGAGTGTGCTGCATTTGGCATGATGTTAAGTGTTGTAATTTCTATCATTTGGACTTATATAGATAGGTCAGTGCATACAAAAAGACAGCATCAAACAATGGTCTTACGTAGTGTTGTTAGGTTTTTCAGTCTATTGTAGAGGACTGAAGTGTTTTAAATATTTAAGTCATTTTTCCTATCAAATGGCTTTGGTGAATCTTTATCAATATGGCATTCAGCAGTTACAGAATCTCTGTCTCATTTGCTCAAGAGAAAATCACTTATTTTCCTCTCCCATTTGTGTAAGGAATTTCTGAATGAAATGCAAATCTTTTAAAACATCTGAATGTTTTTGTGTACTTTTTCTCATCTCCTAAGGACAAGCTTCTTCCTCTTGGTTTTTTCACAATGTTTAACAGATTCCTTGCTCCTGTGGCTTATCTTATTATGGACAATCTGGAAGACTTGCTTTTATTCATTGTAAAGAACATAACTCATATAATATTGCCAACCAGGGGCATGCCGGCCATATGTGCAATGTGTGTGACACACACAGGCGCCAGGATAGTAAAGACACCAAAGATTTGGTATGATATTTTAAATAAAATGAATTTTGTCAGCAAAATATTGCAGTCTTCATCTATGAATCTCCAACTTACTTCAGATGCACCGAATGATTTAAATCAATTTTTAAATGATTATAGGTCTGATGAAACTTTCAAAGAAATTGTAAAAAGCTAAAATTAATTGCAGCAAAATTTGATGCAGAATCTGTATTTTGTAGTAGTGGACCATTAAGGCGACATAAAAAGACAACACAATTTGATTACGAACATGAAAATATGAATTCATTTCAGTTTTTGTATTTGTTCACGAAATTACTTCACGAAATAAAGAATATTTATTATCTTGTTGTAGAAAGTTACGACAAAAATTAACATGAGAATCATTCAGACATTGACACGGATGATTTATGCGAAGAAATTTTACACTGTCAAGCATTTATTTTTAATCTTAAAAACGATATATATCAGATAATTCAGTATATTTATTCAAATGACTTAATCACAGTTTATCCAAACTTTACAATTGCTCTTCAGATTTTTTGTCATTTCCCGTATCTGTAGCAACTACGGAACGGTCCTTTTCTAAACTTAAAATTATTAAATAATATTGAGCTCCACAATAGTACAAGAAAGACTTTCAAATCTTGCCTTTATATCAACAGAGTCAGATATTTTGGATCAACTTGATATACATGATATTATTCGAGAATTTTCATTACTGAAAACTAGAAAAGTTCAATTCATTAAGTGATTTTTCTTTCTGTTGAAATATTTATTTAACTATTTCTTTACCCAATAATGTTTAATATGTTCCTATTTTATATACTTGTGAGTTACTATTATTTATTTACTTTATTTTTTTTTCAAATTATTTTTGTTGTTTTTGTACCCTTCTTATATGTTTGTTTTTATACATTTTGTTTTGTAATTTCTGCTTTTTTTGTTCAATCAACTTATAATTAATATATTTCATATTTCATTTTAACTCACTGATATGTTTTTATAAAGTGATTTTTTATTGGGGGGGGGGGGGTATAGGGCCACCAACTAAAGTTTTTCACACAGGCACCGGACACTACTGGCACGCCCCTGTTGCCAGCCTAGTTATGGCTAAGGACTTAGCATATCCACTCTCTAACTGACAGGCTGCAAGTTCAAATCCTGACATGGGCATGGCTGTTTATTATTATTATTACGGGCAATCCAGGGAGTCCTTAGACTCATCGAGTGAGGCCTCAAATCATGTTTATCACAACTATTCGACATTCATACAGTATCTATCATACCTCGCCTTAAACTCATTCACTGTCAACAGCATCAACCACAGACTCTGGCAGCCCATTCCACTCATTCACCATTCTAAAAGTAAAGAACCCAGCTCTAACACCCTTACTAACCACACTTTTGCCCAGCTTCCATGGATGTCCCCTAGTCCTCCCATAACCAGCCCTGTTCTCAAAAATATCTTCTGAATTAATTTTATAGAAACCCTTCAGTAATTTGAATGTCTCAATCATATCTCCCCTCCTCTGCCTATCAACCAATTTTTGCAACCCACAAATCCTCAACCTGTTCTCATAAGGTTCATTCCACAGACCTGCTATCATCTTGGTCACTCACCTCTGGATCCTCTCCACCTCCTCCCCATCAAGAAGAAACCTAGGTGACCAAATCTGGGCACAGTAGTCGAGATGGGGGTCTTATCAAGGATCGATGCTTGTCTCTGCTTGTCAACGTATTCATCAGCAACCAAGTGATTTGATGAGCTGATTTGGCCACTTTTGCAATGTGTCCCCTAAACTTCAACTCCTTATCCACCAACACTCCTAAATCTGGTGTCTCATCAATTTCCTGGAGTACAGTTCCACCAATGTAATAAACTGCTGCTAATCTTTTCACCCCTAAATGTATAACTTACATTTTGCCACATTAAATTGACATCCATTCTACTTAGCCCAGACCTCCAATCTATCCAAATCATCCTGCAAAATTTTGACATCATCTGCATTCACTATTGCCCTACCCAACTTTGCATCATCTGCAAACAAATGAACTGTTCCTTTTAGATCCTTCCCTATATCGTTAATGAACAAATTAAACAGCAGTGGTCCAAGAACAGAACCCAGTGGCACGCCATTAGTCACAGGTCATCTTTTGGATTCTACTCCTGAATAAACTACTCTCTGATATCTCTCCATCAACCACCCTCCTATCCATCTCACGAGCCCTATATCCATTCCCATATGCTGCAGTTTACTGATTAGAATTCCATGTGGTATCCTGTCAAAGGCCTTAGCAAGGTCCAGTAGAATCACTGTAAACCCATTACCCTTATCCAGTTCAGCCGTCACTGTGTAATAATACGTGAGCAAGTTACTGAGGCATGACCTACCCTTCACAAAACCATGCTGTCCCTGATACAGTATCCCATTTTCATCTATCCAATCTTGTATTTTCCTCTAAACTATTTTCTCCAAGACCTTGATAACGATTCTTGTTATGCTGATTGGCAGGTAATTTTCAACAGCAGCCTTGGAACCACCTTTATGCAGCGGAATTATTTTCCCCTCTTTCTACCCCCTTGGGACTGACCCAGACCCGAGGCTCAAATTAAACAAAATGGTCAAGGGCACTGACAATTCTTCAGCCACTTCACATACGACACGAGTTGATATAACATCCAATCCCACAGAGATTATGATTGTCTTTAGGTTGAAGATGAATTTCATTGCCAAAGTGTGCAAGACAGAGACCACCATCCCACTTATTGGAGGCCTAAAGTAGCCCAAAAGAATTCCATGTTTGGTCTGTAGAACAAGGTTTCTGGACTTGGTAAAAATGAATAAAAATACAATATATATCATTAATAAAAATGGGAAAAAAATCCTTCCTTAGTCCACCCATGGTACAAATGTATTATAGGTTTACAATGATCTTTCACATGGGTGAAAGCCACATAAAACAAACACATAAACAAAAAAAAAGTACCATAAGCCTGAACAGTCAAGGCTTGCCGAATATGTCATCCACTCTCTACCAACCAAAGAGTTATCTGGAATAAGATGAGAATCCTTCATGACAGCCAGTTTCTTAAGGCATGTCTTTATAAGGAAACTCTTGAAATGTCTCCACTGCCCAAACTTAAACAGATCCGATGGTCTAGATTTATCTCCTTTATGGGAGACAGGAAATATTAGCAGAGTGAAAACATACTAACTTTTAATTTTATATATATATATATATATATATATATATTCCTGCAGGATCAGCTAGACTTGCATTATGTGCTGGCGCAAACTTGAGTTATTTTCTGTTTGCTTACTTGGGAAATGGAGTAAAACCAGGTTTAAAATAGCTTGGTATCTTTAACATATATATATATATATATATATATATACATACAGTACAACGCCGAAGTTACATGGTAGGTGGGTCCAACAAAATGAGCGTAAGTCAAATTCACGTAACTCGGAGTATAATTTTGCATGTAATTTATATATACAAACATACAAAATATTAGTTAATTGGGACCAAAGGTTTACAAAAACACCTATATTTTTTAAGAAATATAATCATAATTGCAGTTTTTCGTACATAAAAAAAAGAAAGTTATTTCAATGTCAATGGTTTCATAAAATCTAATAGATTCGTCTGACGGCATAATGTCTTTTTCTTGTCATGCAAAATTTCTTCATAGCAAGCCAATGATTTTTTTTATTCCTTGCCTTGTGGCTACAATTCCTTCCTTGTTAGAATCTATGTCCTCCAAAATCTGTAAACCTTTCTTAATAAGCTGAGACCTTCTATTAATTTTGCAATTGTCATGTGCTTTTCTGGTAGAATTGGATCTGAGGTTTCGGTCCCTTCAGTAGTGTTTTGCTCATGCATCTCTATGAGCTCGTCAATTGTAAGCTCCTTGTTATGTGAGTCTAACAGCTTCACTGTCAACTTCTAAATTTAATTGCCTGGTAAGGTTGACAACTTCTTCAATTGCCTCAGCAACTTGATCAGTTACTGGCAACATTTCTGTTTCGCACTTAAAAAAGGATGGACAAAGTTTTTTCCAGACACCATTTAAGGTTTTTTGGAAAATTTCACCCCAAGAATCTCCGATAATCCTTACAGCATCTAAAACATTAAACTGTTTCCAAAACGCTTTAACAACTTGACCAGTTTCTGGCAACATTTCCATTTCGCATTTAAAAAAGGATGGACAAAGTTTTTTTCCAGACACCATTCAAGGTTTTTTGGGAAATTTCACCCCAAGAATCTCCAATAATCCTTACAGCATCTAAAACATTAAACTGTTTCCAAAACCCTTTAACAGACAGTTGCTCATTTTGCCTCATAGATTCATTCAGACTTGCAAATGAACGGCATGTAGTACGCTTTGAATGTTTTGATAACTCCTTGGTCCATCGGTTGAAGTACGCTAGTTGTATTTGGAGGCAAGAAAACAACTTTTACACGTGGATCAAAATCAATTAAAGTTGCAGGAGGGTGACCAGGTACATTATCAATAATGAGCATAACTTTAAACGGAATTTTTTTAAACTGGAAATAATGTTCAACTTCGGGTATGAAGTGGTGACCAAACCAGTCTTCAATAATAGAAGCTGTCACCCAAGCTTTAGAATTTGACTTCCAAATCACTGGCAAGCCAACTTTAGATTTTTTTTTTTTTTTTTTTTTTAGATTTAAATTTAGATTTTTGGAGCTCTTGGATTTTCGAAGCGATAAATTAAGAGAGGTTTTAACTTGCAATCACCAGCTGCATTTCCACCAAGCATTACTGTCAACCAGTCTTTGGAAACCTTAAAGCCAGGAAACATTTTTTCTTCACGTGCGATGAAAGTTCTCTTAGGCATCTTTATCCATAACAAACCAGTCTCGTCTACATTAAATATGGTTTGACTGCTATAGCTATCTTCCTCGATGATAGCCTTAAGTGTCTCAGGAAAATAAGACGTATCCCCTTTAACAGTGCTTGCCACCTCTCCACTCTCCGCAATGCTGTGCCAGCTACAGAGATTTTTAAATATCGGTTGAACCAACCATTACTGGCCATGAAATTTTCTTCTTTGGCTGCTTCTCCAGCTTCTACTTTTAGCCTCTCAAAAATCAGCTTTGCTTGATTACATATTGTCATTTGATCAACTGGACAATTTTTTACTCTCACTTGATTATCACACCATAATTTAAGCATCGTTTCCATCTCACCAATAATCCCATGATGTTTACGAATTATGCTTAATTCAATGATTGGGTATTTTTCACAACAGCGAGAATTCTTTCTTTATCTTTTATGATTGTTCTTACTGTGGATTCCTGTAGATCGAACTTCTTTGCTAGCTCGGAATTTTCATTCCACCTTCAAAATCCTTAATAATGTCGAGTTTTGTTTCCAAAGTCAATGTTTTTCTTTTCTTACTAGCTGTAGAAGAATTGGACTTGCTTCTTTTGGGCGACACTATTATTTTTTATGTGATAAAATTTTTTATCAAGAACATAACATTAAACAATCGCAAGGTTTGTAGACTATAAAAATCGTGTATGAATGGAGACTGCATGAAACACATCAGTGCTTGTTCACAGCATGTGCGACACTGGCAAATGGCTGCTGCCGGAAAGATACAAATAGTGTTGAGGCGTGAAGCGGGACGGGAATATGTACACATAAGAAACCACGTAACTCCGGATTCACATAAGTCGGAGTATTACTGTGTGTGTGTGTATATATATATATATATTTTTTTTTTTTTTTTTTTCTAAGTTAGGAAAATGTTAACCATTTTTGTTATCTTATTTTAGCTAATATGGTGATGCTTTTTGGAATTTTCTGTTATTTGTTTATTTGCTGTTCCACATCTGTATTGAAGATGCCTGTGAAATAACATGGATGAAAATTTTACAATTAGATATCAAAATGTTCCATGTGAATTTCTGTCTTGCATTTTTAAATTGGAATACTGTGAACAGGCATACTTGCGGTTTTCCAATTGTAAAATAAATTACTGGTGTTAATAACTACCATGACATTGTTCTTGGTTGTACATTAGATTATGATATTTAAGTTACTACAAAGGTTTTTATATGGATCAGTGCTTGCTCTTAGTGAGATTTGAAATTTTTTAATTTAGTGTAGTGATTTTATTTATTTATTTTTGAAGTGGTTTTCGAAAGATGTGACACTAGGCTGTCCTGAAGTTTAGATGAAAATTTAGGATGCTGGTTTCAACAAACAGGTAGATAATTACAACAGCAGAAGGAAACATCCCCCCCCCCCTTTTTTTTTAATATGAATTCCACTCAAAAGTTTAAAACTTTTGGGTGGAAGTGGTAAAATTTTGGATAACCCTTGAATGTATGATAGTACTGCAAGGGCTAAGGTTAAAATATTTGAAAATTTGCTCTAAACATGGAACTTTCTCAAGCCACTTCAGGTGTCCAATAAGTATGGTGGGTGATCTCACAATAGGCGATGACATTGGCATACCACCTAAAAATAGTCACAAACAACCAGGCCCACAGCCTCTTGGTTGGAGAGAGTAGATTTCACTTGGTCAGCCAGTGGGTAAAGCCCATCAGGTAGAGTGAATCCTCTAGTTATGAGAAGTTCCCAAGCTTTTCATGTTTTCCATTTATTACTGTTACTGTTTACAGGTTTTTCTGAATAGCAATGCATTTACATTTTCGAACTATTCTCTTTCATTCTCATTTGATAGCAATTACAGCTGTGATTTGTTACAGCATATTAATATTGTACATATACAGCATTTTTTTCTTGCTACATCTGGAACGAAAAAAATGTAAGATGCAAGACATGGAATATAAGAAATGGAAGAAGCAAAACACTTGAGTATGGCAATGAACAAGAAATTGTCCACACAGACAAGAAGTTGTATACTAAGGGATTTTTTAATAAAGAGAAAGCAATAACTGAGATAAGGAAGTTTACTTTTGTAAAAAGATTTGATTATTTATCATCTGAAATACTGTGCAAGATTAGGTGGTTGTGCAAATTTTTAGTTGGGTTAGATAGGCTGGAATTTGTTTGGAATTACAGGCAAGACCATGAGACACATTTATGTCTGATAACTGTAACTTTTCTGTGGCAATTTTGCCTGTTTTGCAGCATGAAAGATTCAGGTCCTGCTACTTCACAATAAAAAAAGTGTGGCTGACTTGCTTTCAGTTTAAAAGCTCTTATAAGATTTCTTGCATCTTAATTAAGATTTGAAGCCTGGTCTTTCCAAATTTTAATTAAGTAGTAAGATATTACTTGGTATATATTAATTAATTATCAGAACCATCTAAGCCCAAAAAGAAGAGGTGATAAAATTAAGTAACACAGCAGAAGATATTCCAAATATATATATATATATATATATATATATATATATATATATATATATATATATATTACATTATATGGTGAAAGAAGACTGCCCGTGGCTAGACCAGAGTTCCAAATATAATGTTATATATATATATATTTGGATATGAAATGTTTATAAGGCAGTGTTCTACCTTATAAACTCATAGTCGGCGCGGTTAGCCTAGTGGCTATGCGCTTCGCAACCATATGCCTGGGGAAGGAGTGTCCTAGGTTCGATTCCCGTCGTTGACGTGAGGAGCTGAAGGATCTTCCTCAGCCATAGCCAAGTTAGCCAGTCTTGGGCGTGGACAGCAGGTTTTTTCCCCCGGTTTATTCCGGGGTTTTTCATCCCGCAAAGCAGGCAAATTGGCCTTGAGAACTCAACACTACAGGCCATAGGATACACCGGGGCATAAGGCTGACCACCTTATCCTGTAAACGGAGTGAGGTCCGATGATCAATGGACCCTCGACACCGAAGGTAAAAGAGGGTATAAGGATGATGATGATGATGATGATGAGTTACATACTCACAAAAAGGCAAAAGTCTACATGGCTACACACACACACACACACACACACACACAGCATATATATACCCCCCCCCCCCACAATTTAATCTATATTACACACACACACACATTTGATGAAACAGGCTTTTGTGGCTATTGGCATATTTAAAAAACATGCATGACTATAAAGCTGAGAGAGATCCAAAAGAAAAAAAATATATTATTGAAATGGCAAAACTAGTTTAGTCTTGCCAGAAGACTTCTTTGAGTACATAACATACAAGTGGAAAAAAAAAAAAAAAAACAGAGATATATACAAACATTACTTAAAACTGCCATAACATTAAATTAAAAAAAAGATTGCTATCATTTGAAGGAGACTTCTTGATCTAACTGAACTGGTGAGCACATAAATGACATTGTTGTTTTGAATACGCCATAATTTCAATAACAGAGGAGTAACAATTAGCAAGGTTGTAGCTGAGATTTACATTAATGCAGACAAGAATGAGAACAATTTCTGCTGATTTCAAAATTGGAATCCTTTCAAGCTCATCATAGCATCTAATATGTATGATTTCTGATCTATACCAGTTCACTGAATGTGTAGTGGATTTGTTGTTGTCAGGATCAGCAGAATTAAGAACATGGCTGGAAAGAACTAATTCTACCAGACATGACATTTCAATCTGCTCTTCTTTACAAAGATGTTTGGAAGTTTTTTTCACTCGATTTGACTATAATAAATTTAGTTTAATCCTATATCAAAGTGTAAGCAAACAAAGCTTGCACCTGAAGTATCTTCAGGACTTAGGCAACTCGTGGTCAATGTGGACCAAGCTCTCTCATCACTTCTTGTCTCAGTATCTCCCATAATGCAAAGCACATCCCCTTGCAGACAAGTATAATGCTATGCATTAAGGAAGGGCCACTACCCAGACCAGTTTCGACCTTTATTGAGGTCACTTCATTGGGAGCCAGACTCAGAAGAGGTGATACTAAGGCAGAAGCAACGGAGAAGTCATATTTACCTATACAAGTTGCCAAAAGGTGTACCACCTAATTATTAAATTACTCTGGATTTAGGGAAAGACGTTGTCTGGTTCTCACTCACGAGACCTCAATAAAGGTCAAAACTGGTCTGAGTAGTGACCCTTCCCTTAATGCATAGCATTATACATGTATGCAAGGAGATGTGTTTTGCATTATGGGAGACAAGGAGTGATGAGAGCTTGGTCCACCCTTACCACGAGTTGCCCCTCAGTCCTGAAGATACTTCAGGTGCAAACTTTGTTTGCTTACACTTGGATACAGGATTAAACTATATTTATTGTAGTCTAACCAAGTGGAAAAAACTTCCAACATCTTTCTCTAAATCCAGAGTAATTTAATAATAAGGTGGTACAACTTTTGGCAACTCTTATAGGTCAATATGACTTCTCCATTGCTTCTGCCTTAGTATCACCACTTCTGGGATTGGCTCCGACTGACGAGACTTCAATAAAGGTCGAAACTGGTCTGGGTAGTGGCCCTTTCCTTAACGAATAGCATTATACATGTCCACAAGAAGATGTGCTTTGCATTATGGAAAATACTGGGATAAGGAGTGATGAGAGCTTGGTCCACCTTTACCACGAGTTGCCTCGGTCCTGAAGATACTTCAGGCGCAAACTTTGTTTGCTTATACTTGGATATAGGAATAAACAAAATTTATTATTATCTTCTATACAAAGTTCAACTAATTTTTCTGTTTGTCAATAATACAGGAATTGCAGCCAACCAAAGATGGTAGACATGAATAATGCAAACTGACCAAAAGTTACCTGCATCTATAGACATAATAAATAAGCATGCTGATGATAGTCCTGTTTCAAAAGATGACATGCAATCAGAAATGAGGAATGTGAAATCTGTGTAATGGTTTGAAGCTTGAAACTACAGTTTAAGTCATAATAAACAGTTGCTAAAAATTAACAATACCAGTCCGTACATTCAGGACTAATGGAGTGAAACAGCACTGAGAAAGGATTAAAAATAATATTTAATTCTTTCAATATTTCATTTCAGTCAATGACACATCATCCGGAGGGAGTACAATATGAGACTAACACAAAAAGGAAACACAAAACTTAAGTGAAACACCTGGATTAAAGACTAGAGTCCTGAGTGGAGCAACTTATGATCAAAACTGTAATCTCTAAGTATTAGTGTTTCTCACATTTTGAGAAGTTGAATGCAACCATACTTATTTAAATTACGTTGATTTCCGAGAGTAGCAACAGATTCCAAAAAAAACAGTCTTTTTTTTCTAAATTTACTGTGATGGGACATGTTGGTCTTTTTCCAATTGAATCTATGAGTCATATCTAAAGAGGTCTGCAAGTCCCAAATGAAACATAGTTATGACTGTTTGTGTTCTTCCATGCAGATATTTGCTGATCTTTTTATTCATGGCTGATATTTCTGTTCATAGCAGGCCAACTTGCAGGAATGGGAGTTTATATACTCTAGGCACAGAGAAATGAAAGCAGTGGGATTTGAAAGCTGTGCAGAGATTGTATTTCTTTAAGATTCTGGCTATTTCTTCTGAAGTGCCTTGAACACAGGGAATGATGATAGCATCACTCAAATATTTTTGAAGAGAAGGCTGAAGAATAGGGGAAGGATTAATTACACCCTCTGTCCAAAAGAAACTGAACTTTTCGAAAAATAGAAAAAACTAGTGGCGCCACCTGTTGTATATTTTGTTGTCGAAAGCGGCAACCTTCATTAGTGTTGTGTCAACTGTTTATGACATTTGTTTCATTAGAAGTCAAGTTATAGTGCCAAGAGTGACAGTGTGTTTTGACGAACGGTTCGGAAAATGAGTTTCAAACAGAGAACTGCAATTGACTTTTGTGTTAAATTGGTAAAAGTTTTACCGAAACGCATCAAATGCTTCAAAAAGCATATGGGGATGAATGTTTATCCTGTACTCAAGTTTACAAGTGGTTTAAGTGATTTTAAAGTGGTCGCGAAACGCTTGAGGACGACAAAAAGCCGGGCCGTCCAAAAACTAGACTGAGCAAAGTTAACATCCAAAATGCATGATTTCATCAAAGAAAACCCGAAATCGTCCGTGAGATTGATCTAAGATGAATTGGGGATTCCAAAATCAACTGTGCACAACATTTTGACCGAGAGTTTGGGGCTTCGTAAATTGAATTTGCAATTTGTTCCCCAGAAGTTGACCGACGACCAAAAAATGTATCGAATTGAACACTGCAAGGACCTCATTAAAACTGCTCATAAGGACTCCGCTCTCACCACTATCAAGCAATGCAATCAACTGTTCAACCACCCTCCATGCAAACAAACCCACTCCTCACCCTCTTGTCACAGTTTCCTTTCATAACTTCCAGGGATGGCCCCTTTCTTAACACTTTAGATTACGAAACTTCCTTGAAACGATCGTTACTGGTGACGAAACGTGGTGTTTTGAGTATGAGCCCAAAACAAAGCACCGAGAATGGAACATCCAGAAGAGGGATATCCAAAAAAAATTCGTTTGGAGAAGTCTAAAGTAAAGACAATGCTGATTTGTTTCTACGATTCCAAGGGCATTATCCACACAAAGAATTTGTTCCACCTGGCCAAACGGTCATTGGTGAGTTTTATCTTGAAGTTTTAAAGCGATTGTTAGCAAAAATTCGTCGTGTACGGCATGAATATCGTGATGCAGGCAGCTGGTCACTTTTGCACAATAATGTACCATCTCATTGTTCGAACATGGTGAGACAGTTTTTGAGCAAAAACCAAGTTTGTGTGTTAGATCACATGCTGTATTTATCTGATTTAGCACCCTGTGACTTCTTCCCCCCCCCCCCTCCGACTTCATTTGCCGATGAAAGGAAAGCGATACAACACTGTTGAAAATGTTCAAGCAGCAGTAACCATCCATCAACAGTATCCCAAAAACTGATATAAAAAATTCATTTAAGGAATTAACTGACCGTGCCAAATGCTGTATCAAAGCTGAGGGAGAGTATATTGATTGAAATAAATGATTTGAATAATTATAATTGGCCTGTGTTTTATTTTCTATCAACAGTTTGGTTTCTTTTTGGACAGAGGGTGTATTTTTTTGACTGTGTGGGTATAGCCATTAGATAAGAATGTGTGGCATACAGTGGCGGCCCGTATATAAGTACTGCGACACTGCAGCACCCCCAAGGAAAAAATGAAAAATTAAATTTTGTTTGTGTTTATAAATAATAACAATGCTTACAACATTATATAAATGCAGTACAACATGTTACAAGGTTACAGCTTATGTTTTGACATTGATTGAATAGTTAATAATTGGAATTGTTCGATTAAATATAAACAATATTCACCTCACCTTATGTGAGGTGAATATTGTTTATGTGGTTCCCGTGAGCACATGTTATAATTACATGGCTTTAGATTACGAAACAAATGCATTGCGATCTAACACCGATATTCGTCTGCTCTTGTCATTGCAGGTTACGCCATTCCGCACTGCTCAAACGGCAGTGTATTTTTAGTATGCTTACGCACCTTATTTCTGTGAGATATGAAACGTTTATTATTGGTGCATGTGCGTGGTGAAATATTTTTTGTAAATCTTATTTTATTTTGTTAAAATAACATATAATTATTTTTTTATTATAGATACAAGGCTGAATTATGACAAGTGTCACTGTTGAAAATATGAAAAGATTTATATTTTTTCAATTATCGTTACATGAAACAAATGCACTGCGGTCTAATGCCAATACTCGTTTGCACTTGTCATTGCTATTGATACGAAACTTTTATTATTGGTGTTTGTTCGTGGTGAGGATGAAATATTTTTAATAAAGCAATTTTTAATATGTAAATTTATTTATTAATAAATTCGTTACTGATTAGGAAAAAAAAGTTTTATATATATATATATATATATATATATATATAATGTATGTATGTATGTATATGCAGCATCCTCACTTAAAATTTTTCACCGGCCGCCACTGTTGGCATATATGATAAAGTTCTGACTCAGTGACTCAGACAAATATTGGAAGAATTGACTATTAATTTTAATTCTTTCTCAGTACTGTTTCATTCCATTAAGCCTAAAACAAAATAATACTGGTATTATAAATAGGTTTGAAAAAAGATACAAAACAATTTTCTCGATGCAAATTTGGAAAAATTAAAAGAAATGAATTAGATCTAGGTCAGATTATACTCTGCAATTACTATGTAGGACTTTGATTGCTTAGATATCAAGAAGGATATGGTAACATTCAGTGGTGGCCCATACATAAGCACTGCAACACCTCCAAGTAAAAAATTAAATTCTGTTTGTGTTTATAAATAATAACAAAATGCTTACAACATTAGATAAATGCAATACAACGTGCTAAAGGTTACAGCTTATGTTTTGAAATTGATTGAATAGTTAATAATTGGAATTGTTCAATTAATGCTTTACATTACGATACAAATGCACTGCGATCTAACGCCGATATTCATTTGCACTTGTCACTGCATGTTACGCCATTCCCATACTGCTCAAATGGCAGGATATCTTTAGTATGCTTATGCACTTTATTTCTGTGAGATGTGAAACGTTTATTATTGGAAGCATATGCCATTTGGGCAGTGTATCATATGCTTCCACGCATTATTTCTGTGAGATATGAAAAGTTTTTTTATTAATTGTGCATGTTCGTGGTGAACTATTTTTTGTAAATCTCATTTTATTTTGTTAAAATAACATATAATTATTTATTTATTATAGATACAAGGCCGAATTACGACGAGTGTCACTGTTGAAAATATGAAAAGAATTATATTTTTTCAAATATCGTTACACGAAACAAATGCACTGCGATCTAATGTTAATATTCGTTTGCGCTTGTCATTGCTACAAAACTTTTATTATTGGTGTTTGTTCGTGGTGAGGACGAAATATTTTTAATAAAGCAAATTTTAATATGTAAATTTATTTATTAATAAATTCGTTACTGATTAAGAAAAAAAGTTTTTTTTTTTTGTTTTTTTTTTTGTATATGCAGTACCCCCACTTAAAATTTTTACTGGCCGCCACTGGTAATATTAGACAAAGTATAAGTTGCACAAATTGTACATCAGAGGACAGAAGGATCTGGAAGAGATACAGATACAAAAGTTGTTGAAAGGAAGTTGTGAGTAGATGTAAAGGAAAGAAATTTCTCATGGCACTATGATAGCAGTAGGAGAATAAGTAAAACATTAAGTAAAAGTAAGAAGCAGATTTTTCTTATCGAGTATATGAAATGTACTGCTGGCCAGAGAAGATTCAGTGCACTGATTCAAAAATAGATACATCCTGCATAATAACAGCTAGTGTAACCTATCTATAAATAATACGAAGTTCCTTTTCAGATAGTAAATGAAGAATAATTTTGGTACATTGCTCAAGTAGAAGAAAATTTCAATGTCAAAACTACATAAGTATTGGAGAGTTCTTTTAACTAGGCATTTTTGCTTATTATATTTAAAACTTAAATATAATAAGCAAAAATGCCTAGTTAAAAGAACTCTCCAATACTTATGTAGTTTTGACACTGAAATTCAGATAGTAAATGAAGAATAATTTTGGTACATTGCTAAAATACAAGAAAATTTTAATGTCAAAACTACATAAGCATTGGAGAGTTGATTTAACTAGGCATTTTTGCTTTAAAATATATATTTTAAATATTCATAATAATAATATATATATATATATATATGCACATGAATTCCATCCAGAAAAGACTGTAAACCTACAAGTACTATGGGTGGACTAAAAAAAGTCAGATAATCTGCAAACCTTGCTCTAGGGAGCCCAAACATGGCCTTTTGTCACTTAGTGCTCCAATAAGCAGTGTGGTGTAATAAATTTAGTTTAATCCTTTATCCAAGTGTGAGCAAACAAAGTTTGCACCTGAAAGTTTGCACCTGTGTAGTGCAATAAAAAATCAAGCTGATGTTGAAAGTTTGCAGGAGGATTTAAATAAGCTGGTAAAATGGGCAAAAGAAAATGGATGTCAGTTCAATGTGGAAAAGTGTAAAGTCTTGCATTTTGGGATTAAAAGATTACCAGCTGTGTACTACATAGATGGAAAGGTACTCCAAGAGATTGATGAGGCTAGGGACTTAGGGGTATTGGTAGATAAGGAGATGAAGTTCAGAGGACACATTGCTAAGGTGTCCAAGATTGCACATAGGATTACTTGGTTGTTGAGGAACACACTGACATCCAGAGATAAAGAGGTTATTATTCCCCTTTATAAAGCATTGATACTTCCACATTTGGATTACTGTGCTCAGGTCTGGTCACCTGGATTCCTTGGAGATGAGGAGGCTGTGGAGAGGGTTCAGAGAAGAGTGACCAAGTTGGTGAGTGATATAAAAAATGCTCCCTACATTGATAGATTGAGAGCTTGTGGATTGCAGAGATTGGCTGATAGGCGAAGAAGAGGGGATATGATAGAAACATTCAAATTACTAAAAGGTTTTTATAGGATTGATGCAGGGGAAATGTTTCAGCTGTGTGATAGTGATGGAAGAACAAGAGGTCATCTCTGGAAATTAAAGAAGAGTGTGGTTAACAAAGGTGTCAGAACAAGGTTTTTTGCCTGGAGGGTGGTGAATGAGTGGAATTCATTGCCTGACTTTGTTGTGAGCTCTTCATCTGTAAATGAATTCAAGAAGAGATATGACAGATATTGTTTTGCTAGTTTGGGTCTCCCGCGATGAGTCTACTGACTCCATGGAGATACCCGTAATAATAATAATAATAAAGTATCTTCAGGATTGGGGTAAGGTGGTACAACACCTTCAACAAGAAGTGTGGTGATTTTGCACCTGATAATGAAATTTATTTACCACTTAAAAACATTCACAAACCTCTATGCTTATGGTGGAATTTGAATCCAGAATCTGTAGGTAGAAGAGTCAGTATGTTATCACTCAGTCAACCAAGCCAGCAATTGAAATTTATAAGTAAAATGCATAAAAAATTAAGTTTTAAAATTTACAAAAAATTATGTAAACAGTACATGACAAGTTCTAATTATAGTAATGAGCATGCTGGCCAAAAACATAGAAATTATTATTATTATTTAGGCCTAAAGGAGTCAAAAGACATCACAGGAGGTCCTTCCTAGGAAACACAAAGTCTATCAAGACTCATTGTGGAAGGTCCCTCCTAGAAAACACAAAGTCTATCATACCACTCCATAAACTCATTGACCGTTCTCGATCTCACCACTATCAGGCAATGCAATCCACGGTTCAACCACCCTCCATGCAAAGAAACCACTCCTCACCCTCTTGCTCACAGTTTCCTTTCGTAACTTCCAGGGATGGCCCCTTGTCGTCACTCCTTGCTGTTCAACCAAGCGAAAGAACTCCCCAGTGTCAACCCTGTAACCACCTCTACAGTTTAAAAGTCTCAATCATATCACCTCTCCTTCTATCCACCAAACTCAGCAGTCCACATTCCCTCAGCTGATCCTCACAACTAACATTGTACAGTCCTGAAACCATCTTAGTTATCTGCCTTTATACCCTTTTCACAGTTAATTTATCCCCTTCAAATCCTGGGGACCAAATCTGAGAACTATAGTCTTAGTATGGTCTGATCAGGATCTTATACAAGGGAATGATAACTGTTTTATCTCTGCAGGTCAGCATCCTTCACATTATTGCAGCAATCCTCTGTGTTACCTTCACCACCTTTGCAATATGTCCCCTGAATTTCAGGTCTCTTTCAATCATCAACCCCAGATCTCTTGTCTCCCCTACTTCCACCCTACTTACTTCTACTTCCATATAGCGTCTCCAATAGAGTATGCAGCATCTCATCAATGTGTCCCAAACCCCAGTACTGAGCCCTGTGGGACCCCATTTGTAACCCTCTGCCTCTTTGAAATTGCCCCACCATACACAACTCTCTGATACCTATCGGACAGCCAATCCTGAATCCAGTTGACCAACCTGACATCGAAACCCATGTGCTGCAACTTAAATATTACTTATCATGTGGCACCCTGTCAAATGTCTTCGCTAAATCTAAAAAAATGGCAGTATATGCCTTTCTGTCATCTACTGCTCTTGTAACTTTATTATAAAAGGCTAGCATATCACTAAAACAAGAGCAACCCCTCACAAATCCATCTAGACTCTCACAGATAACATTATCCTCATCTGCCCAATGTTGTATACGGTCCCTAACTAATTTCTCCAAGATCTTAACAACTACTGATGACACACAAACTGGCCCAGAATTAGACACTTCCAGTCTGCTACCGCCCTCATGCAATGCCACTATCTTACCTTCCTTCTTCCCTGCGCACCTTTCCCATAGCCAGACTTTTATTGAAAAGCCAGATCAAAGGAGCTGTCAGTTCTTTAGCCCATTCTCTCAAAACTCATGGTGAAATACCATCCAGCCCCACAGCTTTACTGACATCCAGAGTACTCAGTATTTGAACACACTCTCCTCCTGCACCTCTAAACCTCAAACCTTCCCTATCCCTCTAGTATTAAAATTTAATCCACCAGGATGAAATACACCAATAAAACATTCATTGAACAATTCCACTATGTCCTCTGCATCAGTCACTCTATTCCCATTTTTATCCCATAATGTCATTCTTCCACAATCATTTCTCCTCCTACTGGCCACATAGCTAAAAAATTCCCTAGGATTTTCTTTGGATCATAGGGCCAATCTCTTCTCATATTCCAGTTTTGCCTTCCTTACCATTCTTCTTCTCTTGCATCTTCTCTTCACCTGTCTCCTTATATCTCTTCCATAGCCTCTTTTTCACATGCAGTTCCTGTTTAATATTGTTTGTCATCCACTTTACACCAAATTGTATCCTCTTCTTCACTTGTGGAATACAGCTTACTATTGCTGCTAACAAATATTCCTTCACAATTTCCCAAACACTAATGATATCCCAGTCTTCCAATTCCTCCCTCCATGAAACTTCCCCAAGTTGATGTCTGATTATTATAATCAACTGCCTTATAATTCCACATATGTTCCCATCTCTTTGATACTCCTGCATGTCTATGCATCTTCCAAGTCAAAATCACATAGTCACTCTCTCTCCAACTGGTGGGAGAGATGTCATCTCAGTTATTATCAACTCTTCTGATGCTATGACCAAATCCAAAACTCTTGAACCTCTTGTTCCCTCTATTACATATTGCCTAAGACATTTGTCCCTCAAGAATTCTAGAAATTCCATTCCCTTATAGCTACATGCATCTTCCGCTCCCCAGTTTATACTGCTGTAGTTAAAATATCCCATAACAATCATTCTTCTTGCACTTGCCAAGCTCAACTGTCTAAACATCTCCTGGTCCCCACCCTCTGTGCTCCTTGGTTTGTAGCAACACCCCACTAAATATCCCGTCTTGCCATCTCTACCTCACACTATATGCTTTCAAAATCATTAGTGTCACTGCCTTCCAAAACCTCAACTCTTAGAGGACATAAGTCATCACTTATCATAAGCAGTACTCCACTACCACCACACTTTCCCTTCCTATCCTGCCGAAAAATGCTGTACCCTGCTACTTCTATTCATGTTATTATATCCTCTTCTGTCAACCACGTCTCACTGATCCCAATAATCTTTGGCCAGGCTAATGCTATCAGCACCACCAATTCCTCTCCTTTATTCCTGATACTCCTGGCATTAGTATAAAGCACAAAAATGCCACTGTTTCTACACCCAGCATTATCCTCTCTAGACTCCACTAGGCTCAGCGTTACCTGATGTCGTCCCCCTTCTCCAAAGTACCCATTCCCACAAGAGGCCACCCACTATTACCATCCACCTTGGGCATTCTAGTTTCACTGCATTGGCACACCGACTCATTCAGAACAGCAATCTCTTCAGATGCCTACGTCCTTCCTCATTCAAATGCAAGCAGTCTCTTGTATACAATTCCTCTCTGTCCTCCAAGCATCCACATATCCTCTCTTCTGACACATTCTAGCTATTATGTTATTCAATATTACTGCTCTTCTGCTCAGCTCATCACTATCATACCAAGGCAACACGCACACTATCTTTCCTCTCTGAGTCTTCTTTCGTACAACCTCAAGCAAGAATCTCATATCTCTCGTTGTCCAATTTACATTACCTCTCGAGTCATTTGTTCCTACCATCACATCATCTCATCCACCCTTTCACCCCCTCTTAATTGCCATAGCCACACTTTCTATCATTCCTCCAAGTAAACACTCCTCATGCATCCTATCTTGCACACCACAATTTAGAACAAGCAAAGCAAAGCATGTTGAGAGTGTGTGTTTATGTATATAATACATGCTACTGGTATGATGATGCTAGACATGAAGGTTGTTCCATTTTGTGGAACTCAAGCTTACTGGAGAAAAATGTCGTCACCCCGATGAGCAAGGACATCATCTTTTACCAAGAGAGAGATTAAAAAATATGCTACTGGTGACAATGACTTATCAAAGAATACCAAGATATTTAAATGTGAATCTCAGCTGAGAAAGAGATTGATGACTATAATGTGTTAGATAATTATATCAACGTAAACATTTTAAGTTGATATAATTATATCAACTTAAAATACTACAACAGGAACTTGCTCACTATGAATAGTCTATCATTGGTATATGCAACACAAGGTAGCCAGAATCTGAAGAACTAGCAACAAGTGAAGGAAATCTCTATTTACTCATGTACTATTAAAGAGTGGTAAGAGCAAAAGGATAGGATTTATCATCCAAAAGAATATCAAGCATCCTGTCATAGACTTCAAACCTATGAATAGCAGACCTGCAGCAGTAAGATTAAAGGGTAAACCATTAGTACAAATACACACCAACAAACTCATATAATGACAAGAAAATGGATCTGCTTCATGACCAAATCAATAATATGATTTATGAAACATCCAAGGGACTCAACTGCAAAAACGGGCCAGACATAGGTTGAACCCATGGGTCAATAACAGGGCTAACCAAAAGGTTGGCCTTGTTGAACCAGGAGAGACAAATGAAAGAAGTATAAAACTGATAGAACTTACAATGATCTCACCATAAGCAACATGCTTTTCCCACATAAAAAAAAAGCATGTTGCTAGTTCTTCAGATTCTAGCTACTTTGTGTTGCATATACCAATGATAGACTATTCATAGTGAGCAAGTTCCTCTTGAAGTATTTTAAGCTGACAATTTTGATATAATTATCTAACACATTACAGTCATCAATCTCTTTCTCAGCTGTTTAAATATCTTGGTATTCTTTGATAAGTTTATTCTTCGGTAAACCTTGAATTACCCAAGAAATACTATAGGTCTGCGATCAGCATACAAGACTAAGACCAATTTGAAACATTGAAAATAATTAATTATCAGAACAGATTTTAAAAACTAGACTAATCTTGCAAAACACACAGTTATTCCAAGAATGGAAAGATACTGAGGACAGTGTTTAAAAGAATAACTATGTGAAAGCAGACCATATAAATAAGAAATTAACAAAGCCTTTTGCTCATTGGAGCTGGAAATAGAAAAAGCACTACTGATCATAAAAAAAGATTGAAAAGATGAATATTCACAAGTAAACTCATCAGATATAATAATAGCTTGGATCAACAAAATTTAAATGTAACTGTAACAGAATGGAGATTATCCTACAGAGAAAAATACTTAAATAAGAAAGAGCTATTTTAAGATCAAAAACAGAAAAAAAATAGCAGGAACTGACAAAATTTTATCAGAACTGCTAAAAGAAGAGGGGAACCTATTGTTAGTGCACTTCAAAATTCTCCACATGAGTGGAAGACTGAAATTTAGCCAAAAGACTGGTACAGAGTAATCTTTTTCCTATTCAAAAAAGTGCACTAATTTTAGGAGAATTAGCCTTATCAGTCAACCAAGCATAATATTTTCACACAATCTTATTCTCCCAAACTGGAGCAAAAATGGAATAAAATTTCTCCGCCTTTCCAGCTGGATTTAGCGAGAGCATGAACATAACACAATAATATAAAGGAAAGAATAAATTACATATTTAAAAGCCATTAAACCTACCTTTACTGGACGCTATATTCAAAAGTAATCTGCACACCATCCAAAAACTTGAATTATTAAATCTTTACATCATGCTCACATTATATGCTCAAAACTGCAAGAACTTCTAAACATCAAACTGCATATAACTCATAATGGCTTCTTAGAGCAGACCATACACAACATACAGTAGAATCTCTTTTAACCAGCAACAACGGGACTTCGCCAATTCGGGATACGAGATTTTTCCAGATAATTGAATATATATTTCGAGAGCTTACCTGTTCATGTTTTGTGATGCCATGTGTAGAAATTGCAGCATGCGAAATTCGTTGGTCGTGTTTTTCGATCTGCCAGCCATAATTAAATAAATAACATCAAAAATCGTTTGGATTTTTTCAAATTTAAAACACATACACATAATTTTATATTTCACAAAATCAAATTTAAACAGCATTTAAAAATTACGGAACATATTATCACATGAAAGTTGTAGTTGTTGTGAATTTCTTAGTGTGACGATATAACATAACTTCGAATGTCTGCCTGCTTACAAGATTGTCACCGGAGCTTTAAAAATTCACTGTGTATACAATGAGGTTTCATAACATCATGTGCTGACATAGATGAACATTACTCAGCAAATCTTGCCAGAATGAAAGCCAATTGCATATTTTTCTTATCTCATAGGCTTAAATTTCGGGTTTAAATTTAGACCTTTGAAAGTGCTGCTGTTTTGGTATTGCTGGTTAATTGGGTGCCGGTTACGAGAGATTTTACTGTATTTTGAATTCCTACAATCTGAGCTCAAACAGCAATGAAACAGTATGAAGAGTTCTTATACCATGCATTTCTGGCATCCTGGAACCAATCCCTAGAATCTTTAAAAGGTATAATCAAGTGGCTACATTTATTCATTCATTCCTTTCAACAAATTATCAGCATGGTTCCCATCTTCTAAAGATAACACAGTCCAACACAATTTTTGCTGACTTTTATATGAGACTTGTTTTTTACTAATTTGGGTGCGCTGATTTCAAATATCAAACCCATTTTTCTCTATCACGTCAGGTTTTTCCTCTATGGCATTTTCTTTTTGCTAATTTGTAAGTTTTTGATATTTTTAAGGAGGCAGTACTATTTAGATGATCAAAAAAATCGATTTCTTAATATTATTTTCTGAAAGTATGTACTTTTAAAAATCTGTTCCTAACTTTTTTATCAAGAAATTCGAAAAATTCCCGAAGATATAGCCTATTATTCAAAGCGGTGCGCAGATCAGAATCAGAGTGCTCACCGCTCTCACTTGTTAGTAAACGAATAAATGCGTAAGAACCTGCAACGGCACGTACTGGCGCTTTGAATGTGAGAGAGGCCGATAATTAGATACATAACTACTTAACAATATTCATTAAAAATTACAAGAATATTTATAAAAAAATAACAATTTTACTTACACATGAGTTTTAGGGAATAAATTTTTGTTTGTAGCAATTTCTGCTGTGTGTTCTGTTTTGGCAATCCCTTTGAATACTCCAGTAGTCGGCCATCATGTGAGAATCCCATCTTCCTTGGTACCGATCTTCCATAGTTTTTAAGTCTTGATGAAATCTTTCGCCTTGTTCATCGCTTACAGCACCTAAATTCTCGGGAAATCTATCAAGGCGACTGTATAGGAAATGAAGCTTTATGCTCATGTTGCAACCTAGGCGCTGGAAATTTTCAAGCATTGTTTCCACTAGATCTTTGTAATTGCACGCTTTTTTGTTTCCAAGAAAATTATTCGCAGCCATCGTAAATGAAGTCCAGGCCTCTTTCTCAATTTCGTTCATAGAGTTGATGAAATTTGGGTCTCTCATTAAAGTTCTAATTTGCGGTCCATCAAATACACCGGCTTTAATTTTTTCATAACTAAGTCACAGAAATTTTTCACATATGTATTGGAAACAGTCACCTTGTAAATCTAAAGTTTTAACATACTGCTTCATAAGACCTAGTTTGATGTGTAGAGGTTAGTAACAAGCGAGAGCGGTGAGTGCTCCGATTCTGATTGGTGCACCGCTTTGAATAATAGGCTATATCTTCAGGAATTTTTCGAATGTCTTGATAAAAAGTTAGGAACAGATTTTTAAAAGTACATACTTTTAGAAAATAATATTAAAAAATCGATTTTTTTTGATCCTCTAAATAGTACGGCCTCCTAAAAACTATCAAAAACTTACAAATTAGCAAAAAGAAAATGCTATAGAGGAAAAACCTGATGTGATAGAGAAAAATGGTTTGACATTTGAAATCAGCGCACCCAAATTAGTAAAAAAACAAGTGTCAGATCATAATCAGCAGAAAAAATTTTTTTTTTTGTTGGCCAGTGTAATCAATCTCTTATTTTGGACAAATTGGACATTCAGTGGAGCAGTAGTGCACTCAGGATTTAATCCTTTGGGGGGGGGGGGGGGCAGAGTTGAGTAGACGACTTGAGAATACACACTCATATGACCTATGACTGCATAGAATCTGCAGTGATCGCTAATTCATAAGAAGTATAGAAAACATGACACAACATGAATTTTAATTAGAAAAAGATTTTGGAAAATTTTCTAGTGTTTTTTTTTTCCTTTTTCTTTTTTTTGGGGGGGGGGGCCCCCTCTGGGTGTGCCACTGCAGTGGAGAAAACAATGCAAGAACACCAATCTTACATCATTAATAGGAACTCTGAGAAATCTGGCCTACAACATGGAATAGATACTGATCACAATATCCTATGGTTTGAAATGTGCTTGCTCCATCATTGCTGCCATAAGTTAGAATGTTTATTTAAAAAAAAAAACACTGAAACCTTACTCCATCATCCAAATCTGAATCGAAATGACTGCCTCTCACTATTGAAGACAAGGGAGAGTCTTATTCTAATCACACATCATTAATTTTTTTTTAAAATAATAATACTACTTTCCCCAGTTATTCCTTTACATTGTTCTATGTATAACGTCAATGTAGTTGAGTACAAAGTGGAATGTGAACAGTGAATTATTTAAAACAGTAAGAGCTGCATTAAATAATTCACTGTTCACATTCCACTTTGTACTCAACTACATTGATGACGACATGTAATTTTCAAATTGAAATTTATGGCTTTTAAATATATTATTCATTATTTTCTTTGTATTATCACGTTAATTTATGAAACTTATGACACAAGCATCACTACAACAGCAAGCACAAGAGACATATATTCACACTCCATATCATCAGACAAAAATAAACAGAACATAAAAAGTAATGTGCCATAATTTTACTAACTACAGAAAGCCTTTGACATGACACTATCTGGAGAATTCTACAGCACCGTGGAATAGACAGCAAAATATTACAATTAAATGAATTGTAAGTAACTCATCCTCTGAAATGATGACTGAAATCAAGGGAAATGATAATACCCTCCCCTCTTTCCAAAGGAAAGAGTGAGAGTCATGAACAATGTTATATAACTGCTTACTCAAATATGTTATGAAGAAAGAATGTGATATCAGAGAGTAAGAGGAAGAAGAATAAACTACCAATGTTTGCTTACAATATTGATTTTCTAGTGGAAGAGAAAATGAAATTTTCAGGAAATCGCCACAAAGTTATATCATACTCTTAAAAACATGGCTTAATCATAAGTATCAAAAAACAAAAACAGTGAAATATCTATGCTTCCAAATCAGAAGGAAATGCTATAGCAGAAACTGAAAAAACTACTGAAGGGTAATTCTATGAATCAGTTCAAATACATAGATAATATTTTAATAAAGATAGACGATCAAGGGATACAGTACTCAAAAAATTAAAATCACTATAGTTATATAACAAACTTACAATTGTAGATTACATCTTATTGACAACCTTGTTAATTCAATTTCCTCTATGGAAGTGAAACGAAGTTGCTGACATTTGAAATGAGGTTCTATAGATGTATCCTAAAAATACCATACACTGATAAATATCCCAAATTTAGATAGAAGTGAGGCAAAGAATCCACTCTTTTGCTGGTCCAATATATAACATCATAATAAAGACTTGAAGAAAGCAATGCATCCAGCTTGCCCATAACAGGAGATCCAATTAAAGTCCATGAAAAATTTATTCCAGGAACACGAAAAAGAGGAGGATCCAGAATACAGTGAAGGATAAACTGGACGGACAAAATAAAAAATTAAAAAAATTAGCAAATACTTCCTTTACAGAAATCAAAGAGTTGATCAAGAAATTAATGGAATATTTCTGTAAGGAATGTTTCCTGATATATGCCCAATGGACATATTATGGATTATAGGAAGAAAAAAGATACTGTATAATCAATCATTAAATTTATCACCTGACTTGCATTTACTTTGTGCAGTGGAAATTAAAAAAATAAATAAATTTATATATATATATATATATATATATATGATTACCTATTACAAATTATCACTAAAAACACACGTACTAACCACAGTGATAACTTTTAATATATAAATATTTCATCCAAAGTATCTTGGGACATCATCAGCACAGTAATTCAAACAATACTAGGAATAACATAACAGTTAGGGCGCATGATTACAATGGTATCCCAATAGGCGTGCAGTAACATGTTATAAAAGTAAATTAAAATATAACTGAACAAAAAAAAAAAAAAAATTGTTATGTTATTCCTAGTATTGTTTGAATTACTGTACTGATGATGTCCCAAGATACTTGGGACGAAATATTTACATATTAAAAGTTATCACTGTGGTTAGTATGTGTGTTTTTAGTGATGAATTCACCACAGGTTTCGTTATATAAAAACATATTACAAATTACATGCTACTGTTCTATAAAACAAATTAAAATAACCTGAGAAACAATTTTTTTATTCTATAACCCTGGTTTAAACTGTCCTACTGAAAATTGAAATGGATAATGAAATTTTAATTAACATCTAAAATGTCAAAATTCCACCAGAAATCAGTTGAGCGAGAGTGCTTTTGTTATTAATATATAAAGATAAGGTTATAATAAGGTGCAGCTCCAAATATCCTGATAACTATCTACGGCAAAAAAAAACTTGCATGCCATTCAGTTAATGACAAATTATTGCTTTCAAGCTAGCACAAATGGATTAAGGATTTCATCATTACAATATAATACAATGAATCTCTCAAATATTTTATAAAAAATTTTCAATGGCAATGGACAAGAAAATTTACGCGTGTGTGTGCGTGCATGCGTGCGCACGTGCACTTTTGAAGTCTAAATATTATATATATAGATAATATATAAAGATAAGGTTATAATAAGGTGCAGCTCCAAATATCCTGATAACTATCTACGGCAAAAAAAAACTTGCATGCCATTCAGTTAATGACAAATTATTGCTTTCAAGCTAGCACAAATGGATTAAGGATTTCATCATTACAATATAATACAATGAATCTCTCAAATATTTTATAAAAAATTTTCAATGGCAATGGACAAGAAAATTTACGCGTGTGTGTGCGTGCATGCGTGCGCACGTGCACTTTTGAAGTCTAAATATTATTATAGGAAAATTCAGTCATTATACCAAGAAAACAAAACTGTTATATTCTCTACTTATAACAATACAATGATGTTTCTAAACAATGAAACATTTTTTTTTTAACTGACATGAAATATCTTTATCTTAAACTCCTACCTGCTAGGTTAAATTGAACACCTGATTTCTGACCTGTACATGAAGGTTCAGCATTTGAATTCTGAACTATTACTTCATTCTCAACATCAGTTTTTTGAATGTGTGGTAGTTCAGAATCTATTCTTTGATTTGTATTTTCCTTGCCAATGAAGCAACAACAACATAAAGGACCAAAAGAAAATATCTTCTTTTTCTTTACAATTGGACTGCTTTCAAGGAAATGGAATGGATATTGCATAGCTGAAAATATTCCTACTTGATCCTGAAGAGCATGGAGAGAGAAATGCTCAGGAAATAATAACTGCTGAACTAAGTGATATGCTTAATCTTAAAACGTGCATGTTCCAGTGAAGCTGTTAGATAACAGCAGAAAGGAAGTGAAAAGGAATTATTGAAAAAAAAAAACAGATTTAATAATAATGAATAAAATGCCTGCTACTTTTTTTCTTAACATGCAAGAAATTTACAGGAACAAAAAGAACCACCATAAAAATGATTATTGTACTATAGGTGTCAAAATTAGACAAATAAATTATTTTGAAATCTCAATGAGTTTGTACAAAATGGAATATAAATTGAAATTCATGTATTCTATTGAATAAAAATCATTTTGCTAATGTAATGTTTGTTCAATTTACCAATTTCTAGCAACTATCTGACTTCCAAATAATCAAACCCTCATATAACCAATTATTGAATAGATTAGCATGTCATTTATTTTCTATAAAAGTTATGCTCCATACATTCAGCTAACTTTTTCACTGCTTAGATAACAGAAGCCAGTCAAACCTTCCTTACTGACTTATTTTCACAATTTTCTTTCAACTATTTGTTTTGAAATCGAAGTTAACCAAAATTTTGACACTTAGAAATCATGGTCAATATTTTTATACCATACAGTAACACCACATTTGTCACACATATCTACGCTTTTTTTTTCATCTCTTCAAGAAAAGTGTTTGAATATAGATGACAATACTTATTGAGGCTGTTCCTTTCTTGGTGTGGATGGGAAGATGGATATCCCATTTGGTTTCTTTTGCCATATGGAATTTTTGAAAAATTCTTCAATCTGCAAGTGCTATGTTTTTCCATTTCTATATTATACAGCATCTTAGAATTTAGAGCTGTAATGTCCAAAAAAAAGTGGGAGGGAAGAACTTCTGTACCACTTCAAGGCCTAGCCCACATATTAAAAGAAATCATGTATGACCTGTCAAGTGTTCCATTTATTATTACTGTATTCTATTACACAATGAGGCTGCATTACTGGCTGAATGGTCTAACTGATTTGTATCTTTCCTAACAGAGTTTTATGCAATTTTCATTAAATGTGATCAGCAAGCACAATTCCTGCCTGTCCACCCTCCTGCCTATCAATCATGTTATAAATATGTTCTGCTTCTACCCTGTTCCTTTATGTGGCTCCCACCCATAAAAGGTTTGTGTAAACCTATAGTACATTTGGCATGGGTAGGATAAAAAAAATTAATTTTTATTTTTTAATTAATTTTATATATTTTTTGTGTTTTATTTTTTTACACAATCCTGAAACCTTGCTCTAGAGACCAAACATGGAACTTTTTTCAAACTACTTGCCTCCAGCAAGTAAGGCAGTGGTCTCACACTTCATCAGCCATTTTCTGTCCACTACTGGATTTCTTGGGGATGAGGAAGTGGAGGTTAAGATTCAGAGATGAATGACCAAGATTGTGAATGGTCCTGTGGAATGTTTCCTATGAGGGCAGATTGAGGGTGCGTGGACTGCAAAAGTTGGTTGATAGGAGAAAAAGAGAGGCTATGATAGAAACTTTAAGATACTTAAAGGGTTTTATAGAATTGATACAGGGGAAAATGTTTCAGTACTTAGCTAGAGGGGAAAAAAAGAGGTTATTCCTGGAAGTTGAGTGAACTGCAGAAGGTGTAGTTAGTAAAGGCATGAGGAGTAGATTTTTTTTGCTTGGAGAGTTGTGAATGAATGGAATAGGTTGTCAGAGTCAGTTGTTAGTGCCTTGTCTGTTAATGGATTCAAGGAGAGGTATGATATATTGTGTTGATACTTTGGGTTGCCTGCAATGAGTCTTTGTACTCATGGAGGTGCCTGTACAATAATACTAATATGAAATATACAGCAATAGATTCCAAAGCTACACATATGGAGAATTTTACATAACTCCTTTGGAAATTGAAGCCTTGGCAGCATTCCAAAATACCATTGCTTAGGCTATTCCACTAGGTCTACCTTGCAGAATAGTAGCAGCAGGATTATTTGCCAGCTGACATGAAAGTATCATAAAGCGTTATCATCAGGGTTCAGTCCAGTATACTAGCCAGAAGCTGGTCTACAGTAAGTATAACATTTTTAAATAGTACCTTTGAAAAGAAGAAATGTTGGATCTTGCTATGATGTCTAACATAATTCTGAACATACAGTAAACTAGAATTCAGTGTAATGGATATAGTATTTTTAGGAATGACAAAAGAGATAGAGGAGGGCAAGTACTCTAATGGAATCAGATGACTTGAGCCCAATTAGGTCAGAAACACTTGAATGAATCACTGAGTTTGAGGTTAACAGAATGAATTATATGGTGGGGTGTTGCTACAGACCTGGCGGTTTATTTGCTGGGGATGAAGAAATTATTAAACAAGTATTTATTATGGGTGACTTAATTTATCCAAATATTGGTTTGGTAGCAAGAAAAAAACTCATGATAAGAATGAATGAGAATTTATTGTGCTGTTGCAAGACAACTTTTCAAGCCATATGTGAAAGAAGCAACAAAGAAAATCAATGAGTATTAGATTTGATCAGTGTCAGAAGGTATCTCAGCTAATGATGTGACTGTTTTGCCACTAGCTGGTGACAGTGATCATGCTATACTGACCTGGGAAGGATGTTCCAATCATGACAGGTTATATGCTAAAGGCGTAGAATTTTCGATTAAGACAGGGTATATGTGGAATTACCATGTTGGCAAGTATGACACGCTTAGGAGATTGTTTGGATCAGTGCCATGGCATGTAAAACTGCAAGGGCTGGATGTCCATAGAGCATGGGATGTGGTCAAGGAGCATTTACAGGAGATTATGGCTGATGGTATACCTAGGGTCCGAATAGTAAAACAAGTAGGGGTTAAATGTATGAATAACACCATTAAGCTTGAGCTACAAAAAAAGAAACAACTGTGGAGGGAATTTAAAGAAAGAGGTGACATGCAGACACACGAAAGGTATAAAGTGCAGGCCAGAAGGGTAACGAGTGTGGTAAAAAAAGCAAAAGCGGATTATGAAAGAAAATAGCTATGCAAGCTAAAGAGAATCCCAAACAGTTCTTTCAATATGCTGCAAACAAAAAAAAAAAAACTGTACATGGCAAAATGATTTTAAGGAATGATGATGATGGTAAGGAGGTCACTGAATCAGTCGATATAGTGAAATTACTGAGCGAGCACTTTGCAAAAGTATATCATCCAGGTGGTGACATTGAAAAAATGAAGGAACCATTAGTTTATATGGGAATTGTGATGAATGAAGTGGAGGTGAATAGTCTATTACAGAACCTTAATGTGAATACATCTGTGGGATTGGAGGGTATACCGGCACGGGTCTTACGTGAAGCGGATAAAGAATTATCAGTGCCCTTGACATTTTGTTGTTTAATCCGTCGGGTCTGGTTTAGTCCCGAAGGTGTGGAAAGAGGGGGAAAATAGTTCCACTGCATAAAGGAGGATCCAAGACTATTGTTGCAAATTACCGACCGATCAGCATATCAGGATATAATAAATTTAGTTTAACCCTTTATCCAAGTGTGAGCAAACAAAGTTTGCACCTGAAAGTATCTTCAGGACTGGAGTAAGGCGGTACAACACTGGGAAACTCGTTGCAAAGGTGGAGCAAGCTAACATCACTCCTATCTCAGTATCTCCCATAATGCAAAACACATCTCCTTGCGGATATGTATTATGTTATGCATTAAGGGAAGAGCCACTACCCAGACTAGTTTTGACCTTTATTCAGGTTTCTTCAGTGGGAGCCAGGCCCAAGTGGAGATACCAGGCAGAAGCATTAGCAAGGTCATCTCTACCTATAGGAGTTACCAAATGGAGTGCCACCTTTTTATTAAATTACTCTGGATTTAGAGAAAGATGCTGAAAGTTTATTTTTCACTTGGTTAGACTATAATAAATTTAGTTTAATCCTTTATCCAAGTGTGAGCAAACAAAGTTTGTGCCTGAAAGTATCTTCAGGACTGGGGTAGGGTGGTACAACAGCAGACAACTCGTTGCAAAGATGGCAAGCTAACATCACTCCTATCTCAGTATCTCCCATAATGCAAAACACATCTCCTTGTGCAGATGTATAATGTTATGCATTAAAGGAAGGTCCACTACCCACATTAGTTTCGACCTTTATTGAGGTCTCTTCAGTGGGAGCCAGGCCCAAGTGGAGATACCAGGCAGAAGCATTAGCAAGGTCATCTCTACCTACAGGAGTCCTATAGGTTATGTTATGTGAGCTGTTAGCTTGCTCCACCTTTGCAACGAGTTTCCCAGTGTTGTACCACCTTACCCTAGTCCTGAAGATACTTTCAGGCACAAACTTTGTTTGCTCACACTTGGATAAAGGATTAAACTAAATTTATTATAATCTAATCAAGTGAAAAATAAACTTTCAGCATCTTTCTCTAAATCCAGAGTAATTTAATAAAAAGGTGGCACACCGTTTGGCAACTCCTATAGGTAGAGATGACCTTGCTAATGCTTCTGCCTGGTATCTCTGTTTAGGACTTGCTCCCACTGAAGAGACCTCAATAAAGGTCGAAATTAGTCTATGTAGTGGCCCTTCCCTTAATGCATAACATTATACATCTCTGCAAGGAGATGTGTTTTGCATTATGGGAGATACTGAGATAGGAGTGCTGTTAGCTTGCTCCACCTTTGCAACGAGTTGCCCAGCATTGTACCACCTTACCCCAGTCCTGAAAATACTTTCAGGTGCAAACTTTGTTTGCTCACACTTAGATAAAGGATTAAACTAAATTTATTATAGTCTAACCAAGTGAAAAATAAACTTTCAACAGCATATCAGGAGTCGTTGTCAAGGTCTTGGAGAAAGTAGTCAAGGGAAAAAATACAGGAATGGATTGATGAAAATGAGATACCGTACGGGGGGGACAGCATGGCTTTGTGAAGGGTTGATCATGCCTCAGTAACTTGCTCAAGTTTTATAACACAGTGACGGCTGAAATGGATAAAGGTAATGGGTTTACAGTGGTACTGCTGGACCTGGCTAAGGCATTTGACAGGATACCACATGGAATTCTAATCCGTAAACTACAACATTTAGGAATGGATATAGGATTAATTATGATGGATAGGTGAGTGGTTGATGGAAAGATATCAGAGAGTAGTTTATTCAGGAATAGAATCCAAAAGACAGCCTGTGACTAGTGGTGTGCCATGGGGTTCTGTTCTTGGACCACTGCTGTTTAATTTGTTCATTAATGATATAGGGAAGGATCTAAGGGGAACAGTTCATTTGTTTGCTGATGATGCAAAGTTGGGTAGGGCAATAGTGAATGCAGAAGATGTCAAATTCTTGCAGGACGACTTGGATAGATTGGAGTTCTGGGCTAAGGAGAATGGATGTCAATTTAATGTGACAAAATGTAAGGTTATGGGGTGAAAAGATTAGGAGCAGTATACCACATTGGTGGAACTGTACTCCAGGAGATTGATCAGGCCAGGGATTTGGGAGTGTTGGTGGATAGGGAGATGAAGTTTAGGGGGAACATTGCAAAAGTAGCTAAATCAGCTCATCAACGCACTTGGTTGTTGAAAAATACTTTGACAAGCAGACACAAGCAAGTTATTGTATCTCTGTACCGAGCCTGGATAAGACCTCATCTCGACTACTGTGCCCAGATTTGGTCACCTAGGTTTCTTCTTGATGGGGAGGAGGTGGAGAAGATCCAGACATGAGTGACCAAGATCATAGCAGGTCTATGGAATGAACCTTATGAAAACAGGTTGAAGATGTGTGGGTTTCAGAAATTAGTTAATAGGTGGAAAAGGGGAGATATGATTGAGACATTCAAATTTCTGAAGGGTTTCTATAGGATTAATTCAGAGGATATTTTTGAGATCAGTACTGGTGGTGGGAGAACTAGGGGACACCTATGGAAGCTGGGCAAGAGTGTGGTTAGCAAGGGTGTTAAAGCTGGGTTCTTTATTTTTAGAGTGGTAAATGAGTGGAATAAGCTGCCAGAGTCTGTTGTGGGTGGTATGATGGTGAGTGAGTTCAAGGCAAGGTATGATAGATACTGTGAGAATGCCGTATAGTTGTGTGGACATGATGTTTGGGGCCTCCCTCGATGAGTCTAAGGACTCTCTGGAGTCGCTCGTAATAATAATAATAACTCAAAATCTGGAAATTATGTCAAACTCAGGAGAATACTCTCTTTAGTCCAATGGTATTAGTTAATGAATGGGAATGACATCAGCAATGCATGGGAAGTTTTGTAAAGGTGCTGAAATGAGGCAGTATCTGAAAATGTGTCCCTAGAGTTTGAAGAACAAATAAGGTACAAGTGAAACAGGTGTGCAAACTTATTAATCAAGAGATCCATACGAAAAAGATGATGCCGAAGGAATATTGTTAAAATAAGAGTGAGAGGACTATGAGGACTAAGTTGAAGTATGAATAGAAGCTGCCAACCCATAAAGAATTTTATCATTAAGGTGCAAGTAAAAGAAAGAAAGAATACAGAAGAATAACTTTAGTATGTACATGGCACCCTTGTATCAGAAGCAGATGCAATAGCTCAAATAATGAGTGCTCACTTCACCAAGATCTATCAACCTGGTGTATGTAAAAGTGTACAGTATAGAAAGATAGAGATGCATGAGGAGGTTCTGGAGCTGTTGCATAACCTGGATAAGAATTCAGCAATTGGGATACATAGATAAGATACAAGCACGTATGGTAAAGGAATATTCAGCCAAACTGGCTAGGCCTTTGACATGTTTGCATAATTTGAGTGTTAGTTCTGGAAAGATCCCACAGGGATGGAAAGAATGTGTGACAATTCTGGTGAACAAGGGTATTGCAAAGACTGATGTATCTAACTATCGACTATCAGTATCACATATAACAAGAGTGGTAAAAAGACTGATGTGTCTAACTATCAACTGTCAGTATCTCTGGAGTGATTGTAAAGATTTTAGAGAAGTTGGTAAGCACTCACATACAGAAATGGGTGGACAAACAGGCTGTATTTTGCAAGGAATAGCATCGATTTACTAAAGGGAGGTCATCTCTGAGCAATGTGCTCATATTTTATAATAATATTACAGATCAGTTTGATGAAAGGAAATGGATACACTATAATACTGTTAGACTTTGCAAAGGCATTTGATAGGATACCACATGAAAGGCTGTTGCATAAACCAGAGAATACAGGATTGGAATATAAACAATTGGCTTAGATAAGTGGATGGCTGATGGACAAGTATCAGGAAGTGGTATATGGGGGTTGTGAATCTGCCAACTTTAAGGTGACCAGTTTTTCTGGACCACTGTTGTTTATTCTATTCTATATATCATTAATAATATCGGTAAGGGGCGGACATTAAATCTTCAGTTGTTTGCTGACAATGCAAAGATAGCCAGAGCAATCAGTACTACTGATATACAGCATTTACAAGATGATTTGAATAGGCTGAAAGGGCAAATGATAATGAATATCAATTCAGTGTTAGTAAGTGTAAAGTTATGCACTTTGGCATGATGTGATATCCAACAACAGATTATATTGGTGGGATTATGCTTGGATTAACTGATGAGGCTAAAGATCTTTGTATTATAGTGGACAGAAAGTTGAAGTTCAAAGGTTACATAACAAAAATTGCAAATACCAACTCAGAGGATAATTACGATGTTGAAATGAACATTGACATGTAAGGATATGGAAGTCATTTTGTCTCCTTTTAAAGGGTCTTGATATGACTGCACCTGGACTACTGTGCACAGATTTGGCCTGTAGTTGGAGGAGATAAAGAGCTGTGGAAAGACTGCAAAGAAGAGTTAGATGATATCAGGGTTTAGGAATGTAGATTACGAGGATAGATCGAGAGCATATGGACTACAGACAGTGGTAAATAAAAGAAACAGGGATGATATGATAAATGATCTATAAACTTTGGAGAGGGTGTTATAGGATATTGGTTGATAAAATTTGTGGATGTTTGTGTGCGGTGAAGAAAGAAGTAAGAACTAGATTTTTTTTCTCTCACAGAACTGTGAGTGACAAACAATTTGCTTGCTGAAGTAGTGAGAGCATTTAGTTTAAGAGAGGGTATGATAGCTGGTATGGATGATGTATGGTCTCCCTCCCTTGATGAGTCCTTGACTATCCAGAGATCTAATAATAATAATATATTTCATGATGAAAAAAATGGAGGGAAAAGTAGGCAGGACGTTTCCAAAATGTGTATGAAATTCAAGCATAGGTTTTAGCCACTTCAAGTTCCCATATATCTCTCAGCCAAAACCTAGTGATACCTAGAACCACAGAAGTTTAACATTTCCTCTGAAGGATATAGGTGCACAGCTCAATCCCTTGCTTTATTAGCTCACTCCTAGATAAATTCCTCCAGGCTGATGGTCTAATGCTTGTTGTCTGAGGGATATATCTAGAGCTATTAATGGGGTCCAATGATGTGAAGTTGTAGGCAGAGGATTTAGTTACTGCAGACTGACCGGACTTCCACCAAAGTTTGGTGTACTAGTAATGAAAACATCAGTTCCGTCACCATTTAAGACTTCCGAGCTTAAGCTCTACTTAGTTATTCCCCATAAGGATGTTTTTAGTCCCCTTTTAAGCCCGAATATCCCTTTTAAAGTAGATCACTGAGGTAATAATATGGATTGGATTATCTGCAGTATACCTGAGGAATAATAAAAAAAAGTCAAATAATATCAACTTTTAAGAAAGAAGACAGAATTTTAATTATATATAAATGACCTGATAATGAAGTGAAAATGTACAGCAAATTAGGAATAAAAATCAATATATAACATTTTCAATGCGAACAGTCAAGTAATCTTAAAAAAAAAAAAAAAAAAAAACGTTTACCACTTACAAAAACAAAGTACTGAATACAATTTAAGAATAACTTCATTAAAGAAAATATGAAACTATGGTATTCTTGAAAAATGCAAAAGTTAATGGGACCAGCTAACCCCAGCTAACCAATGACAGCTGCAGGCCTCTATTCATATTGGGGGTTGGATGGTTCTGGCAGCCCATTCCGTAAAAACTGCCGTTATGTAAAGCATCATGTCTAAACAGAAAAGAAATAAAGCCTGGGTAGTCTCCATATGCCCGGAATGGTGGTGTCAGGGTGATGTAGTAGGCCCTGCGGCATTGTCAGTCGATGACTGCTATAAAGAAACTCAACGTAGAAATTGCTTGAAGATTGCTACTTGGAATGTAAGAGGATTGAATAAATCTGGGAAATTGGCTAATGTGATGAGAGAGATGAAGAGATTGAATATTAATATACTAGGAATATGTTAAACCTTTTGGAAAGGATCATCGGACTTTGAGTCGAAACTTCCAAATGGCAAGACACACTAAATATATACGTCAGGTGGTGAAATATCAAGGATAGGTGTAGCGTTCATTATAGAGAAGAAAATTAATAAAAACATTATCCATGTCATCAAAAAATCAGATAGAGTAATCGTAATTCTAGTGAATTCTAAACCTAGAGATATGCTGATCATACAAATATATGCTCTACAGAACAGAATGAGGAAGCAGAAATAGATAACATGCATGATGAAATAGAATGGTGTATAAAGAAGCTGAAGGCAAGAAAGATCGAGTTATTTACGCTATGGGTAACTGGAATGCAAAAGTTGGATCAGAGAGAACATCTACACACATGGGTCCATTTGGACTTGGAATTCAGAATGAGACAGGACAAAAATTGATTGATTTCTGTAACAAGTACAGTCTCTTCATAACTAACACTTATTTTGACAAAAACCAACAGCAAGATACACAGGAAAGTCCAGATGGAAGATACAAAAATCAATTAGACTATATTGTGGTTAGTAAACCAGGAGAATAAAAATGAAACAATAAAAATTAAAAGAAGTCAATCCCTAAAATGGGATCTGCAAATGGTACAAAATCCAATACTAAAATCAAAATTTAATGAAAATGTTTCAGAATTGCTGTTTGCACAGTTGCAAAACAAAAATGAACCCTCTCAGTCGAATAGACTACAAGCAGCTATCATAACATCTGCTAAAAACCACATCAATAAACAAGAAGAAAGAAAGAAAAAACTATGGATAACACAAGAAGTAATCGACCTTATCGATGAAAGAAGAACATGGAAAAGAGGAGTAAATGAAGAAGAAAGATTAAGATACAAAACATTGGATAAAAGAATCAAACAGTTATGCAGGAGATTGAAAGAAAACGGGATAAATAGGAAGTACATCAAGATAGATGAATTACAAAATAAGAACAAAACCAGAGAAGAAGCATTCCTGAAAGTGAAAGAACTTAATGGAAATGCAAAACAAACAGTCTAACAGCATCAAAGACAAAGATGGGAATATAAGCATCGTCGGTGTCGCACGGATTAGATCGTCGGCTTGTCGAGAGCTCCTGAAAAGAGTATTATTTTGTGTTAACATTAGATATTTTACCAGAATTTTAAGTAGTATTGTTTGCTTTTTGTTTCTTGGTGTGTCTGTGCAATTTTTGCGTGTTTTCTGTTATTTTAACTATTATTTTTAAGAAAAGATAGCGTACACATGGCACCGATAAAGAAAAAAATGGCGGCCAGGTCGCCATGCTTGCTTAAGAGTTTTGATGTAAAAGAATTTATGCAGTGTGCTGTCTGTGAGATGTATGCCTTGCGAAGAGCGGTAGGAGTCTGGTTAGAAAGTGATAGTGGAGTTAATATGTGTAGAAAGTGTAAAGAGAATGAGGACTTCAAGCGTGTTTCGTGTATCGAGACTGATATCGTTAACGGTAGTCAGAATGCAGAAAATGGCGGTGTACTAGAGAATTGCGTGGTAGTGCCAGATATGTGTGAGAGCGTCGCTGAAAGTGTAAATGAAGGTAGAAACACCGAAGGAATGGATGATTTGATCGATAACGAAAATGGTGAGATAAGTGCGAGTAGCGAAATTGCCCGTTTAAATGGCGCGATACACAGAGCCAAACGACAACTGGAGCGTATGCAAAAATGTGTGTTGAACGTACCGACAAATAACCGGCGGAAGTCTGTGACGGCAAATAATAGAATGTACGTAAACGTCAATAAAATGAAGGAGCGAGTGCTGTATGGGGATTCGCTATTAAGAGGCGTAATAATTGAGAGTTTAACGAAGTCGTACCAGCCGGGTGCGAACATAAAGGACGTCAGCGAATCTATTCGACTGCAAAAACAGAGGGTGAAAGAGATGATAATAGTGGCAGGAACGAATGATTTGAAAGAGGACAAAATGGAAATGATAGAGGATGTGAGGGAGTTGTTTGAGGTAGCAAAAGAGAAGAGTGAGAGAGTTAGGATGGTGAGTATCTTACCGCGGTATGACAGCGAAGTGTTTAGAAGGAGGGCCATAATTGCCAATGACTTTATGCGTGGGTTATGCATGGAGAGTGGTGTGGAATTTGTGGATGTGTGGAATGAGTTCGATGGGCGAAAGGACTTATATAAGATGGATGGGTTACATTTGAATGGAGTTGGTGTACGGAGACTTGAAAGAGTGTTGATGAATGATGTGGAAGTGGATGTACAGACTCAGGGAAACTAGATTTATTAAGAGGGGGGGAGTAGATATGCAGACTTTAGGGGGGGCAGTTAAGTGTATGAATGAGTATATTATGCCCGGGCGAGTACGACGGACAACAAATCAGAATGGGATAATTAGTATAAGGAATCAAAGTAGGGATGGGACAAATGGGCTTCTGCAATTCATGTACACTAATGCCAGGAGTATTAGGAACAAGAAGGAAGAGTTTTTGGCCATGGTTGGCACTTCCAGGCCACAGGTTGTCGGTATTAGTGAAACATGGCTGACAGAAGATGATAAAGCTAGTGGGATTGAATGCGATGGGTATAGCGTGTTCAGGAGTGACAGGGTGAATAAAAAGGGGGGAGGAGTGTTATTGATGATAGCTGATGAGCTTCAGCCAAGGAGTATAGACGTTGAACTGCAGGATGGGGAAAAAAGCACATTTGAGGCTGTTTGGTGTGAGATACAATCTAGCAGAACAAAATATACAATTGGGTGCTGCTATAGACCGGGTGATGGAGTGGATGGTGGGAATAGTATGCATAAGCAAATAGAAGAAATGAATGGAAGGAGGGTAATTATTATGGGTGATTTCAATTATGGTAATATTGACTGGAAAGAGGAGAGGTCACATGGGAGGAAGGAATTGGATTTTATGCAGTTATTAAGGGACAACTATCTAAGGCAACATGTATTGGAAAATACCAGGGGGCAGAGAGTGCTGGACCTAGTAATTGCAACTGAGAATGTGGCTGTAACGAACATGACCTTGTTGCCACCAATTGGTGAGAGTGACCATAAGGTCATGACTTGGGAGGTGGCTAAAGGAGTCGAATTTACAATTAAGACAGGGTATATGTGGAATTACCGGGCTGGTAAGTATGACAAGCTTAGGTGTGTGCTTGGCTCAATGCCATGGCATGTAAAACTGCAAGGGCTGGATGTTGATGGTGCATGGGAGGTGGTCAAGAACTGTTTGCAGGAGGCAATGGTTGACTGTATACCAAGAGTCCGAATAATAAATCAGGTAGGGGTTAAATGGATGAATAACACTATTAAGCTTGAGCTGCAAAAAAAGAAACAATTGTGGAGGGAATTTAAGGAGAAGGGTGACCATCAGGTGCATGAACAGTATAAAGCTCAGGCCAGGATGGTAACAAGGGTGGTAAGAAAAGCAAAAGCAGATTACGAAAGGAAATTGGCCATGCAGGCTAAAGAGAATCCCAAACAGTTTTTTCAATATGTTGCAAGTAAAAGGAAAAATGCTCATGGTAGAATGATCTTAAAAAATGCTGAGGGTAGGGAGGTAACTGAATCAGTCGATGTTGTGGAATTACTGAGCGAGCACTTTGCAAGAGTATATCATTCAGGTGGTGGCTTTGCGGAAATGGAGGAACCAACAGCTTATACTGGAATTGTGATGAATGAGGTAGAGGTAACTAGTCTATTACAGAACCTCAATATCAATACATCTGTGGGATTGGATGGTATACCAGCTTGTGTCGTACGTGAAGCGGCCAAAGAATTGTCAGTGCCCTTGACCATTATGTTTAATTTGAGCCTCAGGACTGGGTCAGTCCCAAGGGGGTGGAAAGAGGGGAAAATAGTTCCACTGCACAAAGGTGGTTCCAAGGCTGCTGTTGAAAATTACCGGCCAATCAGCATAACAGGAATCATTATCAAGGTCTTAGAGAAAATAGTCAAGAGGAAAATACAAGATTGGATAGAAGAAAATGGGATACTGTATCGGGGACAGCATGGTTTTGTGAAGGGTAGGTCATGCCTCAGTAACTTGCTCACGTATTATAACACAGTGACGGCTGAACTGGATAAGGGTAATGGGTTTACAGTGATTCTGCTGGACCTTGCTAAGGCCTTTGACAGGATACCACATGGAATTCTAATCAGTAAATTGCAGCATATGGGAATGGACATAGGGTTGGTGAGATGGATAGGAGGGTGGTTGACGGAGAGATATCAGAGAGTGGTTTACTCAGGAGTAGAGTCCACAAGACGGCCTGTGACTAGTGGTGTACCACAAGGATCTGTTCTTGGACCACTGCTGTTTAATCTGTTCATAAATGATATAGGAAAGGATCTGAGAGGAACAGTTCATTTGTTTGCGGATGATGCGAAGTTGGGTAGGGCAATAGTGAATGCAGATGACGTCAAAATTTTGCAGGATGATTTGGATAGATTGGAGGTCTGGGCTAGGGAGAATGGATGTCAATTTAATGTGGCAAAATGTAAGGTTATGCATTTTGGGGTGAAAAGATGGGAGGCAGTTTACTGCATTGGTGGAACCGTGCTCCAGGAAATTGATGAGGCACGAGATTTAGGAGTGTTGGTGGATAAGGAATTGAAATTTAGGGGACACATTGCAAAAGTGGCCAAATCAGCTCATCAAATCACTTGGTTGCTGAAGAATACGTTGACAAGCAGAGACAAGCAGGTTATTGTTCCTCTGTATCGAGCCTTGATAAGACCTCATCTCGACTACTGTGCTCAGATTTGGTCACCTAGGTTTCTTCTTGATGGGGAGGAGGTGGAGAGGATCCAGAGGCGAGTGACCAAGATGATAGCAGGTCTGTGGAATGAACCGTATGAGAACAGGTTGAGGATTTGTGGGTTGCAAAAATTGGTTGATAGGCGGAGGAGGGGAGATATGATTGAGACATTCAAATTACTGAAGGGTTTCTATAAAATTAATTCAGAAGATATTTTTGAGAACAGGGCTGGTTGTGGGAGGACTAGGGGACATCCATGGAAACTGGGCAAAAGTGTGGTTAGTAAAGGTGTTAGAGCTGGGTTCTTTACTTTTAGAGTAGTGAATGAGTGGAATGCGCTCCCTGAGTCTGTGGTGGATGCTGTGACAGTGAATGAGTTTAAGGCGAGGTATGATAGATACTGTATGAATGTCGAATAGTTGTGATGAAAATGATTTGGGGCCTCCCTCGATGAGTCTAATGACTCCCTGGAGTTGCCCGTAATAATAATAATAATAATAATAATAATAATAATAATAATAAGGAAAAGATAAAGGATAGATGGGTGGAGTACTTATCAGAGCTCTATGATGATAATAATATGATAGATGATTCACAACACTTTCAGTTAAACGTAGCAACAGATACCACTCTACCGACAAGAAAGGAGATACAATACATAATTAAGAATCTTCCTAATAATAAATCTCCCTGGGTGCAATAATATCCTGGTTGAACTATTGAAAACTCTGACTGGCTATAATAACTATTTAGTGGACTCCATCCAAAACATCTATAAAACAATAGAATTACCTGAAGTTTTTACAACATCTATCTATATACTAATTCCAAAGAAAAATAATGCACAAAATTGTGAGGATTACAGAACTGTGAGCCTAATATTCCATGCATCTAAAATTATTTTAACCTTTGTTAACGAAGAAATTGAAAGAGCCTTAATTGGTCAATTGAGTGAACAGAAGAAAGGCTTCAGAAAAGGAATGGGAACCATTAATGCTATTATTTTTAATATACACATATGCTTCATAGACTCATACATGTCCACAAGGAGATGTGCTTTGCATTATGGGAGATACTAAGACAAGGAGTGATGAGAGCTTGGTCCACCTTTACCACAAGTTCCTCAGTCCTAAAGATATTTCAGATGCAAACTTTGTTTGCTTACACTTGGATAAAGGATTAAACTAATTTTATTATAATAAACTGTTCAGTATATTAGATAAATTAGACATAGAAGATCATGTACTTAAGATTATTATTATTATTATTATTATTATTATTCAGGCCTCCATGGAGTCGAAAGACTCATCGTGGGAGGTCCTTCCTAAGAACATAAAGTCTGTCAAGACTCATCGAGGGTAGATCCCCCCCCCCTAAGAAACAGAAAGTCTATCATACCACTCCATAAACTCATTGACCGTTCTCGCTCTCACCACTCCATCAGGCAATTCATTCCATGGTTCAACCACCCTCCACACAAAGAAACCACTCCTCACCCTCTTGTTCACAGTTTCCTTTCGTAACTTTCAGGGATGGCCTCTTGTCATCCCTCCTTCCCGCTGTTCAACCAAGCGAAAGAACTCCCCAGTGTCAACCCTGTAACCACCTCTCAACAGTTTAAAAGTCTCAATCATATCACCTTTCCTTCTTCTATCCACCAAACTCTGCAGTCCACATTCCCTCAGCTGATCCTCGTAACTATCCTTGTACAGTCCTGAAACCATCTTAGTTATCTGCCTTTATACCCTTTTCACAGTTAATTTATCCCCTTCAAATCCTGGGGACCAAATCTGAGAACTATAGTCTTAGTATGGTCTGATCAGGATCTTATACAAGGGAATGATAGCTGTTTTATCTCTGCAGGTCAGCGTCCTTCTCATAATTGCAGCAATCCTCTGTGTTACCTTCACCACTTTTGCAATATGACCCCTAAACTTCAGGTTTCTATCAAACATCAACCCCAGATCTCTTGTCTCCTCTACTTCCTCCAGCATAACTCCTCCCATAGAGTATGCTGCATCCCATCGATGCTTCCCAAACTTCAAGACCTTACATTTTGCTGCATTAAACTGACACCCCCATTCATTTGCCCAACTATCTAGCTTATTCAAATCCTCTTGCAGGGCTACCACATCTGCACTATTACTAATAATATACTAATAATTATACAAATGATTTACACCAAACAGAGAATGCAGCTGTTTAACTCTGAGACTTCTGAAGTGAAAATAAAAAGAGGAGTTAGACAAGGTTGTATCCTTTCGCCAAATTTATTTAATATCTATAATGAGACAGTGATGAAAAAGATTGAAAAACAAAAAATAGGAATTAGTATCAATGGTATAAAATACAACAATCTTAGATATGCTGATGATACCATTCTAATAGCAGAAAACAGAAACAAATTAATCAAATTACTGGAGCTACTAATTGAAGAAGATAAAGGATTAGGTATAAATGCAAAAAAGACCAAATTTATGAAAATCTCAAAAGAAAACAGATCCAAGCCAGAAATATTCATGGACAATATGAAAATTGAACATACAACTGAATACAAATATTTAGGCACCTAAATAAGAACAGCCAAACAGCCATAACTAAAGATGCCTTCTGGAAAAATAAAGATCTGCTCAGAAGTTCTGTGGGTATCATTCTTTCTTTCGAGACAAAGAAAAGAATGATAAGAACATTAGGTTTAGATTTTGGGTATTAAAGAAGAGAGTAAGACAACAGATAATGGCCTTTGAAATGTGGTACTATAGGAGAGCTCTGAAAATCCCATGGAAGAACACATGACAGATATGTCCTACAGAGAATGAGAACTCAGAGATCTTTATTACAGGAAATGATCCAGAGAAAGATGAAATTGGCAGGACATGTATGAGAGGTTCAATAGGACAGAGGATACTAACATTTTGGAAGGAAAAATTATGGCAAAAGGATCAAGAGGGTAAAAACGAAGGACATGGTTTGAAGATATACGATCATGGACAGAATCAATGGTTATGCAGAAACAAAAAGGAAAGCCACCAACAGAGAGAACTTGAAGGACATGGTGATGCACCCTCTCACTGAGGAAGCTACATGAAGAAGAAGAAACAGTAATTGAAAATCAAATTCTCAAACAAGTAACACATTTCTATATTCTAAGATTTTAAAAGGCAAAATAAGAAAGGAAACAAAATTTTATAATAAAGGTCAAGGTGATACCAACAATATGTATGGTTCAAAATAGTGAATGGAGAGAATAAAAGGATGAAAGTAGAAAACAGGAAACTGAAATGAAATGTCTTAAAGCAGTTAAAGGATATGTGGGAATGGATAGAATACAAAGTGACAAAATAAGAAATGATTTACAAATAAGTGCACTAAATGATATTATCAAAAAACATTAGAGGAATTACAGAGAAGAGAATACAATGAATGGGAGATGGAATACTATCAAAGTAAATAATTAAATATAAACCTAAAGGGAAAAGAGACATAGAATGGATGAAATCCCTTAGATGCTGAAACATGCATATATCATAAATTTTGAATGAAGATGATGCAGAATAATGTAATGAATCTTAATTATATTATTCATAATTAAGAACAGCGGGAAGGGGTGATGACAAGAAGCCATCCCTGGAAGTTACGAAAGGAAACTGTGAGCAAGAGGGTAGGAGTGGTTTCTTTGTGTGGAGGGTGGTTGAGCCGTGGAATGCATTGCCTGATGGAGTGGTTGGAGCGAGAACGGTCAGTGAGTTTAAAGAGTGGTATGATAGACTTTGTGTTTCTCAGAGGGGGACCTCCCCTCGATGAGTCTTGACAGACTATGTCTTAGGAAGGACCTCCCTCGATGAGTCTTTTGACTCTTTGGAGGCCTGAATAATAATAATAATAATAACTTATTTTTAACAATATTACAACACCAAACAAAGTAAATTATTAAAAAGATGTTTATTAACTAGCTTATATTTCACTGGATTTCAAAACAGCATCTTTATATCACACTTCATGTTACAATTAACACACAACAATGAATAAGTAAAACAATTCAAACTGTAATGGACAAAAGATCACAAGTCCTAATTTGTCATCTTCTAATGTTGCACAAGAGAAGTATTACAGCTATGTAGGTGCTAATGTTAAGATAACACAACTCACTTCAACCCACAGAGCATCAACCACTATTGACCTTAATTCTGACCTCCAAGCCATCCTCCAATGTGGTTCAAATAACCTTGTGAACTTCAATGCTAATAAAAACCAGTTCTGTCTTATTTCTCACAAAAAAAGAACCATTTTTGCCCACATTATTTTTTGATAACACTCAAATTCCCAGACAAGATGAGATTTCTCTTCTTGGAATTACCCTGACATCAAGTCTCTCCTGGCATAAACACATCACAACCACTGCATCCTCAGCTTCCAAAAAACTAGGTTTTCTCTTTCGCTCAAGACGTTACTTCGCCTCTAAACAGCTGTTAACATTATACAAATCCGCCCAGCTATCGAATACGGCTCTCACATTTGGGGTGAGGCTCCTAAAAGCTCCCTCAAAATGCTTGACTCAATACAGAGGAGAGCAATTAGATGGATAAATGACCCATCTCTTACCAACTTGCTCCTCTCACATAGACGTTTGGTCTCTGCAATTTGTCATTATCATCAAATTCCTGCCATGTACCCTCAAGGGGTGTACAGGATATGATAGTACTACATGAAAAATTTACATCATTACTAACTTCCTATCTACAATTTTCCTCCAAATCAGTCTGTTACCTGTCAAGACTCCAACATTATCAGATCTTATATTTCAATCGTCTAAGGCACTTTGTGCCATATCATTCCGCCTATATCTTGGTCTTCCTCTGGGTCGTTTTCCTGCCAACTTGGCAGAGAATACTTGTTTTGCTAATCTTTCCTCGCCCATTCTGTTTAAGTGACCATACCACCTGAGATTAGCTCTGCTAACGCACTCCTAGATGCTGACAATGTCAAGTTCTTTCCTAATATTCTCGGTTTTAATATGATATTGCCATTGATGCCATCTGTTAACGCCTCTAATCTTTCTCAGGACTCTCATATCTGCGGTCTCCAGTCTTTGGTCAAGTGTTTTACTTCTGACCCAGCTCTCAGAACCATAAGTTAAAACTGGTTTGAACACTGTCTTGTATACAGCTAATTTAGTGTTCAGACTAATTTCTCTCTTATTCCATATGAATTTATTCCATTGACTTTCTACCATACCAGCTTTTTTGATTCTGTTGTCTATTTCCATATTTAATTTACCATCTTCACTAAAAATCATGCCTAAGTAGCTGAAATGTTTTACTTGTTCCACAGGTTCTCCATTCACACCACAGTTGACATTTTCAATGATTCTGCCTATTTTCATTGTCTTTGTCTTTTTATTGGTGACCTTCATACCATATTTATTACAACAGTTATTCAATTTAGTCAGAGAATCTTGCAGACTTTTAGCGGATTCATTTAGAAGTACAACATCGTCCGCATAAATCAAAGAGCTGACATTAACATCTCCAATTTTGATATCATGTTTAATACCACTTTCCTTCATAATGTGATCCATATAGATAATGAATAATAGAGGGGATAATACAGCCTTGTCTCACACCAGATTTAACATTAAACCATCTTCCTGTACTTCCTTCAATTCTAACTGCTGACTTACAACTCAAATAAAGACTAAGCATTGTTTGATATAATGCACCATTGACACCATATAACTGTAGCACATTGAATAGCTTCTCTCTTGGCACCTTGTCATATGCCTTTTCCAGATCGACAAAATTTAAATACAGATCTTTGTTATATTCCCATGCTTTCTCGACTATTTGTCGTAAAGTGAAGATCTGATCCTGACAGCCTCTATTTGACCTGAATCCAGCTTGTTCTTCATCAAGCTTTTCTTCCACAATTCTTCTCAACCGTTTCTCAAGTATACTTGCTTATATCTTACCAGGGACACTCAGTAGGGATATACCTCTGTAATTCTCACATTCAGTTTTATTTCCCTTTTTATATATGGGTACTATGAGAGCTCTAGTCCAATCGTCTGGAATTCATCCCTCTGTCCAGGCATTCTGAATTATGCAGTGCAGCTTCTGTAAGACTTTTATGCCACCATACTTCAGCATTTCGTCGAATATATTCTACTCCTGCTGCCTTTCCACATTTCAAGCCTTTGATGGCTTTTTCTACTTCAAGTATGAATATGTATTCCTGACTGTATGCCTGGTCAGTGTTTTTTTTTATCACAGTGTTGTCATCACTGCTTGTTTTATTTAGCAAATTTTCAAAGTAATTACTCCATATACTTCGAGAATATCTTTTTCTCCCATTTCCATGTCACCTTTATCATCTCTAACTCCTTTTACAGCACTCTTTCCTCCATTCCTAAGCTTCTTCAACAATCTCCAGAATATTTTGCCACCTTCTTGATATTTATTTTCTAGCCAAAGCTCTCCCATGACTTTTGTTTAGCTAATTTTACACACTGTTTAGCTTTCTTACATTTGTCTCTGTATTCTCTAAGAGCACAAGCTGACTTATTTGCCAGGAACTATTGATATGCTTTCTTCTTTTCCTTTACTGCCTCTTTAACTTCCTGTGTCCACCATGGAGTTCTAATTTTTCTATCTTTGCAGACAACTTCACCACATGCCTCTCTGGCTGAATCAATCAGGGTTTTCTTCAAGGCATGCCACTGAAAGTCCAAGGTTTGGTTCCTGTTCTCAAACTCTTTCATTTTTCCTTTAATAATCTTTGTGTATTTTAGTCTATAGTTCACATCTGAGAGTTGCTCAACTTTTATTTGCTTTAAAACTTTCTTACATGTCATTCTACAGTGTACAGAGGATATGAAATTCAATTTTATCCTGCTCAAGACTAAATAGTGATCACTTCCAATTTCAAATCCTCTGTACACTCTGGTGTCCTGCACCAGGGAGAAAACATCACTATCAACAATAACATAGTCAATGAGACTTTTCTTATTCCTTGCCTCTTCTCTCCATGTGAATTTGTGCACATTTTTATGTTGGAACATGGTGTTAGTAATAACCAGTCCATGTCCTGAGCAGAAATCCAACAGGTATTTACCATTATTATTAGCTTTGCTCTTTTCTCCAAATTTTACCAAAACATTTTTGTATGTCTGACAATTACTTCCTACTCTGCTATTTAGATCCCCAACAAGGACCAATTTTTTCTTTTTCATTGTGTCAGTAGCTTTCTCTAGAGCCTCAAAAAATTCCTCCACTTCTACCTTAGTAGAACCTTCTGTGGGACCATAGGCACAAATAAGTCTCATTGTCTAGTTCCCCATTCTGATATTTGCCCAAATCACTCTACTTGACACTGCCTGCCATTCAAGAAGATGAGCCTCGTATTCTGTGTTGAATACTATGGCTACTTCTTCTTTTCCTTGATTGTCATTGCCTGAATATAACATTTTGTATTTATTGCTCAGAAAGATCTCACCAGTTTTTGTTTCAGTCATCCCTATTATGTCAATCTGGTACTTATCTAATTCCTCCGCTAGCTCCATTTCTTTGCTATTCAGGCTTCTTATGTTGATAGTACCAATCTTTAACTCTGGTGATGTTGAGTTGGGGTGTGTTTTCAGATTTGTTCCAGTAGCTGACTTTTTGCTGTTCACCACGGTTCCCTGGAGAAAACAACGAGGGCCTTGTTTAACCGGGCGACGCTCCAGCCGGCATCTATTTTGTATATTGTTTTAAGCGAAGAAGAATACAATTTGGTCGGCTAAACCCCAAATTGCCAGCCCATCCTCGTTTGTTCAGTATCCAGGTAGATACCCAACAGGGTGCACCACAAGAAGGTGAGGATTGGACATTAGTTCAGAAGCCCTGGTCGGTTCTCTGCCTTCCTTTAAAGGCTATGTGGAGGTTTCCTCTCAGTTATACAGCTTTGACCCTTAAGCACCCCCTCTTTGCAATTTGTATATTCTATAAATATTTCCATGGGAAATATTCATCTGAAACAGCATCAATAATTTCCCCACTCTGTACTAAGCCCATTGGAACATATACAGCTGCTGCCCAACATCCTTTCACAGTACACGTTAAAACCACAGAACAAGTTTCTTTTCCTCCTCCTCCTCCTTCATTCCTGCTACTGCTGTACTGTGGAACAGTCTTCCCCCTGACATATTTCCCAAGGAATATAGGCTTTTAAATCAAATGTAAACAAGTTTTTTTTTCTCCCAACTCACTATCCATATATGGTACTAATGTATTATAGGTTGACCAGTCTACCTCTCATATATGGGCCCAAACATATTAAAAAAAAAAAAAAAAGTCTTGCAAATTAATGCAACCATACTTGTTCACTCCTCACTCTCTTGTACATCCTCCAGGGATGGCTTCTTGTTCTTTCCATCTCTGCTCATTCTATGAAAAATATCATCCACATTAATACAATAATAATTCCTTACCAACTTACATGTCTTGATCATATCCCCCTGCCTTCCTACTGTCCATTAGACTTTGGAAATTGCATTCCCTCCATCTGTCTTCATATTCTGCATTCCAGAGACCAGAAACCACCTTAGTGAACCCTATCCATCAACTCTTCATCTTTTTGAAAATCAGGTGACCAAAAAAGTCACTTTTGAGGCCCACACAAAAGATTATGGCAGTGTCCATTACCATAATCTTTTGTGAGGGCCTCAAAATTTTAGCATAATGTTCCAAAAATTTCAGGTCTCTATCCACCATCATCTCCTCTAAGATATCCCAACCAATGTTATGCACTGCATCCCATCTTTGCTTTGCAAATTTTAAAACCTTATACTTTGATACATTGAAATGTTGCCCTCATTTGTGCATTCAACCAATCTATTCACGTCTACATGGGCTACATCTGTTCTATTATTCACAGTTCTTCCCAATATCACTTATATAATAATAAACAGGCTTCAAAACAGACCCTTCGGACCAGGGACAGCTCATGCATAGGCACTGCGGACAGCACCCCCAATTTTTCTCGATATATAAATATATTTATCAATTTATTTAAAACTGCTTGTAATATTTAATTTTATCATCAACAATCCTATACAATTCTCTTATTTTGTATAAAAAATAATAAAAATCCATCTTGTAGCACTTAGGAGGGTGAAGGACACTAGCAGCACTGTGTTTACCACGGTGTCATATTGCTACGTGCGCAAGCATATGTACATCATAGTGAGATGCGAGCTATTACCGTAATGCGGCACTGTCCATCGTGCAGTTCCACTGTTGTTATATGCAGTTTGCACCAGTAGTACAGTGTTCTTTACATACTTGGACATTACAATTGAAGGATTTAATTGTAATGTCCAAAAATTGTAAATTGATTCCTTTAATTACAATTCAAGGAATGGATTTCATTTTTAAGTAATTTTGAATTATACCAAACTATATAATTTTATCAATAATAAACCATATTTTTTCATGTTTATTTTTTTTCCATAATTTTGATATTTTATCCACACACATATACACTGTACTTACAATGTGTATGTATATTTCAAAAGTTGCAGCACCCCCCACAATTTCAAGCCACGATCCGCCACTGCTTGGGACACAAAGCTAGTGACTCTCCTCTTCTGGGATATTGCTCCCCTGAACACAACTCACTGATACCTATCAGATAACCAATCTCCAATTCAATGCATTAATCTACTACCCAACCATATCTATTCCAATTTAGTTACCAGCTTGGCATATGGCAATTTATTAATCATTTTTGTCAAATTTAAATATACTACAGTGCATGCTTTTATAACTTTTTCTGGAATAGGCCAAATATGGACGTGCTTTACCAGACATACAGGAAAAATTGAAAGGATAATAAATGATGGGTACCAATTCTGAGACATAAGCTATGAGCACATTTGGAGAAATATTATCAGGATCTGAAGACCTGTTAGTGTCAAAGCTCTCCAATTTTAGATTTCTTTCTTTCTGATGAAAGTTACACAGGAGGCATTAAACGAGCTATTTTCAAAAACTATCTAGTAGATACAATGTCTAAGTGTGTTCCAAGGGTGAGAAGGTTAAATAAGGTAGGTGTGAGATGGATGAATAAAGAGATTAAGCATGTGATACAGAAAAAGAGGGCATTGTGGAGGCAGCATAAGAGAAGTAGAAATAACCAATTCCATGAGGTCTACAAAGACCAGGCAAGGAGGGTGACTTGGTTGGTGAAGGCAGCTAAAGAGAGGTATGAACAGCAATTAGCTAATGAAGCCAAAAAAAATCCTAAGGAGTTCTTTCGATATGCAGCCAGCAAAAGAAAGAATGATTATGGAAGGATGACACTGATTGGAGGAAATGGTATAAAGACAGCTGTTGCAGAATGTGTGGTGGAGACACTTAATGAGCAATTCATAAAGGTCTTCAATCTTGTGAATGTGACTTCATGGAGAGATTGAGAGCAGAAGATGATGGGAAGGAGAGAGAGACTAACTGTAAGTGAGCAAGAGGTGTATGGAGAGTTGAGTAAACTAGATGTTAATAAGGCTGTGGGACTTGATAATACATTACCACGTATTCTTAAGGAATATGCCAGGGAGTTGACACCTGTCTTGACATATTTTTTTAATACGAGTCTTGCACTCGGTCAAGTCCCTAAGGAGTGGGAGGAGGGCAAGATTGTGCCACTTCATAAAGGAGGTGATCGAACTCAAGCATCAAACTATAGGCCTATCTGTGTGTCAGGTGTTGTGATTAAGTTGTTGGAGAAGCTTGTGAGAACTAGGATCCAGAGTTGGGTTGACAATGATGGTATTATCTTTGATGGACAGCATGGATTTGCTAAAAGGAGGTCATGTTTTAGTATCTACTTACTTATTACAATAAAGTGACTGCTTTCTTGTACAGAGGAGAAGGATACAGCGTAATATACTTAGATTTTGCAAAGGCTTTTGATAGATTACTGTATGATAAGTTGATAGTCAAACTAGAGCAGATGGGGTCGCATATTAGATTGGTGCATTGTATTGGAGAATGGCTATCTGATAGGTATCAACAAGTTGTGTATGGGGGAGCGATATCCAGAGAAAGGAAAGTCACTAGTGGAGTGCTTTGGGGGGGGGGGTCTGTTTTGGGGCCATTACTGTTTAACTTGTATATTAATGATATAGGTGAAGATTTGGATAGAGATATTCAGTTGTTTGCAGATGATGCAAAGTTGGGACGAACCATGAAGGGTAGTGAAGATGTTGTGGCCTTACAAGAAGACTTGAATAAATTGTGTGATTGGGCATGGAAATGGGGATGCGAGTTCAATGTTGCAAAATGTAAGGTTTTAAAATTTGGAAAACAAAGATGGGATGCAGAATTTATGCTTGGTAAGGATATATTGTTGGAAGTGGAAGAAATAAGAGATCTGGGGATGATAGTGGATAAGGATCTGAAATTTTGGGGACAGATAGCCAAAATTGTGAAGACAACACAAAGGCTTCTGGGAATGATGCGGAGGGCACTGACGTGTAGAAGTAGGGAGATTCTTTGATTAGGCCACACATGGACTATTGGGCCCAGATTTCGTCACCTGTTTTTCAGAAGGATGAAGAGATGTTGGAAAGGGTCCAAAGGCGACTTACTAAGGTAGTTTCTGACCTCTGGAATGCTGAGTATGAAGAAAGATTGAGAAGATGTAATTTGCAGAGTCTGGTGAACAGGAGGAAGAGGGGAGATATGATAGAGACCTACAAGTTGGTAAGGGGTTGTTATAGGATCAGTGCTGGAAAAGTCCTACAGAAAATAGCAGGAGATCGGGGGAGAACCAGAGGTCATCCCTGGAAACTGTATAAAGAGGGTCTGAGTAGAGGAGTGAGAAGCAGGTTTTTTTTGTGCAGAGTTGTAAATGATTGGCATGCCTTGCCTGTGAGTGTGGTGTCTGCCAGGAGTTTGAATGTGTTCAAGGCACGGTATGATGAGCTGTGTGTGTGATAAAAGGACCTCCCAGATGAGTCTTTGACTCCTTGAGATCTTGGGGTGATAATAATAATAATAACTTGTAATAGTCATCCATGTAGGAGTTGGAGGTGATGATGTTATGATGATAGCATCTGGATGCATGAAACCCAGGTGCATAGAAGGAAGTAAACTGCACTTAATAATAGTGACAAGGAGACCAGAATGCTCTGCTCTATTTGAACAGGGCCAGTTTTTTCCTTCAGTCAATGGATACAATGGAATTAGTAACTCATTAACTAGCCTTCAACATTAACAAATCCAAAATAACATTTGTATTGCAGGAAGCTTTGGGTATTGAGACCACATTACAATGCAAATAAAGAGTTTAATAAAAAAATAAGCAATTAAAACCTGACAAGTTTCTTAAGTCATAAGACTTATATCATCAGGGATACTAGTATAAAAAAGTTTTATACAACAAAAAATCTATTAACAATTAATTACAGATATTAGACGTTATGATAATTTCACAACTGTTACATACAAATGAGAAACAGAATAAAAATTAAATTCATTACTGTATGTGTGTTGGATCACTGCTAGTTGTTACTATCACATTCTGTGGTATCACGCTTGTCATATCCCATGTCTGTGGCAATTACATGCTCAATGAAAGCAGACCATACTTAATGTGAGATTAAGTATTGACTTTGATAACATATGTGGAGATTCTAAGCATCTGTGAGGCTTCTTTAAACTTTCTTCTAAAACAATTGGAGTACAAAGACTCATGGAGGCCCAAACTATCCACACAATTTATCATACCTTTCCTTGAACTTATTAACAGATAAAGCACTCGCAACTGACTCTGGCAAACCATTCCACTCATTCACAACTCTCCAAGTAAAAAATCTAGTCCTCATACCCCTACTAACCACACCTTTATTCAACTTCATGGTATGACACTTTGTTCTGGCCCCTTCAGCCAAGTGCCGAAACATTCCCCTGAATCAATCCTATAAAACTCTTTAAGCAACTTAAATGTTTCTATCATATCCCCTCTTTTCTCCTATCAACCAACTTCTGCAATCCACACACCCCTAATGTATCTTCATAGGAAATATTCCACACACCACTCATCATCTTGGTCGCTCACGTCTGAATCTTCTCCACCACTTCCTCATCTCTACTTGTTAACGTGTTGAAGAACACGTTAACAAGTAGAGATGCGAGCACAGTAATCCGGATGGAGATATATCAAGGTCTTATATAAAGAGGAAGAACAACTTCCTTATCTCTACTTGTTAACGTGTTCTTCAACAGCCAAGTAAGCATATGGGCTACCTTAGCAATATGTCCTTGAAATTTTTACTTTCTGTTTCCCACCATCCCTAAATCTCTAGCTTCATCTATTTCCTGGAGTACAGCACCATCAATGTGATATACAGCTTGTAATCTATTTATCCCAAAATGCATAACTTTACATTTCTCTACATTAAACTGATACACATTATCTTTTGCCCATATTGACAGCCATAAATTATCCTGCAAGCTCTCCACATTGCCTTGATTAACTATTACTCTACCTAATTTTGCATCATCAACAAACAGAAACTGAATACATTGAATAATTAAATTTAATTAAAATTTTAATAAAAAATTTAATTAAACAGCAATGGTCCCAGCACTGAACCTTATGGCACACCACTAGTCACCTGTTTTTTTGCCTCGATTCTGTCCCTCCATATACCACTTTTTGATATCTGTCCAGCAGCCACCCTCTTATCCATCATATAGTATTCTGTCAAATGCCTTTGCAAAATCCAGCAGAATCATCATGCAGCCATTTCTTTTGTCCAACTGCTGTTACTCTATTATAAAAAGTTATTAAATTACTAAAGGCAACCGATCCTTCAGGAAGCCATGTTGCCCATCATACAGTATCATATTTATATCAACCCATTCTTCTTCTTCCTAACATGGAATATAGGCCATGTGGCCTGTTCCGGTCTCATGCCATCTCTTTCTTGGTCTTCCGATTCTTCTTTTTCCACTTATTTTGTATCTGTATAATATTTTTGGTAGTCTGCTATTGTCCATTCGATTTAAATGTTCTAGCCATTTTGTTTATACTGTCTTATGTAGTAATTAATTGCTTTGATTTTTAGGGACTGTAAGATTTCTTCATTTGTTTTGTGGTCCCACTTGGTATATCCAGCTGTTTTTCTGAGGAACTTCATTTCTGCTGTTTGAATTCGTTTTTCATCTTTCCTTTTCATGGTCCATGTTTCGCTTCCGTATAGTAGAGTTGGTTTTGACAAGACATTATATAGTCTGATTCTAGTGTGTTTTTGTACCAGGGATGGCTTAAATATACTATTTATTATGCCATTTACTTTGACAAAGTTTGATATTTTAGTGTCTATCTTTTTCTTCTTTGTATGGTAGATCACATTTCAAGTGATCACTATCTGAAAGTGTTTACTTGTTCTAGTATTTTATTATCTATCACTATTTTACTTTTTATTGGGTTTTCTCCTTTGAATGCCATTATTTTTGTTTTTTCTTTGGATATAGTCATATTATATTGCTTTGAGATATCATTTAATGATTTTAATCATCTTTGTAAGTCATCTTCTGATGTAGCTAATACTATTTGATCATCTGCAAATACTAGTGTATCTATCTTCATTTGCGGGGTCATTTGTATACCAAATGGGTTATGCTGTTTCCAGATTGTTAATATTTCATTTATATATATATTGAAAAGCAGAGGTGAGAGGGTACATCCTTGTCGTACTCCTCTTGATATATCTTTCCATTCCGAGGTGTGTTCTAATTTAACTGCTATTTTATTTCCTGTATATATTTCTTGAATAGATTGTAAAAGTTGGTTTGGTATGTTTAAATTGGTTAATATTTTAAACAATTTTTGTCGACTAATTTTGTCAAAAGCTTTTTCATAATCAATAAATGCCACATGTGTTTATTTTTGAAATTCTCTTCTCTTTTCTATTAATAATTTTAAAGTAAAAATTGTATCTATGCAGGATCGGCCTTTTCGGAAGCCATTTTGTTCTTCTAGTAATTTGTTTTCTACAATGCTGCTTAGTTTATCTTTTAATATTCCTGCATATATTTTATATCCTATATTCAGCAGGCTAATTCCCCTATAATTACTGCAATTGTCTTTATTTCCTTTTTTATATATTGGGATGACCAGTGCTTTTTTCCAAGAGTTAGGGGTTTTTCCAGACATCCAAACCATATTAAAAAATTTCAAAAGTCTTTCATTAAATTTTTCACCTGCATTTTTGTATAGTTCTATATTTATATTGTCTTCTCCTGGCGTTTTCCTATTTTTCATCTTCTTTATTATATTTTTCAGTTCTAACATTGTGATATTTTCTATTAGGTCATTCTTTGTCTTATAAAATTTTAATTCATTGTTCTCATCTGTCCAGAGATTTTGGAAATAGGTCACCCATTTTTCTAAATCTATTGTTTGTATTTTTATCTTTTCTTTTATTTCTTTATTCATGTATTTTATTACTTTATAGGTTTTGGGTTGTGGCTTAAATAAATCCTTTTCTAGTTCTGTTACGAAATTGTTCCATCTTTCTGTATGTTTTTTCCTTACTTCTCGTTTTGCAATTGCACTATTTCTTTTATACTCTATTTCTGCTTCTATTGTTTTGGAATTTAGCCATTTCTGGTAACTGTCCTTTTTTGGTTTTTATTATATTTTCTATTTCTTTGTTCCAGTCTCATAGTCCTCTTTTTCTAATCCATTTGTGCTTTATTCCTAAGGTTTCTGTTGCTGCTTTTGTGGGAATTTGTTTCAAATTTTCCCATTCATCTTTTATGTCACTTGATTCATGTGTGGTTTCTGTTTTTAAGTTTGTGCATTTTTGATATTGTAGTCTAACTTGAGGATCCTGTAATGAAGAAATTTTGTAGCTTGGCTGGTAAGAATTTTCAATTCTATGTGTTTTTAGCCACTTTGGTTTAAAACAAATTTTTGCTGATACCATGTAATGATCAGAGTTTAATTCAAAGCCTCGATATGCTCTTACGATATGCTCTAAAATTGACTCCGCTAATTTAAAATTTGTGATAACGTAGTCAATTACTGATTTGTATCCTCTGGCTGACCAAGTATATTTATGTATTTCCTTGTGTTTAAATATTGAATTCATTATTCTCATATTATTATAAATGACAAAATCGTGCAATCTGCGACCATTTTGATTACATGTATCTTCGCCAAATTTACCTATGTTTGTTTTGTATTTTTTGTTTCCTATTCTGGCATTTAAATCTCCTGCTAGCAGTAAATAGTCAGTTTTGTTTGTTTTATCTACGGCATTCTGTAATTCTTTATAAAATATATTACTGTCTTCTTCTTTCTTGAATTCCACCCATTCTTGAATTCTCTTTTTGACCAATTTTTCCAGTACTTACCACCACAACTGAGATATAATTGGTCTGTAATTTGCTACTGCAGTCTTAGAAACTCCCTCATGCAAGGGAATTATTTTGCGCTCTTTCCACTCCCACTGAACTCTACTAGAGCTGAGACTTAAATTAAAGAGCCTAGTCAGAGCATTGCTAGAATCTTCTCATAATCTGATTTTACCTTCCTTGCCATGCTGGTCACCTTTCTCTTTATATACCTTTATATACCTATATATACCTTTCACAACATTTTCTTCTTGTGCAGCTTGTGCTTAATGATATTACTCATCCCTCTAACTCTTACCTGATTAACCTTCCTCACCTTAGGTATACAATTTAATACTGCTTCCTCTAGATGACCCTTAACTTTCTCTCATGCATTACTAACATCCTCATCATGCAGCGTTTTATGCCATGGCACAGATTTACGCTTCCTCCTAAGCTTGTCATAATCACCTGCCTTGTAATTCCACATATACCCCTTCTTGACAGAATATTTCTCATGTTTTACAAAATCCCAAGTCAAGACCACATGTTGTTCACTTTCGGCACTTTGGTTATGGATAGCTCTTCTGATACTGTGACCAGGTCCAATGCTCTCACATCCCCTAGTTCCCTGCATCATACGCTGCTTCAAGTAATTATATCTCAGTAATTGTATCAATTCAATTTCCCTCCTGACATGTGATCTTTCTTTCTTCCAGTCTATATTTCCATAGTTGAAGTCCCCATAATAATCACTCAACCTATATTCATTGTCCTAATTTTCCAATGCATGTCTTGCAGATCATCCGTGGAACTCCCTGGCCGATAGCAACAACCGACTGTATATTTTGTCTTACTGGCTTTAATCTCACACCAGACTGCTTCAAATGAACAGCTACCCTCCCACCGATCTCGTATTCTTTTTTTTTGCTGCAATTTATCTGCTATCATCAGCAGTACCCCTCACCCATTCCTATCTTCCCTGAAAATACAAAACCTTTCACATTCAATCCCTGTAACTACATCATCTGCTGTTAGCCAAAGCTCACTAATGTCCATAAGTTTTGGTGAGGTTGCACTAACCAATGCCAAAAACTCTTCCCTTTTGTTCCTGATACTTCTAGCATTAGTATATAGAAACTGCAGCATCCCTTTAGGCACCGCACCCACCTTTACTTCCTGAATTGACTATCCTATTCAATATTTTTGCTTGAGAAACTAGATTTTGCACTTGGTCCTTCTCACACTCACTCGCCTCATGAGTGCCTTCACACAACACCTGCTTCCACCCTAACTGCTTAAGTTTTCCTGAATTTGCACTTCAAGCATGCTCAGTGAACAATGCTATCTCTAGACCCTAACACCAAATCCATTTAGATGCAGTCCATCAGCATTGTACAAATCCTTCTTTCCATCAAACACAGATCACAGATCCACAAATCCTACATTCCTTTGCACAATCAACGTATAGACTCATTAGATGGCAGCACCCTCCACCTCAGTTTGCTTCTAGCATAGTATGGTAGGAGACTTACAGTCTTCACCTTCTTGCTCTTCAGTTTTGCCTCTTCTAACAACTCCTTTACACCCTCCCTTATAGAATACTTCTCGCCTTTCAAATCATTTGTGCCAACCAAGACAATCATTTCCTTCAACTTACTTTTTCGCATACTGAATTTTTGCACCAGGGAAAGACAATTTTGTCACACCTTCATTGTGTGACAAAATAATTTTTTCCTTAACTTATTTTTTCTTATTTGCTCGCTTGGTCTTTATTATTACTTCGGACCACCTGCTTTCTTCTCTTTTCAGCCATGTTAATCTCTTGCCACTTCTTCACGAGAGTTCATGACAAAACATGAAAATTTTCAATTTCATGCTTTGTACTGTGAAGGACAACATTCAAGCATGTTATTTCTTTATTAATGTCTATTTCATTCTACTCTATTTTCACAGCTGTGCATTTGGCATTAATAACATCATTTTCTATCCTACCATCAGTACCGTCCACTCTACTAACATTAGATGCATTCTCCTCACCTAATAGACACTCACTTTCAATACATTTAATACTCTCTCTCTCTCTCGTTACAATTCCCTTCCACATATCCTTTAATTTTCTTGGTGAATGCATTTCATACATACTGCACTGCACGAAATCCCACAAATTCAAATCACCCAACAACATGGTCTTTGCCAGCATTGCTCTACCACGCATTGGCACCATACCGAATATTGTATTTAAACAACAACAACAACAAAAAAAAAAACTATGTTTACTTACAAACTAAATAGCTCATTCAATCACATACTCATTTAAAACAAAACTACAATAACCTAACCTAATATTTTCAACTAAAATACAAAAAAGTTACTTAACCTTCAGGAGCAATAAATCTACTCTACACAAAATATATTTTGTCTGTGGTCCACTTGATGGCCTGTGGTAGCTGTGCAGAATGCCAAGCTTGACTTATGCTGTCTTTTCTCAACGTCTTTAACGTGTTCAGACATGTGGATTTCTCCCAACCTTCCCATCTGGCCTACATAACAAATGCATCAAGAGCAATGAATCCCATGAATGACTGGTTTTTTCATGGGATGATGTGGAGGTTTTGGAGGATGTAAGAATCTTGAGATTTTTTTGCAAAGGTAAAAAAATCCATTTTGATGTAGTACTTGTGGAGCAAAGAAGCCACTTTGTCTGTAACATTCTTGATGTAAGGTAGCATGACTGCCTTCTTAAAATCTTGTTTAAAAGTAAGGGAGCAGCAGGAGGTGTATTTAAGAATTTTGACAATTATCTTGGGTTCATAACCATTAAGTGCAAGTTCTATCTCATGTAGTGTAGTTCATTATTCCTTTTAATTGACATGCTTGATATATTGTATGCTCCATCTAGTAAAGTTTTAATTAGGCCTATCTTTTGACAAAAATCTCCTCAGTGTAATATAATCAAATGTTTGGTTTCTTCTGGTTTTGGAATCCATGGCAAGTTTTTCTTTTGGTTACGTTACATTGATGTTATTTTCGTTATTTGGTCAGGAACAATGGATGAGTTTCAAATTAATTTCAAAATTAATTTCAAAGATTATCTGAACAAATTACAACCCGACATAAAATTCACTCTTGAACTAGAGCAGCACAAAAAATTACCATTCCTTGAAATACTTGTCGAAGTAAATGAAGAAGAAAAAAGGTTATCCTTTTCCATATACAGAAAACCTATCACAAGAAGATGATTTTTACATGCTACTTCACACCACCATCCATTAAAAAAAGATAGACATAATTAAAACTTTATGAGATAGAGCTTGCAATATATCAAGCATGTCAATTAAAAGGAATAAAGAACTACACTATCTGAGACAGTCCTTGTACTTAATGGTTATGAACCCAAGACGATCAGCAAAATTCTTAATACATCTCCTGCAGCTCCCTTACTTAAACAAGATTGTTTAAGTAAGAATGTTATCAAGAATGTTACAGACAAAGTGGCTTTGTTGCTCCACGAGTACAACATCACAATGGCTTTTTTACCTTTGCAAAATCTAATGTCTGAACATGTAAAAGGCGTCGAGAAAAGAAGACAGCATAAGTCAGGCTTGGCATTCTGCAAAAGTACCAGAGGCCATCAAGTAGTTTGGCAACAGACAAAAATGTCATATATTGATCATAATTGTTTTAGAAGAAAGTTAAAGAAGCCTCACAAATGCTTAGGCTCCCCACACAATGTAATAAAAATCAAGGCTTAATTTTACATCAAGTATGGTCTGCTTTCATTAAACATCTAACTGCCACGTACCTGGAATATAACACACTATGATCATAATCTTTGATCATTTCAAAATATTACACTTAACAATGAGCTGTTATTAGTACCACAGACACAGGCTATTCACATTCTCTTGAGTCATAAGATAAATTTCACTAATCAGAGCTCTTCCAAAGTTTTCATTATCTGCAAATGATTGTATAAGTTAAACAATAACAGTACCAAAATACTCTTGAATTATACCACCAGTGACTTTTTTCTTCCGGGATACTGCTCCCCCCTTTTGCAATTTCTTGATACATATTAGACAGCAAAACCCATATTAACTTCATTTATCTTTTATTCAACCCAATCTTCCCCAATTTAAATAGCAACTTATTATGAGGTAATTGCCAAAGGCCTTTGCAAAATTTAGATATGCTACTGTATATTCATCCCTCTTGTCCAATACGTCATCCTGTTGTAATATTTAAGTAGATTACTAAAATACATTGATGCCTTTCCCTTAGATTTAGATTTAGATTGCAAGGCTCTTCTTGCAAAAAAAGGAAGGTCCCAAAGGATGGAAGCTTTCGGGATCTTCCCTTCTTGCATCATTAACTCTCTGAAATCTTAATATTTATATAGTTTCTCAATACCACCTCACTTCATTACAAGCCTTGTATGATATCATATTCACTAATAAGTTCATGCACAGTGATTGCCTGTCTACCATTTCCATAAATCAACAATTATTTTCAAGTAGTACATCTAAAGAACCATAATTGATTCAACAATAGCCAGAGTCACCAGGAGTTTCAAACTAAAGCCTGATCAGTCTTGGTCTAATAAAAGTACTCATCCCTACATGTCAAAGGTCAGCTGTGGATAACTGTTAAGCTAAGGATGGAGATTGCTGCTTACTGATTTTCAATAGTTAGGACTCAACTTGCTTCCTCTGGGTAATAACAATCATTAGATGACAAAAATCATTCTTATATAATAATTCTTTCTTCTCTGGCTGCATATCAAAAGATCTACCTTTTCTTGGCATATTGGCTAAATGTTACTTATACTTAGCACTTTGTTATTTATACCATTCTTTCCCCCTGCTGGTCTGTTCTTTATATTCTCCTCATGTTACTGCCTTCCTAATACATTATTTCATACTGAATGCTTTTGTAGTTAAACAGGATAAATACAAAATACCTATGAGCAATTTAAATGGAAAGAGATATTTCCAAACCATCTGGAAGATAGGAAATTTGTCTGTATCTGTCAAAGTGAAGAAAAGTCACAGCAGGTCTATGCTTTTATGTACTTAATTCAATCTGAGAGATCTAAGATGAACATTGACTCATCAAAAAAATAAAAAAATAAAATAAAACATGATAATAAATAAATAAATAAATGTTCTAGTGAGCATGTTCCTTTGCAAACTGTAAATATACAGTATGCATGTTTTCAGTCAAAATATCCAACCCCCAACCCCCCCATCTCCTGGGATGATAGGCTTTAGCATCTAACAGTAGCACTATATGCTATGGCCTCTGCAGCAACATTCCACTAATGTTTCAGTTCATTTGATGAAGCAGCCTTAAGATTTTCTGACACTCCTGCTGGTCTGCTCTTTATATATTCTTTTCATGTTACTGCCTTCAAAATACATTATGAATACATTATAGACCACACCAGGTCTACACCTTTATGTACTCAATTAAATATGAGCCATGTAAGTTGAATGTTAGCTCATCAAAAATAAATAAAAAATAATAATAAAATAAATACATAAATCAGTGTTCAAATTAGCATGTTCCTTTACAAACTGTAAATATGCAGTCTGCTTGTTTTCAGTCAAAATATTCAACCATATCTCCTGGAATGGTAGGCATTAGAGGTGGTATCATCCACTAAATGACATCTAACAGTAATACTACATGTAATGGCTTCTGAAACAACATTCCACCAATGTTTCAGTTCATTTGATGAAGCAGCCCTAGGATTTTGTAGTGACAATTACTTCAAGTAACAGTTGTGCCTCTTCACAGATATCTTCCATATCCCAATTGCTAATACCTTTCTCACATACTTTTTAAAGGAATGGATATATACAGTTGGTGATAGCAGTTCAATATTTTGCTAATATATATTATTATTCAGGCCTCTATGGAGTCAAAAGACTCACCGTGAGAGGTCCTTTCTAAGAAACACAAGTCTAGCAAGACTCATCGAGGGAGGTCCCTCCTAGGAAATACAAAGTCTATCATACCACTCCTTAAATGCATTGACCGTTCTCGCTCTCACCACTCCATCAGGCAATGCATTCCATGGTTCAACCACCCTCCATGCAAAGAAACCAGTCCTCACCCTCTTTCTCACAGTTTCCTTTTGTAACTTCCAGGGATGGCCCCTTGTCATGACTCCTTCCCGCTGTTCAACCAAGCAAAAGAACTCCCCAGTGTCAACCCTGTAACCACCTTTCAACAGTTTAAAAGGCTCAATCATATCACCCCTCCTTCTATCCAAACTCTGCAGTCCACACTCCCAAAGCCGATCCTCATAACTAACATTGTACAGTCCCGACACCATCTTTGTTATCTGCCTTTGTACCCTTTCCACAGTTAATAGAGATCATTGCCTTCTCTTTGTTAACATCACAATATTCTTTGTTAACAAGGTCATCATACTCACAAGTTTACAATAATGATAGCACATGTAGTCTTTATACTCTTAAATGATGTAGCAAAATTGTTGATAATGCAAATACCAGATGCATTAAGCAATCAATCAACTGTTGCTATTGCATCACACTTATTGACAGTTACTGTGAGACAGTAGTGCACTCAGGATTTAATCTTGTGGGTGGGTCGAGTGTCAAGTAGACGTTTTGCGAATACACACACTATGCATCGCATACGACCTATGTCTGAGCATCTGCAATGATTGCTAATTCATAAGTAGTATAAAAATAGAAGCCACGACACAACATAAATAAAAAAAAAATGAATTTAAATTTTTGGAAAATTTTCTAGTATTTTTTTCCCTTTTTCTTTGGGAGGACTTGGAATTGACCTGAATCTCTGGGATTGATGCAGAGGGATTGTTATCATTATGAGATGACTTGTATAGTCATTGGTGAAATTGTTTTTAGATGATACTTTTAATTTTTTAGGAAATTACAACATAAACTAAATTATTAATTATAAAAACTTTAATAATAACTACCTATATTTCAGCAATGTTACATTACCATCTTCAGGGATCACAAAACAATGATAAGAGCATGCAGGCACTAAGAAAATGAGGCTGGAGGTGATCCTAGAGTTCTAAAAGGTGCCTCCTAGCAGGCTAAATTGGATTGTTGATCTTAGACTGCATGCTTCCCAAATTTTGGGAAAGTCATCAAAATTGTTGAGGTTTGGGAAGTTTTTGAGAGCTGAGGCTGATTCAAGTAATAATCTTTCATATATGTACTTGCTGCAGTGAAATAAAGTGGTCTTCTTCCAGCATATTCTGTGGTGGGTGTCCAATGCATGTCACAAGTCCTGAGTAGCTATATGGGTGGAAATAGACGTAGTTCTTGTGTTTGGATATTCTGATATTGGCTGTTCTGCATGTTTGGCTGTAGTAGGAGAGTTTGCAACTGTAAGGGACCTGATATACTCCAGATAGGTCTAGAGGAAGTGGCTGGTCTTTGGTGGAGTCTCAGTGCAAGTGCCTGTATGTACATATCATTGTTCTGTGATTCCTGAAGATGGCAATGTAATATTTCTGAAATATAGGTAGTTATTAAACTTTTTCTAGTAGACAAACTTATACATTGGTTATGCATTACTAAATCACTTAAGGAATTGACAATGTACATAAGAATATAAATTAAATTACACTTTAATAAATATTTCAGATATTTCATCAACGTCACGTTGCCATCTTCAAAAGGAACTTACAAAAAAGGCACATGCACGTAGGCACTACAACACAGTAACTGAGAATGTAGTGAGAAAGCTATTGTTCTCCTAAAAGTCCTGATGGTTCCCCCTAGCAGACTCTGCAGGTGTTCTTGGCCGTTGGGCTGAAGGTCTGCTGGTGATCCCAAATTTGGGGCAGTCTCATGCAACCAAATTTGTTGAGGTTTGGAGAGTTTCTTAGGGCTGAGGCTGATTCCATGAATAGTCTTTCGAATTTGAACTTGCTATGGTGTATTATTATAGCTTTCTTCCACCGTATTCTGTGGCGTGTATCAAGAGCATGGTCTGCAAGACCTGAGTGGCTGTACTTGTGAAACTGGGTGTAGTCCTTGTGTTCCAAAATTCTGATATTCGCTGTTCTGCCTGTTTGGCCAAAGTAAGACAGTTTACAGCTGCAAGGGACCTGGTATACACCAGATAGGTCTAGGGGAAATGGTTGGTCTTTAGTGGAGCAGATAACGGATGCCAATTTTCTGTATGGTCTGTAACAGGAGGTCAAGTCATGTTTTTTTAAGATTTTGGTAATTTTTCCAAGGTGTGCCTCAGATATAAGGAATGGTGATGGATTTAGAGTAATCCATGTTGTGAAGGGGGAGGGTTGTTGGTTTCAATATTTTTTGGATTTTATGGGGGGGTAGCCATTGGCTAAGAAAGTGTTAAGGATGTGGGGCAGAGGCTAAGGCTTTCTCTTCAAAAGTCTCCATAAAGAAATTGGCCAAGGGTGGGAAGAGTGATGAATCCATTGCTATCCCCTCTATTTGTTTGTAGAATTTTCCCTGCGAAACGAAATAGCCTGAGTTCATTGCGAACTGAAATAGGGCTGAGATATCCAGAGGAAATTTAGCTTGGATTAGCTCCAAAGTTTCCTTGAGTGGGACATTTCTGAATAAGAAGGAGACGTCAAAGCTGACCATTATGTTCAGTATGCTGGAGTGTAAGGTTTTCTATGCTGGCTTTGAAGTGGGCTGAGTTTTTTTTTATGTGTGATGGTGTGTTGCCAGTATAGTGTGCGAGCGCTTTGGCCAAATGTGTAGCTAATTTGTACGTGGGGGGAATCAATGCCATGGGGTGGTATAGAGTTAAAAGGTTTTAATCTGTTAGTAACTTCTACAGGTCAAGAAGTGACCTTCTTAAGGAGCCTGTGAGGTTTTCTGATTTGTGAGTTGGTGGGATTGTATTCAGTAGGGAGGTAAGTAGCCCGATCTAATAGAAGAGCATTAAGCTTACCTGTGTAGTCCGTTTGGTTAAGTACTACCGTTGCATTTCCTTTACCTGCTTTGGTGATAACTATTTCTTTATTATTCCTCATTTCCTGCAGAGGTTTATACTCCTTGTTGGATATGTTGATTTTTGGTGGTCTTGCTTTGGAGAGGACACAAGCTACATCCAGTCTTACACTGTTGGCGATTTGATTCGGAAGGTGGAGGATTCCCCATTCGATCTGGATCATAATATCCTCACTAGGTATTTTTCTGGGAGCAATGGCGAAGTTGTAGCCACGTGAAAGCACGTTGAGTGCTTCAGGCTTCAGGGTGACTGAAGAAAGGTTGATTAGTGTTGGTAGGAAGTTTTGGATTGACAGTAGAGTTCTTTTTAATTTTTTAATATGTCGACCCTGTATTTTCTCAAATTCTTTGTCTGCTGCGGTACACGAGACGTCGTGTAAAATTGACCAAAGCCTGTGATTTAAAGTGCACAAAAGCTCTTCAAGTGCATGAATAGCTTTGTTAATGTCAGCTAACAGAAACCGCATGACAGCAATTTGTTCCCGAAGCAAAGCGTAGCTGGCGTGGTTATAGATACGGAGAGCTTTTTGTGAAACAAACCGGTGCTTGAATTTTACACAATTTGGGGGCAGCATTTCAGGAAAGTCAGATGATTTAGTTGTCTTGATAACTTCAACTTCATTTTACCGTATTGGCGGGCCGTCCGTGCGATGGAATCTCAGTGGATGATGGTAATTCTCGTAGACAAGCTTATACGTTGGTTATGCATTATTTCACAGGCTCCTTAAGAAGGTAAATTCTTGGCCTGTAGAAGTTACTAACAGATTAAAACTGTTTAACTCTATCCCCCCCCCATGGCATTGATTCCCCAACATACAAATTAGCTAAACATTTGGCCAAAGTGCTCACACACTATACTGGCAACACACCATCACACATAAAAAACTCAGACCACTTCAAAGCCAGCATAGAAAACCTTACACTCCAACATACTGACATAATGGTCAGCTTTGACGTCTCCTCCTTATTCACAAATGTTCCACTCAAGGAAACGTCAGAGCTAATCCAAGCTAAATTTCCTCTGGATATCTCAGCCCTATTTCAGTTCACAATGAACTCAGGCTATTTCGTTTTGCAGGGAAAATTCTACAAACAAATAGAGGGGACAGCAATGGGTTCATCACTCTCCCCACCCTTGGCCAATTTCTTTATCTAGACCTTTGAAGAAAAAGCCTTAGCCTCTGCCCCACAAAAAGCAACTATATGGCTTCGCTACATCGATGATGTGTTCGCTATTTGGATACATGGCTCTGAAACACTCCTCTCCTTCTTAACACACTTAAACAACCAACACCCCAGAATCAAGTTCACTCTGGAAAAAGAGGAAAACAACAGCCCCCCCTTTCTAGACACACTAGTCACCCGCCAGCCTGATGGCACCTTGGTTTTCTCAGTTTATAGAAAACCCACCCATACAGGCAGGTACATTCACCAACAATCCCACCACCACCCCTCACAACAATATGGAGTGGTCAAAACACTATACAACAGGGCTAAACTAATCTGTTCAAATGACAAGACCCTAAACACTGAACTAAATCACATCCTCAACACTTTCTCAGCCAATGGCTACTCCCCCCATAAAATCCAAAAAATATTGAACCCAACAAACCACAACTCCCCCCCCCCCTTTCACAACAAGGATTACTCTAAATCCATTACCATTCTCTACATCCGAGGCACCTCGGAAAAAATTATCAAAATCTTAAAAAAACATGACTTGACCTCCTGTTACAGACCATACAGAAAATTGGCATCCCTTATCCGCTCCACTAAAGACCAACCATTTCCACTAGACCTACCTGGTGTATACCAGGTCCCTTGCAGCTGTAAACTGTTTTACTCTGGCCAAACAGGCAGGACAGCGAATATCACAATTTCGGAACACAAGGACTACATTCGGTTTCACAAGTACAGCCACTCGATACACGCCACAGAATACAGTGGAAGAAAGCTACAATAATACACCATAATTCAAATTCAAAAGACTATTCATGGAATCAGCCTCAGCCTAAGAAACTCTCCGAATCTCAACAAATTTGGTTGCATGAGACTGCCCCAAATTTGGGAGGCTTACATCAACAGACCTTCGGCCAAACGGACGAGAATACCTACATAACCCGCTAGGGGGGTCACCATGAGGATTTTTAGGACTACAATAGCTTTCTCACTTCATTCTCAGTTACTGTGTTGTAGTGCCTACATGCACGCGCCTTTTTTTGCATGTTCCTTTTGAAAATGGCAACGTGATGTTGCCGAAATATCAGAAATATTTATTAAAGTGTAATTTAATTTATATTCTTTTGTACGTTGTCAATTCCTTAAGTGATTTAGTATTAAAGTTTTTATAATTAATAATTTAGTTTACGTTGTCATTTCCATTACATTGTTATGATAACTTTTTTTGTGGGAGGGGGGGCAGGTTTGGTTAATGATGGACTTTGGTTAATGAATGACAGGAAGCTGCTTGGTTAATGATGGACTACACACAGTATATGTAAACACATTAGTAACTGTCCATACACAAACCTAGATGTAGAAGTCTGCCTTATTTAGCAATGCCAGTGGTACACTAATGTGCAAAAGCAAAGGATGAATTACATTTTTACCTGTATATGAAAATATTTTCACGACAGCCAAATGTGAACATAAATTAATCGGCAGCATACTAATAAATTATATTACACAAAAAATGTTATAAATTTTATACAAATTAAATTGCAATATGTTTTTGCAAAAGTTACAAGTTTCCTAAAGATGTAGTTAAGGAATTAATGTACAGTGCTTACAAAAAACTACACAGAAAAACATTTCAGTATGGAATATGTCTGCCATGAACTATGATGCAGCTCTCACAATGTCATATCATGCTTAGTACCAAGTGATTCAGGAGTTCTTGAGACAAACTGGCCCACTCCTCCTTCAGAACAAGGATAAGGCCTTGTTTGTTTTCTGGAGAGGAATTACAAGCAACAATGCATCACCCACTGTGTCCCAAATATGTTCTATGGGGTTGAAATCTGGGGAACGGAATGACCACATGATTCAATTAATAAATCCTTGGTCTCCAGAAGTATTATCTCCACTGATTGTGTACAATGTGGTGTGGCATTGTCATCCATAAAAATTAATTCTTTGCCTACAGCACCATGGAACAATTGAGCATGCTGAAGAACTTTGTTGCAATATCGTTCACAAGTCAAAATCCATTCTTCTAGCAGCACTTGTAGCCCATGCATCCATTAAGTATAATGCCTTCCTACACCATGACTGCAGCACTGCCTTATCTATCCCTTTCAAGAATATTATTGCAATGTAAGTAGTACCACTTTCAGTATCACTGATAAATTGTCTAGAATCAAAAGAAAGAATAAATGACTCTTAGCTGTAAAGAGTACATTAGCTCATGAGTATCTTGTCCAATTTTTATGGATACAACACTACTGAAAACATGCTCTATGATAAGCTATGAATAAAGGGATGCGGACAACAGGTCTTCACGTGTATAGGCCTACTTGTTGAGATGTCTTGCCACAGTTTGGTGAGATATCTGCATACCTGTTCGTGAACTGAGCCAACTCGCAAGCCAACCTGTCATGGTGTTTCAATTACATTTTGCTGTTATAACCAAGAATCTGTCTTCATGCTCTGTGATAAAGTGAGGGTGACCTTTTAGCAAATGTCTGGAATACAGTGCATTTGCTTGAATTGCTGCCCAGAGCCTGGATACAGTGCTATGTGAGATTCCAAACTCTCGGCAATATCAACAATTCTGTGGCCTTTTTCAAGCTTTCCAATAATTCTTCCCTGAGTGAAATCATCTAGATGATTTCTTTGAGACATTACAAGAATCCCAAGTTTGCAACTTTATTCCTTCACGAAAAGAACTTCCTTCAAACACAATTTGCTTTGCATAGTCCTCTGCCTTTTATTCTGTTGAGTGTCACAATGTGACCCCTTTGCAAGCGATTTGGAAATTTGAACGTGTACTTGCTTTCTACTCTAAATTGTCAGTTATACAAATTGCCACAAGCTGATTTGTCTGAATTTGCAATTGTAATCTTCAGAAATAGTGTTTGTCCTTAAGTTTTGGACGCCAGTGTATTATAAAGAGTTTGTGACACTGAAAGAGCAGATTATGTCAAAAATTGTATGTATACATGACAGTGACAGAAATGGATGGGCTCACAGAAATATGTAGTGCTTAGTATTTTCAAGAAGCACATAATGGCAAGTGGGGATAAAAAAGCAGTTGGAATGTTCAGAATGATAGCGGGTGAACTGTATTCTATAAAAGTGTTAATCCAGAAGAGAATGTTGATAATGGCTTTGAGACTGTATGATGTGAAGCTTAAGTAAATAGAATATAGTATATGATAGACTTTTGCTACAGGCCATGGAATGATGAGTAAGAAGAGTGTCAGATGGCTAAAGAGATCAGCAGGTAAGTGGAGGTGATCATCATTTCACTTCTCCTACTTCTGGGTAGGAGAAGTGAAATTTTCAATTTGTTTGGATATCAGAACTAGCACAGTGATGGAGGGGAAACATTAGCGATCAATCTTAGTGTTTTCAGCATGTGGTAAAAAATGGGATATCCATGTACTTCTGACATAGGAGGTAACCCAGAAGGTGCATGCTCCAGTGACATGTGGAACTGCAAAGCAGGAGATTATATGCTAAGGAGACAGCTTGAGAAGATGTCACAGTATGAGGAATGCATAGGAAAATCAAAAAGGCTTGGGAGTTAGTTCAAGATCATTTAAGAGAAATTATGTCAGACTGTACTCCTAGAGTTAGGTAGATAAACAGGGCAGGCATGAAGTGGATGAATAATGAGATCATGGGAACTGCAGAGGAAGAAGTTGTTATAACAGGGGAATCAGTAGTTTCATAAGGAGTATAAAGCAGGTATGGAAAGAGACATATGATAAAGAAAGAGAAAATGGAATGTGAAAAAGGAGCTGGTGGAAGAGGAAAAGTGCATTCAGTGGGAATTATTTATGTAGGTATTCATTTTAAAAATCTGGAGCATCAATATACAAGACAAGCTGAGTTACATTATTAATTGTAAGCTAAAGAAACAATGATTTGATCACATGCTATTCTACTGGTATGACCTCTAGTGAAAAAAATAAAATAAAAAATTACATCAAGCTAAATTCTATTATTTACGATGACAGGAATAAACATTCTTTCAGAAACAATGATGTCCTATTTTTAGTGTTACAATTCTTATTTTTGCTTTTAAGATACTGGATTTTTTTGTACAGTCCTGTTTATAGTTGTTCTTAGTGAGGAATATTCCGTGGGTCGAATATATACCTCCCATATGTTTGGGATTTTTAGACTATCATTATACTTCAGATTGGGGTGGTTGATAATAATCTCACATGCTTCCTTGAATTTTCATTCATACCATGTTTTAGTGCAATGTAGACAACTAGTGCTTTTCCAGTCAATTCTGTGTAAGGAATTGACTTACACAGAATTATAAAGAGTTTGTGACACTGAAAGAGCAGATTATGTCAAAAATTGTATATATACATGACAGTGACAGAAACGGATGGGTTGACAGGAATATGTAGTGCTTAGTATTTTCAAGAAGCACATAATGGCAAGTGGGGAAAAAACAGCCTTTCTTCACCATAATTATTATACTTAATGTGTCATTTACATTCTTTTTTTCTGATAGGAATTGTATGTCCTGTTTCTCCTATATATATGGTATGTTGCAAGTACAATAAATCCAGTATACTCCAGGGTGAGCTAGTGGAGGGAGTTGGTCTTTGGATGAGTTGAGTAAGCTTTTTAATTTTGCAGGAGGTTTAAAGGTGGCTTTGAGGTTGTATTTTCGTAGTACTCTGTTTATTCAGTCTGATGTTCCTTTAATGTAGGGAATGGTTATAGTTTTATTGTAGTCTGGTTTGTCTTTGTTTCTTATTAAGCTTTTGTAGAGAATTTTGTTAATAGTGTTTAGGCTGTATCCGTTTTTTTGAAAAGTATTAAAGATAATTTTAAATTCGTCTTGTAGTGCCTGTTCATTGGAACAGATCATCTATGCCGTGTTTTTTAGCGTGTTGATGACACCTAGTTTTTGTGTTGGGTGGTGGTAGGAGTTTAAGTGTATATATTGTCCCATATGTGTCGGTTTCTGGTAAACAGTGAAGGAAAGATTGCCAGAGAGAAGGCGTGTGACAAGTGTATCCAGAAACAGAAGTGTGTTGTGTTTTTCAATTGTATGTGTTTGTGTTGTTTGTTTAGATGGCTAAGGAATGTGTCTCATGTCTGGCGGCCATTGGACCAGATCGCGAAAACATCGTCAACGTATCTAAGCCAGACTTTGAGTTTTAAAGGGGAGGAACCTAAGGCAAGTTGCTCAAAATGTTCCATATAAAAGTTAGCAATGGGGGGGGGGGGGATAATGGCGAGCCCATGGCTGTGTCTTCTTTTTGTAAATAGAAGGCATTTTGCCATACAAAATAACCTGACTGTAATACATGCGCAAAGAGCGCCATGATATCTGGGGGGAATTTGTTCTGTAGAAGAAGGATTGTGTTACTAATTGGGACATTCGTGAAGAGGGGCAGAGACATCAAAACTGACTAATAAATCGTCTTTTTCTAATGTAATGTCTTTGATGGTATTTATGAAGTGTTGTGTGTTTTTGATATAGGAGGGGAAATGACCTACCAACTCCTTGAGTGTTGCCGCTAATTTTTTGACTAAGTGATACGTCAGGCTATCAATTCCTTCAACTATAGGTCTTAACGGTGTTTTTTTTGTGAATTTTCAGTAGTCCGTAAATTCTTGGGGAGCGCACGTAGTGAGGAAATAGTTTTGACCGTATCTTCAGGCCAAGTGGTAATTGACTTAAGTAGTTTCTCTGTTTTATATCTTCGGGCCAAGTGGCCTGAAGATACGGTCAAAAAACTATTTCCTCACTATTCGCGCTCCCCAAGAATTTACGGGCTACTGAAAATTCACAAAGAAAACATACCATTAAGACCTATAGTTGAAGGAATTGATAGCCCGATGTATCACTTAGCCAAAAAATTAGCGGCAACACTCAAGGAGTTGGTAGGTCATTCCCCCTCCTATATCAAAAACACACAACACTTCATAAACACCATCAAAGACATTACATTAGAAAAAGATTATTTATTAGTCAGTTTTGACGTCTCTGCCCTCTTCACGAATGTCCCAATCAATGACACAATCCTTCTCCTACAGAACAAATTCCATCCAGATATCATGGCGCTCTTTGCACATGTATTACGGTCAGGTTATTTTGTATGGCAAAACGTATCCAAGGGCATTAACAGAACCATAACCATACTTTATGTTACAGAGCCATGGATGTAAAAACATTTTATGAAAGAAAGAAAAACTAGCAGGAGCATATTCAAATAAGACCAATTTCTGGTTATGAATCTGAAGATTCTGTATTGGCTTCAGATAGTGAAGATGGCGAAGTAAGTATTAATATGGGTAACCATATTAGGCCTATTATTATCCCTGAGAGTGATGAAGATGGAATTGATAGACAACTCAGTGAAAATGAAGATGACTCTATGGACAGTGAAATGAATGATGACAGCTCTGGCTGGAAGAAAGTTACTTGCCGCTCTACTTGGCCCATTCAACAATGGAAAGGAAGCCTTCTTCCTGGACCGGGAACTCCCACAGGAACCTGTTAGTTATTTTAGGCAGTTATTGAACAATGACATTTTAGAAAATATAATATTATTATTATTACATAACACCTCGGAGTCCAAAGACTTATCAAGGGAGGGTATCTACTCTACAACTCTCTTTCTCCACCACTCCACCAACGCAACTACCATCATCATCATCTACACCAATGCCATCTACCACCGACCACCACCACCACCAGTATTTTCACAGATAATCACAACATCCATGCTCATGGAGGGATTCGAACCTGCAGCCTTTTGGCTGGAGAGAGCGAATACGTTAACCACTCGGCCAACCAGGCCGGCAATATACCAAACAAATCTATATGCAATACAAAAAGATGCATTCAATACTGATAAGAATGAAATCGACAATTTTTTGGATACTATATGTATGTATGTATGTATGTAGATGTCAGTTTATGGAATTCCAACATCCAGAATGTGGAATTCCATAAACTGACAGTCTGACACATAGTTCTGACTCAGGTCAGAACTATCCAGTGTGACTTCCAAGTCACAGATCTATTTTGGAAAAATTTCACCATTATATGTGTTCAGTAATTTAGTATTAAGCTATTTGTAAGCATATGTAATTTTTTTAATCACAATAACTAATTCAGGCAACAGAGGGTTAATTTATCTTATTTTGCATTATAGTTGACAGTAAATCTTGTTAATTTATTATTTTCTTTTTTGTTTATTGTTATCTGACTTTTGTAAGAGGAATGGTGATGGATGACTTGTTAGTCATGCAAAATAAAATGTAGTCTGATTATTGATTAATTCCTGAGTATTTATTTCAAATGAACCAGCAAATGTGAATAGTTTAAGTTCGGAATGGAGGGTGACAGATAAACAGCGCCACCTTTTGTCAAACATTGGAATTGCTTCATTTCGAAAACAACAGTAGAGCATATCTTTTGAGAGTACCTTCATGGAAACTAACTTTTAGAAGGGGGGGGGGAATATGAAGGAATAAAACTTCTGTAATAAAATTTATGGCAATGAATGTGAATGTTTTTTTTTAATGAAAAAAGTGCACATTATATAAAGAAAATAAATATATTTTGAATGAATTTAGAACAGGACTGAAAATTCATTTACTCACTCACTACTTGTCTCTGATAACTCCCCAGTGCAGTTTGTGGAGTCCTGGATGCACGTATAAAAAATGCAGTCATTCTCTGTAAAACTAAATCCCTGCGGTGTTCATATACCCTATTTTAAACTGAGATTTTCCAGTCTTAGTTTAAAATAAAGCCAATTAATTTATTCCTTGCTATCACACACACTGGCAGAACTGCATAGTTTGATAACCAACTAAAGCTATTCTTATAAATGTGTCAATATGATCCATTTGGCATATCATTGAGATGACACCTGGGTTCTTGGTTGGTAATATTACCTGTACCAACAAGGATGACTAAAGGCTCTTTCATGCCTTGCAAGGAATCCAAATTAGTTATGACATCCTGTGCACATGGAAGATATATCTTGGTGCTCTACTCATCTTTTTTCCTTTTTTTTTTCCCCCATAAATGTTTTACAGTTCACTTAGCAAATCAATTAGTAGCTTGTCACTCACTTATTATTATTAATAGACATTAAGAATAGGCTGGGAGATGGAAAATCAATTAACAAATGATTGATTCCCCCATCCTCCTGCTGAATAAAACTGTTTCTTTGCTTATCACATCCTTTAAAAGACTAACATTGTCAACTAAACTGACGTTATTCATAATTAAACATTGCCTGTATTTATAATTATTTCTCCATCATTATCTAATTTTGCTACTTTTTCAATGACCTTCTGTCATCGTATATTGTGGTTTATTGGTTGGAATTACAACCAATACAACTAAGTCTATGAAGCCAGTACCATGTCTGCTAATTGTCTTTAATTCTCTGGCAAGTCTGTCTGTCTGTCTGTCTGCATAAAAGAAAAACCTTGCCACTTCATGAAACTGCATAACTCATCATCAGTTGAAAAGCTATATAATACTTTGACATGTGTTTATTAAAGTTCACATTGCCAATATATTTTTTCTGGCTAAATTGTGCCCAGATTTGGTCACCGGGTTTTCAGAAGGATGAAGAGATGTTGGAAAGGGTCCAAAGGTGACTGACTAAGGTAGTTTCTGAACTCTGGAATGTTGAGTATGAGGAAAGATTGAGAAGATGTAATTTGCAGAGTCTGGTGGAGAGTAGGAAGAGGGAAAATATGATAGAGACCTACAAGTTGGTAAGGGGTTGTTATAAGATCAGTGGTGGAGAAGTTCTACAGAGAATAGTGGGAGATCAGGGGAGAACCAGAGGTCATCCCTGGAAACTGTATAAAGAGGGTGTGAGTAGGGGAGTGAGAGGCAAGTTTTTTTTCTTACAGAGTTGTGAATGATTGGAATGCCTTGCCTGAGAGTGTGGTGTCTGCAAGGAGTTTGAGTGTGTTTAAGACACGATATGATAAGATGTGTGTGTGATAAAAGGACCTCCCAGATGAGTCTTTGACTCCATGAGGTCTTGGGAAATAATAATAATAATAACTGCAATTTCAAAACACTGTCTAATAACTACTGGCACTGTTTCGTCTAATACAAGGCTAAAACTATAATGAGTTGCATAACAATATTACTGCACATTGTAGAGGCCAGTAATATTGTGATGCAGATATTTCCTTTATTCAACTTAGATGCCACTTTATATAGAAGCCGTGTAAATTAACCAAACTTTTTCAATACCTTAATCTCCATTTTTGATATACTGAGTGGTCTATAATCTGCTACATCAGTCTAGGAATCTCCTTTATGTAATGGAACTAACTTTCTCTCTCTCCCTTGGGACCCTTCGGCACAAAAACTTAAACAGCCTGAGGCACTGCCAATTTTCTTGCACTTTCCTGTAATACACAAACTTATATCTCATCTAATTCCATAGCTATATTTTAATCGAGATTCTGCAATATCCTTAGCACCTCTAATTCACCTATCTATATTCTCAAGTTGATCCACCTATCACATAAGTCGCTCCATTGGTTATTCTTCCCTAAATATGCTTTCTTTTACTTTACCAAATAATAAAAATACTCTGGGATTTTCTTTGGCCTGTTCCACTAATTTCCTTTCATAATCTGATTTATTTAGCATCTTTACCACACTGTCACCCTTCTTGACTGTGCTTAACTCCCACCTGATTTATTTTCCCAACTCTAGGTATGTAGTCCAATACTACATCTCTCACACATCCCTTGACCATTTTACATGCTACAGTAGCAAGCTTGTATGCAGGTTATGGCACTACTTAATGTTGCTTCCTAAGTTAACTAAGATCACTTGCTCTGTAGTTTCACATATAACACTTCCAAAATTTGAAAACTGAAAATTCCAGCTACTCATCTATCTGGTAGGTCAAGAATGCATGATCATTCTCTCTACTCAGTTAACTTACCTTCTCTCTGAGTGGAGAAGACTTACGAAAGATAAGGCTTCCCTTCACCTCTAAACTGAGGTCATGATACCTTACCTTGGTTAAAGACAAATCCTCTATAAAGTTATCACTAGATTAAGTACTTTTAACCTTTTTTCTTTCCATCATAATGATTTTATTTTTCCCTTTGTAAAGCTCTCTCAGTAGTTGCAAAAATTCCACTTTCCATTTCCATTTGTCCTTTTTGCATTTCACTGTATATTCCCTTAGAAAAAAAATTGTGAGTCTGCCGCCTTGGTATGATAAGACAGAACTGAGAAGAAGGGCCATGATTGCCAATGAGAAGATTGTGCAAGAGGAATGGTGTGCAGTTTATAGATGGATGGAGTGAATTTGATGGACGTAAGTACCTGTATTTATTATTGTTATTATTATTATTATGTGACACCTCCAGGGAGTCCAAAGACTCACCGAGGGAAAGTGCACCAACAGCATGGAACGATTGATCCCTTCCAACTACTAACTGCGCTCAAACTTGCTTAACTTTTTGCATGAGTCATTAGTAGCAGAGGCTCTACCAATCGACAAACCTTTGCTGGCTGATGGACTGCACTTAAATATTTTTGGAATTAGGTACTTGGAGAAAATGTTGTTCAGTGAGAGTTTGGAAGTGCGAAACCAGGGAAACTAGAGATATGGGAGGGGGGGAAGCAATCAAGCAAGTGTAATGTGTATAGCTATCCCTGGAACAAATGAGTGTGAAAGCAGGAATGACTTTTGTGGAGACAGCCACCCCTGAGATAGATTAGTATGAGTGTAGGAATGATTGTGAAGAGCTAAATGCAATTTCCAAGTTCATAGCATGCATTAAACCTGCATTCTTTCAAAAATAACTGGCATAGTTTGGATCTCACCAGCTGGTCAGCATCCTTGCCAGCAAATCTTCTACCGATTCCACAGGATTTTAAACACAAGACTCTTCATGTGGCTCCCAGACAAAAAAAGTTTAATGGAGTTAAGTCAAGTGAATATACAGGCCACACCACTTTTCCATTGTCCAAATGTTGGTGGAGGTATTGTCGGATATCATCACAAAAGTTTGGAGCCGCATGGTCATGTTGAAGCCACATGTGTTGCTTAATGTGCAAAGGCACATCCAACAATGTGGTAGTGTCTCTCCATGTACTTGATGTAGCAACATCAAGTACATGGAACCATTCAAGTAGGGTGGAAGAAGATATGGTCCAATCAACTTATCACCAATGATGTCTGCCCACATGTTGATGGCGAACTTGTTCTAGAATCCTTGGCAGTGAGGGTTGTCTGCAGACCAAATGTGTGGATGTTTTGGCAGTTCCACATGCCTTCCCTAGTGAATACAACTTCATTTGGTGAAGAGCACTAGTTCTGGAAATTGAGGTTCTTCTACACAACGTTGACTCAACCACCTACAGAACCCAATCCATGGTGCAAAATCAGTTAGAACTAGTACATGAGCCTGGAAAGGGTAAAGCTGATCAAATTATAGAGCCCACCAGGTGCTGGAGTGAGGGACACCTTTGCAGTACCATTGACAAGGTATAACATAGAGGCAGCCTGCCTCACAGCGCTGCTTAATAAGGACGCTCGTTCAGCCATATTGCAGTTGACACCGTCACTGCATTAACAGTAATTGTTAGTGTAGCAAGTGTGTTTTCCAAGCTTAAACTGATTCAAAATTATTTGTGAACAACAATGATCCAAGGAAGATTGGTTGGTCTAACAACTATATCGATAGAGGCAGACATAGCTTATAATTTAAATTTAGAAGAGCTTATGAACAGTTTTATCGTGTGATATCCCCGTAGAGCAAACTTTTAATTAATATTATCATATAATCGTTTTTCATTAATGTTTCTCTTGTAATAAAAACAAAATAGCAATTAGAGATTTTCTTATATTTTTGTCATATAATCCATCAGGGACGATATTTAATTCTTTGCCTCAGGGCGAGATCTAATCTGGTGCTACCCTGCACCTATGGCATGTGCAATGCCATGGGTACTCACAGAAGGGTTTTCCTCAATCCAATGAAACACCTACTCATCAAAGTCTGGGGTATGGTGAATCCTTGGAGCACCACAGTCATGCCTGTTGGCATTGAAGGAACCTGTTTCCCACAACCACTGATTCACATTAGCAAACAGGATGTGTGATGGAGTTGGACAATATGGGGAAATGCTTTGCATACAACTGACTGGCAGCCCTTTAATTACATTGAGCTTTCCCATACATTGACATCATGTTGGTATAGTCAGCATTCGTGAAATTTGCCACTGTGCATTAACGTGATGTGCGCCAATGCAACACTGCATTATCATCACTAGGGAAGGATTTTTATGGTTTCTGCATGAACTGAACCTGAGGGGTGTTGATTGTGAGGGACTCTATCAAAATGAGTCAATTTGTTTGCTGATCATCTATTTGTTGTGGATGAGCACATGATAAAATTACATAAACATCCTTTCCCTACTCACCACAAACCACCCTCTGATGTTAATGGCCCAATCCATACCAATAGCTGAACTCATGTCAGCACACACCTAGAAATGTTTTTGACCTGTACAACTGCAATGAAACATTTGGGAACAAGGGTTGCTAATCAAAACCTCATCTATCCTGACTCCCTACATACCCTAGAAGTTTGTAATGATATTCTGAAACACCTTGTATATAACTTCTGCATTAATTTGTATCTCTTATGGGTCTGACTCCTGCTGATGAGACCTCAATAAAGGTCAAAACAGGTCTGGGTACTGGCTCTTCCAATAATGCATAGCATTATACACATCTGAAAGGATGTGCGTATTGCATTATGAGATACCAAGATAACTGATGTGAAGTCATTAGCCTCTACATACAAGTAGCCTAGTTGTGAAGACACTTCATGTGTAAATTTTATTTACACTTGGATAAAGAATTATATAAGAATATGATTTTTTGGCAAGTTTAATTAAATTATATTCTCCTGTATCAACCAAATCATTTTCTCAGATTTGAGACCTGATCTCAAATCTGAGAAAATGCATTCAGTATTTCTTTGATCACTCCCAATGTTACATTTACTGATCTCAAGGGTGCCAAAATACATGCTTGCTTGCTTGCTTCTTTCCTTCCTAACAGCCCTAATTTCCTTGATTCTGTACTTGCATTCTCTTACTGATCAATACTTTCTTCAGACACTTATCTCCAAACTGATTCAAGTGGAAGCTATCATAAGGAAATCCTATCATCCAAATTCAAATCATTCCATTCAGCTACAAACTGCACACCATTTCCTCTACACAACCTACATTGACTTACTTCCAATCACAGTCCTTGATTTTTTCATACCATATGGTGACAACTGGCTTACATCTACTCTCTCACTCTTCTTCTTCCCACCTTCCACTTCTGACCCTATTGCCGATTGATATCTAGGTTATACCACGGACCTCATTCGTATGCACCTCTATTTCATCCAGTGTAGTGACAGCACTGTACACTATGTTACATGCATCTGCTCTTGATAGATTTTAGCAAAGAGAGCACTCATTATTTTAACAATCTGATCTACTTCCAGCATAAGTGCAGTTACCATGCATCCTTTATTTAAGAGGACAGTTCTTTATTTCACTGCATTGTCTTTAGATTTATTTTTTTTCTAAAATGGCCATTTTGTCCTTTATTTTGTGAATTGAAATAGTAAATTGAATATTGATGCCAACATATTTAAAGATACAATTCATAAATTTTACCAAACCTGCATCGATTATTTTCATGGAAATGGAAGTATTTGAATGGGTCCTACTACGAGAAATTCCTCTGTGGGTGAAGATCGAGAAAAGCATTTTGTTCATTTCCACTCACTGGAACTTAAATATAAATGACAGCGAACTATTTGATGAAGTTTCATGCATTAAAAGTTATGTCACCAGTGAAAAGATCAAAGAATGGTGATAAAATGATGAGGCCTGCCAACGTAGATGGGTTGAAATTTTTAAATATTTCACAGATATAAACGTATCTTTTAAAAACATTTTAAAAAGCGTGGCATTTTGTTGTGTCCCTGGATCTAATGCCCCCAATGAATATTTTCCAGTGCAAAAACCCAATTAAAAATCAATCAGCTATCAGCTAACGCCTTTTTATTCCCCGTATACGGGGAGTAGGCTAGGCCATTTAGCCCTATCTAACTTTTGGAGACTGAGTGGGCAGTTCAATCTCCACTGGTACCAATCAGAGATAGATGGCCCAAGGCTATCACTAATTAAGCGGTACTCAGTGAAGAGAGACGGCTCAAATGTGCCACCATCTCGTGGTCCCTAACCCTAACACAATTAAAAATCAAAAGATTGAAATCATGCATTTATACCAAATGCAACTTTGACATGAACTGTATACATGCTTTATGAATTTTTAAAACACAAACCTGATTTATTAAAAAAAAAAAATTTCTTGTGATGGAAAGTATCAAAATTAAATATTTTAAAGTACTGTAATAATATGATTGTTTAAAATGCTATGTATATGCTTATATTTTATAATAAATGTTATAAACTTTTTAGTTTTAGTGTAACAAATAAACGCAACCTGCTTTTTGTTATTATAATGAAACAATTTCTGATTTGCCTTTTATTTTCCCCAAAAAATATGGTCACTGTAGGCATAAGGATACTGTCTGCATATTTTTTTTTTTACTTACAGCATAGTGATAAAATTCTTTTGGGTTGCCTTTAGCCTACATGGCCAGTTTCTTCTTGCACAATACTCAACTTTTCTGGTCTGAACTTTTATATATTGCACAACTCCTCTCATGCTTATTCTCAAGATATTCTTTCCACGTCGTCTTCTTATGGAGTACTTACTTAATAACAACTGCACATCCATTTCATTTCTACCCTATTTGTTCTTCAAACTTTTGGACACATTCAGACACTGCCTCATTTAAGCACCTTTTCAAAACTTCCCATGCATTGCTGATATCCTTTCTATTCAGTATCTGATACCATGGGACCAATGATAATATTTTCCTGAGTTTATCATAATTTCCAGCTTTCTAGTTCAGCATATAACCTGCCCTAATTGGAATATCCATATAGTTAACTACTTCCCATGACAGTACAGTACAGCATGATCACTGTCACCACCTGTTGGCAAAACATTCACATTCTTAACTGAGACCCCTTCTGACAGTATGATCAAATCTAATTTTGTAAAAAAAAAAAAAAAAAAAAGTGCTGATTTTTTTAATGATAAACTGTCAGTTTAAATGAAATTCCTTACTTTTTCCTAGGTGTTTCTAGTTACAGATTATGTTAATTTGCATGTTGTAAAATAACCAAACTGTCTATAATAATGACATGAAAAAAGAATTATTTTTATAAAAAAAAAAGCAATTTTCTGAGGTTTAATGAAGTTCAATGTGTTCTTAATTTGCTATATTACTAACATGCTCATGTTTTTACCAAAATAAAAATTTAACCCGCAAAACAGAAATAAAATAAAATAAAAATAAACAATTCTTGTAATTAAAATAATGAAATTAAATATTTCAAATAAGACAATGGCACAATTTATATGCACTCCTTCAACAAATTTTATCGGTTTGCCATTTTTTTTTCAGTAATTTATGATGACAAAAACTAGAGTAAAAAGAACACATTTAAAAAGTAAAATGTAAATTAAAAATAATACAAATAACAAATTTAAATAAATATAAATTTAACAAAAGTGATTAGAATAAGTTAAAGGTGAGTCTTTCCACAATGTGTCATTTGACTATGTGGAGATTCTATAATTACAATGATAATAATATTTACATATCTACAAATATACCTCTGAGATGTGTGAGCTTCCTGAGTACCCCTGATGTTGAAAAAAATGAGGAGGTAAAGGGTCTAATGCGATGACCAGTTGAAGGTGGAACACTACTCTTGCTGCATAAACTCAAAGGTAATGTACTGGATTTGGAGGAACCAGTACTGGATACAGTATCTGGAATGTTACCAGAACTGAGCGACATTTTTGTTGGATTTGCGGGTTTTGAATTTGATTCCTCTTCCTCTGGAATGGTCTCAGTAGAAGTTAATGAACGATAATGTGTCAGCGAGGTAGTTGAAGTGCGACTAGTAGTAGAATCATCTAGGCTAAGGATGCTTTCTTCAGATGATTTGAAAGAATAATAGCCAGTATCCCGAAATGTACTTTTGTTTGAATTGTTTTCTAGTTCAGAGATATTCCCTGCTGATTTAGTTCCAAATACGTTACTTCCTTTGCTTGTTGTGCGGTAATTAGCAACGAGTAAATCATTCTCACTAGAAGCTTTCTCTTTGGGATTGATAACTTTCGGTAATGGCGTAATTATTCCATTATCTTCTTCATGGTCTGCCTCTGCTCCTTCATCACTAGTGACAGAAACTTTTGAAGTGGATATTTCAGTGCAGTCTGTTTTATGTTTGTCATTTTTAATTTCTTTCTCTGTAGTCTGTGCCTTTATTACTGAAATATTTTTTTCCTCACACAGATGATTTTCAATGAGTGGGCATGTCTGATCATTAGTATTGGAAAATACATTATGTGTGCCTTCATAAATTACTTCTGCATTTTTAGTGTCAAATGAGATACTCACACATGTAGGTATATTCTTGATGCATTTTTCTTCAGTAGTATTTGGCATTTGACTCTTCAAAAGGTTTGAATTATTTAAATATGTGATATCTGTTTTAAAAACAATATTCTTTGATTCCTCTGATTCATATTTTTGCTTAGGCATATCTTTTAAAGGAGAATTAGAATCACAAATCTGCTCTCTTTGTTCAGCAGATTTACCAAATGGCACTGCATTATCTGAATAAATTTCTGGATCCTGTGATGCAAGAGTGGGATAACAAAAATTGAATCTGATTTCATCTTCTAGGTTTGGCAATATATCAAGGTGTTGAAATGACATGCCATCATCTCCACTAAATATATCAGTATCTGATGGCTTTGATATTACCAGTGAATCTGGCATTGTTCCGTTTGAGTTTTCCAGGAGAGCAAATAATTCATCCATTTCATGAGAAATTTCTGATTCAGTTGGTGTGCAATCAGAATCATCATAACTAGGAATGCTGATGCTTGCAGATATAGTTGTTTCTGATCCTGATTCAGAAGGAGTTTTACTTTTAGTACAACTATTCTTATCTTCATCTGGTCGTGGACTTTCCATATCTGAACTGTCATGAGTATCACTAATGGTAATATGAATATCCTCAGTATTTTGTTGGCAATTTGCAGCAGTCTTCCTATCTCTGAGTGGTGACCCATTCCTACTAGCACTAACGGTATGCATTAAAGCAACAATTTGATTAGTGATGTACTGCCGAGCATTAGTAACATTATCCTCATTATGTGAAATCTGCATGTTTAGGCCATAATCAGTTTTATCTGTTATTTTTTTTAAAGATGCCATTAACTGTTTACAGATATAAAGTGTTTCCTCTGATACAGTAGATTCTGAACTGTCACTATTTCCAGTAATTTCAGATTTATGTGGTATATAAGAAAAAACTGGACTTGAAAAGTTCTGTCTTCTTATTGGTGTATGTGGTGTTTTTCTTTCACTGCGATTTCTTGCTATATCATCTTCATCAGTGGTAGTCTCTTCCCCTGATTCTAACGTATCACTCCCATAATCACTATTATTACTTCCTATTGTACTGCTACAGCTACTACTAGGTTCACCAGTAGATAAAGAAAGTGGAGACACAGTCTGCATCAACCTTGCTATCTGTGATTCTAACATCTGTAATGCTGGAAACTTCTCCTTCTCATTAGTAATTAATTTGTCTTCTGTTTTTGCTGGATCATTTGCATCATCTGCTTTACTGTCAGTGAAATGAGTGATAAGTTTGTTCATTATATATTTTGCTTCTTCATCAGAGAAGGCATCATTTGAAGTAGCATGTTTAAACTTGTCTGATTTAAGACACTCTTCTTCATCAGAGCTACACTTATCCTTCTGATTCTTAGCAGTATTCTTCCTACAGTTTTTTTTCTCTTCATTATAATGGTTTATTGCAGGGTAAATACTACAGGTGGTTTCTGTGTTGAATGGAAAAGACAAGGAACTATTAACCAAAAGAGGCATATTATGTTCATTCGTATTAGCAGTAGATATATAATCTTTCTGTATTGCACTTTTGTTATTATTAGTATTTTTCTGGTTCACATTCCTGTTTATCTTTGTTAAGTCCAGCTCAACAATAACAGCAGAGTCTATTTCAGATTCCAATTTGTTGTAATTATTTTTATTTAAGTCCACCTTTTCTTTATTACCAGGATGACTTTTCTGCACTTGAACACGCTTTGCTTCAGTACTACCTTTACTCATATGTGAGGGAACACTATAAGGCACTTCTGGTAACTCAGCATCTAGTGAGCTAAGTGAAGCTGTTCGACTTCTTGACAATGAAGCACAATCATTATCATCACTACTAACATCCCCAGTTTCATCGCTAAGCTGTGATGTTTCAATATGATCTGGACAAAAATAACCATTTTCAGTAAGACCTGAGGTGAAATATTTTTCAAGACGAGAGGAAGCTAATTCAGCATAGCCCATAATATTTTTATTTTCTTTTGATTTACCATTTACAGTTCCTACTTTTTGTTCTTTTTCTAGGCATGAGTTTTCTTCAGGTTCTGGATGATTTTGTACATTACGAACAGTAAGGGATGAAGTACCAAAAGTTAAATTAAAATACTTCTGCAACTGTGAAGGGTGTAGTGTGTTGACAGGTGTTGTTGCTCTAGACTCTTTTTCACTTTCTTCACAACTTTCTTCCATTATGGTATGAAGTGGATGTGAAACAGGATGGTAAAAACTAAATGCTGCTGCTGGTGCAATATAAGTAGCTTCATCAGAAGATGTAGAAGTATCACTCAAGACAACTTCTTCACAATCACTACCATTATCACTAGACTCTGATGTGCTAGAAGCATCAGTAACATGAATTTCAAATGGATCATCATAATTAACATGACAAGATGAATTTCCTTCATCAATTTCATTTAATTTTTCATCTACAGAAACATGTAATAATGGACTAGTATAATGTGATAACCTTTCATCTGAACTTAATTCTTTATTGTTTGAAGAACACATGAGGTATTTTTCTTCTTGCTCGAATGATGAACAGTTGCCAAAATTAGCATGGTTTAAGTCTACAGCACTGTCATTAATAAATATACAACCAACCTTCTGAGGCATAGCAAAATTTAGCTTATAATCTAAAGAATTCTTTTCTGTACATTCTAACCTCATATTCAAGTTATTATCACTGTTATCCTCCAAAGCTATATTTCTTTCATTCTTATCAAGAAAGGAACTTACTATTTTATCCTCTAATAAGTATCTTGTTTCTTCGGAAGAAAGTTCATTTATCACATCTGCATCCGTTTCAATGCTGCTACATTCTTTAGAAAGTTTGTCATTTGCCTGCAGTATTTTTTCCCTGATTGCTAATAACCTCATTCGTTTGTATGCTTCTCCTTCAATCACTGTATCCTGAGAATCCGTATCCGATTCGAACCTGTCCAGCTCATCCCCACTTGAGAGCATCTCAACATCGTCACCCTGGCCGCTAGGGGACTCTATAAGTGAAGAGGTTTCCATTCTAGCAATTTTGTTACATGACGCCTCAGGATGCGATATTAAAGCGGTAGTATTTTCAAGCGGTGCATAAGTAACCAACGAAACATTGTTTGCTGCGTTGTCTCCTGCTTCAAAAACCTCAACAACTGGATTGGCTTTCGTCGGGATATCTGGGACTGGAGAAGTTATTACTGGGATAATATTTAAGAACGCTTCACCACCACCAACAACAATACCATAATGACGCAAAGAACTCGTAAATAACACACAGCCCTCTTCGAAAGTTTCCCGAACACTAACAACTTCCGGTTCAGAGTCAGAAATCATAGGTGGGCCAAATGCATCTCGGGCGTTTACATTACCCTGCCTCTTAAATGTTATCCGTGGGACGCCCAGTGTCTCGTCTAGTTCTCCTACGCTAACGTCTGCTTCATTATTCGTAGGACGCTCAACCAGTACAGAATCTAATTCGGCGTTACTGTTTTGTTGAAATATCCCATTTTGTTCATCGTTCTTCCCCACAAGTATTGTGGGATCGACCAGAGCGCGTACCTCACTTCCCCAGTCACACTCAGATGCCCTCGGGTCAGGGTCTATGACTCCATACGAAGCAGCTGCTCGGTTCCAGAGACCTGTCGTGCTCACGCTGGCATTAACACGCTTCGATGCCTCTGACTGCAAAACATTCGTGAATTCGAGCTGCCGATTTCCGATCACCTCTGTGGCACTGGAATCCAAACAAACAAATGCACCTTTCGCCTGCACGTGGTTGTTACAGGTAGGTGACATGTTCGTGTCCTTCCCAAATTCACACACCTTACACTGAGCACGCAAAGGTTCAGAGCGCTCTTCACCTGCTGCCAGTGCCATGTTGTCATCGCCTAACTGTAAAACGTCATTCGCCTGAGAAGCCTGTTTATAGACCGAGTATACACGAATAGTAAACTGAACTTCTGGAATCTGAGTAGCTAAAGTTTCATTGTCAGACAAAACTTTGAATCGCTCTTCTTTGTAACGCATAGATTCCTCAACATCTAAACTTGAGTGGATTGAGATCTGAGTATCTGAAGGAAATGAAGCCACTGAACATTTAGTATTTGCAGTAACAGGGTTCCAACCTACGTTTACCTGAGCAACAGCAACCTTATCAGAATCCACTGGTTGAACCTTGCCACTACTAATGCCACCAGGAGAAGACGACCGAAATAAAGTTTGCTCCGTCACGTGACCTCCGATGGAGTGGTTTTCGACTTGTGCATGGAACCGATCGCACAGCGAACCGTCATAGGCGGGCGAACTTCTAACGGAGACCTGTTCGTCTATTCCAGACGCGTCGCTGTTATAGGGAGTCACGTTTCCGTTCAACTCTAAGCCCTCGTTTACTCCTTCCTGTATATAATTCGCAGTCGAGGTGTGCTCCGTTGCTATGGTTTCAAATTTCGGGAGTGGCTCCGCGGGCAACAGGTGGCTGTTACGGAGATTGCATGACTCGGTTACCCTAGTAAGGCCTGAATCTAGCCTTTGTCCCCCAGAAGTGGCAAAGTTGCTGGGTAGCTTATCGCCTTCACTGTTTATAAAACTGCTAGCTACCTCAGCCCTACTTTCTGAATCGTGGGCAGAAGCGTTAGAGGGTTGCGATACGCCTAACCCTCTAAACAATGGACTATCAAGTGCAGCGAGGTCAACAACACAGGTGTGGGCAACGCGATACGCTTCAGCAGACTCGGATGAACTAGAATCGAGCACGTTCGTTACCCGAATGTGATCACTGGTACTAATTTCTTCCAAATCACAGTCAGCAGAATCCATATGAGGCACGTGCTCATGTTTGTGTTTATTTACAATGTGATAACCTATGGCGTTTTGCGTAGACAATGACGTTGATGGAAACCCAGACGTATGTTCCACACCGAACGCTGTTAAGTCACAAATAGGTGGTGGTTGTGGTGGTAGCAGCCTAACGGGAGATACATATCCCTTCGGTACACTTAGAGTCTGACCTACTTTGACGTAATTGGAAACATCAAATATAGGTAACTGACGGTCTAAACTCTTGTTGCGACAAGCAGAAAATAATTCTGAGATATCTGACCCGCTGCTTCCTCCCTTAGTGATAGACAGACGCGAAAATACATCCGTGCAATTTAATTCCTCGACATTTCTCGTAGGACTCGAATTATTGACTTCCTTAGTTGTTTTGAGTTCAGTTGAAGCGTAGCGTTCTTCTTGAGAATAATCCAACTTTGAAATGTTCTGTTCATCTGAAAGAAAACTATCAGAAGATAACGCATCAAAACTAGGTGTGGGTGAAGTAGTTCTTAGATATTCAGAATCAGAACATATCTCCCAGTCGGAATCCTCAATGTAAACAGTTCCGTTAGTAATCTCGACCCGCGATTTTACACGGAACAGAGACTGTCCATGGCGTTTATCGGTGCCGCCTTCGGAGGAATCCGTTTCTTCATCTGATGAATACGATGATCCAGAAGAGCTGATAAAGACCAGCCTATAATCATCTCCTTCTGGAACAATTTTATCGACATCAAGATCAACTTCACTTTGAGAATCGAGATCATTATGACAGAGAAACCCATTTTCTAAAGGCAGCATAATCCCCATTTCCTCTTCCAGCTGCCATAATTTACTTTCGACAGAATATGGGCTCCAAGTCCATGCTGCTGAGTGCAGCCAGTTCCTATCCCCATGTCTACTTGGAAGTGAAGCACTTCGAGCAAAAAGATTATCATCATCACAATAAAAAGGGAAAGAATCCTTTTTTTTCCTGTATCTTCTGGGTAGTGTATTTTCTTTGCTATCCGAACCAGAACTCTGCCGTTGTCTTTGTGCTAAGCACTTCTTTTTGGAACGACCAGGTTTCTTCAGACGTCTAGTACATGGCGAATCTGTTGGAGTACTAACAACACTGGACCCCTTGACATCCGCTGCCGACATCAGCTTTCCGTTGGGGTGATGACCCGCACCACCGTCACTTGGGCTGCTATAATCAATAGTTGTTAACGAAGAGGAAGAAGGGAAACAAGTAGTAGTAGCAATCGCAGTGCAAGATGGTGATGATGTTAGTAAATGTGTTACTGAGTTACCCTTGTTATGACCCACACCTATAGTGTCTGCATTACCATAGGCCATTAAATGAGATATGAAAGGGAATTTAGACCTCACTCCAGAAAATTTGTCAACCAGTGGATTAGTGTTGTTATCAATATTAGTATAAATTAAAGATGAGTGTGGTGAGCCCAGATCTGATGGTGTAGGTTGTGTTGCTAATGGAAAAATAATAATACAAAATTACTCAGCCAGTTTTCAACCTATAATTTTCTTCAATTACATTAAACAATTTCACAATTAATGCACAGTAATTAATACATATGAAACATACACTGTATTTGTTAGTTATATGATATCATCAGGATAAGAATTGTGCCACTATCTGTAATTTATAATTCAGAGTAATATATTAAATATTAAACCTTGTGTAGATAGGGTATTTTTTTAATGAAATAGTAGCATAACCGTGTGCGTAGAGAAACGGGTACTGCCCTTAGAACACTAGAAAACGTATAAAAATGATGTGAGAGAATCATTGGGTGTATTTTGAGCCGAAATATGGTTTGATCTATCCAAATTCAATTTAGAGACATCTCTTGATAAACTGTAGTAAAGATCCTACATATATACATTTAACACTTTCATTGACAAGCTGAAAATTGGAATTTCGTGTGGTGGCCAAATTTTTTTATTTTTTTTATTTAGTTAGCGACGTCCACGCGATAACGCGTGACCGGCCGTTTGGTGAGAACTTACATCGCGCGATATCGCGTGATTGGCAATGAACATGTTAAACTTCATTGTTTAACATGTTCATTGTCTAACATGTCATTATTTATATAATGACATATATATAAGGCAATCTCATCTCGAGAAGATTGGGAAGAAAATAGCACATTATTATTATTAACGTAATGGGAGCAAAGACACATACAGTCCAACTCTGAATTATAATAAATTTAGTTTAATCCTTTATCCAAGTGTGAGCAAACAAAGTTTGCGCCTGAAAGTATCTTCAGGACTGGGGTAAGGTGGTACAACACCGGGTAACTCGTTGCAAAGATGAAGCAAGCTAACATCACTCCTATCTCAGTATCTCCCATAATGCAAAACACATCTCCTTGCAGAGATGTATAATGTTATGCATTAAGGGAAGGGCCACTACATAGACTAATTTCGACCTTTATTGAGGTCTCTTCAGTGGGAGCAAGTCCTAAACAGAGATACCAGGCAGAAGCATTAGCAAGGTCATCTCTACCTATAGGAGTTACTAAAGGGTGTGCCACCTTTTTATTAAATTACTCTGGATTTAGAGAAAGATGTTGAAAGTTTATTTTTCACTTGGTTAGACTATAATAAATTTAGTTTAATCCTTTATCCAAGTGTGAGCAAACAAAGTTTGCGCCTGAAAGCATCTTCAGGACTGGGATAAGGTAGTACAACACCGGGTAACTCGTTGCAAAGGTGGAGCAAGCTAACAACACTCCTATCTCAGTATCTCCGATAATGCAATATCCAAGGAGATGTGTTTTGCATTATGGGAGATACTGAGATAGGAGTGATGTTAGCTTGCTCCACCTTTGCAACGAGTTTCCCGGTGTTGTACTACCTTATCCCAGTCCTGAAGATACTTTCAGGCGCAAACTTTGTTTGCTCACACTTGAATAAAGGATTAAACTAAATTTATTATAATCTAACCAAGTGAAAAATAAACTTTCAACAGTCCAACTCTGAAGACAGCAGCTTTAAAAAAAAAAAAAAAAAAAAAAACGCCGATTTATGCCTCCAATAAGTAAGAGTTTTAATTTTTTGTTTCTTTATGATAATTCTACTCATGAAAAACTGGAAACTTAGAGCATATTACTACGTTATGTGGGCTAAGAGTCAGGTATTCAGAGAACCCTGCTCTAAAGATTGAGTGGTCATTTTACAAACGACTTTTCTCCAATAAACAGCGTAGTTGTGTCAAACTTGGTGATGAAAATCATCTATCATCGTCAAACATTTACAAGCATGCTGTAGTTGAATTCTAACACAGCATTCGGTATCTTCTTACTACCGGTGAGCTCCTTGACAGCCTCTACAGCGCAATCGCAGGCATCATCACGATATCTGCCCTTCGATTATAAATATCTGGGTTTGAATCCTCTCTAAGACGCGAGAAACCTTTTATAAGAAGTCTGAAATGAAGGTGAGTTAGTTGGTCTTATATGGAGACGGCAATTTTTTGACCTAATGAACCGTGTGTGTGTGTTTAATTCCAAGGTTTTTCTATCCCCTAAACATACGCAATTAACATATAAAAATACACTGGTCTTTGTGGTTTCAATCGTAACAGACCTTTGGACTTTTTTTTTTTTTTTTTGGTTCCCCTTCAGCGCCTTCGTTGGGCCCATCTCAGTTCCACTTTGAAGTACGAAATTTTGCGCTGTGATTTGAGTATTTGCTGGAAAAGCAAAGATTTTGTGACCAAAGCTGGCAGCTGTCGTAGATAAAAATATACGTGCAGACAAAATTTATATTATCCAATTTAAATAAAAACTGAAACATGTCAATAAATTTTGGTTTATAACCTGCGGTTTACGCGGTTCATCAAGAACCGCTAGCAATTCCCGGTGAGACCACCGCCCTGCTTCGTGGATAGAAGCTGCTTGGAAAAGTACCGTGTTTGGTCTTTAGAACACAGTTCTACGATATCTAAGTCCACCCACTTACTAAACTGCTAAAGAGTTTTAACATTTTGTGAGTGGGAATACGATACCCCCCCTCCCATTCTTGCCGCGCGCACACATTTTAAACTGCCTTATTAAAACTGAAACAGACAGACAACTTTTAGTAGATTTGTTATATAAATTTCATCAAAATCTTCCCAAAGCAGCTCTGTTATAAGCGCGCGCACGCACACACACACACACACACACAGGGGGGGGGGGGCACGAAGAAAAATGTGTCCGCCTAGGTGGTTCCAACGGTTAATTATCTCGCTGCCAGATGTACACCTTCCCCACTCCCGTGTCTCTTTCTATGTTACTGTTTCTTACTCACTTATAAGTGTGCAAGAACTATGAAGTAGGGTGAGGGAAAAAATCAAGACATTTGAGAATTTTTGTTTTTAGAATGATTCTTTTAAATCTTTCCATTAGGTTCGGTTATAAATAAAAATCGCAATAAAAATATTTTGAATTTTCTTAAAATATTAATATTTTCTTTCTTTTTTATTTACAGGAGTAACAGAAACATTTCTTGAAATGTATTATGCACTGCAATATGAGTTAGAAAAATAAACATAACGCCCTCTGCATGTAGGCTATTTTTTTAATTCAGTTGAAAATAGTATATATATTAGCATTCTTAAATGCTAATCAGGAAATTCTTGTCAAACAATATTTTTCATTATCATTGCAGAAAGGAGCCTAACGAACTTCATTTTAGCATCGACAACTATTAATAATAGGATTGTAATATATTCATTGTTATTTTATGGTGAAAATTAAGCAATGACGGTGCCTTTTGATAGAGTTTCGAAGGCTGAAGAAATTGGAAATCTCCGGAATTAGTTTCCTTGCTGTTATATACTGGTTAAAATATAGCACCGCTACCCAGACGTGCCATATTTTATCAGCGCTTCTGATTAGTTTTTTTAGGATTCCAAAATGACACTTTGTAGTGCCTTTCTTAAATAAAAAGAAGTAATTATGATTTAATCACGATCAAGAGTTGCTAGAATAATATATCATCATTAATTTTCTAATATGTAATCAAGGAGTGTACAAGATGCTACGACGGTACCATACGATTAGGTTTATATTATTGCAAATCCCCTGTAAACAATTTTCCTCCAAATTAGTCTAAGGAGCACTTATCAGGGACTCCAATATTTCAGATCTTATATTTCTGTATCTTCTTGTATATTTCTGACTGTAACAATCCATCTAGATCTTGGTCTCTTTCTGTTTTTTTTTTTTTTCCCCTGCCATCTTAGCATTAAACACCTGCTTTGCTAACCTTTCCTCTTCCATTCTGTTCAAGTAATCACACCACATAGGATTAGTTCTTCTCGCGCATTCTTAAATGCTAACAATATTAGGTTCTTTCCTAATATCTTCATATGATTCTGCAATGGTGCGATTTCTTCACTTCCCTTATATTTCTCAGAAATCTCATATCTGTGGTCTCTAGTCTTTGATCAACTGCTTTATTTCTACAGTCCTCATCCAACTCTCAGATCCATAAGTTAAAAGTGATACCGTCTTATATATTGCTAGTTTAATACCTGACTAATTTATTTCTTATTCCATATAAATTTATTCAGATGTCTCCCCACCATAAAAGTTCTGCTTCTTCCGATGTCTATTTCCAAATTTAATTTGCCATCTTCACTAAAAACTGCCCCCAAACAGTTGGAATATTTTACTTGTTCTATAGGATCTCCATTCAGAATGCAGCTGAAGTTTTCTATGTTCCTGCCTATTGTCATATTTTTTTTATTGCTAGTTGATTTTCATGCCAAATTTTAACAGCTGTTATTCAATTTAGTTAAAGAATCATCTACATAAAGCAAATAGCCTGTTTCATATATCCGAAAATCAGCTTTAATGCTATTTCTTTTCATAATATAGGCGATGAATAAGAGTAGAGATATGGTGAAACATGTCTCCCACATGATTTTATATTTATTCTAACCTCTTTGACATCAAACCTCTGAATTACAACTTAAATATAGAGTGTTTATTGCTCTATATAATTGTAGCGTTCTGAACATTTTTTTTTTCTTGGCACCTTGTCGAGCGTTTTTTTTTTTTTCCCCCAGATGTACAAAACTTAAATACAGATCCTTGATGTCTCGACTATTTTTTCGTAACTATTTATTCCCACGATGTTTCAACTATTTTTCGTAAAGTTAAAATCTGATCCTGACAACCTGTATTTAGCTTAAACCCAGCTAGTACTTCTCAAAGTTTCTCTTTCGCAATTTTTCTTATCCCGAACACTTAGCAGAGAGATTCCTTTGGAATTCTGTGATTCAGTTTTATTTACCTTTTTACAGATGGGAACTATACGAGATCCACCAATTATGTAACAGTGAACCTTCTGACTAAGCTTTCCGAATTAAGCAGTACAGCCACTGTAAAACATTTTTATACTTTCATATCTGAGCCTTTATGGTCGAATATTACCTACTCAAGTTACGGCTTTTGATAGCTTGTTTCAACCTCAATTATTCATATGCATTCCTGATTGCATTTCTCGTGAATATTTTCTATCACCGTTTGTTTCATTTAAGTCTTTCAAAGAAATTATTCCACAGATCCAGAATATCTTTAGTTTGTTTTCATGTGATTTTTATCATCTCTGATTCCTTTTACTGTGCTCTTTCCTCCATTTCTTAAATTTTTCAACAGCCTCCAAAACATTTTACCACGTTCCTTATATTTATCTTCTATATTCTTACCAAAGCCTTCCTAATACCCGCATGCATTTTATTTAGCTACTTTTATATAGCATATCTCTCCAACATTTTTTTCAAAATTCTCTTGGGATATCGGCCCGCTTACTTGTTAGGAACTTATAATATGTCTTCTTCTTTTGCCACTGTGAGTCCAAAGTTTGGTTCTTGTTTTCTAACTCCTTCACTTTTTCTTGAATGATATCTGTATAAGTAAGTGTATTCAATTCATCTTGAAAAGCTACTGAACTTGAAAACGTTCTTACATATATTTTTTTTTATCTTACTTAAAACTAAGGTCAATTCCAATTTCAAATCCCTAGTATACTCTTGCATCCCGAATTAGTGTGAAGATATCGCTCAACAATAATACAATCAATAAGACTTATTTTCTCTAGTATCTTCTCTTCATGTGAATTTGGGCACATCTTTATGAAACATGGTTTAAGTGATGACTAGGTACTTACATTATTATTTACTTTTCCCTTTATCTAAATTGACCCAAAACATTCCTATATGATTGGTATTCATTTCCTACCATGATTTCCAACCAGGACTAGATTCCATTTCTTTATGTGAGCTGCCTTTTCCGATGGCTGGAAAAATTCATTTACTTTCTCTTCAGGAGGACCTTATGTTGAGCCATACACAAATATTGCCCATATAATGCTACTTGAAACTGCCTGCCAATGAAAAAGTTTATCTTCGTGTTTGTTGTCGTCCTTCCTTTTTCTGATCACTACTGTAGAATATAACATCCTATGTTTATTATTTAGAATCTCACCTGTTTTAGTTTTCTTCGTCTCACCAATTACGCGTACGTGGTCTTTCTGTATTTCCGTTGATACTTCTTAAGACGTTGATGGAGCCCATCTTGAATTCTGCTGACTGAGTTTGTTCTGGTAGATGACTTTTCACTGCTCTCCTTGGTTCCATGACAAAATAGCTGGTGACTCGTTTAACCCGATGACACCCCAGGCAGCATGAAATGTCATCATACTGTATCATATTTGTTTCTGGTTTAAGCCAATAAGGAATACAACTTAGCAAGCAAGTTCAAGACTGTCAAATCCTCGTTCGTTCAGTATCTAGTGGATGCCTGTTAACGGGGCACCATGTGGAAAGTAAGGACTGGACACAGCAAAGAATAGGTCAGAAGCTAGTCGGTTCTCCGTATTCCTTAAGGGTTATGGTGTGGGCTCCGTCCAGTTAGCTAGCTATGACTCTTAAGCGATCCCAGAAAATAATACATACCTTTCAAAAATGAGCTCTAAAGTAATCAACAAGTTTATACTCAATATGTTTAAATGATAATAGAAACCATTATATTGTAAAACCGATTCAGAAAAAGAAAAAAAAAATCTCAACGGGATTTTTTGTTTTCCTTTACATGGAGATATTGAATATGTACAGAATTTTTAGAGCTTGTCTATTTTAAAAGAATCAGCCCTCTGTATTACGTAAAATATTCATATTCATAATTCATGCTATTAGCTGATTATTGTATATTCTAAACTCCTTCCCACTACCCTACATACATGAAAGACGTATCCACAACAACGCCTTTCCCCTTCCCTTCTCACAAACATTTTCTCAGTTACAAAAATCTATTTCCATTGTTTGCAATATAGCTTACATTAGCAGCGGATCCGAGGGGCGGGGATTTCCATCCTCCCAAGAAATTAATATTGTATATATTATTATTATCTGAGACATATGAGTCAATGACTCGTCGATCCGAGGGGGGGGGGGATTTTCCATCCACCCAAGAAAGTAATATTGTATATATTATTAATATTTGAGACCTACAAGGAGTCAATGACTCGTGGAGAGAGATTATACATCTCCGAAACCAGCTGTCATATCTTCCCTTAAACTCATTCACACTAGATGCACTCACTGCTCTGTTAGAGAAAAATATAGCTCTTATCCCTTTCTTAACCACGAACAAACTTAACTTCCGTGTTCTCTCTCTCTCTCTCTCTCTCTCTCTCTACGTTCCATATAACGAATAATTTCATCAGACGATATCCTATAACACTCATTCAAAGTTTGTAGACCTCCATCATATCACCCCTATTTCTCCTGTTAACCAGTCTGTAGTCCACATACTCACAATTTGCCTTCATAATCTCGATATATAATCTTTGCAACTGTTCTTTATATTTTTTTTTTCAGTTAAATAATAAAAATGTTAGCTTAACTTCCGATATATTTTCCCGATTTTAATACAAAAATTAAAATTCTGAAATAAATGTACATGATAAAATCAAATAAATTTTATAAAAATAAAATGTTAATAATAATAATAATACTCTTCCTCCTCCTACTACTACTACAAAGTACCAGGCTAGGAAAGTGATCAGTGAAGTAAGAATGTGAAAGACTGACAGCGCAAGCTACACAAAATACTATGAAGATCTCAATTATTTTAAGGGGAAAGTGCTAATAGATTACATGTGCTTCTCACTTGGGTTTGATGATTCCAGCAATTGGTCCTGAAGACATGGAAAGAGAAGACAGCACCGCTACAAAACATGGAAGGGCTTCCAAAAAAGAGGTATCTAATTAACCACCAGTCTGTGTTTCTGAGGTGGTGATAGTAAAGATCACGGAAAGGTTAGGGTTAGAATATAAAACTGGGTCGGCGAGAGAAAGAATCTCTCGGATAAGTAATATTGATTAGTTAAAGGAACGTTTCGTTTCAGTAATTTGATTCCGTTTTACAGCAATAAGGTTATGACAATACCGAATCTGATCAAAGTTTTATGCTATGATATTTCTTGATTTTTCCAAATACATTTCACAGAAGTTCCACACAACAAGTTAATATTTAAAGTACAAGACATTGATAATAGATTAATGACATGGATTGATGAACTGGCTAAATGGTATATATATGAACGTGTTGTGTATGAGAAAGCAGTCTTTTAGAGAAGAAGAGTGACGTGTGGAGAGCCACGAGGTTCTGCGCTAAGTCCACTGCTATTTAACCTATACGATGACAGAATTTAGGTAGGTTGGCTGGGTGTCTATTTAATGGTGTAAAATTGCATCAGAAAAGATCCAAGAACATGCGATTTGTAGAGAATGGTGGATTTGGGCTGAAGCTCAGGGGAGAGAACAAAGAAAAGGTGTCAAAGATGTTTATTCAAATAGCGTATTTAATTGTATTTGAATGCAACAAATCATTGTACGCAAATTTTGTCTCTTGGGTTTAAGATGGAAGGTACGAAGAAACACTGGAAAGAATTCAAAGAGGAATAACTAAAATGAGATTAGAACTGTGCAATGTTGCTTGTCATGACAGATTAAGGGATCAGAGGTGCTATTTGCCGAACAGGTGAAGTGAAGTAGGGGGATATTGATAGAGATATACATTATTGAACGGATTTTATACGTAGATACAAAGGTTTTTCCGTACGCAGTAGGAGGAGAAATGATAAAAAACAAAGTTATTATTCATGGAAATTGAATATGCGGTAGGTCAGTAAGACTAAGGGAGCAGATTTTATTTTCTTGGCGAGTGAGCGGAACACAGTACCAGAAGAGCTTCTGGTACTGTGCTTGTCATACATCTCCTTCAACATCAGTGAAGGAGATGTATGACAGGCATTGTGAGAACTAAATGGACCATCCCCTAAAGCTTTTATTGCTATTTTAGCCGATAAGTGTAGTAAACTTATTTGTATAATGATGAATTTTGGACTTCATGGAGGTGCTAAGTATAAAATAATACTAATACTGCTACTACTAATAATACCTCCTAGAATCAGAGTCATCGTGAGAGGAACCTTATCTTAAATCAGCGGTTTTCAAACTTTTTAGAGTACACTACTAAAACAATGCATAATAATTTCCGGCAATCGATTTTATTTTAATACTATACATAAATTTAAAAGTCACCTAGTGATATTTTAATATATGATTGTAAAATATATACAAAAACGGTAAAAGAAACAAAAAAAAATCATTCCATGTTTTTGTTACTTAAAACTGAAACATATTTCATCAAAATATGAAATATTAATAAATTTAATAAATACTTCTCAGTCCACTCTCTCTAGCATACTTGAAGCCTACCACTTACCTGTGGGTGTTTTCGAAACCGGTTCTAATTTATTGTGACATTTATAAGGACGGCCTTTTCAACTAAAAAAAAAAGTGAGTCAGCTTTATACAAAGATGGCTATATTTCTTCTGTTGGTGTCATATTCATTCCCGCAAAAACAGACAAACCAGCTGAAACACACACACACACACACACACACACACACACACACACACACACACACACACACACACACACACACACACACACACAATTAACAGACATAATATACTCCGCTGATGTCCGCAATTTTTTTTTATTTTCGGTGAATACAAATCACGAAAAAAGGTTGTAGACATCTCACGCACATTAATACCGCGCATGAAGTAAAATTAGATAATCCAGGAACTGCTTCAGAGACTAAACCTGAAACTTTGTCAACTGCTTCAGGCTCTAACAAGAGGGGTTGTGATCTCACATCAGGCAATGAAGTACATCTACCATATGGAGACATTCACAAATATTCATGCCCACGGTGGAATTTGAAATCCAGGGCCTGCTGGCTAGAGAACGGAAGAACCATTCTTTAAAATTAATACACCTGGCAATCTAATTGCCTTACCCGTAATTCTATCCAGTCCAAATCCCACAAAACAGAGAAACCAGATCGAGAATACCCAATTATAACACATCCATTCTTGATGTGTTATAATTATAACAATTATAACCCAATTATAACACATCCATTCTTGATGTGTTATAATTGGGTATTCTCTTCATAGATAATTCATTTCAGTAATGAAATGAATTATCTATGACGCTCAATTAACTATGAATCACAACTACGTCCCAAATTAGATGGAGGAATTGTCTTGTCTCAGTAGTTCTAGCGCCTTGCCTTTGGGGAAATTCAGCCCGATTAGGCTGAATTTCTCAGGAGACCTTCATTTCCCGACTGGTCTGAATTTCCCAAATGATTGTATGCAATATAAAATAATTGCAATCCAAAGTTGGTCGAAATCAGTTGAATGAGGCAATATATAGACGAGTTTGGGGAGGACAAGAAGAAGAAGAAGAATGACACAATTTTTGTATTTTGGTTAGTTTCAAAGCGATTTAGGTTTTTTTTTTTTTTTTGTATTATTAATTAGACAATGTTTCAAACTGGGCAGTGCATATCCTGTTGCATACTTATATCGAATAAAAGTGGCGGATCAATAATATTTAACTTAGCACCTGGACTTACAGCAGACCGAATTCCAGTCCTAACGATTCTATACGAGTAGTCAGTGATCGCTACAGTATTTGGCTTGACTCATAAGATAACACGAACATTCTAGAATGTGCAAACATAAAAATAAGTGAGAGAGATACTCCTACCAAGTGGATGCGTTGATCTCTAGAGCAGGATTTGCAGATTATTCAGCATTTAGTCCGCCACTGTACTAACGTACTGTAGGTTTACAATTTTTCATGAAATTCAAAAACATTTATGTCATTTCACTTTTTTCCCCCTTCCTTGATACTGAATGAACAACACGGGTTTATTAAGGAAAGGTCAGGTTTGAGCAACTTGATTACATTTTATAATAATGGTGCCGATAAGTTAGTCACCATGATACATTTGGATTTTGCTAGGGCTTTTGACTGGATATACGAGTACAGCATGGAAGACCATTGCATAAATTGGAAAATATTGGATTGGATTATAATTAGACAAGAGGATGGCTGACTGACAGATATCAAAAAAGGTATATGGGAGATGTGAATCTGCAAGATTCGACAGGTGGCATACACCTGTTTGCAGGTGATGCAAAGATAAGCTGGGTGATCAGGAATGGGGGTTGATATGCCTTGCAGAATGATTTAAATAGGCTAGAACTGTGAGCTTGTCTTGTGAAAACGGTTTACATTTACCGATTCAGCTTGGTAAATGTAAACACACACAGCCGAGTGGTTAGCGTATTCGCTCTCCAGCCAAGAGGCTGCGAATCCTGCTAGGATAGGGATGTTTGTGATTGTCCTACTAACTCCGTATGGAAAGGGCATCTACGACCCTATCACTTCTATCAGAAGGCTTCAATCCCAAAACCGAATGAGGTACGGGAGTGACCATACGGCAATTAAAAATGATGTCGTGTGTGAAAAAACTAACCAAATATAAAATTATGTACTTTGGCATATCAAAATCATATATTGGTGGAATTGCTGATTAGGCTAGGGATAGGAAGTTGATATTCAAAGGCCATATAACAAAGATTGCAAACGTTTTATATATATATATATATACAGTATATATATATATATATATACAGTATATATATATATATATATACAGTATATATACAGTATATATATATATATATATATATATATATATATATATATATATATATATATATATATATATATATATATATATATATATATATATATATAAAGCTATACCACTAAATTTTATAGAAATAGGGGATATTAAAAATTCAACCTTTAAATCTTTGAAAGCTTCGAAATTTTGACTATAAAGCTTATAAGAATACAATCCTCGGCATCAGAGCTACCTTAGCTTACATTAGTTAAGACACGAGCACTGCCCATCTGTCCATATATTCGCATTTTATTAGAGCATGTGATAACAGTTTAACTGGCCTCATAGCTGTTTCGAACTGATTGGTTCTATTCAGAAACCTTAAGAGAGCAAAAACTCTCATTAACTACAAAGCAATCCCATGTTCGCAGTTGTATTTTTCATAAGTAAACTCACGGTCGGTGAGTAATAATAATTATCAAAGAAAGACCCATACGGCTTTATTTCGACGATGTAAGTTATACACAAATAGGAGATATTAAAGATCCAACCTTATCTGAGACAAGTTATTTGTTTCAAATGGCGACCAGCTGACATTAAAAATTGCTTACAACAGTTCTTTTCGTCCTAGAGGGACGAGAACTTGCTTTCCGAACAAAGAGCATTATTGACATCGACTGAGGTGCGGAGTCTCTAAAGAGATGGAATTATTCATTATGACCATGTAGTAAGTGATCAGAGAGAAAATTGAAGATACTATTACAATGGAGGGGGAAGAGTAGGACCTTTCCAGCAACGTGTCCTTTAAAAGTAAGGGCGATCAGAAGACCTGCTACAGAGAGAGAAAGAATTCTGAGAAAAATCAGAATAGTGAATAGATGCCATCAATGGCATAATCATATTAAAAATGAAGATATCATGAAGGAACTTGGCATTGTTAGCATTTAGGAATGTATGAGCAGTGCTAATCTCTGATAGCATGGTCACTTAAACAGATTGGTAGTGGAAATGTTAGCAAAGCAAGTATTTGATGCCAAGAAAAAGACCGAGAAAATAAAGATGCAGGTGAATTAATGTCGTTAGAAGTAGTTTGGAAGACCAAAACATAATAACTGACAATACTGATCCTGCAAATAACAGACTGATTTAGAGGAAAATTGTCAATGGAAAGTTAGTAATAATAAAAACCTTTCATGAAAGAGAGAGAAACAGGGATCTTATTAATCTTTGTACAATTACTTGGATTATAGGTTCAAGTGTAGATGATAAGAAAGCTGTTAAATGTCCGACTCAAAATGTATAGAGGGGTGTAGTGAATTCGTTATAATTTTACAAATTATTGAGTGGATATTTTATTGATATTAGTTTATAGCAAGTCCACAGCACCATATGCTTAAAATCATCTCGATTATGATCCTGACGTGTTTTTTTTTTTTTTTTAGCTAAAATTCATAACAAACTTCTTCAAGAAGAGACTACAAGGACTGAGTGGTATAAAAATTTACTGAAACATAAGAAATTCCATCCGACGGAAGAACCCATACTGTGCTTATCATGCGACTGGCTGCTGCAGCAGAACTAGCAAAAAAGGCCGTTACTTGTGCCATCACACTTGGACAAACAAAGCGTTACATGTATGCAACATCCTATACTCAAATATTTTCTACAGAAACAAACATATCTTCTGAAAATTATGTCTGACCTTAAAGGCAGGAAGATTTTCCTTAATGGAAAAAGGCTACGCTTAATACGGTCGATAAGTGGTAAAAAAGCGACGTACAAAATTATTTTTGATCCACATTTTTTCAGTCACTTGGATGATGAAAAAATGCACCTGTCCAGAAGGAAGTATTTCGAAGAAAACATTACTGCTGTCAACAACAACTAATTTTTAATAATTGAGTCTATGGACTTTTTTTTTTTTAGAGTTTCATAGAAGTCGAAAATTATCATAGTTGGAATTGGAGCTGTTTGGAATAGTAAAGACCAAAGCAACTGTAGTTACTGGACGGGTGCATTATGTCTGTTACTTGCGTATGTTCTTTTAGCTGGTATGTCTGCTTTACTGGATGATAAAGACTACCTCCCTACCACTTCCGTACGAGGCTGGTTCATTTACTTTCAGCTGAAAAGAAAATGAACGCGTCCTAGGGATTCGAATCTATGTCTTACTGCCAGAATGTTATCGTCGTTACCGACTGAAGTACGCAGCTACTCATCAATCAAAATATATAGCTAGCTGACTATTGTCTTTAATAACATTACAGTAAAACATTCAGGGATATACTTTACAAACTTATGGTTTCTAGAAGCCTGCCTACACTTCTTGAAACCACTGTGGTTATGCTCCTGGCCTTCATCATTAATTTGCAATAAAAATAACGATAAGATAAATAAAATCAATCAGCAAATTAGATAAAATAATAAATAAATGTTCCGGTAGAATGGATAACACTACATCGTATACCTTTTCGCAGAGGAAAAGGCATCATTCCTCTCTCCCTCAACACGCACACACACACAATTCCTCTTCTAACCAGAATAAATCATTACTTTCTAAGAGTATTTTTCCCCTTCTTACAATATTAAGGAAGTCTTGTGTGTTTCTCACTATAAATCAGAAATCACTATAAGGAAAACAACAGATCAAACTTTTCGGAGTGGGGAGAACCATTTGTCAATTTGAGTTATAAATAACTCAAAAAGGAAGTAATAAATAAATATCAGGTGAATAATTTAAGAATTGAATAAGAGTCTTACCACTGAAATTCCTCTCTTCTAGATTGTGTTCTATGCTAGGTCTCCTCTTCTTCAAAGTAACTTTCCGAAAGACAGTTCCGGTATTTTTCTCAACTTCTGACTCACTAAGACTGGATACAGACCCGCTGTGAACATCCCCAGCCAGCTTCAAAAAATTGCCACTGTCACTACTATGGCGGAAGTAGCCACTGGATGCTGTCCTTGGAGATAACGTGCAATCAGTTATCCCCGAGTCCGGCCCGCTACTCGAAGTCATATCACCTTTTAAACCAGGACTGTGTACTCCAGAATCTGTAGTTTCAACGGATGAGTATCTAGTGTCACTCTGATCGAAAACAGCTTGCTGTTTCCGTAGAGGACTCAGACGCTTACGGGGTAAAGGCACTGGCACATGCAGATCGGTTTCATCAGTAACTTCACTGCTTGTGGATCGCGATCGAACACTAATGGTAGAGCGGCCTTCATCCGACGATTGCCTCTCACGTCTTTCTTCGTCAGGCACTTCAGGTCTATCTGACAATATCACAGATCGAGGACTGGCTTTCGGAATGGCCAGTGGCGATCGGGGAGGAATGCGCTGTTCTAAACTGGTACCATTAGGAGCTGGACTGTCTCTTTTACTGACACGAGGTGAGCTACTGGAACTGGACGAAGATGATGAATCCCCACGTCTCGAAAGTCTACGCGCAACTGTTTTCTCCATGGTCACTTCTGAAGGAGTGGAGTACGGAAAACTCTCGAAATGTAAAGGCGATCTAGTGTGCTCTTCGGTGCTTTCTTCTTTTGCCTCCAAGGCAGTGCAAGTATTTGGTGTCTGTATCTCTTCTTTCTCTTCAGGTGTACAAATCTGCTTCTTTGGTGTTGAATGGGCGAGTTGACGTAATGGTGGATCTTTTGTTTGTGCAATGGATGGCGCTCTTTTATTCAACAAAACTGCACAGAAATCAAATAAAAGATTCATATATAATATTACATAAAGTATTCAAACCTGTAATAGAATAAAATGTACAATTAAAATGTTCAGAGTGTTAAGGATGCAAGACTAACAATAGCATAAGCCACATGTGAATTAGAAGAAGAATCACAGTTTTTCTTAAAATATTTCCACATAGAGAATGATTAGTAACTGCATATTTGTATGTGTATTAAACATACTGGCCAATGAATTGCAAATCTTCGAGCAGATATATGTAAACATCACTTACATATATTTAGTATATATGTAATTACAATTAGCCCAACTACTACATTCTAACTTTGACTCGAAGCAAAAGTGGCAAGAACAGTGGGAGAGCCATACAGATGACATCACAAAATTTTCTCTCAATGAATTACAAGAAAGTTTTGATGCTTGCTCACACCTCCCACGAAAATCCTGGACTCAGCTTAATAGAATACGAACTGGTCATGGTGTATGTGCGGACATGCTTTTTAAATGGGGTAAACGACCATCCCCGCATTGTGATTGTGGAGCTCAGAGACAAATTGTGAACCATATTGTGACTCAGTGTTATCTCAGAGCATATTCAGGAGATAAATTGGACTTTAAGTGCTACATCCAAAGCTATGAACTATCTGACCAATATGGATGTAACCTTTTAATTTTATTGGTTTTTAAAATGACTTTTGACTTTTAATTTTATGTTATTAAAGTGTATTGTACTGCATGTTTTGATATTCATGCCATACGATTAAATTAAAAACTTACATATAAAGGTAAAGGTGTCACCATGTAAAATATTTCTGTGTTAACATTAACATTGTACAAATACCCATGATAATATTATTCTGAAGTAATAGGTCTCTTGAGCACAATATTGGAATGTCTTTTAATTCTGCCCTTCGAATGAATCGATCGATAGATGTAAACGTCACTTACGCAGCGCATATGCAAAACACTTGGTCACGTACGTCACCACGTGTTCCAGGCAACTATTTAAGAATACTGCTAGTCACTAATCTTCAACAGTGTTGATCGCAATAGGAAAAACAAAAGATCTTTCGGAGTTCGATAAAGGACATTGTGGGTGCTTGTCTTGCTGGAGCATCGTTTCTGAAAACAGCAGAGCTGACTGGTTTCTCGAAAAGGGAGATCTCGAAAAGTGAGATCTCCCGAATGTTGAATCAGTGAAAAAATAATCTGTATTGCTTGTCTAAGAGGCGTAACTGTGGTCCTAAGAGTTAGTCAGGAACGAGATCGCGTTCGTCTGAGAAGGCTTGTACGGACAAATAGAACTTCCTGTGTGCAGCAATTGACAGAAGCATTCAATGAAGGCTGTTCCCGACCCATATGTCGCCGAACTATGCGCAGGAAAGTGGTTTTCCATAATGGCATCGGTACTGGCAGTCGGATGTCATTATGGAAAACTACTGATTTCTGCGAAGCGGAAAGCTCGTCTACAGTGATGAAAGGAACAACGTGACTGGACATTCGAAGAAAGTCATGTGGTCCAATCACGGGACACCTTATTCTGTACCAACAGTATTAGGGAGCCCAAGAAATAATGAACCCAGCTTGCCTTGTAAACATAAGTCAAGAGGCTGGAGGTGGTATCATGGTGTGATGCATGTTCTGTTGGTACGGAACGGTTCCTCTGATATTGCTGAAGGTCGGGTGTCCAAGGAATATCTGAACATTGTTGCCGATCAAGTCCATCCTGCAATGTTTATATCCAGCAGATGACAGCTATTTCATGGACGACAATGCTAATGTCCATTGAGCAAGAATTGTTCAGCAGTTCCTTAGCGAGCATAACAGCGACTTCCACCATCTTTCCACAAAGCCCGGATCTGAACCCCATTGAGATCGTATGCCACATGTTAGAAAAACAGATCCGGGAGCAAAGTCCTCTTCCGTTAAATCTGAGCCAGTTAAAGGACTGTTTGGTGAAAGCCTAGTATGTTGTAAACGTAGATCGTCCAACACCATGTGGAATCTATTCCAAACCGCATATGTGCTGTAATTCGGGCTAAAGGCTGCAGTGGATCTCAATAATAAATGTTATAAAGTTCCCTCTTAATAGTTTTATCCAGAAGTAGCATGAAGTTGTGTATTTTTCTCCATAAGAGTCCATTCTAGAAACTCTGAATTCTTTCGACTGTAAAACTCTCAAAGTCATGTCACTGTTATTTTACTGAGGAAAAAGTCCAACTTCACTGAATGAATCCAGATATAATTATATAATTATAAAAGAAAAAAAATCACGAAATTTTTAATATAATCGATCGATTCATTCGAAGGGAAGAATCAAAAGGCATTCCAATATTGTGCTCAAGAGACCTATTACTTCAGAATAATATTATCATGGGTATTTGTACAATGTTAACACAGAAATATTTTGCATGGTGACACCATTACTGCTCACACAGATACCAGGCTAACAGTGTGCAAACACACACTGCAAACAAGTCCCAGATATCTGATTAAAACAAACAAACAAAACGCATAATTCAACAAAACGTATTTTTTATTTGGAATGTTCATTACCTGTTTGATAAGTTCTGTCTAAAGATCTAATTCATTTTCAGACATCTACAAGCTAGAATTTAGGAATCCGCATAACCAAATATTAGCTGGAGTGGGATGTCTGGGTAAATGGGGTAAAACGACTCATAGACAAAACGGCAAAAATAACCTGTAAGGAAATAATTGCTCCATTCGATACCATCATATGCCAACCGATGTATGTTGGTGCCAATTTTGCATAAGAATTGTTTCTCCAAATTTCAACTTGATCAGAGATATGATAGTAAACAAGATGTGGTAGTGGACTGCTTGCTAGGGAGTTCAATTTGTGTATCGCACGCTATAGATGTTTTTCGAGGAAATGTGACCCAATCATAATACTGGCCCAAAACAGTTAAGTATGCATCATGTTGTGATAAACCTTACTGTAGTGCAACTCGCTAGCTAATGCGCCGTAAAATCGGCGCATTAGCTTTTGAAGGAGCTGCTGTTCAAAGCTTATATGAAAAGGTTTGCAAAGAATTTTAAGAGCAAAAAACTTTAAGTGTTCCTAGCTGCTTTGTCATTTTGGAAAGGAGGAGCCAGTTTCCACAAGATAACATTTATGAATGTTCCTAAAGGTGACAGGAAGTGTTAGATCAGAGCACTAACGTGCGTAATATTTTTTGTTCCGATATAGAGTGAATGTTCGTAACTCGGGATGTATAGAGGATTGTCATTTACATCTGAACAATTCAATTAAACTTCTAACCAGCAGAAGGAATGCTAATGTTTTATAATGTAAAGCAATGTAATGTAATGATAACGTAAAGCACGATACCATCGTTCCAAGGTTACAGATTTCTGGCCCATCTACATCAAGAAGAAATACAGTGAACCTAAATCCTAGAAGTGATTTTAGAAATACGAGGGTGGTCTGAAAAGTTCTAGGGCCAAACAATGAAAAAACGAATTTATAATTTCAAAATTATTTTTATTTTTCAACATTATCTCCCTTGAGACTAATACATTTATTTCAGCGATGCTCCAGCGCCATTATCCCGTTCCATTTAGTCGTTCTCAGTAAGATCTGTAAAATACCCCTCTACAGCTGCAATCACCTCTTGATTCGAAGAAAAACGCTGACCAGCGAGGAAGAGTTTTAGTTTTGGGAAGAGATAGAAGTCAGAGGGAGCCAACTCTGGGGAAATAGGGTGGATGTTTCAACAATTCATAGTGCAGAACCCTTAATTTTCCCATTGCCAAAACACTTTTGGGGGCAGGTACATTGTCATTTTTTTCATCTGCAAACCGGGTCTTTTCTCACGAATTTTTTCGTCTAATCTGATTAAAAGATTGGAATAATATTCCCCAGTATTGTTTTACCCTTTTCAAGATAATTAATAAACAAAATGCCTTTAGCATTCCCAAACACCGATGCCCATGACCTTTCCTGCTGATGGAATCGACTTTGTCTTCTTTGGCGCTGAACAACCGGCTTCTGTCCACTGTTTTCACTGCTGTTTGGATTCTGGCATGCAATGGTGAATTCAAGTCTCATCCATAGTAATAAATCGAAGCACAAAATCAGTTTTATTCTAGTTAAAACGCTCCAAGCACTGTTCAGATATTTTCATGCAAGTGCGCTTTTGATTTGCTGTGAGCAAGCGCGGAAACCATCTTGCGCAAAGCTTTTTCATTTGCAATTCTTCATGCAAAATATATCCTACACGTTCTTTTGAAATGCCTATAGTCTCAGCAATTTCGCACACTTTGACTCGCCGGTCATCCAATACCATATCGTGCACTTGATCAATGATTTCTGGCGTTGTTACACTTTTTTGACGTCCTTCGTGTGGATCATCTTCAAGGCTGGTGCAGTCGCGTTTAAACTCGGCAGCCCATTTTTTAATTGCCGAAAACGAAGGAGAAGAGTGCCCATAAACTTTTGTGAACTTCGATTGAATTTCTTTTGGCGTTAAACCAGAGATTGATTTTACAAAGAATTTTATAATCGCACGATACTCAATTTTATCCATTTCAAGGGATACAGACAACACTTTTGCTTCAGACTGCTGTATAAAACAAACTAGTTGATAGAATGACTTGCAATTTCACATGGATGCTTATGACAGATGTACCAACTCAAAAAAAATATTCCCGATAGTGTTGCCATCTATGGTCGAGGCCTCGTACTTCGCAATTTAAGATGTAGCATTTTTTTTCAAGGGGTTAATTATTCGCGTGATAAGAATAGTAAAACTTTATGTTTGAATGCCCAGGACATTATTAATTTACTCTCGATTAATTTTCTTTCCTCAATGTTCTTAAGGTTAGTTTTTCTGTTCATAATCAACAAGCATTTGACAATTTTGAAAAATGTTCAGTACAGTAGAAAACAAGAATGTATATTCCGATCATACAAATAAAGGAAATCGAATAGCACCAATAACCGTATGAGAATTATTTTCGAATTATTAATTCCTCTTGAACATGCTTATTCTATCTTATTGAACAAACTAATTGAGTCCCAGTCCCGCGTGATCTCTAGTTTCAGCATGAAAACAATATTTTTTTCTACAGAAGTGGTAAAAGACTGCATTTTGCAAAAATGTAATTTTCTAAAGAAATACAAAGTACTAAATGAATTAAAAATTTACCGTATTGTTAACAAATATAATATTTGGGAAACTTTCCAAATAACTCTTCGCCAGTATTGATTTTGCAGTGTAAGTACTTCTACAATTAATGGGGAGTTAGTCGGTCTCATACAGAAGTGGGTTTTTCATGCCCCAAAACAGGAAAACTAGCCAGAAGAACACACCATTTTCAGACTTAGTTACACCGGCCCCATATCCTTAAATGTTTCGGCTGTAATTTCTGAACAATAACAACAACACTGCTCATATTACAGGACAATGAGTATATATATCAGAAGGATTACTTTATTTAGACAGCTAGCTACCCAAAATCAATACAGCAGTAAATATTATTATTATTACGGGCAACTCCAAGGAGTCCTCAGACTATTCAAGGGAGTCCCTAACATCATGTCAAGAACAACTATTCAGCATTCACACAGTATCTATCATACTTCGCCTTGAACTCATTCACAGTCATGGCACCCACAACAGACTCTGGCCGCTTATTCCATTCATTCACTACTCTCCAAGTAAAAAACCTAACTCTAACATCCTTGCTAACCACACTCTTGCCCAGTTTCCACGGATGGTCCCTAGTCCTCCCACCACCACCAGTCCTGTTTTCAAAAATATCCTCTGAATTAATCTTATAGAAACCCTCCAGTAATTTGAATGGCTCAATCATATCACCCCTTTTCTTCCTATCAACCAATTTCTGCAACCCACAAATCTTCCACCTGTTTTCATAAGGTTCATTCCATAGACCTGCTATGATCACTCGCCTCTGGATCTTCTCAACCTCCTCCCCATCAAGAAGAAACCCTGGAGCCCAAATCTGGACACAGTAATCAAGATGGGGTCTTATCGAGGCTCGATACAGAGGAACAATAACTTGCTTGTCTCTGCTCGTCAAAGTATTCTTCAGTAACCAAGTGATTTAATGAGCTGATTTAGCCACTTTTGCAATGTGCCCCCTAAACTTCAGCTCCCTATCCACCAACACTCTCAAATCCCTGGCCTCGTCAATCTCCTGGAGTACAGTTTCACCAATGTGGCATACTGCTGCTAATCTTTTCACCCCAAAATGCATAACCTAACATTTACCACATTAAATTGACATCCATTCTCCTTAGCCCAGTCCTCCAAACTATCCAAATCATCCTGCAAAATTTTGACATCATGTGCATTCACTATTGCTCTACCCAACTTTGAATCATCAGCAAACAAATGAACAGTTCCTCTCAGATCCTTCCCTATATCGTTAATGAACAAATTAAACAGTAGCGGTCCAAGAACAGAACCCTGCGGCACACCACTAGTCACAGGCCGTCTTTTGGACTCTGCTCCTGAATAAACTACTCTCTGATATCTCTCCATCAACCACCCTCTTATCCATCTCACCAACCCTATATCCATCCCCATATGTTGCAGTTTACTGATTAGAATTCCATGTGGCATCCTGTCAAAGGCCTTAGCAAGGTTCAGCAGAATCACTAAACCCATTATCCTTATCCAGTTCAGCCGTCACTGTGTTATAAAACGTGAGCAAGTTACTGAGGCATGAGCTACCCTTCACAAAACCATGCTGTCCCGCATTTTCATTTATCAAACTTGGGAAACATTAATATTAACATAAACTTGCCGTGTAACTATTTTTTATTTACGTAATTAACAGTCCCTTGGAGAGCTAGTTTCGTGAAGCCACTTAACTCCACTTGGAATCGGAAACTTCACCTTCTTATTTCTAAAATTAACTTTTTTTTTACTTAAGAAGATTGATTTAAAGAGTGTGCGGACGAGAGAGGATACCAGTATATTATTGCTAAGTGTAAAATTTGCACCTGGGCCAGAGAAAGTGGAACGCAGTGTTCTAAATTGATGGAACTGAGTTCAGAAAGAAGAAGAATAAGGGATACGGGATTAATGATGATAATGGGTAAAGAGCTGAAGTTTAAGGAGACACATCGTAATAGCTGAGAAACCACTCGAAGAACCACCTCTCTAATTACAGACACTAACAAGTCGGGATAAGAAATTGATTCTGCGTTAATACACTGATCAGGCAACATCGTAAGTTTGCGGATACCTGGTCTTCTAAGAGATAAGGAAATACTAAAGTAGTGTACAAGCGAGTAACTAAAATTGTATCAGGACCGTGGATATTGAATATAAGGATGGATTGAGAAAGTGCAGTCTGAAAGTTTGGCAAATAGCATAAGAGGGAGAGGTAATACTAATTTGACATAAGGTGGGAGGAGCATATTAGATAAATGAAAGTTAGATACTGGACATGGCATTAGGTGATATAAGAACAAGTGGTCATTTCAAAAAAAGGAAGTAAGGTATAAGATTATTTGTATGGAAAGGTGGGCATGGGCGAGTGACATGCATTGATAGAGTGGATGAGTGAACCAACAATGAAATAATTCCAGGTGATGTATAGTAGGGATTGTATCATGTAGAAGAGAAGTGCCTTCTGCAATCAGTCTGGAAACTTAATATTGGATGTGAAACATATTAATATTCGAAAAATAATTCCTTTTGACGCAACTGCAAAACTTCCATGAAACAAATTACATAATAATATATTTCTATTCATAAAAATCATATTTAAACATAGATATAGTCATATGTAATTTCCATTCTAACTTTCATTTAAAATACGCAAAATTTGAAGTGTCTCTCTGATAACATTATGGCTATTTTTTTTAGCAAATCAGATTTGAAGTAGAGTAAGTGATTTTCTAATTTTCAAGAAAATCCCAGATAACCAAAAGAATTTATTAGGATCTCCCCCCCCTCCCCACTCACTCTTTGGGTTTCTAGAGAAATTGCCTGTACTGTCGGCATAATTATTTAATCCTCTTAAAAATATTGAACGTGGCAAAGAATTCTAACCAACACACGAATTGGAATTACATTATTAACTGCCGCTTTTGAGGATTATCCCCTTCTTTGATGAAGGTACAGTAATCCGTTCATGCGTTCGATCTACACGATCGTCTTTAATCAAAGTTGACCACAGAGCTCATTTATCAACCTGAATCATAAGCACAAAGAAACGCACTATTCTAGATGATAAATGATGTCACAGCGAGAATGGTTTAAATCCAAAGCCTGATTATTCGCAGCAAAGAGTTTAATAGGGAAAAAAAAAACGAGAGGGGGGGAAGAAAGAAATAGAACTGGAAGAATATTAGTCTAGAAAAAAAGACGAGAAACTTTGATAAAGTAACTGTAGCAAATAAAATCCAGCTAGAAAATTGACGAAGGATTGAAAGGATTACTTACTTAACAAAGACAATTTTTACGGTGTGGAAAAAATGACGTAAGCATATTTTAAGCTATTTGGTAATTTATTATTGGGAGAAGCGGTTGACTTATGAATCAGCAATTGTTATTGATGATTCATAATGCCTTATGAACAACAAAGAAACTTAATATTGGATTGGAAATAAATTAATTTTCGAAAAATAATTCCTATCAGTCCAACTTTGAGTAGACTGAGCTGTGTGCTGTAATTTCACAGTAAAATATTTCAAATTAAATTCGAAGTGTACACTCATCAATATGAAGAAGAAGAAACAGCAAATGAGAAGTATATAATATTGAACAAATGAAGAAACAAACCGTAATAACTATCAAATGAATGTTCTGTTTTATTTCTTATTGGAACTGTAATATACGGGTATTTGTTAAACTTTCTCCTGGAAATTGCAACCTCAGAATGTCCTTTTGAGACTAGAGAGAGAGAGAGAGAGTTTGTTAAAGCCGAATATCCCCTGGTCTCTAACCTATCCGATATGCACGTTTTGTCCACAGTTTTTATAGAAGTAGACGGTACGGAAGAAAATCTCATTATCTCGACGACCTGAGTAAGTTTTAGTACTGCAGAGAAATGCCTAGACCAGAAGCAAGAAATTAATTACAAAACTGTCAATACAAGACGCCCCTCGAAAGTTCCGAGATAGCGTGAAAAACAAAGTGCCTTAATTTGTTACAGATCATTTGCTGCTGTTGTTGGTCTCTTTGAAATCGATTTCATTATTGCATTGTAATTCAGTTTTATTCCTAGAGTTTGACTTGGTTCCCAGGTAGATACGTCTCTATTGTCCAATATGAAGGTTCTAGTTGGGAATTCAACATTTAACTGTAATCTATGAACAAAGTAGGTATAATTCTCTGAAACGTCGTCAATTCTCTGTCCTTTGAGCTGCAGTTTATCTGATGTATGTATGGAGAATGGACAGCAGACGTGATGTTACTGGATAAAAATCTTTACAATAATGATTTTGGCATTGTGTGCATCGGAACATTCCAGTACTGAAGCAATCAGTTTTGTGTCAATTTTGTTTGTTTTTTTCGAGGAATATTTCGTAAAACAATTGTAAGGACACTAATGTAATATTGTTGGTTGAGAATTTAACCAACAGGAACGAATCTCTCTCTCTCTCACACACACACACACACACACACACACACACACACACACACACACACGAGAGAGAGACAGAGCTTTCTTTTGAAACGTAATGGACTTCAGAATCAAGCCTTGTAAACCTTGAAACATTTCAAGATCTGTGAAGCGGTTTTACCGAATTTTGAAAAAAGAAAAAAAAAGCAAATAAAAAAGTTCGTTTCGTAATAGCATTCTTGTATAGTGATGACATTCCTTTTCACAATCGAAGGTAAATCCAACTTTAGTCACGAGGGATAGAGTTTTTGATCCCGCAAAACAGCCAGAAGAACAACATGCAATTAATAGATATAATGCACTGGCTTCATAGTCTTAGTTACTTCGGCCATAATTTCAAATAATCAACTAACCAAGTTTGTCCTATGTATCGTGGATCATTTGTTTTGCTGTTAAAATAACATCACTTTATCTGATATACTCTTCGAGGAAGGAATGTGATATACAGTAATGGGAAACGTCTAGAAGATGTCATCTAATAAATAGATCATAGAATTTTTTCAGAAATTTTTCAGCTTTTCAGATTAGAAAGTAGTACGTTAACATATTTAAAAAAAAAATTAAAAAAAAAGATACTGCAATGATTACAAGTGGATTCGGATTCTAGTTGAAATCTTTTATTACCTGTATACAGTAGATATTTTGAAATCAGATGTTTTGCAGATATTATCACGTCATTCTTAAAGTTTAAAAAAATTATCTGGAATGTATTTACATATTTTTTAAATTATTTTATAAAGGCGTAAAGGGAGTTCAAAAATCCAGAAATTAGTGACATTCGTTGAAGGATGATCGCTGGATGATTTCGATGATCGGAAGTGATCATTCTTAAAAATATGCCGCTTGAAGTTTTAGTAGAAAATACTGTGGAAATTTGTTCTCACTTCCAATATTTTTTCAGCACTGTGTATGTACCGTGTAATTCCTCCTCACCTCTCCACTTCTAGATATTAAGTAGTTTGCTGATCTACAGTCAATCATGCGAGATAATACTGTATTATTCTGTGTGTGACAAGTAGTGTTTAAAGCATTAATATATGGGAGGGGCGAAAATAACTTCATTTAATCTTGAACATCCAATACAATATAAATAAATAAATAAAGTAAAGGCTTATTAATTTTTAATAAGCCTTTACTGCATGCTGCATGGAATCACGACGTAATAGTCGTGATTCCATGCAGCCATCATTACACTGTGATCTCCAAACTTCATCAATATTTAAAATACATATTACTAAATTTTGCAAAAAGTTATTCATTTTAACTTAACAAATTTCTACACTTCAAAAAGAGGACGATATAAAACTTATCACTCACTTCTTTACTTCCAGCCACACACACACACACACACACAAGAAAGCTATCATGCACATAAGAAGAACAAGTAAATTATTATTAAACTAACCTTTCGTGCGATTCTCCTGGAGCACTTTCCGAACAAGATCACCAGGAGGCAGTGGCCGCGCCCTCCGTCTGTTGGAGCGGCGGGTGAATTCTTGCATCCAGTCACCGGTGGCTGCCTTGAGATGCCTGGATATAAAACAATAATTGTAGATTAGGCGTAATGTAGTTCCCGTTCTGATAATTACTAGTCACGCTACTAATTCATTCTATTCAAAAGAGGGAGAGCGAACTATCTTGGCCATTGATAATGAACTGCGCGCGCGGGTACATACACAAACAACTGAACATTACTACACAAAAGTAGCTATGTTTTATAATTCTTTTGCCTGTGGAGACAATGTGTGAAGTAGATAGTTTTCCAACCCTTCGTGAGTGAGACTGTCATGAAGGAAAAAAATTTACACACACACAATCTGCTAATATTCTGCATTACCACACTAAAGTTTAGGTGTATAATCTAGAGATTCATGTTTGAAACTATGCTGATCATAATGTTCTGAAGCTATTTTCTTATTCAAGTCACCACTTTTTACAGCCGATGTCACAAAGTAATGGCTACCATTATAACTTTGGGACACGAAGCATTTATCGTGTTGTAAGATCTAAATGCTAGTATCATAAAATTACAACAATCTGGGACATGTAGAATTGTCCAGAATATTCAAGTACGACGTAATAGTCGTGATTCCATGCAGCATGAGAAGCAACCTCGTTACACTGTGATCTCCAAACTTCATCAACTGGAACAACACATTAAACAAAAAGCGTTTCCTCCACATCCAAGCACGTCCACTAGTTAGACTGAAGAATGTGTAGATGACTAGACAAATGCCCATAGACGATATATATATATATATATATATATATATATATATATATATATATACACGTCGCTAGCATACGCTTACCTGTAGCTCTTCTGTGAAAATTCAGGGTTCTCTTGAAGAACCTGTAACAGCTGGCATTTCTAAACATAAGATAAGCTAAGCAGCATTCTTTACTAATGCTATCAGTCAGGAGTAATTTCTTGGCAACGTATGGAGTAGAAATTGAACCTTGGGAAGGGATAAATGCTGCATAATAGCACGTGCAGATATATTTTCCCTAAATGAAATCCGAAGATCAGTCCTTCTGAAACGTTTAACTCTTTCCTTGCACCCCACCGTTCGACATATAAGTTCGAAAACTTCTAACTGAATCGCTGATCTCCTTTACAGGCACCAAATTTGCATACCGCGTAGATGCATCCATTTTTCTAAGGATGGTCCCATGACTTCTGATATGATAGTGTATATACAGTATAATACTAACAAAGCTTCTTGATGTTACTCGGGTTCTTAACTCAAACTGAAGACAACTAATCTAAATCAAATTCTATTCAATTAAAAACTAGTAGTTCTTCTCTTTGTTCTAATTAATGAACAGAATTTCAAGGATTAGAGCAAACTTTTAAATTTTAAGAAAAATGTTAAGTTGTTTTATTTTCCAGCTTACTTTTCACTGTCAACTGAAAAAATCTATAATACAAGAAAAAAAAAAAAAGGGAAAGGAAGGAAACATAAACGAAAAAAAAAACCTATTATGTGATTTTCTTATAAATAACACGAGAATGTCTGCTACTGAATTTTTGTTATTGTTCTTATAACCAAAAACTGCATAAAAAGGACAGATTATTCCAAAGGGCAAATGAACATAGGGCACTGACAGCGAATCCTCTTAGCCAATGTGTCAAAATGGGTAAAATAAAAGATCTTTTTAAAGTTCACGCACCAGTATACCTTATCAGGCTAATAAGCAGCTGAGGAGTGCATGGGGGTTTCTAAATTTCTCTTCATGAACAGTTAAAATACATGCACAGCAGAAGTCCTTTATAACGAGAGTTATAAAATAAAGCTCACAATAAAAGATTAAACGTCCATAAAACGTAAACATTTCCATAAAATCAAAAAGCAAATACTTAAGTTCATATAACTGCTCGCACTTCCCAATAGTTTTAATTAAATTAAACAGCGAATTTCGCTTACTGAGAATTTACAAACAAAAGACATTCACACGATTTTGATAACTTTGGAATTCATATTCCATACATGTAGTGAAAATAAAAGCATTGAAACAAACGTGACGCTTATAAAAGTGATAAATGACAGTTACTGAATATCATCCAACTTTACCTTTTCCATTCAAGTGCTTTATTATTATTCCAATGTATTCCAGAAGAACATTAAATCAGCAAGCAGCATAGAATGAACAAATATAAAAGACTAAATGGAAAATAAACTTGAACATAATTATACTATAGTTTGGTCATTTAGTGTGGAAAACGACAAAAGTTCTCTAGATATTATGAACTAACGCTCGGCGTTACAAAAAAAAATATTTATGTTAATTATTATTATTACATTGACCATGTATACAAATGCACCTGTTATAAGCATTACTCGTTACATCGAACAATAAATTGTAGGCTACATAATAATAATAATTATTATTATTATTGTATGGACACTTCCATGGAGTCCAAAGACTGATTGTGGGAAACACAAACTATCCACACAATATTTATCATACCTCTCCTTGAACCCATTTACAGATAAAGCGTCCACAATTGACTCGGGCAACCTATTCCATTCTTTTCACCACTCTCCAAGCGAAAATATCTAGTCCTCACACTCCTACTAACCACACTGTTACTCAACTTCCAGGGATGACCTCTTGTTCTGCCCCCCCCCTCTCCCTCTAGCCAAGTAATACTTATTTTACATACTTATTTTAACTTGTACATTAATAAAATTTATTTTAATGATTAAAATTTAAATTATTAATTTAAATATCTTTTCAATTGGATACCAGATGCTAAAGTGTAATAAGCAAGATGATCTGACCAATACAAAAAGAAAAAAGAAAAAAAATTACCTTCTACACAATACCGGCTAATGAATTAGAAACATCGCAGAAATCAATGGGTTCCATAAAGACATGCGACTGCCAATATCGATCATCTTCACTTCCCCGAGCATAGTTCGGTGACATATGGGTCGGAAACAACCTTCATTGAATGCTTCGGTCAATGCTGCACACAGGAAGTTCTGCTTGTCCTTCTCAGACAATGGCGATCCCGTTCCTGACAGACTGCCTTAGGACCACAGTTACGCCTCTTAGATAAGCAATGTGGGTTATTTTACCACTGATTAAACACCCGGGATATCTCGCCTTTTGAGAAATCAATCAGCTCTGCTTTTTTCAAAATCGTGACTCCAACCAGAAGGGCACCCACAATAAGCCATTTATCGAACTCGTAACATCCTGTTTTTCCATTGTGATCAACACCACTGACGATCCCTGAACCAGCAGAATTCTTAAATAGTTGCTTTAAAAATTAAAACACATGGCGACGACCGTGACCAAGTATTTTGCATATCCGCTGCATAAGTGACGTTTACGTATATCTGTATCAAGGTTTCTAATGCAGAGGCCATAAAATTCATACCAACTTTCTATAAGTGAGAAACTATTTAAATATAATCTACATTATATTCCATTTTAAGCCAGAGCTAAATACAAGTTTGTGTATGTGTGTGTGTGTGTGTGTGCGTGTGTTTTATCAAATAAAACTTCACCCATTAGAGATAAAACAGATTAGCATACGATGAAAGTTTAGTTTTAAAATCGAAGCATCATAGTCTTAGTAATCTAATTTTAACAAATGAACCAATACTTGAAGTAATATGTAATCTTTTCCTATATGCTTGGACAAGATGGTCCTTAAAAACTAACAACAATACGAATGCTCAATGAAGAAACAGCTGGCGGTGATGTACAGGTAAAGGAACATAATTTATCTCTTCAAGGGCCAGACTAGATCGAATTTTGCGTACGAACAATCTACACTACGCTAATTTAAAGTCTCTCCAACGTAGGAAGCAAAAGACGTTAATGAGAAAACAGGAGAGAAGCACTATGTGAAAATTTCATGCCAGTATTAGCCACATAATTAATTTTGAACTGAAAAGATAAGAAAATTATAGGAATATCATTAAATATATAGGGTGGTTCTAAAATATTTGGCCAACTCGGGGTACTTGTTCCACTGGTGATTCTAGTGACAAAAGGTAACCAGAATCACAGCAATATAGGACCGGAAATGCTTTCCTACAGAAATACAGCACGTGTGACAGTGCACGTTACACTCACTGAGAAATCAAGAGGTTATGTATTATACGCAGTAATATGCATAGAAAATGATCAATCAAGGAACACGCAGCTACCTATTGCTACATCATACAAATGATCTAAAAAGTCTCCGTAAGCAGCAATACATGTCATACAACTTCCGTTGAGTGATTGCTTATACAAGATCGAAAAGTTCCAGAGAAGTCACATTGTCGTACAATCGTATCCTTTGATGGAGTGCCTATTCATTAGGCACCGGTGCAGCATTTAAACACTGGCCTTCACTGTCCCCATACAAAGAAATTCCGTGGATTCATATCAAAAGATCGTGCTGTCCTTCAAATGTCCCACTTCGACCTAGCCGGCCTGGATAAGCACGATATAGGTGCTCTCTAACAGTTCGATGAAAATGAGCTGGCGCTCCATCATCCATGAACAACATGTTTTGGCGTGTTGCTAATGACATCCTCCAACAACGCTGTTAGTAGTTGCTCCTTCAAGAAGTGCTGGTACCGCTAGCCGTTGAGCGTCGATGACAAGAATGAACGATAAGGCAGTCTCCAGTAATGCAGTTCCAAACATTCACATGGAATATTTGCCGGGAATGCCTGATTTCATGTGGAATGATCCGCGCCTGGTGATGCATGTCGTGAAAGTACAACTCGAGTGAAGTGAGATTCATTCGTAAAAAAACACACTATAAAGAAAATCGGGTTCGGTACAATCTTCTTGCTTGAGCAACGATGACTCAAGAGAGAAAATCCGCTGGTGAGAACACCTGTACCCGTTTGGAATGCAAAGAACCATCATAATGACTTTTCGACTGAAGGTGAGGTAGCTGGTCTCATACGAAGGCGAAAGTGCTTTTCCTCCTACGAGTTTTTCATGAATTTTGCAGATGGAATTAAGAGCCTTATCATAATACTCATTACGTTTCTAAGAAGTCAAGTTAGATGGCCGCAACATAAAGGTAAATACGGTGAGTAAGATAAGATGAAGTATTATATATACTAAGCAGTCACTTTATTAGGAACACCATTTAGGAAAACCGTACCTGAAGAATCATGTGACTGCAGTTTGCTATATAAATAAATCAGGCAGACAGCCATTGACGGTTTTGTTTGTTTGTAGGTGTGTGTGTGTATGTTTATTTGATGCACCAGAATGGGTAAAAAAACATAACTTAAATGGGGTATTGTATGATTGTTAGTAACAGACGTGCTGGTTCCAATTTCTCACAAACTCTACCCTTCTGGGCTTTTCACGCACAACAGTGTTTACTGTATAATAACCAGACAACTTCAAGTCTATGGCAGTCCTGTGGACGGAAACAGCTCATTGATGCACGAGTTCAGAGAATAATGCCATGGATTGTGAAACGTCACAGGAGGGCTAGCTACAACTAGTCAGATTACAACAATGTTAGTCAGAACATCATTTCAGAGCGCACAATTAATCCTTCCTGCCACATAGCAACACGTCGGGCTGGTAGCGGAAGTGTAATGGTCTGGGTAATATTTTCTTGGCACACGTTAAATCCTCTGATACCAGTTGAACACCGCCTGAATGCCACAGAATATCTTAACATCGTCGCTGATCGTGTTAATTCATGATTGCATTTTACCCATCGTCAAATGGGTACTTCCAACAAAACAATGCGCCATGCTACAAAATGCGTAGCGTGTTGAATTGTTTCGGAGAATATGACGACAAGTTTCCTTTACTTCAGCGGGCAGCTCAGTCCCCAGACCTCAATCCAATAGATCATCTCTGGGATGAGGTGAATCGAGCAGTTCCCAGCAGCAACGTGCCAACATCCAATCTGCAACAATAGGGCGATGGCATCGTGATAATAATCAATGCCACAAATAATACAGTCCGCTCTTAAAGCAAAAAAGGGTTCCACTCGTTATTAAAAATTCTATTCCTAATAAAGAGGCCACTGAGTGCAAATATTAATTTTATTACAGTATTAATGCATAGCCATAATATCAATACTTCTGCAAAATTTCAAGTATTTTTTTTAATCCTCAATTAACTGAATTACCTCTTTAGAGTTGGAATTTTTTCTCCTCTATTAAAAATCAAAAACTTCACAACAAATATATCACATGAAATTAACAACCCATACTGGTCTTCATTAGTTGATGTTCTATATTATATTATATTAATATTCTGTAGTCTTTGGTTTTGCTTCTCACTTAATTTTTCTGTTTATATTTCCAATTTAGGTAGTAGATAATTTCATGTATTTAATAAATTGCATATTTACCTCACATACGGCACTGATGTGCTATAGGTTTCTGTACCTCTCGGATGTGTGATAAAAGAGACAGAGAGAGACCACCACACTACCGTAGCTCACTCACGGTATGGAACTAAATAAAAATGCCAGTTTAGTTTCCTCATTAGCGCAAAAGGGTTTCTAGATATCACGCTGTAAACTGTATATAATACTTGTTTCAAATGATTGTTTTGAAACAAGTACCAGATGAGAACGTAAAAAAATATATAAATAAAAATAAATAAAAAGGAATTTTATGTCTAAAATGTTAAATAGAATAAACTCTGGCAAGAAATTTCTATTATTTTTTATTAAAATGCTCTGCAGCGTTTTAATAACAAGCATTGTCGTAACGGAAGATATTTAGTCTACACCTTTATCAGGAATATTTATAAGTGTGACTATTCAAACAGAATTTAAAAATAAAAACTTCGAATCTATCTTATGGATTCTAAGAGAAGGGGAGGGAAATCTACTTGATGATTATAAGACTATTTTTGTTTTCCTTTCTTTCTATAACCAGTGCAAAGTTGGTCCTCAACTTCAAAGTAAATAATTATGAATTTTATCTAGCGGCGAAAAAATGCAGCTAATCTGAGCAATGGAGGTCGAATACTACGTCGCAAAAATTATGCAGATAACTAGATTTTCACGAAACCGAAGCAAGAAAACTCAGCTTATACAGCATCGAGATCCAAACACAAACAGAATCCTCAAGTGAAAAATGTTTTTGATGGTATTTCTATTACAATGACAGTCAGTTCCTAAAGTGAAGTCGGGCATGTTGCTTTTGCTCTTAGAGACAGCTCTAATTTTTCGGAAGGTGTTCTATAACTTTTAGATAGGGATTTAGTGCTGTCCATAGTCTAGGTAAGATGAGTATACCCATTTTCTTAAACTATGTTGACACAACCCTACGACATGACATATTGATACTCAAAGATTGCCAGAAAATGTCAAAATAATGTTAAGAGTTTACATTTACAGCCACTATGATTAATAATCCTCAGTCCAAAAAAACCCAGAAACATCTCAACATCACGTCTCAGAGGAGACGATACACGCTGATAAATAATCTCCCAATAGCTGGTCTAACCTTTTCAAGAAAGCTCTAAACCTTGCTTCGAAGATATTCTATAAAGTTTAGATGTGAATTTTGAGATGTGCAGTCTAACCTTTGCACTCCCCCCTTTCCTTAAGCTATGTTGCCACAGCCTGCTGCACTCATATCCAAACATTTCAAAGTTTTCCGAGTCTACTATCTCAACACAGCAAATTCTATACTATGGGGTGAACTGAAGAGAAATATTTGGCTTGCATGCGGATAAACTTCCAAAGGAACCAAATCTGTGAATTCATTACGTAATGTTCTAACACAAAACTATAGTAGTGGGTGCCTGAAATCCTAGTTGAGAAAATTACCATATGAATGAAAGAAGAAATGCATAATCCTTTGCGACACTCTTCTATCTTTTTGCCAGTATGTGTAGTCTGCCTGACTGTTTCTGCGTTTCTTTTCGCTACCTCATTTCTACCTTTTAATGACAACAGTCATAGCTAATCGGATGCGCTAAGTGTGCTGCAATAGATCTCGGATTTCGATTAGTTATGCAGCCGAAGTAGCTAAGGCTAGGAGGCTAGTGTATGATGTCTGTCTGTCTGTCGTCAATTACGTGTGTTTTCCGGATGGTTTGCCTATTTTGTATAATGAAAAACTCGAACTGCCGGGAGGGGAGCCCTTCGCATGAAGCCAGTTTACTCACCATTACTTCTAAACCCCCTTATAAGGATCCCTGATGAGCTAATTGTGCTGCAATGGCACGAAATAATTGATGACTAATATGGCAACCTATGCTGACTCTAAACCATATTCCGTTTTTAGAATTTGACATGCGATAATGACTGATCATTGCATTCCTTTTCATTATACTTTGCTATGTCATGAGGTTGGTCAGTGGCACGCAACATCCGAGAAAAAGGCGATGATAGTATAAATTTTGTATAACGGTATATACTTGCTCAGACCATCCCCCCCCCCCTCCAAATAAAATAAATTGGTTCGCATTGGTCATAGTTTATATTTGCTTAAAAGCGCCTTATAAAATATTAACACCAGCCAGCATCTTAAGCAGTCTTGGTATTTAAATTAGGGGATTTGATGTAGATGCAACTTATGAGACGCCAGCATATTGCTACTGCCCTTCTAGTCTAAGTTTAGCTTAGAGATTAAAACATCCTACTAAGCTCTGAAAACTAGAGAAATTGATTTTCAGTATTAGGAAATTCGGAATGGCAAGCTTTTTTACAAGTCAATGAAAACCAAGATGGCTCTCTCACAGAACACCTCTCCCCCACACACACACCCGTTGGACTATTTAGCCAAAAAGCAGGATTCTGAAAAAACAAACTATAGACCACCACTCTGAATAGCGAACGGAATTATTATTTTTTTTACATTTATACGAGTACAGCTGTACAAAAAAGAGTGATGCAGAATGTCAAACAATGCGCATTTAATCGATTACGAATGACTATATATAATAAACGACATCAAATTTATGCAGCTATCAAATGCACGGTTATTGAGATTCTATTGTTCTAGTCAGCCAGTCTAAGGACGATTTCAAAATGAATATAATAATAATAAATGACATACTACCTTATATAGATAATCAAATTAATCACCTAATTTAGGGTGGCAGAAAATTTATTTCATTACTGATGGTTAGTTTTTAGCCGTGCTCTATCCACCACAGGAGAGACCAGAAAGATTATGCGCGGAATAGAAAAGTGAAAGAACAGGAAATTTGAAGTATCTGACTTTTGTCACATCCACCGGAAATACTTAAGATAATTAACACAAACATTGAAAACAGGCAAATTATGGATTTCATTCAAGAATAGCATACTGGAAGTGGTTTAGTTAGATTAAGCTCCCTATTTGCCTCTCTCAATGAACAAATTAAATTTGAATAACAAAGCATTATTACCAACTGAACCTAACAAGAGATACACACACAACCCCCCCACCCCATCTCTTTCTCTCGCACGCACACAAAAGACAATGAAATGACATCCATGGCATAGTGAATGATTTACCGTCCAAGATCACGAATTTCCACTGTATTTGCAAATGCATTTCGGTATAGGCTGAGAACCACATGAACCTAACCATATAGCATCCCTCAATCGATCGTTAACCTGGTATCATTATACACACACAACAACAGAAGCAGAGGAGTATGTGTTCCTTAAATGAACAAGAGGAAGCCCGAAGTTTCAACCCACATCTCTCAGCCTTCTTATATATAAAACCGGTTCGGACGGACAGCAAGCTGAGGTAAGGGAAGTAAGGTGGCGGGAACGGCGATTCGCAACGCAAGACAGAGAATAAGAAGGTGAATGACTTCTTTATTGAGTTTAAAAACTCATGCACATGAATCTCGGTATAACTACATTAAGAGCACATGACTCGATCCCGTTTTATAAAGGAAAAATTGGTAATATGCGATCAGAAATCAAAATCATACTTTAAAAATCCAACTCGGTCAAAAAAAAATGACACAGTCTTACGTCATTATTGTTGTGTGTGTATGTATGTGGAGAGAGAGATCTTATATACATGTACTATCAAAGTAAGTAAACTAAACTGACACTTTGAGATGAACAATATCCATGTATAAGATAAAAAAAAATCTATAAATGGAATAATATATTTTTAACAGATCTGTGACTAATGTAAGCACTTGCATCATCTATATATTCAGCAGCCTCTGTTGTATGTGCGCATGTGTAAAGTACCATTCAATAAGACGTGAATATAGGCCTTTTAATTTAAGACAAGTATAACTTCAGTTAGTTATGGAAAAAGAAAAAAAAACTGTATTTTCAGTAGCGCTTTGGACTCGTTTAATTTTACGACTATAAACTTCAATTTTCTTTGCTTAGTGTTTAATAAATACGTCCGATAATAATTTAGATCAAGCAAACATATTCGTGATGATTAATTTACATATAATAGCAGTAAAACATTTCAAAACAACAAAACAGATATAAAGGATTTGTCTTCTGAGTGAGACATTCACATTCATACTTTAATATGAATATATACTTTAATATGAATAAGGAAAAGTATAGCTGTATGTACACTTACCGACTCAAAGTTATCCACTGCTAGGTGATGTTGCTTATCACCAAGTATTAAAAATTGTGGAGCAAACAGCGCACAACAGTTTTTAGATTCCCCCCCCCCCAACCCCAGTTAATCTAGATTTTTTAATTTATTATTTATGTTATAATAAACTTTAAACAAGTTTATTATAACAGTTTAATAACAACATGTAAACTAAAAAGCTTGCAGTTGCAGGAAGACACCCATATACAAAGTCGCATGTGCTATGCATATTATAGAATGATATTTAATTTTCTTCATGACTAATAATAGCAGGTTGTAGCTGTCATTAACTATCTGGATATGACAATTAAGAATATCCCCAGTGCCACTGTCTTATTTCAACCCTTGGTGCTATTCATATAGATATTCATCTGCCATTCAAGAGTTTTTCTTCATATTGAACGTTTATTTCTCTGATACGTCCTTGAAGTAAGCTCATATGCTGGGTATCTGGTACTTTTCCCCATTTCCTTACATAGTTATTCCTAAGTGTAGGCTCATGATAACCTTCTCAATATAAGGAGATTCAGTTAATATTGATAATATAATGACATTTACAAAAAAAAAAGGAATAGTTAAAAACAATAATCCTGTAAATTTAAAATGTAGTCTGACTGTTACAACAGAGAAGCAAACGACGATATCAAACAGTAGTTGGATGGCTGTTGACGAACAGCAGTCTCTAATAGTATCAAAAACAGTGAAGAACCAACTAGAAATCAACTGCATTAAGGGATGCAAGGTTGTTGGTTTAGACTTGGTCAGATTCATCACATAAAGATTGGAAAATGGGCGGTTACTGAGATGAATTGAGATCTAATTTGAAAAGACCAAAATATGTAGAAGACAGCATGGGTCTATTTAACCATTGTGCTATTAACCGAAAGTAGCATGTCTAAATGGTCTGGAATACATTTTTTTATGGAATAATCTCGGTCTCTTGATACTAGTGTATCAATACCTGATTACAATATCTTACATATATTAATATTAATGTAGAATGAGATACATCATTGCAGAACGACATATCTCTTCGTTCGGATTATTTCCCCATTTCGTAAATCTAGATCAGACGAATAAACAGACGAGAGAGAGAGAGAGAGAGAGAGAGAGAGAGAGAGAGAGATTAGACTCATATTCCTCGAAATACTTCTACATACGATGCGTGAGTTATGGCATGTCCCATTCTAAGAATGAGAGAGAGAGATTCTCTCTTTGGTCTATTTATTCCTTTAATCTGGATTCACTACTTGCTGAACCCACAACAATTTCTACTAAGCCATAAGGAGAGTCTACTACTAACTTTACTAATCCATAAGAATTTCTACTAACCCATAAGAGAAAGATTCTCTCTATATAAAATTTTGATATTACTTTATATATAAAATAATATCAAAATTTTTATCAAAACTACGACATTTCGTCTCCTTTCTTCTTGACGATGAGAATATACCGACTACGAGAACTCGGTGCTATGTAAGCCAAAGCTTCTGTTGTTATGGCAACATTATATTCACATCCGTCTCCATCAAACGAATTTTATTCTGTGGATAGACTTAACGTGTTTAAAGTATATACCAGGTTTATTGTGATAATGTTCTAGTAAAATGGGATTATTTTTTTGACGTAAGAAAAAAATTAAAGATAATATTCAAAGAACGTGATATGGGGATATTGCGAAATGTGCAAGAAAGACAGTCACTTTCTTGCAGTACTTTAAATAAATAAATAAATTTATTTATTTATTTAAAGAAATAAAGATATTTATTTATATCCCTCTCTCTCCCCTTCCCATAAGGGGGAAATGAAAAATTCCCCCTTATGTATGGCATAGGCTAACAAGGATCGATAGTTTTTGATTTTTACATTTATTTTCATAGAAAAAATAAGATATCAACAAAGTCCGTCTAGAAACTCGGTACTGCGATGGCGATACTTTTCCGAGCGTTCTACATTTGGTTCAACTTGTGCCATGGATACCGGTTTGAATTTTGTTATAATGTAAAAATTGCAGGCTGCTCATGTATAGCAGAGTATCGTTTGTACAATTTAAAAATATGTGAAAGTCAAATATGGAAATAATTTCCACGAATTTTTGCGGAATTTCTTTGCTGGGAAAAGAAACTCCATGGAAATATTACGTTATCAGTGATAACGCTGTTATCTTATATGAATCTTTTTGATTTTTTTTTAATTTCCAATTTAAAATAAATTCTAATACATAACTAATGCAATTGCACATACCAAAAAACGAACACAAAACTTTCCAAATAAGTTTCATTTAGAGATGATATTTGTGTACGATTCACCCACACATCTCTGGCACTGACAACAACAACAACAACAACAACAAAAAAAAAAAAAAAAAAAAAACGACCAAATCAGAGAATAAGTTATTATACGCCTTTAGGTTTACACTAAGATCTTCTAAGTGACTTCTTACCCATTTATTCCTAGATGGAATTTGTTTCCAGGATTCGATTCCATCCTGTCACAAAACGACTTAACTAAAAAAACTGGTCTAACAGCTAAATAAAGATAATGTGACAATAACGTTTATCGTAGCGATTAACAAAAAAAAATAAAAAATAAAAAAAATGCATAAAAATGATGCAAGCGTGTATAAACCAAACCACACGTGAGTACGTGTGTATTTTGAGAGTAAAAGTATGCACGCAACTAATACATAACGGGGTATGACACAGAAATGAGTGGAAACTTATGTTCATATAAAAACCGTCATTAATCATTCATTAACCGTCATCAAGTATAATGATTCATAATGAAGACACACGATTCAAGATTTTTTTTTAATTTTTTTGTGTTTTTCGACGAATAAAATTGGAATATGTATTTTTGCTTCGCTTGTGTCTTAATAAAATTAAAATCTAAAGGAAGTATTAATTTTTACAATTTTCTGCAGGCAATTTATTTTTAAGAACTTTACTATTAATCCCTCAAATGTGTCAAAAGGGCTACTTCTTTTAATAACACGGTGTTCCACTTTCTGTCTCATTCGGTATCGACGATGATGTTGTCCTTTGCATGAAAAAAAAAACCCAGTTCGAATAATCCCATATAAGAGGGGGAAAACCTTTATAAGGGATTTTCAATTGTGTGTGTTTGAATTGCAAAAAGAGAGAGAGAGAGGTGTGTGTGTGTGGGGGGGGGTGAGTTATTCAGTCTCATACGGCGGTAGCAAGGCTGTTTTTCCTTCTGCAAAACGGACTAAACAATCGGAAAACATACGCAGTTAACAGTCATAATATAGCCTTAATTACGTCGGTCGTAATAATAAACAAAAACGATCATTTATTATTTATAATTATCAATAATTACCAGTGCCCCATTTTGTAATCAGCCTTGTTTTACTTTTTCTTTTATATATACTGCAGCTGACCAAACTTCCCTGGATTTCTGATATTTTACCATATGTATATATAAACAAATTTTCTTTCATTCCAACTAAATTCACTACACTCTCTCTTTCTTTTTCTCTCTCTTTGCCATTCGTTCTCCATCTGGACATTTGTTCATTATTACTATTATTGAAATTCGAATGCTACTCTGCGACTAGTAATGTTATATTAACTGTAAGTGCATGACAACTATGCAATTCGATACAATGTTATCCATAGCTAATTTCTTTGGCTATAAAGAACATGGTTACTCATCCACCCTTTTCTCTCTCTAAGGTGTTGTAACTTTGTGGCATTTCTGTTTTATCGCATCTAAATGTTTCTCAGTGCATCTCATCTCATTTCCATGTTCTCTATAAGTTCAGTTTCCCACACCGCAAATGTCTCTCTCTCTCTCTCTCTTTGACAGATTAACTTATTATACCATGGTAATAAACAGGGGAACCGTCCGCATTACAGAAAGTACATTCTTCTGCAATTATGATAATGCTTGATCATTGACTCCATTGTAATCTCCTAGTGTAAGCATTTTATTGCTAGTGTATTTTTATTATTCTCCTAATCCATGTTCTAACCGCTAGTGTGAAAGATGTTCGTGCCAGTGTATTTTTATTATTCTTTTAATCTGTGTTCTAATGGACATTTTTGAGCATTCACATATTGCCCCAATTGTCGTGACATTTTCTATAACCCAGTAATAGTTAGGGGAAAAAACTCTCTCATAAAAGTAAGGAAGACATAACTATGTCCTTTGGGAGAACGGGGAGACACAGAACAGAACACTAGAAACACCGAAGGCCACGTTTGTTCTTCAGTAGGTTTAATTTATTTTGTGGGAATAAAAACTCCAGTCCCTGTCTAGATAATACGAAGATTTTTTAATTCAAATGATACCATCCATGTGGGATACCACAGTGCCTATGTTTCTATTTTGAATTGAAATACCGTGTTTCAATTGAATTGAAATACCGTTTTTTTAAAAAATTTGTCATTTTTTAAAAAAACGTTTTTGCATTATATCCATGTTTAAAAATCTAATGAAAATCATCCCTGGTTTGAAAGAATTTAGAAATCTTTTGTTTCACATTATATGATCTTAAACGGAATCTATGATTGTCAAACTGCACTTATACATACTCACACACATACGAAAACTTAATAATTATGTAACAACGAAATGCTTTGGAAATGACGCAGTAAATCTGAGTGAGCGTGTGTATCACGCGAAAAAGAAACATTATCCTTTCTTCTTCCTACGCTAAATCATGCGAAGTGAAGATTCAAAGAAATGTAGTCATTGTTCTCGAACTATTCACGATCTATTATATAACTGGAATATTTAAATTATATACGAAAACAAAGTATCATATTTTTATGTGTAAAATCACAACCAGACAAGAAGCGAAACACCTGCTGAGGAATTCATCAATAGGCCACTTTAGAAGCAGATGTTATTTTTTCCACCCTGTGCAAAATAACATCTGCACCCTTTGATATCAGGATGTAATAATACAATCGTGTTCTACTTGATCGGCATGGGTCAAGGGTGTCTATAAAATCACAAACATGTCTATTTTTATTTAAATTCTTTAGGTTGTCGGATCTTGAATCAAGTAAATTTCTCATTTATGTGCACAGATTCGCCTGTCTGTATATCAAGACGAAGTTTTTAATGCCATATCCTTGTACCTTGATATAATTTTCAATGATGTAAGACGAGACTGCTTATTTTTAAATTATGACGTCTTTATCAAGGCTGTCTGTGCTGAAATAAGATGGGTATGATAAAGGAACGCTCAAAACTCAACAATTCACCGGGGAATTGCAGCAAACCAAATAACATTTATCTCATATCCAAAACGGAACGAAATGTGTGTCATGAAAATATCCAGCGGATATTTTCATGACACACAATATCTTTAAATGTCAAATGACAACGATTGTTAATCAACAAGAAACTCCGCTTCCTGAAAAGCTTGTATTGAATAAAGAAACCTAAAATTAGACTTATAGTTAAATGAGACGTCAAAGAAAATTCCAGATTCAATGATAATGGAGCGAAAACAAAAATTTCTCACAGATATCAACAAGAGAATGTACAGGAAGAGAGACAGAGAGAGAAGAGTGATGGCAAATAATTTCTAGATCACATAAACGACAGTACAACGGCCTTCATAAATGAAAAATAGTCAAAAAAAAAAAACATCTTTAAGGAAATGGTAACAAAAAAAAAGGCAATGATAGGATACAAACCAGTTAGTGAAAGGATAATAGCTGCAAGATTCAGTGCCCAACCATTTAATATCACGACCATTCAAGTATATGCGCCCAGTGCGGAGAGTGCAGATGAAGACATTGAGAGATTTTACAGAGACCTACAACTAGAAATTAATCAGGTACCGAGCAGGATATACTCATCATTGGAGGAGACTGGAATGCAAAGATTGGCAGAAATAACACAGGATGGGAAATTTTGGATATGGAAAAAGAAATGAATGTGGAAAGATGCTTCTGGAATTTGCCACTGATAAAACAACTTGATGATTTGCAATACCAAATTCCAACAAAAAGATTGTCGTAAATGGACATGGCGCTCCTTCGATGGCAGGTATACGAATATGATCGACCTGATATTAATATACCAGAAATGGAGAACCTCAGTTCAACAGTGCAAATTATTCCAAGGAGCTGATATAGATTCGGACCACAGCTATTGTAAGTACAATATAAGACTAAAACTGAAACAGAAATACAAAGGAAAGTTCCAAAAGGCTAGAGACATCTCAAGATTAAATGAAGACAGGCTAAGAACAGCATATCAAAACATACTAGAAACTAAGCTTAACACCATAAGTGAAAAACAAAATATAAATACAAGAGCAGAACGACTGACTAGAGTACTAAAAAAAAGCAGTAGAGGAAGTAATTCTGAAAAAGAGAAGATCGACAAGAAATGGAAATCGATAAGAAATGAAACTTAAAAGAGATAATTCAGAGGCAGAAGATGAGTTATACCGTCAAAAATGCAATGAAGTACGAAAAGAAGCAAGATCTGATACAGCCAAATGGCTGGAGGACCAATGCAAAGACATTGAACAATACTATGGAGAACACAAAACTAGAGCGGTCTATAAACTTATAAGAAATGTCAATAGGAAGTGGCAAACAAGATCAGTAGCAGTCAAAGATGAAGATGGTAAAGTATTAATGGACAAGACTGAAATCATACACAGATGGGCAAGATATTGTAGTAAACTATATAAAAATGAACTAAATAATACTGCAATAGAAGTAATCAAAGAACTAAAAGTAATCTCTCCACTAGCAGAGATCTTTGAAAATGATATCTTGGAAGAGGAGGTGAATAAGGCTATAAAACATCTCAAGAACAACAAGAGTTCTGGAAATGACAACATATTAGGCGAGATGCTAAAATATGGGGGAGAATTGGTTGTAAAAGAAATGCATAAGCTATACAATGAAATATGGACATCAGGGTATGCCCCTGAAGAGTGGAAAAAATCGGTCTTGGTTGTTCTTCATAAGAAAGGCAGTGCTTTAGACTGCACCAATTACAGAACTATTGCATTAATGAGTCATCTTGGCAAAGTGCTGATGAAAATACTAAGAGAACGCCTGAAGGGTCATATGGAGGCACATCTTCCTGATGAGCAAGCGGGATTTCGAAAAGATCGATGTACAGTGCAACAAATACTCGCACTAAGACTAACAGCAGAGAAAGCTCGAAGAAAGAACAAAAGGATATACTGCTGTTTCGTGGACTTCCAAAACGCATTTGATAATATTGACCAAAATATAACATGGGCTGTCTTGGAATCCTATGGTGTGGACAATAAATTGATCCGCCTGTTGAAAGATATAAACAGTCACGCACAAGCAACAGTCAGGATAGCAGGTGTGATTAGAGATTGGTTTGCTACTAGTCAAGGTACAAGACAAGGGGACCAATATCACCAACCATCTTCATTACACATCTGGGAAGGACACTAGATAAGATCAAAGAAGGTGGAGGCATTTCAATAAATGGAATGAGAGTAAACTACCTCTGCTTTGCAGATGACATCGTCCTAATTGAAGAAGATATAGCAAGGCTAGAAAGGACACTGTACACAGAAGGAAAAAGATATGGACTAAATGTCAATTAAAAAAACTAAAACAATGATATTCGAACAGCAGGAGTTACTTAACAAAGTTACCACTGAAGGATTTCAACCGAAAAATGTGGAACACTTCATATATCTTGGATGCCACATGATGCATGACTTGGACCCAAAAAAAGAGGTAAAAATTAGAATAGCTAGAACAACAGCTATCTTAAAAGCCATGGACAAAATATGGAAGAGCCGAGCTATAAAGATGCAAACTAATGATGCGCATTCTGGAAACCTGTATCTTCAGCAGCATGCTCTATGGATGTGAGGCCTGGGTATTCCTGAGAGAATCTGAAAGGAGGATATTGGCATTCGAGAGGAAGTGCTATAGAAAGATCTTGAGGATAAGTTGGATCCAGAAAGTGAACAATGAGGAAATCTATAGATGAATACAACCAAAAGAAAACCTGCTATAGAAAATAATCAAAAGGAAATTACGTCTATTTGGCCATATATGTAGAATGAACAATGAGAGAAAATTAAAAACGTTGCTGTTTGGAATGATTGAAGGAAAGAACAAAAGAAGAAGACCAAACAGAGAATGGGGCGATGACATCGTGGGGGTTGACGGGGGTGCGGTCCGAGATGCTATGTATCTCATAGCATCCACTTCCTCCATGAGTTCAGACGACGACCAATACATAGTTGAAACGGACCGCACCCCGTCAACCCCTTTTCCCACAACCCCCCCCCTCCTCAAAAAATCAGTTATTGTTTTCAACCCATTTCGCCCTTTTCCACCCTATATAAAAAACGCTCCGCCCATCCCTAATAATATAATATATATGTATTTATATATATATATATATATTATACAAAAAAAACGGGTTTTGTTCTATTTTCTTTATTCTATTTTAATTCTCCCACATTGCCTATAACTCCCCACCACCACCCAAACACACACTTCCTTCCAAAACACCATAACTGCAGTAGTTTGCACATCGCAGAAGGAAGACAAGCCACAACACCCAGGAAAAAGATATGTAAAAATTTCTCTTCCTTTATGCTACATATACTTATTGATAAATATACATCTACAATGCCCTAAGAATCCGTGAGTAAAAAGCCAATGACATTTAAACAGGGGCACTCCTAAACAGAAGCAGGCAAAATAGCCGTAAATATAATAAGAATACTGTATTAGGTATCGTCTGCTGCATAATCCGTGGAAAATTTGTATTCGATGTAACGATCGAAATAAAGAAGTATAACAGAAGAATTACATTTCTTACTTTATAGAAATTTGAAATTTCTTACTTTGCACAAAAGTTCAACAGTAACTTGACCTTAAATAACTAAGACAAAACAATTCTAACATTTTAACTGTCTGTACATATCTTATGGGACACAGAACGTACTTAACGTTCAATGATCCAAACCGCAGGTGCATTCTTAATTATACGTGCAATGAAGTACAGTTAAACTTTTAGTTCCGAATATTATTATGCGACTCCCACTCATAAAAGGTTATAAACCTACTATGTACATTAGCACTGTGAGTGGGCTAAGGAATTTTTTCTTCTAGATAAAATAATAAATAAATCCATTAATGCCTTTTACCTAATAAAATAATTTTAAATGGCATCTGGAGAAGAGAGTACACAGACAACTACCGCCTCCTCGCGTCCCCAAATACTATATATTATTGTCCGAAATAGTGCAAGGTCTTAAATAAATTATAATACTGGAATAAACTCACGTAAATTATTACTTTTTCAATACCTTGAGCCTGAACAGTCGACTTGCAGAGCATGCTATTGTAAAAACTCGATGTAGCTTAAAAATATCAAAGAGCTTTACATCGATTTTTTACATAGGTCAAGTTCCGTGAGAACTGTAAATAACCGTGTTTGTTTCTATGTATATTTTGCAAAATATTAATGTAGCTAACCCTGTGGGAAGTGAATGTATTTACTGTTTTAATCAAAAACAAAGGCAATGCTTTCCCAGGGGAGCTTTGTATATGTATATAGTTCTGTGTAAGAGTGCAGGAAAAGTTGTTTACTAGTTTTGTATATAAGAGTTGCTTACTGTGCTAACATCTTTAAAGATAGTATCTTTAAAGGTGTCAGCCTTTAACACATTCATTGCCGATCACGCGTTATCGCGTGGACGTCGCTAACTAAATAAAAAAATATAAATAATTTGGCCACCACACGAAATTCCAATTTTCAGCTTGGCAATGAATGTGTTAAAGAGTGCCGCTTAGTTTAGAGAAGTTTCCGCGGCCCCCGAAAGGAGAAGCAAAGTATCAAAGAGTCCCGCTAGTTTTAGAGACAAGTTTTGGAGAACGAAGAGCGGGTTAAACTTAAAAGAAGAAAAAAGAGTCATGCCGAATTCTTCGGGGTTTACTACCCTTAGTTCAAGGTTCTGAGATCGCAGAATAAAAAGGGACTGAGCCAAGCATAAGAAGCTTCCCGGTTCCAGTCGCCAGAAGAGAGGAGCCTCCAGGCCAGAGAGAGGACTTCCAGACGTTGCCAAAGAAGGAAAGGCTTCGAGACGCCAAAGAGAGAGAGGGATCCCAGTTGACAGTTGGTGACAGTTTCAGTTTCTTGGAGGCGGCAGTTTGAGCTATTGGAGATGGCAGTTGTCCAGGCATTTTCGGTGAACCCAAGCAGAGAAAATAAGGCGATGTAATTACCCGAAACAATTTCGCTTGGAAGATTTTCTTTTTCGCCATGGGAGAACCTTTTGCCAGAGCTGTATGAGTATCGCAGTCCACAGTCCACTATTTTCCCGATGAGATATTACTCAAGCCAGACATTCCCGAGGAAGCTTAAGATCTGAGATGAAAGAAATGCCATAAGACTGTAGTGAAAGCCCTTTGACTGAATGTGCGATGCAGTTTTTTTGTAAGTTCAAACCTTTTGTACATTCCCTCTCATAGTAGGTTATAGAAAGACTTTTAAGAAATTGTTCAATAGTAGTAAGAGGTGTCATTAAATTTCTAGTATTCATAGGCATTCGACTAGTAAATACGAAAGGTGGATAATCATCGCAGTACGCAGTAGAGTAAATGAGAAAGGATAAGAGAGAAAAAAGCACATTAGAGTAAAGCTATAAAGAATTAGGAATAGAATAAACATAGCAGAGAGTAAAGATAAAGAGCTATTACATGTATAGGCAGAAAAAATAATATGCATTTACAATGGCTCAGAAACCAATAGATATTACACTATCGACACTAGACATAGAGCTCATTGGAAAAAGACAAGTCCTTCACAAAAGTTGGTTCCTCATGAAACGGCTTTATATAGAAACATATGAAACTTTACTTCACTCCCCTAACTTAAACAAGTCGGCTTTTCGCTGCTGTCAACATTGCCAGTCATGACATCTGCCTACTGGACGTGTGAACGTGTGATAGAAGTGATTCTCTGAGGTTTTAAACAATACTAGTACGAATGCATAGAACTTAACGTTGTTAAGTGCTACTTGAGTGCAATTACTTTTCGAAACTTTCAGTGCTGTAATACTGATTTGTTATTTCTTAAAATTTACCCCCTTATAAAATGAGCAAACAAAGAACATTATCTGAGTTCCTAAATATAAATACAGTAAAGTTTTTACAGTAATATTTAAATAAAGTTGATTTTTATTTTCTGCTTTTTTTGTCATTATAATCAGAGAGTAAAACCACTATTTAAAAAAGTTTAAATATTATTATTATTATTATGTCACTATAAACTAGTGGCTGCGCCTACTAAAAGTAGTGACGTAACGAGGGTATGAAGCGCCTGTGGCAAGTGTCTAACTTGCCCCCAAAAATGACAAAAATATTATACGGTTTGCGCCTCAAATCTAGTTGCGCCCGTGGCGGGCGCCTCTTTCGCCACGCCCTCGTTACGGCACTGACTAAAAAGTTAAGAACCACTGTCTTAGTCTATAATCAAAGGCCAGAAATGGTTAATCTTGAAATTCAAGATGTGCGCCTCCTGGTGATGATCTCTTTAATAAATAATTATTTCAAAATATTTATCATCCGTAGGTTAATAAACAATGACAGAAATTCTGATAAAATTATATTGTGTTTACTGATGTCAAATCATATAGAAGCTTAGCAAATGCATTCAAAGCGAATTTAAATACTGCACTACGACTTAAAATATATGCACACATGTGCAAAAAGCATAACAGAATATTTCTGTGATTATGTACGAGTAATTACCATTGTCCAGTGCAGCATCACAATACCAGGAAATGGTAAGCAACACATCAAAACACATCTTACAACGAGATGGCAAGATTCTGACTCCACAACCCTTATTGTGCAGCGATACGCAGTTTCGACTTCTAAGAAACTTTATTAGATCACTGCAGGCAACTGTACGAGAGGGAAACGCCTAACAGACTACTTAAAGTGGTATATGGACAGTTAGTTAAGTAATAAAAAAAACAGCTCAGGAAGACACCCATTCTTTCAGAGAAATTCCCCTAGAAAGTGTGTAGCTGAACATTCGACATTACTAATAAAAGAAAGGAGAAACAGAATCCGTTTTTTTTTTGTTTTTTTTTTTCAACCTACCCAGAATGCTTTCATGTCAGACAATACTGTACCACTTACATAAATGAGTTTCCGGACGTGGTAATCCAGTCACGATCTCAACACTGTATGTACGTGTTTAGCTGTTTCACTAAGCAAAGCAGTGGGAAAGTACATTTTCAAAAACACTAGAAATATCTCAATACACAAAGAAAGAAAGAAAGTGCTTTTGTCTGCAAGAGTTGTTAGTGTATCCAATCTTGAAATAGGCTGTTGGTTCGAATCCTATCGTGAGCGTGGATGTTTGTGCATGTTTTTAGATGGTAGATGAATTTCTTCGGAATAAATCTGTATAATTATTAGTCAGCGTAATAATAATTTTTTTTCTGTTTTAATCAACCTGAATGATTTGCTCTTTAGGTTAACTATTAAAACGAGTCAGATAGTTTCAAGTAATCCGCTTTACTGACATTATGTCAATAGCAGGGTTGTAGGTTACTCTTTTGATAATGAATGGTATCAGTACACAAAAATAGAATTAAAACGCAGTATTTTATAACTACTACATCATTTCTCTTTACTTATTTTATTTCAATGAAATGTAGTGATAATAAATCTTTTATATAGATAAAGTATATATAATAACTAACTATATAAATTCATAAAAAATCAGTTTTATGAGTTTATTGTTGCGAAACTGCAACAAATTTCAGGCAGTCATTCGATATCTCTCGCTCCCTGGCCCATTTTTAACAAAACCAGACTCCAACACGTACTCCTAAAAATACCTGAGTTCAAATCCCAACAAAAACAACACAAACGTTTTTAGACCCTTTGAATGAAATCCAGTTTCATATGGAGATGGATGTTTATCTTTAAGAAACTTGGATCCTGCAAAAGAAACAAACCGGTGCACTCTCATACCAGTCACAGACATAAACATCCGTATTTTGCGACTTCTTGAAGACAAGTAAATATTATACATTATAAGTCATGAACGACTAAAAAAATATGTAGTATGGACATGACATTGTAGAAAAAGGTCCGTATTTCATACATACTTGATGAGTTTAATTTAAATTAGTGTTTCTTCGGTTTTGGCATGACGGAATAAGTCCCTGAAATACTTAAAAATGGCAAGCGTTTGAATAGTGATAAATATTTTGGGTAAGTTAGCTAAAATATCTTAATTCCTATTTCCAAAAGAACCAGAATTTTCATTTTAGTATTGTCCATGGATATCAATACGAACAGTAGCATCGCTACATAAACCTACTTGCAAATACTTTCATCTTGAGAGGTTCACGAATGCTCTCGTCCCCCCCCCCTTCTCTCCGCCTTGGTAGTAACAAGGAATGAGTTAATATACTGACAATAATTTCAGTTAATATGCAACACACTACAGCATGAATTATACGGCAAGCCATTTAAGGGACCAGCTGCAGATATTTTGAAACTTTTGGGGCATTTCTGAGTTTGTCAAATAAGGAAGAGCAGAGTGGACAGTATCTGACGTCAATGCGAGAAGGCTGGTGATGTATAGAAAGAAGACGGCAAATGAAAGAACTCCCCTTAATTGTGAAGTCCAAAGACAGCTATAATGAAGTGAGCTATAAGAGTGAAAACTTGCCATGAGACAAAGCGCATATATAAAGGCAGAGGTTAAACGGCACGACTAGTATACGATCTAAAGACCTTATAATTGTTATAAGTTCAAGAAAGCAGAATTTTTCAGTCAGCATATCACTCAAAGCTGGCAGAAAAACATGCAATTTACATGAATCATTATTATTGTTTATTTAATGTACGATAAAATACAAAGCATTCCAAATAAACAAGAACATTAATAAACAGGAATATATTTGCTTCGGCGTAATCGAAACCAATGAACGAATCATAGTCTCTATTTAATTTCTATTATGAGTTGTTGTTGTTTTAATTTATTTCTCAAGTTCTCACTTAAACATAAATTATTTAATGAATAAACAAGTTCTTGGAGAACAACGCCATCTTTTATTGTTCGTTTTTTTAATGATTAATTTATAATTATGTCTTATCTCTTCTATTTCTATCATTTATGTTTCATTCACTTCTGCACTATATTACATAAGGAAGAAGAGAATACTGTGTTACATCACAATATGTCAGAAAAATGTATGACGTACTGGTTGGATAAAGCCCATTATAGTTTATCTTTCCATAGTCTAATCTAGGACATTATGCTATGTTACTATTTTTGAATTTAACCTAGGTGATTAATGGGATTAGTCTTTTATAATAGACACTTTGGCTACTTCCAAGACCACATCACAATCAAATCAAACCAATTTTAGTGAATTAACGAGAATAATTCTCTAAGTTTTCAAATTGTGTAAGGATTAAGGATGGTGTATAACCTACTTTCTTGGGAAAATGGCTGCGTAAGACCATTTTTTCGCTTACAACACCGTAACCTTTGTGTTCTGAAAACTGTAAGGCGGAACACAGTCCCTCCAAATAGTTTCGGTGCATTTTGGCAGAGAATCAATCATTTCGTTATAAATGCAACTGCCCTGTTTCCACGGATTAAAAAGCAGATGGAAGAACACCTCGAAACAACGTAGACGCAAAAATTTCATGACAAACTAATGAATCCAAAAAAGAGAATAGAGAAGACATTGTGGCTTCTCTAATCCGAGACCTCGTGCAGTAAAGATATTACGCACATACTGAATCCATTGTGGGTTCACGATTCTTAAATGGAAAATACAATCAAGATATTCAGAGCAGCCTGACTACTATAATCCGAATTTAAACATGCAAACTCTCAAAAGAAATAAATAATTCCATGTTTTCAAGCTTGAATCCACCAAACATTAAGCGAAATCCAGCCACTTTAACCTTTCACCTCAAAATTAACTAGCACCTAATCGCAAAGGTTTAAATTTTTGTAGTTTTTTTTTTTAATCTTCGAGAGATATAAAGAGGAGAGAAAGGGGGGGGGTATTATATTGAACATTTTGAATATAGATTTTAGGCTGGATCGGACAGGATAGGTATGACTAAAGCTTTAACTAAGGCCATGAGTTCTCTAAGTGTGTGTCTCTTACAAGAGTAAAAATCCTTCCTTCTTCATATAAGACAGGCTAACTCCCCATCAACTGAAAAGCCCTTAAAAGTGTTCTTCAAATCCCAGGACTCAGTTCGTTCCAACAGTAGTACACCCATTGCGTTTGTCCTACCAACTTGAGCTACGGAAGTGCAGGATCTGAGATAAGCTAAATGCCACTCTGTAGCTTCAGGTTCCATTCAATCGAGCAACATAAATCCGAGACCTCGCAGTAAAGAGATTACGCACATACTGAAGCATTTTTTGCAATGGTTTCTTCTTATTCTTCTTCAAAACTTGACGGAATAATGTCTGTAGCAAGCAAGAGACAAGAGCATCAACTACCATGAATACTGTCTGAAGACGAATTGAACTAATCTCAAGGAGAATTACTAACAGACATAAAATATTGTATTAGGAAAGTGCCTGCTACTTTTATTTTATTTCGGGGATCTCCAAAAAAGAAAGAATAGCAAAGAAGTAGGGATGCGCTTTATATTCGAATTTACCGTGCTCCTTTGCTCTAGGTTAATGGAGCTGATGTGTGATTGTTTTTTTTTATCTACATTATCTGATATTTTTAACGCAAAGCAACTTCCGAATGGGTTCGAAAAGAACATCAGCGTTATAGGTGGAAGATTTCTACTGCATCGAGTTTTTTTGACAGCCTATGAAATATGACCTATTTGAAACATTTAAAATTCATGAACTGCCTCATGATGACTAAAATAAATACGTCTCGAAGATTCTAGCGGTCAGAGATTAGTAAGCTAAATACCCATGCTAAAACGAGATATTACCATTTTGTAAATTTGTGCGTATCGTCAACAGTAATGTTTACTAGAGTGAACAATAAACGTTTCTGAATAAAAAGTTATTTTGTAATGAGAATATTATTTCGAAATCCCGATTTATTAGTGCTGGTAAAAAAAGGCATTTCAAACTAGTAAATGAAATCAGTTATATTTGTTAGTAATGGAGTATGAATGATCACGAAAAACTGGAAAATATGGGAATTCCATACTGGTATGGTATGAAATCGCCATATACACCGATATTACTTAAAGACCAAGTATAGATATTACAAGCAACATGAAAATAAAACTGATTCGTTTAATCCACAACATAAAACATATTTCCAGAATGAACAGAATCATGCAGATTAGCAGAATGCTGATTTTACTTTATTTCTCAAAAATAACTTAGTGTACATTAAAGAAAAATATTATTGTTTATTTATTTTACTTAAATATTTTATTTAATATTTGAATAAATAATATGCTTCCTTATTCGAGAGGAATAAGGAACAAAGGGAACAAAAAGCAAGTGTTTGTTCCCTTTGTTCCAAAGAGAACAAATACTTGCTTTTCTTAAAGTTAGTAAAAATGACTATTTGCAAGTGTAAAATAAAATATAATAATAATAATAATAATAATAATAATAATAATAATAATAAAGTGGGCGGTTGCTTTTCTTTCTGAATGAGAGAAAATGAAACAACACAATCAACATACTAAGAAAATTATTGGGTGAAAATGTTTTTTTTTTCTACCGAATTAATTACACCTGAGTGAGAGAGAGTCTTATTTTAATTTTTTTTTCCGATTAAGAAGTTTAAATCCTTTCCGGTTCGTATAATAAATAAGGTATACGTAAGTAATGAAATTAGTTAAATATTAAACTTGTAACAACCGAAGCGAAGACTTTTCGACAAACCTTATAAATCTTAAAACTGAGTCACTTAAAATCCTGTTTCTTTTTTGAAGAAATCTAAATTTATGTAATCATGCACTTGAAACAAAAATCCGAAGATTTTTGTTTCAAGCTATTCCCCCGCCCCCTCCATACACCTTCCTAAGTCTAGAACTTTATTAACACGAAGTAAACCATCTGTGTGGTTGAAAACAACCCAGGTGGCTTCTCTATACTTTATTCCCATCATGCTAAAACTACGTGTATTATGTAAATGAAACTATTTAAGGGAATGAAAACAACGCCAGTGGATGGGATGAATGTAGAAGGATAAATAAGAAAGATAATGACCACTACACACTATTTGTTTAAAAATCTCATAATTAAATCGAAATTGCTTTCTAGCTATTTTTAATAGAAATGAGATCAAACATAAATCGCTTTAATGTTTGAAAACTTACAGAGGATAAGTACCGTTCTACTGTGCAACACATAAAAAAGAGGAAAAGACGGAGAACCAAATATAAAAGTAATTTTTTGCACTTATTCAGAGTACCAAATCATCATAAGAAAAGCAAAAAAAAAAAAAAACTATGAGTTACAACTAGTTAAAAATAAATAAATAAATAAAAACATGAAAATAAATCACGCGACTAAGATGCAGTTGGAGAAAATGACTACAAACTTTCATTACAGCCATATAATGAGCTAAAACACTTGTTCAGCTCAGAACTGAAAAACAGGTTTTACGTCCACCTGTTATTAAGATCTAACGAGAGCAAAAACATTGTCTCTTATCCTTGACTGGTTATGATTTTTGTTCTATAATGATGCTGGCTCTATTCTGATGGACCCACTTGCTGTAGAACAATAAAGAAGCTACAAAATGCCCCAGTTTTGAATGCATATAATAAATCTTGAATAAAATCCTAAGTGTATACTGGAAACTTGCATTAAAATGAATTGAAAAATAAAAATATGCGCTACTGTTATATACAAATCCATTTTACTTATATCAACCCCCCCCGCCACACACACACTAAAAGTACAAAACCTATAGTACACTATGTGTTAAGCACTTAAAAAGAAAGAAGTAAATTGTACGTTTTGCACTTTTCGTGTGTGGGTTGATATAAAAAATAGACACAACCTCCGTTTTTTTTAATAACTGTCCTTAGGGAAAACTGTGTGAAGAAGACTTCATTTTATTTTAATTTTAGAAATTATCGACTTTACAACCGTGTTATAAATAACTATTTTAATTTCCCGACGTTTCGACTTTCTTATTAAGGTCATTATCATCTGGAGTACATACAAATATACAAGGACAAGCTAAGTTACATTTCACACAGTAAGCTAAATAAACAATGATTTGATCACTGGTTATTCTAATGGCATGAGGCTCTAGTGAAAAAAAAATACACATAAAATTACAAATTAATTAATTATTTAGAAACTACATCAAAGCTAAATTCTATTTAAGATAACATGAGAGAAACTTTCTTTCTTATAGACAGTTTTTAAGAAAGGCAAAAGCGGATTATGAAAGGAAACTAGCTATGCAAGCTAAAGAGAATCTCAAACAGTTCTTTCAATATGCTGCAAGTAAAAAAAAAACTGTACACGGCAGAATGATTTTAAGGAATGCCGATGGCAAGGAGGTCAATGAATCAGTCGATATAGTGGAATTACTGAGTGAGCACTTTGCAAGAGTATATCATCCAGGTGGTGACATTGAAAGAATGAAGGAACCATTAGTTTATACGTGAATTGTGGTGAATGAAGTGGAGGTGAAAAGTCTATTACAGAACCTTAATGTGAATACATCTGTGGGATTGGATGGTATACCGGCGCGGGTCTTACGTGAAGCGGCTAAAGAATTATCAGTGCCCTTGACCATGTTGTTTAATCTGAGTCTCTGGTCTGGTTTAGTCCCGAAGGTGTGGAAAGAGGGGAAATAGTTCCACTGCATAAAGGAGGATCCACGACTACTGTTGCAAACTACCGACCGATCAACATATCAAGAGTTGTTGTAAAGGTCTTGGAGAAAGTAGTCATGGGAAAAAATACAGGAATGGATTGATGAAAATGAGATACTGTAGGGGGGGGGGGATAGCATGGCTTTGTGAAGGGTAGATCATGCCTCAGTAACTTGCTCAAGTTTTATAACACAGCGACGGCTGAACTGGATAAGGGTAATGGGTTTACAGTGATACTGCTTGACCTGGCTAAGACAGGATACCACATGGAATTCTAATCCGTAAACTGCAACATATGGGAATGGATAAAGGGTTGGTGAGATGGATAGGTGAGTGGTTGAGGGAGAGATATCAGAGAGTAGTTTATTCAGGAGTAGAATCCAAGAGACGGCCTGTGCCTAGTGGTGTGCCGCAGGGTTCTGTCTTTGGACCACTGCTGTTTAATTTGTTCATTAGCGATATAGGGAATGATCTAAGAGGTATGGTTCATTTGTTCGCTGATAATGCAAAGTTGGGTGGGGCAATAGTGAATGCAGAAGATGTCAAAATCATGCAGGATGATTTGGATAGATTGGAGGTCTGGGCTAAGGAGAATGGATGTCAATTTAATGTGACAAAATGTAAGGTTATGCATTTTGGGGTGAAAAGATTAGCAGCAGTATACCACATTAGTGGAACTGTACTTCAGGAGATTGATGAGGCCAGGACTTGGGAGTGTTGGTGGATAGGGAGATGAAGTTCAGGGGGCACATTGAAAAAGTGGCTAAATCAGCTCATCAAATCACTTGGTTGCTGAAGAATACTTTGACGAGCAGAGATAAGCAAGTTATTGTTCCTCTATACCGAGCCTTGATAAGACCTCATCTGGACTACTGTGCCCAGATTTGGTCACCTAGTTTCTTCTTGATGGGGAGGAGGTTGAGAAGATCCAGAGGCGAGTGACCAAGATCATAGCAGGTCTATGGAATGAACCTTATGAGAACAGGTGGAAGATTTGTGGGTTGCAGAAATTGGTTGATCGGTGGAAAAGAGGAGATATGATTGAGACATTCAAATTGCTGAAGGGTTTGTATAGGATAAATTCAGAGGATATTTTTGAGATCAGGACTGGTGGTGGGAAGACTAGGGGACATCTATGGAAGCTGGGCAAGAGTGTGGTTAGTAAGGGTGTTAGAGATGTTACCACTCTTTACTTTTAGAGTGGTAAATGAGTGGAATAAGCTGCCAGAGTCTGTTGTGGGTGCTATGACAGTGAATGAGTTGAAGGCAAGGTATGATAGATACTGTGAGAATGTCGAATAGATGTGTGGACATGATGTTTAGGGCCTCCCTCGATGAGTCTAAGGACTCCTTGGAGTCGCCCGTAGTAGTAATAGTAGTAAAGGAGTTCAAGAAGAGGTATGATAGTTATTGTTTTGATAGCTTGGGTCTCCCGCGATGTCTTCTGACTCCATGGAGATTCCCACATAATAATAATAATAATAGTTTTATTACAGTAACAATGACATCCTATTTTTAATATTACAATTGTTATATTAGATTTAGGATTCTGGATTAACTATAAACAGGACTGTAGATAATCCAGAATCATAAATCTAATATAACAATTGTAATGTTAAAAATAGGATATCATTGTTACTGTAAGAAAACTATCTATAAGAAAGAAAGTTTCTCTCATGTCATTTTAAATAGAATTTAGCTCTGTTGTAGTTTCTAAATAAATAATTAATTTGTAATTTTATCTGTATTTTTTTTTCACTAGAGGTAATGCCGGTAGAATAACCGGTGATCAAATTACTGTTTCTTTAGCTTACTGTGTGAAATGTAATTCAGCTTATCCTTGTATATTTGTATATACTCCATATGATGACCTTCATATGAAGGTCGAAACGTCGGGAAATTAATATTGTTATTTATAGTCCATAATTTCTAAAATAAATGTAAAGTCCATCATCATCATCATACGTATCAAGGATTTAGGCCTAGTATGGCCTGTTCCGGCCTTAGAAGTCATCGTTGAATCGTTTAAGAGGACGTCCTGGTTTTCTTTTTCCTAATGGCTTGTACTTTAAGGCTTGTTTTGGTAATCTTTCTGTTTTCATTCTTTGAACGTGTTCCATCCATCTATGTTTATATTTTTTAATTTTTTCAATTACTGGTTCTTGGTTTAATTCTTTCATAATATCTTCGTTTCTTTTGTGATCAAATAGGGTATACTTTGCAGTTTTTCTCATAAACTTCATTTCTGCTGTTGTTAATCTTTGTTTGTCCTTTTGTTTTATTGTCCAGATTTCGCTTCCATACATTAAGACCGGTAGGGCTAATGTATTGTATACTTTTAGCCTGGTTTGTTTTTGAACTAGGTTTGGTTTAAATATAGAGTTAATTACTCCTGTTATTTTTAAATATTTTGCAATTTTTGTTTATATCTTTTTCATTTTCATAAGTGATCATACATCCTAGGTAGTTAAATGAATTCACCTGTTCTAAGATCTTGTTATCTAATACTATTTTAGTTCTTGCTGGATCTTATCCCTTAAAGGCCATAGTTTTTGATTTTTGCGTTGATATTATCATACCATAATCTTTGGATATCTCATTTAGATTTACAATAGCTTTCTGTAAGTTATCTTCAGAATTTGTAATTATTATTTGGTCGTCTGCAAAGAGGAGAGTGTTTAAGTTAACTGTAGGTGAAAGTTTAATTCCTTGATGTAAATTTTTACTCCATTTTATTATTATTTCATTTAAGTAGATATTAAAAAGAGTTGCTGAGAGGGGACATCCCTGTCGGACCCCTTGGTTTATCTCTCTTGTATATGATAGCTCATGATTTAATCTTATTTGTATTTGATTATTTTCATATATACTTGTGACAGCTTTTAGGATATTATTTGGTTTTTGTCTTTCTTTTAATATGTTAAATAATATGTTTCTTTTACATATTATGTAAAAGTCCATAATTTCTAAAATGAATGCTGACCAACGTGCAACACAAAAAGAAAAAAGTGTGAAGAAGACTGTTTCAAAGCACAGAGGTAGAACTGAAAAAGAAGAGTGAGAAGTTAATTTTATATGTCTGAGTTCATCTAGAATTAGATAGTGAACAGATGTAGATGTTGACCAGAAGTTGCTCTTGTGTTTACAGGCTGAAGGAAAAGTAGCGCGATGATGGCAGATGAATGATGGCCCATGAAAATACCCATAGAAAAGGCATAAGAGAGAAAACTGAACGTCGGCGAGAGACTGAAAGGGATCTGTTGGGGTCAGGGGTTAAATATTTTTACGACGCTCTTGTTGACCACCACGTGTGAGAACAATAAAAAAGGTTTACATAGCGTCAGAAGTTGTGTACAAGCAGGAATTAATATCTGGGGGCGGGAAAGGATACCAAGTTTTTCTCATATTTTTTTTAAGAGAGCTTAGGAAATCTAGTCAATCCAAAAAGCGAGATCGGATTTTTCGTGAATGTTTGGTATTATGAAAGGTGAAGAGAAGTGAAGTGAAGTGTGATCTTTCTTGTGTGAAATAAAACAGGACAAATATACGAGTACAAATAATAGTAAATGCCGGCCTGATTGGCCGAATGGTTAGCGTATCCGCTCTACTGCAAGCTGCGGATTCGAATCCCGCTAAGGGAATGGATGTTTTTGATTGTCTTTAGGTGGAAGGTGAATTTCACCACCTGGTGTGAGACCACCTCCCCGCTTATTGGAGCCCTGATGTGGCATGAAAAAGTTTCATGTTTGGTCTCTAGACCAGGGTTTCCGGACTATGTAAAAAAATCAATAAAAATAGGGGGGAAAAATCATCAGCTCGTCCACGGTACGAATGTACATAGATTTACAAATAAATGTTTCGTAGGCCAGAGCCACATAAAAAATGGTTATATCTGCTCATATTATTAATGATATCTATTAGAAATCATTTGCCCATGACACAGCTGTTTAGTTTGTTGCATGCTTATATACCTGAATCTCATCAACTTAGCGTTGCACGATGGATTAAATCCGTGGTATTCAACCTATGGCACGCCAAAAATAAAATGACGCAATCTAATTCTGTAATACAGTACACTTAAAACATAGATCTGATATCACGAGTATGCTGGTAAAATTCTAGAATCACTGAAAGAATTTTAACAGTTTACTAGAACTAGAATTTCTCAAAATAAGAAAATTTTAAATCAGTTAATAAATGAAATACTTTTATTTGCTATCCTCGTGGAGTCCAGAACTCACCCATTCCACCCGTTAAACTGCGTCTTCTCGGACCGGTTTGTCTGTCTGTCTGTCTTAAGGAATGTTATTTGTGATTCAAGAAGAAAAAAAAAACCAAGCCGCTTCTGTATGCCATCAGTTCACTCATGTTCGATAAAATAAAAAATAATTAGAATGTTCCACGCATCATGATGAAATTCGAAGCCATTTTTTCCCCTCAAAGAGATGCTTCTGGAATTGGCCACGGATAACAACCTGATGATCTGCAATACCAAATTCCAACAAAAAGATTCTCGTAAATAGACATGGCGCTCCTTCGATGGAGAACCTCAGTTCAACAGTGCAGATCATTCCAAGGAACTGATATTGATTCGGATATTGACCACAGCTTAGTGATTGCGAATATAAGACTAAAACTGAAACAGAAATACAAAGGAAAGTTCCAAAAGGCTAGAGACATCTCAAGACTAAATGAAGACAGGCTAAGAACAGCATATCAAAACATACTAGAATCAGGGAGAATCAATTCTGTAAAAGAGATGCATAAGCTGTGTAATGAAATATGGAGATCAGGGTATGCCCCCGAAGAGTGGAAAAAATCGGTCTTGGTTGTTCTTCATAAGAAAAGTAGTTCTTTAGAATGCACCAATTACAGAACTATTGCATTAATGAGTCATCTTGGCAAAGTGCTGATGAAAATACTAACAGAACGCCTGAAGGGTCATATGGCAGCACATTTTCCTGATGAGCAAGCCGGATTTCGAAAAGATCGAAGTACAGCGCAACAAATTCTCGCACTAAGACTAATAGCAGATAAAGCTCGAAGAAAGAACAAAAGGATATACTGCTGTTTCGTGGACTTCCAAAACGCATTTGATAATATTGACCAAAATATAACATGGGCTGTCTTGGAATCCTATGGTGTGGACAATAAATTGATCCGCCTGTTGAAAGATATAAACAGTCACGCACAAGCAACAGTCAGGATAGCAGGTGTGATTAGAGATTGGTTTGCTACTAGTCAAGGTACAAGACAAGGGGACCAATATCACCAACCATCTTCATTACACATCTGGGAAGGACACTAGATAAGATCAAAGAAGGTGGAGGCATTTCAATAAATGGAATGAGAATAAACTACCTCTGCTTTGCAGATGACATCGTCCTGATTGAAGAAGGCGTAGCAAGGCTGGAACAGACATTACAAACACTATACGTATAAGGAAAAAGATATGGACTAAATGTCAACTTTGAAAAAATAAAACAATGATATTTGGACAACAGGAGTTATTGAACAGAGTTACAATAGACAGATTTCAACTGGAAAATGTGGACCATTTCACGTATCTCGGATGCCACATGACGCATGACTTGGACCCCAAAAAAGGGGTAAAAATTAGAATAGCCAGAGCAACGACTATTTTAAAAGCCATGGACAAAATATGGAGAAGCCGAGCTATAAAGATGCAAACTAAACTGCACATTGTAAAAACCTGTATCTTTAGCAGCATGCTCTATGGATGTGAGGCCTGAAAGAATCTGAAAGGAGGATATTAGCATTTGAGAAGAAGTGCTATAGAAAGATCTTGAAAATAAGCTGGATCCAGAAAGTGAACAATGAGGAAATCTACAGACGAATACAACCAAAAGAAAACCTGATACAGAAAATAATGAAAAGGAAACTACGTCTCTTTGGCCATATATATATGGAATGAACGATGAGAGAGAAATAAAAATGCTGCTGTTTGGGATGATTGAAGGAAAGAACAAAAAAGAAGACTAAACAAAGAATGGGGCGATGACATTGTCAAATGGTGCGGAAACTCTATACACAAACTGAGGAATCTTGCACAAAATAGAATACAATGGAAAAATCCTATCAAGATGGCATCAGATACCTACGGGCATTGGGCCCATGGTTGTTGATGATGGTGATGATGAGTTACAAAGGACGCATACTGTGATTATTTGAAATCACTTCGAAGTGTTTTTAAACATTCACCGATACGCATCCTTTGGATGCAATGACGACTCGAATTCGTACTTGAAATTTTTAGAACTAAGTCTTACCTCAAAAATTCTCTAGTTGGCGTTTCAAATAAATCACAATTATTATACAGTATATGCTACGTGATATTTGTTGACACACATTTAAAATCTGAGCGAACACAAACAGCAAAAGTATTCCAGCAGTATAAAGTTTAAATCTGATCAATGCCTTTATTACTTAGGATATTTAATATTCTAGATTGTTCACATTTAAGCCAGTTTTATTTTAAATTCATATTAATTTTAATAATAGGTTGAAGTAGTCTCATTGGAGACTGCTAAAGAAAGAGTGTATGAGTTACATTCTAGTAACCTACTAGAAGTCAACTTATAACAACCCAGAATAAACGTGAACAGATAGGGGTACATACAAAAATAAATACTAGTTAGTATTAAGAAATAGGATCTCTTGCCAAACCACCGTAATGCACTCAAGCTTGTTGAGAGAGTTCCTACCCCTTAAAAAAATAAATAAATAAATAAAATAAAATAAAATAAAATAAAAAACATGAGAGCTAAATGGGTGCTATAACTTTTGGGAATGAAAAGTTGTTAAAGAATCTACAGTCAATATTAATAAATTATAACAAAATAAATAAGTCAATAAATTATAAAAAAAAATAAAATCTATGTACAGAATATGTAACTTTTTAGCCTAGTCAAAATAGTATAATTACTCAGAGATTTGGAACCGCTGTCGCGTGAAGTGCAACGAATAGACATGTGAAATAATAATAGTAAGTGATAATTATATGCAGATTTAGGTACTAATTAGATTATTATTTTTTCAAAAAAAAATATATATAAATATCTGCTTTTTATAATACAGCATAAATTTCAAATATTCCATTAATTACAGCAACTACAAGATGAATATATAATAACTAGTTATTATATAAGCTGCCGGGGAAGGAAGGAAGGAGAGAGAGAGAGAGAGAGAGCATATTGACATAACTCGCCGATATTTCCTACAAGTCTTGAATATTTCCGGTAGATACAGTGCGGAATGTTTATAGTATAGTACACCCTTCTTAATTATTTCCCTTTGCATTTCCTTTTTATGTCACACTTTCAATGTCAGAGAAACTGAAACGCCTCAAGCACAATTTATATACAATGCAAGACATATCTTGACCATGGCAAAAAATAAAATTATAATTTAATTAAATATGCAAATGATATGGCATAACATTTAGCATAATAAAGTTCGGCTGATAAATGTTCAGAATAAACTCCTTTAAGTATTAGACATTTAAGTATTATTTTTTATATAATATAATTTAAGTATTATTCAGGTAACCGATTACTCTCGACAATGTTGTCTTAATGATTTGGTGCATTTCGTTAGTGATTGTGGGGATCAGCTCTTCATTTCTGCATCTATTTTGGCATATAACTGACTTTAAATGATCCGAAAGAAAATGATCCAAAGAAGTAGCAAATGGGACATCTGGGCCCCCAGTCCAGATATCCACGACAACAGAATCCACTCATGTGTTATATTTTCGTAAATTTCGTGATATCTTGCTATGTAATTCCTAACGTTTTCTGCAATATGAATTTCAAGTCGACTTTCCATTTACGGCTCTGTCAAAAACACTGATCCTACAATTTTTCTTACTGTCAATACAAGCCCGAACAGTAATTCGTAGGTGAATGTGTGAATGAACATCTTCGATCCTAAGAGGATTTTCTCTGCTCCAATATCGGAAGATGGAGCTGAGAAATCTATTAACTCTGTCATTTAAATAAAAACACGCTCTGCACTGAATAAAAATAGTTGTCTGTTTTACTTGTTGTTCTCAAACCCATTCAGAAAACTCAGAAAATTCGCTTGCCAGCTGCATACAATTCTTGAACAAATGAATTTTTTTAAGGATGGAATAGATAGTTTTCGATGCATGCAGAGAAAAACCATAATCGTTAATTCCTTACGAAGAGATCTCTTAGAAACATTTTTGATTTTAACTAAAATGCAAACAAACAAAAAACAAACTAAAATGCTTCATCTCGTGTGGACGACCAGATGAGGCCTACCTCCAAAATTTGCACTTTCTTTAAACTGTATTAAGATTCCAAATAAAATATTACTTGAGTTTGGCTTATCAGGAAAAATTCTGTGAATTTTTTTCGCATATTTTTCTCGTCCTCCGTATGGAGGAAGAGATTTAGATTGGTTATACGCATATATGCACAAAATAGCTCAAGGCATGCAAATCAGGAACGTTTCTTTTGTAACTGTAGTTAAAGAAATTACGTTTTCTTCCCCTTCCCCCATGATAAGGAACTTTTGTTCCGCCCTATATATGTATGAAAATCTCATTCACGAAGGATTGTTCCGGATTACGATTAGATAATCGAACTACTCTAGAAACTAAGCATGGAATTTTTTCAACTAATCAATATTAGTTGGATCGGCCTATCCAACTAATCAATAGATGGACAGGCTGATCCAAAGCAACTACGGCAACGACGATTTATATCTGTTTGTTTGTTTTTTTTAAGGAGAAGGCTAACTACTTACCCGCCTACATGGACAAGACAACCTTCTCCTTTAGGAAGGCAAGCTTCTGCTCACAGATACCACAATTCGAAAGACGGGTTCTATAGTTTGAAAAGACCTTGGTATGAATTCCATCTAGGATGCAAAGCATCTTATTGAAAATCTCGTATGAAGGTACCCGCTAAATTAGAATTCAAACTAAGGTCTACTCAAACCATAGAATATGTGTTTTCCGAAATGCGGTAATGAGATTGAAAGCAGACGGTTGCTTTGACAAAGCGATCCACATAAGCACTAACTGCATTTTATTTCAAGGCATTATTTCGCGGGGACAGAAACAGAAGCTAGATGGAGCATGCTTATTACTTTACCACTTAGCAAATAAATAAATAAAAGCAATTATCCTCGCACAACACAGAATTATGACAGAATTTCGACCCAGAATCAAATATGCAAATATATATCAGCATGTTCGTGCTGCCGTTTAATGCACGCACACTACCCATCCATGCAACACAAACACACCACAGATGGGCTATCAGGAGACTAAATCTGACTTCGCAATTTCCGTTCTTTTTGTACATCTACAATAGAAGTGTAAAAAGGTTTATCAACCTTGGAAAGATGATTGGACGAGATCATATAAAGCCAGAGGGTGTTGAAATTGAGAAATTGTAAATTTTAAATAAAATAAAACAAATTGATACAAGTGATTATGAAAGCAAAATAAGTGATTTAGAGAAATCCTCCACTCCAAAGCAACCACGGTGGTTGCGAGTTTTCCCATTCATTATATGACAAGTCCTCAAGAAATAAACATTCCATGAGAACTAACATACTGAATCTCCCTTTGAATGTAAATGAAAATTTCGCAGTTGATTAAACACATTTAAAACTGTGACGGTTTGGGTAAGTGTTCAGAATCTTAACACTTACCCAAAAACTTAACACTTACGCAACAGAAGCGATTTCTGTTGTCCTGCTTCTCTTTTCATGAGAAGCAGGACAATACTCCAAATAAATACTCAAATGAATAAAATCTCCGAACACATTTATCACTGAATACTAGACTGTTGATCTCCACATCTGCAGAATGAGTATTGACTAAGCTTAGTCAATATCAGCGCCTCTAAAACTGAATTCTATCACATCTTTTAGAAAGGGCGGAGGAATCCTATTTTTATTGCGATCCAATATAAAGAATCTGATTTCATCGCACATAATGTGAGATTGGATCCTCAAACAGGAACAAATTTCTTTCAATGGAATAGCGATAACTTCGAATCCCCAATCTCCTCCTCCTCTCTCTCTCTCTCTAATCCTAGAAATTATTTCTCAACTGATAATTCCTTACAAATACCATACCTCCTACATTTCGGTAAATAGCTCAGAAAACCTCCTTAAAAATCCAAGAAGGTTCAAAGGAGAGCAGTCAGACTGATAATGACATCTCTTACCAACTTCGTCTGCTTCCTGTACTTTTTTTCTATTCTAAACTCTTTTATACATACTTCGAATAGTATTTGTCACCTATAATTCAGTCACTTTTCTCAAAACCTGCCAGTACACGAACTAATCGTCTATTCACAGTCCAATTTCAGATGCATTATATTATGTATTCCACCTCTTCATTTACTTCTGCTATTTTTTTTTTTCTTAAGAAACAATCTTCTTTTGTCAGTATTTCACGGAGAGCACAAAAGTTATTCAAATCAGGTGTAATCAAATTCCTCTTCTCTATCTCCTCGTCTTTTGTCCATCTACGGTACCAGCATATTATTACTAGAGGTTATCAACCTCTCGTAGGTGGGAAACGGGATTACATGAAACTAATTCCATTACGAAGGCAGTAGCCGTTGACCATGCAAACTACAGATTCGTTATGGAAGACACCGAACTCTGCTTATTGTCTAAAGAAACGCATCTTTCTGTTAGTTTTTAAATGCATAAAAATATGAATATATAATAAATATAATTTAGTTGTTGGGTAGTGTTAGAAAAGTATTTTTGATACATTTTTCCCAAATACTCAGCGATTAATTTTTTTACCGCTCTCCTCTTAAGATCATTTAGCTGTGCTGATTTCGAAGAATTGTCACAAATCAAATGTCACTGAATTTATTTTGTTTTATTTTTTTACCATTTCAAAGTTTCCGATTCAAATTTTCTACCTCTACTGTAATATTTGATTAATGTTTCGTCAGATTTCAGACTTTATAAAAGGAAAAAGATTCACATGATATCCTAGAAAACTGCTTTTTGCTTTTATTCAGTAGTAAAAAAAAAAAAAAAAAAAAACTGAAAGATATTAACCAGATAAGCATAAAAACATGTAAAGGAATACACAATTCAAAAAGTCAAAAAAGTAACCGACATATGAATAAAGTTTTCAGGAGGGCTTTATGGCTATGAAATGGCTACACATGGCTCATTATTGTCTGTTGCATCTCAAGTTCACGTAGTCATGTTTTTATATGAAAGATGAATCTTGCTGAGACACTGCGATTAAAACTATACATTATTATTATTATTATTATTATTATTATTATTATTATTATTATTATTATTATTATTATCATTTTATTAAATAGGAACAAAGATAACCAACTGCTACTAAGCGTCAAGTATTACTTCAGAACAATCTTACCAGTACCTTTCTTTGAAAACAAGTTTATATTTTCTTTAGCAGTGCAATAAACGATTTTGACGGAGTTTTTCGGAAAGCAACGAACATAGGAATACGCACATACTAAGTCCAACTAATCCTGAAGTCCGAAATAGGGGATAGTTGAAACATTAAAGAATCGCTCACGTCCATATTAAAGGATCCTGCAGTACTGGAACATAAGTTTCAAATACTCAAAACTTTCTCTCAAGGCTACTCTCAATTGTTTCAAAAGACAAATAGAAAAATTGTTATCCCATCTAGCAATACAATCTGTCTCTCTCTCCTTGCCATACTTACCAATGATATGCATAAAGATTTTCAACATTTAAAAGAATTGTGATACCGAAGTGGCATTCGAACTTCTGCGATACCCTTAAACGTCTATAAATAACTGGAACAAGCATCTGGGTATGTATGAGGTAATTTCAATGACACCTTTCATATTTTGAATAGACATGGCGGACTTTTTAATCATAATAATAATTATTATTATTATTAACATATAGCAAATATTACACATGGACATTTCCCCGGTGTCATAAAAATCACTCGAAATGGACTGGAATTCTGCAATTATACATTGCATCGCTACGAAAAGAAAACAAAATCATGTTTTTTGTTCCTAAAATAAAAATAAAAAATAAATAAAATAAAATAAAAAAACACGCATCCTCATTACCATCTGTGCGAAGGGCTGAAAAATACTTTTTTTCTTCGTAGATTGATTTATATAACAAGTTTCTACTGAATAATACGGCATACAGAACTGAGAATTAAAATTAGAGTTTAATCTCGGTTATACAACAGTAACACCAATTATCTAAACTTTACCTTGTCGATTTTGAAACAATAATAATAACAGAGAATGCATTACTTAAAAACGGGGAAATGTAACTAAGTCTGAAGTTTTACCAAGCATTTCTAAAGGTGTTTTTTTTTTCCTTCTGTTTACAAAAGAAAAAAAGCAAACACACGCACATCCTTCGGGTATCTATAACAAAGGCTTCGATACGAAAGAAATACGAAGAGAAATCTTGACGCTAATTTTAAGATAAGCGTACACTATGTGTAAATACGTTTAAGTGAAAGAAATCTCGATGACTGTTCTGCTGATAACACAGCCTTGCTCTCGAAAAAAAAAAAAACAATTCACTTTCCTTAATTAATATTACTCTTCGGAACAATAAGATAAAATTAGCAACAAATGACAATTTTAGATACAAGTATGCGTGACAGTATTGGAGGCGAACTAATATAAGTGTCATTGAATATAATTGCTTCTCTGTAAAGCGATATTATAATGAGGCAATATCAGAAACAAAATAATTTTTCTTTTATTATTCTAGGAAATAAAGTGATTATATTGATCCCTGAAGTATGGATCAGAAGAATGAACTAAGTTCTAAGAAGAAATATAATAGCAGCTCTTTCTAAAAATAAAATAACTACCTAAATCAAAGCTTCCAAATTGGTCGCAAATTATGTATTTTGTTCTATTTTTTATTTCTTGTTTCCTATAAAGTTTCCCCAATCAGCCCAGCCTACATGATTGGTTCAACAACCACATTCATAACTGAATGTTTTCATTAGAAACGTTTCCCAACTTTTTTTTAGGAAAAAAAAAAATTGCATATGAAAAAAGGGGGGAAAACCATGCAATAAAATGATCTGAGATTATTTAATTTAGAAAAATTTAGCATATCTATTACAAGAGGTACATGTTGATGTTAACCGCACTGTTCCACAAAAAAAAAAAAAAACTGAAAATACTGGTTTTTATTTTAAAAAAGGGGAGAAAATGGAAATCTACAAGCTAATTTAATCGGATAAATGCAACTAAATACTAATTATTATAAAAACTCTATCACAGTCGGAAGATACATAGTAGAAGATCGACTCTAGGAGATACAGAGTCTATCGTACCACTCTAAACGTATTCAGTCCACTTCTACCATCCTCTCGATAAGAGTGCAGACGGTGCATGGAATGTATCTTCCATTCCAACTCCACTGCTCAACACGTCCTTATGTTCTACTGTTATACTGTTCCAAGGGTAGCCCCCCCCCCTTGTCTTTGTTCCATCACCTTTTATAAAAAAAATCTCCCATCCGTAAAATAACTCCCAGCTTATGTCTAAATCATATCGCTTGCCTTTCTAGATATTTTGCCACAAATCTCGGTAGATTACCTCAATCTACGTCATAGTCAACACACGAATATTAGCATCGTTAATTGTCTCTATGGTTCCTTCCTCTCTCCCTAGAAATTCTTAATCTGTCACAGTGGCAGTTTCAGTCTAGGTAGGGCCGAATATAGTGTAACTTCTCTGCTAAGATGATATCCTTCTCGATATTACAACTGTCCTCTAGATTATATTATCACCTCGGCAATGTCATAAACTTTATCTCCCTATCCACCAACAATGTCAGTGTGTCCTGCACTTTAAACAAACAATATAGTTCTTCCTCTAGAGTCTAGAGAATATACACAGCCTTTTATTGGTGGATTTCAGTTTAATATTACTTATGAGTAGTTGAATTATCGAATCCCGTCTAAGATGAGAAGAAACATCACAGACGCTTTTCAAATGGGGGTAATAATTTAGAGCCGATTTCATACAGAAGCGGAAAGGTTTACCTCCCGAAATTTTTTTTTTAATACGCAAAATTGTCAGACTGACCAAAAGAACAAACACAATTACTGACATAACACATTGGCTTCTAGCTTTAGTTGAGTCGACTACTAAACAACCTAATCCAGTAAGCACCTGCTCAATACTGCTTTCCCATGCACAACTCTTTCATATCTGTCACTTTACCAATTGCCAATTCACTAACTTGATTTCTAAATCCGCTGGTGACAACTTAAATATCTATTTGTCATACACAACCTGTCAAAATGATTTTTGCAAAATCTAGAAAGATTGCAGTTACTCTTGTTGCTGTAATATAAAATCTGGCTAGGTTAATAAAAATGCACTTTAACAAATTCATACTGACCTCCATAAATAATTTCATTCTTATCTGCCAAATTACGAACACTTACTACTTATCTCCAAAATCTTAATCCCACACTTAAAAAAAATAAATAAATAAAAAATAGCGCCATATTAAATCGATGGCACTATTTTAACAAAGCAAACAGAATATAATTTCCTAGGTGTATTTCTCTTCCAATGTAATGCATCCTACCTTCTTCTTTCGACAGTAATCTCCGAATAAACTCATTAATATAACTTCTCAAAGCATTATCTATTTTGACAGTACTAATTAAACGGAATAACTGCTTAAATGAAATCTTTAAGTAAGGTTGTCAGAACACAATAACTAACTTTTAACAAAATTACATAATGTTGTAATTCTAAGGGCATCACAAAAGAATATTTTAATAAAGAACGTACTGTAAAGATGGTTTGATGATCATATTTAAATCTTTGCTCCGTTACTAAATTGCTCATCGCATAATTTTTCACTTTCACTTGAATTCACTGCGAATTACATTAAACAACTTGTCAATAAAATACCGCAACATAAGTTTCAAATATAAATAATCGAATTTCCTTTTCTGTGTTCATTTCTAGCAAAGTATTTTAGCAGAACAGAGAAAAGCTGATTAGTTCCAATTAACTTGGACATCCTGCAATAACATACCAGAAAGGAAGTAGTACAAATTCTCAATGTTGTAATAAAAACTAGTACTGCAACGAGGAAATGTTGAACAGAGTAGGTTGTTTTAGGTTAACACAAAGGTCTCTGCCATCATCATACACGTCTGTGTGTATAATAATAACGATTGTAAAGTGTGATCAGCGTCGTAGTTGACTATTTTGTGACATAAAAAAAAACTTTTCGCAGAAAAAGTTGTTTACCTCGTATGAGTTTTTCCCTCTGAAAACTAGTGAACTACTGTAATTTTTTGTTGTTAGTGGTGGTGATTGTCTTTTTTTTTTTTTTTTCAGCGATTCCAGGATTTCCGTCTGGAGCCATTGAAATCCATTGAAAAACTTCACAAGACGTCTCTTCAGTAGTGGGTGCAATTCGAACCAACACTTTTCAATATTGAAAGCAAAAGAGTTACCAAATCAATCAAAAAAAGGTACACAAAGTTCAGTATTTCGTTCAAGATTTCATTATTAGGCATAATCCTCTCCACAAACAAAAAAAAAAAAAAAATAATAATAATAATAATAATAAAAATAAATAAATAAATAAATCCTCAGTCACTAATTTGTGTAAAATAACAATATAAAACGATGATATAATACGAGAATATTAGTTCCATCTAACACGGAATAAGCATTTTATGTCTGTCTATTTCTATCTTTTCTACTTTCGATTTCGTCATTTCAATCAAATAAATAAATAAAATAAAACGACTAAAAGAATTTCCTGTACTGCTCAAATCCAAAAAAGACTGACATGCTCAAAATTTCTTCTGATATAAACATATAACAACTACAGCTGCTGCAAAATCAAAGTGAGCTTTCTCTTTTCTCCAGATGGCGCCTTTATGTTAAGTGTTTATTTACATTATACTTATAAATCCGCCTAGCAATGGAGTGATGCTCATGTGTTTTGGCAAAATGCCACAAAAATCTTAGTGAGATTCAATAGAAAATAATCAGGTTGAATATACCAGTTCTTCTCTTAATCATTTGCTCCACTCTCTAGAACAGTGCTTCCCAAACTTCTGGATGTCAGGGCCCCCTTTGGAAAAATTAAAATATTTCATGCCCCCCCCCGAAAAAAATCGTCATATAGACATATATATTATAATATTTATTGTATTTATATTCAATACAAAACATACACAGCGAATATTGCAAAAATCAAATGCAAATATTACATTTTTAGCATCTTACATTACATATTTGACATGGCACATCATCTCATATTTTTATATAGATAGATATATTGGTATTGTAAATTTGCAGTACAAGCATATTAAACGTAAAACGATTAGTAATAAAGAAAGAATTAAAAACATAAAAGAAGTTTAATAACAATTTAATGTGATGGATGTGTTTCAACACAGAAAGTCAATATCAGGTGAAATATTTGAAACTGCAATTCTTAGATTTCTGCTTTGAAATGAAACTTATATGAATATGCATATTTTACTAATATTCATTAAGCGCCGAAATACGCAGGAAGAAAATTTTGTGAACCCCACCAATGTGTGATTTTTTTTTCCATTAAAATATAAAAAATAAATAATAATAATTAAATACGTTTCTTTTAAGATAAAAAAAAAACCTACTTAGTCTTAAAATATTTTCAATTTGTTTTCATTATTTCACGGCCCCCTCAACAAAATCTACGGCCCCCAAGGGGACTCCGGCCCACAGTTTGGGAAGCGCTGCACTAGAACAGTGATGTTCGATCTTTGTTTAGGCTGCGCAGTTGCGCCATCTACCCTTTGGTTGGGAAGAGATGGGTTCAGCATGAGAGTAACCTTTATAAGAACATTTCAAATGAAAGTGAGTTAGTCAGTCTCATATAAGGCCAATATACTTCTGTCTGTAAATTCCATCTATTCTGCTGGCCGTATGAGACAGGCCAACTCATCTTCAGATGAAAAAAAAAAGAACTTGAAAAGATTCTTCACGTCCTAGGCGGGATTCCACTTCAAGACTTTCCAAACAAAGTGAATCGTTTATAGTGATTGAGCTACGAAGGCTTGCTCATACGGATGTCAGGTCTTTACCTCTCGGAAACTTCTTCCGAGAGGAAATGACTGACATAAGTTTCTGAAAGGAAAATACTTTTTTTTTTTTTTTTTTGGCATCTTATGAAACAGACACTGCCTGAGAACACGTGCACTTCACATATACATGTATATGCATACATTTGACTTATATATATATATATATAGCCTTCTTAGGTGCTTTGGCCGTAATTCTAATAAACCTAACTGCTCTAGGAGTTTTCTACTGATACTTTACAAATAGTATTCATCCATGATTGCATCTGTAGTTCCACCATTAAAGTATGAATTGGTTCTGCAGCCGCTCATCACCAATTTGCACTCCAGCTTCGAACCATTCTCACACATCCGTCATCTTGTTCATTCATCTCTGCTATAGAAACTATCAAAATCAGTATTTCCCATTAGAAGCATGTAAGAGCAACATATGTTTCTCTATTTTTCTAAATGGTAACCATGGTACCAATGTATTAAAGGCCCTCAGAACTAAAATGAAGAAAGGAAAAAAAAATCCCAATGAATTAAGTAAGAGATCCGAAAAAATCACAATCTCAATGAAACATAGCGGGCTGCCTTCTAGAATATTACAATTGCAAGCTCATAAAATAGCGATAGTGTACCCGTTTCGAATTTTAGTATTTTTCTGTCCACTCTAAGTTCACATTCTAAAAGAACAGTCATGATTGTCATGTATAAAGCAATTCAACATGACAAATGTAATGCAATGATGCAATAAATGTGTTCAATGCGAATGATTCGCGTAATGATAATTACAGAGAGCAGTGATAAAAAGCGAAGCAACAATTGTGTAAATGAAACAAGAAAGACAGAAAAGTACGACCGTGACTACTTTAAGATTTTAAAAAAATCCTTAAAAATTAATGATTGTGGTGGCTTTCAAGTAATTTTCATCCCACTTTACACATACAAATGCCAGCGTCTCTATTATGCTTGAAAATACTGCTGGCAACACTTGCTGAAAGTTCTTTTATTAGTGCAGTTACAAAGCTCTAGATGTCTTCGCACATTCAAAACAACCTAATTTAAATAAATATTTTTTGGCAACAGAAAATAGTTATATGGGGAAAGAGATCAGTTAAGTACAGTGAATCTCCTATACTCGTTTTCTTTTCTTTATTTCTTTCGTTCTTCCTCTTCTTTAGCAGAAACTTCCTTAATGAGGCTGTGAGAAAGGCACATTATAATAAGGCAATATCCACTTAACCGGTCAATGATGAATTTTTTTTTCGTAGAAACATTAAGCAAATGAGAAGGAAGAATACCTTGTCTGACATTATAAAAGAGACAATTCATAGGGTATAATTCCTTTGATTAAAAAAAAAAAAGTGATTATTTGTTCCAAAAAATTTATTGCCTTTTAATAAAACACTGCTTCAATAATTGGTGCTACAAAACAAACTGAATGAACAATTGATTGTATATCATTTTTGATGCATGAAATTAACCTGTTCCATCATTCTCACCATGTCTTGAGACCAAACATCGTGGTTTTAAGCCAGTTCATGCCTCCAATAAGCAGATGATCTGGCACTAAGCGATGAAATCGTCTACCAACTAAAAACAATTCATGTCACGATATGATTCGAAACCACAGAATAATTATAGTGTGGGGAGATCATCCTCTTGGTCAACTAGGTCAGATTTGCTGGATTCTTTCTTCTTTTTTTTTTTATTCAATTGGCATCATCCCATAGCACTGAGTAAGAAGTAAGAATATATTCAACTCATTCTAAAATAATGGAAGATATTAAGTCAAAATAGTTTTTTTCACTACCTCGAATTATTAGAATCTACTAGTACGGATTCCGATAGTTTCGTTTTCAATCCACACAAAAGCCTGTTCATTTTTTTTTTAATACAAAAGTAAATAACACTGCATTTTATTGCCAGCAGTGAAGCGAACGCTAACACTTTAGACGACAGAAGTCGACTACCATTGGCAGTTGAAATTGGGATATATCACATTACAGCGGAAAGTGAGACAAATTTCTCGCTTGACCATAATGATTTCGCATGACATTAATAATGATGTTAGCGACAATTAATGTGTCCAGTAACATAACCGCTAGAAATGTGGAATACGATATGAACTGCCATCGTATTTGCTAATGCAAGACCTTCTATATATATATATATATAATCGTGGTTTCATAAAAATCATGGCGAAATTTGTTATTTCAACAAAACAGAAGAAAATCACTACTCCCCATAAGAAAAAAATCCTAAACGTATTAAAGTGCACAGATTTGGGAGCACATACAAGTGCTTACTTTCTACAGTGAAGCTCGTTATTAGTCGAGGAACAAAAGTACCAACACCTCTCAGACCTCAAATTTTTCCTAGCCAAAGTCATTTGTCTTAAATTAGATAACGTCAGGACAGCTTTTTTTTTCTAATAATCCCAAAAAGCGAAGTATAGTAGTAGTAGTAGTAATAATAATAATAACAATAATTATTATTATTATTATTATCACTAAATATATTAAGCGCATTTATTTTAATTTTCTAAGCTGACACATTCACTCTATCTCTCTCTTTCTCTCTGTGCGTGCATTCCCACAGCTCAGTTAAAGTAATATGGATTAGTTTGACCTCTTACTGAAGTTGAAAGTTGTAGATCACGTCCGTAAACCATAAAAATGCAAATGACTAAAGGATTCAGCAGAATTGTCGACCAGATCAAAAGGGATACACACTGCACTACGCTTACATGCTAGCGGGCTGTATTGTAATCTACTATTCATATTCTCGGCGTTCTCGGAGCACCACCGGGAAAACCCATTAGGTGAATTTTCATGAAAATCGAAAATTTGTGTTTAAAGGTGAAAAGAAAAACCTTAGTCGATACTTGGTGATAAAACAAGGTTAAGCTAGAGGCTACACTCACTAAAGTTGCTTTCAACGTATTTTTCGTACAAATCGATAACTAGAATTGCACTGAAAAGTACTATGATTATCGAATAGAAGAATGTGCAGACTAGTGGCGTCTATTTACTGGAAATGTTTAATTCAAATTATTGAGCGACTGGAAAAATTCAGGAAAACTTATAACCCCGAAACTCTGCAGTTGGTCCTCTCAAGCATCTTTATTCCTTAATCATTAATTCCTCTAGTCCAGCACAGCTGCTATTATTGTCTGTACTTGGATTGCGACATTTCATTTACTTGTTTATCATCAAATTCAGTGCACTGCATTTCAATATGCACCACTTTCTAAAAACTATTTGAATGCGTTTTATTTATTTATTTATTTTTATTTTTTTAATAAAGGGCACACCGTCGTTTTCTGAATGACAGCGGTGATCCATCATGGAACACTTTCGACCAGTACACAATAACAAGAGACTAAACTTTGGTTTCATTCTTCCTCCAATGTAGTCAATCAACAGCCAAAGTGGTTCGCTTTATGACTCAATATATAATATATGTTAAAAAAAAAAATAAAAAAAAAAATATATATATATATATATATATAAAGTACAAGGTTTATAGAACAGACTAATACTATGATAAGAACGCTTATCAGTAACGTAATTATAAAAGCGACGTCTAACTTTTATTGTTTGAAAATACTGCGTTCGAATCCTGGGCACGATGAACATTTTTATAAGGATGTTAAACCGATTGTGAGCCAGTTAATTTCATATGAGACACTGCCCACAACGATCTCGGGTTTTTACTCCTGTAGAAGAGATACACTTACTGAGATCTGTGATGAATGAGTCGGTTCTACTAATGTGCAACTATAGGCATCATGAAATTGTCCCAAATGTCGAGGAAATATTTAGAAACAGCAGAATCACACTTTGAAAACGCACATACTTCACATAAAATACACAAGAGCATAGCTTCCCTATCACTAATCAATCTTAATTCTACACATCATTAAAAAATAAACTTTACAAAACAGCAAATTCTTCTAGTACCCTTTCTATAAACGCTCTGCTTAGTGTTTAAGGGTTTCATATGATGTTGTGCAGAATATTTTTTGGCATTTCGTTATTTTAGATTCGTTCGAATTTAGATGTTTTTGAATATTCAACGTTTTGATTACTTTTTTTTAACATTTTACCTGGGTTTGACTTTTCATGATTGTCATCAAAGTTCCTTCATCTCGTAAAGACCTTACGAATTAATCGATGAATGAAGTTTACCAGCGATATAATGTATTATAAAATTTTCATCCAACATCTATAACATTTGTCATTAGATATCTATTACATTCAACCTGTGCATCATGCAATTAAAAACAGGGCAAGGAAAAAACTTTCTCTACGTGAAATTAAAAGTTAAGAGACTACCAGATTAAAGCAGAAGGTGAAATTAAAAACTTTGGATTATTAAAATACTGGGTTTAATATTCATTTGTTATTAAATACAATTACATTTTATACTGCTAGTTTTTAACACTAAGAACCAGTGACTTCTTCATCGTGGCAAATAAATGATGACAAATTAAAAACCAAAACTCAGATAAAGATAAATAGTACCGTCCATTGAAATGGACGTGATTTTTATGCTTCGTCTCTTCCCCATCCTTTCAAAAAATAGGCATAATTCACAAAAAAAAAATAATAAAATAAAAGAGATACCTCTATTTTGAAAGATGAACTTCAATTTCATCTCTCCGAGTCCTTAAGATATTCCAAAAATATCGTTCAGGAGCATTTTCTGATAGTCCACCCCACGAAAATTCTCTATCTCCATCCCATACGATGGAAATTTTTCCAACAAAATCGGGATCCTACTTAAGAGCCTTAATATCAGAATAGCTTACAAACTTATCCAAACAGTCCATAGAGTCCTTAGATCTCCGAAAGATGGTATCCCCCCCCCTTCTATAAACGTCCTGTGTATATTAGAATTTCATGTTCTTGTAGTCTACCTTACATAGGTAGACAAGCTATCTGAGCTTAAATAGAAGGAACATCTCCGTGACGTAATATACATAAGAGAAAAGATCTGGGCTTGCACATTCACTCATCCACCGCAAATCACGTCATCGAGTGAGATGCAAGATATAGTCACCATACCCTATCTAGAGGTGAACTTCCTTCATGCTGAATCAAGGAATCCACTACTGTCATTCACTCACAGGTCCCTCAACAGAAATCAGTGCTTCATCTTTAATTATGTCCGGAAGTCACTCATCAATTCTCAGTACTGGAATTTAAGAGTTCCAATAATCATCGCCAAACAATCCCAAAAGACATATGATGCATGCTACGTGTCACGAGTACCTCGTTTTGAATATTATTATTCTAATGGTATATCTGAGTACTGGCTTTTAATTTATCATCCTTCTTAATTTGCCATCCTGAAGAAGTCCTTGCTCCATATTACGCAAAGTGTTCGGTATATAGTCTGAATGTATTTAATAACAAATGACTATCAAACTCAGTATTTAATCAATAAATAAACTTGCAGTTGTAAAGTCTTATTATAAAGATTCGGAAGAGTATTATATATATATATATATATATATATAAAACTTCGGATATTCTAAAATAAACTCATTGATAATAAATCTCATCTTCCCTTTCGTGTTAGTTTCAATGCCCTGTCACGGCCAAGTGACTTGGCATATTAGAAACCTCCTAGCATTGCAGTTAATACCATGTGTGTATGCGCGCGCTTTTTAAACATTTCGTTTATAATCTTTAAGTATATGATTAATCATCACCTTAATTTAATCATAAATTGGTACTTTAATAAAAAAAAGCGTCATCATTTGAAAACATATGAGAACATATAACTAACATAAAAACGCTTACAAATGCACCAGAATCTATTAACTGCTATTCAGTGAATTTTTACTGTTACAATTATGGAAGAAAAAACATTTCAAAAAATATTAACTTGTGTACCACGAAAACAAGTAAGTTCCCAGCCGAAATTCAATTGGTCCTTCAAAAAGAACGATCCATAGACTTTATACATAGACATCAATGTATCCACTTTTATAAATCTATTTATTTTAAAGTTCATTTCTTATTTAAAATACTTCAGTGGTATAAAGAAATCTGTCTTGCATTTTTCCATGATTTTATCTTCTCTTTTGAATTTTAGGCATCCATCACAAACAAAAGTTGCCTATCACCATGTGTTATAAGACATGAAGTATAATAATTAATACAATTCTAAAAACTATATGATCTCACGGAATATTGAGAATATATCTTTCAGATGTAATACACACAAAAGAAGCTTGTATTTAAAATCGACTCCTATTACTAAGGAAAAGCATATATGTGAAAAATAATTTCATTCAGCGTAAAAAATTTAAATTTAAATGATCCTTCAATATCAGTTGTCTTTAGTACAGATAAAAATAAGAATATTTTCTTTACCTTTCAGTGAAATCTGATCCGCTCTACCTAACTTCTCTTCTATTTTGAAGTAATTCATTAAATCCTTATACTTTTATTAAGAATAATTAGGAACGATGCTTGCGCCTAATATCGGTCCAATTTTAATTACACAAATCAATTTAATAACATTATATGTTTAGAATAGCACAGTATGTAAAATCCGAAAATTAATATCCGAGACTGAATATTTTTCATACTCTCCTAATTAGATTTTCTAGAAGAGACATCTAAAGAAGTTCTCTCAAATCGAATTTTGTTTCATTAATAAGTGAGTAATAATAACATTAAAAGATAGCAGGCGTAATGAAAGGCAAATTTAATTTAATCAATTAACTCGAAACTATATTTCTTAATTAAAACCAATTAACTATAATGCATAGTAAACAGAAACACAAAGAAGTTAATTATCGCGAAAGTAAAAAACACTGGAAAAATTAACATTTCTCCCTAACAAGTACGAAAGAAGAAAAAACAAAAGATGTAACAATAACCACACGACCAGACGGAAATGATCATAGTATATTAATCAGGTGAAAGACAAAAATCTTTTTTTATTACTGTTATAAAACAGCACTTTTTTTGTTTCAGAATCAAAATATCTCATTTAAGTTTATAACAGAAAATGTTTTTTTCAAAACTCACAGTACATTTGGAAAGAAACTCACAGATTGTGAGCGCTAACAATATGAATTTTGATCAAATCGAAAGAATAAGGTCTTCTTTAAAAAAAAAAAAAAAAAAAAAATGCAAGGTTCTGAACCAAACTGCCAAACATTTAAGTCGATTAAATCGACTCCAGACTGCTCAAATTCTGTATGTCAACCTTACAAAAGTTAACACTTTTTTATTCAAGCGAAAGGATAGTATCAGGACCAACGAGAGTATAATGATCAAACTTCAGGACTGAACTTAAGACTTCTGGTACAAAATGTAGATGTTATCAACAACAAACCCTAGGTTTCAAGCAACGTTACATTAAACGTTACAAGCTACATTAAAACCATCTTTGAGCATTACATCATAAACGAAAGAATAGAATGAGAAAAAAATCCGTGATGAGTGAAATATTCGCTTGGAGGGATTCATGAACAAACAAAACGCCTCTATGGTTTGCTAACAGATTTGCTACATTTAACAAATTTGTGAATGTCATTTCTAAGGGAATTTTCGAAAGATTTATGGATCATTGTTTTGGAAAACACTGAAAATGAAGAAGCAGTACCACTTGATCACTGTTTCATTATTCCCGAAGACGCACAAAATGAAACAAACACATAATGAAAGAAAGACGAAAAAAACTTCTTGCTCAGATGGTGTAGACGATGCCCTCTGTTTGGAAAGACTTGAGTCAAATTCCGTGTAGGATACGACAATATAATTTATAGGGAAGTAAGTTCCAGGAATCTTAGTTCTATAGAACTAAGATAATAAAAAGAATGTGTTTCTCATTAATGCTGAAGATCTTGTAAAGTAATCGGAATCAAGGAATGCGGGAAAAAGCCAATCTGCGATTTTGTAGTGTTAATGACTTAAAAGAACCATAAAAGTGTAACAGTTACGTTTGTTGAATTAATGATTCTGGACCTTTTTATGAAAAACAACATATGATATCTTACCAAACTTAGAATGTTAGATATGCTATGAGGATTTACAAAACATTGCTGTTTTTTTGCCCATAGGACAGCAGCGCAATGGAGGGGGGGGGGGGAGGACTAATTCTACAATTGTTAAGCACTTTTAAATTTGGGTTTAGCATTTTTGAATATTCTTATCATAATATGCAAGGCAATATTTTTATAATCATGTTGTAAAGTACATCTCTTTTTAATTGACAATCATCACTGAACAATCCTCATGCTTGTTTTGGAATCCGTGCAAAAAAGAACACTAACATGCTCAAAAGCTACTTTTCAACTGTACCCCCTAACACACGCAGGATCTATTCGTGTTGATTTTAGTTACAAAATCTTTGATGACCTGTGTTCTTTTCCGCATATAAGAACCATGAACTTTAATGTGAAACATTTAAAATGAATGAGCGCAGTTCTCTCGTAATTAGGAATCAATTCTTTTTAATATATGAGATATTTCATTATATCACAATAATTAGGTTTCCCAAACCAACAGAGCATTAGTATGGATGAATGGTAAGAGGAGAATAAATATAAATAAAGTCTATTTGATTTCGATAATCTCTTCCAAGGAAAAGGAAATTGCTTCGGAGCAATTACGAGATCATTAAATATTACTCAAGTTTACTTCTCTAGTCATATGAAGAAAAAAAAAAGACGCATTAAAAAATAATAAATAAATAAAGCATTTCCTGGAAACTAAAAAAAAAAAAAATTTCCCGTGTAAACAGAGAAAGCAATAATTAGAGGAAATGCGTCACTGCCCTCAAAAGGCTCTCGAGAGAAACAACTAGTAATCCATGATCAGAGATAAATATTTCATGCGGTGCTCAAGTACCCATCTCCTGCAAACACTACGCTGGAATTTGTCATCAAAGTACAGATATTGAACAGCTATTCAATGAACTGCTAGTCATTAATTTCACCGCATTACAAAAGCCTCATTTTGGTAAGAATGTCGGCTGCGAATCTATTTGTAGTAACACTGCTCTGAAGAAAACTCTCTGTCTCTCTATCTCTGAAAATAGGAATAGGAAAAATACAAGTTCTGTTTTTAAATTCTATTGACTTTGTGTAAGTTAAGTAAACATGTGCAATTTTTTAGGAACTTAAAAAAAATTATGTTTTAAACTTCGATACTTAAATCGTGCTCTTTGCACACGGTGATTTTTATTCATTACTAGAAATTTAACACAAAGAAAAGAAGTTCGCCGTTCATTGTGAAAAAAAAAAAAATAAATAAATAAATAAAATAAAAATCAGAGAAAGAATGGTTAAGAAACCATTCTTAGAAAACCCAGCGAAACGGTTCCAGAAGTTCAGACACAATTACAGCTTTCCAACTCACTTCAGCATGCTACGAGTTTTATTCCACGGTCAGTGATAGGTCATTCTGTGAATGACTAACGATGACGATAATAACAGAGGTAAAGATATTTACTGAAAGAGACTTTTTTTCGTTTTTCTAGAGAGAGAGATTTCTTTTCGTAGACAGTTCTACGAAAATATTCCGTACACTTATCCTTTAGGTCTAAATAAGAGTAGGAACTCGTTACAAGCTAGCAATCCAAACTCATCTCTATTCCCCCCCCCACGCGCGCGCGCGCGCGCGCACGCACGCACGCACACACACACACACACACACACACACACACACACACACACACACACACACACACACACACACACACACCAGATCTGATTTTAAGACACTAGATTTAGAGAGATGTGATGTAATACTTCAGTGAAATGACATCACAAGTAAATGACATCATTGCCGTGTTGGATCGTATGCTTCGCCGGCTTTGTGTTGTTGTAATAGTCATGGACAGAAAGGAACACCACAAGGAGATAGGTTAACACTCTCGCGCTTTCTATATGACCTGGTATGTGGTGGATCAAAGGTTGTAGAATTATTTTAACAAAAGCGCGTGAAGTACTGAGAAATGAAATACGAACCAATACAAAAAATAACAGACTATCGCGTATTTCTGGCTCTCTGAAGAACAAACCCACACGGGTTTGTCCTTCAGAGAGCCAGAAATACGCGATACTTCAGAAAGACAGAAATACAAAGAGCTTATTATGTGACTGCTGTCACATTTTAGCTGTTCTGTGTAACGTTCTCCAGCTTATCCTGTGCTACAATTCCGCGAGCTGTATTTAATCCATTCTGAAACATTAGTACAAGAGTATTTAAATAGGAAAATGCATCGTTTCGGTATTTACATATTCTGTCAATTTGAATACAGCTATGTGAATCATAACATAGACAGGAGAACACCCTAATCATCTAAAGATGAAAGCTACATAAATAAATAAATAAATTCCTTCGTTTTTGCAATACTCTAAATCAGGGCTGTCCCAAGCACTGCCCGTGGGCAGCATGTGGCCCACTGTACGATTTTGTGCGGTCCGCCTGTGAATTTTGATTTCACGAGCGAAAAAATAAAATAACAATTTGAATCGAATGCGTATTAGATATTTTAATTCTATCACTAATCGATAATCTCGATGTTGATAATTTTATTTGGTGTTTTTACATCACTATATACCCACGTGATTTTTCAAATATTAGATCTGTCAAAGAAGCGTTCTTACACGGTTTTGTTCCAACGCGCATGCTCCGGACGCTCACGGGAAACGTGAGCGCGCGATTAATGAGCAATTAGTGTTGTTCGTTTGTTCAGTTTTCGAAGTTGTGTCGCGGCTGCTCACCAAATTACAAGATACTCATTGTGATGCGGCCCTCGGATAATTTTTTTTTTCTAATACGGTCCTCGGATTACCTAAGGTTGGATAGCCCTGCTCTAAATCATGGATTTTAATAGATCAAAGTGCATTATTTTGTTATTTTTTATGTGACTCATAGTTTTGGTGGAATTAAATGCCTTGATTAGTTAATTTTTTTATGTAACTACCAACAATGAAAGATTGTAAACTACAGTGAATTAATATTCATGGATGAGCTAATACTTAAATAATCCGAAAACCCTATCTAGAAACAGAAGATGGTATTTTTTTCAAGCCATTTTCTAATAAGCAGGATGGTCTCTCACCGGACTCACAGAAAGGTGATTTCATCACTTAGGTGGTAGATGAAATTCATCCACCACCTAAAGACATTCACAAAATATACATACACGAAGCTATTCGGTGGGTTAGAGAACAGATATGCTGTTCACTGGGCCAACAAAACGGGATAAAATAAAGCAAAATAACAGTCCAAGAATGGAATGAGGTCATAGTTGGCTTTTTTATTTTATCAGGAGGATTCTCGAACATCCCACCCTTTAATTGTCGGAGATATCTTGTTAAGGCTTTGTAGAAAGAAAAAGTCCCACTATATCATAATAAATTTGACCGTTAATTGTTTCGTTGGCACAAACGAAATGCCCAACATTGTGAGTGTGGTTCAAGGATTTATCATTTATCTTTGAAATATCTTACACCTTTCCCCTGCAAACAGCATGACTCTGAATCCCAGTTACTACATCCATGATGATTTATCCAACTATATGTATGAACACTGAATTCATTACAAAAAAAAAAAAAAACATTGGATATATGAAATTATGTCCATCATCATCAATTTATAGTTAACGAAAACCATGCACACTCCTTTCAGATCTTATAACAATTAGCAAGTCTAATTTCAAGTTTTATTTCATTTTGAAGCTGTATGCATCAAGCCTTATCTATTTACGTAAGCCAGTCAGTATCCTGAGCTGTAAATAATATCCGGGGAAAAAATGACTTCCTAGGGATAGATGTTTGTTTGATTTAATCAACAACTTCCTGCTACACGAGATCTTCCTATTGACTTTCCTTTTAGAACACTACCTGTTTCTTCGATGTGAAAATACAAAAGAGAAACTGATCAGAAGATTTTTCTTCTTTATTCGCGAGGAAAATTGCGTTGCACCGTTATGAATGATTTGCTTTCAGAACATCACAGCACGTCCGTGCTGTAGTTTGTACAAAAGACGACCTATTCCGAGATATAGGCAATAAGAGCTAGTGTCGTGAAAAATCGAACTACTTTTTTTTTCAGACATTATTTTATAACTGAATTATTTCGTCAAATAAAACACTAAAATAAAGCATTCTTTTCGGGATTTCATAATACGAAATTACACTTGCGAATTATAGTTAAAATGTTTATAATTTTTTTCAAGTTACTTTTTTAAAGACATGTTTTTATTATATAGATTTTCTGGTTTCAAAAAAAAAAAAAAAAATTAAATATTATCCCCATGAAATAAACTAATATACATTCATAACGCTAATTACGGATACAGATCATATTACTGGTCTGTTCCAGTCTCATTATTTCATTTAATATTCTCTTTTGAGGTCTACCCGGTATTTTCCTTCCAACTGGTTTATATTTTATTCATTGTTTAGGATATCGGGTGTTGGCCATTCGGTTTACATGTTCTATCCAATTTTGTTTGTAATTGTTTAGTTTTTCTTCTATTGATTTTATTTTTACTTCTTTCAAAATGTCTTCATTCCTTTTCCTTTTTTTTTTTTTTTTGTCTAATAATGTGTCTTTTGCAGTTTTTAATGTTTACAACATGGAAACGAGTTTTATCAATGACCTTTTCGTCACGGTAGCTAATCCTCGTTCACTGTTTATATGATTTCTGTATTCATATAAGCACAGAAAAGTCTGATAGTTCGCCCTTTTATCAAAAGATGGAGCTAGAATTTTTCTTTCAGAACAAATTTCGCAATGCAACAGAAAGAGAACATGTAACGCAATTAAGTGATAATTCAAAGTACATGAGATTAATGTCTCGATAAATGAATGTCCAATTAATGAATGTTCTATTTTTGGCTCCTATTTTTTCTGAATGGTGTAATTACACAGTTCGGCAAGAACTAAGACCCTTATGAAAAAAAAGAAGTTGCTTTTGTAGGGAAAAAAACGGTAAATGCTATTGCTAGTAAATTTTATTTTATGACAAAATAAGTAACAAATAGAAACAAAGGATCTCTATAAAAAGCATATAAAATTCTGAAAAAAGAAATCGTAAAAGAGGGCTGAAATTTTTTTCTTTTATATGTGAATAGAAAACGAAACCTAACAAAATCCTGCGAAAACACCGGTTTCTTGAATAAACAAATGCTTCTCAAAAGAAAAGCAAAAAAAAAAAAATGTGGGGTGGCTACAAACAATAACTCCCCAGATCTCTTTAAAAAAAAAATTCTACTACTAAAAAATTTCAATATGAATAACATTTAAAAGATAAATACCAGATAATAGTACCTATTATCTGGAATGTACTAAAAGTGTCTCAATGTTTGTTCAGATAATTTTTTTCTTCAAAGTTTTGAATAGCACAGTGAATGCCTGCTGCTTTGAGATTACGTGAATATTATCAGTATAGCTTCCAGTTTTATTTACTTTTATAAACTTCTTACCAAATAAAGTATGTCAATTTCCACCATGACTGCCTCTTTGAACGTATTGTGAAAATCATTATTTCTCATAAAAGAAACTGGAACTAACAAAAACCATATCATCCGAAAATTACTAAGCAGAATTTCATAAGAATTAAAAACGAAATAAGTTAGTATTCCTTGTACACCTTTTGGGATAATTTTTATACTGAAATGAAAATCAGACAACTGTACTTGACTTCAGTCAAATACATTTATTTAATTTCTCATTTCAAATTTTGATTCCATTACAAATGGAATGCGAATTAAAAGCGATAGATTATTCTCAGAAAAATTGGGTTAATTCATAATGTGTAACATACAAATTTGATGTTCTTTTATAGTCATGCCAAAGCATTCATGCTTGCAAATGGCACGCCTCTGCTTTTAAGAACCTTCAACATTCAGCCAATCTCTTTCCATAATAGTCGAGGTAGTTGGAAAGTGCCCTTGGCTAATTCCGAGTGTAATACATATATTCAACAAAAACACCATTAAAAAAATAATAATAAAAAAATTAAAAAAAAAAGTTCTGTATGATAGCGCTGCTTTGATTAATGGAAGCTTGAAAAAAACAAAAAAAAGTTTGGTTACCCGAGCAAGGCTGATCTAATACTACGCCTATTCGTGCTATTAGTATTATATAGCTGTTCAAACCTTTCACAGGTTTCGGGGATTAGCTTTTACCTCTAACCTTTCCGGCTTAAATACGTCATACCTATAGTTTTATTTTATTTATTTTTTTGTGTGGCTCCTATCCACGAAACCTATATTACTTTATTACTGTGAATAGGCTAAGGTTTTTTCTATTTGTATTAATTTTTTTTTATATTTTAGAGCATGAGATCCTAGTCCAGAAACCCTATTTTAAAGTTAAAATTCGGAACTTTTTTCAAGCCACTTCAGGCCTCCAATAAGTGGGACGGTGATGTCCCACTTATCTCATACCTAGCGATTAAATTCATCTATCAGCTAAAGACAATCACATCACATACGAGCACATAATCGTACATCCGTTACCAACGGGATTCGAAACCGCAGTCTGTTAGTTGGAGAACAAATACGTTAAGCACCAGGTTAACCAGGTCGACAGATGCCCGATTCTTCAGAAAACTTGATATCCTCTCCAACTCGGAGAGTTGGAGAGGATACCAAGTTTCCGCTCTGCTGAACAATCATTAATGGAAAAATGCTCTCTGCCTCAGAACAATCCCATATTCACACCAGAAAACCTCTCTAATAATCATATATTATCTTCTTAAGAGGTTATGTTATTTTAAGACGATGAAAGGAAAAAATGGCGTTTTGCCTAGTGCTCATACATTTGATTCGCGATTCTGATATTTGATATAAAATGTGATTTAATGAACTCAACAAATATTTTTACTGACAGTGAATAGTCCTACTGGTATAGTCAACCGGTTTGGTTCTTGAATAGGCTCATAAAAACTAATTCATTAGGTAAGTTAACCTTTTTTCGAAGCAACGTCGATACGCTAGGCTTACTGCCATCAGCATCGCCATTGTTTCATTGCATCAGTTATTATTTTAGAAACTACCTATTATCACAATACGGTAGATAGAAATGGAAAGCATGTCCTGTTCTCCAGAACAAAACGTGGGTCCAACCACAGACCTGCCGTACGAGGAACTCACCTTCAAACAGCTCCTGGCTATTTTCAAGCATATTGGAAAGCTGCTACACACAAAATGGCCAGGTAAGGTTCATGAAATCCAACAAGTTGATACGGACGATGTTCAACTTCTTGAACTACTCCAAGACAACGCTACTGAAAAAACCACAACGGCTGAAGATCATTCCCGTACTGACCACACTGATTTTCAGGAGCGCAAAACTGCGACCTCCGAAACACCAATTATAGATGTCATGGAAGAAGATGGCTCTGCCCCAGACTCACCTACCTCCGCAAGGGAAAAGATCCCCCCCCCCGATTATCCTGCGTGAGAAGAACAAATGGATGACTCTAAAGAGCATAATGAACAACCTAAAGATCTCATATAACAATGCAAAGAATATCACAGATGGTGTAAAAATTCACCCTAAAACTGTCACAGACTATCGTAGGTTAACAACAGAACTAAATTCCAGAGGAATTCAGTACCATACTTTCTCACTCGGTTCGGAAAAAAATCTCAAGGTTGTGATTAGAGGCGTGCCTGAGGATGTCTCCACCGATGAAATCATCACAGACCTGCACTCGAGTGATTTACCACCAATCAAGGTCAGCAGGATGACCAGGAGGGACAAGACTCCAATGCCATTAGTGCTGATCGAGATCAGTCAAACCTATAAACACAAATATGACTTGACAACCATCTGTGGATTGAAAATCTCGGTAGAACCGTTAAGGAAGAGAGCTTCTACTGGGCAATGCCATAGATGTCAAAAGTTTGGACATGCCCAGAAAATGTGTAGGGCCGAATTTAAATGTTTGAAGTGTGGGGTTGGTCACCCAACCAACACCTGTTCTAAATCAAAATCTACCCCGGCTAAATGTGCCAATTGTGGCGGTCCTCACACATCCAACTACAGAGGATGTCTGTACAATCCACGTAACAGGAAATCTGAAGAGGGACCATTCTCTCCTTCCATCAGCTCGCCTACATCTGCGGCTACTTCACAGCCTCCTAAAGTACAGAATAAAAACTCAGAAGCCCATCTGTTGAAAACTGAGGTCCCTCAAAAAACGACTCTAAGCTGGCAGTCCAGGACATATGCGGATGTAACCCGCCCTAAACAGACACCCCAGAACAGTCAACATCACGCCCAAATTTGACAGCTATCATTACCGCGTCCCTGGCAAATATGCTATTAGATTTCAGCAGATCTAATCCTTCACAAAGTTCTACTAACAGATTTCTAAAAGATACTCAAGTCATCATTTCAGCGCTTACTAATGAACGGTAAAAAATTAAAACCAGAAGCCCTAGAGATAATAGCCTGGAATGCAAACGGCTTAAGAAATAAGATCCTAGAACTCCAAAATTTTGCCCACAGACATCGGCCAGATCTTCTACTAATAAATGAAACGCATCTAAGACCAGCAGACAATCCCAAAATCTATGGATATCAGTCGTATAGAACTGACAGATCAACCCACAGAGGTGGAGGCACGGCAATTTTCATCAAAAATTTTATCTATCACTCCATAAACATTCCTACTACCTCCAATCTTGAGATCACTGGCATCGAGATTCTCACGAGCTCAGTAGGCAAATTAAAAATTTTTGCAGCATACCATCCACCACAAAAAGCACTACTACCTTCTGATTTGAACGCCATATTTGACACTGGAGAGCCTACCATTGTGGCAGGTGATTTAAATGCCAAGCATTCTACCTGGAATAGCCACTCCACTAACAAAAATGGACAGATACTACAGAACTATGCTGATTTCAACAACCTTCACGTAATAGGCCCTGCTGATCCCACCCATCACAACACCTATGGTAGGGCCGATGTATTGGACATAGCCATACTGCAGCACATCAGACTCCAATACAATTTAATAACAATCAATGATTTATCATCAGATCATAATCCAATACGGTTAAAATTAGGAAATCGTGAAAAATTATCCCCACCCCCTCACTCATTTATTCCTTGGGAAAGGCTCTCCAAAATGCTCCCGAAATATATTGGACCTGTTCCCATCATTAAATCAAAAGAGGAAATTGACATAGCTGTCAAAAATCTAACAGAACAGATTACAGCAGCCTGTACAGCAGTTACTACCCCTGCAACCACCCACAAGTCCAACCACCTGCCTGAAGATACTATGAATCTGATTAGGGGAAAAAATAAGGCTAGAAAAAGATACCATAACACTAGGGCGCCACAAGATAAACGAATCTTAAATAGGTTAAATTCTGCAGTGAGAGATGCACTCGCAGCTCATAAAACTCAACTCTGGGAAGAAAAACTGACCTCCATCTCCGCTGACAGCCACTCTGTATGGAATCTTATCCGAAAGATCAAGAACAAAAATAAACCTCTTCCCCCTCTGCAAACAGATTCAGGTCTCATCCACACCGATGCTGATAAAGCTGAGGCAATAGCGAATCATCTTGAAAATCAATGCAAACCTGCATACGGTCACCTTGACATTAGTCATATCTACAAGATACACCGTAATGTCAGATATTCACTTAAGTCTGCTCCCACACATTCTACTCAAATCACACCCACCTCACCTGCTGAAATATATGCTATTATTCAGAAATTCAAAAATAAAAAGGCTCCTGGACCCGACGGCATCTCCAACAAAGTTATAAAACTTCTACCTCGCAAAGCTATTGTTCATTTGGCAAACATAATCAACTCCATACTTCACTACAAGTATTTCCCTTCCTACTGGAAATTGGCGTACATTGTTCCAATTCATAAACCTGGAAAGGATCCCACTCTGCCACAGAATTACAGACCAATCAGTCTCATCTCTAATCTCGGAAAAATAGCTGAGAAGGTAATTCTTACTAGGCTTCAAGATTCTGTACTCCGGTTAAACATCCTGCCTGAGGAGCAGTTTGGTTTCAGACAGTTGCATAGTACCACACAACAAATACACAGATTGGTGGAACATATCATCACAGGTTTTAACTGGCGCCAATGCACTGGGGCTGTTTTCCTAGACTTAGCCAGTGCATTTGACAAGGTTTGGCATTATGGTTTACTATATAAGCTTATATCATCCGGTATCCCAATCGGAATCATTCAACTCATCAAGACGTACCTCTGCGATAGGCGCATGCAAGTGAGACTAAGTGGAGTAGTGTCCTCACAGAAACACATCTTGGCTGGAGTTCCACAAGGGTCCTTACTAGCACCAATCCTATTCTCCTTATACCTGCATGATATACCACACAACCCATTGTCTTCAATTAAAGCTCTTTACACTGATGACACAGCGATATTGGCCAGATCATTAAAGCCTCACCTAGCCATCAAGAAACTGCAAGAAAACCTACTGCAAATAGAGCAATATTTTGCCAAATGGCGTCTCCAGGTGAATCCTCAGAAGAGCGTAGCCGTCTTATTCTCTAGAAGATAAGTGTTTCCCAAAGAAGATATTCTCCTCTTTAACACAAAAATTCAGTGGAAAACAGAGATCAAGTACCTTGGTGTAGTAATGGACAGTAAACTGACTTTCAACTCCCATATCAAGACTCTCTGTGCAAACACATCCAAAACTATAGCCCAGCTCTATCCGCTAATAAACAGAAACAGCAAACTGAGCACCAGAATCAAACTTCTCATATACAAACTGATGGTTCGTCCAATACTCACTTATGCCTCACCGGCCTGGAGCCATACTTCAAACTCAAATATCATTAAATTACAACGCATTCAGAACAAGTGTCTTAGAATGATCCTGGGCGCTCCATGGTTCATCCGAACTGTCCAACTGCACCGCGACATGGAGGTCCCCTATATTTACACCTTCATGCGGACTATAGCAACCAAATTCTTTTCAAAGGCAACTGTGCATCCTAACAGACTGATCCAACTGGCCGCTGACTATGATGCAACGGACTATTCTAAGCACAAAAGACCTAAAGCCATCCTAAACCCCCTCACTGAGGATTAATCTCCTAGCCCAATCAGGGCGAGTAATATAGCTCATAAACTCTTTCTACTCACAGTCTCTGTTAAGATAGCCGGGAATATGAAAAGCTTTTGCTTCACCCGTTAAGCCAGTAATGTTACTAGTTACTAGTTATTTTAAGACGACTCATTTCTGCTTTTCGGCAACGTGTTTTGGCTTTATGCCTTTTCTTTGGATACTTTTATAGTCTCCGTTTAATGAACAAGCATCTATAATCCCTCAGCCTTCCTCAAAACCTATAAAAATATGAGTAGCATCTGGCCATTATTATAACTATACGTCTCCTGTCGAAAGAAGTCAACTCATAACATTTTCAGCCATATATTAGTTGTGGGGGTGACAGGACCAAAAGAAATCTGTATCAAGAGAACATGTGCTGTTGCAAGAAATCGAATTATTCAAGTTTTGCTTGTGAAATATTGAGAAAGTATCCGGATGGATATGTTTAGACGAAGAAAGTGGCAGGGGTTTGACCTCCTTCATACACCCGTTCTATCAGAAACCTTATCGAAATCTGTATTCTAATTATCTAAAAGCACAATTCAAGTTTGTTCATTGGTCCTTTCGTCATTAAATCTGCGATCTTTAAAAATTGTGGGAAAATTCTTCTTTATTAACAGATTTTGCATGACTTCTGATGAAAACCGCTTCGTATTTAGATTTTCAGTTAAAATAGGTATGACCACAGAGGAGTTCCATCATCTTCTGCCAATTTCATGTATAGTTAATTGTCAATCATAATCAATCAAACTAAATTACGCAATTTTTTAAAGATTTTGACGTTGAATTTCATTTCTCGACGTTGAATGGTCGTCCACAACCGATGTGACATCCGACTGCAGTTATTTCCTCTTCAAGTGGAAAAATCCACTCAAAAACTTGCGCAACCCCAAACAGCGTAATATGCTATTTTTTTGTAACTCATATCATTTACTAGCTTTCCGTTTTAAAAACAAAATTTAATACAAATATATTGCTCCAAATGCTTTCCAACATCATCAAAATTACAACGAAATAGAACCCTATAGGCGACTAACATTAAACAGCGAGCAGTAAACTATGACTTCATTTGCCTAAATCTAGGTAGGCACATCAGTCTATATAAAGGGCACGCATTGGACACCGAAATATACATAAAATCGATATTTTTTTATGAAACCTCATATTTAACTAACAATGTTTTGAAATATGTCAGAAGAGATCAGAAATATTTTATGAAGCTCACGAAAGTGACCTACTTTTGTCGTGAAATAAACGTGCCTTTTCTGGCTTTCTTCGTCATTTCCATATTTTATTCAGCTAATGATCCGAAACAAGCATGGGAATGTGGCAAAAGAGAATAGCATTTTTTCTTTTTTTTTTTTTTAAACGATACCCATTAGAATCCCGAGTGATAAAAATTCAGCATTTGAACCCACATCTGCAGTAAATAAGCAGTGGCTTGTATCGATTGAGCTAGAAAAATAATATTAACATGCGTTCACATTTAAAAATGCTAAAATGGTTCTCGATGAGTAGTCCATCTACAAAGCACATTTCAAAGTATCAAGGAATGCACCGAAGGTCTTTGCAGAGAAGGTGATGAAGTGACTGTGAACGAGAAGAAAGTTTGCATTTCGATAGAAACAAAACAAATGATAGTAAAATTTATCCCAGAAATGCAGAAAATGTATATTTAGTAACAGACAACAATACATATTTTTAAAGCAAGCGAAATGCTTATACAGGACACCCGAGTTGTATTTGCCCAAGTTGTCCTTGATATATAACCACTCTGAAACAGTGCCTATATCCTGGCAACATGTAGCAAACGTCCAAACTCTGTATACTATCCGAAAAGCTATCGTTATTTTATGATAACGATAAGCCCATGAGTGGAAACTTTTGTTTCTGTTAGCTGAAACCTTAAACAGCTTAAAATTATTTCCAGAATGCATTACAGAAGAAGACTTCAGAATGCCATATTTTTAGTAGGCAGTATACGTGCTTATATAGTAGAAAAGATGTTTTAAAGAAAATTAGAGATACCCTGTAAATTAATGTACATGAATTCCATTGTCATACACTCAAGTATTTCTGTGATTATTAAAAACAACAGAAAAACTCATTACGATCGCAAACTCGTTTCCGATGTTCCAAGTTCCTAGTCAAAAAAGTTCCTAGTAAAGGTGTTTATAATAAACATTTAAATTTTAGGCACAAAATCTGCGATTAATATAGTATCCGAGATCAGAACGTGCAAAATGAATGTTTCTGAAAGCGGTTGGTAGATGGTACTAGCACTATCATGTTCAGAATTCAGTAATGAACTGTGAAACTTACTCTACAATTTTTAACGAAAGACATGTCAGAATATATAAATCTCGTGATCATAGCGGAAGCGAAATTATATAGCCAGTGGTATAGGGAGTACAGTTCTTAATGCTTTTCTAGAACTGCTCTTAAATTTTTAAACTTTTTTTTAAAACCTAAACTGAGAATTAGTTTTCAGGAGCAGATTCCTTAAAGTAATCAAAATGTTACGCACACTTTATAAAATTCAGCTTTATCACAGCTCCTTTCGTTGGTGTGTTAAATACAATGGACATTCTTGTACAGAGAGGATAACCAAACATCTTCATGTGATCACCAACACTAACATTGATATGGGTTAATTTGTTCCTATACATTAAGCTAAAATTTAAATTAAACTGTAAGTAAAATACATAAAATTAAGCTATTTTACCTACAATTTCATCTTAAAAAATAAAAAAATTAAAAATAAAATAAAATAAACAATAATGCAGAAGCCAACAGTTAAAATTTCCTGCTCATCATTGATTACAGTATGGTAAAATGTTCATGCAATTATCAGCGATGAAAAGATGTCAGTTGCATATTTAAAGTGGTAATTCCATTGATCAGTATTTAAAGTTGAAAGAATTACAAACATAATAATAAATACCACACACACACACACACACACACACACACACACACACACACACACACACACACATATATATATATATAATGTATATTTCATCATCAGTTAATGACAACTGACTGCGGTATTAAAATGTATATACATGAGCATGAGTTTTCAGCTGCGAGTTCATGCCATCTGTCGTGAAAACTTAAACAGAATCAAAATTTTCCAACAAAAAATGTATTCTTCAGTGCATAGATTTCTGCTACTAGTGTGATGCATCTACCAAACTACTTGTGCGTGTTCTGAATCAATATACAGTCAATCATTGCAGTGATACTTTTTTGGCCATATTAACAACGAAAGCTGTTTCTGATGAATGATGATGATATAGCACTATTTTCACGTTTATTATGTGGACAGTGTGTGTGTGTGTGTGTGTGTGTGTGTGTGTGTGTGTGTGTGTGTGTGTGTGTGTGTGTGTGTGTGTGTGTGTGTGTGTGTGTGTGTGTGTGTGTGTGTGTTTAAAATATGCTATTCAGCCGGAGCCCAGGACGAAATTACAGATGATGGATGCAGGTTAAACTATTATAGTATTTTTTAAATTTAATTTTGTTTTATTTTTTGATTTTTTTTTGCCGTTGTCAACTATATAAGAAGTTGGTATATCACTTAGCGAGTTTCCATGGAAACTGTTGTTCCAATGCGTATGCATTTCGCCAAAAAAAAAAAAAAAATTTAAAATTAAAACATGTCGTGAATGTATGTAAAAAGTGAGTCATTCACCAAGAAAGGAAGAAAGCTGTCAGCAATTTGTATAATCAATATATCGAGGTACTCAATAAACTGGCAGTAATCAGTTTTGCCTACTGGTACCCGAAAACTCCATACACATATTTTCTGGCATGCACAACATTCTCCACTTCACGCGACTTTCAGTGCTTTAATGATTGCTGCTACATGCCGACTGTTAAAAAAAAATTCTTGTCACATTATACACCAAAAGTTCCTAACTACAAAATATCAACTTTCTAGTACTATGGGAAGTGGTTTAACATTTTGATCGGTCACCCATTCTATCACTGAGGAATGGGTGACCGATCACCCATTCTATCACTGAGGAAATTGCATATAAATAATTTCAGAGAATAACAAATATGAGCATACTGCTATGGAAGTACAGATGATATAAAACAGTCGTTAAACGGCATGTTTTACAAAAAATATACCGTGAACAATGCTTCTGAACCTCTGAATAAAGTACTACTTGGATGACATTCAAAAGTTTGTTACATTACATGATCCATGTACAGTATATGTGCTTTTCCTGTTTGCAATTAATAAGCTTTATCAATTCCAAACAGGAAAATCGCATATCTGTATACAGACATGCAATAAACTTGTGAATTATCAATAGCCATTAATGGGATGGATGTGTCACGAATAATCAAAGTTGTCTGTCATCAGACAACTTTGATTATTCAACTTATTCCGCTAATCACAAATACGGTGGATAGTTGTTATATGACAATTCCATTATCCTTCATTTATGCCAGTCATTAATGAAGACGAATGAATTAAAGCAATTATGCTAGTGTGCATCATTGCGTATACCAGCATATCTCTGATGAGTTCTTGGATTGACTATCCTGGTAAATCCCATAAATTCTAGTGGTGGAATTTGTAGCCAAGAAAACACATAGCTATGAAGTAGATCAATAAGTAGAACTACCACTATATTCGTAAGTGCATAGTTTCAAGTACATGCTTACTATCGAGTGGCAAGTTTCAGACGTGCAAGCAAAACTCGTAGAAATTTTAACAGGTAAGGGGAACGTACACCGGATGCCCTCCAGCGAAAATAAGAAGCACCTTGATGATGCATGATCGACTAAATCAAATTTCCCAGAGGAGAAATGCTGTTCAGATATCTCAGCTTTCCCTACGAGAAATACACATAGTGGCCGCTTTATTAGGTTCAACCATATAATACCCTTTTTTGATTTCAAAAGTTTGAAATCAAAAAAAGGGTATTATTGCCTTGGCACTGATTCCAAAAAATGATGAAGAGTGTTCATGCGGGATAATGACCATAAGAACAAAATAGAATCTCAAATGGATGATGGAAGGCTTGATCAATATATCTGATGACCATTTTTATACATCATTTCATGGATGTCCAAAAGGAAAATATTCAGATAGTTTAGATTGGTCAGCTCAAACTGAGCTGGCTAATGTATATTGATGTATTTATATAAAGACAAAGACACACACCCACACACACACACACACACACACACACACAGAATATAAAGATTGCCTAAATAATCTTTACAGAGTAAGTTACAGTATTAGTTCAGTACAGTATTAGGCATTGACTAGTATTAGTTCGTAAAGAGTAACATGCCTCTGATCATTATGCATAACCAACAAGGTGTTTCCAATAGACGTGATGAATTCATAAATTCTCTGCCTTTTCCATATTCAAGAATTATCAGATTAGACCATCTCTCTCTCTCTTTTGCAGTTTTCGAGTAACTAGTTTCGGTATTGTATAGTATGGGTACAATTTTCTGTTCTCTGTTCACATAAGTTGTCCTCCTATGAACAGTAATAAGAGTGCAACTTATACTACCAAGTTAATTACAAAGTAAACATTGTAAAGTCAAAAAGTATAATTCCAGACAAGCGGTTTTCCTAATATAAATCAGCTGAGAATATACGGCGTTAAAGAGAGAGATGGTTCATCTGATAAGTCTAACCGAAGTTGACAACAGATTACGTGTTGCAGAAGGCTATATCAGGATGTATAAGACATACAAGTCCTGGATCTCAAGCAAATCGATGGCTGGGTCATTTGGACTATAAGGATCGTATTAACGTTCACCAAAAAATATAGATGCAAATATGGACCGATCAGCATCAATCTTTATCCAGGAACAGTTGCTGGATATCCTGTTACCAATATCGGGTTGCATCAGCAGATTAATTTCAGACAGCAGAGGAAAAGTTCAACGCGTTTCAACTGTTAATGATCAAGAGACATCAGTGACTCTTAAACGAAATATATGAGATAATCATTACTGCTCTTATTACAACAGGTGAAGAAGGCCAAAATTTGACCTGCTGTAACTCTAGTTACAAGATGAATATTATCGATTACATACTTTTATTTAACAGAATAATAAAACAGAATACAGGCTGCCAACTTTGAAGCGATAACCAATTAAAAATAAAAAGAGAACTTTGAATACGGAAAAAAGTATTTTTGCTTCTTCTTCTTCTTCTTCTTCCTCGCAAACTTACTGTAACTCGACAAGTTCGTATTATTGAACCTATTTCAACTAACTTTAGAGAATTTGTTTCTTAAGTTAATGAAGGTTCCCTGAGAAATTCAGACTAATTAAGATAAAAGGATCAGGAGCATGAGCAGGTTTCATTTCACTCTGTTTTCTGCTAAATTTGTAATTTTAGTTATTTATTGATATTTATGCTCTCGTGAGAATTTCCACTCAATCGTGCATAAAGGAGTAGGAGGAAATGTAAGAGATCGCGCCTTTAGCGCTTTGTTCAACTGATTTCGACCAAATTTCGAATACAGCTGTTACTGGAGCGCCACTTAATATCCTCTGAAAAATTCAGCCGAATCGGACTAAAATGAAACATGGGGAGGGGGAGAGTTCGCTTCTTCCGCAGACATCTCTACAAGTTGCAAACTTCGATCGATTTCAAACTAAATCTGGGAAATAGCTATTTCTACCGTTAAAGGTCTCTTGAGAAATTCAACCTAAGCGAACTAAAATTAAGTATATGGGAGGAGGCAGAGGAGTTCCTTATTTCTCAGTGATCTTTATAGGACGCGTTGTTCAACCGTTTTCGACTAAATGCAGAATATAAGAGTAGTTATTTCAGGTAACCTGATAATTTGAACAAAACTGGACTAGAATGGAAAAGCTGGATGGTAAAGGAGCAGGGGAAAGTAAAATGTCCTAAGCACCATACACACTGTGCGATTGCTGTTCAACTGATTTCGACAATTTATTCCTCTACTGTTTTATCTACTTCATCTCAAAAAAAAATAAAATATCAAGGTATCTCATAAAAAAAACATAAGTAAAGAACAAGGCCAAGTGCTTGAGGAAACAGGAGATTGGTTGCAATTAAGAAGCGGCTTCTGGATTGACATTGTTTTAAATGCTGAGAAAGTAAAGTATCGTGATCTTCGCAGTACATTATAGTTTACTTTTAAAAATATATGTATGCTCGTATACGATTGAATTTTTCAAAGAATTGCATATTACAAGAAGCCCCTGCACCAGTGGCGACACGTCCATAAGGATTGCAGGGCTGCATTGAATGCATCTCCAGCGTTGAGTATACTAGCAAGTAGTACTGGCTAGTATCTTCTTCTTCTTCTTCATGTAGCTTCTTCAGTGAGAGGGTGCAGCACCATGTCCTTCCAGTTCTCTCTGTTGGTGGCTTTCCTTTTTGTTTCTGCATAGCCATATGATCCTGTCCATGATCTTATATCTTCAAGCCGTGTCCTTCGTTTTTTGCCTCTTGATCCTTTTCCCATAACTTTTCCTTCTAAAACTGTTAGTATCTTCTGTCCTGCTGAACCTCTCAGTACATGTCCTGCCAATCTCATCTTTCTCTGGATCATTTCCTCTAATAAAGATCTCTGTGTTCTCATTTTCTGTAGGACATCTGTATTTGTCACATGTTCTGTCCATGGGATTTTCAGAGCTCTCCTATAGCACCACATTTCAAAGGCCATTATCTGTTGCCTTACTCTCTTCTTTAATACCCAGGTCTCACTTCCATATATGAAAACTGGCCACATTAATGTTCTTATCATTCTTTTCTTTGTTTCGATACCCACAGAACTTCTGAGCAGATCGTTATTTTTCCAGAAGGCATCTTTAGCTATGGCTGTTCTTATTTTTATTTCTTTATCTTGCTTTCCATCTGCAGTAAAGTGCCTAAATATTTGTATTCTGTTGTATGTTCAATTTTCATATTGTTTATGAATATTTCTGGATCGGATCTGTTTTCTTTTGAGATTTTCATAAATTTGGTCGTTTTTGCATTTATATAATCCTTTATCTTCTTCAATTAGTAGCTGCAGTAATTTGATTAATTTGTTTCTGTTTTCTGCTATTAGAATGGTATCATCAGCATATCTAAGATTGTTGTATTTTATACCATTGATACTAATTCCTGTTTTTTGTATTTCAATCTTTTTCATCACTGTCTTACTATAGATATTAAATAGATTTGGTGAAAGGATACAACCTTGTTTAACTAATCTTTTTATTTTCACTTCAGAAGTCTCAGAGTTAAACAGCTGCATTTTCTGTTTGGTGTAAATCATTTTTATAATCTTAAGTACCCGATCTTCTATGTCTAATTTATCTAATATATTGAACATGTTATTATGTTTTACCCAGTCAAAAGGCTTCTGAAAGTCTATGAAGCATATGTAAATGTTCCTATTTCTTTCAAGTGATCTTTCTATTAGTATTTATAGTTCCAGGGTAGCATTAATGGTTCCCATTCCTCTTCTGAAGCCTTTCTGTTGTTCACACAATTCACCGCTTATGGCTCTTTCAATTTGTTTGTTAACAATGGTTAAAATAATTTTAGATGCATGGGATATAAGGCCCACAGTTCTGTAATCCTCACAATTTTGTGCATTATGTTTCTTTGGACCTGGTATACAGATAGATGTTGTAAAAACTTCAGGAAATTGTATTGTTTTATAGGATTGAATTGATTCCACTAAACAGTTGTTATTATTGCCAGTCAAAGCTTTCAGCAGCTCAGCCGGAATATTATCACACCCAGGGGATTTATTATTAGGAAGATTCTTAATTACATGTTCTACCTCCTTTCTTGTGGATAGAGTGGTATCTGTTGTTATGTTTAATTTAAGGTGTCGTGTATCATCTAATATGTTACCATTATCATCATCATCATAGAGATCTGATAAGTACTCCACCCATCTTCCATTCATTTATCTTTTCCTTATCAATAAGTATGTTTCCATATTTGTCCTTGATGTTATTAGACTGTGTGCGTTTTGTTTTTCCATTAAGTTCTTTCACTTTCAGGAATGCTTCTCTGGTTTTGTTCTTATTTTGTAATTCTTCTATCTCAGTACACTACCTATTTATCCAGTTTTCTTTCAATCTTTTACATAACTGTTTCATTCTTTTATCCAAAGTTTTACAGCTTAACCTTTCTTCTTCATTTGCTCCTCTTTTCCATGTTCTTCTTTCTTCAATAAGGTCGATTACCTCTTGAGTTATCCATGGGTTTTTCTTTCTTTCCTCTGGCTAGTATACTCAACGCTGGAGCTGTATTCAATGCAGCTCTGCAGCTCTTATGGACGAGCCGCCACTGCCCTGCACCCTTACTTAAATTTAAGTAAGGACTAAACTGGAGGGAGATCCATCTGCAAGCAGAAAAACCTGGACTGAAAATATGCTTTATAGTAGTGATTGTTCGGTTACGTCTTCGTTAAAACAAAACAACCAAGATGAAATCATAGGCAGCTGTTAACTCTGCTTGACTCCCATTTTATCAGATTCTCACAAGCTGCTTCACCATGATTCCTAGTAGCTTCTGGCTTCGTTAATATAGGATTATCATGTAATCCATAATGACGACTTTCAGAAAGTCATAAATAGTCGGTGCAGCAAATTCCGAAACTGTACATAACTATGACTACGCTAATACGCGTCAAGTTTTGAACTTTGTAAACAGCAGTTTAATGCCGCTAAATTCTAAATTCTACAGGTGTCCGAAAAAATATGTCAAATACTTTTTCGGACACCTTCTGTAGAATTTTTATTTTTAGACATAGGAAGAAAAATTAGGTCCACTTAGCTGAGTTTGATTCTTATATGAAAGAAGAGAAATTTTATTTTTCGTGGGCTATGTTAAAGGTAATACTTATCTGCTCATTAATATCTAGCAAGAGAGAAACAGCAAAAAACATTATGCGTAAAAAGTTTAAATACACAGACATGCAAATAAGCTAAAAGTGTGTTTAAGAAGAATGAAGATCGACATGGATATTTTGTCAAGCTGCTTTCAAAAGCACATTTAGAACCCACAAGTCGATAAAAACTGCAGACATCTGTAAGTAATTATGGCATTGATTTTCTTTCAGCTGTGTGTAGCAATCCTTTTACACTTGAAATTGGTTCTGTCATCTGCTTCAAAAGATACTCAAGAAAATAAAATATAACTACAAAAGGAACCAGTGGAACACTAAACTTTTGGCGTAAATTAGAATAATGTTTTAGAGCCACTAGAAGTATATCCTGAAGAGAGAGGGGGGGGGAGTACTCCACGCATTTCAACTAACGTTCGTTAGAGAAAGCCCAGAGACAGCTAACTTAGCGTGACGTTGATTTTTTAAAATTTATTTGCCTATGGCAAGAATGGAAGCTGAAAGTAATCACTTCAATTTACTCCGAACGGTACATCTTTTCTCTAAGCAAGTCGTCTTGCTACTTGATGTGCCAGCTACCATCTTACTAGTAACTATTTCTTGTAAGCATCTCCGCTTTTTCTAATGCTTCCTGGAATCGTTTACCTTTTATTTTTTATTTATTTCCCTTCTAACCAACCAGCACAGGCTTTCCTCTTTTAATATAACTAACTCTTATTTCAGTTAAGCGTTTACACATAAAATTACTATTTTATGTGTAAAAGAAGCAGTAGCTCATAGTTGAAGGAAACGTTTAGCTCGAGACACCCAATTTTTTAATCCATTTTATATGCGACCAATTCTTTTTTTTTATTATTTCGGATATTAAAGTCGAGAAAAAAGAATCACCAACATTCATAGATTAAATGAGATCCTCTGAACACGGTGAAGGAAAAATGGTACGTTTACATTATAACTATAAATTAATAGACATATAGACAAATGTGCGTTTAAATAACATATTTTATTGTTTAATACTCATGTATTTATAAAATAATTAATAAATCCTCTAACAGTTTTTTTTTCTCCCTTAAAAGGAGTAGATGGAGTTCTTTTAGCTCTTGCTAACTTCTGGAGGATCGGCGAGCAGCCAGTCTCCACCTTAGTAATCGCTGATACGTTGAGCCCAAGGTTAACTGTACTCTTTCCGCTGATGCCTTTGAAATTAATGATTTCCGAGGCATCAGGGAAGAGAGTACAACAGACCGCTAACATCTCGTGTTCCTAAACCTTAAAAGAAATAGTAGCAAAAGAGTGTTACTTTTACGGTCCATTTTCTTGAGTTGCGAGATTTTAACCTCGTAATTCAAGTTTTAAAGAAGAAAAAGTCTTACTTAGTCGTGCCAAAGATCGATTATCTCGGGAACTGGTTGTAAATAGGCTGTGAAAAATTTCAAACTTAAAAAAAAAAAAAAAAAAAAACCTTCTTCTAGAGGTCTGGGGTTATGGGAGAAACACCACTTCCACGGGACTTCTGGTCCTCTATAGCTGAATGCTTTTGTAAGGCATTCCCTAATGAGTTTACATTTATAAGCCTTTCAACCCATAGTTTGTACAACGCGCGCGCGCGCACATACACACAGGGAGAGAGAGAGAGAGAGAGAGAGAGAGATTGTATTTGAAAATTGATTTACTCAAGATTTAATCACCTTATTTATAACAGCGATCCGAAACCTAGAAAATCGTTTAATGAAAAAAATCTATTCGAAAATATTTAAACAAAGAAAACATATGACGCCTTACAAAAGATCGCACTGTGAAGCAATAATAGCTGATCTCATGTATTTATTACATTATCAGTAAAAGTTCGATTACGTCGTCGTTTACGAGTATAACGGCTACAGCTGCTAACTTTATCAAGAATGTATGACAGCTCTGTTGAAAACAGCGTTGCATTGCTTCGCGAGGGGTATTCAGCGAGATATCGGCAAAAAATTAGATTGCCATCATTTTTCAACAGTATCTTTTCCGGGAAAAAAAAAACAAAAAAAACTGGGTGATATGAGGACGAAACCTGTAAATGGATGAAAGGCTATCTATGATTTAAAAAGCAAGCCTTGATAGCTACTTCAAGTACTTGAAGTAGTTATCACTACAAATTTGTAAGTTTGCATAAACAAATAAGCCAAAAAAAAAAAAACGCAATCTTTCAGCGTTTTTATCTCAGAATAAAAAAAAAAGGTAAAAATATGAGAAAAAGTAAAACTAATTACTTTCCTTACGGTATGGGATTCCATTTCGAGTAAAGTTGTAGTTCGACAACATTTTCCGAGAACATTCAAAGATATGCGCTACTCTGACATTCTGTAAAGATGATAGGTTACTGCCATTTTTTAATCGAATATTTAAATGAATTCGATGAATTTGACGATTGTATTTCAAAACTACAAATTATTTTCGTATTTTATTCTCTCCTCCCTATCCCTTTCTAAATAAAATAATATCTGCAGGGACAAAATAAAACGCTACCATATCCATGGAGGAGCTCGCATCTTAATCCTATAGACGAAATGCTGATATCTAATGAGTAGTGCAATAAGCAAGGAAGCAACAAGAACGAGAAAAAAATGTCTGGAAACGAGTCTTGTAGCATTAACTTAATACGGACATCGTACGCAATCCGATTTCCAGTATGCATTGCAGTAATAAATGCGAAAGGTGATCCCAACGAAATAGATACAACAACAAACATCGATAGCACACTATTAATGTATGTAATGTTCATCACCGCTCACGTATTTTTGTAATTTCACTTGTAATGCTAGGTTTCAGTATTTATTTATTTATTTATTTGAATTTCGTGGGGTAGTTATATTCTCAAATAAAAACCACTTGCATTCATAACCTAGTATTTTGTATCCTATGCTGCCAAAGAGAGGTTATTTTTATTTTTTTTTTTTTTCACTACCGTTTACAAAGATTTTTTCTAGCTAAAACCATGAATGAAGCTTATACAATGTATATAAAACTATTAGGTATTTACAATATTTTTGCGCTATTTGGGGGGGAAAAAAAAATGTTGCAGCCATATCAACAGTGTAGTATTCCATTTTATGGCTTAATGGCCACCCGTTGGGTATTTATGTACAGGGTGTCCCAAAATTCACGCAAGAAGTAATTTTGATAGAAAACACAGGTTTTTAATTAAAAATTGTAATTTCTTATTGATTCATAAAGTATACAGTATAGGGTTATGCATGGAATAGCATATCGGGTAAATGGCCTCCACAGCTTTGCTGGCTCTTTTGTCGAAATTTTCCATGACCGTTTTGCATAAATGTGGCTGAATTTCGTTGATACAGTGCTCAATTTCCTCCTTCAAGGCGTGGGTGGTCGTGGGTTTGTTGGCATAAACCTTAGGCTTCAAAATACCCCAAAGAAAAAAGTCCAACGGCGTTAAGTCGCATGATCTGGGCGGCCAATTCTGATCACCAAAACGGGAAATTACACGACCAGGAAATGACTCATGCAGTAATTGAATTGTTTCTCGGGCTGTATGGCATGTAGCACCGTCTTGTTGAAACCACATGTCGTCCACATCCATATCTTGCAATTTAGACACAATAAACTGGATTATCATGTCGCGATAGCGAGCACCATTAACTGTTATTGCCTTACCAGCCGCATTTTCGAAGAAAAATGGACCGATGATGCCTCCAGCCCAAAATCCGCACCAAACGGTGACACGTTGTGGATTCATTTGTTTCTCAACAATCACTCGTGGATTTTCTGAACCCCAAATGCGAAAATTTTGTCGATTAACGAAGCCATCAAGATGAAAATGAGCCTCATCGCTGAAGATGATTTTGTTCGAAAAATAAGCATCCACTTGTTGTTGTTCCATAATCCATTCAACGAACTATCTTCGCTGTGTGTGGCCAGTAGGCTTCAGTTCTTGAGTCAATTGAACTTTGTAAGCATAAAGGTGCAAATCTTTCGTGAGAATACGCTGTAGAGAGCTTCTCAAAATGCCCAATTCAAGACCACGGTGCCGAATTGAAGTTCCTGGACTCTCAGCAACACTCTCACGGACTGCTTCGATGTTTCCTATTGAACGACTTGTTGAAGGACGGCCAGAGTGTATAAGATCACTAATTGATCCAGTTTCCTTGAATTTTTTAATTAATCTTTTCACAGTTGATGAAGTTAAATCACTATTTTGTACGATTGAGAACTGTAGCTGCCAAACCTTCATTATTTTTAAAATATTGCTCAACAATGAAAATGCGTTGTTCTTTCGTGTAGCGCTCCATTTTTAATAACCCTGAACTGTCAGCTGTCACGCTGTCTTTTTTTTCTCGTTGGTAACACTTTACCGCACAAATGGCGCTAAATTTAAATCTTGCGTGAATTTTGGGACACCCTTTACATTCGAATGTTTTTCCCCCTCCCCCATGTTTCTTGGGAGCAAATTACACAGGATATCTGGTATTTTTTATGCTTATGCCATAATCACATTTAACGGAATGCCTAAAAAACCCCGAATTGTCTAAGCATAAGAATTCCTTCTGTTACCTTACTTGTATTATAGGATTGTTGTATATAATAACACGGTATGATATAAATACAGTGTTAGTGTTTCGATCATATATATACACTATGTTATGTTGCGAAAGGTATTGGAACAGCCCAGTATGCGCAAATCATGTAAACAACAAACGGATTTAAGTTAAGCAAAAGATATAGATGGCGTTCGAGGAAGATACGTATGTAAAGGACGTCAGTAAGTATTCGGTTGGTATAAGTGAAATAGCAAGTAGAACAGAGGTTAATGACTTCGAACGTGATAACTTAAGTTCAGGTTTATGCTTAGATGTAGTGATGCTTAACCGCAAAAATTGGACTTCTGGAAATAGGTATTTCTACTTTGGAACGATGAATCTCTCTCTCTCGCTACACTCTGTTTTCCTTGTTTTTCATTTCCAAATGTAAAGTGTGATGGTGAGGCGGAGGTTCCCATCTACCTCTCCGTGATATAAAATTGCTCCGCTGTTTTTATCGATACAATACGAAAAGAGAAGTGAACTTACATTCTCTGTAAACTCTGTCCTTATGGAATTCTACAGTGAGGGAACATATGTTTCTACAAAAAAACAATGTGACTATGAAATGCGCTCTAACTTGGTTTGAGAATAATAACGTACCTCTAATGATACCGGCTCAGAACCTTTTGTGAGGTATCGTTCGTGAAGGACAATATCACTAGTAGTCGTATTCAAGAGAGTCACATAAAGAAGAATGGAAGTTAACTTCTTATGAGATTTGATGGAAGGACGTAAAATTTACCACTTACAGACAAAATGCCTTCATGCAGGCCCAAAGTTGGGCGCACAATTTATTAAGAGTTGCACATTAAGAGCGCGTATGTAGCACAGTGTAAGTGGCATGTACCATTCATGGTGCTAGACCTCCCGAAGAAAGAGCATCGTAAGTTCTATTCTAGTCACCAATTACAGGAATTTTTACGTAGCCTTTTTTTCAAACGGTTACCGAGTTAGTCGATCTCTGGCACAGGCAAGGGGACGTTTCCTTCCGGAAATCGGGCTTTTTGTCTCGTAAACTCAAGAAAATCGCCCTCAGAACCCACGCTATTTGCAGACATTAAAAACGTAGTGTCATGATTAGGGAAATGAGATGGCGCCACTTCTCAGTCGCCTCTCTTCACCGGAGGACATGTATAATTAGTGATACTCTTGGGGTTAGCTATCATTAGTTAGCTACCGGTGGAGACTGAACTTTCCCCTCAGTCTACAAAAGTCAGATAGGGCTAAAACGGTCTCGTCGCCTATTCCATAATAAAGGAATAAAAGGCGTTAGCTGACAACTGAGTTAGATTTAACTATTTATTTTATAATGAATATTCTGCTTTGTAAGCCATTTCGAAACTAATCATGGCATTTACCTTCGTTCCAAATTTATATAGCTTTTCAAGCAGCATTTCATGGTCTACACCAGGGGTGTGCAACAAGTCGATCGCGGAGCGATTTTTGGTCGATCTCTTGTGTATTCCTCCTTACTTACAAATTTAATTAAAACTGAAAACATAATATTTTTTTATCATATTATGTTGTATTATTTTTAATTCGCTTTAAGTGTATTGCTATTGTTTATTTATTTTTCGTTAAAATTGTCAAATCAGTAATTTTCTTATAAGTCCGGGTAAATGAATTAATTTGGATCAGTGGAAGTCCAACAGCGAGCTGAGTGAATACGATTATAAGCAAAGTGTAAAAACTCGATTGTAGCTTAAATATTCCAAAGCACATTACATCGATTTTTTTACTTAGGTTAAGTCCCATGTGAATATTGTAAAAAAATAAACTTTGTTTGTCTCGGTATAGTTTGTATTAGATGTTTTTGTAAATAACTCTTTTGAAGCTAACTGTATATAGGTGGCTTTAATAAGAATTTGTTAGAGTGTTAAAAACAAAGGAATGTTTTTGTCGCCGAAGCTGTACATGGCGGCATTAGAAAGGATTGAAACTTGCATGTATGAGAAAGGCTTGCAGGCTCGTGCAGGCTCCGAAGTCAGTCAGAAAGAGTTCAAACAACTTTCTGATGGCCGGCAACTTACAATCAAAAGAAAGCAGAGGAGAACAACAGGCGTGCCGAACTTGAAACTTAAGATGAAAGACTCATACCGATTCTTTGGGGTTGCCAAACTTCATGCGAGGTCTCAGAGGAGGCCTAATAAAAAGGGACTGAAGCAAGCAGAAGGGGTCCCGGTTCCAGAATTGCTGTCAGAGAGGAGGCTGCCCGGTCCAGAGTCGCCCTCAGAGAGACTGCATGGATCCACGTTGCTTGAGACAGGAGTTTCCCGCTTCCAGAAAGGAGCTTCTCGGTTCGAGATGTCGCTAGAGAGAGAGACTACTTCTAGGCTGCAGACAAGGTTTCAAATTGCCAAAAGGAAGAGTTCCAACTGCCGAAGAAAAATTTCCAGGCCAGGTTAATGTCAGACATTCACCAGTGTGTTGCGTTTTCATTACAATTTGATGAATCAAACGACTTCACCGATATTGCTCAGTTAATGGTATTTCAAGATTATTCAAGTAACTAAGAACTTTTGAAAATTATACCATTATTGAGAAGGACTAAGGGAGAAGACATTTTTTCGGCATTTGATGAATTTGTGAAACAACACAAACCTCAGCTTTTTAAACTTGTGTCTATTACTACTGATGGTGCGCCTGCAATGATAGGTAATAAATCAGGCTTCATTTCATTATGTAAAAACGATGACAAATATCCATATTTTTTAACGTATCACTGTATTATTCATCAACAAGTACTGTGTAGTAAAAGATTAAATACAAAAGATGTTTTGGATATTGCATTTAAAATTGTAAATTCTGTTCCAGAAAAAGCCCTGCAACGGCGGTTATTTAAATTACAGGCAGATGAAGATAGGGAACTTCTGTTGTACAATAATGTTCGCTGGCTCAGCAGAAGTCAATTTTTAGAAAGATTTCTTGTATTAATTAACGATATAAAATTTTTTCTTGATTAAAAAGGAGATATTTATCCACAATTGAGTGATAAAAGATGGTTGTTACACTTATCATTTTTAGTAGATTTCTGTACGAAATTAAGCAATTTAAATTTAGAGTTACAAGGTAGAGATAAAAATTTAATTGACATGTTAAGTTCAATAAAAACTTTCCAACAATACTTACTTTTATTAAAGAAAAATATAAATGACCGTGAATTTAGACATCGCCCATACTTATTACAATTTTTTGAACAAAATCAAGAAATGCTTCGCTATGATTTAAAAGAATTTATTCGTCAAATAGAATTAGTTGAGGAAAAAATAAATTCAAGATTTAAAGATTTCAATCAAACTGAAATGATTGTATCTTTAATCAATAATCCATTTCAAGAAAACTTGGACATCACAGAAATTTCAAATAAAAGTAGTGGGCTGTTTGATATAAACCAGGCTGAAGTAGAACTTGAGATAATAAACATTCAGAATAGTTTACATTTAAAATCAACAAACAATGAAGTCATCTGGAAGTATGCACATGAAAAATTCCCAATATTAACTGATATTGCGCGAAAAATTCTGTGTGTTTCAGATCGACATACTTGTCAGAATCCGCTTTTTCAAATATGACCGTCATAAAAAATCAATTAAGAAACCAAATTACAAATGATCATTTGGATGATTATCTGCGATTGGCCACTTCTTCATATCAACTTGACTATGAAAATATTGCGGTCTAAATAATGCCAAATTTCACATTAAGTTTTTTTTTTTTTAATCAACCAGCATTTCCTGTAACTTGTGAGCTTGTAATCAATCTATTGTTTTTTCTAACTTTGGTTTTCCAAAATAGAGAAATAAATATTTTATTCCAATATATTTTTTTTGTTGTATTAAAATAATTAAAAGTGATAAATAAATAAATTTTTAATACACAAATAAAGTTTTTAGTTGTGTATTTATTTTTAGTTGTTTATTTGTGCATAATCAGATATCAGGTTGGGGGAACGTGATCTATATAAGAAAGTAGATCGTCGAATAACTTATATAGAGAGTAGATCGCCGAATAACTTTTTATAGAAAAGTAGCTCGCATAGTGAAAAAAGGTTGAACACCACTGGCCTACACTACGAAAAGCTTTAAGTCTACGAATATTCGTTAATATTTGTGGCCATTACTAAGTGTCTTGCTTTCCTTTGGGTGAAAGCATATGCCTTCTTGCAACTACTGTATATTGATGACTGGTTACCATGGGGATTTTTTCCAAGTTGTTTATGTGTTCAACTTTTTTTTTTTGCTGTATTTTTTAAGGTACTGAGTTGGCGATATTGTAATTTTAATCCACTTCACCAAATTGGAACGACGTATCACTGTTTTATTGACTTGGCAGCAAATGTATCTATGCTTAAGACCTTTCTAATCATACTGCATTTGTGTTTTCCTTTTTATATCATCGTTTTAATACTATCAGATGTTCTGCCTTTAGTTTATCAGTTACTGTAAGAATAGACTGTGTGTGTGTGTGTGTGTCTGTGCGTGCGTACGCAGTGGCGCACCTTTTTCTTTTGAGGTACGCACGCAGTGGCGCACCCCAAAAGAAAAAGGAAAAAACACTAGAAAATTTTCCAAAAATCTTTTCCTAATTAAAATTCATTTTTTAATTTATGTTGTGTCGTGTCTTCTATTTCTATACTACTTATGAATTAGCGGTCGCATAAGGTGGGAGTACCCTATAGCTCTCCGGAATCAGAGCCGCTGTGAACGCAAGGCGAGCGAAGTAAAGCTCGGGCGGACCGAGCCTACTTCGTTTGCCCGAACAGAGTCAGAGGAGATCACGGGTATCGTGCATTGGCGATCACTGCAGATGCTCAGTCATAGGTCGTATGCAATGCGTAGTGTGTGTTCTCAAATCGTCTACTTAACTCGATCCCCCAATCCCCAAGATTAAATCTTGAGTGCCCCCCCCCCACTCAAGATTAAATCCTGAGTGCGCCATTTGTGTGTACTGTGTACCGGAAAGAGCAAATTACTGCATTTGCTCTTGCCAGTTGAGCTGTTGCGCATGCGAATTTGTAAAATATTACAATGATTGATGTTTATTTTAATTTTTTTTCTAACTTCTCTCGGTATACAGTTGGATACCAAGAGAAGGAAAGGTCACCAAAGAACAAGATGGAGGGATGATCTACAAAGGTTTGATATGAGATGGTGGACATTGGGTAAAGACAGACAGAACTGGAAAGTTAAGGGGGGGGGGGTATATCCAGTAGTGGATGGAAAGAGGCTAAAGAAGAAGAATACAATACTGGAATGTACTCTCGTTATTTTTTTACTATTTTTATAGTTGTCTTTCTAGCATTTTTTTCTTTCCAAAATCTTGCAATATAGGTATTTCATTAAAATGCATCATTCTTATTTATATAAACGTATTTCAAAAAAACGTAGACCGCTGCAAGAATTCCTATATTTGTGAAGGAGACAGCACCTTAATTCACTGACCTTAAAATCGCGTTTTTAAAAATCGTTTAAAATTTTATTATGAAATGAACACATATCTGAAATTAAACTAAATGAACACATACTGGCTAAAGGAATTGTAACACATTTCCATGTTAGAAACAAAACTTTCTAAAGGAGAAAATTATGGTAATGACAAGGAGCTTAGTCCTCCACTGCTACCTCCCCTAGTACAGTATTCCATCTTCCTTTAGAGATCAGCAAATATTAGCTTATTACAATAAAAGTTAATTTTACTAATAAAAAAAAAAAACGGTTAAAATCTCTAGTTAGCTATGTTCATCAATTCGTGGATTCTCTGATTTTTTTTCCCCGTTGCTCCCACCCATGAACGTTTATTTGCAAACCAATAATACATTTCATACGGTGGATAGGCTAAAGATTTTTTTTCTATTTTTATCAATTGTCTGTATTTTTTTTTAATTTTTAATTAATTTTTACGCAGTCTGGAAACCCCGCTCTAGAGACCGTCATGGACCATTTTTCAAGCCTCCAAAAAGCGGGATGGTGATCTCACACCGTGCGATGTAATTCATCTCCTACCTAGCCCATGGAGAGTTCGAACACGCAGCCTGCTGGTTAGAGAGAGCAGGTATAGTAATAACTCGGCCAACAAGGCCGACAGTTTGTCTTGCTATGAAAAGAAGGGCATTCTATCACCTCAGTATGAGATCGGCTTAATTCATCTGCTGCTGAAAAATCCTTACAAATTCCAGCATTTGTCCGGAATGCAACTCAATTTTTTTAAATATATTTTTCTAGCAAAATAGATAAAAGCATGTGGTTCTTCGGAATGCTTAACGGAGTTTTTCCAGGAAAGCTATCAAAGTATTTCAGCATCAGTATTAAAACTGGCTCTGAAACATAAATGTACCTAATAAAAATCTGCATATATTTCAACGCCTAGTTGCATTTAAAATTTCAAAAAAAAAAAAAATGTAAAAAATTCTCCAATGCTCTTTTGTTATTCCCAAAGACAGTAGATGAACTCCTTTAGCTGCTGTACCATTCTAAAAACAAGTGAGCAGCCAGTCACTTAACTCAAGCTATCAAAGGTTCTAGGGAAGAGATTTCGGCAGACAAGTGCTGCCTCTCGTGGTCTTGAATCCTAAAAGGAATATTATGTACGAAATATATATTATGTATTAAGTCGGGGAAAAATAGTTTCCGGAAGGAAACAGTTTTTTAGTCTGTTTCAAAGATCAACTTGGAAAGAAGAAAGGTCTAGAAAGAGTTCCTCTAGTCAGCGATTAGAATGGAACCTATAACGGTCTTTCTTCAAAGGGTCTAGCGTTATGAAAGCAATTTTCACAGTCAATGGCTGCACAACCATTTTCAAAAGTTAAACGAATGGAGGTAAAATAAATATACTTATTAAAATCTTTTTATTTATCCATTACACCGGATAAGGAAGTAGTTTTCAATCTGAGGAGATTATCTCCCCATCTCTGACTGTACAAGCATTAAGGCTTTTTTCAGGAATGTCTAGATTAGCTCTTACAGACGACAATCTCTCTCTCTTCTCGGCAATTCGGGTTTTTTTTTCTATGGCGAAATAAACAATCCATTCTGTGCACAAAAGCATTTCAGGCACAAGCTGATGAGATATTAAGTTGACCACCTTAGACTGAAATCAGGTTAACTATGGTCATTTCAGCGTTACTGATTATAATATGGCATTCAATATTCCTTTATTTAATAAAGGAATATTTGGTGTTGGAATCCTGACAAATTTATCAGACCATTTACAATAACATAAAGGTGAAAAACTTGTCGAAACTATACTGTAATAAGTTCGCTCTAGCTAGATGGAATTTTTTGTGTGTATGCTAAATTTTCAGATTTGGCATACACACAATATGATGTCTGTGATTCAATTTTAGTTTCGATAGGTGTAATTTCTGAGTATTAATGATCTTGATTATAATTTAACTAATTGTTTCAATTTTGATTTCAATCTAATCATATAAAAAAAAATAAATTCTAACATCTTTTCTTTTCTTTTGGAAATCGGCGAGCAGTTAATGTCTCCACTCACGGATGTCACTGATTGCTGAGCCCATGCTACTGCTGATTTTGAAAGCAATGTGCAAAAGTGCAGGTAACTGACCCCGTTTTGTGATCCTAAATCAGTGTTTCTCAACGTTTTTTGGATCATGTCCCACCTCAACGTCTCAAAGATTTTGATGCTCCCCCCCTCTAGCATAATAGTCAGCCAAGTTCTGAAAAAGTATAATATAAATATGTACATGTACATTTTCTAATTGCCCCCCAAAATATTCAAATTGCCCCACATTGAGAAACACTGTCCTAAACCCTGAGTTGCAGAAACGGAACAATCGATTGTTCCAAGTTGCTGGGTAAGAAGCCGAGTTTCAGGAACCCTACTGCCTTCACTAAAGATTCATCAAGATGGAAATTGGCTGAGATTTAGAAAACGTTTTTCCTGTAGTCGGCCATTAAAATAGAACCTAGAATGGGCTTTCTTCTGGCAGAAAAGAGAACAACTGAAATTGGCTACGTAGCCACAGTTTATTTAGAACATCACACTTGACATTTTCCCCTGGTTGCAACAGATTAACTTCGGGCAATACGGAATGTTATTTTACACACAAAGTAGTAGTATTCCGCATTACCCGAAGTTTCTCTACATCACAGCATTCCTTCAAACAGTACAGTCGAAGACGGTAGATCATTGTCCCATAATTAATACTTAACATATCCAAATTCAAAGGGAAACGCTATAAATAATTATTACACTTAAGGATCTTTTACTCGAGTGAAGTGTGACACAGCATAGGGCATTCTACAACTGAATATAAGTATATATCTACAACTATAGTATTTATAATCTCCACGGGTATTCTTCGAACGTCACTCTGCCATTTGTTTTGATACGTGTATATAATATATAAACAATAACATAAAATTTTATAACAAGAATTGGAGCATCCCAATAAAGCATTATCTGGAATATTTAGTTTACTTTTTTAAAAAGTAAACTAAATATTCCAGATAATGCTTTACGTACCAATAACATTAAGTTGTATGCCTAAAATATTACAGTCATTTAAAGTAGCCGACTGCGCAGCATGAAAAGTGCGTTGCGTCGAAGAATATTTCCATACACAGCGAACTCATTAATATAGTTTCCGTTTTAATTTCCGAGTTGCTTCCTAACGTGCATTTAAATATCACTATTTACATTTTGATCACCGAAAACGGAAAAGAAAATTTCAAAAAGTTAAACACTGTGACAACGGAGTTTATTAGTACTGAATAATCACATCCATACGTGCATCGTTTAAGATATGATTAGATGCATGAAAAGCACTTAAAATAACGATATACATCTTGTGTGCTATGGAATCCATATAAAATACAGTACACTACGCAAAGTCAAAAAATAAAAATAAATAAATAAAATAAAATCCTGTTTTAACCACAACCAAAAGGCTTCGTGCTTTTAGGTTCTTTTCTAGAAGTTTTTTCCCCAAAAAAACCATCCAGATAAAGATAACAGTAACATAACTGATATCAATATTACAGAAAGTTCCGATTTTTTGAATGAATAATGGGAATTGCATTTAGACCTTTACTACCACTTGATGAATATTAATTATGTTCAATAGTTCCATCAGCAGCTAGTATCATTTTCAGATATTAAGTCTCCATTATTTTCTTGCAGGGTGGACAATGGGAGCGTTCGAAAACTTCAAAACTTCAAATAAGATGTCTAACTGATGAAAAAAGTGGTAAAAAAAATTCATAAAAAAAAAAACACTTTGTAATGATCAAACCGGACATTTTGTCCAGTTCTCATTTGATTTAATTCAAGCAATATCTATACTTAGTATATACAATATCTATACAAGCAATATTTATACATATGCGTACAGACAGACGGAATATGATGCTCCTTCTCCTCTGCTCTCATCCCAAATACTGACATCGGCCCTCAGTTGTTCTGGATATAGTATGAAGATGCTACATTTTCTCCTTTTAAGTTAAATTTCACTTGGCAATTCTTAAGACTATTTCAAATACTCAAAACAACTTTAGTTTGTTTCAGATGGCTGCAATGAAAGCACTTTGTTCTTGTCTGGAATTACGACCGAAGAACATAAGGCTATGCGGTATTATGTTTAAATATTGCGTGTGTTCTTTTGGCCGGTTTGTCAGTTTTTCCAGGTGAAAAAAAACCGGATTCCTCCGTATGATACTCGCCTTCAGACGAACAAATACTTATAAAAGGCTCTTCCCGTCCTAAACAGGATTTCAAATGCATAGTCTTTTCAACGAAAGTGCATTTTCGAGCAAATGGGGCAATCCTCTCCTTTCCTACAATAGTAACGCATGGCAGGGTTTGCCGGACTCGTCGGTTTGGATTAAATATTAATTCGTTTTTATGAGAATTAAATTAAGCTTAATGTCATGAAGCGGAAATTATGTGATGCTATCAAGATTACATTTCTTAAATTAGTTTAAGATGGACGACAACGTGATGCAATGCTTTTTACCACACGTCGACTAAAATTCTCCTTAAAGAGCTCCTCTGCGACGAGAAGAATTTAAGGTAATTTTCAAGCAAGGGTCTACGAATATGCTTATAAACATACATACATACATACTGTTTATAAACATACATGAAAGTGTCAGCAATAGCCATATAAATGATTAAACCGCTAGGAGAAGACCATTCGTGTACGCGTGCTAACTCGACAGTTAAAATATGGATAGTGAGACTGATAATGAACGAAATGAATTTAAGTTGTTTTGGTCTTTAGAGTTCGTGATGAATTCACTCCGGTCCCAGATGTAATCAATTTTATAAACGCTATCTCTTACGCAAGGAACAATAAATAACCTTAAGCACAAATAATTTTGGTAATCCATAACACGATTGTGCTTTTATTTTCTTTTAATATACATTAAAAGGAAACTTTTATTTTTTCAGTAAAGAAATAAATATATAAGCAAATGCGCAAATGATCCGAGGGAATCATAAAGGCTAAAATCAGAATAGTAACTTATTATTGTCATAGCAGGAATAATAGTAATCAGAACAGTAGCAGTCCGATTTTTTTTAACGTAAAAAGTCTCTGAAAACATTATAAAATAAAGCAATCAAATGGAAGTTATATGAATTTTCGTCTAGACAAGACTAGATCACGTAAAGTGTTCTATACAACCCGCATCAAAACATTTTCGCTTCCACTGATGTTTAAACTTGTCTCACCATTGGCCAATGTGGTGTAAAATTAACAAATAAAATATACTGCATGTTGAAATAGGCACTTCACACGTGAAATTGCATATAATACTTTAATAACTTAGTAATCCCTACTGTTTTCGACAATATCCTATTGACTGTCATTATCAGGAGACTACAAAACACAAACTACAAGCTTGATGTGGCACATACGTTCAAATAAGATTAAGGTTTCAACTGGCTGGCTACTGTTGAGTACTGGCGTGTATTGCGTGTTGTGTTGCTGGCACTTGATGCGCTTTATTCTAGCCATGTATTAGTGGGTGAAACCATATTTTTCATAAAGGCCTAAGGTGGAACGACTAGAATGAGCTTAAACGTAAGTCCATCACTGCAGTAAAACAATAATACCTTAAATGATTTTGAATAATGTTCTCCTGCTATGACAAGCAGGAGAACATGTATTGCCGAAAGTGTAAGGCTTACTGTAGTATTAAAGTATTAAAGGAATGAAGAAAGCACTTCGAATGAATTAAAGGTTTAACGACTCCAATATCTCGACTTAGTCACCGAGACATCTTCAAGGATGGAATATGAGAAATGTAAATTCGTTTTAATTCATGTTTAATTTATTCCAATTGTCCAGGTATACCTTCAAATTTATAATAATAAACAAAACTTAATTAAATCTCCACTGAATTAATAGGATATAATAAATAAAATGATTGATGTATTTAAAATACAACAGTACCACTAAGTATTATTACATTCCCAAGTATAACAGTATAATAATACGATTCAGTTTCTTCACTCAAAAATACAAGTGGTGTAAGACACAGAACTGAATGAAGAAATGTATTCAATAATTTTTCTATGAAGATAAAAAAACATGGTTCGATTTAACACAAAATTGAGAGACGGTGCAATAAATTTTGACAAACATTCCAAATTTCAGTTTCCCTAAAATTTGGTTCGGCCAGAGCGGTGTTGTTATCGGAACAGACGAAAGGAAGAACGTGACATAATAGTCGACAAAAATATGCATATCTACAAAACTGATAAAAGAAATAAAAATAAAAAAATAAATACATAACTAGTATATAAAAGAATAAATACATAACTAGTATACAGGAAATGAATGAAAGTAGCCTAAGATCAGAAATCGAAACGTTGTATACAAAATTAGCGCCTGACTCCACTGGGAACAAGCTACCTGTGGAGTCAGGTGTTAATGCTGTACATGATTTAAAAAAAAAAAAAAGAAAGAAAAAGAAAGAAAGAAAAACATGACATCAATACACAAAATTGAACTATCTTATTTCGAATCGTACTCGTATGATAAACACTCCATGCAAAGTATACCTCTGACCATTAGAATCTAAATCAACTTCTGTTCCGGCTGGCAAATCAATCGCTCGAGAACTCCTGCTTCGTTCTGTGCTTTCCTAAACAAATCACACAAGCTATCACATTTATTTAAACACCACAAGTGGAAACGCTTATTGATCATCTGTTGCTGCTACTTTATCAACTACGTAAAACTAGGCACAATAAAATGTCATAGGTACGCCCCATAGTTGGCAGATTGGAACACAACATTATACGCCAAGTTGCCACCGACCAAGCAAACGACAGAATCGATAGTTGTGTAGGGTAGCCCGATGCGTGGACTTACCTGGCGCTATCCATTCAAATGCATTAAATGACAACACACAATCGTACTAGTTTCGTCTACCTGTTATGCTGAAAAACTTCATATCAAAATGAAAACGTTCATTCTTTTTTCTTTTCCTAATAGATAAGATGGACGTCATATTTTTTAACTTTTAATTGAAATAATGCACAACATATCAGGTATAAAACAGAGAAGGAGAAAAAGCCTATCTAGTTGTACTTACATCTGTTTGTGGCAGACGATACATATCCACTGCTTCCCATCGTCGCCATACTGTCGGCAGGACTTGCACACCTTCTTGCGGCATACAGTGCATAGAGCGCCACGGTTAATAATGCGGCCCAACTCGCTCATACAACGCGCACACGAACGGGAAGGATCTAATCCTTGGCGCAAAGCACCCTTTTTTCTCAGGCGCTGGAGTTCAAGTTTCAGTTGGCTGGAATAAAGAAGTACTACGTAAATAGACTAAAAAAAACCTTTCCAACATTTCTTTCATTTTACAATGAACATACTGAAATTAGAATGTAAATATACAAACACATGAGTTCTATTTACATATGAAAAGACTAATTACCGTTAAAAATCTACATCCACAAAAATAAAAATAAACACAATGTATATGTTGAAAGTATCCTAATGCATCCTATATTTAAAAAATCTCCAAAACGCTTTCCAGTGTACTGTATTACCTTCTTGATAGGTCTCATATTTCTTAGCGTTTTGACATATTGCCCATAATCCTAAGACGGAGGGAATGACACATCTTTATTACAGCCAAATTAAAACTGGAGTGTGCTTTTGTCTCAAAATGTGTTCTCGGAGCTATTAAGTAGAGTTGCTGTACGAGAGAAGGAAAAACCGAGTTACCGAAGGGGAAAAAACATAGCCGCCTGAGACCAACTAACTTAGCCCTATGTGTGTGAGGGGGAGGGGGGAGGCGATCTATAAATTCCTCTTGTCGTAGAGAGCAGTCGAATTCTAGTTCACCTTATCAAGTAAAGCTAAGCATGAAAAAAAAAAAAAAAAACGATCAGGCCAAGATAATATACATGTTTTATATATGACAAAGAAAAAAAAATGAAAGCCAGGAGAAAGGGCTAAATAACAATTTCCTGCATACTGCAACCAGTTCCACTCTCGTTAGCACTAGTAAATCTGGGAGAAAGGAAACCTGTGCAGACTCAAATCCCGCAGTAACAAATGATCAAATTTATCTTCTCTTCAAATTTAAATTTCGCTCCAGTAATTAAATATGCACCACTTCATGTTTACTATTTTCTTCTAAATTAAAAATATGAAACTTTTATTTTAATGTATTGCAATTAAGAATAAATACTATTTATCTCCACAAGTCAAGAGTTATTACTGTACTGCAAAAAAAAAAAAAAAAAAAAAAAAAAAAAAAAAAAAAAAATCGGATTCTTCTATCATAGTAAGTCAGTGTTTCGGTTAAAACTTAAAACAGAGCGATTGAAAACATGGAAAAATCGACTTCCGTTAGTTCTCTCATATATTTTTATATACTTGGGTTACGAAAATAATTATTTAAGTACATTTGCATCCTGTAAAATATTTTATTTAATTTGCTTTTATTGGAGCCCTGATGAATTGTATTATTGTTGTTTTGTGTTTTTAGATATACGGCCAAAGCAACTCAGGTCCGTGTACTGTCTGTTAATTGCTTGTGTTCTTATGGCAGGTTTATCTGTTTTTCGGGATGAAAAACCCTTCCACCACCGTATGAGACTAGCTAACTCACATTATTATTGCATAGGAATAATAACTTCGAACTATCCTCATTACCCGTTAAGTAAAATCCATACCATGTGAATTCAACTGTTATTCGCAATAATCTTTTATAAACCTAATTTGGCAATGAGGGCGGTTATTTCTATCTCATAATCGCAACGCAAATTTATGAAATCCCATAAAAAGAGATAATGCCAGTGAATAAAAGAATGGCACTACCATGAAATTTGAATGGATGTACCGCACACCTGGTATTGAATAGAAATAAAAAGAGCATTCTATTTCAGTTACATTTAACACGTAAACTGTATATGCTCTTGTATACTGTGTTATTTCATTTTGTATTACTGTAGTGTATTTTATCTCTTAAACTGTACTCTTGAGTGAATAAATTATTATTACATAACACCTCCTTGGAGTCCAAGGAATCATCGCGGGCGGCAACTCTACACTACACGATCCACCATCTATACTAGTAAATATTTTAGTACATACTAAAGTACCATGTCACACATTTTATAATATTTCCGTTACTCATTTCTCTATGATGTATTCAATTCCATCCCTTCCCCTATTAATCTGTACGTTCGAAAAAGTAGAAATTTTGAATAAAAAAACACTACTTATCGCCGCTTGATATGCCTCTTTTATTAAAATATCATACATTGCCGGTGCCAGGTAGGTGTACGTACTTCCGTTTTGTTTTTGTTTTTTTTTTAGTTCGAATGCTTAGGAAAATATCTGTCTCAGAGCAGCTAATTCATGCACTTTACAACCATAAACGGTGAATTATTAAGATAAGTAATAAATTTTAGAAACAAATCGTGACCAAAAAATAGAGGAGAAAGAAAACAGTATAGCAAATAGCATACTGAAAATTCAAATGTCACTCAAAAATCACTGCTCTCTCTCTCTCTATTTTTTTCTCTCTAGAAAAAAAAAAAAAAAAAAAAAAAATGCGAAACTTGAAATAACAAAAAATTGCCGATATGAATTTCAGTGATGTAAAGCGGAAAATTCCAGCTGCATTTTTTTAAAAAAAATCAGTTTCAGTTAATTTTTTAATTGCTACTCCATTAAATATACGTATGTTAAAAACAATTTTTAACAACTTTAAAAAAAAGCAACAGTATTTTTGAATTTTTTTCTGTTTACATCACGTATACAATGTCGATACTAAAACATGTTAGAATATGGATTAATAAATTAACAAAAAATCATATTAACAAAATAGAATCACAATAAATTAATTCACTAAATTCCGCTTACAGTGTCATACTTATTTGATAATTATTCTTTTATGAGCTAAACCATTAACTTCGATTTCCTGTTTTTTCAGAATCATTCTGTTTTCGTTTCTCCCGTAGTGCATGGACGTAGTTTTCATTTCTTTCTTGCTTGCTTAAAGTAATTTAAACGATTTTTTTCTCGTTTTTTTTCTCATTTTTCTTTTATGACTATATGTTTTGTTCTATTTTGTAAGCTTATATTATAGTCTATAGTTTCATTCTTTCTACAAAGATGTTGAAAAGATGCATAAACATAGTTTTGTACTTTGCATATATATATATATATATATATTTTAGGTCATCAGAAGATTGCGGTTAATTACATTTAGCTCTCCCATGAATTGTTTTAAATTCTTGTTATTATACAATGAACATTTTAGCCTCTTTTTCAGTGACTAATTCAACTGAGATAATGATACATTTTAATGGATTAATTGTTGAAAATTTCTTTCTGATAAGGCTCGATGGTTTGTTCTTATAGCTACAATAGGAGAGAGAGAGAGAGAGAGAGAGAGAGAGTCTTGTTCAAAATTTAAAAAAAAAAGAAAAAAAAAAGACCATTGCATCTTTTCCTTATGCTGTTACAAAAATATTCTTTCCTCTCACTTGGTATTATATCTAAAGAAAGATTTATTGTGCAATGATTTATGATGCCATGTGGCTGATCGGTTGGTTTTATACCTAGACATCAAATTTTTCTGATTAACAGCATAAAGAGAGAAGTTAAATATCTCGAAGATTCAGGTTTTGCATTCCTTAATTTAGAATCGCTCATCATAAAGAAAGCAGCCAGTCAGTGGTGCTTGTATCCCATAAAATGAATACAAGATTCTTTGTAGATCGTCAGTTTGTTGCTGTCAAGCTAATAACACCTGAAAAATCAAATATAATACTTACCTAACTCGTTATGACCACGACCATATAAGAACTTTTTAGTACTACCTTGACGTAATATAATACAATTTCTCGCATATCTCATACATAAGCTGCATTTGGTCATTTGTAGGAATTAAAATAAAATGCAAAACCTCTTAAGATCTTCAGATTTTCATTGTTCTTGACATTTAGCTAACCTTCTTTCAATGATCGTTAATTTCTGGTAAATTATCCGTGAATCGATATGCTTTAATACCCATGGCATCTGTTTCACGTAATCTGTAATGCAATTTTGGTTTGTCTAAGTTTGATCACGTCTTTAAAGAGTTTAAAGACGTGATCGTTCTTTCAAAACATAAACGTAACAGCGAATAGGCATTTTTTTTTTTTTTTTTTTTTTTTACCGCAGTAATCTTCTCCGTCTGGTAAAGGTTTGGATTTATAAGATTTGAACATCATTTTGATATTATATGACACTCATGTAAAAGGAATGGGTTGCAGAGACATGAGGTGGAATGTTTGAAATATTTCTGCCCTCATTTCTCTACTACAATGTTATAAATCCAAAACCTCAGCGAGACGTAGAAGATTATTGCGTTCCCATCTGCAATAATCGTCTTCTACGTCTTGTATTTCAAAAGAACGACCACTTTTTTACATTCTTTGAATTTAAGAATGGTTTCAAGTTTGTACAGCAAGAAATGCTTGTAATATGATTATACTTTGCGATTTCTCATTATGAAAATGCCATTTCGAATTGATTAGGGCTATTTATTGCTTTTGTTTGTTTGTTAACTACAATTAAATGTAGTTTAATGTAATCTGGTTCAATTAGAAATTACCACTGAAAAAGAGCTGGCTTTAGTTGTTTACAATTAAGACTGAGGAAAGTAAAGCCGTGTGTAAGAAAACGTAATACAGTAATCCATCGATAAATGCACCCCCCGATTAGTGCGTTTTCGATTAGTGCGTCATTTTTTTTCGATACCCAAATTCGATTACTGTGCCTCTAAAATTCGAAAAAGTGGAATGGGTTGCACAATGTGGAAGCACATTCTTCCACATTGTGCAAATGATTTTAGACGCTTTTCAAATGAATCTAAGTTAATGAAATCTCATTCTGAGAAATTGAGTGATTCCGACCTGCTAAATTTAGATGCACAGCGGGAAGATCCTAAAGAATATGAAGAAAATTTAATCACTGCAAAATAAATGAAAAATAATTTAATCATTTAAAAATAAATGTTATTTTCTATCTATACATTTTTATGGCTAACTATTTTAAAAAATCCCTCACCAGAATGAAATAATTTAGTTACTGATTTAAAACATTTTACAAAGTTATTTTTAATGGCATACTACACTACTTCCATGTACACTATGTATACTATGTTCCAAATTTTTACCGCCAAAATTTATGTCGTCTGCTAATTACATAGCATTTTCCTGATCATATCTCGTACCTCCTTTGCAATTATTTTCCTTGCATTTTTTTTTTATTTTAAAGTATTTTGCCAACCTTTCATCATGAATAAAACAATTAGCGAGCAAAAAAGTGAAAGTGTGAAAATGATTCGAAAAGTAATCTCATTGGAAGAAAAACTTGAAATAATAAAGAAAGTGAGCAAGGCGAGTCCAGAGCAAAGATAAGACAAGAACACAAAAATGGGTGAATAAACTACAAGAGAAATTTTAAGCAAAGTTGCTGAATGCAAAGTATTATAATGATTGAATTAGAGAGACTTCTTTCTACACGGATCGAAGATTGTAACCAAAAACGGATCCTGGTAAGAACTGACCTTATTAAATCAAAAGCATTAAGTCTCTTTGCAACCTTGAAAGAAAGGGCTATCAATGATGGGAAAAAATTCTACGTTAGTGCTGGGTGGTTTGAGAAATAGACTACATAATGTTCTAATCACAGGTGAAGCTGCAAGTGCCGATAAGGAGGTGGCCGCAAATTATCCAGAGATTTGAAGAAAATTGTATAAGAAGGGGGCTATTGTGACCAACAAATATTTAATGTCGATGAAACTGGCCTTTTTTTTTTTGGAAGCCAATGCCTTCCAAGACGTTTCTGGCTAAATCAGAGAAATCTCAGCCTGATTATAAAGTCGCAAAGTCGAATAAAATTACTGCTAGCAATATGCGATCCATTTGGAAGCATATTCTTCCACACTGTGCAAATTATCTTAGAGGCTTTTAAAATGAATCTAAGTTAATTAAACTCATTCTGAGAAATTGAGTGATTCCGACCTGCTAAATTTAGATGCACAGCGGGAAGATCCTAAAGAATATGAAGAAACTTTAATCACTGACAAGCCCAGAGATTTCACAGAAACAAATTTAAAATATTTTTTGTGCAACTGAAACTTTTAAGTAGCAATGCTTAGAGACTGACCCTTGCGAAGGGAGAAGCAGGAAAATTTGCAGAAGAGGCAGTTGTATGAAAAAAAGAAACAGAATGCTCGCCAGAATAATAGATTTATATTTTGAATATGTTTTATTGTCTTTCAGCTTCATAGTTTTCCGTTAACTAGGCATACCCTGAGACATACCCTAATTCTTTTATTTAAAAAAATTAAGGGTCAAAAAGAAATTTGAGGAACGAATTATACTTTTTTCCATAAGTTATTATACTCGATTAGTGCGTTTTCGATTAATGCGCCTGTTTTAAAGAACGCATTAGGCGCACTAATCGAAGGATTGCTGTGTTCAGATTCATTTTTTCAAGGCAGTGCGAGAAAATCCCGATCCCTGAAAGATTGGCTAATTCAGATTCGACTGAAAATGTCTAGAAACTGTTCCTAAATCACTGATAACACGCTCGGATCTTTCCAACCTGAGTGTCTAATATCCAATTTCACCATGGACAAATCATAAGACCCCAGAAAAAAGAAAAGAAAAAGAAGTGTATATACCATGATATCAAAATTACCAGCTCTATAATAAATTATAAGGAGATGGAGAGAGGAAAAAAACAGACTCGAAAAATTTTAATAGAGATAAAAATTATAATAGAGATAAAAATTATAATAGAGAGATAAATTAACTCATACTAATCCGCTCCAGCATTCACTACAAATCTGAAATTTCCTGAGCAGACAGCGCAGTTTTTATTTTTTTTTGGGGGGGGGGGGGGAGGTGAAGATCAATGAAAGTACCAGTCTCCAAGCGAATGCCATGTCATAAAAAATAAATAAATAAGCTGAACCATCTGCGGTATAAATGGACAAAGTAAGAGTTATTTTTAGCTTTGAGTGTAGTATAAGAGATCCTTCAAGAAAAGAAGAAAAAAAAACCAAGATAACTGCATCATGACGCGCGATATGGTTCAGGAACATGATGCGGAAAAATTTGGCTGGTCTGTAAAAAGTCTCGATCTCTACTCAATAAAACAGTCTGGGAACGGAGGAAAGAAAGCAAGCGTGGAAAAGTGTGGTAGTACACACGCTTTTAAAGTGTATAATTTGGATTTCCCTGAAATACAGTGCAGCAGTCGCAATACTTACGAGGGTGGTCTGAAACGTTCTCGGCCTAACAATGAAAAAACGAATTTATAATTTCAAAATTATTTTTATTTTTCAACACAATCTCCCTTAAGACTAATACATTTATTCCAGCGATGCTCTAGTACCATTATCCCGTCCCTGTAGTGGTTCTCAGCAAGATCTCCAACATATCCCTCTACAGATGCAATCACCTCTTGATTCTAAGAAAAACGCTGACCAGCGAGGAAGAGTTTTAGTTTTGGGAAGAGATAGAAGTCAGAGGGAGCCAAATCTGGGGAATAGAGTGAATGTTCCAACAATTCATAGTGCAGATCCCTTAATTTTCCCATTACCAAAGCACCTTTGTGGGCAGGTGCATTGTCCTGATAAAAGATGATTTTTTCTTCTGCAAACCGGGTCTTTTCTCACGAATTTTTTCGTCTAGTCTGGTTAAAAGATCGGAATAATATTCCCCGGTTATTGCTTTACCCTTTTCAAGATAATTAATAAATAAAATGAAGAACTATCCTATTCCTGAATCAGTTCTAAATTTGTGAATGAACTTTTCCACTGCTCTGTTTATCTGCATACTTTTGTTCAGTCGAAAAGCCTTCCTTCATTTGCATATTTCCTGAAATTACTATAAATGTCACATAATACGTCTAATATAAATTTTCTTTCTTCCCTATCACGAACTCTACATAGTGTCTTATACGAGTATATTCAGGTGTTCAAACTTTCGTGTTCAAACTGCGAAACATATCCACTTGATTATTTTATTGTCTCTGCATTAACTGAAGAACAAAAGCAATGTTTTTTCGTGCGTAAATACAATATTTTTCAATAACTATACCACGAAAGAAATATGTGGAAAAGGCATGCGAGAATAATATAATAACATTATTGATATTTTTGTTATGGCTTATTGTTATTATTATGTGAAATGTACATTTAATTATTAAAATATAGTATTATAAATTACGTTTACAAGTTCCTCCAGCTGTATTACAACAGTCGATATACAAGAGGGTCTGTACAAAATATATGTGAGAAATGAACTGCGTCTATAGTTACGAACTGAATGCAACAAGTATCTCCAATATGAGTCATCTCTTGTAATCACGTGTGCTATATAATAATGTGCTTTTATTATCTATAGGCAGAGAGTATCTGTATGACAGTAGACATTCTGTACCGTGCTTGATAAGTAGTTTTTGGCACAAGGCCAAAACTTCACTAGTTTCGAGGCAGCAATCCCAAAAGACATTCTGTCTCCATCCCCCACTACCAAAGTGCTCTTGCAAGACGTTTCATCTGATTATCCAAATGTGAAAGGATGACATCGTGCAAAAAGGCACTAGATAGTAGATGTTCTTACTGCAAGGCAGAATAATGAAGACTGTCAATATGATATGCTATGCGCTTTAGAAGATGCTTACTAATGATTTTTTTTTTTAAAGTAAATGATAGGGGACAAGATTTTATCAGAAATGAGCCCTAGCCATAGTTTACAGAAAAGCGAAATTAGTTAGCAACAGTAACTTACGGTTAACAAGAGCAATGATTACTAAAAGACATATTACACAATTGTTGAAGAATCCATCACCGTTCAGAACATACAGCCAGTACGACTTCGCCAAAAGATGTTAGTAGTATTGCAACAAAAGTGAAATGTGCTCCATTCCAGGATCATGCAAAGATAACATAAAATTCTGCATTACAGCCAGCTGCTGTAGTACAAAGCTTAGATGTTATCTGACAAAGTAGCATTGTTCACCTACCATTACAAACTATTAAACTGAGAACTGTTAAGGTTATCAAGCTTACAATCCGTACACAGTTGATGTTAGTCAAAGCTCATAATGATATTCTTACCCAAAAGTATAATTTAAAATCTAAATTCAGAAGTAGAGAACTACTAAGTACATAGAAAAGTAGCAGAAAAGGATATGAAAATGGGAGTTGGTTTAAGAAAGAAACGATAATACAAGGGGGGGGGAGGCAAAAAAGATAACTCATAACGTCTCCCTGCAGTGCTTCAGCCCAACATGGATTTGAGTTATTCCGTCTGTCAATTCCCCTACTTCTATGCCCAAAATTTTTCAGGCTCATATTCTCACTACTACCTACTAGCACTAATACATCATCATCCTCTGTAAGAGGATGATATCCTTTCCCAATTAATAAACTTATATTTAAAATTTAATGTAGGAGATAAAGAAGAGCATACCAAGTGCAGGGAGAAACATACACACACAAAGTATTATAATAATTTTTATTTGCAAAATGAATCGAACTGATATTAAGAATTCTGCACTAGCTACATGGAATTTACGAAATTTGGTATTTAGGATCTTTATTAAATCCATCAATTTTGGTTTCAATCGGGCCATTTCTAGGGTATTATGTGTAGGACAGGGCCTCAAAGATACGTTTGTCCACTCGCAGTGGCGAGTAGATTTTGCCAGCTGGTAAATAGATGCAAACTGGACAAAATAAATTATTTATATAAGTAAAGTGGATATTAAATCCAGCATTATTTCAAAGCCGAATGTAGAAACTGTTAAAGTTTCGTAAAAAAAAAAGTTGACCAGAGAGCTTACGGGAATACACTCGCCGGCATTCACGAGTTGCCCTAGTGCGGACCACTTAAAAGACATAAGTGCTTCTAAGTGCGGACCACTTAGAAGACATGAGCGCTTGCCCAAGCGTCCATATATTCGCCTTCTATTGGTCCATTTTGATAAGGTTTCACTGGGCTGACAGCTGTTTCGAACTGGTTGGTTCTCCTCAGAGAACAGGAAGAAACCTTAAGAGAGCAAACACTCTCGTTCAGTACTAAGGAACTTGAAATGTCGGAGAGGTGTATATTTTCGTAAGCGAACTCTCGGTCGGAGAGTAAAAGTATTTACTGAAATAAAGAGCTCTTTATTTTAGTATTTTATTTTTCTTCAATCAATAATTATTAGAATTTTAAAAAATTACTAATATAAATGAATATTTCTCACAAATTCGGATTTAACTCGCTTGTTATTAATGTCTGAGTGAAAAACTTTATTTTTTATGGACATATAAAAATTTTGACTCAAATGTTTAGCTTTTTTTTTTTATGAAATTAGCAGAATCACTCTACCACATATAAGAGAGAGAGAGAGAGAGAACTGATAGTTTCAGAATGTGACGTCACGTATTATGGTTCGTTTATGCTAGGAAGCAGTGAAGAATGTGGTGCTCCAATTATTAAAGATAACATCATATATAGAATTAGAACTAGTAAACCATAATTCGGTACTCCGTATCTCAGATGGTTTCGATGGAGTCCTTAGTTGAAAAGACCTGGGTTCGAATTCATCTATGACGCGAAGACCTTTAGCAAGGCTTTTCAATCAAAGGTGAGTTAAGGGTATTCCCGGAAACTCTAGTTTTTCGTCTTTCAAAACAGGCAAACAGGCCCAGGACACACATCTACAGGCACAGAATGCTATTGGCCAGTGAAGATAAGGGGAAACCACCGTGTTCTATCATAATTCCCTAATAAAGTAGCATTCTTACCCTGCCAACCACTAGGTTGAGGGAAAGCCCACACAAACCATAATTCACTTCATTAATTCAGCCTGTTCAGTAAGTCATTATCTCATGGTCGTGATTATCCTGTTTGGAATGTTCTGCGCTTATAGAGAAAAAAGTATGCAACAGAATAATAAAGATGCAGCCACTGTTTCTATCAGCAAATGTTCTTTTTTTATTTAGTTATTATTAGTGCACGTAAATTACGTGGTTGAAATTAAAATAGGCGACAAACGATGGTATTATTACAACAGATAAACATTTTTGTGTCGTTTTGATGACGTCATGCTTCCATCATACAGAAGTAAAGTTGTGTTTGCATTAAATACGTCTGTCGACTGTACGTCAAAGGTGCATCCGTTCGCCTGCCAACTTGCTTTCTTGTTAAGATAAATGATTTAACGCATAAAAGTCTAATCATAAAATATGGACAAAATATGGGCCAAAGAAATCGCAACTAAGAAGAATCTACGTAATATACAATTCCCCAGGGTGATCGCACATAAATTTCACAAGCAGTATCGATAATCACAGAATCCACTTCAATTCTGTGGCGCCAATAAGTCATTCTATAACGGTTGTTCAAAGAAGCATCTATTTTAAATGAATGTTACTAGCATAAATCTATCCACAAATCAAATCCAATTTTTGTTCTAATAAGGCTAATAAAAAAACATTTTCAACAAATCAATGCACTAAAATACACATGATTTACTGTCTCACTTTTCCCCGACGTCTGTTGTATATTAATGCCATCGTGAAATGTTTTTATTATTTACGATGCATGTCACACGAATGTTACAAAAGTTATATATAACTCAACAGTGGATTTAAACAGGAAAATAGTCAATAAAAACATGAACACATATCTTTCAATTGTAGAAATGTGTTATATATTCCTGTTTGGAAATCCTACAACGCGAGATATATCTGAAAGTGACACCAGAAAGTGATGTGCTAAAAATAGAATTAGAATCAAAATTATTTCACCTTGAGATATTTTCAATTTAAACGATGCATTTTGCTAACTCCTACAATGAAAATGAAGTAATGGATTCCATCCAAAAAACAGCCTGCCAGACATACGCTATCTACCAATAATTGTCCAGACACCCCTGTTATTTGAAGCTATGGAACATTCCAGGTTTATTAATAACATAAAAACCGGTGTACAGATAGTAGGAAGCAGTATTTCATCCTGAATTTCATCTTGAAATTCAGGCTTGCTCTTGTTATCATTCAGGGAGTGAGAGGTGTGATTGAAGTCTGATTAGCGGAATAATGAATTACTTACCATTTAAAACTATATATTTAGAAATTTATGTACATTTAATCATACAAATACAACATTTATTTTACAAATGATATTCTATCTTTTTCAATTTAGCTACTTGAATACAAATTCTACCCTACGGTTCTTCTTTATAAACTGGTCAATAACATCGTCATTAAAAGTTGATTGTAACTTAATTTTCCCAAGCAACACGCACACTTGTAAAGGCTGGCCGAAACTCACTGGCTAGAGCTACTTTGACTGCGTATGGCCTGTGTTTAAGACGAAGTGAAGGGAGTGGAAATGGTTATGCGCGCGCATGAAATCACAGTGCTGTAGCGAGGACCTGGAAGCTCCGGCAACCGAGCAATCTAGCTTTGACTAGACGAGCAAGCATCGGCCTTCGATACACAAAGCAAAGCTCAATTATTGCTGCACAAGCTTAAGACGTCTTCTGTATACAAAAATAAAAGAAAGCCTAAACGGAATGCTTATAAATGCATGCATTTATTAACAAATAAATATTACTTCATTCTCAAGTAATGCGCTTGCGCAGCCAGCATGGAATATTCGCCCTTGATTTCATCGTAGTAGTTGAATACAGGTGGTATGACAACAAGACGTAAACTCAATATGAGAGGTGTCATCGTGGGCTGTCACACTGGTGGCATGTCCATACGTGCCACTGCTGCTCAACTGGAGCATCCAAAATCAACGGCTGGCGATGTGATAAACAAATGGAGACGTTCTGGCTTCACTAATGCAACGGCTGGCACGCAAAAAAAGGCTACAATCGGCACAGACCATCCGCTCCAGAGCGCTAGTAATTCTATAGTAAGCACTAATAATGTAGAAAAATAGCTCTATTTACTGGATTTTCATGGAAGATCAGCGGCACACAAGCCAAACATCATAACAATGAACAAAGAGACTAGTTTGGCCTAGTGCAAAGAGTGTGAACTGGACAACTGACTAATGAAAAACGTACTCCTCTGGAGCGATGAATCAAGGTTCACCTATTTCCACTCTGATGGCAGGGTGTTGGTGTGGAGGCAGGTTGGTGAACGCTTGTTACCACAGTGTGTTGTACCCACAGTAAAGTTTGATGGTGGAGTAATGGTGTGGGGTGCAGTGGTTTGGAGTGGGACCACTGGTCGTTGTCTGTGGTTCCATGAAGGCAGCTCAGTCCCTTGATATTCTGGATAATCAGGTGTTGCCTACATTGTGGAGTTTTTATGGAACGGACCCGTGTTTACTATGAAGACAACAATGCCACATGCCACAAAGCTGTTATTGAATAGTATGAAGAGATGGGTGTTAAAAGACTGCCCTGGCCTGTGCAGAGTCCTCACCTCAACGCCATCGAACACCTGTGAGACGAATTGGAGCGATTGAGATTCAGAGCAGCACGTTCTCGAGCTGTCGCTGAACTCAGTACTGCTTTGATAGAGGAATGGAGACAAATTTCACCTGATGTGTGCCGCACATTGGTGGAAAGCATCCCTCAAATAGCGCAGTAGGTGATCAAAGCCAAAGGTGGACATATCCGATATTAGGGTTCGCCTGCTGGTATCAATTATAAATTGCTAACGTGTCCGGACAATTCTTGGTAGTAGTGTACGAGGGTGGTCTCAAAGGCTCTAGGCCTAACAATGAAAAAACGAATTTCTAATTTCAAAATTATTTTTATTTTTCAACATGGACTGGTTGGCCGAATGGATAGCGTATCCGCTCTCCAGCCAAAAGGCTGCGGGTTCGAATCCTGCTGTGGGCATGAATGTTTGTGATGGTCTGTGGAAATACCAGTGGTGGTCGGCGGTAGATGGCGTTGGTGTAGTTGCGGTCAGTTGGTGATTGAGTGGTGGAGACGGAGTTGTAGAGTAGGTGCCTTCCCTCGATGAGTCCTTGGACTCCTTGCAGGTGTCAAATAATAATAATAATAATATTCCCCGTTAAGACTAATTAATACATTTATTTCAGCGATGCTCCGGCGCCATTATCCCGTCCCTGTAGTGGTTGTCAGTAAGATCTGCAAAATACCCCTCTACAGCTGCAATCACCTCTTGATTCGAAGAAAAACGCTGACCAGAAAGGAATAGTTTTAGTTTTGGGAAGAGAGAGAAGTAAGAAGGAGCCAAATCTGGGGAATAGGGTGGATGTTCCAACAATTCATAGTGCAGAACTCTTAATTTTCCCATTGTCAAAACACCTTTGTGGGCAGGTGCACTGTCCTGATGAAAGATGATTTTTTCTTCTGCAAACCGGGTCTTTTCTCACGAATTTTTTTTTGTCTAGTCTGGTTAAAAGATCGGAATAATAATCCCCGGTTATTGTTTTATCCTTTTCAAGATAATTAATAAATAAAATGCCTTTAACATCCCAAAACACCGATGCCATGACCTTTCCTGCTGATAGAACCGACTGTGTCTTCTTTGGCGCTGAACAACGGCTTCTGTCCGCTGTTTTCACTGCTGTTTGGATTCTGGCATGCAATGGTGAATCCAAGTCTCATCCATAGTAATAAATCGAAGCACAAATTCAGTTTTATTCTGGTTAAAACGCTCCAAGCACTGTTCAGGGATTTTCATACAAGTGCGTTTTTGATCTGCTGTGAGCAAGCGCGGCACCCATCTTGAGCAAAGCTTTTTCATTTGCAATTCTTCATGCAAAATATATCCTACACGTTCTTTTGAAATGCCTATAGTCTCAGCAATTTCGCGCACTATGACTCGCCTGTCATCCAATACCATATCGTGCACTTGATCAATGATTTCTGGTGTTGTTACACTTTTTGGACGTCCTTCGCGTGGATCATCCTCAAGGCTGGTACGGCCACGTTTAAACTCGGAAGCCCATTTCTTAATTGCCGAAAACGAAGGAGAAGAGTGCCCATAAACTTTTATGAACTTCAAATGAATTTCTTTTGGCATTAGACCTTCTTTTACAAAGAATTTTATAATAACCGCACGATACTCAATTTTATCCATTTCAAGGGATACAGAAAACACTTTTGCTTCAGACAGCTGTATAAAATAAACTACTTGATAGAATGACTTGCAATTTCACATAGATGCTTATGACAGATGTACCAACTTAGAAAAAAAAATCTTGCCGACAGTGTTGCCATCTATGGTGGAGGCTGAGAACCTTTCAGACCACCCTCGTATATTTTAATATTTTAAAAGTTAGTGTTTACTTCCATAAGAAAATCGTGTTTTCAACCAACATTCTCAGTACAACTGAAATTAACCTAGTATTAAAAAATAGTCGTGTGAAACAAAATTTTGTGTACTAAACGTTTTGCATGAAACTCCCAAACAACAAATTTACTAACAACATTTCAATTTGCGAAAATAAAATTTACAATGAAACATTTTGGAAGCAATTTTCTGAAAGAATGAAATACATCGCAGGAGTGTGTATAATGTTAGATACCTATCTTCTAATTCATCTCGTTTAAGTTAATTAAAAGAACTTTCGAAAATTATTATAGAATAAACACATTACTTAAAACCTCCCCATCGCCCTTTTGTTTTCTATATATAAAAAAAAATCTTCTGCAAAACAGTATGAAAAAATCCATTGTGAATATTTCGCAAAGCTATACTAAACAACTAAAGCACCTCGAAATATACACTCAATTTCATTCTCACTTCCCATCAATGAAATCGCTGCGTCCGAGTAGAATTACATAACAATCCTCTTGGATGCTGCGCATAACGTGCTAACAAGGCAGAGCCTCCGTAGATTAGTTGATAAAGATGTCCTTTGGATGGAAGACTCGAATTGGAATCTCTAAAACCTAAAGAACCGTTACAAGTCAAAGTGAGTGGTCCAACCTCTTAAGGAAGTAGCAGGTTTTTTTTTTTCATCCCCCAAAATAGACAAACCGTCTGAAAAAAAATTAAGGGACATAATACATTGGTCTCATGGTTTTAGTTGCATTGGCCATAAATCAAAATAATTCAATGGTAGCAAGGCCTGGGCTTACCACTAGGATAAGATAAACAAATACAGGCAAAGCAAAGTTTAAAAGCAGTTCTTTATTTCAACTAGTTCTGTTAATGAAGGATTCCAGCTGTTGCATAACACTATCAGAATATTTAATTCGCATAAAGTCTTATAAATAAATAAATGTCCTATACCATTTTATTTCCCAAAGGTAGTAAAAGTATTCTGGAGCCCTAATTTTTTTTTTTTTTGGAAAGTTATTGACAGCTAGTCACAACCTTGTCATCGATGGAAGATTAAGGCAATTTCAGGCCGTGCATAGAAACGAAAGCCAGACGAGATTGCAAATGACACCAGCTACTGTCTCATATTCCTAATCTTACAAAGCATTACTATGAAATGTCAGCTCTACTGTCGATTTTTCTGAGTAAGGAATTTTTCACTGCTTAACTTCGTTTTTACTATTTCTTTATCTATAATTAACTCCCCAACTATTAATCATGGTAAGCATATACTAGGACACCAAGTTTTTAATCTTTTAAAGAGTTGACCACTTAATGAATCATCGCTGATCCCTTTTCTACCTTCCTCTTTAAACATTTTATACAAGTCAAAAACTCTTACTCGTGACACTACTATGGAGGCTCTGTCTTCATAGGCTTCTTTTTAATTTCTAGTCTGCAAGTGAGTTACAAAGCATATCGTTTTGCTACTATCAAGTTGTAGTTGTAGGTATAGTTTGAATCCCACTGTGGCATGGATTTTGGGGAAAATCCTAGGTTGGGTTAGTGGATACAATAGAACACACCTGAAACAGAGCTTTCAGTTGATGTAATTCTTGGTTCGCCCATGGAGCTAATGTGCTGTATTTCAAACCTTTGGTTGTTAGAATTATCATAAGAAATAAACTAAAATAAAATAAAAAACTAATGTAATAAAATATTACTAGAGTAATTTTTTTTTAAATCGCAAACTGAATCACTTTTAAGAACTGGTAGGGTATAATGTACAAATATTAATAATAATAAAAAATAAATTTAAAAAAAATATATATATATATATATAAACAGATATATTAATGCCAAATGTGTTACTTTTCATAAAATACTTATTTATTTTTTGCTTTTCAAATGTTCCCAAGTTTAGTTCGTCATGTTCTCTTGGGATAAGTTATTATTTTTCTAAGAGGAGAGTAATCTAAGCGTACTATTGTTTATCTAAGAGATCGTCGTGCAAATTACATTGACTCTCCTTTTACACGATGATGAATTGTTGTTATAATAAAAACAAAACTAGTAAAAATGAGAAAATCATAAGTAAGGTGTTTTGAACCATGCTCTAGTCCTCACAGGACCTTATGATCTGGCAATAAGGCCAAGGTCAGAACCTTCACAAGTGTTACATTATCTCGGCCTTTCACCGGGAAACTTAAGCAGATTTAGGCTGGTAAATGCATAAACTCACGAACTACCCAAATTTATACTTTATATCTTTAAGTACATGTAACGGCTATAAAATGTGTTCGAAGTAAGTTTTATATTTGTGATAAGGGGACCGGCGCACTCATAAGAAAGTCATTTCCCACAGTCCGAGACCAACTTTCTTAGAAGGAAAAAAGCAAGCAAACCCTATACTGAATATCACCACTAAGTACAAGTTAGTAATCAACAGATACTGTATAACACACGAACCCCCCCCCCCACTTGAACTACTACGACTATCAGGATCAGAATCGCCAAGAGGTTGAAATGTAACTGTGAACCTAAAAAACTGTTTCAAAGTGTTTACTAAAATCGACAACTCTGTCAAAATATTGTAGTCATCAAAAGTATCCGCTATACCCTCATTAGCTATTTTTGTGCTAATGCAGTTTGCTGTGTACAGTTATTACAAGGTTTGTAATAGACGTTCTAGGAATATAACAAAATAATAAATGATTTTCGTTTTCGCATATAATATTTAATGATAAGCACACATAAAATAACTACCTTATTTTGCTGTGATGTGATACTGATACCAGAATCACCACAGCGTTTTTTACAAAGTTTTATAAGGTTTTGCGTGACATGTAACGTTTGTAAGTTTCTTTGGAGGGGGGGGGGGGGGGTGAGCCAAGAGATCCGTCTGAGTTTCATATAGAAGAGTTTCAGTTCTATTAAAAAGCTAATTTTTCTGAGCTATCATCTGTTAATAAAGCTCAATAGCAACGAAGAAATTTGCCAAAAAACGATGAACTGATGAACGTCCTTTTGAATACACTTTTGAATACCACCTCTCCCATTGTCAAGCTTCAGGATAAATATAAATTCTATTTTCCTTGTGAAAGTTATCTCGATATTAATTATAGTTATACAACTTAATCAGCATTTATCAATATAGAATTTGTATCCGTTAAGAGAAATTTCATCCATTAAAAGAAAAATAACACAGTATGATTTATACTAACTCATTCTCTCTCTCTTTCCACAACAGAAAAATCAACATCCCAGAAACCAAGACAATTTCCGTGAAGATCGTGCGAAAATAGGGGGGGGGGGGGTAAATAAGACTCGCAGCATAAGAACGAGCATTGATCTTTCTGTATTAGAGCAATGGAGTGGGGTAAAGTATCCGTAAAAGAACACATTATATTTCTTTGTTTTTAGTAGCACTCGTAAGTAAGAAGGTATAACGAAATATTCCCTCAGGGATCGCTGCTACTAGTGTTGCTTTCCGGATCACGTGAGGTTTGTGTGATTAGTTTCATATAAAGCATAACTACATTAGAATCACATCCTTGAGTAAACGAGTATAGCCGCAAGGATAATTTAATTTAAGGAAGTCATAATACTGTTTTATGAGAAAGTAAACTGATATGCGGGCATATCAATAACAGAGTACATAAATTATGTGCACCTGGAAAATATCATGGCTCCTTAATAAGGCCAGTGCATATAATGCAATGATAAAGTCAAAATTTTCTGAATAGCAAGCAGCATATAACAGCATATAAAAAAAATAATAACATTTATTATTGTTGTTTTTTAAATTAATAAATTTTAAGTTCAGCTAAAGAGCCCGCAATAAAGTATATTCATTATATAAGAAGGATTCATTATATAAGAGATCATTAAAAATTGTGTAGCTGATTCCGAGGCGTACTCAATAAAATCAGCGATGCTTTCATTTTTGCTCTGTCCTCCGGTCAACGGTTATTATAGAAGCCTTACCTGCTGTACAGAGAAAGCAATAAACCTGTTGTGTAGCCAGTCTGTTAAATGGAAGGGCAATGACCGTTATCTCTGCTTATGAAAAATTTTAAACCTTTGATGAGTTTTTCCTCTAATAAAAAACAATTATTAGTCATAAACAACTGAAAAATGTGAAATACATAAGTTCATATTTTACTCAAACTGTAGTCGCTAATAATTTTCTTAAATTGTAGGTAAAAATTAATGACAAAATGCAAACCGATAATATCAACTGTATGTATGCCTTAAGATTTATTTTTTTCCTGCTCTAAGTCCGAAGTCGTAGAAAACAAAAAAATGAACAGAGAAATGCGAAGAAAGTTATTATAACTAGTGTACCCTGTGTCTATCAAAAAATGGAAAAAGGGTCCTAGGACTATTTTTTTGGGATTCCTTTTATACCCCACCCCGAGAAATGCGCCCACCAATCTACCAAAAATCAGCTAAACAGAAACCTTGTTGTTCATTTAACCTTTAATCACCTTTGTTAAAATTATAGATGCATTTTATTTGTTACTTTAAATTTTGAATATGTATTTATTACTTACCAAGAATGATGTCATAAATACATAATAGTTTTAAGCGTTCAAATTTAATATTATATTCTTTCAAACATAAATTTGAAATGATTAACAGCAATTTTAAATATAAAGTACTCCTTTGACGAAATGTTTCCAGGAGAAATATTGTTAACTTGGCGGTTTGCTTATCTCTTGAAGAAGTTTCGTATGTGAATAAATGTACAGCATGTGATGCGACTTATTCTGAACCAAATAGTAGGCAAACATGGTGTATCATTATCAATTCCAGTCAAAATAATTCAACGGGAAATAGAAACTCCGAAGTCTGCGCTGAGACATAAATTGAGGACCCAAACATCTAGTTATTGTTATTATATATATCCCAAGGGTCGTATATCGCTCAATTTCAAGAAACCTGCGGGTTTTCATCCATGTCGTGTTATAAAGCGATACAATGACGCCTCTTCAAACATGCATATAGCAATTAAGAATAGAATCACAGGAAACTCGTCTTTGTTTGGAATATCATATATATATGTATATATAACATCATCATCACAACAACTGAATCTACAGCCGTCTGTTGACACATGTACTCGTATTCTTGACTTAAGTACTAAAGTGAAAATGATATGCAGAAAATGGGAAAGAAACAATGATAACTATAATTGCGAAGAAATGTGATTTTACTAAATGTGAAAGCTGGAGGAGAATTACTATATTGTCAATACCTACATTTTTTGTAAGATTTTGATAAAGAAGATTAAAAATTGAACAGAAACGATTATTCAGGCATGAACAAGTTGGTTTTTGAACAGGCGGAAACACTATACATCACATTTTTACTTTAAGGAATATAAGTGATCAGAGTGTAGAATTCAAAACTTTCTTATACTTAAATATTATATAGATATTGCTAAAAATGTTGTGACACACACACACACAGAGAGAGAGAGAGAGAGAGAGATTATGGATAATTGGTAGGAGGTAGGGAATTCTTAATAAATATTTCTGGATAATAAAAGAAATGTAAAAAGAACGTGAAAATTGTGTTATTACTTCATTATATATAATGATCCTGTATTAAGATGATGTAAACAAACAGAACTTTGATATAATTTTACCTAAAATCGAGTTCTTATAACGAAGAAAATTACAGAGATCTATACAATAAAATAAACACTATTACTACTGTAGAAAACAATATTTTCTAAAACATCGGAATTAGCCAGTTTATCTTACTGAAAAATTCGACAGCAGACTTTGCGAAACAAATTAGTAACACTGCAATTTTAATTATAACAAGTCAAAAGTTGCTTTCTCTGAAAAGTACTGTACTTTTAAAAGTACAATATTTTTAAACGATATATTTGTTAAAGAAAGTAAATATGTAATTTTGCAATGAAACGCTTTTAATTTGGCGTTACAAGCTCGAAAACCATTAACGGGAACAAGAGGAAAGATTTAAAAACACCTCTATGGACTGCACAGATGAACTTGTAATAGATGCTACAATAAATAAAAAACCATGTCCAATGGGGCATTCAGTTTCGTTTTAAGCAACTAAGCTCATGTAATATTATTGATTAATGAACCGGAGAAAAGCATCTGCTTGCTTTCCTAAAATTGCTCATCTCGTGACAGGCGAATACATCATATGTTCTTCAAACCATTATCAAGATAATTCAATCGCTATGTTATGTCTTGATTTTCGAAAATTTAGTATTGATTGAAAACTACAACCTAAGTAAGTTAAGGTAAGCATCTTTTAACAGATCTTAGTAGATTCGACTGTAATTTTCACAGTGTAACAAGGGTTTACGCTTATGATAGATTGTGAAAAAAGAGAAACGATACTCTCCTATATGTGGAAAATTAGCACATGCAGTCGACGAAGTGTTGCTAATGTTACGAAAAAAAAAGGGGGAGTGATGAATGGTATACGTTTAGTCACACACACACACACACACACACACACACACACACACACACACACACACACACACACACACGTAGTGATTTGCTTGTTTGCTACTGAAATTCATATACAAGCTAAAATAAAGTACATTTTATAACTGGTCAATATTTAACGTATTTAGTTTAATAAACACGTTTACGACAAAAAAAAAACGAATTTATAAAAGAAATAGATTACTAGTTACTCAATTTCCTGATCTATTAATTTTCAATAACCTAGAAATTATCCGAAACGATGTTAATTCTGTGCCAAAAATTTCATTTGAGTTGAATTTTATTTTTATGGCAATCTTCGTAATTGCATATCAAACAACTACAAAGTATGGGAAGAAAGAAATGTTTTCCTTTAAAAACATTTTAACGGAAAATTTTATTAGAAAATGACCTATGAGACTTCGACTTCAACAAAGCATACTCCTTGCGATATATTTACACACTTAATAAATCGACCAAGTCTAAAATATATTAATTATTCTTTTCTTCTCCCTTCCTACAAAAATTTCTGACTTAAAAGAATGAGAGTTTGAGCATGTAGATATAAGCGAAGATATAACAAGCGAGATAATAAGAGGAACCAGTTTATTTTGTGTGGGGGGGAGGGGGGGGATTTAATTAACCACTAGACAACAAAGTGTAAGTCAACGAGAAAGAAAACATAAAACTACAATTTGCTAAAACATAGGCGGAAAAACAAAATAACCAAATTAAATTTTCTCTGTGACATAGAACAAAAACGGCGAATGTATAATAGTCGTGTAAAAAAAAATCACTTAATTCATCTTCAATGCCCAGGTGAACTCACAAAGGATGTTTTGCTGGTGAAAATATTAAGATTGTGAGATAGTAGTTACAATTATAATTCTGAGAGGTAGGACAAGATTATAATTGAACGTAAGACATAACTGAAAGGAAACCTAGGTGGTAAATCTCATCTCCCAGTATGACAGACCACCTTGTGAAAAGCATGAAGTGACACGAATTCATGTGTGGTCTCCAGAGCATGATTCCCAAGACTTGACCTATTCATGTCCAAAGCAACACGTTTTAAATTTAAAAAAAAAACATTCTGACACTTTGTCTATTGCTATTACAAAAGCAAGCTGTGCCAAAAATTGGGGAAAAACAGATATGGATGATCTAATGATATCAATACTCTGCTTTGCAACATGGGTGGCCATAAAGACTCAGAAGACACAAAACAATTCTAACATTGATTAAGTTGCGATATTAAAAAGCTGTAAGCAGAATTTGATAGGCTTCGCTCTTAATTTAGGAGGAGTTCAAGTTCAAACAGACACCCACACAGAGTTCAACATGAGTTGAGAGAGCCTTAACGTTGAAACTGATCTTAATTGGTCGTATAGGGATCGGGCTGTCAGACACTCTAGGCCCACACTAGGTGGTCACATGCGATCTGCTGATCGCATGTGACCACCTATTCGGATTACCTATTCTTTAAGGGGAGAGGGACACACACACTGTTCCATCTAAAATTAGCTAACTTAGCACTACCTGAAAAAGGCATAATAAAATTTCTCCAGTTACAAGTAGCATCTGAACTGCGGTCTTTTTAACGGAGAAAAAAATGTCACCTTCCCTTAAACCTGCGTACATATTAGAATTTTAAATCTTCAGACTTCACTCAAGATGTGTATGCAAAGTCAAATGGAATAACAATAACCAGGGTGCTTGAGGATCGCTCAATATCAAAAATTCAGTAGTTTGCTGATCATAAAGGTCAATTCTTTATTCTTCATAAGAAAAATGAATTTTGTCAATTAGAACAAAAGCGCCAGTTAAAAGCAAATTAACTCTGAAATACATATCTGAAATTCTGAAAAGATACGGAGGTGAGATTAAGGATATTACGCTGGTTACAACACTCAGTAAGTCAATTCTATATGCTATTAGAGAGGCCAGTGCGAAGAAAATAGTCCTTAAGAGTGCTGCATGGTATTTATTATTGCATGTGTTTCATTAACAAGAAAATGCATCTAAAGCATTGATATTTTTATTAATAAAACACGGCTCGATCGTCTCTCATCCTTCTATCTTGCGGAGAGCCGCAGAATTCTTTCCAGTTCCCATTTCCAGAGATATCTTAGCACCTACTGAAGCATTTAACCTAAATAAAGACAGAACTCTCCCCAACTAAATAGATGGATTTCAAATTTTTCTATACCGATTTTCTATTTTACGTGCTGTTTACAACCCTGTCTTTTCAACATGCTTACACTTGTTACATCCTGAATGAAGCACTTTATTAAAGAAACAATTCATTCAGGATTTAACAAGTCAGAAAAATCAGCTCAGAGAAAAAACTTGTACTCGAGCAGAAGAAAGAAAGTACTAACTGTAAATAGAAATAGAATTACCTCCTTTTAGTAGAATTGTAATACCATGTAAGAACTTCGTGTATAAATTAGTATTATATGAAATGCATCATGTATACAATGAATGGGTAAATTAGATGTAAACATTAGTCCAAAGGTCACGGGCGGGGCTGAAGCATTGGCAATCTCGGAAAGCGATGCACATTCGTTTCCCGGAAGACACTGCTATGATCTCGCGATGTGCCGAAGTTGCCGCGGACGAAGAAAATAGCGGGCGGGAAAAGATCGCAGGATGCTAAAAAGGGGGGAAGTGAAGAGAGAATAAAAAGAGTTTGCACCCCTTTCTCAAGGCTTTTTTCGCCTGTTTTGCTGGATGATGATTTGACTTCTCTCGATTTATGAGTATAAGCACTAAATTTATTCACCTATGTGCACCAAGAGTCTGGAAAAGTCTCCCTAAATAAGAGATTGGTGGTTCCTTATGGTGTTTCTTGGCGATAGTACGATATCGGAAGATGCGCCTTTCCCTTCGATATCTGAATTTCTGCCGGTACTAAAGCGTGAGATGTCGGCACATGCTGCCTTCACTGAAAGTTCCGACGGAATACTATCGCGGACGTATATTATGAACCGGCAACTACAAACGAGGATGGCCCGAAACAGATCGAGAATAGACGAGGAAAAAAACGCCAGGTGTAGAGCATAGTTTAATCTGATGACCATAGTGACCCACCACGTGGACGCAGGCTTATGGGAGTACCGGAAGGTAATTCAAACAAAGAAGGACAGTTCAGACAGACCTGGAGACACTGCCCCAAGAAATGGTAAAGTACAGATTTTGTTGTATAATTACCCAGTCGGTAAAAGGGAAAGATCATTGTAGTGTATTAATCGAATATGGACAGTATTTAAGAACTATAAGTGATTATTTAGCAGTGGCTAATGTCCATAAGACAAATTGTTAGGAATGATTATAGATGATTGTGACTAGTTTAATATGCAAGACTAACACAGTAGGTAGAATATTGATTAGAAGAGTATAATGTGTATATTATGTGTGTTAAATCTCTAACTCAAGAGAAGGATTTGTTGTTCATGCATTAGAGTATTAATCAGTTTGATTTAGCATGTCCTTGAACTAATTGAAAGTGAGATTGGTCTAAGTGTATATTATGTCTTTAGATTCCAATAAATATGTTGTTTCTTTTATACCTGAGTTTTGCCTGTGATATGAACCAAAATTACCACTCATTAATCTGAACCATAGCAAGGGGTAATTGAAAGAAAGGTATAACATGTTGTTATAGAGGTTACGACTGCAAACCAGAATTTACTTAGCCACAGTAAAGCATTTCATTTATGAGTATAAGCACTAAATTTATTCACCTATGTGCACCAAGAGTCTGGAAAAGTCTCCTGAATAAGAGTCCCTCTATTCTAAGATATTGGCTGGCACAGCTTTAAAAAATAAATTTGTCATTATCTGAAGAAGAGACGGCCCCAGAAAGAAATTAGAGGATTCGTTTCTTTTAGCAAGGAATAACCTTTAGCAGTCAAGATAAGCATGTGAGTAAAATTAGGAATCGGCTAGAGATATAGAATTTATTTTCCTTATAGAATGAACATGTAAGAAGTGATACAGATACTAGAGTCAGGGAATTTTTGTAAGTCTTGTAGTTATTGTAGAGATGGTAAATTCATAAGGGAAGTAAATTATTTTAGGAAGAGCAAATACATATAATGGCGCAGACCCGGCAAAAATATAACACACTGTTTTGTCCATTATAAATAATAAAATCAATTTCCTTGGGTAACTTTGGTGCTTTATGTAATGCTCTATAGGAAAATGCACTTAAAGAATTGACGAAGTGAATTTTCATGTAGGAAATAATAGAAAGATTGACACACTTGAGTTTTCTCAGGAAATAATACTCCCGTAAATAGAGAATTAGCTATATATATTCCAACCTGTTTTTGTTACAATAATTTACTATTATTTCCAAGTATTTCTTATTGGACTTCGTTTTAGTTCTTATTATGCTACGACGAATAAGAAAAAATGATTTTATTTCGACAATAATACTGTTAAAATAATGAACTATTTTTACTGAAACTGCTTCATTATTTAATGAAAACCTGCAAGAGATACATCTAGGAACCGAATACCGTAAATGTAATTATAATGGTGTTTATCAAGGCGAATTAATATTCCATGGAATTCATATTCGGTAATATAAATATTTAAAGTAGTTACTCTGTACGGGAATTAGTATCGTAAATAACTCATAGGTAAACAATATCATTACTTAAGTTTCAAATAAACTTGAATACAAACCGTGAGGGAAAAGGGATGATTAACAGTCAGCGAAGACATGCTGAATAATCGAAATCGAAAATGAAATCTACTCCGTAAATTACTTAATAAAACAAATCTTAGCTATAAATTCATTTTCGCTGAAGGCCAGCTCGTGACCAAAACAGGTAACATCCAACAAAGTGCTTGTAATATACATTTCCAATGAAAAGAATGCCTACTACTACCTCCCCAACTACCCATCACGAATACACTCTCACATGCAGCAGTGTGACATATCAGGCTGCTTTCTTTGACCCTATTATATCACATGACATGAAATGGAATAATGTGTTCTTAAGATGTTTCAGTTTGATAGATCACGTTAAGACTGAGTACAAAAAAAATGTTATTCTTAACTTTTTTTTTGTATAACATGTCTTGGTAAGTATAGGAATCAGGAAAGCAAAGCCGTTTACAGAGAGATAAAATAAGTTGAATGCGATGTTAAGGAAAATGTGCAGCATCAGAAAGTGATATTCAGAATTTTTATTCAAAAAATGCATAAAAGAGATTTTTTGGTGATCGTGTAGCGCTGTGGGAACGACGTTAACTTTCACAGCACTGGACTGCCAAAAGAAAGACTGTTATAAGTTCGGCCGAAGAAAGACTTAGAAGTACCTAAAGAACTTCTTCTAAGTCTTTCTTCAGCCGATTCCAGTTAGTCGATCTATGACACATGCAATTAGGGCTTTCTTCTCGGAAACTCCGATTTTTAACCTCGCAGCTCAAAAAAAAATCCGTAGAAATCACGATATTTCAAAAATAATAATAATACGCGCTAAGATTTAGGATCACCTGTGGTAATCTCTTCCCAAAAGTCTTGATTCACTAACAGTCTCGAGTTCACTATCATTGATAGCTGAAGGATGGAACTAGCTGTACAGATTTTTGCCTTTTATTCCTAGTGGGACTAAAGGAGCTCATCTCTACTCTCACTAAGAGTAAAAGGCATTAGAGGATTTATTTTTAAGAGATTTTATACACTTTTAAAAAGAAATTACGTGTGTTAAAAAGGCTGAGTAAATATAGACAAGTTGCATGAGAGCAATCATATATCATGGTTCCAATTTCGAATGAACTATTAGCAGAACATGTTAAAACCGTATTAATTAACAATTCATAAATAATTAGAAATTAATTTAATGAATTAATTGGCAACTCTTCTTTATGTACATGGGACACATTCGAACCTTGGTTTATAAAGATTAGGATGGAGAGATGAAACACTACATGTCAGCAGATAAAAGCACGAAAACATCGAGTACATTTATAAATAATTTTATTATGTAAAATACACATTTTTTTAGATACTATAAGTTTTTTAGTCAGAAAATTACTGTTTAGAATCTTATTTTGTACTTAAACTAAATATGTGTGCCAGTTTCGAGATAAATATACTAACAATTGATTTTTTTTATGTCAAATTCATGGAAGTTTAGAAACACACAGCACATTTAGTATAATTGGTGAGCAAAGATTTAGATAATCCAGAACTCTGCTCCACCAAACAGGGTACATGTTTAAACCTTTAGGTTTCATTATTTCAATTTCGTCGTTTCTTCGCTAAGTCCGTTAATTTAGTGGTTGACTTTAATTCTCCCTTTACTAGGATAAGTTAAAGCTAAGCTTGCGTCCATGTTAATGGGTACATGTCTCACAAGTATGATAGCTTGTTAAAAACATTACAAAATAGGTATTAATTATGGAAAGCAATTTTGAGCATAACTAAGAGAATAACATGTGGATAAAGAAGTATGCAAATAATTTTTCTGATCCCTTTCTGGTGAAACATCAAAAGAGGTACGCAGTGAACTGCTTTCACTACAATAGGATGTGATTTCTTTTGTTTATATAAGATAATGATACCAAGAGGTCAGTGTTGTCTCTCTTGTATGAAGTTCTGGCTGAATGTAGGAAAGATGAAAACATGGTTTTGCCAATAGCTTCGGCGAAAGACCGAAAAGCTACACTATTGTTTCAGCTGGAGGCAACTTTTCTACATCTGATCCTTTCAAAGCAGGATTTCGTTTTTGTTTTTAACAGATGTGAGAAGTGGTAAACTGAATGTGAAACTAGGATTTATGACTTGACATAGTTCAAAATTTACCTTGAACGATTCTGGCATATTTGTTGAAGATTTTAAGCAAAGCAGGGGAGAAAGACTCCCTGAAAGGCTATTTCAGTTAATGGGTCAGAGAAAGTGTTTAAATTGAGTGAGTAAAACAGACAATGGAAGGAATAGCAGAATACACTGAGATCGTTGTATTTGGTAGTACCAAAGGCCAAGACCTTCGCGTAATATCAAAGGAGAGCATGAAAATTTCTAGCTGACGAACATTTCATAGGAAATGAAATATGGATAAGGATATTTATGCGTTACCAAAACGAGAGCTGATATCTATAATATATTGGAAGGAGAGATGATTAAAACAAAGTCCAGGATGTTGGGAGGATAGTGAGGATTACATAGTGGTTAGATAGACATTTTGTATCAAATAATTATTAACAGCAAATACCTTGGCATTTCTTCGAGCTTGGTCAGTGGATTTTACCGAGGAAGCAAGTGTGAGTGCCTCAGAATCAGGTTTGATTCTGATACCTACAATCAAACAAGTAGGTATTAGAATTTGGAGAGCAACAAAGAAAGCAAATAAATGCAACAAAATATGGCAAGTACATTTTGAGCAAAGGCAGAAGATAAAAGGGAATTCTAGATTTGGCATTCTATACCATGAAATGCCAGATCTCAGAAATGAACACATACCGCTCTTTTGAAGAGAATCATGTAAAGTGTAGTTTGTTGAGATAGCTCGGTTGTATGAGAAATAACTGGTTTAATTTAGATGCATAAAAGTGGTGGTGGTGGTGGTGCACATCACTTACATTTATGTTAGGCCATAACAATGTTATAGTATTTTTAACGGTATCTTCCTTAGTTGGTGATGCTATTAAAGGAGAATACAGTGTGAGAATGTAACAGATTTTCTACAGATATGATCTGACTCAGAAGTGGAAGTAGAATTATTCAGTAGCTTGCCCGGAAGCCTTCAAAAGCATCATCGTTGAGTACGATCCAACGTACTCTCGGAAAGTATGCGAAACAGTTTCAATGTTATGCCCTCGACTTGAAGAGATAAAGGTATAAACCAGACATGTTATATTTATTTTTGATACGTTCATATTCTACAGATGCAGAAAGTGATGATCGTTTAATGGAAGTCTTACCAAATTTTGTTGTTGTTGCAAAGGTTTTGATAGTAGTCAAGGTTTTTAGATGTCTAAACGTTTGAAATCGTATTAAGAATTTTATCTTTTAGGTTTATAAAACAACGATTTAATCCAGTATTTTTAAATACTAAAAGCAAACAAAAAACATGAGTTTCGTGTTCATTATGAACACATTATGATATAATTTTCCAATAAATTCAGTCAATAATAATAATATTATTATTAAAAATAATAAAACAAACTGACAGATTTTATACTTTTTATATGTATCAAAATATTTCGACTGCATTTTAGAAAATATTTTAATCAGAAAAAATTTAATCAGAAAATATTTCGCAGATACATGTAAAATGCTCTCGGGGATTGATACGGTGCAAACCAGTTTCAAATTGTGAATTTAATAGATGATTATCAAACATGATATCACCAATACATTTCGGTATCGTATAAACCTATCGTAAGGTTTACATAGGTAGACTAAGGGTTTGATAATCGAGAAACCTGTTCTATAAACCAAACGTTGAACTTTTTTTTTTTTTTTCCAGGATACTTTCGGTCTCCGAGAGCGGAGTAGTGGGCTAACTAACACCCGGCGATAGCATCCCCTTGGTTAACGCTAGCAAGTCACTATCACTTTAATATATCCTGAAGCCGTTATGACTGAAAAGTAGTAAGACTGCATGAGATGAGCTGAAACGCCAAGGGACTATTAGTGCAAAAAGTAACATGTAGCGCTACTGTTATAAGTTGGCTAATGCAGGGTTTCTCAAAGCGGGCTCCGCGAATCTTGACAAACATTACTTGCTTTTTTTTTAATTAATGAATCGATGATATGATGAAATGATATAATGCTACAAGTTACGTGCATCATATCACACTTTGAAAAACTCTGCAGTTCAAAACACTGCACTGTAGTCATTAAAATTAACTTAATTTTTTTTTTTAAATTTACGGAGCACTAAATTTTAAAATGGCGTGTTTATTTATTTCTTCCTTTTTTCACGTTTATTTTAAAGATTACGTTGTGAGGGCTCCGCAAAAGATTTTTGCTTGCTTTAGGCTCCACTTTAGCAAGAAGTTTGGGGAGCCCTGGGCTAATGGATCGCAACTTGAATGCTAATCTTCCCATAAGACGGAAATTTAAAAAAAAAAAATAATAATTAAAAGTATAAGTTCTACTTGTTTTTAAAATCAAAAATCGGATATGGCTGTGTCAAAGCACGGCCGGAGGGGTTTTACGTGAACACGTCACGCCAGCGGATTATATATGTGTTGGGAAGTGTAAATAAATGAAAACAAGTTTAATAATCGATTATAATTTTATTTATCATAGGTCTACGGTAAGAGAAGTAAGATACAAACGGTAGACAAGATACATCCAAGTTTCTGGCGAAAGTCAAATCAATACAAGTGTCACCTAGCGTGGTCGCCGTGGTCTGAACGCAAGTGAGATTAAATTGATTAAATTCGCGTTCCATAAAGTCCTGCAGTGATCGGTTTTGTGACACATCAGCATGGAAGTCACCGGTGATGATGATTATGGGCGTATGAGGTCTGGCTCGATACTGGTGATTATTTTCTTTATGCTTTTCGAGTATTGCAGCAGGGATCGATAGATACAACATTCTATCGCTGACGATGAAGCTTTCTGATGAATGTACACAGCTCCGAGGACATATTCAGATACATCGTTGATCGTTATGTCGTCCAGGCATATATCTCCCACTGATGGTTCTTCGACTAAGCTTACGACTAACATCAATGGTAACGATACGTTGACAATCGGTGAAGCTGTTGAGGTTCCTGTATATGGCGACTCCACCAGCGGTGCGGTTAGACGATGAGAACGAAGTCGACGGTTCATTGCGTCGCCTTTCTATGGCTGTATTCTTACATGCTTTAAGTTCGAAACCAGATACATTCACAGGTGTGGCATCATCCATCCAGGTTTCACTGATGACCAAGTAGTCAGATCTGTTCATAATGGACTCAGTTTCGATATCTTCGGCGTGCTCCACCAAACTGCGTTGACCACCGAGACAAGTAAGACTCCCCGCCGTGAGTTTTCTCCATTGTCATGATCATCATCTACGTTTAATATCTGGACCTCCTCTGTGATCGCAGCAGTCGACGATTGTCAACCACAGAAACTGTCAACTCGCTTAACCAGCGTCGGCAAATGGTATTTCTTCATTCTCTCGTATTCGTCGCGTATCTCCCTGACAGTGGGTACTGAATTTCCGTAACCATGATAAAATTTATAATCGTCTCTCTCGTTAGTCAAATAAAGCCCGTCGATAGAAGTGACTCTGCTCAGTGCCACGTACACCAGTTGATTTTGTTGAGACTTGTCGTACTGAAAGACGACTCGATCGAAAGTGCCTCCTTGCGATTTGTGAATCATTATGGCACAAGCGGGCTCGCCAACCTCCAATGCTCTTCCACTGTCACCGATTGAACGAAATCAACATCCATTTCGTTCAATGGATGTGGATTGAACGAAATGGATTTTCGTTCCGCTTCCAATTTCTTTCGCTCCTGATACTTCCTTATTCGTTCCGACCCAGACATCGGGATATTATTGAATAGCTGAAGAGCTGCTCTTTCCCGTCGTATGCGTTCGGCATTTCTCTGGCTGGCCTTCCGGCGAGTATAGGCGGACATTGTGAAATTTCTAAAATTTTTCAACTTCAATCCACATTTTCTTCACCTACACTGTATTGAAATTTAAGAATTATGCGTTAAATCGATAGATCTCGACTAGAGCTGTTGATTGACACTAAAACGAGCGTCGTACCACGACAAAGTGTGAAGTTATACTGAGTGGAAGTTTCCGAGGCGCGGGGGATCGTACACAAAATGGCGGAGCCCTCACTGCCACCTGCGGGGCGCGGCACGCTATCTGAAGGTCACTGACTTTATTCCCTCAGCTATCGAATGATATAAGTTTGGTTTGGCTATCTTTAATACTTTAGAAATTATTAAGCCAAACCTTATGGAATAATTTCGTTACACTCAACTTTTCGTCCCGTACTTCCTAGTACTGTTCTGAATTTAAAGACATATTCATGTCAAAATGGAATATACTAAGTGGATTTCAGATCAATAAAATACCGCTTTTTTTTTTTCAGATGAGTCCAAGTTCAACTTAAAAGGCTCAAACAGCCTGGTTCAGTCGGCATCGGCGATGCCCTTTGATCGAAAAGACCTCGCCTCGAATCCCATCGAGGACACCAATAACCTTTATAAAAGCTTTTCAAGTGAAGGTGAGTTGCCGGACTTATACAAAGGTAGCAGGATTCTTCTTCCTAGAAACCTGGGTCATCTCGAGATAATAAATTATCCTCATAGTTTTCGTTGATTTTGCAGTATTTCAACACAACAGTTCAAACAGAATTTAGTACAGCAAAAACGGATGAAAATATTATCAAGGAAATTTGACCATATTTCAAAAAGATGGTCAAATTTCCTACTCTCAGATAGTTTGTAGTTCGAGTAAAGAAGTTAGTCAGCTACATTTCTTCAATTTTACAAATATTATGCCAGAAATAGGATTTCGAACCAACAACACGTCGACAAAGGCGTTACTCGGTTGGCTGAGCCATCACCATCGAATCACCAAAGCACCCTTAAATATCTCATTTTAAGATCTTTTTCCGTAGATTAGAATTCTGATTAACAGGCTTATCGTGACAGAATCTATAGCCCTCTATATCTGACACCTGCACAAAAAAAAAAAAAAAAAAAAAATCCACGTCAACTTTAAGTTATTTACTTAAAGTTAAAATAAATTATTTACGTATCTTTTTGTGTTGTTGTTCATTTTTATTTCCACAGCTCCAACGTTAAGTATATTTCACTACCATCGCTTCTCTTATCTTCTAACAGCTCCTCAAGAAATTATATATATAAAAAAAATATCATTACAATAATGTTCTTGCAACTCGGTGGCACCTTCTCGCAAACTGCAATCTTTCAGCTTCTCCTTTCTATACAAGGTGTATGCGGTTATCAACGAATCGTTCTCATTCTTCTTTCTACGTCTGTCATCTTGAGTAACACGAAGTTCTTTATGAATTCCTTCAAAAATATATGCGTGTTGTTCAGAAGCCTTTTTCTTCTCAATCCTCTCACTAATGTGAGTACTACACATTCATTCACTTTTAACTTTTTTTTTAGATTACAGGAGAAAAACATACATAAGATAATTAAGTAATATTGAAACTTCCTGATGATTGATACACTGTTGTATATTTTACTCAAACCATCTATTATGCGGAGGAAATTTTATTAAAGAGAACGACAAAAACATTGCAACTTAATTATTAACAAATAAAAATAAATGCACGAACTTTTAATGTTTGTTTTCTTTTTTTTCCTGTAATAATAATAATGAAAAAAAATTAGATCATAGTATAATAGATCACCAGATGATATTGTCTTCCAGAAAATATGAATTCATTGTGCTCTAGTTTAATTATCCTATCTGAAAGCAGGCTAGTATTAAAAACAGTTCAGAAAAGCATCATATTCAAGCTATCGGCATCCAGATGCAATGCTAGCATCCAATCGCTCATATATGATAATTTGAAAGGTAAATCGCAAGATGGAGCGATGGAGTGTTATTATTAATACAGGACCTACAGATGCAGCTGCATCACTCCGAGCAGCAAGAAAATAATGCAAAGCGATGTGGGATTAAGAGTACCCTTCGAAAATATGCTTTACTAATTTATTGCGAGAGATGGACAAAAGGATGACCGATGATCGCCAAACTTTAGGAAGTTGATAGTTCCACGAGACGGCTACGTTTTCTTTCCTTCTTTCCTTTTTTTCTCTTTTAAACACATCTTTTTAGTACAACACCAAATTGCTATCTAAGATAAATCTGAAAAATACACACTATGTGCACGTGGGTGTAATCACAACCAAAAACAAACATTTTGATACATCAGATTTTTAAAATATTTTATTGAAGTTTATGAATAAATTATAAAAATAAATTTAAAGAAGTTCCAAAACTTTTAATATTTTTGCGGATATTGTATAAAAAGATCAGCTTATTTTTTAAATTTGGGGAAAACTGGCAGCTCTGGTAACAAAGCATTTTTTTTTTTAATTCTTAAGTGGCATCATCTGTGGGAGTAACTGAAATATTAACTTTTTCATGAATAGGAAAATGAGTATTAAAAGGCTTTAGTATAACAGCAGAATCAAATACTTATGGGATCCCATTTCGTAAATGGAAAAAAGGTACAGGAAAATCACTATAGAGAAAAGTAAATTACACTATAAATGTTTTCAATACGCATTCCATGTATTTGTGTACATTGCTATCACATTATCATACAACAAACTGTGACGATGTTAATCTCAAGTTTCATAAAAATATCAAAATTATCGCAGCAGATTACAAATGTTAGATACCAGCAGTTATACGCTATGGCGAAAGAAAAAAAAAAAATGCTGAACATCTGAAGTTCAGTACCGAACAATACTGAACTGTAGTTATAAGAAATATTAAACGAAATAACAATAATCTAGCGAGTTGCGAGCACCCAAGAGCTAGTTTGTTGAGAGTCTATTTCGAACAGCTTCCGCTGTTCGGTGATATCTGTCAACTACTTACTGTTCGCGAAACATAAATGTTCACAAAATAAATATATAAAATCTGCATTTAAACCTGGAAATGAACTTAAAATTATCATATTTCAGCACCCCTGTCATAAACTTTAAAGGGGCATTCTACACTTCAAAACTAAAAAAAAAAAAGAAAAAAAAAAGGGGGGGTGCCGATAAAAATGGGTTCGGAAACCATGCATTTCAGGTAGAGCCCTTTTTTGTAGCAGCACACGAACGCCGATCGACAACCTGAAATGCGGATTTATCCTTATCAAGAATAAGCATAAATCGCTTAGTAATGGGGAAGATACATCCAAGAAGAGGAAGACCCAAAATGGTGGTGGGAATCTCTTAAAGAAAGTCAAATGATGAAGAAACTAGGGAAAAGCATACTAGATAGCTACGAGTAAATGAAGGATGATACACCTAGCGAGTATCCTATCCTAAGACAGAATGGAATTAAATTATCAGGAAGAGAGGTGGAGAATCAAAGTAAGTTATTTCATAAATATAGTTGCTTCAAAATCTTATGTAGGGTAACAAATTTCAAAATTTCGAAGATTTGCAAATATTTTATATGATTAATATAACGTTTATTATATACTGAGGAAGACACAACGCAATTAGTCCTCAAAAGTATCAGAGTCAAATTATTTACCTAGCATTTAAGTTGGATTTTTGTAAAATCTCAATTTTCGCCTTTTATTTAAGTTCTGAAATTGACAAGAAATTAATATTAACTCCGAACCCTATGAAGCGTTATAAATAAACTTACTACTCTTCAACTAATTACATTACCAGGCCTAGACGAGAAATTCAACACCATTCTCGGAGATTTGAATTTCACGCATCACATCACACCAACAAAATTAAACTGTCAAGACAATAAACGCACAAGCACATAACTTGATAAGATGTACATGTGATCCATCACGGCGTTCATATTAACAAGACAAAAAAAAAAAAAACCTTAGCGAAGATTATAGTTACTAGTTTTTTTTTTATTTGTGATGCTGCATAGTCAGTAAAATAAAACTGTGGCAAAAAATTATGATGACAAAACAAAGATCGAAATAATATCTCTACCCAAGAGAAATAATATTAATAAGTTCCAGGTTATTCGTTGGAGAAGTGGAAAATAAGAAGGCAACTGCAATCCATGAAATAAACATATCCAAGTTATTAAATGCATTTAATGCTTGTACAGCAATCCCTCGATTAATGTGCCCCAGATTAGATCATTTTTTTTCGATATCCAAATTCGATTAGTGCGCCTATATATGTAGGCTGTTCAATAAGTAATAAGACTATATTTATACAGAAAACAGATTATCTTTAATCGTCACCATTTACATGGTCTTTTTCGAAGTAGCTACTGTGAGAAGCGATACATTTGTCCCAACGGTGCATCCACTTCTTGAACACATGTGAGAGTCCGTTTTTTGAGAGTTCTTTCAAAACCGCCTCCGCAGCTTTTACACATGCTTTGTTGCTTTCGAAATGGCGGCCTCTTAGTGGTTTCTTGAGCTGAGGAAACAGCCAGAAATCGCACGGTGCGAGATCAGGACTGTATGGATGGTGTGGTAGGATATCTATGTTGTTCTTCTGCAAAACGTCCACTACACAACCAGCAATATGTGGTCTTGCATTATCGTGGTGCAATAAGAAGCCATTCTTCAGCAATGGACGCTTCCTTTTGACGTGCTTGATGATAATCGCTGCTGTGTTGATCATTGTCTCTGTGATGGACATTGAAGGTCTTCCCTCCCGTTCAAGATCTTCCACATTTTGCCTTCCTTCCTTAAAAGTTTTATGCCTGCGAAAAACACTTGCCTTCGACATTGCTTCATCGTGGAAAGCTTCGCGTATCATGTTAAAAGTGTCCGATGCCGATTTTTGCAAACGCACACAAAATTTAATCGCATAACGCTGTTCCAAAGACGTTTCCATTTCGAAGACTGGTCGCACCTCGTAGGCGCGCCGATGAGCACTTGCGTTTAGTCACGTGACACTCTGGCACATCAGCCCGTATACGCCATCTATCAACTTCTTTTGTTAATACATACAGCAACATTTCTTTATTCCACAGAAATTAATATTGTGATGAGTGGTTTCGCCACAATAAAATTAGTCTTATTACTTATTGAACAGTCCACGTACATCTTAAAAATAAATGTTACAGATTTTAAAAATATTCGATCTATACATTTTTTATGGCTAACTATTTTAAAAAATCACTCACTAGGATGAAATAATTTAGTTACCGATTTGAAACATTTTACAAAGTTATTTTTAATGGCAATACTACACTATTTCCATATACACTATGTTCCAAATTTACTGCCAAAATTTGTCGTCTGCTTTACATAGCATTTTGCTGATCATATCTCGTGCAATTGTTTTCCCTTACTTTTTTATTTTTAACTTATTTTCCTAACCTTTAATCATGAGTAAAAGAATTAGTGAGCAAAAAATAGAAGTGTGAAAATTATTCGAAAAGTAATCTGATTGGGAGAAAAACTTGAAATCATAAAGAAAAATGAACAAGGCGAGTCCAGAGCAAAGATAGGAAAGGAACACAAAAATGGGTGAATGCACTCGAAATCAAAGTATTATAATGATTGAATCAGAGAGACGTCTTTTTACATGGATCGAAGATTGTAACCAAAAACGGGTCCCGCTAAACACCGGTCTTATTAAATCAAAAGCATTGTCGCTTTGTAACCTGGAAAGAAAGGACTATTAATGATGGAAAAGAAGAAGAATTCCACCTTAGTGCTGGGTGATTTCAGCGTTTCAAAAAGAGAAATAGCCTACATAATGTTCTAATCACAGGCGATGCTGCAATTGCAGATAAGGAGATATCCAGAGATTTTGAAGAAAATTGTGTAAGAAGGGGACTATTGTAATCAGCAAATATTTAATGTCGATTAAACCGGCATTTTTTTGGAAGCGAATGCCTTCCAAGACTTTTCTAACCAAATTAGAGAAATCTCAGCCAGGTTATAAAGTCGCAAAGTCGAATGAAATTACTGCTAGCAATATGCGAGCCGTTTGGAAGCACATTGTGCAAATGATTTTAGAGGCTTTTCAAATGAATCTCACCATCATCATGCATATCAAGGATTTAGGCCTAGCGTGGCCTGTTTCTTAGAAGTCATTGTTGAATCTTTTAAGAGAACGTCCTGGTTTTCTTTTTCCCACTGGCTTGTACTTTAAGGCTTGTTTTGGTAATCTTTCTATTTTCATTCTTTGAACGTGTTCCATCCATTTATGTTTATATTTTTTAATTTTTTCTGTTACTGATTCTTGGTTTAATTTTTTCATAATTTCTTCGTTTCTTTTGTGATCAAATAGAATATACCTTGCAGTTTTTCTCATAAACTTCATTTCTGCTGTTATTAATCTTTGTTTGTCTTAACTTAGATTCAAATGAATCTAAGTTAATTAAATCTCATTCTGAGAAGTTAAGTGATTCCGACCTGCTAAATTTAGATGCACAGCGAGAAGATCCTGAAGAATATGAAGAAAATTTAATCACTGACAAGCCCAAAGAGGTTTCACAGAAACAATTTGAAAATATTTTTCATACAATCGAAGTTTTTAAGGATCAATGCTTAGAGACTGACCCTGGTGAAGAGAGAAGCAGTAAAATTTGCAGAAGAGGCATAAATAGGACCATATTGTCAGTTGTATGAAAAAAAGAAACAGAATGCCCGCCAAACTACGTTAGCTCAATTCTTTGTTAAGAAGCAGAATAATAAATTTATATTCTGAATATGTTTTATTGTCTTTCAGCTTCATGGTTTTCCTTTAACTAAGTCCTGAGACATACCCTAATTCTTTATAAAAAAAAATTAAGGGTCAAAAAAGAAATTTGAGGAACGAATTATACTTTTTCCCATAGGTTATTATATTCGATTAGTGCGTTTCCGATTAATGCGCCTGTTTTAAAGAAAGCATTAATCGACGGATCGGTGTACTTATAAATATAAAAAAATAAATTAAGGGTAGCGTATGTATCCCTTAAAATGAAGTGGATATTGAGTACTATTTCCATGAGACCACCCACCCGGCTTATTGGAAGTCAGGGGTGGCTTGAAAAAATTTCATGTCTGGTCTCTAGAGTAGCATTTTTGGACCAGGAAAAAAAAAAAATATATATATATATATATATACATATAAAACATAATTTTAAAAAAATCCTTGGTTCATCCACTATACTAATGTACTATAACTTTGCAATCTTTCGTCGGTGGAAGTTACATTAAAAATAATAAAAAATTACGCATGAGAATCAAAGTACACCAAGTCCACGACTGAGTATCCCAATTCATATGAAATAATGATTAATAAATGTCTTAAATTTTCATCGAACAACGATTCAGGAAGTGCTAGGAAATCAGTCCAAACATCCTTATTAAGGCTCATCATCCCACGCTACATACAAGTCTCACGTAACAATCTGGAGAGAGCAGCAAAGTATGTGTTCCTCGAATACGACACTGGTAGCAATTTTTCTAGGCTAATGTCGTTCGGACACAAAGTGCAGCTGTGTTATTTCATTGGAACAATGATTTTCAAATCAAATCAAAATTACAAAAACCAAAAGAAGCCTTTCAGATCTCTAAGAAATAGCAGAACATTTCTTCAGTATTGCACAAAGTGACTGTAAATGGTTGTTCATAGTCACAGTCAACAAAACTGGGCTTACTCATTTAGGATATTTGTCAATTTCTTCGATACAAATTAAAATATTCTTCGGTTGGTGATGAACCAGAGCATAAAGTCGCATTCGTAAAAAAAATAAATAAATAAATAAATAAATAAAAATAAATAATATATATATATATATATATATATATATATATATATATATATATATATATATATATATATATATATATAAAGGCGTCGCGATCCTACTGGATAATTAAAATGTGTGAACACTATGCGAGGCGAATCCATCCGATTCAGTTCTCTAATCTACGCAAGATATACAGTATGCCATGCAATGCATTGAGAAGCATTATGTTAATTTGCTTCATGATTCGACACAGAACTGTACGTGTAGTAAATCCGACACATTTTTCAAACAGCAGATTTAACTAGTATACCTGACAGCCTTGAGATTTTAATAGCATTTCTAAAACTGACTTAGTAGATAACAATTATCTAAAAATCTAGATGTATGTGAGTTGCTTAAAAAAACTGATCTAAAAACTTGTTCCCAAACAAAGAAGTTCTCTGTGGAAATTATACGTAACTTTCATAAAATCTAGCTTCCCTCGAAATTCTAAGAGATGTCGCTTCTTTTTTTTTTCCAGGATTTATTTTATAAAAATAAAGTTTCCCAAAAAATATTTTATACTCGACAGCGAAATAAAGGAAAGTGTAATCTGGAATTTTAGTCCATAAGACTTTTCTGAGATTTTTATATTTTCTAAATGCTGAATGATGGTCTTTGTGTTCAAGTTGAAATCTAGAACGTCTTGCTTAATTAAGAATTAAAAAACATTTAAAAAAATCCTGACATAAGGAGAGACAGTGGTAAATTTCATTCTACATAGTTAAAATGCACACTTTAAATATAAGAACACACACATACATACGCGCAAAAAAAAAAAAAAAAAAAAAAAACATTTTATACTTAAGTCCCACTAAATAAGCTTCTTTTAATATCTGAACTCAGGATAACGATTCGAAATGCAACTTCCAACTTGAATCCACATGAGATGGCAGCGTATCAAAAAAAAACTATTTTTCTGATTCTTATCAAGAATTAGTAATAGCATCTCAACAGTTGAAATTCAAAGGATCAACGATTTTATTAAACAGTATATAAAAATTTGATTTTATTCAGTATATAAAAATGAATATTGTGCAGAGGCTGGTTTCTCGTACCAATAAACATATTCTTAGACGCCTGCTCTTTCATTTACAAATATAATAATTATAACTTATTTAATAATATTCGATAAAACGTTTCTTTTAATTATATAAATATTTAAAACATTATCATAATTTAAGTACGTTTAAAATTAGTGCATTATACTAAACTATTGAAAATTATAAAATCTAAAATAAAATGACGTTATTTAACTGCGCCACTAACAATGTATGAAAAATATCGAAAAAAAAAAAGGGAGAAAGAATTCTTTACTTTTGCCTTCAAGTTTTTAACCCAATTAGAATACATTCAATAATCCTTAAAAAAGTGTTTAAGAAATACGTGTTTGTAATGACCCATTTTAAATTTTAAAGTGAAGAAAAAGTCACACTTCCATAATCATACTGTTGTTTCGTCACAGAAAAATTCAAGGATTATCAGAAAAACTTCTTTTCAAATCATTAAGAAGTATTACTTTTAATAAAAACAGTATATGTTGTTGATTATTTCGAAATTGGAAATATCTGAACAAGTTTGAAAAACAAACAAGAACTAAAGAAAAGAAAAATTATGCATGAAATGATTTATGAATGCAAACAAGCATATGTAATTCTGGTTTATAAATGCAGAAACTGGAATAGTTTTAAAAAAAGTAACTCAATTATAAGTATTTTCTCGCCAGGCGAGAAAATGTATCCAACTTAAAAACAATACATACAAGTACAAAGAAATAGAATTAACTTTAAAATTAATTATAAATTAATAGATATTAAGTGACATTAGTAAGTATTCTTTGTTTTTAGATCACTTCCACACAGACGTTGCAGAACCTGGGGCAAATTGACACCATGTGTTGGCAGTGATTAAGGTTCGTTTAACATGTTTACAATTGCATTATTTTATATTACTTCTTCCATTTTTCAAATAAGAAAGATTAGCCTGCGGTCATAGTTCGTGTACCTGCGAACTAGAGGAACATAAAATATCGCGCTACTGAATAACTGAATTTTTTAAAATCTTTTAAACTTTTTTTAAATTTTAGTTGTTGATAATTTTGCTCATACAAGTGAGCTGAATTCTTTCTCCAATTTAAAAAAAATGCAACTTTGATGTATTTGACTGCCTTCAAAATATGTACTGAAGAGCGTTTATACCGCTTATTATATTGGCCGAGGTCGTTATGTCTGTCAACTGCGCATGTTACCAGAATAGATTGTCTGCTTTGTGGAAAGATAGGAAAAATCTTTCTTCAACTTGTTGAGAGTAAGTAGCTCAACCTCGGATGAAAAGATATAAAAAGTTCCTCGTGTTCATGTAAAAGAGCAGTAAAAACAGATGATTTTTGAAAATATTCCAAGACTATATTTTATTCACGTAAATTACTGATATATGTATATCAATCACAATTAGTTCTCCATCATAATTTTTATGTGAATCCGAAAGTTCCTCTCTAGAGACTAAACATGATGCTTTTTTTTTCTTTCCCCAAGCCATTTCAAGTCTCTGACAAGCAGGGTGTAATCTCCCGCCAGTCAACGAAAAAAAAAAAAAAAAAAAAATCAGTCATCACCTAAAGACAGTGGGATCTGAACCACAGCAAGCTGGCTGGAGAGCGGGATGCTAGCCATTCAGCCAATCAGGCGACGACGAGCATTTCCAATCGAAATTCAGCTGGAATTCCATCACACAAAAGACGAAAAGAGAGACGTGATGAGAAGGGAAAAAAAAAGAAAAGAAAAGAAAACACTGCGAGCATGACATTTTCCCAATAATCACACAGAAGGACGGTTTGCTTACAAATTGTTTCTAGCATATTATTGAGGCGAACGCGTAATGCGAAAAGCAGACACGGTACCTAAGTCAGTATATGTCATGCGAATTATACATTTTTCTTTAATTGCATTTAACTAATGTACTATGTGTACCTCAGAATATGCTTTCAGAAAAAGATTGAGAGACTACCTCATGAGACTAAATAATGGTGACCTTTATTTTAAACGTATATTATAAGCGATCACTATAACTTATATATCATGTTCAATTATAATTCTAATATATAATGACAAGTATATAGCATGTTATGTGAGCCCTCACTGATACAGTCACTGGATTTTGCAGTGACTGTATATCGTGCAAATTTAATTTTCTAGTAACCAGTATGGCTACGGCCCTTGGTTACACATAAAAAATAAATAAATAAAATATTGTAAAAACTCATTAACTTATTTTAAACATTTGTATAGGCTATGAAAACTATCTGATAATGTATTTTACCCTAAGGAAAATGTTTTTTTATTTGTTTATAACAAATAACCAGCCCAAAATAAATATAAAAAACAACAGAAAATGTAGATAGAATATCTGAATTGTATATTTATAAATATTATGTATATGTGATGAGAATAATAAACTTTGCCACTTTCAGAAAGGTGCCACATAATTGACTGAACAGTTTATAAGCTTTCGACTAGTCTCAAAAAATCTAATAAACTCTATAAGAACTGATAACGTATTCATTCCTTAGGACATCTAATTTTGAATTTATTCAATAAAAATTTCTACGAATCCTAAGCAGACAAGTTAATTTAAGGGTCGGAACAAGAATATTAACGATAGACTGTTACCTAGAAAAATAAAGAAAAATATTATTTCTGCGCTTTGGGCTTTGACAGGTACCGAGATGGCAACACAAATGCTGGAACGGTGACCCTTAATATTTCATCTACAGTTGCTTTGGCAACTTATTAGTCTTCCTTGGTTAGTTTCTTGACTCAAATGCTATTATAAACAAGACAAGACAGATTTGAAAAGAAAGTGCTACTGCAATTATTAAGTGCTACTACGACAAGAACAGAATTTTAATTCTGTTCGACAAGAACAGCCTAAGTTAGTTTCTGACAATAAAAACTGGTAAAAGATTAAAAGCATAAAGAATGAAAGAAAAAAAAAAAGATTAAAAGCATAAAGAATGAAAGAAAAAAAAAAAGATTAAAAGCGTTTAAAATAAGTAATTGCTTCCGGAAATATAAAAAAAATGTCTTTTTATTTGAAAGAAACTCATAAGTGGAAAAAAAAGTGATTAAAACTAATAATTTTTTAACAACAAAAAATACTTCTTGCGATAAACAATTTGAAGATCAAGCCGGGAATGATCGGCTTTTCGGCATAACTTTTCACAGTGGAAAGCTATGATACTAACTGTAACTAGAGATTTGAGACTGGATATATTTGTCAACCACAGATTTGATATCATCTTATTTGAATTTTACATTATACTGTGCAGTAAGGCTTTATTTCTAGAGGAGAAGAAGAAGAAAAAGGAGAGAGAGAGAGAGGGGGGGGGAGGGGTAGTTGTTTTGAATGTGCGGCAGAAACAACTAATGTTATAAGGTAACAGTAATGTTATACTCATCTTAGTGAAATAACATGCATTATTATTTTAGAGAAGTTTGTACAAATCATTATGACCTTAACCAAATTAACCACGCATATGAAATAATTATTCCAGATTGCTACTTGTGAATATAACAACCGGTCTTACATGACCCAGAAAATAAAATTTAAAAAAAAAAAAAGTACATGAAACAAAGTTCAAAACCTTAAGTTGTCTAGCCTCATTTTAATTTGATCTAAGTCAGCAAGGGTATCTCCATTCCAAAACACTATCTAACATAATGTGTCTCCCTGAAATGGGTTTATTGAGATCATTATTTAAAGCGTTCGTTCTTTAGCTGGTACCACTAAAGATGCAAATAAGCAGATTAAAGTTAACTCTGAAAGTCCAGCACATATTTGTATTACCGTGTAAACAATCTGACAACATTTCAACATTCATTTCAACATGACAACATTCAGCCATATCTCCAGATATGTCTAAAAGTTTAAAACTTTAAAAAAGTTTCAAGTCTGGAGATATGGCTGAATATTAATGTTGTCAGATTGTTTAAAAGCACATAATCTTCTTAACCATAAGTCACATCTCCAGATATATCTAGAATGTTCACAATTCATTAAAATACAAATAAAATACTCAACTTTTTGTGAGCATATTAGTTTAAAAGATTATGGTGCTTTTTAAAATCCGCAGTTTAGAAATAAAAATACTTAACTGTTCAAAAGCATGCTTGTTCTTCAGATCTAATAAAATATTATATAAAAAGCAAGGGAAAAAAGTGAATCTCGGATAGTGGTTATAATATAAAATGTGGTGTTCACTCTAAAAATATATCAAATTTTTGAGGGTTCTCGCATTCAAAGCGCCAGTACGTGCGGTTGCAGGTTCTTATGCATTTATTCGTTTACTAACAAGCGAGAGCGGTGAGCGCTAAGATTCTGATCTGCGCACCGCTTTGAATAATAGGCTATATCTTCGGGAATTTTTCGAATTTCTTGATAAAAAGTTAGGAACAGATTTTTAAAAGTAGATACTTTCAGAAAATAATGTTAAAAAATCGATTTTTTTGATCCTCTAAATAGTACTGCCTCCTTAAAACTATCAAAAACTTACAAATTAGCAAAAAGAAAATGCCATAGAGGAAAAACCTGACGTGATAGAGAAAAATGGGTTTGATATTTGAAATCAGCGCACCCAAATTAGTAAAAAACAAGTCTCATATAAAAGTCAGCAAAAATTGTGTTGGACTGTGTTATTTAAAATATATCCCAAAAAGTTCATTAAAAAAAAAAAAAGTACTTCTTTCTCTGATATTACTGCAATTTAATAACTGTTAGGAAGTGTAAAAATTGTAAAACAAATATCAAAATTCATTAAACGACTAGGAAAATACATGGAACAAGAAAACTTTCGTATTGACAAAAAAAAAAAAAAAAAAAAAAGTAAGATTGAGCAGGACCTTTTAAAAAAGCAGAAGACGGGATCATTTGGCATTTACCTAAAAATCAAAGGAAACTCTTCAAATTTAGTCACTTTTTTAATATTTCTGGCATTGGGAAAGTTTATAATCTGGTTTTATGCCCTTCTTTATTGGATATTTTGTCTTTGCAATTTATTTTCCAAAACTCCGTGTTCTTCTTTTCTTCCACTTTCAGGATTCATTTTCACAATATGTACAGTATATCATAAATTGTCATCATCATCAAATTCCTGACACGTACCTCAAGGGGTATACAGGATATGATAGTGCTACATGAAAAACTTACATCACCACTAACTTCCTATCTACAATTTTCCTCCAAATCAGTCTGTTACTTGTCAAGACTCCAACATTATCAGATCTTATATTTCTGTCTTCTAAGGCACTTTTTACTGTATCAATCCACCTATATCTTGGTCTTCCTCTGAGTCTTTTTCCTGCCAACCTGGCAGAGAACACTTGTTTAGCTAATCTTTCCTCTCCAATTCTGTTTAAGTGTCCATACCACCTGAGATTAGCTCTGCTAACACATTCCTGGATGCAAACAACGTTAACTTCTTTCCTAATATTCTCATTTTTAATATGATATTGCTATTGATGCCATCTGTTCACACTTCCTAATCTTTCTCAGACTCTCATATCTGTGGTCTCTAGTCTTTGGTCAAGTGTTTTATTTCTAACCCAGTTCTCAGATCCACAAGTTAAAACTGGTTTGAACATACAACTAATTTAGTGTTTTGACTAATTTCTCTCTTATTCCATATAAATTTATTCAGTTGACTTCCTACCATACCAGCTTTGTTGATTCTGTTGTCTATTTCCATATTTAATTTAAAATCTTCACTAAAAATCGTGCCTAAGTAGCTGAAATGTTTTACTTGTTCTACAGGTTCTCCATTCACAGTGCAGTTGATATTTTCAATGCTTCTGCCTATTTTCATTGTCTTTGTCCTGTCATTGTTGACCTTCATACCTTATCTATTACAACAGTTATTTAATTTAGTCAGGGAATCTTGCAGACTTGTAGCGGATTTATTGATAAGTATAACATCGTCCGCATAAAGCAAAGGGCTGACATTAACATCTCCAATTTTGATATCAGGTTTAATACCACTTTCCTTCATAATGTGATAGATATTGATAATGAATAACAGAGGGGATAATCTACATCCTTGCGTGACACCAGATTTAGCATTAAACCATCTTCCTGTATTTCCTTCAATTCTAACTGCTGATTTACAACTCAAATAAAGACTAAGTATTGCTTGATATAATGCCCAATTGACACCATACAATTGTAGCGTTTTGAATAGCTTCTCTATTGGTACCTTCTCTCGTTATGCCTTTTCCAGATCTATAAAACTTAAATACAGATCTTTGTTGTATTCCCATGATTTCTCAACAATTTGTCGTAAAGTAAAAATCTGATCTTGACAGCCTCTATTTGGTCTGAATCCAGCTTGTTCTTCACTAAGCTTCCCTTTCACAATCTTTCTCAACCGTTTCTCAAGTATACTTACATAAATCTTACCAGGAACACTCAGTAGAAAAATACCTCTGTAATTTTCACATTCCGTTTTATTTCCCTTTTTTGTATATGGGTACTATGAGAGTTCTACTCTAATCATCTGCAATTCGTCCCTCTGTCCAGGCCTTCTGAACTATGCAGTGCAGCCACTGTAAGACTTTATAAGCGCATTTCAAGGGAACTCACGTTTCCTTGAAATGCTCTTATAAAGGCTCCTTCTAGACGGGATCTGAATCCATCCCTTTTCAACCTATTCACATATTCAAAACTACATTTAAAACGAAAAGTTCAAAACTAATAAGTTCCTACTATAAGTACAATACTTTATGGCTGATATTCCAACACTTTTTTTTATAACATCGATGAGCTTTGAAGGCGACAATGATAATTCTTTTAATTACATCATCTCAAAAATACAAGTAAAGTTTTTCTTCGAGAAACAGGAATTTCGGAAACGCAGAAATCATTACCTTTTAAGTGCTGCAAAAATTTCAAAAAAACACAAGTCAATGAGGATTTAAAAACATTTCTAGATATTACACTTTTCTCATAATTATCGATTTATAATAGACAGCAAATGAATGCAATGAGATCTGGTAAGGAAATTTTGTATCAGATGTAATTAACAATCAAACTACTTTATCAATTCGGAAGGCTGCAAAACGAGAAAATCAGAATATCAGATGGCAGTATTAGTAGTAATAATAATAAATATTGATCATAAATGCGATTAAATTATTATTATTCTAGCTCAACTTAATCAAACGTATATGTCAAAATAAGAAAGAAAAAAAAATGCGTTGACTTGGCACTTGATTTCCGACAGTTCATACCACAGGTTTGACTTATTCCTTCTCCCCCCCCCTCTTACACACAACAACAACAGATAAAGAGACATTTCTCCATATTACTGATGTAAAAAAAAAACAGAGTTTAATCTAACTTCTAAAAGTGCATAGTAACTGGGACCTTAAGTAGCCGGTTCTGGAACCACATGATGAAACGTCTCATCTCATGTGATAAGCAACTTCTTGATGGGTTCAGTACTATGGGTCACATGTGAGCTTAATACTTATCAGACTGAAGAATGGCGCGTTGCCAAATGCCAAGAATTTGCAGCTCACTCGGTTAACAAGTGCACTAACCTTATATTGATTAATACTGGACCCACTGCTCGGGAAGAACAACGAACACAGCAGTAGACTCTCCCGCTCCTCCTTCTCTTCAAGAAGGCCACTGACCCACACTACTCAACCTGTCGCTAAGTTATGCCGAGCAGCAAGTAATGCTGGATTATGAATAGATACCGGAAATCTTAGCGATCTGCGCTGTGTGTCCTTATTAAGCAAGTTCTAATAATTCCGATGTTTGATACAAAAGAAAAAAATAACAACAATAATTACGATGGCCTACATTTTTATCGCACGATGCAAAACTTTTCTATAACAGTTTAATTATGAAAAAAAAAAAAATGGGCCAAGGGAGTGGAAATTACACAGTACAAACGAAATAAACACTTCTATCGTTATCAAATGAATAGGACACTTTAATCCTTAAAGGGAAATACATTTGTTACTTCTACGATTGGAAGTCATCTTAAGCTGCTATTGACTTCTACAAAACAGAATCTTCGTTCCCTTTACTCCCGTTCACCCTGTAGTCGGCCTATTTCCTAGAACGTTGTCCCAACCTTAAAAAGGAACATTTCGAGGTTAAAATAATCATATCTACAGCGGCTCATTTTGCAACTAATTACTTATCTTTGTCTATAAACTACTTAAGCATTACTTCAAATCGTCAACGTGTAGAACTCATTTTATGAAAAATGATATGTATTATTTCGAGTTTACATGATTAATTTCCATATGGATGTCCTACTAAAATAAACACATATTTCAGAAATTAACTTTCCATGTACTTGTACGTTCAAAGAAGTTCTCATCTATCCTGTTATGATTACAAAATGTAATTACTGACAATCATTAAAAAGATTTGTTTTTCCTCTTTTGCTTCGAATTATTGAGTAACATTGTTGTAGATGAAATATATTATGTTCTATAGGTCAATTATTCCGTTTTACGAGAGATGATAGACTCCAGCCGCTGCGAGTCTTTCTCATCTTTCCGCTCCCGACAGAAACTTCCATGGCATACCTTAGCCAAAAAAATGGAAGCCAGAGAACAAGAATCATTTCCAAAAACTTCCCACCGACAAATAGCAAATCGTTATCAAGTTACACAGACGTGTAATAATCACATATTCAAAACTACATTTAAAACGAAAAGCTGAAAACTAATAAGATCGCACTATAAGTATAATACATTATGGCTGATATTCCAACACTTTGTATTTGTATCTAATAGTATCGAACTGCGAAGAAAGATTAAGATTTTTTTTTTTTTTCAGAATTAACAATAATACGAAGCCGTATTGAAAAGCAGTGTTTTTTTTTATCATTATTTTTTCGGGAAAATGGGAACAGATATTTCACTGATATGAAAAGGTGTATTTTCCTTGAAGTTTATTCTGCAATTTATTATATAATTATTTATCAGCATAATCTACTTCTGTATTTCTTACAACGTATCTTCATGAGATCATGAAGACAGAAATTAGCATGTTATTGATGGTTGTGGTTTGATCTTGTTTAGTCAGAATTGTTGTACTCAAGCCACTAAGACTATGAAGCCATCGTGTGTGTTAGTTGCAAGTGTTGTTCTAGCCAGTTTGCCGTTGCGGGATAAAAATCTTGAGTTTCTATGAGAAAAAATGCTGCCACATCCCCATGCGACAGGCTATGTTATCTTCAGTTGAAGAGCTCCTATTAAAGGTTCCCTGCGTACTAGACTGATCCAGATCATTTCAACTGAAAAGCAAATGCTGAATCACCTTCGCGAGTGCGCTACATAGGAATCTCATGCTGACGGAACATCTCCCCCACTATATTGATCTCATCATCTAACATAAAATTATTTTCAAATTAAGAGTAATACACAACATCCAAAGTAAAACAGTAAGACACATTAGTCTCCATAAACAACTTTCATTTCCCGATGAATATCAATAGGCGCAGTTAGAAACTCAATCACTGCATGCCGTTTTTATCTGCCCTGATATTGTTTCTTCACTCTGTACCACCTTTCTTTGTGCTAATTTACAAAATCTAGCTGAACAACTTCACACCAAAATACACGAAAGTCTAGGAGAAACTGTCAATAAAAAATGTCAATGTGTAAATAAAAAGAAAAAACATTAAATCTTACACGGGGGGGGGGAGGTAAAAGTAATTTAATCTTACAAAAGGATTAACTTTTTATATATAAATATACGAATATCCAGAAATAATTATTTAATGAATATACTTCAAGTACTGTGTTTTATGTTGATGGTACTGATACTGCTTCTATGTTATATAAATCAGAAGTGAAATAAACATATACACACAAAAAAAAAACTTAACAAAACAATATATTCATATTTAAACCATTAGAAATGAGTCAATTAGCTAAATGCTAAAATTAAAAGCAAAGAATTGATAAAGAAAAGGATAAAGGTGCATAATTAAATAAGAAAATGAAAAAGATAAATGACAAGATGAATGTAAAAACTTAAAACACAGCTTAAAATACTCTTACATTCCAAAATGAATTATCTGAGGATGTAGAAATCAGTGATAAAGTAAAAAAGAAAATGTATTACGATCTTTTGTATAAAGAATTCTTATTATTCATGTCTGGATGATGAGGGAGAAAAAATTACACTATTGTAAATAAAGAAGACATGTAAAGTATTTATATGGGTGCTCTTATATTAATTTAATAACAGCACCCTATGATATATATATATATATATATATATATATATATATATATATACATACATATACATACATATATATATATATATATATATATATACATACATATATATATATATACACACACACATACACGTACAGAGAGAGAGAGAGAGAAAAAACAGCAGACACTAAAATAAATACCATCTCTTATTATTTAAAACGCGATTTAAAGTGTGTGTGTGTGTGTATGTGTGTGTATAATTTAATGTATATATATATATATATATAATGTGTGTGTGTGTGTGTGTGTGTGTGTGTGTGGTGTGTGTGTATGAGAGAGAGAGAATCCTTAGAAACATATTACATTTATTCAAAATTATCTAAAAAGTTTTACTCCTCTCCCCTCTTAGTCAATATAATTAGCGTATTATACCAGTTCACTAATAAAATTCTAAATTTTACTACAAACTCCTGACGCTCTAGAAGGAAGTGATTTCGTAACGAGGTATCCTCTATGAATAGACCTGCTTAGCAATCCTAGTCTTCAGAACTTTTCAACGAAGTTAAGGTAAAGGGTCTTGGACAATTTTTTTTTTCTTCGGTACCTAAAGGAGGGAGTTTTCCTGACAAACAAGATGGAGAAGATATCGAGTCACTAAGCTATCGGAAAAAGCGAAGTCAATCAAGATGTGCAATCGTTAATCTACCCATGTGCAATCGTTAATCCCTGCTCGTCATGTATTTACATATATCGGAATAAATAAAGAACAATTATGTCAAAATGTTCCTCAAATTCATCACTTTTTGTTTGAGAGATAATGTTTATTATCTTAATGTTTGAAGTTTAAATTAAAATTTGATTTAATTTTTTTTCTTCAAATTTTCCAATTTCATAATTTGTGGTTCAGATATTACTGTAAACGGTTGATCATGGTGGCTCTGGGCAATGATACACCCAAAACAGGTAATTCTAATTAACTTAGTATATTTAAGACACAGTTTTAAAACGTTTGCATCATGCTTTAAGCATGAAAATAAGAGCTACCAAGTATTTTGGAGATGCTGAAGAAACAACATATGCTCGAATTTTTAAGATACTCATTTTCGCATTAACAACAATAATAATAATTACTATTATTAACTTTCACCAAGGAGACTTAAATGCAATACAGGGTGACTACAGCATGAAAACTCCAATACTAGCATTCATATTTATACCTCGAGAATTACCAAATATTTCTCAGTTCCATTTTATGCTTGCAGAAGGAAACCAGAGCAACTGGAAGAAAACCAATCCCATACTCGCAGTGTGAGACCGACTAACCCCCATCCCCTCCGTACTTATCCACAACTCCCCTCTCTTCTTCATTCTTTCATATCCTTCATCACCATCATTACTTGAATTTTCTAATATTAGAAATCATAATAATTTTGGATTTCTAAGGATTTGTTGGAAAGCTGTGGCAACTGATCTTCTTTCTCAAATACTTCCCTGGACAAGTACCGTCAATTTAAGTTTCTGCATTCCACAGTCAGTTTCATTTGCATATAAAGTATACAGTAGTACAAGTATATAAAGTAGTACAACAAAATGTGTTTAGGTTAAAATAAAAGAGCTCATTTAATTTAAAAATTGGGATACTTAAGGCATCGTTATACAACAGATACAACCAGAATAAAGACTGGGATTGTAAGCAGCTGTGTGTGTATGTGTTCACCAGCCAGTTTATGTTTTTGAGGAATATAAACTTGATACTTCCCTCTCCTCCTCTTCCCATTTGAGTGGGAAGAGGAGGAGAGGGAAGTTAACTTGAGCTTAACCAAAAAATATCTACTTTTAAAAACTCGTTAGGCGTTTCTTATTACCTGAATTCAAATAAAATAAAATAATAAAAACAAATTGAGCCTACCTCTATCAGACCATTTTATTTTCTAATAAAGGTAAATTTATATGATAAAATATGATCTCTGATAATAAATATAAACTAACAATATACTACCTACACTAGAATGTTAGAAACATGTACATTCATTTACATGAAGCAATCGAACAAGGGATGAAAACAATGAAGTTTATGGTGAGAAGAAAGAGAAAAGAAAAAAGAAAAATTAGCCATATAGAATAATATGGCTAATATTTAGAAGTATTTACAGTATTTACAAGGCAAACAGCAATAAAAGAACTATTAAACGATAATGTGATGACGCTGTTACTTGAATGATAGTAATAAAGGTTTTTAAAAAATCCAGCTGTTTTAAATGAGAATTAACACTCGAATTGTTGAATATATAATTAAAGTTGATCCCGATTTAATTTTTTTCCTATTGGTCAAAGTAATTTAAAAGAATATCTGAATTTATAATGTTTCATTTATTTATATAATTTTATAATTATACCAATATTATGTCCATGATCTGGGACAATAATAGCTGTGCAATATAAATAAAAGCAAACAGATAATATTCTGCAGGTGATGATTTCTGATTTCTTGACAATATTAGAAATGGTAAATTGAAACTAAAGCTAACTATACTTTGAATCAACTTTCTTGACAATATTTTTTCTTTATAAAAAATTGCACACAAAGACTTAAATGGCAGTACTGCGAACGGTTTCCGAACCTTCGCGAAAAGCTACAGTTCAGAGGTTTTCTGAGAACGGATGGGAGGGGCTGATAAATTCAGCTCATGATGCCATACAGGAATAAATGGGGTTTACGAACACACAAAAAAAAGAACTTCGTTTTCTTCAAGTTTGTCAGGCTAAATCTAACCTTCAAAACTGAAAACATAAGAAAGAAATGAACGTATTTTCCTTTTAGAAAGGAAATATGTCAAAAAATTTCCAGTGCATTGAATCGAAATTACGACAATCAGTGTATTTATTTTGTCATGAGGTAAAATGGGTTACATAATAAATGAATTAACTGAAACACAATGCTTAAATTAATGGTATGTTGACACATCCCAAGAATGAGACTGTTTTTGCTGGAATTAAGTACCTCCCATGCCTCGTTATAATAAATCCGCAGAAGTGGTTACCGGAATTTTTGAAATGCATGAATATTTACTAGAGTTTATTTCTTCCAAAAAATTTAATTTTTCGGCTATCTTATATAGGGTGGGCAGTATATTACTAAAATAATAAATCGAAATGACATCTCTGTCCCATTAATGCAATAATAATTGTGAATTCCCCACAACTATCCTATTAAAATGATTCAGTTCTGCTTTTTTTTCTTTTTTTTTTTTTGTGACACAGAGAGAAAGACACTAATCGTTCAGGATTTCCTATAATACTACTACTATATTTATTGTCCACTGAGAATTTCTATTCTATTTTTTTTTTTTTTTCTGAATTAAACTTCTGCTACGATATACGAGGTGAAGATCGCAAGCACATAAAACGAAAATAAGGGGGTCAAACTCTTGCCCAATACTTGCAGAGTTACAAGAGCATCTGTTTGCCTTTAGAAAGGCAAAGCCTGATGCTCTGTAGATGGCAGCAACGGCCTGAGGGCAAGACGATTGACTCCAGAGTACATTCCAACAGAACACGTCTGGTAGACGGCCTGCCTGCTCTCCAGCACCGACCAACATGTCCTGGGGCATTGCGTGTTGCACTAGTCCAGCTAACACCCGGCACTGGCGATTTCTTTTCCAAAAAGTGAACCTACCCACACTCTCCGTGGCAACCTATATTTACCCGAAATATTAACGGCCACGTCGAATTTATGAGGGTGGAGCTGAAAAGTCGCTTATGATTCAAAATGAGGTTTGAAAAACCGGAAAGTACACGGTCAGAATCACTGAAAGGACTCCCACGAACAAGTTTTTCTCTCTCGGTCATTTCATGGATCTTAAGGAGGGACCACTGGAGAGGGAAGGGGGGAGATATATAGGTACTTTGAAGTTTTTTTCATAATAAATGTCCCTAAATAACCCTATAAAGCACCGTATCAAACCCGCTTCAGTACTGAACTCATCCATCCCCGTAAGTCGTTAGGTAAGTTACCGGAAAATGGTCAAATAAGAAGGTAAATAAAAATCATGTCTCAAGAATCAGAACGTTAGTGATTTGCTCTAAACAAATTCTCTATACAGCCAGCTTTTATTCAGCTCCGCTCAAAGTTTCAGAGGATTTGGGCCTTATTCGTTTCTTTTATTAGTTTTAATTCCCTTTTATAGAAATTTGTATTCTAGGCATAAAATATCTATGAAAATAGAGAGAGAGAGAGAGAGAGAGGGAGGGAGAAAAAATAATGACTATATTCCACAACATTATGAAATTAACTTATGAAATGAAAAAAAGCGAATGTGCGATAATTTTTTTTCAGAATATTATTGTCAACTTAATTCAAGTGCATAAATAAAGTTTTACAAATCATTATAAAAACGCTTAAGAAAACAAAAAAGCTAATTTCGACCAGAAAAAAAAATAAAGATATAAAAAAATTTACATTTTTCATTTACTTATCATTTTATTTAGTTTTTCTTTTTTTTAGGGGGTGGGGGATCTGACAGACCGAGTAGTTTATAAACTGTTTTCTGTATCCGGATGTCGCTTACATCCGGAAGCGACAGTAAAAGAAGAAGAAAAAAAAGCATTACTGAAACAACTAAATGCATTTGACGCAATTCAATTACTAAATTTCTTGATATTGATTTGGAAAATTAATATTCAACCTTCTTTAATATTAACTGAATTAAATAACAGCCAAAAGGGCAGAGTATTATTTCTCTATTTAAATATACTTGATGGTTGTCACAAAGATGCTCGCACAGTAAATAAAAGGAAGGCACGTGTAATACACGTACAAGCAAATGTTTTTGAAATGTACTGCATAAACCCACTCATTTTTAAAATAGGAGGTATGCAATTTCAAACAGGCTCAAAGTTATAAGGTTTAAACTGGTGATAAAAACCACCATGAACCTCCTTATATTATTTAAGCAAAGCTTTCTTAAAAAAGGGAGAGGGGGGGGAGGGAGTAGCAAAGAGGAGTTAGTGGTTTATATGAATGAAAAAAGATAATAAAAAAAAGCATCATGTGGATGGAGAAAAGGATTTATCGTGAACTCTTTATAATCGTGAGACAAATTTTGCATCACGCTCCGCCTCATCACGGTAAGGTCCTTTTCTGCACTTACTGTTTTTATGGATTTTTTTCATTCCCCTAATCATTTGTCAAATAATCCGTTGCTTGGCGTCTCCTTTTAAGAAAGAACTGCTTAAATTGTTCGCAGTAGCATTAATAAAGTTTTCATATTTAATGAAACTAATGGAGGTATTCATTCTGGAAACATGACAGAATTGTTTCGATGGAAAATATTCGCTTCTTCCTCTCCAGAAAAGGTTCATAAAAGGTAAATCCCTAATACCTATCATTAAATAAAAGAGAGCATATATCTATGCAGTTTAGCTATATTTCATAAAGAGTAGCCGGAAAAACTGCAGTGATATGATTAACACACATTACCCTGCTTTTTTTTTCTCACAAAACCTCGGTTCAAAATCCATCTAAAAAGCAAACAAAAAAAAAAAAAAAATATATATATATATATATATATATATCGACTTTTTTAAATTGAAAGTGAGTTAGCCAATCTCACACGGAAGTGACTAAGCTTTTTCTCATCCAAAAAAAAAAGCAATGGGCAGAACACACACACAGAAATATAATATAGTGAATTCATAGTCGCAGCTGCTTGGGCAACTGAGGCAATCGTAAATTCAAACCAAACAACACCAATGATAAATAACAAAGTACATCATAAGGATGCACTTTATTTATTATAGTATCGAATTTGAAACAAGCCAAATGTAACAAATGCAATACTTATACTATAGCTTAAATATTGCTAAGGTGTGTTTAAAGTACAACATAGCAGTCAACATTAAGCACGTTGTGAATTTTATTGAATATAACTATTTTTGAACATTTTAACTATTTAATATAGTAAAGAGATTACAAAATCTTCCAGTGAATTGAAATCGTAATTATGAATTCAGAAAAATAGCAAGCAGATGTACATAGAACTAGTTCACAAATTGACAGAACTACCACATAAATTCATCACAATATAAACGAAGTCCATTTGATAGCTCATTTTCAGAAATGAACGGAAGTTTTACTTCATTCTGCTACTATTATCATTGCCAACATGTTGCAGTTGAATTCTCCCATTCAGCTTCAACATGTTGGAGGTGGTAATGGCGTCACTGAATTCTGTCATTCTAAACTCCAATCTAAGACTACAAAATATAACGAATATAACGAAAACACTAATATAACGAATGTGTTATATGAGTGTTTATGGGAGGTACTTTCAAATTCTAGCATATTTTCTTCCAAGAAAGAAACAAGGCAGTCGAAAATTACAGAATTTAAGAGTAAACCCACTTGCTTGGCTGATAAAATAAATAAATACATTTTAAATTCTAATTGAAGCTGCACTAAATATTACTTTTTAGTATGCACTAACGTATTTTAGATAAATAAAATGCTTTTATAATAATAATTTTTAAATATTACCTGCCAAAAAAGACAGGGCGGGAATAATGAAAATGTTCTTAAAGTGAGGGAAAAAACTTTAAGAATGAGACTTCTGCCATAGATAAAGCACAATATAACACGGTAAATCGAATTCCCAAATTCCCATTACAATAATTTCCAGAAAGAATTAGGGAAAAGGACTCAAAATTGCCTATATCTACTTACGACTATAAAGCAAACCTACTGTAATAATTCGATTCAGCTTCACGAGACAAACTAACAAATTTCAAATAAATGATACATCCACAAATTCTTTCCAAAGTTTATAATCTATATTAACATAAGTAATATTTAATTGCATAATTAGTTCTTAATATTTTCGACTATCTTGCAAGCAGGAGAGAAAAATCTGAATCACAGCTAATAAAGCGCATCTTAATAATAACAATATGGAATTAACAGCGCCAATATCAACAAAACGACATCACTTTAGGCATCCTTTACAGACTACATGTTACCTTCCATGGTTGAGTGGTTTCACCGACGCTGAGATATGTTCGTTTGGTTATTCACATTATGACAAAGCAATCAAGACTGTAATACATTTGCGTAGTGTATCTATTAGTTGAGTTTCTCAGGCCGGTTTTTTGTTTGTTTGTTATTTTAGGTGAGGAGAGAGGAATAAATTTTCTAGATAGAAAAGCCTCCTTCATTTGAAGCAGGCTAACGCACCATCTGTTTTGGTGGGATTCGAACCACCAAAATATGCCATGTTTCCGACTGACCTAACTTAAACGTGGGAAAAGCCTTTGAATGGTGCTTATAAGGAAATGAATCTTGTATTTTTGAAACGGATTTTTTTTTTTTTTTATTTGAAAGCACACGATGGTTAAAGGATCGTGAGATTTGAGAAAACATTATCGAAAACCTGAAATGTGTAATGGCAAATGTAGTGTATTGACAGCAGAAAGCTAGAATACTTTGAACATATTGAAAAAATGGATGGACTTCTCAAAACAGTAACAAAAAGTAAAGTCCTTGGAAATGAGAAAGTGGTAGACTCTCAATGAGATGGATGGAATGTGTGTAGAGCGACTGGTCTTCAAAGAGTTGAAGCCTCCAAGAAAGCATACAACAGGACCAAATGGTCACAGAGGAGCAGAATGACCATATGACATTTGATTATGTCCAATGAATGTATGGATGGAAATGCAGAAGATATCGGACCCGAATAATAAATATGCTGCATCTTCAGTCAAATAATTACAAAGTTTAGTTTGAAAATCAGTAGTAAAAAATGGGTAATTGGCAGTGAAAGATAAAACACCATCATAGAGAAGCAGATAGCAAATTAAATATAGAAACAGATAATAAAATAAGTAAGGCTGGTTGGCAGGAAGCCAGCAGAATAAATTTATACGGAAAATGAAAGAGAAATTACTCAAAAGATCAAGATATTAGTATACAAGACATTATAACCAATTGTTACACATGAAGTGGAGAGCCTGGTTTAGAAATAAAAAAGTTGATCAAAACCCAGAGACCAGGTTTTTAGTTAGACCTTAATTTTAGCCTTAGACTGAAACACGGGGGAAGCTCTATTACCAAAACAACTTTAATGTTCTTTGTTAACTGCCCAAAATATATGAAATGATAAAAATGGAGATTAAGATTAAAGATTATGAAGAATAGTGTGGAAGAAAATCGTTGATAGGAAATTAATCGCAAGAAATAATAATTGTGTTTGACTAGCATAATACCTACAAGACACCTTGAACTCAGAAAATTAAAGCTTTGCTATTTTTATATTATCTAACATGAGGAATGACATGAAACCTTACATTCAGAAAATCTATGTACTAAAAGGATTTTTCTTTCTTATTCACAATAGGCTCTCTATGCCACGCTACAAAAAACTGAAGATGATGTTCTCTAATGATATCCTCAGTTAAATAGTGACACTGAAAAAGATAAATAAAATACAGTAAACAAAACACTAACAAGTGAAAAGCAAAATCTGTCACATGATATCAGAGCTTAAAATATTTGATGGATTTCGGAGAATACGGAAAGTGAAAGGGCAGAATTTCATTAGAATTCATTATGAAGACATAAATTTATGCTAAGCAGATTAAACAATCAACCAGAATTTATATGAAATTTGATATAGAAAGCACTAACTAAAATTTTCAAGGGAATTATGATGATCGATAACTCGAGGTCATTGCATATAACTCCCCCCCCCCCGCTTGATTAATCTGTCCAACATCGCCTATTTGAGTAAAGAAAAAACATACCGATACGTGTTTCATTTTTGAATTTCCTTTTGAGATCATTTCGCAGTAATGATCAATAATGAAGTAATCAGATTTGTTTCATTTTGTCCGTCGGTTCTTATAACAACTCCATACAACAACTCCACACTACGTTTAATGGATTTTAATGACTGATGTCTAGCATCTTTATTGAATTTTGCTATCCGAATATGGTTTAAACAGTTTAATTTTTACCTAATTTTGATTAGACAAAATAATATGAAAATATGTTACAAATAAGCGAATATGGTTGCCCTGATAATAAATGACATTACGATACAAGAATGCACCTTTTCAAGAACTGCTTGGATCATTTCAAAAATGTTTAATTTATATAGGTATTTAACCTATTTGTCCATATATGCTTAGAATGTTTATTCATTCATTATAATCGGTGTACATATCTAAAATAAGTGATCCGTCGAAATGATTGATGAAAATCTGGCTCGATGAGTCTGCATTAAACCATAAATGGATAGATAGTGAGTACTGTCTTTCATTTTAATGGCTGGAATATACCTATGGAAATGTCTCTAGAAAAGAGAGAGTAAAAAGACAAAGAAATGCTGCAAAATTGGAGATTCCAGCCAACCGACCGGAGTGAATCAGTGAGAAAAATTATAAAATTATTTTCGATTATTCGTTAATTAAAATGTGAATAAACTACTCAAAGTGCCACAGATCTTTTATCATATCTGTTTCCATGTAAGTTTAAAATCAATGTTGTTAAAATGAGTAAATGAATTTGCTTAAAAATCTTTAAGTGTCGAAATTATACAAAAACTTATAATGGATCCTAGAGCAATAGCACCAAATGCTAGCGCACTAAAACCCATCATGAGTTTTTGTATAATCTCGATATAATACTGCTCTAGGACTGATTACAAGTCACATGTCCTAATTTGACTGGAAAACTCTCCCAAGGTTCTTGATGACAGCAATCGTGTCGTGATAACCCGCCTGCCTAGTCAGTGACTAGCATTCTTAATCACATTAGTATGATGGCCAAAATATTCTACAAATATCATATAGTTGAGAATTGATGTTGAGACTTTGAGTTTTTAGGTATCTGGTCAGAAATGTAGATGAGATGCATTCCAGAATAGCCTTCTAGTTGAGAAATAATAATTATCCTCAGCTGCAACACAGATTAATAGGAACCTGGAATACCTGGGGGATTGTTCCAGTTCTTAAAGCCTGATTTGAGAACATTTTGACCTTGATAAAGCCTGGTTGGCAGAGTATGTTACCATCTCCACTCTATAACCAACAGGGTTCAAATCCCATCGAGGATATGGATGGTTTGTGAAGGTCTTTAGGTGAGAGACGAACTTCATCGCCCATGTGAGACCACCACCACCCTAATTACTGGAGGCCTCTTAACCCACTTACCTAATGTACACCCTCTAAAACTAATGTACCATAGGCTTTTGGATGGCATTTTAAATTAAAAATATTATTTTTCAATTATCATTACATCAAATATCATCAAATCCATTGTACAGACAAGGGATTAAGAATCACAAACTGTGATACGGGGGGGGTCCTTCCATGATAGCAAAGACATTAATCCATCTATATGAGATGACGCAATCGAAGAATAATAAATACGGAGCAGTTTATTTGTAACGCACCCATTCAGAATACTGATGACAAACACATGGTAAACTTCTGAAACTGAATCTCACTAAAAGTAAAGAGGAAAAGGCCATGTCCAACATTTCTTCTCAGTCTAAAAAACCAACGATGTTGTACTAAATTGATGATTGAATTAATCTGCTCCTGTTGCCAGCTTCTAGGCAAAGGGATGCCAATATCTGTATTTAGATAAATATTAGTAGTAGCAACACAGAGGTCCAAAGCCAAACAGAAACTAAAAGGATTTTTCAACCCAAGTACATTATATTGACAAAACTATTTAGACTCCTAGTTGTGGTCAAAAAATGAGTTTAAATTACATTTCTAATACCGAGTGGGACCAGCTTGGGCCTGAATGACAGAAACTACTCTTCTGGGTATGCTTGCAACAAATTTTTGATACATCGAAACAGGTCGCGCAAAACCATCCAACTGCTGATGACGGCCGCTGTTGTCTGGAGCGAATTCGGTGTTCTAATTCGTCCCAAAGATGTTCGATGGAATTGAGGCCTAGACTCTGAGCCAGCCAGTTCAATACTTCAACGCTATTTTGTGGAACCAGTCTCGGACACGCAATGCAGTGTGGCATAGAGTATTATTGTGCTGAAATATGCAAGGGTCACTGCGTCATGGTTTTGGACACATCCACCAATGGACCAAGCCACATCCAACTGGAACATCCCCCCATATCATTACTGAGCCTCCACCAAACTTGACAGTGGGAATGATGCAATCGTCGTTTGGTGTTGGGGGGGGGAGGATTTGTGGATTGACAGTTCTAGTGCTGAAAGATGTCCCTGCAGCATTTTCTAGGTTGACTGCCAGGTCAGCCGCTAGTTACATGCGGGATGCTCGAACATTCCGAGATAGAGCTTGTCGATCTCGACCAGTGACTATCGATGGCCTTCCAGGGCCACCAACTTTCTATCTACCATCAACTACCATTCCACGTTGGATGTCTGTCAGATCAGCTGAACGTGGCATCTTGACATCGAGTAGTGCAAAACAAGCAGCACATCCCGCCTTTTATTACCAGACTTACGCGGACACACCCTGAATATTTTTGCGTGTGGTATGATCCGAAATTTGCATGGCAAGTAAGGTGTCCAAATACTTTTGTCAACATAGCGTATCTTTTCAAGGTCTTTATTTTTCCGATATACCGGCACGCATTTTTCCATGATAGTATAATACTGTAGAAATAATTTTCTTCTAGCTTGATTTTATTTTTTCAGTCAAAAGAAACATGGCTAACCCGACTTCAAAATAAATGGTAAATTAATCCTCGCACATAATTTATTGTTTTTTTTAATCAAATGTGAATAGATCTGCCATGTATTCAGCACTTTACGAGGTAAAATAAGCACATTTCTGGAAAATTAACAAAAGGCTAGTATTGCAAGTTTATTTATCGCACATCAAGAAGAATCATGTTTGCACTTGCATCTCCAAAAACAACTTTTGCAAATCCGCTGATGGCAATCCTCTCCGCTCCCTCCCCCCCCCCCCTTGTTCTAGAGCTCTATGCAGACTGGCACCATCTTTGGTGAACTGTAAAGAAGAGGGTCGACGACCTACTCCAAGTCCTGTAGTTTGCAGATGTGGAAATAATAGGAATGAGAGTAGTGTAAGATCGTAAATATTTAATCAAATTTTCTTCTTGTATTTAGTACGGAGAGATTATACTTCTACCTTTGTCAGATAAACTGGTTGAGCAAGGTATGGCGATTCAGGGTTGGAGTAGTCTAATATTTCTGTAGTCTCCACATAAGAGAAAGTTAGAGGAGTAGATCAAACAGCTCATATGTAAACTAGAAATGTATCTTTAAAATTATTATTAGCTATAGTACCATTTCCTTAATAATAAGTAATGTTGTTCCAATTGTTAACAATTAATAACATAGAAGCGAAGAACATACGCCATCTTTTATTAGGTACATTTCGTAAAATGACTACCCACCTAACAGATGCAAAATGTTCTATTAGCTGCCTAAGCAAAAGGTATTAAACATTTTGTAAAAATCATCTAATAAAAGACTTGACGTCATTGTTTATGAAAACACTTAAAACGACACTTAATAAATATAAAAGACAAAGTATTGCAGTTAATTTCAGAGAAGGATTTTTAGTTTACAAATGAAATACATGATCTACTGCTCTAACTGTGTCTATTTACTGTAAGTCTCAACAGAAATATTTGGACTCCAATCCCCAAGGTCGCGAAAATGACACTCAGCAATTTTAAGCTGTAGTGTAGGTACAAATCATAAATTAGTTAACGAGTTATCTGTTTAGATGAATATGCATACGTTATAGTGTAGTTTTTACAACGTATGCATATAATCGTAATTGTTCCGCTCTAGCTATGGAATTTAATGAATTTGTTATTTAGGATATCTAAAAAATTATTTTCAATTTTGGATATCTCAACTGTTGATTATTTTGTTATTTGCCTAATTCTACAAAAATTAGGCAAAACAAAATTTGACCACAATACATATGTCAAAAATAGCTATTGGTTGAATTGACGGCCAAAGCAACTAAGAGGCTTCGGCTGTCTTATGTCTGTATTCACTGTTGTGATAATCGAGAGCGGCTGTATACAAGAACTTAATTATGAAACGAGCCGTTTCATGATTTTCTTCAATAATTTCTTTACTTGTTAAAAAGATCTCATGAATATAATGTTGCGAAACAATTTTTTTTTTCGTTAACCCATGAAAATATAAAAAGTACTTGAATTAGTGTGATGCCCCAAGTTAAATCCCAGTTCAGACAAGGTTTAAATATATTTAGTTTCGATTTACTAATTAAAGCTTTATATTCATGTGCGTTTCGCAAAATGAGGATGTGTATTAAATTGGTTTTGCCCATCCGTACGTACGTACATAAATTATACCTCTGTTCTGGGTAGACGGCTTTTTATTAAAATTTGGTATTTGAGATCGTTACTAAAATTTGTCAAGGAATCTATCTCAAATTTTGGTTTAAAGTGGATCATTTCAGTGGTTAAGGGATAATTGTTATGTGTTCCAAATGACAACAAATAAGCTGTCTAATAAAACATAAACCAATAAACCAAGAATACTAATGCAAAAAAAAGGAAGAAAAAAATGTGCATTTTTATTACTGTTTGGAATCAGTTCCGTTTTATTTTTTTCCCCTTGCGACACGGATGCTTTAGATGGGTTTATTAACTACAGCATTAGGTAATTCAGTCACTGGAAATTATTTGGAAAGTAACAACAGACGATCCTTAATACTCTCTCTCTCTCCGAACAGAAATTTCGAATTTGGATAGCACCGTTCCAGATGTGATGGTAGGGAACAAGTGGGACTGGGGATCAGGTAAAAACCACAGGCATCACAATTCTGTCATCAATGTGTGTTCTGTCTAATTAGGCGTCTGTTTGCTAAAAGAAATAAGTTACCGTCTTTGGTTGTTTAGAACCCTTTACCAACTAAAAAATCTTAGAATTCTGTGAATCCTTGATTTCAAATCTGAGTTATTCCAATTCTGGGGTTGACGATTGTAAAAGAATTTAAAAGGACGTTAGAGTCAAAAGCCTGCAAATCGGTAAGTATAGTGGTTTTTTTTTTTTTTTTTTTTTTTTTTTTTTTTTTTTTTTCCCCCAGCAGGTAAAGTCTTTTCAGTATAAGTTTTTACAGTTGTTTAAAGATAATAGGTAAGATGGGTCGGGATAATGAAACTTTTAGTTGCACACATAAGTTGGAAAAGTACACCGAACTCCTCGACAAAGCGTGACCTCGGTATCACCCTTTCCCTTGCATACCACTACTCTGTTCCCTCTAGGCATGATTCTGGGAGAACAATGGCAGCAAGATTACTTGTTAGTTTGCTCGTAAAGAATCTTCCTAAACTGTCACCATTACGTTCGCACTACTAACTGGTTTTCTTGTTGTGTATCACAAAAACTCAGATCTTTTCTCTAAAATTCAAACAAGATTTAGGAGACTTGAGGCTTCCTATAAGGAAAAATGCAAGTTCTAATAGCTTTGCAAGTTGGTTTACAACAACTTGCAAATTGTAGAATATCCTCGAACTGTAGAATAGTTGATGTGATCAACGTCCATGTTCCTAAAAGCAGTAGATGTCAGTTTGCTGAATATGTCAATAACAGAGAAATATTTCTTGTAATCGTATACTTTCGCAATTTTTATTGGGGAAAAAAAAATTCTGACCGTCGTAAGAAACTGTTTTTACTTAACTGTAATGGCATTTGATTCACCAATGGGCGATTCAATTAGGAATTAATATCCAGAAGCTTAAAATTAATACAATAAAAAAGATTTTCGCACCCAGCGCCTCAACAAATGAAGACCTCTCCCATTAAGCTTGAATTATTCATAAATTATTCTCAGGCGCTACTAATTTCACATCCACGGTACTAGTGTACTACAGATTAACTAATCGCTCGTGGATGGGTTCCCCATTAAAAAAAAAAAAAAAAAAAAAAAAAAACCTCAGAACTTCGTTTGAATTTCCTCTATTTCTTACTTATCGTGGGAGGGCACACTACTCCCACTACACAACTCACCGTCTTCTACTTAATCCTACAACGACGCTACCATCATCAACACATAATGCTCATACCTCCCGCCAGCAACAATATTTTTGTCTGTAAATTGCGTGTGTTCTCACGTCCGATTTTCCTGTATGCGGGATGAAAAATCCGACTTTCTGGGAGAAAAAACCCTGACACCTCTGTGTGAGATCAGCTAACTCACCTTCGATTGAAAACGCCCATATATCCTCTCGTCGCGACGAGAATCGAGCTCGGTTTTTTTTTCCCAATCAAAGGGCGCATTGTTCCATCGTTCTTGCCGTACGGAGGAGCTATATATGAAATTATGGTTCTCAACGAGACAGTCCGACAGCGAGAGTTGTAGAACGTTGAGAATTAATGAAATTAGCATATTTACTGATGATAGTAAATATGCTAATCCTTGTGAAATGTGACAAGAAGTTTCCAAACTATGGTTCAGCAGCATCGGAGAAAACTAATTAAAATCAAATAAAACTGTATTTTTGAGTTACGTCCTTTGTATTTTCTGGAAAAGTAACAGGATCTAATTTGTGTACACAGAAGAATTTCTAGTCACAATTACGTCCTATTCGATTTAGCATCTGGTCCTGTGAAAATCGGAAAATGTTTGATCCCCTAAACTAGATTGTTAATAGCCGGCATCTGAATACAATCAATAGTACTACATGAAGGATTTTTTTTTTTTTTCTGCACCATCTAAATAAGGACTCAATACTGTTTTCCGAGAGAGAAAGAAAGAAAGAGAAGCTCAGGTCCATTTTGATATACGAGTATGGTGTTGTAAGCTGTAAGAGGTGATTATTTATTATGGAATAATGGAAATGTTTTTGGACGAAGGGATTAATATAACTGTGCAAAACTGTTTTTTTTTTTTTATCGTTCTGACATCGCACATTAAAGGGAATAGGAGCAAAATAAATGTACGCATCGATAATAAAAATCCTTTATATATTAGAACAAATTAAAAGTAAAATTACTAACCAGTACGTATTCTAAATTGCAAAGTTAAAATTTAAGAAAGATACACCTAAGCAAGCATGAATCAATGATCACTTGAAATAGGCCAATACTTAGCATGCTAATTATAGCGGTTATCATAATAAAGGAAAAGTCTTGGAAACAGTCATTCGAATGAACTGTAGTTAGAATGACCACTTGCAAGTTAAAGTATCTAACAGTCATTTTATGCAGTTTCCTCAAAGCATAAGACATTCCAAGTCTGTATTTAAAGCTCTGCTGTATTTTCATAATACTGAGTAACCCGACATACCATATATGTCTAAACATATGCAGTACAAAAAACTGAATTTGCTATTGTGCAAAAACATAAATAAAACTATCACACTTAACTTTTCATTTCCTCACAGTAAATCTGGTATTACTGCATATCAGATTTACTGAGAGGAAATTAAAAATTTTCTCTTGAAAAATCCCAAAATGTTAATAAAATGTAGCTTCAGCCGATAAAATTCACATCTGAAATTAGGTTCCATATATCCATACTAGTATTTTTTAAGATGTTATATGTTGCATAAATCTCACACACAAAGTAGATATTTGGAACTTCGTGTAATAACTCCCGTAAATTATTAGTGAGGTCCACTTTAGTAAGCTACACTTGGAAAAAAATACAATTTTTCATGCTTGATAGCACATAGCTGAAACAGTTGGATTTTTACAACCATCCTACCCATTAACGATTTACAATCTTTAATAGATAGGATGGTCATAAAAAGTGTATAGGATTGCACAGTAATGTTGTGGATGAGTAAGATTAATAACATGGCACCAAACACCATATTTTTTCAAGTCACTTTAGGACTTCAGTGAGCAGGTGATAGTGTCGCATCTGGTGATGAAAATCCTCTATCGACTAAAGAAACTAACAAGGGATGCAAAATGCTTAGTAAATTTCATTTTTTAGCTTATATGGTACCTCTCAGTTTATACAATTCAAATAAAAAAGAAAGCTTTCATTTTAATAGACTACCCGTAATATTATTCTCGACTAATGCATAATTGCATTGCTCGAATACAATGCACTTTTATTCCTCTTTCAAACATTCGTACATTTCCACACTAGATTTTTTGCATATTATATCGATTAAAATCAAGAGTTGTCCATTGAATTCTTAGTAAACGATGAAAATGAAATAGAAATATACTAAACACGGACAATACAATGAAAAGAATAAAATTATTATGTGTACAGTATCATGAAATTATTACTGATATACTGAAAATATGGAAGATTCTAATTAACGTGGATATTCAAATAGTTCAAATTATACAAATCTCTTAGCGGGTTAAGTTACATTCCACAACAAAAAAAATAATAACGGATATCTTAATTGGCTTCGTAATAATTTTCCAGTGTATCAATCACCACAATGATTTCTCTACATGACGAAGAATATACACTCGGTCACATGGGATGTATCATCCACACACACACACAATTGCAATTACGTCAACATAGCACCTGTCCTATCGAGTTAGCGCATAGCAACAATGAAAAGGTAACTTGTGTTCATTTCTATATAGAACAGACATATCTGTAATTATCGTCGGATCTACTACCAGATTATTATATTATATTTTTATATCAGGTTTATTTAAGGCGATGTCTTTCTGAAATTCAAAGTTATCACGAGTACAATGAGTTATAAATATTTACAATATCCTAAATCATAACAAATTAGTAGATATCACTTAATAGGATGTAAATATTTCAAAAAGGCATTTTGCTGTGTTATTTCTTTCTTAAAAATAATTATATATAGTCGTTTCACGTTTACTTTTTATAACACGTCTATTACTTATTTGTTGATAACTACAATTTTTTAAATGCATTCAATTGGATTAGCAAGTGTATATAAGAGATACGCATAAGAAAGTTAATTATAAAGATGGAATGCACTGCTCCTAAAAGAAGTGTATTTATTGTTAAAACTTACCAGTCTAAAGCCCCTCTCCCCATTATCATCATCATCACCACACACACACACACACACACAACATCTAAGGGGGGGGGAATCCCATTATATTTATTATTATAATTATATTTATAGTTAAAACTTACCAGTCTAAAGCCCCTCTCCTCATTATCATCATCACCACACACACACACACACACACACACACAAAATCTTAGAGGAAAAAAATCCATTACAGTCATTATTAACTACAAACTGAACTTCAAAAGGTTGTTAGCCATTGAGCTGCGGTTCAGAATAGCCAAATAGCCATTATGAAAGGCCATCTCACAGATGGATAACGGATGAAATACACTCTTTCTGAAAACAGTAAACATACCTCATGTTTCAGGAAACATGGTCCAATTCCCAACCAGATATTCACCAAGGAAGCACAGTACCGTACAACCATATCCAAGCACAGGACAACGCTACTTTACCTCCGTAGCTGTTCACGCAGCGTCTAAGTCATCGTACATTTGCCATAAGCCGCACACAGCTCAACAACTGCTTGAAACCTGTAACTAGCGCGTGCGTCAGCCCCGGGTATGAGTTTTCCCCCAATACTCTGCTCCCCTCCTCCTCCCTTGGCACCTCAAGGCCTGGGCCGGTTTCTGCTGAGTTACCTACCCGGTTACCTGCCTAGACCTCCTTTGGACGCACTGCTATTGACTGGACTCCCACAGTGGCCGAAGTAGTACTTGAATAGCCAGTTATTTCTCACAATCAAAGACACATAAAACCAGAATTTGCCTACATGTGTTTTTACCTTTCATTATTTAATGTTCCTATTGTCTCAGTCCTAAATCTACTACTAAAAGGAACAATCAGATCTTAAATTTACTTATTAAAAACAAGTTTTCGAACAAGCCTACAGGTTGATTTGGATAATTACTTTTGTGATAAAATAACAAAAGGATAACAAAAATTGCCCTGACCCTATGCAGAGAGTTGATTTATGTTATTCGTTTGCTTATTTTTCAAATAAGATACTGACAAGATAAATAATAATACACGTTTATAAATATGAAGATGGGGTTAATATCTAATTTTTACGTTTAGTTCAGATGAGTCTTTATTCAACTGTAGAATGACGGTGCACTTAGGAGGTCATGCAAGTTTACAAAAAGCTTATGGTGGACTGTTTGTTAACTCAAATACCTCTGATAAAAATTATAGATACCACTGGATTACTGAACAGAGGTCAATGAATGACAATCTAATATTTCTAAAAGAAAACATTTTAGTTTCAGCAATACTTTCCCATACCCGCATTCTAGTGTAGATTATTTAAAGCATTTGGTAGATGACAGTTTTCATCTACTAAATGTTTTAAATGTTAAAAGCCTTCAGTTCGAATTTGTCAAGATCAATAACAAATCATTAAATTACAATTTAGAGTATGTATCAAAGTGTGTGTGTGTGTGGAGGGGGGGTGGGATAAATAAACATGATACGCAAGTATTCTAGATTATATCACGATTCCTATTATGTGTTAAGAATTGAAGTTAAGAAATAAATAATTAAGATTCTTAATTCTTATTAAGAATCTGAGAGAAGTAAATGACGCACAATTAAAGAATATACAATATACTTTGAATGTATTATTTCAGTAATCTGAAATAATACAAATCAATTATTCATATTCCTGTAAATGACTGTCTATGAGAAAAAAAATGAGCCATATTCTCACCATAAATATCTTTTTATTAAGTATTATAAAATAATATACGAAATCAGCATAATTTATGACGTTATCATATTATTTTTGCATGCAAACATGTACACAAATAATATGCATTATCGCAATGTGTGTGTTTAAAGTAAACCTTCTATCCTTCTCCAAATGGCCAAGAGATTTTTGAAAATCTTTGCTGTGTATTCTTAAAACTAATAAAATTTCTTCGGGCAACTTTATTATTCGTGAGAGGATATTTAGAATCTTAGTTCATATACAAATCAACGATCGTCGATAAACATAACGGAAAGTACAAAATCGTAATTTTTTTACGCTGCATTGGATTCCATTGAACAGATGTCAGTCACCTTCCAAGAATTCTAGTCCCATCAAAATTCATTTCATGACACTACTGTTCTACCAGTGCCTTAAAAAATTAAACGACCGACGCCGACTACTATTTCTTAAAAATAAATAATAAAAATAAAAAAAGAGTGAACTGTCTATCGTAAACAAGTGTGCCTCGTATAGTGGCAGGTTGTAATTTCTGCGAAATGCTAACAGAGAATGTTCCACAGGCAATAATGAAGAGCTAGTTATTACTTGCTGATTGTAGTTGAATGGAGTGGCAGAATTAACAGATGCCAGCTCAAATGAATAAAGCCAGTGGAAAATATCCACACAAACTGCACAGGACAGAAACTGATAATCTATAAGATAGAGGAAGTAGTAGTAGTTAAAAAAAAAAAAAAAAGAGTAGGGCCATTCCATTTTAACCCTTTCTAGAGACGGGTGGGGAAAACTTCTCCAAACATGGAAAGTCAGATTTGATCAAACTAAACAGAAAACAGACGCAACAACTAAATCGTGTCTTCCTGGTGGATGTGCTATGGAACAGCCCTCAAAAGCAAACAGAGTAACTCGGAATAATGTAGACAAAAAAAAAAAAAAATAAAATAAAAAAAATACTATAATTCGCTTTGTAAAGAATAAGAAGTTAGTTACAAGATGGTCCATGATGATAAATGCATATCTGAAGAAAGAAAATCTAGGTTTGGGATATTGATTTAAGAATGAATGTGATACTTAATATCAAGAAAATTGGAATGTCTATAACAAACTACATTTTACTGCTAAATTTAACAGATCCGTTCCACCAGAACAGCGCTGTGATAAATTTAAGTACGAGCGGACAAACATGGAAAAGGTCTGGGTGATGTGCTGTAAAATGCGCCTAAAAACTTGGCAGATAAAACATCTACAGTTATCAAATAAATGGCATACAATCATAAAAAAGTACATTCGCAAGGGCATTCTTGTATAGTAACACAAACCATGATTACAACAACTGAACCCAGAACTTTTAGCACTAAATGCCAAATTTCATTACATTAAGTTAGCGAGAATTTATCATTCCGAAACATTTCGCCAATAAAATAGAACCTACTTATAGTGAAGGAAAAGGGGTTGGAGTGGGGGAATGTTTTCATTTCAAATCTTCTCCAATAAAAATTAAATTATAATGGCGTAAAAATAATGTTTTATCCACCGGTCTTAAATCCAAGGCAGGTTCAGAAACTACCGGACCCTTTTTAACTATACATGCAATACCGTTTGAAACTTTTTGAGTTGAATTTTCCATTATTTACCATTTCAGTTGTTTTCGTAAGAAGGATCGTGATGTCTGTGCCAAATGTACGTTATTATTCAAAGAATTCTATTGAAAGCGGTACTTTTCTGTCAAAATCCGATAAATGCGTCAACAGTTAAAGCACTTTTATATGTGGCCTGAGCAGGCCTTGTATAGCTGAATAGTTAGCATATTCGCTCTCCAGCCAATACGTTATAGTTCGAATCCTGCCAAAGTTATGTGTTTGTGATTATCTGTAGGTGGGAGATGAATTTCATCACACCTTACGAGACCACTACTCCGTTTATTGGAGGATTGAAATGGCTCGTATGGTCGAGTGTAGAGCAGAATTTCCAAATTATATAATAATAAGAATAATAATAAGAATTTAAAAAATTCTCTATTCACCTACAGTAATCGTGTGTAATTTTCGTGGATATGAGAGTCACATAAAAACTCTGTATGGCCGTCTTTGGCTGTAGAGTACAGTATTAAAAGTGTACAAAACAATTTTATTTTGTTTGTCTAGAAATTACAGCCAGTGTGAAATTATTGATATCAGTTCGAAACAGTTTGCAATTAATTTTTGACAATCCATGTAGCCCAATGTTTAGAGTACTCGCTCTCCGTGGGCATGGATGGGAGATGAAATTCATTGCCCAATGATCGCCTGCTTATAGGAGATTTGAAGATTTGTTTTCGAAAAACTTTCTGTTTGGTCTCTAAAGCATAGTTTCCAGAATTATGTAAAAATATTTTTTAAAAAAGTTTAAATAATTTAAAAACATCTCACCAAGGGTACTTGACAACATTGCGTGAGTGCAGTCATAAATTAAAATTACATTACATTAAAATTAAGTTCGTCGGGCACTCAAAGACGGAACTCTCATAAAATTTGGATTTATGTTACAGAAACGTCTTTAAATAAACCTAGTACATTGACAGCGTATAAAAATTTTCTGGAAAAAAAAATATATATATATTTAGGCAATGTTATCACAATATACATAATGTCATTATGTAGTTGAAATTTATGAGTTGTACTCATGCTGCAAAGGTGTCTGTGCTAATTCTTCTGAAGAAAAACAAATGCCACAATATGTACAAACAGAGCGCGAACAGATTATACCATATGCAGTAATATTGCATTGTACATTACTGCCGTAAATACTGCATACTATTATTACTGTTTATGAGCATTTTTAATGAAAATTAAATAAAAACAAAAACAGTGGGACAAGTGTACCCAGAAAACAATTTGTACTTAATTTGTTAAGTACAAACTATATTTTCCTGGATATAAATAATCGAAATTTCCAATAATGCACTGATTTCGCTTAAGTTCATATGGAAACAGAATCAGTGTGCCGGTTTATTTCCAATAGAGTGCTTGCTGAAGAAAGAAAAACAAAACACATATGTGAAAAAATAAATTTAAAAATCGAAACGTTCCTTTAAAGTATCTGCGGTACCGTTATGAAGGGACTACGATAGTAATTAGAAGCACAAAGTTGGCTCACGTTCAACAGCTGTATTAGCATTATACAAGGCCACGTACCCCAACAATAGTCGTATCCATCAGTTCGGCCTAGCACTATCTCCGGGACACTACAAGTCGTGTTTCAACTTATAAACAGAAATAGCACCTTAGGCTATAACAATAATGTACTCCTCACTCGTCCATATATGGCAAGTTTAGCACGCACGTTTAGCAAGTATGGTAATAAGGCAACTATTTCCTGACACTATGTTAAATGGTTGCTAGCTTAAGCTCTAGAAAATTGGTTAGAAAATACACAATCGATATACGTAGTAATAATAAGAAGAATAACACGGGCAAATGATATGCAAATTAAATTAACAAAACATCTAATTTAGTTATTTACTGCATAGGAGAAACACATAATAAAGGATACTTAAATAATGAAATAACTCAGTGCACTTTTTAACATTAGAAAGACATCGAAAAAACATGAAATATAAGATAATTGTTAAACCAACCAGGTGCAACGTGAAAACAAATATACGATGTTAACTATGGTAAACGCCAATCCGTGGCCATCGTTTCTCCCCCCCCCCCTCATCATTAGTGGACTCTGAAAGAGAGGAAATAGCAATGCTAGAACACTTCCCCTGATTAATCTTTACAGGACATGGTTGGCACGATCTCCATACACGGCTACACATTCAGAAATTCCTTTTCACACAAAGGAAAAAAAAAAAAGTTATCTGTTAAATGGATATTCTATTGTATTTTTCCTTGGCTAGAAGAAAATGAGTGGTTGAGGAGGTTTCTGATAATGTGTGCGTGTGTGTGTGTGTGTAAAAATGCAAATGGACTTTGTTTGTTTCCGTTACATTTGTCATGCAGAAGCGAGACTTCAGTGTCCCACCTCTGTGAAAACAGCATACACAATCTCCGCTAACCAATATTTGTAATAATGAGTTTGTGGGCTGCAACTCAATCACAAAATCAGTTTTACTGACATTCTACACACAATTCCAGAAAAAGAAGACCAGTATATATACGCTCCTAGAATAATTCAACTACGATTATAGATGAGAGGTGATTTGCAACAGATGTAAATGCTCTTACGAGTTATGATTTAAAAAAAGAAAAAGAAAGAAAGAAAGAAAGAACAGTATTCTTTTTCTATAAGATATTTACCTTCCATTCGGGGCTGTTCTTAAAAGATCTCGCGCGAGAGCGCAATGTTCTTGCCATTGTTAATATATCGCACAGGTTCTGTGTTTTGATTATGACAAGTACAGCTCAAGATTTTTTTAAAAAAAATTGGGATGTCAACAAACCTACTTCTCTTCTAAACCATCTTGGGTTTAGGAAAGAGAAAAAATTCACCAAATGTCAAAGCTAAGAGTAAGAAGAATGCGAAACGATAGTCAGGCCCATTTTGGACAGAAATTCCAGCACAATAAAAATGCAAAGTGAGCGAACAGCATTGTCATTTTTTGTCAATATTGGCATGTCACAAATTAAACGCTGAGGATTAGGTAAATCATGAAATAGAGTTGGGTCTTTTTATTTTTTCATGAAAGTTCCTCGAACGATGCCACAATTTTATCATTTCTATTCATCGACTACTATCCTCAATGTTCAGCATCATCAGCATACATTGCTTTTATTTTGAATTTGAAAAACATGATCAAACATTTGATCATTGTTTCCTCTCCGAAAGCAAATATTAACATACCGAAGGTTACTAAAACACTTTCCCCTATATATTATTATTATTATTATTATTATTACTCTCTCTCTCTCTCTCTCTCTATGCTCCCTCAAGACATCCTATCTTGGAACTCTGCCATTCTTTTGGTAGAACTATAACTCTAACGCGTATAATCACATTTTAGGACGTATTTTCTCAGTAATGCAAACTACAACTCGGAAATCAAGTATATTAATCTACACTTAGAAGAGGAGATTTTATGCTAACTGCAGTAATGTCATCTGCTAGTCAATCCGGAAGAAATTTTAATCATGTTTCATACAAGTTTTTTTTTTTTTTTTTTTGATTAAGTGTACAGCAGACTGATTCTCATTTTATAATGGTACTGGCCTTCGGAAAGTTGAAAGGCTCTGAAATCTGTCGACGACTCGAATCTGCACTCAGCTATCCAACCGTTTCTCACATTAGAACTTGCTGAGCTATGCTCCTAGTGGCATTTTGAATGCAAATGAACGAGGAACATTATGCAATCCAATTTAAGTAGATGCACTACTAGAACTAGCCATACGTCATTGCCGAAGTCTGTATCTACACTTCTCCGCTTATACTCGTGTTCCTTATTATATTTAGAAAGAATGCACAGTACAGTGCGAGTGCGATATACAGATCCAGCACAGCTGCAAAAGATCGCAATGAATTTGCATGAAGCAGAATCGTTTGTGCCTATTTAGTATATACTGAAAGAAAATATGTAGGAATATAGAATGTCAATGTATAAGAACTACTTTTACAGTGAAGTTTTCAAAATAATAAAATAAATAAATAAATAAAAATAATAATAAAAGGACAAGAAATCGCACATTGAATGGAGCCATAATAGCACATGTTTCTTAAACTTTCTGAGAGACTGCAAAGACTATATAAAAATAAGTCTTGTTCGCAGAAGAATCCTTACGGAAATTTTCATTCAAAAAATTATCCGAACAGAATTATGACAGTACATCACATCGTTACGTGCAAATTATTTTAATCGATAAAAAATATGATATGTATAATATTACAAGTAATAAAGTAATATAACTGTTCTAGAAATACGTTCAATTTAATAAAAATAAAAATAGTATTTTCCATTCACAGATTTTTTTTTTTTTTTTAAGAAGCTACATCTAATACACTTGATGAATGTCTGTACGCTTTGGGAAACCCCCCCCTCCAAGTTTCCGAGGATGAGTGAGTTGCTCTTCTCAAGCAACTCACTCATCTTAGTAGCATTTCGGAAAATGCGTAAGAACCTATAAATCCGTTTTGTCTGTCTGTCGGTATTGAAGTATTCCAGACCTCTCTCTGGCTAGTGTTATTAAAACATAGTACGCTGCTCAAAACAATTAGGGGATTTTAGTTTCTGTAGGATAATTATAAATTTCTGCAAATAATTATAACTATTGGGTACTTTATACATGAATAAATATTTCTTACTTATGGATAGAGTGTAATTGATGAAATATTGTTTAAAAATCGATATTTATTACAAATTTAACAAATTATACATTTTAGCCTGAAATAATTTTAACAAGAATAGCCCAAACGCTTTTGTTCATTTTTAATAAGGCATATGGTCTCCATTAACAGCGGTACATCTTGATTGATTGCATCTGGATAAGATGATTAAACGCTTCTTGTGGGATATTTCCCCCCTCTTCTGTGAGAGCAATTTCGAGCTCTTGAAGCGATCGTGGTGGCACCAGTCGAGCAGAAACGCGCCTACCTAAAGCATCCCAGGCATGTTCGATTAGATTACAATCCGGTGAACGGGCAGGCCAGTCCATCCGTTCAATACCTTCTTTCTCAAACCACTCTTGTACTAAATTTGCACAGTGTGGACGAGCATTGTCATCCATAAAAATGAATTCTTGGCCAATTGCAGCAGCATATGGACGAACTATAGGTTCCAAAATCTCATCGCGATACCTTTCGGCTGTTAAAGAACCGTTTCTGATAAAATAGAGATCAGTGTGGCCACCTATACTTATTCCAACCCATACCATCAAACTCCCACCATGATTTGGGGGTCTTCCACGAACAAACTGTGGATTATTTCTTGTTTCACTTTCACGCCATATCAAGATACGTCGGTTATCTGATTGCAGACTGAACCTGGACTCGTCACTAAAAAGTACACGAGCCCAATCCTCATTTGTCCAGTTGCGGTGTTCCTGTGCCCAAATTCTTCGGGCTCTTTTGTGATCTGCAGTACGTGGAATGCAAACCATTGGTCTTCGAGCATATAAATCTATGGCATGAAGGTGATTTCGTACCGTCTGTGTCGATACCAGCCTCCCTGTTGCTGCGGCAAGTTCGCTTCGAGGTTGTGTTGCGTTAAATGTTCGATTTTTTCTGACAAGTAATGACAAATACTGATCGTCTGTTGGATTTCTTGATGATAGGTGACCTTGACCTTGTCTTCGGCAAACATTTCCTGTCTCCAGAAAGCGATTCCAAAATCGCGAAATTACGCTTTGAGATACACGACACGCTTGAGCGACAACTTGCTGCGTTTGTCCAGCCTTCTAATCGACCAATGGCTCTCCAAGCCATGGATTCCGGGATATCATGTTGCTTTGCCATTTGTAACAAAATAATAGGTGGTAGGTGACACGAGTTTACAATTGAAGTGATAATTATGCATTGTGGAAGTTAGTGCAACAAACCACGCTTTTATACCCCCCCCCCAAATGCTAATACGGCTAAGACACGTTTCGACAAGATTTTGTACGCAGTTGCGTCTTCTATAATGTTGTATATTAAGAATAATATACAACATTATAGAACATTATACATTATACAATAATATATAACTTCCCAAAGGGACCTCATGGCCGTTATATCACCATACGCTATAACTAGGCTAGCTGGAATTTCATGAAATCGGCACTAGCTATTTGGAGTGGCAAAGTTATAAAAATAAAAAAAATAAAAATAAAAAAACATTGTTTTAACATTGCATAAGCCAGAACGTGTTGACGTGGCAAAACGGAACTACAACTTTTAGCACAATCGGATTTTTACAAAGGTACCACGAGTCAGTGAACTATCTGAATAATAATAAATCTATAATAGGTCTCATTATCATTCTTCTGAAAGCTATGGAAATATCGACAGTACTGTGCCAGCCTAAGTCAAAGTTTATTTCTTCATGGATACGTCGTTGTGCAGGAATATTTAATGTTCGTTTTCAGCCGGCCTGGTTGGCCGAGTGGTTAGCGTATCCGCTCTTCAACCAAGATGCTGCGGGTTCGAATCCCGCCGTGGGCATGGATGGTTGTGATTGTCAATGGAAATACCAGTGGTGGTCGGCGGTAGATGGCGTTGGTGTAGTTGCGGTCAGTTGGTGACTGAAGGGTGGAAACGGAGTTGCAGAGCAGGTGCCCTCCCTCGATGAGTCCTTGGACTCCCTGGAGGTGTCAAATAATAATAAAATATGGGATCAATTCTGGTTGAAAAAGAAATAATAATGTTATTTCTTTTTCAGATATAAACCAACCGTTTTTACTTACAAAACGAATGGAAATACTTTTTTTTCCTTCTCTATAACGACCGATTTTATCGTCACAATGATTCGAACGAAAACAATAAATCCTCCCTAGCTTGAAATGTAATGAAATTTGATATTCAGGGGCGTTATTAAAATCTGTCGAGTTATTTCAATTAGACTGTTTTAATGAAGGAAAACAAAACTAAGTGTGCGATACTATGTATACTAAACAGGACTCTAGATTCAATGATAATAGTAAATTATGTTATTATTAAATTATGTGATGAAAGTCCTGACCAGATTTGCAGCAGACGCATATTTCAGAGTTCTGTTTATGTTTTTTCAAGGTTACACACAGAGAGACTTTTGAAACTGTTTTATATGCTGTAACGTTCAAAATTATGTGCGAAAACTAATTCCCTTTGAATATACTGCCTACCAAAAATCTCCAGATAATCTTTATAATTAACATGTTGGTTACAGGTGGGATATTCAGAGATGAAAATTCAAAAAAGGGTGTGGCCTAACAGACCTCCTTTCCAACAACCACAGCCCTTATCCTCCGGGGAAACACTGCAAGAACATATGATAGAAAGCAACCGGTATAACGGACTGTGCAATGGCGCCAGAAGGTTACCTAGGTATCTAGCAGTTAGCCCTCAAACGATGCTCTAATTCATCCCACACAAACAGCATTGGATTTCCATTAAGTCTCCAGAGAGAGAGAGAGAGAGAGAGAACAAGAATTCTGAAAGGCGGGCCGATGTCCTGAAGTCCTCATTTATTCTCGACACAATAAAAGTTAACTTGACACAATTTCAATTGAGTAGCTTGATTCCTGATATATCAAGAGGATAACTGACTGGGATAAATGTGTAATGAGTATCTCGCTGAAATGCTTCAATATTTTTGCCGAGTACAGTCGAAGAGAATTTTTTTTTAAACTAGGAAATGCTTCACTGGAGGAAGACGTGATAGAAATTTTCTTGAGCCTCAAAATCTTATTTAACTGGAAAAATTGCTACACTTCAATTATGATAATTTTAATAATATATCGATATCATAAATAATTACAGCTTATTCGTGATTTGATAACTGAACGAAGATTTAAAAGGTATAAATTACTCCAGTAAAATAGCATGGGAATGTGTGCGAAGTTAATAAGATTCTTCAGAACTACTCAAAAAGGTTTTCAGTAGTCCAGCTCTAAAATTAATTTTATACTTCTATCTCAGCAGTAATCTCTGAAACGAACAATGACGGATTACTTTTACTTGTTCATAATGAAAGAATTAATTATTACAAGCTTCTAATTATGATTGTCCCTAGGGGGAAAAAGTTAGAAATTAACTCCAAATTCGTAATGCTTCTTTATAATACCTTTAAAAATATAATGAACATTGTCTCACTGGAGAACGAATATTAACTATTGCCTCCTATCTCCAAATGCAATAGAAATTCCACGCACTTCTATCCGGATTCAAAGTCAAGGCGGGAACAATGAAAGTAAGCATTAAAGGGGAGCTTACATTATGCCCCCTCCCATTGGAGGATATTGCGAATCCGTGACGATCACTCTTAATTCTCGACATCAATGCCCACCATAAATATTAAATATGAAAATGAAATTTAATCCAAAAGCATAAAAATTAAATTATTCATGAAAAATTGAAAATTATACAAATACTTTATGAATTAATGCTAAATATATCATGAAAGAACAAACACACAAACACACTGTGGTTGGGGGGGAGGGGGAAGAAAGAAAAGAAAAGGATGGCCTATGTTCAAATCCAGTTTCTTGATATATATATATATATATGTGTGTGTGTGTGTGTGTGTGTGCGTGCGTGCGTGCGTGCGCGCGCGCGCCGGCCTGGTTGGCCGAGTGGTTAGCGTATCCGCTCTCCAGCCAATAGGCTGCGGGCTCGAATCCCGCGTAGACATGGATGTTTGTGATTGTCTTCCACCTTCATACATTCCTTCACCCCAGTATAGATACACTCTCCCAATATGGACTGGGTCACCATGGGAGCAGTAGACCCAAACCTCCCTGTTCTAATTCATCCCACAGCATTGGATTTCATTAAGTCTTCCAGTTAATGGCAAGGTTTCCTTCCAGCAAAGTAGAACTGGACTATTTCAAATTAAAGCCAAAGCAATCAAGACCATGCAACCAATGTATCTGCTAATTGTGTCTGTATCTTCTTCTGGCCAGTTTACCTATTTCGTGGGGTGAAAAACTGCAGATAATTTACAGAGAGGCAAATTCTGTAACCTCAGTATGAGACTAACTCCAGCAAAACAGATAACACAGCCCTGAAAACACAAGAAATGACAGAGATAAACACTGACATCGTACGACTAAAATAATTTATAAATAATTCTACGCAACCAACTGGGCAGAGTCAAATTAATCCTTGCTCCAGCTAATTAAGGTACTTAATACCGTGCAGTATGATAGATAAGAAGATTACTGAATTATAAACAACTGTATAACCTGCATTTAATACGTGATAATGCTAAATTTTCTCAGCGCATTTCTTTACCTCAGCGACACACCGTAATCTCAGGAATTCAGAAAATCATCCAAATAAAATTAATTACATCATCAAATCGGTTTACGAATATTAAGAAGAATTTAAAAACCACAAGAATTTTCTCGTTACCTACAGAAAACAGGCGTAATTAAATTTCAGTTTTCTAAAAAATAAATAAATAGCTGGCTATTTATTTTCCAGAAAATGGAAGCGTTCATACTGATATTTTTTAAAGGGGGGGGAAGTAATATATCACCTGCAGAATTATCCGAATTTTCAAAACAAGTAAAGCATTTCCTATATAGACGGTGATTAAAATGGGCTAAATAAAGCTAGGGGGAAAAATCTAACAGCCAAACACACACAAAAAAAAAAAAAGAAGGGGAAATGAAATTTAAACCTCTCATAAAAAGCATATATAGAAGAATCTAAATTAACCGACATAATTGGTGATACCGCAGAGCGGCTTGGTCGCTAATGACTTACGCTTGCCAAGTGGAAAGGTTCTAATGGCAAGTTAGAATCCAGCAATTAGTGCTGAATTACATCAACTGAATCATCTTAATGACTCAGTTTCTAAAAAAGCATGTTAACAATAGCCTAAAAGAAATTTCTAAAGAAGAACTCATTTCAAATTAAAATGCCAAAAACTATATGGTGCACCAGGCAGTTAAAGATAGAGGATAAAGGCGAGCTCAAAATTAATTGGATCGCAACGAGAGGATATTTTTAAATCCTAATTGTAATTAACATTTAGTTCGATTCACATTACAGTACAGCGATAAAGCTGCAGTAATTGTAACTGATTTAAATAAAAGTTTTCAAAGTACACTGAACTTAAAAATTGCGGCAAATTTTGAAAGGGGCGGGGGAAGGGGGCTCTATACTTAGTGAATCATGAAATTGGTTGCTTTATATTTTTGAGTATTTTCATAATAAGCTAAGAGGATCACAAAAAGAACTGTTTTTATTCAGCATATAAGACGGTGAAAATTATCATCTCATTTATTTCATAATTATTTTAAAATTTGAAAGCAAAATAAAGGGGTATCTCTTGGAAATTAAAAAGGGAAAAATTCAGCACAAATCGAACATTTAAAAAATTATTGCATTATTATAAGCAAGTTAAAACTCTACGCTTAAATAAACTATGCATACCTTGATATTTAATAATAATAATAGTAAAACAAGAATTTCTGAATTTAGGAAGTAAAAAAGTTGAAAGACTGCCAGTAATAGTGAACATCGAACATCGCGATAGGTTTGGAGGAAAAAGTTACAATGGAAGTTATAAGAAAAAGAATAGACGTTAATAAGGGAGACTTAACGTGTGAGTGTGTGTGTGTGTGTGCGCGCGCGCCTATTCCACTATTACAACCATAATGAAGAATGTTAAGAAAAATGAAGAAATCCTTCAAATCATGTTAACATCTCCAAGATGGCGTATTCACATGATGGAAAGGATGAAAAAATTGCTTATTTTATGTATTGATGACATCAATCAACGCAATATCTAATACAGACGTTAGTTGTACAAACTTCGAGGAGAGGTAGAGAACATCAAAATCAACCATATTCATATAGGAAAGCACTACCGGAAACGCCACCGGAAGGTACTAACAGGGATACAAAGATAGAAATAACACAAGGCAGTAAGTAGTGTAAAAAACTTTATTAGGCGTAACTGAACAGTTCAATAGTAGTGGATACATAATATGGTAAACGAGGTGCGTGTCTGCCATCTCAGCGTTCGTAAAACGACGCATGTTCTTCGTACGACGTCGAAAGCTTGAATGAGGAAGCCCCAATTGCTCGCCTGGAGCGCTGGCGAACAGCGCCACCTATCACTTTCGGGTGGCATTTCCGGTCACCTTCCCTCAAAGTTTGTACGCGGAATTTTGAACCACCCTTTAGATAACGTCAATATTTTGTCCAATGAATGAACGAAGACGGGCGAAAATTGGTCTTCCACTGACAGTTCTTCAGGATCAACGAATCAAAAATTCACAATGTTAAAGTTAGAGGAGGAGCCGCGAGCGCCGACGCAGAAACTAAGCGAGAATTTTCAGAATATTTCAAATAGTGGGGATGAAAATAAACATCCTCACGTGTAGTGTTTACTGTTTAACATCTAAGGCTAAAATAGACGAAAAGGCAATTCAAGGTATCTCACCAGTAGCTCCAAGACACTAACCTTCTCCCCCCCCCCTCTGTAATCGTATTTTCATACTGTGCTCTTCGTATACAATACACGTGAATTAATGCTAAAACTGGAAAGCGAAGCAGTATAAACCTGAAGACAAACAATAAGTGTATGTGCTTGCTGTCCACTTTAAAATGTTTAAAATTCACAAAACACAAGAATTATTGTGATATGTGAATTTTCTACTTGATCTTTATTGAGCATATATTTGCATCGCAAACGAAGTATGAAATGGTCGTAATGTCAGCAATGAATATCAAAAAGTCATTAGTAATACTTGTATATAAAGAACATGTAAGGAAATTATTAGATGTCTAATAGAGACATGCGCGTCAGACATAGTTTTTTTTTTTTTTTAAATAACTGCTTTACACATATGTAAGAGAAAACTAAATAGAATTTATTACTCCTATACAGGGTGGTTCAAAATTCCACATAAAAACTTTGAAGGGAGGTAGAGAATATCAAAAATCAACCATATTCATATAAGAAAGCATGACCGGAAGCGCCACCGGAAGGTACTAACAAGGACACAAAGATACAAAAATTACGCAAGGCAGTAAGTAGTGTAAAAAACTTTATTAGGCGTAACTGAACAGTTCAATAGTAGTTGGATACATAATATGGGTTCACATCAGGTGTGTGAAACGAAGAACATACGTAAAACGACGCATGTTCTTCGTACGACGTCAAAAGCATGAATGAAGAAGCCCCAATTGCTCACCTGGAGCGCTGGCGAACAGCGCCACCTATCACTTTCGGGTGGCGTTTCCGGTCATGCTTTCCTATGTGAATATGGTTGATTTTGATGTTCTCTACCTCCCTTCAAAGTTTGTACGTGGAATTTTGAACACCCTGTATATTTCGTTCAATATGTTGAGCTTCATTCAGGGAGGAGGCAAAAGAACTGATAACAACATTTAAATTCTAAATGTATACAAGAACGAGTCATACAGAATGCGTATAATATCAGGTCTTTCGATCGCAGCTGTACAATAGGAGGAAAAATACTATTAGGGTTCAGAGACATGAGGAAGTAAATTATGATGTTTCCTGACAGTTAAGATTTTCTGAAATGGCATAAGATGTGGAAAATAGATCTGTTATATTAGAATAGAGTTACACGAAAACACCGTTGGATATTTATTTAACTGAGACTGGTTAAGTACAGATATTTTGGTACACGTATCGTGAACTATCTTCATCAACACATTAGAATCCTTCATGGGGATGTTATAGCTAAGAAGCCAAACAAGATTGGAAAATTGTACTTACAACATGGTAAGATATTGGCAAGATTTTTCTTTCTAAAAAAAGTAGAAACATTATTCCCGTCTTTAACAGGATTAAAGAAACTATAAAAATCTCCAGGAGCACATCAAATCTACCTCAAAGAGAGTCATTCTTTCGTACGAAATCAACTAAGGCAAAGATAAAACTTTCTCATACGATCCCAGAAATATTTACTTTGGAATCGGAACTCTCTAATGTATTTAATGAAGATTTAATGAATGATTCTTAATATCTCCAAACAATCCAGAAATTCTACTCTTCGTAACCAAACTGCATCACAATAATAAATTAAGTAATCTCTGACAACTTTCTCTTAATTCTAACAAGCTTCTCCACAATAAATGAGTAGTAATCTTTTTAATCGTCTACTAACGGAAGAAGAAAGTAATGTTCCAGCTAGTGGTCACAAATTTTCTATTATGCTAAAACGATTTCCTCGTTTGATTTTCGTGCACAATAGTTAACGAAACAACGTATCTTATTTATCATATGATGACAGAAATAAATTACGTTTTGAAGTTGCTAAAATTAGACATAATCCTAAACTTCCACCTCTAGATGTCCTATTTGCAAAATGAACAGCTTTCCATGATCTGCGAAACAATAAAAATCTTATTATCAAAGACAATGTCACTGTTATTTATGACTCTTATGATTATAAATGGAAAATGAACATACTGCTACGAGATTGATAAAACCTATGTGTTAATCAGCAGAGACACACAACCAAGAGTTGACTTAACAAACTTAACTCCTTAGTGGATAATGTATTATTTGCTTGATCCTGATATAGTTAAAAAACTTCCTGCTCATCATGCAAGGTCACCTAGAATTCATGAACTCCCTAAGTTGCCCAAATCAGGATATCCTCTTCAATCCATCATAGACTGCAAAACAGGTTTTACTTCAAAGTTTCTTTCAAATCTCCTTTATTCATTAACCTATCCTTCTTTTTCTTATATTAAAAATACGAGCGACTTTATATCAAAAATTAAAGATTTGAGACTTGAGTCCATGGATTTACTAGTAAGTTTCGACATAGCTTAACTTTTTTGCTATTTTTTTTGCTAAAAAAACACGTCAACATTTAATCTCAAACCTTACCTATAGCTTCGCAATAGGGATGATATTTTTGCTAATTCTATACTCATCTCTGAATATCAGTCCTACACTGCCTTCAAAAAACGCAACAAATCTGGGCTGGCAGAACATAGGATTATTAATACTAGTCACAGGATGCTTTGGAATGATACTAAATTACGCAGGCATCCAAAAGCTAAGGAGGTACTATATTTTTACCTGTATATGAAAGAAAAATTCATGACTATAGCCAAATGTGAACATAAATTTATTGCCATCACACTAATTAATTATATTACACAAAAAATGTGTTATTGCAATAATACGTTTTGGCAAAAGTTACAAATTTCCTAAGGACGTAGTTAAGGAATTGATGTACAGTGCTTAAAGAAAGCTATGCGGAGAGACATTTCAGTATGGACTAGGTCCACCCCGAACTGCGATGCAGCTCTTACAACGTCGTACCATACTTAGCACCAAGTGATTCCAGAGTTCTTGAAGGCAAATTGGCTCACTCCTCCTTCAGAGGAAGGATAAGGCCTTGTTTCTTTTCTGGGGGAGAATTTCGAGCAGCAATGCATCTCTCTATTGCATCCCTATAGGGTTGAGATCTGGGTAGCATGCTGGCCACTCGATTCGATTAATATCCTCGGTCTCTAGAAGTATCTCCACTGCTAGTGTATAGCATTGTCATCCATAAAAATGAATTCTTCGCCTACTGGACCACGGAACAATCGAACATGACGTTGAAGAACTTCGTTGCAATATCATTCACCAGTCATAGTCTCTTTTTCCAGAACTTATAGCTCAGTGTATATTAAGAATAATGCCTCCCCACACCATTACTCCAGCACTACCGTACCTATCCCTTTTAAGAACACTCTCGCGATGGTAAGCAGTACCATCGCGAGAGTGTTCTTGTCGCGATGGTAAGCAGTACCATTTTTACGCCACATCAAGTGCCGTCTATAACGGGAGAAAAGACTAAAATGACTCTCATTGTAAAGAGTAGTACATTAGCTCATTGATGTCTTGTCCAATTTTTATGGATACAACACCATTGAAAACGTGCTGTGCGATGAGATGTGGATAAAGCGACGCAGACTACGGGCCTTCGGGAGTATAGGCCTACTTGTCGCAGACGTCTTGCCACAGTTTGTCAAACTATTCGCGTACCTGTGCTCGAAGGAGCCGACTTGCAGGCTGACCTCACGTGGTGCGTCGATTATGTTTTACTGCTATAACCAAACATCTGTCGTCATGCTCCGTGGTGGAGCGAAGGCGACCTCTTAGAATGTCTGGAGCACATTCCATTGGTTTGAAACGCTGCCCAGAGCCTGGATACAACGTTACGTGAAATTCCAAACTCTCTGGCAATATCAGTAATTATGCGGCCTTCTTCATGCTTTTCAATAATTCTTTCCCGTGAAATCATCTAGATGTCTTTGAGATATTACAAGACATTCAAGTTTGCAACTTTATTCCTTTACGAAAAGAGCTTCCTTCAAACACAATTAGTTTAGCGCAGCCTTTTGCCTTTCATCCTGTTGAGTGCTACCAAATAAATCCCTTTGCGCGCGATTCGAAAATTTGAATGTGTATCCGCTTTCTACTCGAAATCATCAGTTATACAAATTGCCACAAGTCGATACGCCTGAATTTGCGGTTGTAATCTTCAGAAATAGTGTTCGTCCTTCGGTTTTGAACACTAGTGTAGTACACAGATGTTCCCATAAATCTTAACGATGGTCTTTCAATTCCAAAATTCTAGGAAAGTATTATCAAGAACTATGTGGCTTAAATATGATATAACTCATTTTTAATAATCACTCTCATACACACATACCTTCTTTTGATCGTAATAGTATCATTATTTACCTGGATGTTTCGTGACCGCATACAAGGAAAGAGACTGCATACAAGGAAAGATTCTATTCTCCACGTGCCTTCATTGTTATTTGATTTTTTTTTTTTTAAATTCTAACTGTAATACACCGAAAAAGGTTCAAGATACGTGCACTGAAATATCTGTACTTTAACCAGTCCTAGCTAAATAAATAGCCAACTGTGTTTTCGTGTAACTCTATATAATAGTTACACGAAATAACACACAGTTATCCCTTCATCAACATACTGAATGACAATTAAGCTCACTGATTAATATCAAGTTAAAATTGGCTATTCCTTATGCGTGTGATCAACGAACAGATAAATTTCTGGCAGAGAATTTCTCTCTGGATGACTTTTTCATAGTTATTCTTAAACCTTCTGATTCCAGTTTTAAACTTGAAAACTGTGTTCCGACAGCTATCAACTAACATCGTGCAGCAACTATAGCTGAATTTCGGACAAAAGTTCATTTACTTTATCGGTATTCCAGGAAATGAGATGCATTTCAGCTGACTGATTTCTAAGGACATTTCATATGCAATTTAGGAAACTTTATCAGACTTCCCCAGTTTTAAGATACAAGAAGTTCACATATGTCAGTTCATAAATAATCACTCATTTAATGAAGTATAATAATTCGTATATTTGTAACAGCATACTTCATTAATAAAAGCCATAATCTCTGACCGGTTTAGTTTTCACACACTATTTAATTAGCGTTCTTGTTACAAGAAATGTCATGCAAACTCTGTTCATTTTTCAATTGCAATTAAAATATGAATCAAAAGACAATTCATTTAGGATGCACGCACACAACAAACTAAATTTAAATCAGCTACTGGTGTATAACTGTTATAAATAAGAAAGGGTTATCTGAATGCTAGCACAAATAGTAATGAGAATTAACGTCGGCATATATTTGGTATATGCTGTTAAATCAAATTCTTTTACAGTTACTTATGAAGATTAATGCAATAAGTAGGTCATAGGTTAAGTAAAATGTAAACCGATCGTTTTTGGAGTAATACTTAGAAATCAAAGTCATTTATAAATATATTATTAGAACGAATATCCTTAGACAACAACTAATTAATCAAAAAAGATGTTAAAAGGTCAGTTTGCATTTCCTTCACCACAAAGTACAGAAATACTTGAGTTCTACGACTTTAATGGTTAATTGATACATAATTTCCAAGTCTGGCAAGAGAAGTGATAATCCTCGCTTTCCTATCTACAATCTGCGGTTCGAATTCTACCGCAACATGGATATTTGTGAATGTCTAAGTGGTAGATAATTTGTCATCGCATGGTGTGAAACTGCCACCATCACTCTGATTACAGAGATCTAAATTGGCTTGAATAATCCTTGAGACCAGCTAACACACTTTCAGTTGAAAAGCTTTGATAAGGCCTCTTCGAATCCTAGACGGAATTCAAGATGTCTTCCCAGATGATTCAAGTGTGTTCCTGCTGGAACACACTTGAATCATCTGGGAAGACAGTCACCATGAACGGATTAACTTGACTGGCCATGATGAATAGACTTTATAGCATTCATAGTATGGTCTACTAATATCAAGGCTCCAAAAGATTCCCAGGAAAATCCCTGATATGATAACGTTGCTGTCTTTTTTCTTGTTTCTGTTGGACCACGACATCGGAGTGGTAATTTCTCTCCCCAGGTTTTCCCAAAACCCTGCACCTAACGTCTACACAATACAGCTGGAAACAAGATTCATTCGAAAAGGCAACTTTTCCCAGTCTTCAATGATTCAGTGACGTCTCTCAGATACAAATTGGACAGAGTTATCAATGATTAAGAATAAGCATTGTCCATATGGAGAAAGATCTGTTCGATTATGCTCTGGGAATAAGCACCGTTCGTCCCTTATCAAATTCCATAGTCAACAGATCCTCAGTTGTTGTTGTTTTTTTTATGCACAAGGCTGGACAACCATTCGCCACGCTATTCTGCCCAGCATCTTTCCATTCTTGCAACACCTTAACTACAACACTCTGCAAACAATCTACAATATTAGCAGTTTCCTAGATACTGCCACTCTTCGGCGGGTAACCTACAATCAATGCGTTTTTTTTTTTTTCGAAGTACGTCATACACGTCCCTTGTCCGTGTTGATCAATAACTTCGAATGACAGTACATCGCAACCTCCAGTATCGTGTATACTGGCATGCTGGCGTGATGAATGCCACATGGCGATGTGGAACACCCGATTTTTAAATAACGGGGATGGTCCCAGTAGGGAAAAAAATATTCCAAAATATGTAATAATTAATTTCGTAAATAATTTCGTAGATATATTCAATATCTACGGGAAAAAATATTAGGATAACGGGAGATAACAGATGATAAAACTATGAGATTCTGATATTTACGGACAATGTTCTTTAGAAAATAGTCTGAACTGTGGAAAGCACTGTATTGTAATAAAAGGATTCGAGATGTTATTAAAGTAGGATTATGGTAAGGAATCCTGTAGCTTAAAATAATGCAGCTCTAAAACAAATGTGAACCTCGTTCACAGGAAACGGGAGAGGGAAACTTCTCTGTAGAGCATTAAAAAGAACTGCGCGTCAGTAGCCGTCCACAATATGCAAGAACCAAGTACATTGTGAAACGGTAGCGAAATGACAGTGAGATATTTGACACGGTATTTCTTTTAAAATGGTCCCATAAAGACCAGTCCTGAATTTGCACACGGAAATATTAGTTACAATATTTATTACATTTATTACAATATTTGAGATTTTTAGTTTAACAGAGATCCCAGAGACTTAAAACTCATTGTTTGGAAACAATGAGTTTTAGATAGCACTAAATTCCGAAGTAAAACGAGACCATACGCATGATCCAAAGCTAAAATTTACTGGGAAAGGAGAAGAATATAAATCCGAACAATTAGTTGGCGTAAGACCAGCTTATTATTTTGATTTGCTATTTCAACATTTTAACCAGCGATTTTCGCTACGTTATTTGTAAAGTAGACTTTGTAAGAGTGTCATCCGGAAGTGTACACAATAGCTGAAGGAGGGAACAATAAAGCTATCCCAATGAGCCCATACCATACAATGACTTGAAAGTCAGTGAAATGCAGCAGCAGGAGTCTGTTTTTCTGCCAAAATCGTATTGTTATGAGTGTTACTTCCCAATCCAAAAATGCCTTATAACTACAGGGGCGCATGCAAATAAGATCTGAGCAAACAATTTTCCCATTACTAACGAGGTGTCCCACTTGTTCATCGTGGGACTAAAGAGATTGCCTGAAATATATTTACCATTTAGAAAGAAAGGTGCAAGTAAAATTTATGCTTTTATGCATTGTCAAATCTTTTATCCTTCCAACATTGTGTGAAATCAGTCTTTTATTATTTCGGGTATAAATTGGTTTCTGGAATAAATCCACTTTACAAATGAAAAGAGATAAAAGATGAAAATTGACTTTAAGATGAATTTAATTAGAAGCTTTTATGAAGAACATGCGACGCTCACTGATAAACTTCATTTTTGAACTACAAGTCATCTCCTCCTTCCTCTTTGTTATTATTTTTACTCTTTTTTTCTGTTTAATGTGTTGGCTAAACAGCCCGCCACGGCCAAGTAAATTGGCTTTATATAAACTTAATTAATTCTCTGGGATGGCGGTTAATCCTATCTACATAGTCTGTTATGTCCGTAGCTCAGTGGGTAAAACGACGTGTACACTTTTGTTACACGTCTCCAATCTCGTTTAGAAAGCGAAAAACCTTTTAAGATCTTTTCAGCTGATGTTGAGTTAGTCGCATACAGTTGTGGTAGTATTTTTCATCCAGCAAAATAAACAAAGTGGCACGCAGTTCACAGACGCAGCAGGTTATGCAGAATGAATGAAATATAAATATGAAAAATCCAATAGTCTGTTTAAAAGTGACTTAAATTTCAAATTAAAAAAATTAACCTACAGAGTGGCCTAAAATAACTTTCCCTCTTTGGAGGCATCTGTAGCTAAAACCAATAAACGGAATGAGACCAAATTTTATATTGAGACTTTAAGGCATGAGGAGATGATTTCTGCGAAAAAAAGATTTAGTACCAAAAGTCGCCGATAGGGGAAATGCTGGCGCTGGCGGGGCCGAAAACAAGCGGATAATTACATTAAAAGCAGATAAAATGGAATAATAACACTGCGACGGTGTAATCGACAGCTGCGTCACTCATTCCAGCTGGATATGTGGCGCGTTACAATGATGATAATAATAATAATTAAACTAAAACAGACAGAGAAATTAATGTAGTAATTGAACTCACAAGAAATAATGTTTTATTCATCAGGCACGAGCGCTTGGACCAGTACTGGTCGCTGTGTCGTCGAACACCGCAGTAGCAACGTCTGTTACTGTCTCTTCTTGCACTGCTTTCCGTCCTCTACCAGATCTAACTCCTAGTGATCCAGTTTCTTCAAACTTCTTAATCATAGCTCTCAGTGCTACAGCTGACATAGGACCTGTACGCAGGTTATGAAGCCTTCTAAATTCCCGAAGGGCCGCTATGGCATTGCACTGTTTAAGGTAAAATAACTTAAGTAAAGCATGCTGAGGCAAGATAGGACGCATATTGAGAACAATTCGTCAGTCATTTGAATAACTGCCTAAACGTTTCCACTCCCTTTTTAAATGGAATTGGTGGCGCTGCTGTCACGTACGCAGTAAAAAAAAAAATCAGCTAACGCCTTTTTATTCCCGTATACGGGAGTTCAATCTCCACTGGTACCCAATCAGAGATAGATGGCCCAAGGCTATCACTAATTAAGCGGTACACAGTGAAGAGAGACGGCTCAAATGTGCCGCCATCTCGTGGTCCCTAACACAATATATTTAATGTCTGAAATAATGTGGGTTCTATGGTCGATTTTCTTGAGTTTACAGGACGAAAAACCCGCTTGCCCGTGCCAGAGATCGACTAACTCGGGAACCGGTCGAAAAAAGGCTTGGAAAAATTTTCTCTAGTCGCCGACTAGACTCGAAACCAAGTCTTCCTTCGTGCGGAAGCGCCATGGTGTGCAAACGCCACATCCACTGAGCTACACAGGCTCTAAAATTTGCATAATCCTTTTTATCAAATCAAATATTTGCGTTTACTGCAAATATTTGACTGCTTTCGGCTCTGCCAGCGCCAAAATTTCCCCTATCGTCTACTTTTGGTATTTTTTTTTTTCACAGAATTCATCTCTCCATGCCTTCAGAAGTCTCAATATAAATGTAGTCTCATTCTGTGTATTAGTTTTAGCTATAGATACCTCCAAAGAGGGAAAGTTAATTTATGGCCATCCTATACATTAGAATTATTTTTAAATGAAACCAACAACGGTATAGCGCAAAGGGGAAAAAAAAACAGTACTGAACTTCGACATATACATATATATCGTTGTGGTTATTCAGAACTGTTTTTTTTGTGCCATACTGTAAAATGTTTTTTTAAAAGATATATTAATAACTATCAGTCTTCAAGGTCTAATACCACTGTAATGAAGTGTTGTTATTTTCTATTTATGTATTTGATATTTCGTTATTCTAATTTAGCTGTGCACGCTTTCTCCCTCTGAATCTTTCTTGCTTATATATGATTACATAGTATGCTCATCTACCTTTCGCACTACGAGTCTTATGCTTAAGATACTAGATAATTTATTTAATTTAAACTGCGCCACTAATATCATTTAAGCAGCATAAAATTCAATAATACGGCCGGCAGATTTCTCTCTCTCTTTCTCTAACATAATTTCCTTCAGTAAAACTTTACACAAACAGTCGTGGTCTATTCTTTTGCTTAACTTTACGCTTCAGCTATCTGACTTAGTTTCCCACTCACAAGTCCGATTTATTTAGAAACAGTGTAGTTGTAAATGAACCATCAGGTTTTTTACTCTTTTAACAAAAAAATCAAAACACGTTTTTATTTACATTACTATGAAATATACACAAATTTAAACATTAGGGAGATTGCTTTCTCTATCCATCTATAAAAATTGTTTAGCATAAATTAGAACCTTTTTAGTTCAACATTAATTAATCTCTTTAACTCAAAAACTTATTTACTCTGCTTACAATTTTCACTTATTAAACTCCTAGTTTACTTGCAGAGGTTAGCTACCTCTCTGTTAAGTTACTTTTACAAGCATTATATCAACTTCAAATATGTCAATAGATTCTCTTAATGACACTTCTTGTTACTGTTAATCTAAATCTTAAGTGTCCAACTAAAACACATTATAAGAGGAATTGTACAAAGGCTCTGTATCATACATTCAGTCAAAACTCTTTCACTAAAAGCTCTATGGCAATTCTTTCAGTTCGGATCTCGAGCTTCCTCGGGAAATCTGGCATCAGCAGTGCCTCATCGGGAACATGCCGGGCTGTGGACTTGTACAGCTCCGCAAAAATGTTGCTCTCCCACGGCGAAAAGAATAAAAACTTCCGAGCGAATGTGCTTCGGGTAATTTGCCTCGCCTTTTCTCCTCCTTGGGCTCGCCGAAAATGTCTGGACGACTGCCGCCTCTAAAAAAAACTGAAACTGCCGCCAACTCTCAACAGGGATTCCTCTCTTTAGTGTCTGGAAACCTTCTCTTCTACGGCGTTAGGGACCTCCTTTCAGCAAATCGGAGCCCTCTCTCTGGCAAAGTCTGGAGGCCTGGAACCTGGAAGCTTGCTGTCTCTCTAGCGATGTCTGGAACCGGGCAGCTCTCTGTCTCTCTAGCGACTTCTGGATCCGGGAAGCCCCATATGCTTGGCTCTGTCCCTTTTTATTATGCCTTCCTCTCTCTGGCAAAGTCTGGAGGCCTGGAACCTGGAAGCTTGCTGTCTCTCTAGCGATGTCTGGAACCGGGCAGCTCTCTGTCTCTCTAGCGACTTCTGGATCCGGGAAGCCCCATATGCTTGGCTCTGTCCCTTTTTATTATGCCTTCCTCTCTCTGGCAAAGTCTGGAGGCCTGGAACCTGGAAGCTTGCTGTCTCTCTAGCGATGTCTGGAACCGGGCAGCTCTCTGTCTCTCTAGCGACTTCTGGATCCGGGAAGCCCCATATGCTTGGCTCTGTCCCTTTTTATTATGCCTTCCTTCTGAGACCTCGCACGAAGTTTGTAACCCCCGAAGAATTCGGCATGATTCTTTCATCTTAAGTTTCAAATTTGGTCCACTTTTTGTTCTCTTCTGTGCCTTCTTTTGATTGTAAGTTGCCGGCCATCGGAAAGTTGATTGAACCTTTCTGACTGACTTTGGAGGTGTTTACATGCAGAGCTTGTAAGTCTTTCTCATACACACACACACACAAAGTTTATAAATAAACAACCTTTCTTATGCCGCCATGTAGATCTATTACATACAGCTCCGGCGGCAAAAACATTGCCTTTGTTTTTAACCACTCTAACGTATTCTTATTAAAGGAGTATATACAGTTAATTTCCAAAGGGCTATTTACAAAAACATCTAGTACAAAATATACAGAGACAAACAAGGTTTAATTTTACATAATTCATATGGGACTTGACCTAAGTAAAAAATCGATGTAATGTGATTTGGAATATTTAAGCTACAATCGAGTTTTTACACCACATTATCAGTTAACAGTTCTTGGCACAATTCTCCCTAAAAATAATTCGTGATCACCCAACATGCACCTGACTTTCCTTCTTTCTTGTCAAAAACATTATAGCGTTTCTACTGTTTTCGTGGCCGCTACATATGATTCAATACCGATCTGGCAAGTTTTTCTTTTAAAGCGCAGGCAAGGAATGAAAATCTTCCTGGACGTGGGTAAGTGGTAAGAAAAGAAAGATGGAACCTATCCTTGATCAATCACTGGGCCTCCTGATGATGAAGTCTGACTCCGTACAACCTTCCCCATCATTTTCGGTGTAAACTGAGGTGACGACAATGGGACCAAAGACTGTAGTTACTTTCATTTTTCTCATTTGGAATGAGTTGAATATGGCTTTTACGCTGCACAGCGATTGCAGGTTGAGTACATGAAAGATTGATCAAACATTTATCTTCGAGACTTTAAAGTTCTTTTGTTTCTGTGAAATTTTTGTATGGAAAAAAAATCTGAAACAGATCTTTTGTTTAATGCGGATCCGATCTGAAAGAAATAACTTAAACTGCAAAATTTTAGCTCAAATGGATAAGAAATGGCTACAGAACAGAATAGAGCAAGCAACAGCACTATATATGTATTTTGGTCTTCATGCGAAGTGGTAATTATTATTGTGAAATTGTAATCTGAGGTAAGGTTATTCCACAATTTCACCTCAATGGCATCAAAATAAGTTTCCATCGGCATATTATTTCATACGCAAGAACGGACAGACAGACATGCATGGTCAAAACTGCGTTTATAAGCTAACAGTAGGATAAGAAGGGGACATCAAAAATACTTTATGTAAAAAACGTTCATTAATATCACTTGTAAATAATATTCTAAAAAGAAAAGAGATAGAATTGGATGACGAAACATATTTGTCTCAGGAAAGCTAAGCTAGCGAAGAGATGAGATCAATGCCCAAATAATGTGATATGGTTTGGTGAAGGGAAGAAAAAAAAATAGAATTAAAAAGGTATATGTTTCACTTTGATGCAAACTAACCCGCAAGGCATTAGCCGACTCGCTACAAGACGAAAGTGTTTCAAAAGTAGCCACAAAAGATGACACCAAGATTTGGTAAGTTTGTCTGATAAAGTATCTTAAATGGATGATGTTCAGATCTGCTTATATCGTATTATATACAAAAATACAACTACAGTGTAATAATTACAATTATGATTTTTTCTATAAATTACTGGGCGCTTTGGGGGGAAAGGAAATTAGCCCTTTATGACAATCAGCCAGGAGTCCATTAAAATACAAATGCTACTCTGCGACGGAGGAGTTGTTTGGGAAAATAAAAAGTCCGAAGCAATTTATGGCTGAGAACACGGTACATTTATTTCTGTTAAAATGTGTTCTTCTGTTTGGCTGTTTTGCAATATGAAAAACCCAAGTTTCCGGGAGGACAAACTCGCCAACGGAATATGCAACATAGGGCAGGATAGTGAATCATTTCTAAATAAAACAAATCATCCACCCATCACGTAGACAAAACATTTAAGACAAAGTCAGTGACATCATAAAATATGGAATCCCAATATTAAGAAAACAACACGTCATAAATCACAGTAATAATTATTATCTTGCTAATAATCGATATTGAATACCTTGAACGAGAGCCCAGTTCACGGCAGGTTTAAGACAAAATTTACATAAGTACAGCAATGAACTTTACAAATTAGGTTAAATAAATTAAAGCCTAGTTTCTAATTCCACACAGTCCTGTATAATATATTTACGACTCAATTGTTCCATCAAAAGCAGTGGCCCAATTACAAATCACATAATTTATAATACGTGTAGTATCCGCAGTACAATGTACTCGTAGATTACTTGGTGCGTCTCTCTCTGATATTTATTCATGAATGTCATTTATAATAAACAGATATTGGATTTAAAATTTAGTATAGTATATTATACAAATCCTGGCCATTTTTTTCTCAAACTATATAAATTAATGTTAAATTATGAGTTGTAAATATTGCTTCAGACTCCACAAACCAAATATGGTACTTTTTCAAGCTACTTCAAACAACTAATATGCAGATAAAGGTCTCAGAAAATAATCTATTTTCTGAGAGACGAATTTCGAGGACGAAAATAATCTATTTACATAAAACGCCATTCACTTAGCCAACCAGGCTCACAAATCAGATTCATAACTTTCATCCATTCTACAAATCGGATTTCAAAAATGTATTAAATTTCAGATAAATAAATACTAAGTGCCATTCTACGAGCAGCATACCTTAGACAGTACATTGTTTGTGAAATGGGAAGTACTGTAATCCCCGAGATCACGAAAAGGAAGTGCTCAAAGGCAAGCCCAAATATTAAAGTATTTGTAAATGATGCAAATAAAAAAGGCGATTAAAATATAATTATAACATAATTATTATATTTTTCGAAATAGGTGATGCGCAAATTTTATTATTTAATCTTATTTCTTTTAATACAATTTTAGTTCAAAAATGTTAAGTTATTAAATAATTTTAGATAAATAAAATATTAATTATGATTATTATTTGTAAAATTATTTGAAAAGAAAGAAAACGCAATGAAACTATTCCCAAAGTAGGGGAGGCTCCTCCACGTAAAGTTGGAAACCATGCCGCCAAGTACAGCTGATTGCTTACTATTCAAATATCTCCGAGGAAAACGAAATGGTCCAATTTTATATATCGCTCCAAAAAAGGCTGCAAAACCTACACCAAATGAATTCCCCCTGTGTGGTAAGAATCGGTTCCAAATAGGAATAGCAGATAAGATGGATTAGCAATCCAACTATAAATGGATTTTGGGCAGCTACCACTCGTGCAATTGTAAGTTTCATAGAAATGAGGGGGAATAATGAATGCTAGTTCTACTGAAAAACGCCCATAGAAATATAAGTAGAAAAGACACAATGCGGAAACTGTGGAGAAACTAAAGAAAGCTCGTTAATTAGCCGAACTACCCTCTTCTGGATAGCATCAAGAATTTTTAGAGAAAAATTTGGCACAAATACAAATGTGAGGCAATAATTCAACATTATGAAAACTTCGGATTTGTACAGAATTAGAAGCTGGACAGATAAAAGTGTCTTCAAGGAAACATTTTTTTTTTTTTTTTAACCGAGGAGTTATTTCAAGAAAAGCCAGAAGTGCCAGCCGAACAAATAAAATAAAATAAAATAAAATAAAATAAAATAAATCTAGACGAATGTTGAGCTGAGCATGATCAAACTAGTAGAAGAAATTTTCTTTTCTGCCAGAAAAAAAAAAAAAAAAAAGACAAAATTGTATTTTGGAAGCATTAAATGTGACTACATTGTTATCGTTCCAATGAAGGATGGTATGTAGATCAGTGTTAAGGTCAGTGACAGTCTTGAAGCTTGAGCACTGCAAGGTTTGTTGTATGAGTGGGATAAGCGGAAAGTGCTCTCATCAGCAAAGGCGGTGGATAAGGTTTGGAGTCAGTAAGAGAAGGTCGTTTATGTATATGATAAGGAAGAGGAAGGAGAATAAATCCTTCACTATTACATGCACAGAACGACCTGAGGTAAAAAACTGGAGATCCAATAACAAAGGATGGAAGGGACAATGATAATTCTCAAAGAAACGCTAGACAGACAAAGTGCATAATGATATAAATAAGCCCAATGCAAGGATGATAATGTTTCTAATAAATTTTGATATTCATCAGCAAAAGCAAGCCCACTAATTTGCCGTTTTTAGTATTACTACTTCTAAATATGCCGTTCGGACTCGAACGGAATATTTAGAAGTAGTAACACTAAAAACGGCAAATTTGTAAATTACACATCATAAAATATACGTGAAAATTCAGTCAGTTTTTGTGGATGAAATGGAAATGTTTACGTATAATTTAAGAGCGTTTTAAGTTTGATGTGTACGGGGGGGGGGGGGGGTGCGTGAGAGAGAGAAACCTAAGTGCACGAAATATCTTCATACCCTTTAGTCATATTCCTAAGATCCCGCATGCGTTAACATTCGATTACAGTGACACAGCATGCATATACTGTATAATGATATAACGGAAAGATCACAGTTGAAATAATTAAACCAATGAAGTCCGTTGTGCGAATGAGAAAGCAAGTGTTCGTACGAATTAAATTAATTATTTATTATCATTTTACGACGATAGAACAACAACAACAAAAAACACTTTAAAAGTAATTATCGTGCACCACAAGTGGGTTTTGGTGGCGCCATCTTGTGATACAATGAGATGAATCACTCTGGAAAAAATATATGTATATTTGACTCTTCATTAAAGATTATGTCAAAAATATTGACATAATCTTTACATAAATTTTCTGGAAGCCGACTTTATTTTTAATATTGGGTTTATTTTTAACTGAATCCTAAACTTATATGAAGAATTGGAGAATATTTAAGGTAAATCATTTATTTCTCTACCCCCAGTTTACCAATACACAGCATACGTCAGTGCAAACACCTGTTTCCATTACTGTGTATGGATATTTCACATCTTTGTATTCCATGAAAGCAAACAAATATAGGATTGAAGTGAAACGAATAATAAAAAAAAAAAAACACCAGCTTCCTTATACTTTGAAATCTGTACACTACGTAATTTTTTAAGTTTAAATTTTTCTCTATTTTTAAAAAAAATTATTAACTGTAAAAAAACTAATCTAATGCAGTAGGGGTTTTAGGGATAAATATTTTTATTATGTGTAAATTAAAATCTATTTATTTAGCATACTTGAATGTACAAACGATTAATAATATTTTTGAATAATGCAGAAATATATTTTAAGTATAATGTATTGTTAGTTTCCAAATATAAATGAAAAAAAAAAGTACTGTACTGAATTAGTTACTAACATAAATTAATCATCTAACCTCCTCCTTAACTGCATGTATAGTGCTGAGGGGACTCAGATATTCGCAGAGAGGCTTCTGAATTTTTCTGCTGTGTCACGGTATATAAAGGAAGCGTAAAGTCACGGAACCCAACCTGTTTTGCTCAAAGATTAGTGTTGTTTTAAATGGAGCATCCCACCTTCCCTATGGAGTTCAAACAAATGTCCAAGCGATGACTTCAGTCCAGATGCATATTCACGAGAAGGGAAGTGCTCCTCCCTTTAAAAAATCGAAGTAAAATAATGTGAATTCTCAATAAAATAATAAAAAACTATAATTTTTTTTAAATTATAGCACAAATTAAGCATGTGTAATAATAATTAGTGTAAAAGTGAAATAGATTATGTTAATAAAATGTCAAAATCTTCATGTATTTTGCAATTGTCCTTCCCAAACTGAATCATTTTTATTTGCAAAAATTTGTTAAAAAAAAGATTCAAATTCATATTAAAGCCACATTGGCCATTTGAAGTGGCAAAATTAGGTAAAACATTTCTTCTTTAATCACTCTCCCGCACGGAAACCCTACTACAGCAAATCGATGTGTGTGTGTGTTTAATGAGCTCAAAGTTGTCTTTGGCGAATACTTTATGGGGAAGGGAAGTTTGTGTGTGTGTGCGTGCGTGCGTGTTAAGGGATTTTTGAGTTTCTGATTTTTTGTGAAGGAGTGGACTTTTTCAAAGAAGTTTGCATTTTTTTTAACCGCAGGGACATTATATTTAGTTGAATTTATTTTCATGATGGTGTGTACGAGATGAAAAATAAAATCAGGGGGAACATGAAATCAGATGAAAAGACTCTTAGACATGCCTTCTATATAGAAATTATCAAATCTCCAATAATTTTGAAATTCGTAAAATTCTTTGAAAGCAGTTCATGGATAACCTGCTTCTGAAATAAATTAAATAAATTTGTGCCGATACTACACCCCACTTATGAAAATGCAAACCGGCACTTGTGTGTTTCAAAAGTGATACTTTTATTAGGATCAGTTTTAAAACTTTTCTTATATTGAGAAATTTAATTTCCATTTTTTCTCTTCTTGAAAGCAACGATTTGTGAACACTGGAGTGCTATGTACTTCGTGATCAGAGAATTGGTTGTCATTTACTCTTAACGAATCGAATAAATTAAGAGCTGGCAGACCACAGTAAGTTTAAGTTGGTTGCTCCTGCAGAGTACCATTAAAATTTGCTTCTTTTTTTTTTCTCTCCATACCGTAGTCAGTGTCGTAATAATTAGTACGAAGCGAACGCACAGTCTCACCGGACGATTCACACAAAAACACAATAATAAAATTCTTCTGTTATTAATATGGATGAGCCAAATGTAAAAAAAAAAAAAAAGCCGCCAAAGCCCGCACTGAGCCAAGCCAAACCCACCACGCGTCAAGCATCTAGCTCTACTTAGCGGCAGACAAAACCCGCCATGAAACTATGCAAATATGATTTGTTCAAATCGTCCACGATTCCAAAAACTGGTCAGTTATCTAAAATCTCTCTCTCGCACACAAACACACAGCGTATATATATATTGCTCCAAACTAGGTCTCTTAATCTTTTGGCTCTGCTCAAGCACAGCTCACACCGCGCCAACCTCAGCTCTACAGAGTGAAAGGCAAAAAACAACCATTAAGCCAAAACTTCAACTCTACGCAGCAGTAGGCAAATCAACTGCGCGCCAAGTATCAGCCCTACTCAGAAGCAGACAAATCCCGTCAGGGTGCATGGGTCTACCGTTCTACTCATAGACTGGGCAGAAACCTTACTAATACCATAGTAATCCTATGTCAGAGAGTTAAATTCATCATAGATGAATTTGAAACTGAAATTGAGATTGCTAGACAAAATTTCGTAAGAATTACAAATATTAAATTTCAGAGTTCAACAGAGAATAAGAATAGCTTGCGGATGAGCAAAATAAATGAAATAAGAGCTTAGACATTCTGGGAAATGAACTAAAAATGACTACGAAAGAAAGGAAGAACTGGAAAAACATTTTCCGCAAAGGGTTTCCTGATTTAAGGAAAACAGTATAAAAAGAGACTTAACAACAGGGTTGGTTAGGTGCTGGAAGGACCCGACAAAGCAAATCTGTAGAGCGGACGGAGATAAACAAATTTTGCCACGGTTAAAGTGGAGACGCCAGCTAGAGTAGAGACGACGGAAACAAGACAAACCTTTGAAAACTTGGACGTGAGAATATGCAAACAGTTCTTTGGAAGAGACAGAGTGATCAAGGTCTCTAAGAAGTGTTGCGGATTTCGCTGGATAGTTAAATGGAAATAACAAAACAGAAAAATACTTAGGATAAGAAACGTATCTATATAACAATTATTAATCTTCAGTCTCTTCAGAGATTTGAATAGATAATTCGCAGTATATGACAAAAATTCCTGTGAGGTAACCACTAATCATAAGTGACCAGATGCTACTGATTTCTAATGTAAACCTACTGGTGATGTGTCCGTAAATAAGTATCTTTAAACCGAAAGTATTCAGTTTTCAACCTGTAAATACACATTGTGCAGATAAACCATTAAATGACGAAAAATGATAATTCCACTTAAGAAACAGCAAACACAAAATTCAATTTTATCTTCGAGTTTATCGACAGCAGCTGAACTACATTATCTATAATGTGGACCTGACATATTTTTCTGACGTATTATTTGATAGCTGGTGGTTCACCTGTCATCTGTTCCTGAGAAATAACTTCCTAGATTAATCTGCGCGGAGAAAAAAAAAAGAAAAAAAAAAGAGATAATATACATTCTCTTAATTTGCGATGGATTTAACAATCACAGACAAACATGACACGTCTTTTTCGCTTAAAACCTTTCCTTTTTCTTTGAACAATCATAACGAACTTCAATAAATGCTCAGTCAGTTTAATACTAATTATAAGGCACTTATTTTACAGAATAAAAAAAAAATGTTATAATGAATTTTTTTAAAAAACATTATTTTCTTTTTCCTGTTTAACATTGTGTACAACAGCGGAAAGAGTAATTAAAATAAGAAATATTACAATAGTAAATAAGCCACTTCCCCTCCCAAACATAGTAAACTACATAACCTACTATCCAGGTGTCATATGCTCATTACGGACACACCAAATTCACTAAATTATATTTTTACTTGAAACAGATAAGCATACACAATATTAGCGTAAATATGGCAAGATACGAAATACTGAAAATGTACAGCTGCATCTCAGCAGTATATTAACAGAGATTCGTTGGATTTTCACTAACTAGGGGCAACCTAGTCATAAGAGGTACTTGGCAAATCTCGAATAGACTGGCCTTGCTAAACCTCTGTAAAATAGCCTAGTAAACAATGACAGTCTTATGACCTGATTTCCGAGTACTTATTCGGGGCACCCTGATAAGGAAATTGAACATCTGTACTTATAATGTCAGAACTTTGAAAGGAGAAGAAAGTGCTGTATAAAGCACTGGCGGAAATAAATTGGAATATTCTTGGGCTTTCAAAGAATAGAAGAAAAAAATTACTGAAATATGCAATTATATTGTACGTACTGATGGAGGAGATCATGATCATGGAGGAGTTGTGGAATTACGGGCCGTAAAAGATGGGAAAATAACATTTTTGAATTTAAACCAGTCTCCCAAAGAATTAGAACTCTTAGACAGAAAATTAATAAGCGGTATGATTTAAGTATAATACAAATATATGCACCTACCTCAGCAAACAAAACGAAAATGGAACCTGGCGATCACCAAATGGAGTAATTTTTAATGAAAGTAATTCTATTATGATGAACAACATGGAAATACTAGAAGATGTATTTGTTATCAACGAGTTGAATTATGATAGTGATTACAGGTTTGTGTTAATGAAAAAAACTTACACAAAAAAGGTGAAAGAAGAAATTATGAATGAATCAAGTTTATTTGATAGAATGGAGGAAATAGCTTCAACAATAATAGAAGTTATTAAAAGTTTATGAATATCATTACCAGCAAATAGAATTTCTAGAGAAAAAAACTTACTTTACGGACACTTGATCTAAAAAAAGGAACTAGAAAGACAATAGAATTTGTGGAAATGCGAAAGTTAGAAAAGAAATAAAAAACGATATATCAAATATAATTTAAGAACAATTCAGAACATGATAGAAAACAAAAATGTCTGAAAATGATCAAACAAATTGAAAAATAAACAAGGAATAGTAAAAGAGAATCGAGAAAAATATAATAAAAATATGCAGTGAGTTTTATACAGACCAATACGCAGGCAAGGAAACAAATACAAATTACAAATCCTCTATGTTTAGCTGATAAAACCCACCCACCACGATGGAAGAATTATGAAAAGCCCTCAAGTCAGCAAAGAATAATAAAAGTCCTTGTTCTTTTACAGATACTTGTTGTGCCATGTGGTTTCTTCAATTCACACAGTAACACAAGGAAAGGAATAATATTTATTCAAAAACCATATATTTGCTCTTCTTGGCGTCTACTAAATTCCTTGCGACTGTCAACTTTCGTATTTTGGACAAACTGGACGTTCAGTGAAATAATAATAATAATAAATAAATAAATAAATAAAATACATTTCAAGAACACCAATCTTCATCATCAACAGGAAATCCGACCTTGCAGAACATGGAACAGATACAGACCACATATCCTATCGTCTGAAACACACTTACTCAAGTTATCGTTGTTGACAAAAATTTCTAATTAATTATTAATGAGATAATAATACATTTTTAAAAAATCTTATAAATTAAAAAGTTAATTGCACATCACTGACGTTTTAATTAATAATGCAGTTATTTAATAATTAATAATACAATGTCTCCTCAGTTAGGCCTTGGCGTTGTTTCATGTATAATATCACGAAGCTCACTGTTTCAAATCAATCCACCATTCGCATTATACAGGGTGGCCATAAAATAACTTTCCCCTCTTTAGAAGCATCTGTAGCTAAAACCAACAAACGGAACGAGAATTTTATATTGAGACTTTTGAAGGAATGAAAGCATTTCCCCTAGGAGATGATTTTCGTGGAAAAAAAGGTTTAGTACCAAGCGTCGCTGATAGGGGAAGTTTTGACGCTGGCGGAGCCAAAAACAAGCGGATAATTACATTAAAGGCAGATAAAATGGAATAGGGACGACACGGGGACCAGTACTGGTCCCCGTGTCGTCGAACACCACAGTAGCAACGTCTGTTACTATCTCTTCTTGCACTGCTTTCCGTCCTCTACCAGATCTAACTCCTAGTGATCCAGTTTCTTCAAACTTCTTAATCATAGCTCTCAGTGCTACAGCTGACATAGGACCTGTGCGCAGGTTATGAAGCCTTCTAAATTCCCGAAGGGCCGCTACGGCATCGCGTTGTTTAGGGTAAAACAACTTAACAAGCAAAGCACGCTGAGGCAAGGTAGGACGCATACTGAGCACAATTCGTCAGTCATTCGAATAACTGCCTGAACGTTCCCAATCCCTTTTTAAGTGGAATTGGTGGCGTTGCTGTCACGTACGCACAGTAAAATTTGCATAATCCTTTTTACCTGCGTTTACTGCAAATATTTGACTGCTTTCGGCTCTGCCAGCGTCAAAATTTTCCCTATTGGTGACTTTTGGTACTAAATCTTTTTTTTCGCGGAATTCATCTCCCCATGCCTTCGACAGTCTCAATATAAAATATGGTCTCATTCCGTGTATTAGTTTTAGCTACAGATACCTCCAAAGAGGGAAAGTTAATTTATCGACACCCTGTACTTTGTATTAAACTACCGTTTGCCACTGATGATTACCTGTAATTTTCACGTCGAAATATGTATTCTTTAGATAAATATTATTCACTCCTTTCCTTGTGTTATCGTGTGAAGTGAATAAAAACCGTTGAGAAGATAACATATTAGCAGAACATAAAATCAGGGGATTCACAGTTTCTCATATTGGATATGTTCAATGATGTTTTAACTATAGAAAAAATCCAGTGTGGTGGCATAAAACTTTGATTATCTTATTGCATAAAAAGGGCAACAGAGATGATATCAATAATTATAGGCTACAATTGTACAAAATGTTTTTATCCATTATATTAAATAGGATCACAAGCAGCATTCAAAGCAAGATTCTCTACAACAGATCATATCCACATTATTAATAATAGAAAGTAATAGAAAACGCAAATGAATATAATCTTCCTGCATTTAGAGTTCGTAGATTTTGAAAAAGCCTTTGATTCTGTATATCATTCAGAAATAAACGGATGAACACAAGTCATTCCAACAAAGAATATTAGATTATTAAAAACTATATCGAAAACTCAACAGCCATTATAATGCTAGAACATCGAAGAAAGGAATTTCATATGAAGAGAGGAGTAAGGCAAGGAAATTCGATATCATCCAAGTTGTTTTCTGCTACATTAGAAGTTTTAAGAACTTTTCATGGGGAAAGTATGGAATTAGCATCAATTGGAAAAATCTCAACCGCTTACGTTTTGCAGATGACATTGTTCTTTTAACAAAAAATGAAGAAGTCAGGAAATTCTAAATGAACTTGATAGAGATAGTTGAAAAAAAAAAGTTTCAAGATTAATCTAATTAAAACCAAACTGATGACAAATTCGGATCAAATCGAACTAAAATTAACAGATAACTGTATTGAAATTGTGGAGACTATATTTACGTTGGTCAATTAGTTAGTATTAATGGGAGATAAAAGAAGAAAAAAAAGTAGAAGAATCACAAAAAAAAAACGACGCATTTTGCCTTATAAAGATTATTTGTTAGATATTTACTTATATATCTAAAAAGAAAACTCTTCAGTATATGCATTATTCCAGTGTTTACCTATGGAAGTGGCCCAAAGTGCCTTGGTAGAGAAGAACGCTCCACATAAATAAATAAAAAAAAAAAAAAAAGAAAAAGAAAAAAGGATAGAATAAGAAATACTACGACCGCAAACTAGCCTGCAGTGCGCTGATTTGGTCTCCTAGATTTGGAGGAAATAAGAGAGTGCAAACCAGCCTTACAAAGATAATATCGGGATTACAAAATTTAGATTATGTGGACTGCAAACCCTGGTAACAGAAGAAAGAGGGGTAATATGATAAAGATCTATAAACTTCTGAATGGGTGTTCTAGAATATCATCTGATGAAATTTTTCGTTGTATGGAAGGCGGGGGAGGACGGGGGGGGGGCATATAGAGAAGTTAAGTTTGTGCACGGTTAAGAAAGGGGTAATAGCTAGATTTTTTTCTCACAAAGCAGTAAGTGCAACAGTTTACCTGTTGAAGTGGTGAGTGCATCTAATGTGAATGAGTTTAAGAGTAGGTATTACATCTAGTGTGAATAATGCATGGCCTTGACTTCCTGGACGTGTCAGATAATAATAACGATATTTGTAGAATGACTCAAATTTCTATCCAAGATAATTCTGAATTTAAACAGCTCTGCAGCCGCCTCTAGCTGGCAATTAAGCGAGTGGTCTGTCTGCCTTGAAAGTGACTGATGTACAAGGGCAGTAAAGTCCAACATTTTCGGGTACATAACCACATGACCGCAAACGAAACATATCGCCAGCCAAATGCATAACAGTGTGGAGTATACTTATCTCTTCTACCAGATGTATATTGCTCTATTAATGTTTGATGCCTTTTGTTGTTGTTCAATTGCAAGAAAAACTTCCATCGATTCGTACAATTCTCGTCCGTCCAATACTGGTTGATTCCCCTAAGTAGAGATATTAGGCAATTTTTTTTTTTTTTTTAATGCAGCCGGTCTGCTATTCCTCTAAACGTAGATATGTGTGTGTTCACAGTTTGCCTTTTTTCTGGATGAAAAATCCGAGTTTCTGGCAGGGAAACCCTGTCACCTCTGTATGAGATAGGCCAACTCCCCTTCAGATGAAGTGCCCTGATAAAGGTTTTTTGCGTCCTAGGCGGGATTCGAACCCAGGTCTTTCTAACCAAAGACCTTCATTCCCTACTCCACCTAAAACTCCTCTACCACCGGGCCTCGATTCTCCAGCAAATGCGCCAAAATGGTCCATGATAAAAATTCGGCATATCCGAATCTCTCAAAGCCGATGCTTGTCAGTTGCGATTTCGGTCACTGTTAGTACAGTTCCATGGCACGTCTTCGATCTGCGTTATAAACTTCATCGTACTGCAAACTATCCTACGCCGCTAACCACACGATACATTCCTCCTTTTCCGTACATGTACACTTCTTTCAATTCTTTTCATAACGTTGTCAATATCTCTTCACGTTTCTCTACTTTGCAAAAATTCGCATTTTTAAAAGTGGGTCCTTTTCAATTTGGCAAAAGCATTCAGGGAAAATAAAACCAATATTCAAAGAAATAAACACTATATACAACTTATTTGGCAAGCGCCTCTGATGCGCTTTCGTTACCTGAGTAAGAAACTTTTATCATCGGAAAGGATTTTCGCTTTAAAACTTGTTTTTATCTTTACATTCAGAATGATCCAGTTCTAAACATCATTACAGTTTAGAAGATACCAGAGAACTGTTCGATAATATTTTGTGACACGTACTGCAACATCTCTATTTCCAACATATAAAAATTCAACAGATAATATCTTTAGCTGCACTTCTTATTACTTGATAATAATTCAATGGAACTGGGTAGCGTGGTGGTAGGTTATCTTGGATAGATCACTTCCCATTTGTGTGCTATCGGAAGGTTGTAATACTCTACCCTTTCCTTGATATGTCCCGGTTCCTTGTTCGTTTATTCCAATCGTAGTGACTACTTTAATATGCTTCTTTCTTTCAAAATCCTTCTTTTTAACCAACATTCCACGAGGAACTAGTTTTTTAGTCTAAGTGAAACACTTTGATATTATTTAGCTAAAAACTTATGAATAATATGAATTGAACAACACAGATGCCGAAAAGAACTGAATCCTTTTAAACAAAACGTGTATGAAACACGTGATATGCAATATGAGGGAGAAAAAACGCTGCGTGACTTGGAAATGGAAATACCCATATGTATACTTTCCTGCTACACAAAAAAGATCTAGCAGGAAATCTTTCTGTTTCTTTCTTTCTGTTTCGTGTTTTCAAATAATGGCCTTAAAAAAAAATTTATGAGACGAGCCATTAAATTAGGGATTGTGAACTTTTCCTGGTAACATTGTGATATCCACAGAAATGTGATGTTTAATTTATTCTGATTAGGCTTTTTTCCATCTTTTTAAAAAAATTCTTTTCACGTTATAGTTGACAATGAATATTATGTAATCAATATTTCGTCGCGTAGCACAGTGCTTCCCAAACTTCTGGATGTCAGGACCCCCCCTTTGAAAAATTAAAATATTTCACGGTCACCGCGAAAAAAAAATCGTAATATAGACATATATTATTATAATATTTATTGTATTTATATTAAATACAAAACATGCACAGCGAATATTGCAAAAATCAAATGCAAATATTACATTTTTAGCATTTTACATACACATTTGACATGGCACATTATCTCATATTTTTATATAGATAGATATATTGTTATTGTACATTTGCAGTACAAACACATGAAACGTAAAACGATTAGTAATAAAGAAAGAATTAAAAACATAAAGTTTAATAACAATTTAATGTGATGGATGTGTTTCGATACTGCTACACCAATATCAGGTGAAATATTTGAAACTGCAATTCTTAGATTTCTGCTTTGAAATGAAACTTATATGAATAAGCATATATTTACCAATATTCATTAAGCGCCGAAATACGCAGGAAGCAAAATTTGTGAACCCCACCAATGTGTGATTTTTTTCCATTAAAATATAAAAAAAAAACAAAAAAGAAATAATAAATAATAAAAATTAAATACGTTTATTTTAAGATTTAAAAAAATCTACTTAGTCTTAAAAGATTTTAAATTTGTTTTCATTATTTCACGCCCCCCCCCTTCCCTCAACAAAACCTACGGCCCCCAAGGGGACCGCTTCCCACAGTTCGTGAAGCGCTGGCGTAGCAGACGAAGTGAGATGTAATGCGCAGTTGCATCATGCCTTTGCAGCTCATCGTATTGATAGATTTAATTTGTCCAATTTCGTTAATATTTTTCATGATTCCAATGTGATGATCAAATTCGTCCATGAGAGGAACAGATATGGGACAATCACAAAAAAAAAAAAAAAAAGTGTTTCGTAATAACATTCTCATAACCATTATCGTGATGAACATCGAGCAATATTTAGGCGTTTCGCAAAATGTGTAAGCACTTCTGAAGATCGTTTTGTACGTCCGTACATAAGTTATTAGATCCAAGACTGCGTGGACGAATTTTACTCATACTGGATATCTGAAATCCTTACAAATGCTTGTAGAGCCATTCTAATGTTTGCTTCACTCGGACCATTATGGGGACACAAATGGACAGAATATATCGAAAATATTTGCATATACATCCAGACAGAACATTAAGCTCTAACTGGATGTAATTTGATAAAATTTGAGATTTATGATTCACCCAAGAAATGTCTGTTGTTATATTCTGGCTTATGTCAGTGCGATTTTATTCAAAACATAATAGAAGTGATATTAATGAGTTTGAACTGGCTGGATATAATTTAATGAAATTTCATAATTTAGGGTGTGTTAAAATTTAGAGAATCTTTTGGATTTTGGTTTCATATGAACCACGTTACAATTACAAATGAAATAAATCTGACGTGTTTGATGTGCATAAATACGCCATAACTGTTGACACACACTCGTCATTATTTTATACAGGTATAACTGCTCGCTGGACTTCTCTGAATAAATTAACTGTCAGACACCACAATACTTTACTCAAAAACAAAGAAATATAAACCGAAAATTACACTCTCATATAATGCTATATTATACACGTCCATGAAATAAGTCACGGAAGCTTCCATGGGCAAGGTGCATCACGACATGTAACGAGACAAGTGCTTGTAGCCGGTATAAATTAGAGGAATATTATGCTCCCAAGCCAGTGCAATTGTGTCCGGGTGAAATGCCTGCTAGAAGGGAACTGAAGGAGTTTGAAAGAGGTGTTGTGATAGGATGCCATGTTGCAGGCATCTTATCACAACGCCTATTTTTCCATTTGTTAGGCAAACTGGGCCATCCTAGGTTAACAAGCAGTGATACCATATTGAGATAAGTGCAGGGAGTCAACTGCAAGTGCCCCACAGTGGACGACCCATCACACTCACCGAATGTGACCGCAGGGGATGAAAATACGGATATGTAAAAACCGCCATTCGTAGATCGACACGTTGAATGCAGATTTCCGGGCATCAACTGGAACAGGAATCTGCACAAAAACATTCAAAAACCCAGGTTTACATCATGGGTTTCCATGGTAGGACCACAATATGCAAGCCTCACATTACCTGAACCAACATTCAGCATTGTCTTAAGTAGTGCAAACAAGAGTGTGTATAGTGGGATGCGGAAGCTTGGAGAGCTGTTTATGGAGCGACGAATCACGCTATACCCTCTACCGATCAGATGGACGGCTGTGGATGTACCAGATGCCCGGTGAACGTTTCTTACTAGAGTGCGTATCCCCACCCATGAAATTCGGAGGTGAAGGTATAGTCCCATTTTCCTGGTTTGGCCTCAGATTTATGTTTGTGGTGCCACGAATATTGAACTCCGAGAGTTATCTGAACATTCTGGATCATGCAATGCTTCCTACTTTGTGGCGTTTCTACGGAAAACTGAATATCGTCTCTTTTAGAAAGACAATACACTGTATCATAAGGCTGCTGCTGTAACTGCGCGTTTGTGAACATGAACATCACCACACTTGACTGGCCTCCACATAGCCCTGATCTCAACCCTACTGAACATCTGTGAGATGAACTAAAGTGCCAGGTAAGATCAAAGGGCGTCCGTCCCACAACAGTCCTGGACCTCATTACCTACAGGAAGAATGGTCCAAAATTCCCATTGATCGCTATGGTACGGTTGTGGAAAGTATGCCAGTAGGATTGCTGCAGTCATCGCAGCGAAAGGACGTCCTACATCTTATTAAGGTGAGCGCCATGGCTGTTTGTTCCTCCCACTATGGTCTGTTGACTTCTTTCCAAGCAGTGTATATAAAGAATTATAAGCGGTGTCATCGCTGGCATTAATAGGGAGGTATGGTTACGATACTGGATAGCAGTTTCTGTTGTTCAATGTTAAATTAATTCTTGATTCTAGACCGCTTGAAGGATTTGTTTTTGCTTTTTATTTTTCGGTTTTGAAATGGTAGGATCTTTTTTTTTTCCATCGCTGACATTGGATCGTTTTAATGACAAAATTTAAGTAAAACAAAACTGCCTATACATAGAAAATTGCTTATACGGCTCTAGGTTGGAGAGCAACTAATAGGTGATCCCCCTTCTCTCCCACAGACTCCTTCCATTTTCTTTCTCATGCGTGTTATTTGTGCATTGTGCTATTTGTTTATAGATACTTTCATGGATGCTGCTCCACGAACTGATTACCATTACTCCGCTTTCCTCGAATCGTAAGAAAACGAGCAACCACTGGTCAACATCCATGAGCAATTCAGTTCCAGACATATCGAATCAACTTCTCGTCTACTTCCTTCATTCCATCTATCTCCCTGGCTTTGGCATAGGGAGGTAGATGGAATATTGCAGTCATCTCACATTGTTTTCTCCAATGAGCACAGCCCCAGCTTTGCAGAAACGTATTACTAGATTAATTCTTTTTACTTAAGCACTAGACCACACGCGGCTTTTTTTTTTGTTTGTTTGTTTGATGATGATCTGTTCGTATAAGGTTAATATATTAAAAAGAAAAAAAAAACGTTCTATGCTTTCAATTTAACTTTTTTTAAAAAAAGAAAAAAGTCATGTTTCAATTATGAAATGTAACTTTTATGACTGCATATACGATCACTTCCTTATATGCCCGACTTATTATAGAGATACATAATTGCCGATTTTTTTTCAATAAAAATGGTCCCGTTGAAACCAAAGCTGAGATAAGTGGATACATTTTAGTCAAAATATGAAGCACCATATTTCATAAAATTCCATCCAACCAGAGTGGAATTAGTGCTGGTATTCTGTTAAATGTTGTTAATAAAAATGATCTGATTGTAACCAAAACTTAGTTGTTAATCAATTTCACCGTATATTCTAAAGAATGATTCGAATGAAACGAAAACTGAACCAACTTGACAAATTTTTGTGTAACAACTCCATGTAACAAATTTTAAAATAAATAAATAAATTTCTATATTTCGTAAAACTAGGCTATAAACGACACATTATTATTCTTATTATTATTATGTCACACCTCCAAGAACACATCGCGGAAGGGCACTCACATAATCCACAGTCTACATTACTTAATCTTCCATCTACACACTATGGTACTTATCCACTGAAAAATCCGAATTTCTGGGGAAGGCTAAAATGTTACTACACATGTACAAGATCGGCTAACTCACCTTGAATTTGAAAAAGCCCACAAAGTTTCCTCTCGTCGTGACGAGAATCGAACGCAGAACTTGACCAAACGAACGCGCAATATCCAGTTCTTTCAAATGCGTTACGAAGGTGCGATTAATTTTAAACGATTTACATTACTTGTGTACAAATATTACATAAATATGGAATAACAGAAGGGGAAAAAAAAAACTACTCTAAATGTTAAATCAAAATCTCAAGTACCAATTTGTTTGAGAACATTATTTCAAAATGTAACAACATTAGTAATATGATATTACAAACTTACGTATTATTGCTATGCAAAATATATATTAAAAAACACTTTAAAATTAAGTATTATTATTATTACGTGACACCTCCAATCCAAAGACTCACCGCCGGAGGTCACTCTTCTCTACTCCACTATACACACATCTCACCCTTGTACTTAATCCTCCAACTACACACAACTCACCATCTCAGCTACTTAATTCTCCCATTACACACAACGCCATCTATCGTCCTCCACCAACAACAATAGTATTTTTTTGTCTGTAAATTGCGTGTGTTCTCACGGCCGATTTGCCTGCATACGCGGGATGAAAACTCAAGTGTCCAGGAGGGGAAGAAAAAAAAAAAAAATCGTACCACCGTATGAGATCGGCTTACTCATCTTCAATTGAAAAAGCCCATAAAGATGACGAGAAAGTTGTCCAAACGCTGAAGAAGCCACCAGTATATTTCCTTATGATTACTGCATGTTCTTTAGTCGTAAAACATTTTCTCTTAAATACAACAAATGTTGTCCAATAAATTTTAAGAGATGATACTTAATACCAAATTTCATTTAATTCCATCCAGCTTATGTGGAATCATTACTATCAGTCAGTAATGTAAGGACGGACGGAGAGACACAAGACTAAACAAACCAATGGTGTTTTGTGAAACACTTAGAAATGCCATTAGCATTTCTATGTGTCTTTCGCAATAAATAAACTTAAAACAAATCGAATCTATTTAAACAATTAAAAATAAATATTCGTATAATTATACATATATAGTTTTGCAGTGTAAATAAACGTAAGAATTTAAATTGGGTATAGATTTTAATCTTAAATGGATGAAAAACAAGTAGAAGAGTAAAAGGGTGAAAAAATTCCATTAATTCATACGTCAGGAAAACAGATCCAGTCGCTAGAATAGACGATCGCTTGCTTTTAAAGTCGGATAAATGTTGTAGTTTATTCACAATAAACTATTTATCCTTGTTGATACAATTCAAGCTGATAATTCGCACTATATAACAGTATTATTACTATTTGACATCTCCAGGGAGTCCAAAGACTCATCGAGGGAGGGCACCTGCTCTACAACTCTGTCTCCATCACTATCCACAACTACACCAATGCCATCTACCGCCGACCACACCCCCAGTTTTTCCAGAGACAATCACAACATCCATGCCCACGGGGGGATTCAAACCGACAGCCGTTTAGCTAGAGAGCGGATACGCTAACCACTCGGCCAGCCAGCCCAGTATTAATATACAAAATGTATTCGTAACGAAAAGTTTATCTGCTTTTAACCAGCATATAAAAACTGGTGCTGGCTTAAGTTATGCAATACTAAAACATATTTCAGGATACGTTGATCAGAAGGAAGGACGTTGAAATAGATCATCCGATGTATATGAATTGCTGGTTCCATTAGTTTTCATGTGGAAACCATACAACTACAGCTGTAAGTGATAAGTGGTAGTTTATTAACACATTTCTGAGTAATATATGTCACGAACAAGGTGAAGCAATGCATGCTGAAAGCTTTTTTCCAAATTAATCAATCACATTTCAGAGAATATTTTACAATAACATCCTCACAAATTAAAATTACTGTGTTCCGTTGAACCTATAATCGCTATTTTTTATTTATATATATATAAAAAAATAGCGATTTATTTTAGCAGATATTCCAAGTACCATTAAATTCGATTTCCCGAGGTGGAGTGATTACTTTATATCGTTTAGAAACATCCCCCACCTTGTTCCTTTGTAAATGGTCCAATGTAGTAGGCAAACACTGAAATGATTCGACGAATTTTGTTACAGACTCACCCAAGTGGAGTTATTTATATGCGCACAACATGGACAGACAAAATGAACATAAGTGCTTATGCATTTTGCGAAACGAAATTAAACCATTGTAGAGAAATGTAGCAAAGCCGACAAAGTGCAATGTAAATTACTAATTACGCTGATGGATTGAGAAAAAAAAAAGAGAGAAAACAGTTTCTAAAATTTTATAAGATTTCATGAACTTTTATCCCATATTGGTTGACTGGTTCAGTAAACTGTTTTAACTTATTCAAGAGCACTCTTCTTCCTTATGTCATTTACAATTTCATGTTGGCTGTCGAAATCAGCAATGCGAAGCACAGTGTTGTGGTGTGCGCCCGCACCATTACGTAATGTTTTGAAATGAGAAACAGGATATCCCCTCCACCTCCGCACATTTTAGTGGGTTAGAGAGATAGCTCCCCTATCAAAACCGGATATATATATTTCTTGCTGATATTTTAACCTACATGTGAACAACCAAATAGGACACTATCTCGGTTTCACAGTGCCTTTGATGCTTGAATGTCCATTTACAAAGTAAACATTTGAGAAGGCAGAATCTCACTATTAAATAAAAATCTGAGTTTTTGCGAGACGGCTTTATAATTTGGAACAACTACATAATTTAGTGTTTCCGTTCTTTTTTCAGTTTTAATTTCATAATCATTTATAGAATATGAAAGATTGGAGGAATTAAATAAAACAAACCATACTTAGGATCATTACATAAATTGAAATCATTTATATAAAAAATGTCTGTGAAAGCTATATTTGTAAGGTTAATTAACAGTTTTAATGAAACAATTTAATTTATACGCAGACAACAGAGATTTATGATGTCGTTATGTCAATACGGTGGTCCGAGAAGGGAACCCAAACCAAATTTATGGAAAGCTTATTGCGGAAGCCCAAAATTCACAGTTTTGCCTTGCACGGCCACCTTTGATTTTTGAGGAATTGATTCAACAAGGTATCGGACTCCCAAACGAAAACTTGGATAATTACGACTAAGTGTTTCTCCTCAGCTTGAAATCATCTCAAAGAAGTGAATTTAACTGTTCTATTGTTTTCGAGAATAGCTAACAATAGTAACGATTTACTGAAGGTCTGTATTACCAGCCTAGATATGGTAAGTTTCTCTATCTAGCGAAAACTTAATGCTAGAGCTTCTCTCGATGACATACATGTATTTTTCTTCGTTTTCTGTTTTTAATTTATCGCTAAAGTATTAAATGTTGAAATACGTGATTACAATGGATCTCGACTGTGTGATTAAAAGTAAAACAAAGGCAGCATTCATTGGAGGTTATGGAAAATGTCTTCTGGATAGTCATTAGAACAAGAAGAAAAAAAAAAAAAAGAAAACTGAAATGGTTGTCAATTTGGAAACCTTTCTTCAAATTATGCTCACTGATAAGTATATCCAGAATACATTTTCGATAGCAATATGGCCATGCTGATTTCAACAGAAAGAAAATGAAAGATAAATGTTTCCATTCTCTTTCACTTGAAATTATCTGTCCTCCAAATAAACCACTGTTGTAATTTTAATCGTGTATTTTTATTCCATTTTTTTCCCCCATTAGGCGCTTCCGTAGCACAGTGAGATGAATAATGGGACATATGTCCCTCAATTAGAAAAGACCTCAGTTCGATTCTCGTCATGATGAAAAGTGATATCAGCTTTTTCAGTTGAAAGTGAGTTAGCCCACCTTACACGGAAGTAGCAGGGTTTTTTCATCCTGCTAAGGGCCAGAGAACAATTAAATCTTCAGGAAATCAGCACGATATTAGCTCATACTCTTAAAAAAATGGCTTAACTGTAAGTACCCAAAAATTCTACTCGATAACGCACCCATCGAAGAAAATTATCAGTTTAAAACGTCTGGACAATCTCTTGAATAAAGACGGAAGATCAGGACATCGTATTAGAACAAAAATTGCAAAGGTAACAACAGCATTCCAAAAACTAAAACCAATCAACAGATAACAAGCAGATTACGTCTTGTCGGAAGTGAAACATGGTCCCTCTTAAAAGAAGATGAAAAGAGATTCATGTGCTATAAAACTCCTAATAATATCACACACTGTTCATGTCAAAAATTTTGAAGTGAGAAAAGAATCAGTTTTTTCGCTGGTCCAAGAGTATAACATCATCATCTCTTGGGCATTATCGAATCTTTATTATAAAGATTCGAAGAAAACAATTCATCTGGCTTGGCCATATCGGTAGATCTAATGCCCTCCCAATGCAAGTTCTTGAAGGACTTATTACAAGAACTCGACAAAGGGGCAGCCTTAAAATAAACTGGATTGACAACATAAAAAACAGGATGGGTGTTTCACTTACAGAGCTGAAAGTTAACTGTTAATCAAGGAGTGAGCAGAAGATTTCTGTGAGGAACATTTCCTGATATTCAATGCTCCTGTTGTGGATTATGGAAAGAAGAAAAAGAAGAGATGGACCACAGAAAAAGTGTACACAGTGATTTGTGTGGTCCAGAGCATCTCCCCCCCCCGCCTCCCGCGATTAGTCCATTAAATACGAGATGTCGAATGCGTTAATCGAATGCAATAAGCCGAAACATTATTTGGTACCGACAAGCCACATTCGCATCCAACTTCATAATGAACGACTAGTTATTAGAGATTAAAAAAAAAAAAGGAGTAAGGAAATGATCGGAGACCACAAAAAGTGTGCATTTCATAATGCAGCCTTTATATGCAATCTTTTTTACTCATTTTTGTATAGCCAAGTCATATTATTATTATTATTAAGAGAGACCTCCAGGGAATCAGGAACTCATCGAGAGAGGCCATACTATTTGCACCAGCTGTCATATCTGTTCTTGAATTCATTCATGCTACTTGCACACACAACATCCAACGGCAATCCATTCCAATCACGCACTACTCTATAAGAGGAAAAATCTACCCCTAACCCTCTTTTAACAGCATTCATTCTCAACTTCCATGGATGTCGTCGCGTCCTTTCCCCACCCTCCATAAAATGAAAAATTCCATCTACTGAAATTCTGTATAACCCTTTCAGAAGTTTGTAAGGATCAATCATTTGATATCTGCAGCCTACAAGGTCTCAATCTGTCTTCATAATCTGTTTTCTTATTCCACAATCCGGATATCATTTTTAACACTCTCATTTGCACTGTCTCCACTATATCAGAATCTCCACGGAAACCAGACATGCATGCAATAGTCCACGTTAGGTTATATCAAGGCCTTGTAAAGAGGAAAATGATTTCCTTATTTTTACATGCTAAGGTTTGTTTCAGCATTGCCATTATTCTCTGAGTTGTATTTGCAATTTTTACTATATGAACCTTGAACTTCAACTTCCTATCTACTAAAACTCAAGATTCCTAGCCTCATCAGTTTCTTCAAGCATAATCCCACCAATATAATACGACATTGGATATCTAATCACACCAAAGTGCATGACTTTACATTTATTAACATTGAAATGACATGTCCACAATTCCAGCCTATTCAAATCATTCTGCAAATGATGCATCTCAACAGCATTCCTGATTACCCCACCTATCTTTGCATCATCTAGAAAAAGTTGTATGTCACCTGTCAAATCCTTCCCAATGTCATTAACGTGCACATTGAATAACAATGGACCAAGCACTGATTCCTGAGGCACATCAGTTACCCTCAATCTGGCAGATTCGCTCTCTGCATATACCACTTTTTTGATATCTGTCAGCCAGCCATCCTCTTATCCATGTCAATAATTTATAAATCCAATCCCATATTCTCCTATTTATGTACCAGTATTATTCTGTCAAAAGCCTTAGCAAAATCCAAAAGTATCATGGTGTATTTGTTTCTCTTGTCTAACTCAGTAGTAACATTATTATAGAATGTGAGCAAGCTGCTAAAACATGACCTTCACTTAGTAAACCCATGCTGTTCATTGCAAAGTAGAGATTCTCTGTCAAAGCACTTCTGAATGCAAGCCCTAACCAATCTTTAAAAAACCTTCATCACCACTCCTGAAATACTGATTGGTCGATAGTTGGTGTGCAATGGGATTACCATACATTCTTTCCACTCCTGTGGAATCTTCCCTGTTCTGAAACTCAAATTATATAGCCTAGTGAAGGGAACAGCCAGTTCAGCTGAACATTCTTTTAGCATCTGTGCTGATATCAGTTCCTATTGCAGAATTCTTATTCAATTTGTGCAACAGCTATAGTACTTCCTCCTCATCCACCTGAGTTTCCTCATAGGTTAGTGGTGATATGGTTAGTTGTGATATACAGTTAACCCTTGAACAATGCGGAATTAGGGACGCCGAACCCCCCACCCCACGTATAACTAATAGCCTACTGTTGACCGCAAGCCTTACCGATAACATAAACAGTCGATTAACACATATTTTGTATGCTATATGTGTTATATACTGTATAATTACAATAAAGTAAGCTAGAGAAAAGAAAATGTTATTAAGAAAATCATAAGGAACAGAAAATACATTTACAGTATAGTATTTATGGATACTGTAACTTTACAAGATGTCAGTATCTACATATAAGAGATACAAACCACTGTAGATGTTATACGTATTAATATTTTTTTTCAACTATTGACCAATACGTATTTTGATGTCTAGTAACTCTAGATATCAAAAATTAAAAGATAATGTGAAAAAGAAATTATTCATATTTATTTACAGGTACAGTATAACGATTCATGCATTGGTAACGAAATATGATTGCTTTATGATAGTCTGGTGCAGGTTTCTCAACCTTTCGCTATGACGGAACACTTCACAAATGCTGATTTAACGGAACACCTTGGTTAGAGTCGCGTATCATCGGTCTCGATGATACGCGACTCTAACCAAGGAAAAGATTGATAGGAAAGATTTATAGGAAAAGATTGAGAAACCTGCACCAGAGTGCTGTAAAGCTAAGCGCACACTATCGCTGCAGCAGGCTGTATCGCATTGCAAAAATGAGACCGCTCATTTTTGCCCATTTAAAACCATTCCAGCACTCTGGTGCAGGTTTCTCAATCTTTTCCTATGACGGTACACTTCACAAATGCTGATTTAACGGAACACCTTGGTTAGAGTCACGTATCATCGGTCTCGTATTCAATGTAAAACTAAGCACACACTATCGCTGCAGTAGGCTGTATCGCATTGCAAAAAAATGAGACAGCGCACACTACAGGCATGCCAGGCTGCATCGCACTAACCTTGCTGGTGACTGCACGTTTCTTAGAAGAGATACCTCCATATTTCACTCGATCTCGGAGGTGTCGACAACCTCATGCGGCTGAGTCAAGGCCCTCGCACGCTGGCCTTAATAGCACAATCCACACGCAAAGTGAGGAGCGCCTGATGCTAATTTATGCTAATTAATCAATTAATAACAGTTAATTTTATGCAGTTATGATTTAATACTGCATCTTTATGTTTGTTTACATTTCCCTCGATTGCAAATGGTGCCATGTACGGTCTGTAAGTGTTTGTGTGCGTAAGTTTTGAACTTTTTGTAATATATGTAGACTATGTAGTATCTACATATATTTTATGCATTCATGACATATCTTTTTTTTTTTTAATTTCTAGGCTATGCAGTTTGTCTTCGTGTTTTTTTCAAATTGTCGCAAATCTAGAAAAAAAAAATCCAATATATTTATTAAAAAAAAAAAGTTCAAACCCGCCTTCTTCAAGGGTCAATTGTAATGTCATAAATGAACCAACAGCTGTTTTTGACACGAGTACATCTCTCTTAAGATTTGTAGAGGCATTTTAGTTTCAATCAGACATTTTTAATGGTAGAAGTTTTTCTTAATTCTGCTGTTTTCTTAAACTTCTTAAATTTCTTAAAAATGTCTGATTGAAACTAAAATGATTCCACAAATCTTAAGAGAGATCCCAAATACGTAAATTCCTAATTGCATAAATTCCATTCAGTCAGAGCAGAATGATTCTATCGTTTCGAATCATTCTACATTAGACAGGAAATTCAGGGTACATATAAGATAAAAATCAGGAATTCAGATGAACCATGCTCTTCTAGAAGGCATAATAAAAATACAGTGAAGAACAGAGTTTGAACAAATATACAAAATTCATTTTTTAATGTTAGGGTAGCAATATGTAGAATGGCCTTCACTAAACTTATAAACAGAGTTATAAACAATGACAACATTTACAAGAGTATTCAAGCTTTTAAGAAAAATCTGTAATCTATGTAGACACTTCAGTTTCTTGCCATAGTAATTTATGTTTACTTTACATTGTATATGTGCAATTACTGATTTGTATTTTCTTGCATTCTCCATGTCCTTTACACATTCAGACTTGGATGTCTCTCCTCACCTGCTTGTCTGTCCAATGTAGCACAACCATAGGTTCATTGAAGTTTATGTATAATGATTATCTAATTTGGCAGTATAGAACATGTCAATACTGTTACGTCTGTGTATAAATATATATGGAAAAAAATAAATACAAAATGAAATTGCCGGCAAAGGTTGGTCGATTGGTAGAGCCTCTGCTACTAATGGCTCAGTTAAGTAAGTTTGAGCGTGGTTAGTAGTTGGAAGGGGACAATCGTTCGATGCTGTCGGCACACTCTCCCTCGATGAGTCTTTGGACTCCCTGGAGGTGTCAAAATAATAATAATAATAAAAATAAAAAGTAACAGAATGAATGCAAAGATAAACTGAGTGAATATACATGACATTTATGTGCAGGTGTTTTCAAGGTTGGTTTTATGCTTGTGAGGAAGAAACTGAAGAACCTAAAGGAAAACTAACCATAGAGGCACAATGCAACACCAACTGAAGAGCAGGTGGCCACAGTGATAATTAATCAGTGCATGAATATTTGTGTTTTAGTTGGTCCCAGATTGTGGCTATAGTTGGTTTCCCTCTGGGTACTCAAGTTTTTTCCTCACAAAAATAAAACTAATCTTGAATATTTAAAAGTAATGAACACAGTATTCAAGCACATTTAATAGTAATGGAAATAGGATTTGAACACATTTAATACTAGGAAGCACAGTATTTGAACACATTTGATAGTAATGGAAATAGTATTTGAACACATTTAATACTAGGAAACACAATTATTATTTATTCTGGTATAAATAATAATTGGGTATTTCACTGAGTTCATACCATTGCCACCCTGGATGGACTTGCTTCCTCACATAAGTCCAATAACATTTACAAACGGGTTAAAGCTCTTAAGAAAAATCTGTAATCTACGTGATCATTTCAGTTTCTTGCTATAGTAATTGATGTTTACTTTCTATGTGCTGTCAATTCTAATTTGTAATTTCTTTCATTCTCCATGTCCTTTATACATTCAGACTTGGATGTCTCTCCTAACCTGCTTGTCTGTCCAGTATAGCACAACCACAGGTACATACAGCTGATCTTGTAGATATCAGGTTTTTTAAGTGGTGGATGGAGAGGATTTTAAGATTTCAGAAGATTAGACATCTTACTGAGGGAGTAGAAGCAACCTTTATGCTCTATTGTTGTAGCAGCCTTGATATCTTATCTGTGACTGACTGTATATAATGGAGAATCTCTGTTCCTCTGAAATCTTGTGTTTCATGTGCATCCAACTATCTGGAAGGTTGACACAGAATTTTGAATGTATGATGTAGAACTCTACATGCATGTATGAATCCTGCAATAGGGATGGTTCCAAATGAGTGGAAGGATGGAAAAAATGGTGCCACTGCACAAGAATGGTACTAAAACAGAAGTTTCCACTTTAAGACTAGTCTTTATATTTGCATTTGCAATTAGGATAGTGGAGAAATTAGTTAGGAATTCTATATAATAGTTAAGCAACTTGTCATTTGAGGTTGCTGGGAGTTTCTTAACAGTGTACTTGCATTTTATGCAAGTTTCTTGCATAATTCTGCTGGATAAGGGGAGTCACAGTGATAACTTTTGACTTCTCCCAAGGGCATTCAACAAACTGGCATGTGCCCAACTGATGCAAAAGTCAAAGAAAATAGGGATGGATAATAGATTAGCAAGTGAGAATGAAAAGAGACTAGTTGTCTGAAAGATAGTTACTTGAATATATGAATGGGGGTGGGGATTTCCAAGAAAGGAAGATAACCAGCAGCAAATTGCCACAGAATTATATTCTCAGGCCACTACCGTTCAACTCATTTATTAATGACATTTCATGACAACTGGCAAGGGATATTCAGATACTTGCTGACAGCGCAAACTGGAAATAGTTAATAAGAAGTGAGGCTAATATTAAATCCAAGAAAATTTAAAAAAAAAAAAAAAAAAAAAAAAAACCTTTCAACTTGGACAGGTGAGCAGCATTCCCATTTTAATGCCAATGAAGATAAGATTTTGCACATTAAAGAAGAGAAATATAATAAACATACTGTGTTCCAAACTGAAACTTTATTCCAGGAAATTGATGAGATTCAGGATATGGGGATGTTAGTCAACATAGAAATTCAAAAGGCACACGAGAACTGCGAAACTACATCTAGCAAAAAACTTGGTTACCTAATTCCCACGATGAGTCTTTTGACTCCATGGAGGCCTGAATAATAATAATAATAATAATTAAGATGTGAAAATGCTAGCAAGTGCTGCAAGATAAGTAACTATGAAAATATCAAATATCTGGAACAACTTCTAGTTATGGAGGAGAGATTCAGAAAATGTACATTTAAGAGACTTTGGATAAGCAGATAGGAAAGGTGATATATTATTATTATTATGGGCAACTACATGGAGTCCTTGGACTCATCAAGGGAGGCCCTAAACATCAAGTCCATCATAATTATTCGAAATACACACAGTATCTATCATACTTTGCCTTGAACTCATTCACTGTCATAGCACCCACAACAGACTCTGGCAGCTCATTCCACTCATTCACCACTCTAAAAGTAAAAAACCTAGCACTAACACCCTTACCAACCACATTCTTGCCCAGCTTTCATGGATGTCCCCTGGTCCTCCCACCACCAGTCCTGTTCTCAAAAATATCCTCTGAATTAATCCTATAGAAACCCTTCAGCAATTTGAATGTCTCAATCATATCTCCCCTTTTCTGCCTATCAACCAATTTTTGCAACCCACAAATCTTAAACCTGTTCTCGTAAGGTTCATTCCATAGACCTGCTATGATCTTGGTCACTCGCCTCTGGATCCTCTCAACCTCCTCCCCATCAAGAAGAAACCTAGGTGACCAAATCTGGGCACAATAGTCAAGATGGGGTCTTATCAAGGCTCGATACAGAGGAACAATAACCTGCTTGTCAATGTATTCTTCAGCAACCAAATGATTTGATGAGCTGATTTGGCCACTTTTGCAATGTGCCCCCTAAACTTAAACTCCTTATCCACCAACACTCCTAAAAATCGTGCCTCATCAATTTCCTGGAGTACAGTTCCACCAATGTAGTAAACTGCTGCTAATCTTTTCACCCCAAAATGCATACATAACCTTACATTTTGCCACATTCAATTGACATCCATTCTCCTTAGCCCAGACCTCCAATCTATCCAAATCATCCAGCAAAATTTTGACATTTTCTGCATTCACTATTGCCCTACCCAACTTTGCATCATCAGCAAACAAATGAACCGTTCCTCTCAGATCCTTCCCTATATCGTTAATGAACAAATTAAACAGCAGTGGTCCAAGAACAGAACCCTGCAGCACACCACTAGTCACAGGCCATCTTTTGGACTCTACTCCTGAGTAAACTACTCTATGATATCTCTCCATCAACCACCCTCCTATCCATCTCACCAACCCTATATCCATTCCCATATGTTGCAGTTTACGGATTAGAATTCCATGTGGTATCCTGTCAAAGGCCTTAGACAGGTCCAGTAGTATCACTGTAAACCCATTACCCTTATCTGGTTCAGCCGTCACTGTGTTATAAAACCTGAGCAAGTTACTGAGGCATGATCTACCATTCACAAAACCATGCTGTCCCCCATACAGTGTCTCATTTTCATTAATCCATTCCTGTAGAGACCTAAGTTGGCGAGCGAGTTTTATCAGATTAATATGGAAGAACTATACATAGCAAAGAATAAAGAGAGGAAGAACAAGAGAAAACTATATACATAAGGGAGAGAGAGAGCACTTTATATGGAGAAGTGTGGGTGACCGGAGTGTGATGCCATAATGTGTTGTTAATGAAAAAGGAAAATGAAAAAGTAGAATATTAAAGAAATGCCTACAATGATACCTGTGATGCACCTACTGATCCTATTGAGACCTGTTAATTATAATAATTGTCATTATTGTGTTAATGATTATTATTATTATCATCAAATTCCTGATATATATTCTCAACATGTAAACAGGATACTATGATAGCACAATGTGAAGCAAAATTAGTCTGTTATCTCTAAGAACTCCAATACTCTCAGATCTTATATTTCAGTGCATTTTTGAAAATTATGGAGACAACTATCATGTTTGAATAAAAACTTTAGTTTAATATAACTAAAATCTACATTCGATGTTTCGACCTTTATGTCAAGGTCATCTTCTGGAGCATACAACTATACACATAAAACAAGCTACATTACAATCCAACTGGTTTGTTAAAGATATTAACCAACCGCTACAACAATTGTTAGCCTGACCTCTGGTGAAAAAAAAAAAAAAAAAATCATACATCAACGCTAGAGTCCTATTATTAGTGTTATCTGTTGGTTGTAGAAATACATTGGGTGCAACAACAAGTATCTATATACATATATTAACATCATGATTATACTTGTACATTCCAGCCAGTTGGTATGGAATGGTTTCTAATACTGGCTGAAGATTGGCTAGAGGCCTGACTTATGTTGGATCTTATATATTAGGTAGGCTGAATGTGTGCCATCCAGATCCTTGAAATTTTCATGCTATCTTTGTTGTTGATATTTGGGTGGTTTATCAGGATTTCGCAGGCTTCCTTAAATTTCCTTTCATACCAGGTTTTTGTGTGGTGTAAAGAGCGGGTGCTTTTCCAGTTGATTTGGTGTAAGATGTTGAGCACGTGGTCTGAGAGGCCTGCTTCACCATAATGGTTATATTTAATGTGTCCTTTCTTGCGTATAGGGATTGTCCATCCTGTTTCACCAATGTACGGTAAGTTATAGGTGCAGCGGATGCAATAGACTCCAGGATGTGCTAATTTGAGGAGAGGATCCTTAGAGGAGTTAAATATGGTTTTAAGTTTCGTGGGTGGTTTAAAGGTGGCATTGAGGTTATAATATTGTAGGATTCTGTTGATTTTTTCTGATAATCCTTTAATGTATGGGATGGCTACGGTTTTAGATTAATCTAGATTCGTTTTGGTTCTAACTCAGCTCTCAGATCCATAAGCTAAAATTGGTTTGAACACACAGCTGGTTTAGTGTGTTTTGACTAATTTCTCACTTGTTTCATATAAATGTATTTTAATTGACTTTTTACTATACCATCTTTGCTTATTTTGTTGTCAATTTTCATATTTAATTTGCCACCTTCTCTAAAAACTGTGCCTAAATATAATGTCAAAATGTTTTACTTATTTTATAGATTCTCCATTCAAAATGTAACTGATATTTTGAGTGTTCCTGCCTATTTTTCCGGTCTGTCTTTTTAATGCTGATTTTTATGTCCCCCTCCACAAAACAAGCAGATTGTAGTAACTGCTCGTTGGTCATTTTTATTATATTTTTTGTTTGTTTTCTTAGCTCATAATTTTAAATTTCATAAAGGTTTAAATTTTTTGTCTTCTGATTTTTTTATAGTTTATTCTTATTTTTTAATATCTTTATTCACGTATTCTATACTGTTTCCAATCTCGCATTATTTCTGGCTCACTTTTAAAATTTGCTCTACATATCAATATTATCTGCAGAAAATTTTCTGTATTTTACTGTGGTCGATCTTCAATCAACCACCATTTTGTCCTGGTTTGACTTTCTAAAAAAATCACTTTGTCCCAGTTTGTCTTCCTAAAATTTTGGTCACCCTACTGAGTAAGGCAGGCCACATACATTCAACCCATACTTTTTATTTCTACATGTCTATATCCTCTTCATATTTGTGTTGTTCTTACAATTCTCTGGCTGCAGTCCCTGCTGTCAGGCCCTTGGCTATTACTTCAAAGTTATGCAACCTCCATTGCATTTGGTATATTTCCAGCAAACATATCAAGTCCTATCACCTTATTAACAAGTGTGCTTAGTTTCTCACATACTTCCTACTGTCACTCACTTCTAGCTCCTCCTGTACCACATCTTCGCTCAAGATTTGTTAATGTGATAAACTCACCAAAATGAAATATCTTAATGAATTACACATTAAATAAGTCTTGCCTCTGCTACTTATGTACCATCCCTATCATCTAATCTTGCCATAATTATTCTTTCTTCTGGCCACATATAAAATAGAATGAGTAAAAAAAAAACTAAGCTTTATGGCATACCCCCCTTTTTTAAACCAACCTAGAGATTTAAGATTAATGATTATTTATCAATTAAAAATTTAAAATTACAGTTTAAATCAGACATGTTCGATTTATTACACTGTAATTTAATTTAATTTAATGAGAAACAGTTTAAATTGTAGTTTTATAAATTCTCTGATAGTGAACACTGCAACACAGCAAGTCATTTGATCCCATAAAAAGCTGATGATGTGGCCAAAAACAATACAAAAAAAACACAAAAGTTAAAAACTTACCTTATTTGCATTTAAAATGTGTGCTAAAAAAATTAAACAGAAAACTATCAAAATTACTTACCGAATTCTCAGTTCTTCAGAACTTCTCAGTACTTTATCACGTTCCAAAACATTTACAATAGTACTGCACTCCGTTGCTGAGAGTTTATCAAGATCTGGTTCCATCACTTCACTCATTTATATACAGTATAATATAATCCTATTCAAAATCATTCTAGACATTTTTTCCATACATGAATAAATTTTGAGCAGCACCTCTGTAGTAAATATGGATCAAGATATCCAAAAATAAAACAGTATAACCATCTGACAAGTTCTTGATGCCATTTTATAAAATGTTCAATAAGATATAAGGCAATATACAAATCTAAGGGGGAAAAAAAGGGAGATGTATGTATTTATAAATAGCAATATTTCTTTCAATATAACTCCACTTTTGTAAGATATCTCACAAAAGTGGAATCATGTGATATTTGACAGTAAAAATCAAAAATGAAAAAAAAAAAAGAAAATTAATTTTATAATATATTATGATACTTGTTATTACATAAAGACAACAAATCAACAGCAATCAACAGCGGTTATTATTATAACCAAAGTATAAATATCTGCTATAATACCGAACATCTTAGAGAAATATGCATGTCAGACATACTAAACAAACAAATAACACTTTTTAACATGTTAATACATGTCGAAAAGTGTTAGTGAAGTGTCAGAGAAAAAAAAAAAAAAGATTCATTACCTCTAATATTTTGTCACTTGTTACAAGAGCATCAGAGTGATGATGATAGTAAGAAATTATTAAAAAAAAAGACACACAATGACTCGGGGGGGGGGGGGGTAGAGACAGCAAATAAAAAATGTTATGGGCAGAAATTAACCAATCAAGCCAAGAAACTAATCAATTCTTTTGATATGTAGTGAGTAGAAGAAAGAATGACTATGGGAGGATGCTGATAGTTGATAACAATGATAGATTGTTAACTGATGCAGAGTGAAATACCATGATAAACTGCTCACTGAATACTTCATCCGTATGAAGGCAACATAACATGACAAGCTGGAGTGCAGAGGGAGGAGGGACTGATAGTGAGTGAGCCAGAAGATATATGAGGAATTAAGTAAACTTTATGCTAATAAGGTAGTAGTGAAATATCACTGTGCATCCCTATGGAATTAAATGCATCCTTGTCACCTGTTTAGCACGAGTCTTGCATAAGGATAAGTTCCAAAGGAATAGAAAGTGGGAAAAATTGTTCCACTTAAAGGTGTGGGGATAAGACTAAAGTTACATATTATAGGCCAATCTGTATGCCTAGAGTTGCTGTTGTTAAGGAGTAAGAGAGGTTGGTGAGGACTAGGATTCACAATTCAAGTTGATAACAGCAGTATTCTTTATGATCAACATGGGTTTGTCAGGAGAAGGTCATGTTTTAGTAATCTGCTTATGTCTTACAAAAAAAGGGAACAGATAATGGATACATATACAGTGGTATACTTGGATTTTTCAAAGACCTTTGATAGGTTGCCAGATAACAAGCTGATAAGTGAAACTAAATGGATTTCAGTGGGAGACAGGTGATTGGCTGTCAGAAGTATCAGTGGGTTGTGTATGGGGAAGTGGTATTCCAAAAGAGGAAGGTCACTTGCAAAGTGCTGCAGGGTTCTATTTTGGGGCCATTATTGTTTAAATGTATGTTAATGATATTGGGGCAGGCTTAACTGGAGATGCACAGCAGTTGCCAGCAATGCAAGGTTGAGAAGAATTATGAGGGGCAGAGCAATGTTGTGGTCTTGCAGAAGAATCCCAAAAGAATGTGAGAGAGCAAGAGTGAGTGGAGCCATCAGTTTAATGCTACAAAGTGCTATTAAATTACTCTGTATTTAGAGAAAGATGTTGGAAGTTTATTTTCCACTTGGTTAGAATATAATAAATTTAGTTTAATCCTTTATCCAAGTGTAAGCAAACAAAGTTTGCGCTTGAAGTAACTTTAGGACTGAGGCAACTCAGGATTAAACTAAATTTATTATAGTCTAACCAAGTGGAATAAACTTCCAACATCTTTCTCTAAATCCAGAGTAATTTAATAATAAGGTGGTACACCTTTTGGCAACTCGTGTAGGTAAATATGACCTCTCCATTGCTTCTGCCTTAGTATCACCACTTCTGGGTCTGGCTCTCACTGACGAGACCTCAATAAAGGTCGAAACCGGTCTGGGCAGTGTCCCTTCCCTTAATGCATAGCATTATACATGTCTACAAGAAGATGTGCTTTGCATTATGAGAGATACTGTGACAAGGGGGTGATGAGAGCTTGGTCCACCTTTACCACGAGTTGCCTGAGTCCTGAAGATACTTTAGGCGCAAACTTTGTTTGCTTACACTTGGATAAAGGATTAAACTAAATTTATTATAGTCTAACCAAGTGGAAAATAAACTTCCACCATCTTTCTCTAAATCCAGAGTAATTTAATAATAAGGTGGTACACCTTTTGACAACTCGTTTGGTAAATATGACCTCTCCATTGCTTCTGCCTTAGTATCACCACTTCTGGATCTAGCTCCCACTGACGAGACCTCAATAAAGGCAGAAACCGGTCTGAGTAGTGGCCCTTCCCTTAATACATAGCATTATACATGTCTGCAAGGAGATGTGCTTTGCATTATGGGAGATACTGAGACAAGGAGTGATGAGAGCTTGGTCCACCTTTACCATGAGTTGCCTCAGTCCTAAAGATACTTCAGGTGCAAACTTTGTTTGCTTCCACTTGGATAAAGGATTAAACTAAATTTATTATAGTCTAACCAAGTGGAAAATAAACTTCCAAAATTAGTGAAACCTGGGTGTCAGCAGAAGATGTAATTACTGGAATTGGATGTGATGGGTACAGTATTTTCAGGGAGGATAGAGCAAATAGAACAGGGGGAGGGAGGGGTACTGTTGATGATAGTTGAAGAGTTGCAGCTAAAAAAAAAGTAGTATAACAAGAAGATGGACGTGTGAATGATAACTCATTTGAGGCAATCTGGTGTGAAATAGTAGCCAACGGAACGTATATACAGTTGGTTGCTGCTATAGGCCAGGAGAACTGAGATTGCAGGGGAAAGATGTTAGCAGTGCATGAGATATAATCAGCGAGTATGTGAGGGAAGCAATATCAGAATGGATTCCCATGGTCAGCAAAATAAATAAAGTTTAAAAATAAAGGTTTATAAATAAGGTCTTAGGCGTTAAATGGATGAGTAGTAATATTAGGCTTGAACTGCAAAAAAAAAAAATGTTATGGAGAATTTACAAGGAGAAATGTGATCAGTACACTCACAAGCATTACAAAGCTCAGGCTAGAAAGGTTACCAGCATAGTAAGGAGAGCTAAATCAGATTATGAGAAGACATTAACTAAGGGGATTCAAATGAAGTTCCAAAGAATTCTTCCACTACATGTCAAGTAAAAGGAAGAATGACTTTGGAAGGATAACCTTAGTGGGCACTGATGGTATTGAGGTGACTGAATCAGTAGAATTACTGAGTGACCACTTTTCAAAAGTCTATCACCCAAGTGAGGATATTTCTGTATATGCAGCAATAACTGATATGAGAACTGAAGCTAATGAATCAGAGGTACTTAGGATATTTCAGAAATTAAATGCAAACACTGCTATAGGTTGAGATGGAATATCTGCCCAGGTCCCTGAGCTGATATTCCATCTCAACCTATAACAGTGTTTGCATTTAATTTCTGAAATATCCTAAGTACCTCTGATTCATTAGCTGACCACACCAGAACTCAAACTAAGTTTGAGCTCTGGTGTGGTCCCTAGGGAGTGGAAGGTAAAATAGTTCCTTTGCATAAAGGAGGCTCTAAGACTGTGGTAGCAAATTATAGACCAATCACTATCTCGGGAGTGGTGGTAAAAGTATTGGAAAAGTTAGTTAAGGACAGAATTTAAGAATGGGTGGATAAGAATATGATACTCTATGGGGGCCAATACGGTTTTGTTAAAGGTCAGTCCTGTCTTAGTAATTTATTAACTTTTTATAATAGAATGACAGCTGAGTTGGACAGAGTTAATGGCTACACAGAGATACTTCTGAATTTTACTAAGGCTTTTGATAGGATATCCCATAGAATACTGTTATGCAAATTAGAACCAATGGGAATGGATATTAAACTGGTGAATTGAATAAGAAAATGGTTCATGGAAAGATACCAGAAAGTAGTGTATGAGGGTGGTCTGAAAAGTTCTCTGCCTAACAATGAAAAAACTAATTTAGAATTTCAAAATTATTTTAATTTTTCAACATAATCTCCCTTAAGACTAATTACATGTATTCCAGCGATGCTCCAGAGCCATGATGCTCCTATCCCTGTAGTGGTTCTCAGTAAGATCTGAAAAACACACCTCTTCAGCTGCAATCACCTCTTGATTTGAAGAAAAATGCTGACCAGCGAGGAAGAGTTTTAGTTTTTGGAAGAGACAGAAATCAGAGGGAGTCAAATCTGGGGAATAGGGTGGATGTTCCAACAATTCATAGTGCAGATCCCTTAATTTTCCCATTGCCAAACACTTTTGCAGGTGCATTGTCCTCATGAAAAATGATTTTTTTCTTCTACAGACCGGGTCTTTTGTCATGAATTTTGTCATCTAGTCTTTCTGATTAAAAGATTAGAATAATATTCCCCAGTTATTGTTTTACCCTTTTCAAGACAATTAATAAACAAGATGCTTTAGCATCCCAAAACACTGATGCTGGCCTTTCCTGCTGATGGAACCGACTTTGTCTTCTTTGCCACTGAACAACCGGCTTCTATCCTCTGTTTTGACTGCTGTTTGGATTCTGGCGTGTAATGGTGAATCCAAGTCTCATCCATATTCTTGTTAAAATTTTAACAAGAATAAAAGTTTTATTCTTGTTAAAATGCTCCAAGCACTGCTCAGAGATTTTGCATATGAAAAGCTTTTTCATATGCAATTCTTCATGTAAAATATATCCTACACATTCTTTTGAAATGCCTATAGTCTCAGCAATTTCATGCTTTGACTCGCCAGTCATCCAATACCATATCATGCACTTGATCAAAGATTTCTGGTGTTGTTGCACTTTTTGGATGTCCTTTATGTGGATCATCTTCAAGGCTAGTATGGCCATGTTTAAACTCAGCAGCCCATTTCTTAATTGTCAAAAATGAAGGAGAAGAGTGACCATAAACTTTTATGAACTTCGAATGAATTTTGTTTGCTGTTAAACCTTCTTTTACAAAAAATTTTATAACCGCACGATACTCAATTTTATCCTTTTCAAGGGATAGAGACAACACTTTTGCTTCAGACAGCTGTATAAAACAAACTACTTGATAGAATGACTTGCAATTTCACATGGATGCTTATGACAAATGTACCAACTTAGAAAAAAAAAAATCTTGCTGATAGTGAGCCATCTATGGTCGAGGCAGAAAACTTTTCAGACCACTCTCATATGGAGGAGCAGAGTCCAGAATAAAGCAGGTGACCAGTGGTGTGCCTCAGGGCTCTTTGCTTGGACCGTTATTGTTTAATTTGTACTTAAATGATATAGGAAATGACTTCAAGTCATTTCCTATATCATTTTGGGTAGTTTCCTATATTGGGTAGTGCAATAATTAACCAAGCTGATCTAGAGAACTTGCAGGATGATTTAAATAATCTGGCAAAAGGTAGTGGATGTCAGTTCAATGTGAAAAAGTGTAAAGTTATGCATTTTGGTATTAAAAGATTACCAGCTGTGTACCGCATTGATGGAACGGTATTCCAAGAGATTGATGAAGCTAGAGATGTTAGTGGATAGGGAGCTGAAGTTCAGAGGGTACACTGCTAAGGTGTCCAAGATGGCTCATAGGATTACTTGGTTATTGAAGAACACACTAACATGCAGAGATAAAGAAGTTATTATTCCTCTTTATAAGACATTGATACTTCCACATCTGGATTACTATGCTCAAGTCTGGTCGTCTGAATTCCTTGGAGATGAAGAAGTGGTAGAAAAGGTTCAGAGGGGATTGATTAAGTTGGCGAGTTGTGTAGGGAATGCTCCCTACATTGATAGATTGAGAGTTTGTGAATTACCGAGGTTAGTTGATAGGCAGAGAAGAGGGGATATAATAGAAACATTTAAATTACTAAAAGGTTTTTATAAGATTGATTTAGGGGAAATATCTCAGCAGTGGGATAGTGGTGGAAGAATGAGAGGTCACCCCTGGAAATTAAGTAAGAGTGTGAGGACTAGATTTTTCCCTTCAAGACTGGCAAATGAATTGAATGCATTGTTGTGAGTGCTTCGTCTGTAAATGAGTTCAAGAAGATTTATGACAGATATTGTGTGGATAGTTTGTGTCTCCTGCGATGAGTCTTCTGACTCCATGGAGATACCCGTATAATAATAATAATAATACTGCATGATGTGGATGGTCTACCCCACCTAGCCAAAAATTTGATATCTCCTGGAATGCTTCTTTCTAAACACAAAAATTGTCTGACTGAACAATAAAATTTCCACAATACAATATTGTAAAGCATTCTGATGTCATATTGCTGGAATTCAAATCCATATTTCTTTCTAACCTTCCATAAATGGTATTTTAATTAATTGATTACAAAAATCAAAATTCTCTTCCCATTGCTGAGTGGTGGATAGTGCAAAAAAAATAACTTGTTCTGTTGTAAGTAATGGAATACCCAACACATTACATAATCTGTTCCAAATACACAGGGCAAGAGGACAGCTGTAACATCAGTAACAGATGTCACAGATTGGATCTCCAATGTTAAGGTAAATCCATTTCATGGTATTGACTGGAAGGCAACCATATGCAATTCTCCAAGTAAGATCCCTTCTGTTAGGGCAGTGTTTCCCAACAAGGGGCGTACGCCCCACAGGGGGACAATTATAAAATGATGAGGCATTCGTCACCTCATCACCGATATAGTCAAAAAATCACCATTGTCGGTGATAAATTATCAATGTTGTAACCCTGACTTTCCGAGAAAAAATCTGACAGCACTAGTTCAGCAGTCAACATAAATACATAAATACAGTATCAAGAACTCTCAGAAAAGCAAAATGATGAGTCTATTAGAACAATGGCATGGCAATCTGAAGAGACGGAAATGAAATACCGAAATTCAACTATCCTATCCCTCTCATCCAGCTAGGATGGGTTGAGTCCCCTCCTAATGAGGGGTTACTGACGACTGGTGTATTAATGCAGCCAGATCGCCACTCCTCTGCTGCACCCACTAAGGGTGACATTCATGACTGTATCCATGTGCATGTTCATAGGGCCGGTTTGCCTGCTTGCAGGAAGAAAAACCCCAGATAAACTAGGGGGAAAACCCTGCTGTCCATGCCCAAGACCGGCTAACTTGGCTATGGATGAGGAAGATCCTTAAGCTCCTCACTAGTTTTGCAAAAAATTACTGTTGTCCTTCCTGTTGTCATATTTAGTCAAATGTGGCTTTAGTGCTGTAAATCAGTGCTTCCCAAACTGGGGGCCATTAGTTTTGTTGGGGGGGGGGGGCAGTGAAATAATGAAATCAAATTAAGACTAAGTGTTCCATGTCAAATGTGTATGTGAGATGTTAAAAATTTAATATTTGCATTTGATTTTTGCGATATTCGCTGTGTATGTTTTGTATTGAATATAAATACAATAAATATTATAATAATATATGTCTGTATTACGATTTTTTTTTTCATGGGGGGGCTGTGAAATATTTTAATTTTTCCAAGGGGGCCTTTACATTAATAAGTTTTGGAAAGCACTGCTGTAAATGACTTGTTACTGAAAAACAGAAATCTGGATATCACAAACCGTGGGATTTCAGATTGAAAATGACTAAATTAGTACCTCAAATAAAAACTCTTTGCAGCAGATATCAAGCTCAAGGATCACATTAACTTGGATTTTATTTTCCTGAGTTCAGTTCGATTTATATTTTATAATATACAAAGCGTAATATAAAATTTATATTCATTGTACAAAGTCAAATTAAAAACAGTTTTACCTATGTTCCTTTTTTATTTAAAGTACCTATTTATATTATACTTTTTCAGAACTTGGCTGACTATTATGTTAGAGAGAGGGGGCATCAAAATCTTTGGCGTGTTGAGGTGGGGCATGATCCAAAAAAGTTTGGGAAACACTGTGTTAGGGTATCCTTGGAACTTCAATAAGTTATGAAACAAAGTGTTCTTGTCAGTACCCAATTGGGGAAGTTCACAGCAAAAGAGATTCAAGATTTCTTTATACCAACTTTTACTTTATTATTATTATTATTATTATTATTCAGGCCTCCATGGAGTCAAAAGACTCATCGTGGGAGGTCTTTCCTAAGAAACACAAAGTCTATCAAGACTCGTCGAGGGGAGATCCCCCCCCCAAAAAAAAACACAAAGTCTATCATACCACTCCTAAAACTCATTGACCGTTTTCGCTCTCACCACTCCATCAGGCAATGCATTCCATGGTTCAACCACCCTCCATGCAAAGAAACCACTCCTCACCCTCTTGCTCACAGTTTCCTTTCGTAACTTCCAGGGATGGTCTCTTGTCATCACTCCTTCCCGCTGTTCAACCAAGCGAAAGAACTCCCCAGTGTCAACCCTGTAACACCTCTCAACAGTTTAAGTCTCAATCATATCACCTCTCCTTCTTCTATCCACCAAACTCTGCAGTCCACATTCCCTCAGCCGATCCTCATAATTAACATTGTACAGTCCTGAAACCATCTTTGTATCCTTCCCACAGTTAATTTATCCCCTTCAAATCCTGGGGACCAAATCCGAGAACAATAGTCCAAGTGAGGTCTGACCAGAGACTTATACAATGGAATGATAACTGTTTTATCTCTGCAGGTCAGTGTCCTTCTCATAATTGCAGCAATCCTCTGTGTTACCTTCACCACCTTTGCAATATGTCCCCCTAAACTTCAGGTTTATAACAATCATCAACCCCCAGATCTCTTGTTTCCCCTACTTCCTCCAGTATAACTCCTCCCATAGAGTATGCAGCATCCCATCGATGTTTCCCAAATCTCAAGACCTTACATTTTGCTGCATTAAACTGACACCCCCCAGTCATTTTTTTGCCCATTTATCTAGCTTATTCAAATCCTCTTGCAGGGCTACCACATCTGCACTATTACTAATAATCCTTCCCAGCTTCGCATCATCTGCAAACAACTGAATATCCCCTTGCAATGTCATTTATATAAAGGTTAAACAATATAGGTCCTAGTACTGAGCCCTGTGGGACCCCCACTTGTAACCCTCTGCTTCCTTGAAACTGCCCCACCATACACAACTCTCTGATACCTATCAGACAGCCAATCCTGAATCCAGTTGACCAATCTGACATCCAGACCCATGGTGCTGCAACTTAAATATCAACTTATCATGTGGCACCCTGTCAAATGCATTCGCTAAGCCTAAGAAAATGGCAGTGTATGCCTTTCCCTCATCTAATGCTCTTGTAACTTTATCATAAAAGGCTAGCATATTGCTAAACCAAGAGCGCCCCTTCACAAATCCATGTTTACTCTCACAGATAACATTACCCTCATCTGCCCAATGCTGTATTTTCCCTCACTACTTTCTCCAAGATCTTAACAACTACTGATGACACACAAACTGGTCTATAATTAGACACTTCCAGTCTGCTACTGCCCTTATGCAATGGCACTATCTTACCTTCCTTCCATTTCCTGGGCACCTTTGCCAAAGCCAGACTTTCATTGAAAAGCCAGGTTCAAGGCACAGTCAGTTCCCTAGCACATTCTCTCAAAACTCGTGGTGGAATACCATCCAGTCCCAAAGCTTTACTGACATCCAGAGTACTCAGTATCTGAAGCACACTCTCCTCCTGTACCTCTAAACCTCAAACCAGCCATATCCCTCTAGCATTAAAACTGACATCTCTAGGATGAAATACTCCAATAAAGTGTTCATTGAACAATTCCACTATGTCCTCTGCATCAGTCACTCTATTCCCATTTTTATCCCACAATATCATTCTTCCACAGTCGTTTCTCCTCTTACTGTCCACATATCTAAAAAATTCCCTAGGATTTTCTTTGGATCTTAGGGCCAATCTCCTCTCATATTCCAGTTTCACTTTCCTTACCACACTAGTCACTCTTCTGGCCTGTGTCTTATATTCTTCATGCATCTTCTCTTCACCTGTCTCCTTATATCTCTTCCATAGCCTCTTTTTCGCATGCAATTCCTGTTTAATATTGTTTGTCATCCACTTTACTCCAAATTGTGTCCTCTTCTTCACTCGTGGTATACAACTTACCATTGCTGCTAACAAATATTCTTTCACAATTTCCCATGCACTAATGATATCCTGGCCTTCCAATTCCTCCCTCCATGAAACTTCCCGAAGTTGATGTCTAAGACTATTATAATCACCTGAATTATAATTCCACATAAGTTCCTGTCTCTTTGATAATCCTTCATGTCTATTCATTTTCCAAGTCAAAACCATATGGTCACTGTCTTCAACTGGTGGGAGAGATGTCAACTCAGTTATTATCATCTCTTCTGATGCTATAACCAAATCAAAAACTCTTGAACCTCTTGTTCCCTCTGTTACATGTTGCCTAAGACATTTGTCCCTCAAGAATTCTAGAAATTTCATTCCCCTATTGCTACATGCATCTTCCTCTCTCCAATTTATACTACTGTAGTTAAAATCTCCCATAACAATCATTCTTCTTGCACTTGCCAAACTTAGCTGTCTAAACATCTCCTGGTCCCCATCCTCTTTGCTCCTGGGTCTGTAGCAACACCCCACTAAATATCCTGTCTTGCCTACCCCTACCTCACACCATACGCTCTCAAAATCATTTGTCTCACTTCCTTCCAAAGCCTCCACTCTTAGAGGACATAGGTCATCACTTATCATAAGCAGCACCCCACCACCACGCCTTCCCCTCCTATCCTGACGAAAAATGCTATATCCAGTGACTTCTATTCCTGTTATTATATCCCCTTCTGTCAACTACATCTCAGTGATCCCAATAATTTTTGGCCAGGCTGATGCTATCTGCACCACCAATTAATTCCTCTCCCTTATTCCGGATACTCCTGGCATTAGTATAAAGCATATAAATGCCATTGTTTCTATACCCAGCATTATCCCTTCTAGACTCCACTGGGCTCGGTGTTACCTGATATCGTCTCCCTTCTCCCACAAGAGGCCATCCCTGCTATCATCCTCCCTGGGACACACTGACTCGTTCAGAACAGCAATCTCACCAGATGCTTACGTCATTCCTCATTCAAACATAAGCGGTCTCTCGCATACAATTCCTCTCTTTCCTCAAACGCACTCCAAGCATCCACATATACCAGTCCTCTCTTGTCACACATTCTCGCTATTATGCCATTCAATATCACTGCTCTTCTGCTCAGCTCATCATTATCATACCTAGGCAACGCGCACACTATTTTTCCTCTCTCTGTCTTCTTCTGTACAGCCTCAAGCAAAAATCTCATATCTCTCTCTGCCCGACTTACATTACCACTCAAGTCATTTGTTCCTACCATCACCATCATCTCATCCATCCTTTCACCTCTCTTAATTGCCATAGCCACCCTTTCTATTGTTCCTTTTGGCAAACACTCCTCACACATCCTATCTTGAACACCACGGATCATTAAGTCGCCACACATTATACCTCTTACCATTCCCTCTCTCTCCTATTGTTTCCATTCTCTCCTCTTCTTTCATACCCATATCTCTCTCATTCCCTCTCCTCTACTGCTATTCTCTCTTCTAGCATTCCCATACCTCTCTCCCCTACTGTTTCCATTCTCTCCTCTTCTAGCACTTCCATATCCCTCTCTCATTCCGTCTCTCCTACTGTTTCCATTTTCTCCACTTCTAGCACCTCCATGTCCCTCTCTCATTCCGTCTCTCCTACTGTTTCCATCCTCTCGTCTGCTAGTATTCCCATACCTCTCTCTCGCAATCCCTCTCTTCTACTGTTTCCATTCTCTCCTCTTCTAGCACCCCCATACCTCTCACTCATACTCCCAAAATTCTCTCTCTCCCCTACTCTGAATCGCCTTGCATTTATCTCTCTTCCATTCTCCTAATCTTATCTTTCATACTTCTGCTCTCATTCACAAGACATTCCACCTACTTTTTCAGCTCATCTATCTCCCTCTGCAGGTCAGTCACTCTTAATCTAAATTCACTCTCCCAAACAAAATCATCTCCTAAACTTTCACAGTCACCCACACCTTCCACACTATCAACTATTATTTTCTCATTCATATATATATATTTTTCATTTTCTCCTATCACACTACTTGTCTTCCTACATTCATTCCCCATTCCTGGAGCAACAAGGTCAGATATCGATATTTCTAATGCACTTATTTCCTCCAACTGCCTGCATTTTGTGCACATACACTCTCCACTCTCTGTCACAAGCCACATATCCAATTCCCGAGACACATACATGCCGCAAGTACTGCATGCCACAAAGTCCCTCATGATAGTGCTTATAATAGAGTTCTTAAATGGCGGAGGACTTGGCGATACGCCACTTGCGACTGCAGCTGAATCCGCCATCATTCCTTACTGCCAAGTAGCGTAATCTTTAATAATTATTCAATTAATAAATTCCGTTAAATAAATAAGAGAAAAAAAAAAGTACAAACAATTACAAGCAAAACAAAACATTTAAGTATACTAAATATAATTAAATAAAATGAAATATAACTAAATACAGTAATGAAAACTTAGCTTCGTGTTGTCTTCCACCATTATGCATTAGATTCCGATGGTACCAAAATATATTATATCGCGACAGCAACTAACTTCCAAAAAACAACCACTGAAGTACACTCGTATTCAGAGAAACAATTTAGCACTCAAAAATGTAGAAAAATGGGGGGAAAAACAGACTATTCACCGATTAAAAATCACTTTCTTCTGCACAGCTCAAATTCACCGCCACGTGCTTGATACTAGTTCAAAGAAGTAGTTTTAAGCATGGATGTCTCTGTCTGGTTTCAACTGTATGACATCTTACCAACATATAGCACTTGCTTGTATTGGTTAACTTATTTTCTATCTGTCTTGTTTACCTATGCTGATGATATACTGCTATCCTCAGCATGAAATATCTCTTGTTGTTTACCTTCAATAAATTTATATATTGTGTGTTAATCATTGTCATCATTCACTATTACCTTCTGTAATCATTCTTTCTCTTTATCCAGGTGCCAGAACTCTCTGGGATTCCAATCTTCTCCCATGTTGAGCTTCATTTTCCTTACTAGAAAATGTTTGTTATTTTTCTAGTCTGCATGTTATACTCGTGCACCTGATTCTTGTTATCTAATATCTTTCCCCTAAAAACTTCTTCATACTGCCTGCTTAATTCATCTGTTCATCCATTTCAATTTTATTGGTTTATCTTACTCTCATTGTGTAATAGTACATCATTACTTGTTTCAAGAATTTTCATACACTCCCGGTGTTTCTTCATAGTTCACCATTCCATTGTATTCTTGTGAAATCGATGCAGAGTTTTCCATAATCACTTACCTATAGTTCCACATATATCCATTTTCATTGAAACCTTCCTGTTTGGCCACCTTCCAAGTTGGTTCCTGGATCACTCACCACATGACAGAATTGGTACCTCATTCACAATTACATCCTCTGAGGCTCCTACAACATTCAATAATATAAACCTCACATTTCTTCCATCACATCTATCTATCTATATTTCAAACTATTAACAAGATCTTTAATTTGGAAGTTATTCCTAGGAAATTGCTTCTTTTCACAGTGCAATTAATTAAACAGAGTCTCACTCTTTAAATGTATTTTATGGATTTAACCACCCAGTCAGGATAAAATATATCAAAACTATAAGCTTATCAGAGTGTGTTTTTTGACTGCAGTTCTTTATAAATTAAAAATTAATGAAATGATTATATATATATATATATATATATATAGGTATTATTGCTTACTTTTGCTGTAATTTTAGCAATTATAATCTTTAAAGCTTGAAGTGATGATGAATGATGAAAAAAAAATCAGCTAACCCTTTTATTCCCTTATAGGGAGCAGGCGAGGCCGTTTTAGTCTTATCTAACTTTTGGAGACTGAGTGGGCAGTTGAACTTCCACTGGTAGCCAATCAGATATAACTGGCCCACAGCTATCTCTAATTTAAGCAGCATGCAGTGAAGAGACAGCTAACGAGTGCTGCCATCTCATAGTCCCTAATCCTAACACAATATTTTTAATGTCTGAAATAGTGTGGATTCTACAGTCAATTTTCTCGAGTTTATGGATTCTACAGTCAATTTTCTCGAGTCTAACACCAGTCCAAAAAAAAGCTTACAAAAACTTCCTATAGTCAGTGATTAGAATCGAACTCACATGCTCTTTCTTCGAGCGGTCTAGTACTGAGGAGTACAAATACCACTTCCGCTGAGCTACACAGGTTGAATGTGATATTAATGATAATATTCAATGATGATGAATACTATCATTAATATCATAAACACACAGGACAGCCAGTTTGTTCGAAATAAGATAACTGTCAAGAGCAAGGTAATTGATAAACACCAGCTAAGGACAGAGGAGATAATTTGTCCTGTGAAAGACAGAAGGGAAGACAATTGTCAAAACTGTTTGAAGGTAGAATATAAATTAAGTCAGTGAAGACTTAATTTATATTTCTCTGTGTTCTTGATGGTAGGCAACTCTTTTATCATGTAACTCTCTTGGATGTTAAAATAGCACAGTAGGAGATTTGCATTTCCAAACAGCTGATAATCCCACACATCAGTGGTTGTTCAAACCCTGAACAACTACTCATATTTGAGATTTCAAAAGTAATACTTCTATTGTAATAGCTATGCCAACTTGAAAGTTGGAAATTAATATATGAATCATAAAGATATGTTAACAATTACCTCATATCCTGAAGATGAACCTGGACCTTCTACAACTTGTGTAACTTGTGAGCCATCCTTAGAACACGTCTTTAAAAATTTGTACATTATGAAGTCTGCACAAGTTTCCTTTTCTTTTCTGTATAAATTTCTTTATAACAAGCAAATTACAGCTACACAGTGTGTACTTTCCTAAATTTCTCCATGTTGGAATCCATTTCCTCAAGTAACAGAGGCAAACAACTCAGCCAATTATTTCACTATAAACTTTTTTTTTTGTGTGTGGGGGGGGGGGCTTCTTTCTGTTTCATTCTGTTTTTTCTTTCTTCTTGTGCAATCTGTGCTCCTATCTTCTACAGTTTCCAACAAATGCTGTACATCTTCATTGTCAATTTCCAATTCTAATTCTTCAGCTATCCATGCTACGTTATCACCAATCTCTTGCAACGCATTATCAAATCCTATGAATGTATGAACATTTAACCATACAGACAAATCGGCCAAGGTACAAAAACACAATTCATAGACAAAAAAAAAAAAAAACTATTGTTGGTGGTGAAGGATGGTAGATGATATTCTGTGTGTTGATGACAGTAGTGTCATTGACAGCAAGTTACATATAGTGGGGGGGATTAACAAGAAGGGCAATGATGGCAAATGATTTGATGGGCTGTGTAGAAGGAATGGATGAATGGAGTGAGTTTGAGGGAAGACTGGATTTGTATAAGAGTTGCCTACATGAGAATGTGTTTCATATCAGGAATCTTGAAAAACTCATAACTGGTATGAGACCTAACACAGAGAATCAAAGAAACTAAATTATAAAGGGAGGAATGGTGAGAATGTGAGTGTAAGGGCAATAATGTTATATAACTGTGTTAATGAAGGGAATGGGCTTATCATGGAAATGTTGATGAGGACTGAACAATTTCGACTTTGTGTTCAAAACCAGTTTGGACCTATCAAACGTGTGCAAAGATGTTTACATGAATAAAGCACTAGAGAAGAACAGAGTTCTGCAAGTTGTCCAACTGTATCATGCAGACTGCAAACAAGAGTATACAAAAGAACATGCAGGTAGATTATTATGTCTGCACACAAATGCCAGGAGTATCAGAAACAAAGGGGTAGAGTTTTTTGCATGTTGGGACCTCAGAGTGTAGGCATTAGTGACACCTGGCTATTAGAATCAGACATACTAACTGGTATCGAGTGTAAAGGGTACAGTATTTTTAGGAAGGATAGTGAGGTGAGGTGATGAGGGGAGTGCTGCTAATATCGAATGATTGTAGTACTACAGTATTTCATATGGCAGTGAGTTTGAAGCCATCTGGTGTGAGGTGAAATCTAACAAGATCAATTACAGAGTGGGATGTTATTACAGACTTGGTGGACCGGTTGCTAGTGATGAAGAAATGCATCACCAAATAGAAAAGATGAGTGCGAAAAGAGTAATCATAATGGGAGACTTTAATTATCCAAATATTGATTGGGTAGCAGTAGAACCTCATGAGAAGAATGAAAATGAATTTATTGAGCTGTTGCAGGACAACTTCCTCAAGCAGAATGTGACAGAAGGAATTTGAGGTCAAAGATGTTAGATTGGATTATAGTGTCAGAGGATATTTCAGTTAAAGAGGTAACTATTCTCCAACCAGATGGTAACAGTGATCATGTGGTACTCACTTGGGAAATTACTAAGTTTATGAAGGTTCCATTTAGAAAAGGTTACATGATGAATTAGAAAGCAGGAAATTATGACAACTGAGGATAGGGTAGGAGTCAAATGGATGTATAATCTTATTAAACGAGAGATTCATAAGAAAAGGATGATGTGGAAGGAACACTGTGTGCATAAGGATAATGTTCATTATGAAAATTATAAGCAGCAGGCTATAATAGTCATAACTGTTGTACGGAAAGCAAAGTCTGAGAATGAAAAGAAACTGGCTCTGCATAGTAAAGACAACAACCCACAAGAATTCTATCGATATGCTGCAAGTAAAAGAAAGAATGAATATGAAAGAATAACTCTTCTAAATGCAGATGGCATGAGGGTAACAGATGCAGAAGAGGTTGTTCAACTAACGAGTGCCCATTTTCTTAAAACCTATCAACCTGGTGTACGCAACATTGTGTTCACTGCTACTGATGTATCCAACTATTGACCAATTACTATCTCAGGAGTGGTGGTCAAGATATTGGAAAAACTGGTTAGAAATTCACTGTCAACCCATTTCTCAATGGGTTGACAGTGAATCTCTACTTTGCAATGAGCAACATGGATTTACTAAGGGAAGGTCATATTTAGCAACTTGCTCACATTCTATAACAATGTTACCATTGAACTAGACAAGGGGAATGGATATATACCATGATACTTGTGGATTTTGCTGCAATTTTTGACAGAATACTGCATGGTAGACTGTTGCATAAATTTGAGAATATGGATTTGGATTATAGAATATTAGCTAGTGTGGATAAGAGAATGGCTGAGTGACAAATATTAAAAAGTGGGATATGGAAGATGTGAGTCTTCAAGACTTAAGGTAACCAGTTGTGTACCACAAGGATCAATGCTTTGTCCACTGTTATTCAATCTGTACATTAATGATATTGGGAAGGATCTAATAAGTGGCATACAGCTATTTTCTGATAATGCAAAGATAGGTAGGGTAATCAGGAATGCTGCTGATATGCAGTACTTGCCGAATGATTTGAATAGGCTGGAATTGTGGGCATGGGAAAATGGATGTCAGTTCAATGCCAGTAAATGTAAAGCCATTCACTTTGGCATGATTAGATATGCAATGTCATATTATATAGGTGGGATTATGCTAGAAGAAACTAATGAGGCCAGGGATCTGGGAGTGTTAGTGGATAGGAAGTTGAAGTTCAGGGTCCATGTAGGAAAGGTTGCAAATACAACTCAAAAGATAATTGTAATGCTGAAATGAACGTAAAGATAAGGATGTCATTTTGTCTCTTTACAAGGCCTTGATAAGACCTCACTTGGACTATTGTGTGTAGGTCTTGTCTCCTCGTTTCCGTTGTGATTGAGAATTTGCAGACTGCAGACACTAGCAAACAGGAGAAAGAGGGAGTGATATGATTGAGACTTACAAACTTCTGAAAGCATAGAGGATTTCAGTTGATGGAATTTTTCAATTTATGAGGGTGGGGAAAGGACAAGAGGGCATCCTTGGAAGCTGAGAATGCCGCTAAGAAGGGGGCGAGGGCTAGATTTTTCTCTCATAGAGTGGTGGGTGATCGGAATGGATTTCCATTGGATGATAGCTGGTGCCGGTACATGTAGTATGTGGCCTCGCTTGATGAGTCCCTGGAGGTCTCTCTTAATAATCTCATCTTCCTTTTACCCTTTTTTACTTTGCGATGTTGAGGGTTTATTAATCATTGGACCTCAAACCGTTCACAGGATAAGGTAGTCAGCCCTGTGCCCTGGTGTATCCTATGTCCATAGTGTCGAGTTCTCAAGGCCGGTTTGCATGCTTTGCAGGATGAAAAATCCCAGGATAAACTGGGGGAAAAACCCTACTGTCCATGCCGAAGACTGGCTAACTGGGCTATGGCTGAGGAAGATCCTTCACCTCCTCATGTCACTGACGGGAATTGAACCTAGAACACTCCTTCCCCAGGCATATGGTTGCGAAGCACACAGCCAAACCACGTGGATTCTCTTAATAATAATAATAATAATAATTAAATAGGGGAGATGGTGAGATGTGTAGCAGAGTAGAGTATCCTCCCAATGACAAGTCCTTAGACTCCTTGGAGGTGTCATATAACAATAATAATAACATATTTTCAGCAACTTCTTCCAAATACCATTCTTACACTCTGCTGCTCACTACATGCTTTGTATCCAAGATTTATAGTCCTTTAAAAAAAAGTTACTCATGGTTTTTTCACCCTCAGTAGCAGCCCGAGCAAAAAGTATTTTGAATATAACTTGAATACAGCAATAACACCCTGACTCATGGGTTGAAGGAATGGTTTTTGATGAACATCTTTATGTGACTGCTGTCATAAGTAGCATATGACGCAAATCGAGGATTTCTTGGGTATCTCCATGGAATCAGTGTCATCACAGGAAATCTACTCTAACCACTATTCGGACAATACACTTATCATGCCTCTCCTTGAGCGCATTCACCAAAGCAATCACAATCTCTGGCATAACATTCACCACCTTCAAAGCAAAAAATCAAGTACACCTTGCTTCCCACAATCTTATACAATATTCAGAGGTGACCTCATGCTCTCTCCCTTCCTGTGTCATGTACTGAATTTTTTTTCAATCTATTCTCACAGGGTGCATTCCATAGATCTGCCACAATCTTGGTGACTTGCCTGTGAATTCTTTCCACCACTTTTTCATCTCCATGGAATACAGGTGACCAGGTCTGTATGATGAAGTCTAGATGTAGCCTCATAAAGGAGAATAATAACCATATCCCTGTTTCTCAGCCTGTTCTTCAACAACCATGTAATCCTATGTGCTATTTTGTTCACCTTTGCAATATATCCTCTGAACTTCAACTTCAAGGAGATGCCCCCCCCTCTTTGTCCATAATCACCCAAAATCCCTGGATTCATCAATTTCTTGTAGTTCAATTTGATCAGTAAAGCAAGCATGAAAGTAGTTGTAGACAAGGAAAACAGCAGAAACTAAATACCTGTGAGAGTGAATGGAACAAATTAGTGAGGGATAGGTCATTAATAAGTCCTATCATTCTGTTCTGTACTGGGTCGAATGTTTTCAGAGACACCAGCCCAAAAATGAGTATTCAATAGCTGGGCAGATTTGCAATTTATATAGCATTAATAGCTGTTCATATATAAAGTAATGTCTTGAGTGAAAGACAAATCTTACTTTTGGATGCTGAGGAAGCACTAGTTGTAATGTGCTTATAACAAGAGAGGTCTGACAAGAAAGTAATCCCAAGAAGAGAGAGAGAGAGAGAGAGAGAGAGCTCTCATGCTGTCTAGATAATTTGGATGTTGTCAAGAGATGTTGTTCCCTAAATAACATTGTCGCTGACATAAGAAGTGAAATTCCTTCATGAAATTCATCATTAACAAATTAGCTAAATTACAGGAGCAAATGAAAGAATCCTGTTGGGATTCTTTTCATTGCCCATTCGTTGTAAGAGTTCTAGTTTTCTTCTCGTGCACTTCATCTAATATAGTGGTAGCACTACATTAGATGAAGTGCTACCACTGTGCCACATGTTAATACACCAGCATGATGGCAGCATGAGCACTGGTTATATAGGGCTTAAAAAAACTTTTCAACTCCTTAACTGCACCAGGTATACTGACCAGACTATAATATGATTGTTATGTTTTGGAGTAGTATCATTTACTACAATGGATCTATCTTGTCTTTCTCCTCCTGATCAATGGCCTTTGTACATTTTCATGATATATTTTTAACTATAAAGCAAATTAAAAATTCAAATAAATCATACTGCTGAAAAATGGAAGTGAATTTACCGTTTTAATTCTACTTTTTTTTTAACAGGAAATGTTTAGAATCTGAGCAACAAAACACAATAATACAAAAAAAAAACCGTTGTATTTTTGCATTCTCTACTTTTTTTTCGCACTTCTTTGCTGCAAGATATACATACATAAACAATCGAGTTACTTTTCCGCCTGAAATGATTTGTCCAAATTGTGTCGTTATAAGATTTCGCTGTGTGCTAACAGCGAAATCTTATAATGCAGGGGAAAGAAATTGCAATAAGACCAATCAAATTACTTGAACGCACAATTAATTATTTGTATTCTCTTCGTGACCTGATCTAATCTAAAAGTGACAAAAGCAAAGTATTACACTGTCGTTCTTCCATCATCATTGATCTTTGTTCCTGACAAATGCATTACCTCAAAACGTTCATGACCACACCTTCGTAAAATAGCGTAAACAAACGAAACCAATTCAAAAAGTTGAGAGCAAAAACATACAGAATAATGTCATAGAAAGCTCAGCTGCTTTCGTCCCCGTTTGCGATTTTCCTTGTTGCTCAAGGAAAATTGCAAATTTTTCATTTCCCGGGGGAGGGGGGGGGGAAACAGATGAAACTCTCCATAGCCCTTCTAACTCCAACTGTCATATCCAAATCAATGCATTCTTAAAACTGAAAATAATAAATTATGTAAAATTGTGGAGAATTATATATACGATTTCTTCCAATAATGAAAGCACGAATATAGTATTCATAATTATTGTCAGAAATAGCTCAAGGTTTTTTTTTTTCAGCCCCTTCCTTCTTTACTGACTTTTGCATTTTGTTTACTTCAAAATTAAGAAAATCGTATTTCATGAAATTTTTATTTTAATATAATCAAAATTCCGATACAGAAGATTTCAAAAAAAGAATATTAGATTATCAAAACTATATCGAAAACTCAACAGCCATTATAATGCTAGAACATCGAAGAAAGGAATTTCATATGAAGAGAGGAGTAAGGCAAGGAAATTCGATATCATCCAAATTGTTTTCTGCTACATTAGAAGTTTTAAGAACTTTTCATGGGGAAAGTATGGAATTAGCATCAACTGAAAAAATCTCAACCACTTAGGTTTGGCCGATGACATTGTTCTTTTAGCAAAAAATGAAGAAGTCAGAAAATACTAAATGAACTTGATACAGAAAGTAAAAAAAAAAAAAAAGTTTCAAGATTAATCTAATTAAAAACAAACTGATAACATATTCAGATCAAACCGAACTAAAATTAACAGATAATTGTATTGAAATTGTGGAGAACTATATTTACGTTGGTCAATTAGTTAGTATTAATGGGAGAAAAAAGAAGAAGAAAAAAAGTAGAAGAATCACAAAAAAAAACGAAGAATTTTGCCTGTATAAAGATTATTTGTTAGATATTTACCTATATGTGTTTAAAAAGAAAGTTCTTTAATATACTTAAATATATACACGCACGCACAGGCATACATTGATATAGAAAGACAGATATTGCATATAGGATTGCTGCCGTTGTAAATGTGTCCTCCCAAGCATGCGCATGTTTTGCCGATGCCTATAGTCAGTGTCCTCGCAGGACGATACTGTTTTGATAGGTGAGGCATAAATGCTTTTCATATTCCCCTCTATCTGAAAAGGTAAGTTCTTTGGGTGAAGGATTATTGAGCTTTAAGCTCGCCCTGAAAGAGCAGTGAGATTAACTGTGTTCAGCTGAGCATAGAATTGATTTGGGTCTCTTGTATTTGCAGAAATCTGCTTCATTATAGTCTGAAGCTTGCTTGATCAGTGGGCTCGGATGATTAATTGTCTTAATGAAGAACTTTTCAGCTAGGTCATGAAGAAGAAGAAGAGATGTGATGTAGGGAATGCTGACGTCTCTGTGAATTTGGGAGTTTCTGATAAACCACGGAGCATCCAAACTCATTAGTCAGTGTCCTGATTATTGGTAGTATATATATATATATATATATACACACACACTAGGGGGGTATCCAGAGCCCAACCCCCCCGAGTACCGGGTTGGTAATCCGGTAAGACAAAAAAAAACGTGACATAAAAACGTTTCAAATTTCGTCTTATCTTTTTATATATATAGAATAGATATATTGATGTGCTTTGCATTAAGGGAGATACTAAGGATAGTGATTAGAACTTACTCCACCTTTACCACGAGTTGCCTCAGAACTGAAAATACTTAAGGAGATTTACCTGTCTGTCTTGGGATAAAAGGATTAAAACCAAGTTTATAAAATTGCTTGGTATCTTTAACGTATAGTATACCCAAGGTAAAAAACTTTCAAGGTAAAAAACACACACGTGTGTGTGTGTGTGTGATTATTGTACTAACTTACTATTATGACGCCTTTGATTCTATGAGATTTGTAATCATACTAGCGAAAAGTATTTATATTTATTATATAATAAGCAACATATGTTGATAGTGAATATATACATATGTGAAGGCTTAAAAGAATTATACTTTGGATGTTTTTTTTTTTTTTCCATTGCGATCGAAACTCTGAATACAAGACTCAAAACACACCAACAGAACGCTAAAAGTATACACTACACGTGTTAACCACCAAGGTTTTAAACTTCGAGCAATGCGCCACCTGTTTGTTAAATGAGAGGAATTAATTTTTAAATATTTCCTACTAAAAAACAAAAGGGATAAAACTGATGTTTGGGCCTTATTTACTGAAGATCGTATGCATAACATGAGAAAAAGAATACTATATATCACAAAATATTATTTATTGTAAAATACGTAAAAAGTTAATTTTCGAACCAGAAACCATAACAGACCTTGCGAAAATTCCACAGTGGCCATACGGCATCAACTCGCCATAACTTGAAAATGACTTCAAACTTCGACTGAAACATGAATAAATAACACGGAACACACACACACATACATACATGCAAACGCACGCTCAGCAACTCTTCACCAAACGAAACATAATCAAACTTTAACAGGTGGTTTCACTACGACGACTTAGCCACCTGGTGAGCAGCATTAACAAACAGAAAGTAATCTGATGAAAGTGTAAGACACGTATACAACAAGCTTGGCACAGAGCCTAACCACTACTATCGACATGTTATTTTTATTCTGCAATTTAAGAAATTTTTCAACGTTATTGTCCAATTTAAATTTATCACTGTGTATTATAGTACAAAAACTGTTCACTGTGGACAATAAGAGAAATAAATACAGGCAGGAAAAAAAATGGGAAAGTCGACTTTTATGAGAACCTACACATTATAATCAGTGCCGACCCAAAGGTCTTTGCTGCCAGCATGCAATTTCTATCTAAGCGCCCCTGTAACGATCCGGGCGTGTGTGGTTCTTTTACGACAATAAAAATTTATTTGAAATTTGAAATTTCTTAAATAAATTTTGACAGAACAGCCACACGTTGGTTCGCTAAATGTAACGAACCGGGGGTGGATAATCGTTAAAAACCCGAATATTCAAAAAATTCTCAAAAGTTAAAGCAAATTTTGATAAAGCCACTTCACTTTAATCATTGAATGTAATGATAAAGGGATTATAGCCTTCTCACCGACCCGAATCGCTAACAAAATTAAAATGAATTTTAATTAAAGTTAAAATTTATTTGAACTAAAGTTTAAAAAATTAATGCATTTTACAAGTTACTAAATTCTTAGTAACTAGTAAAATTTTTTAATAATTTTTATAAGTGGAACTATCTTTTAGGAAAATAAAGGAAACTCAAGATAGATGAGAAAATAAGAAAATAATTCAGAAATAATTAGAACATTTAATATAAGTATTCAAAAAATAACATCTTTACAGAATAACAGAAAATAAACTATATTACATAAATATACTAGCAATTTTTTTAATTCAAATTTTAGGCATTCTGGTTTTATATTTACAAAATTGGTCTTAACGTCTAATTCGCACATATATCTTTTTCAATAGCGATTAACGCCAAACTAACAAGCCTTTTTTGTGACCTACTTGTTCTTAAGTAGGTTTTAATCAATTCAACTTGGAAAAGGAACGTTCACCGCTCGTTACACTAACAGGTAAGGTTAATGGTTTTCTTAAAGCAATTGAAAAGTTAGGGAAAGATAAATTATTGGATAGAATACAATTAAGAATATCGAAAGGGTTTTGAATATTTAAATTATCCTTCCGAAAAATATCCCGGAAAGCACATAACTCGTCATATAGTTCTATTGCATTTACGTCTTTATTGTCGCCGTCCTTCAATAGAATCTCTAAATCGTCACGATTTTTTCGTAAATCTTCGTTATTAATTTGTAGTAATCTATACAAGAAATTGAAATTATTATAATATGTTTTTAGTTGTTCAAAACGTTTCTATTAACGAACACATTGCAACGTCTAGAAGTGTATAAAGCACATTCACTCTAATTGTAAGTGGAGGTTTCTGTGGTTTAGAAGTTCACATGGCATATTCCGGTAATTGGACCACATTTTTATTATTAAGCTATATAAAACCCAGCAAGTTTCGTAAGTCGTTTGACTTACATCTTCAGGGGTAAAAGGTAACTTAAAGTTTAAAACACAAAGAAAATAGAAATTATTAGTAATAGTTCATACTATACAGTTGTAGCCGTCTGACTGTTCATAAAATTAAAAATCAGAATGCGGATTCAAAGCAGTGCTGAGTTTAAACAATGCTGGATTATGCCACGTTCTGTTGTTCACGTTCATAAAGTCCGAGGTCTGACTGAGGTATATTTTTTATTAAAGATGACAAAATTTGGTAGAGAATTAAGCCTTGATTTTTTTGCATTGGGGTGGGATTTTAAGCATGTTCGCAGCTTCTTTGAATTTCCTTATGTAACAGTTTTTTTCTATGTACGACATGTTTGTTTTCTGCCAGAGTACATTGTAGCCGGTGGAAGTAGTATGGTATGGAAGCTTAATTCTCCACCAAGTTTGGTCAACTTTAATAAAAAATATACCTCAGTCAGACCTCGGACATTATGAACGTGAACAACAGAACGTGGCATCATCCAGCATTGTTTAAACTCAGCACTGCTTTGAATCCGCATTCTGATGTTTAATTTTATGAATAGTCAGACGGCTACAACTGTATAGTATGAACTATTATTAATAATTTCTCATTTCTTGGTGTTTTAAACTTTAAGCTACCTTTCAACCCTGAAGATGTAAGTCAAACGACTGACGAAACTTGTCGGGTTTTATTCATTGTGTTTTATATAGCTTAATAAAAATATGTGGTCCAATTACCGGAATATGCCATGTGAATATTCACTCTAAATTTATCTTCTGGCAATTGTGGCGTTTCGTCATGGTGCTCGTAGTCAAATTGTCGTGTCTTCTTTCGTCGTCGAACTTTCGTACCAGTTTTAAATTCTTGTTCTCCGTCCGCCTCTTCACTAGTTCTTTTGCCGTTTTAGAACTTCTTTAAAATTTGTATCTGATCGATACTCTTGATACTTTAGTCGAAAGTATCTGATCGATACTTTCGACTAAACCAAGTGTAATGTTCATATTTTTGTCTTGAAGCATTTTATCACAGGGTTTATTCTGTTAAGTAAATCATACCAAGTTATAAGATAGCAAATAAATTTGTACTCCTTTATTTTAACACACAATGTTTGTGCTTCATGCTGATTTTCTTTATTAAAATTTTCATTACTTAAACTTTCAAAAAGTGCATCATAAATTTCTCGTAACTGATATCGTTGAGGGCGGATTGCATTAATTTTACTTTCCCATCGCATTTCTGATGGCTGGTTCAATGTTACATTTTTTTACGAACTTGAAAAGGATTGCCCAACGTTTGTCAGAGAATGAAAAGAAATTGTATATTTCTTGAATAATTGCAAAGAAAATAATTGTATCTGCATTCACACTGGCTGCATTGTTAATGATTAAATTTAGAGTATGAGCATCACATGGCACGTAAAAACTCGAGGATTTTGGTTCAAAACCAAATTTTGGAGCCCGTATTTTTTCCCTTTCATATTTGTCCCATTGTTGTAACCTTGACCTCGCATGTCTTCAATGGGAATGTTAAATTTTTCCAGTTGTTTCATTATTGTTGCACATAAACCAAGACGTGGTTTATGTTGTTCTGATTTCTGATGTATCTTGACAATTTCATTGTCACAGGAAACAAAGCGAATAATAATGGTCATTTGTTCTGTTTTACTTGCATCAGGTATGCAGTCTAAAATTATGGAATAATATTTAGATTTTCGAATTGATAATAAAATTGTATCACTGATTGCGTTACTTAAAGTTTCCAATATTTAATTTTGACTGTCTTTACTCAAATAGCGTACTCTATTGTTTCGTTGTAGGGCCCTTTCAACATGATTTTTCCATAACGGGATCAAACTTCGCAAACAGTTCGACTAATTTTTAAAAAATTGCCGTTATTCATTTCATATAAGTTATCAGATGATCCGCGAAAAGCTAAATTTTGGCTACCAAGGAATTTTATAATTTCAATCAAGCGTTCTAAAACACTCGTCCAATGTTTGTTTTCCATTTCATACATGCTTTGAGTCTGGCAAATGAATAGTAGTTTTTTTTTAAATTTTTATCAACTTCCTTCCATTTTAATAAATTTTTCATGTGAGTTAAACTAGTCTCATGTCTATGCAAAGTTGTACTTACATTTCTCCAATCGTTATAACCTTCTACAAGACTACTTCATTCGGTAGGTGCGAAAAGTTTGCAACAAAAGCAAAAAACAGAATTTGAAGTTCCGGAATAAATGAATCATATTCTTGGCACGAGCTCCCCGTTTTCCATTTTTCTATTATAATACTTGTCGCCAAATTTACAACCATACGTATCTCTGGGGAGCGTGTGTAGCTCAGTGGATGTGGCGTTTGCACACCACCGCGCTTGGTCGCACGAAGGAAGACTTCATTTCGAGTCTAGTCGGCGACTAGAGGAAATTTTTCTAAGCCTTTTTTCTACCGGTTCCCGAGTTAGTCGATCTCTGGCATGGCCAAGCAGGTTTTTCCTCCCGGAAACTCGGGTTTTTCGTCCTGTAAACTCAAGAAAATCGACCGTAGAACCCACATTATTTCAGACATTAAATATATTGTGTTAGGGTTAGGGACCACGAGATGGCGGCACATTTGAGCCGTCTCTCTTCACTGCGTACCGCTTAATTAGTGACAGCTTTGGGCCATCTGTCTCTGACTGGGTACCAGTGGAGATTGAACTGCCCACTCAGTCTCCAAAAGTTAGATAGGGCTAAATGGCCTCGCCTACTCCCGTATACGGGAATAAAAAGGCATTAGCTGATTTTTTTTTGACGTATCTCTGGGATATATTATATTTTTCTTTTGAACAGGCCCCATTTCAATTAAAACAACTCGTAATTTTTCATCGATATTTCCCTAATCACCTGGATCTTCTAAATTTACAGAGACTAACAATGTGTTAGTTTCGTAGTCAACTACAACTAAATCTTCTCCTAACTGTTTTTCACTTAAATCATGCGTCTTGTTAACCTATTCAATAGTTTCAATAGTACTTTCATGCAAACTGGATAATGTGCATGGTTCATCATCTCTGATTTCTGATGTATCGAGTTGGTTACAATTTGCATCAGAATATTTTAATATTTTAACAAATATATTAAGAGCCCCAGTTTGTTTCTTAACATCTGCTTCTTTCGCAGCATGACGCTTACGATTTTGTGCACCGGATAACTTTTTTTAATTTTTGATTCCATTTCTATTTTATACCAAGAAATTATTACACAACACGACACAGAGACGAAATAATAGTCCGCACTGCGCTGCTGTCCGTAGCCTACTGAGATGCGTACCACATAACTTTCATATTTGTCCCATTGTCATACCCTTGACCTCGCATGTCTTCAATGGGAATGTTCCATTTTTCCAGTTGTTTCATTATTGATGCATATAAACCACGTCCTGGTTAACTAGCAACAAGTGTTTTGTGCGAAAATTCGTTTCTGCGCATGAAACCTGTTCACCGTTTCACTTTAGATTCTGCAGGCAAGCATTTAGCCTGCTCTCGATGCAAAATTGTAAGCAGCCTGCTGATCAAAGAGGCGGAAATATACAATTTTTTTTTAATTTTTATTCGGTGTATCCGGCCTTATTTATTTTAATATTGATCATTCTAAGAATTTTTTGTTTTTATGATAAAAATGTTGTTTCTTAAATATTAACTTATGAACCGTGCCGCGTCAACGGCGCCCTCTTCGTAGAGGCGCCCGCATGCTCTGAATGCCCCCTTCTGTCGGCCCTGATTATAATATATATGTGTGTGTGTGTGTGTGTAGCGTCGCGTATCCATTTAGCTTGGATGTGCTGTCGTCTGGCTTATGCAATTCGCACTACATAATTCTCGTAAATTTGACCGTATGTTTCATTTTTATTAATGTATGAAAGTTTGAAGTTATTTTAAGAAGTGCATAGCAAATCAGCGCTCAACTTAATTCGCCCAATACAATTAACTGGAGGATAATTTTCTATAAATTTTATTAATTTATCAATTAATATAATTTTAATATGGAAATCACAAAAGTCAAATGAACAATAGCTATGCTTCACGCACGCCGTTTATGTGAGATGCACAAAGGGTTTACACTTTGTGCATCTCACATAAACAATGATAATGTAATCTCACTTTGTGAGATTACATTATCATTGGCAGATACTAGAGTTTATTATACGATTTTTAAATACAGCTATATAATACAGAAATCTGAAAAAAAATCTAAATCCTTGATACGCATGATGATAAATATATATTTAAAAACGTGTCTATATGTGTCATAAACACATGAGTTCACACTTCATGCACGTTAAACAGATGATACTCAGAAATCAAAAACAGCAACTCATGACAATTGGATTGCTCCACACAATAAACAATCACAGCCACTAACGACTTCTGGATGCTATTGTCTTGGCACACACTCTGCCTCGCCTTCAGCCTATTTAAACAGATGTGAAGATGGTGCATGTGATTCAATGTTTACGCGTCGAAAAGAGTCCTCTTCACTAAGCATTAGTATATCGTGTTCAATTTTAGGAATCGCACGAAGGCCAGAACACAACTAGGCGATCTACAACAGGAATAAATGCAAAAATATATCGATAATATTCCTATTTCGTGAGTGTGCAACACACACCTAACACACCCGGAATATTCATTCCTGCCAGTGACGTTGCGTACCCATTTCGGATGAATGTGCCGTCGAGGCTTATTCGACCCGCGCTAAAAAATTCACATCAGGTTGATATGATTACATTTTTATCGATATATGAAAGTTTTAAGAGTGTGGAGCTCATCTTAATTGGTCTAAAGCAACTAATTTTAATTCGATGGTTACCTCCATTGACTACGATACTGTTTCCCATTGCAAATATGGCTAGAAAATTAAAAATTTATCCAAAATTATGTATTAAAAACTTGTCTACATAATTTATAAAAACTTGCCTAACAGTTCGCTCTTCACGCACGCAAATTAGATGAAACTCAGAAAACAAAAACAGCAACACATGAGAAATAACAACATTCAATTGGATTAGTTGACACAATAACCAATCAACCTCTAGGTGCTATTGTCTCAGAGCTCACCCTGCGTCACCTTCTGAGCACTTAAAACTACTAGAACCCTAAGAATTTGACCTGCTGTGCTATCTGTACATCTTTTCAAAGGCACAAAACTATATATATTTTGAACGCACACCCGAGCTATTAACGCAATGTGATGCAATGTTTACGCATCGAAAAATATCCTCTTCGTGAAAGATTAGTATATTGTATTATTTTCGGAATCACGCGAAACTAGGAAACAATTAGGGGAGCCTTTAACGGGAATAAATGCACAAATATAATATCGGTGATGTTGCTGTTCGGTGGATGAGCAACACAAACCTAGCACATCCTGAATATTCGCCCTTAAGTATGACATTATCATGAAGTAGCCATTTGTCTTATTTAATTTCAATGTCACTTTATATTAAAATTAATCAATTTACTAAGGCAAGCTCTACTCTTTACAAAACCATGTTGTCCTATGAAAAATATTGTCACCCCTATTTTCTTCTCCGTCAATTTATTTACTGTCCATTAGATCACAAAAACCAGCCCCATAATCCTTCATGGATTCCTATCCTGAGCTTTTCTATGCCAGCTATCTCTTTAATATCATCCTCCAAATGGCTCTTTGGTTGCCCTGTATCTCTCTTTATATCTCTGGGATATCATCCTCATATAATATTTTTTCATTTTTGAATGCTACATCTTGCAATATGATGTGCCAATTGCCATGTGGATGATTAAATGGCTATAATAATGTCACCCACCCTAATCTGAACACTTCCTCGAATATTGTTCTTTCGATCTATAATGGTAATATCGAATAATGATCTTTCGATTTTCCTCTGTGTAATTCTCATTGTTGGTCAATTGTTTAGTTCAAGTCCACCATTAGTACTTTTTAAAGTCATCCTTCAATAGTCATTCCCCCTTTTACTTGCCAGAAAAAAAACTAACTGTTTAGGATGTCCTTTGTTGTCATCATCTAGGTTTCTCTCATAATTAGCTTTGATCTTCGGTTTCGTAGAGGTCATCCTTCTTGCCTGTGCCTTGTAAGTTGTAAGGGAGTATTGATCACATTTTTTTTATATTTCCTCCACAACTTTTTCTTTGGCTGCACTTCCTGGTCGATGATGCTATTCATCTATGTAACACCTACCTGATTTGTCCTTTTGACTCTGGAAAGTAATCATGCTTTCTTCAAACATTCCTTGACCACTTCCGAAGCACCACCAACACCTCTCCTTTCCAATTTTTTATGACATGGCACTGTTGAAATCTAACTTTTCATATTCACCAGCTTTGTAATCTCACATATCCCTTCCTAACATTAAAATTTTGAATGGCTAGAAATCTCTCAGATCAAGACTATATATATATATATATATATATATATATATATATATATATATGATCACTGTCCCCAAGCAGATGCAGCAAGAAAAAATTGATTAGTGGAGGTTTAGTTATGTTTTCTAATGCTGTGATCAGATACAGTGCTTTTGAGACTCATGTCCCCTCCATTGCATGCTCCCTCAGGTTTATCTCAGAAGCTGTTTATTCCATTTTCTCCACTCCCTGTGAACATTCCTTTTCCCAGTATATGTAAGAATAATTGTAATTCCACATAATAATTACCCAACCTACACTCATCATGCTAATCTACATTTTCCCTTATAACTCCTGGATTATAATAGCAACTAATCGTGTTGGCCTCTCTTGGTCTTCATCCTGTTGGCCTCTTTCTCACACACTGGAATAGCCTCAAATGAACTACACTCTGCATTCATCTCCCTCTGATCTTTTTTGGCTCAAATTCTGCTATTATTAGGAAGACGAACCTCCTACCCTCATCTTGTTCCTTCTGTTTTCTCTGAAGACACCATATCCCATGTATTCTTTTCCTATGACCATATCATCCTCAGTCATTCAAGTCTTACTAATGCCTATAACTTTTGGCCAACTTTTCGAATCAATTCGGAAAACTCCTCACCTATATTTCGAATAATTATGGATGAGTATAAATAAACTCCAATGCCCCTACATCCCACAACCGATCTTATGCCTTGTTTTGCTTAGTCCACTAAAGATAAGAACAGGTGTTACCTCCTGAATGAAGCACTTTATTAAAGAAACGATTCATTCAGGATTTAACAAATCAGAAAAATCAGCTCAGAGAAAAAACTTGTACTCGAACAGAAGAAATAAATTACTAACTGTAAATAGAAATACAATTACCTCCTTTTAGTAGAATTGTAATACCATGTAAGAACTTCGTGTATAAATTAGTATTATATGAAATGCATCATGTATACAATGAATGGGTAAATTAGATGTAAACATTAGTCCAAAGGTTACGGGTGGGCCTGAGGCATTGGCAATCTCGGAAAGCGACGCACATTCGTTTCCCGGAAGACGCTGCTATGATCTCGCGATGTGCCGAAGTTGCCGCGGACGAAGAAAGTAGCGGGCGGGAAAAGATCGCAGAAAGTAGTAAGAGGGCGCTATCGCAGCTAGTAAGAGGGTGCTAAAAGGGGGTGGAAGTGAAGAAAGAATAAAAATTGCTGTATGATGATTTGACTTCTCTCGTGGACCGGTGGTTCCTGATGGTGTTTCTTGGCGATAGTTCGATATCGGAGGGTGTGCCTTTCCCTTCGATGCCTGAATTTCTGCCGGTAGAAGCGTGAGATGTCGGCACATACTGCCTTCGCTGAAAGTTCCGAAGGAATATTATCGCGGACGTACATTATGAACCGGCAGCTAGAAACGAGGATGGCCCGAAACAGATCGAGAATAGACGAGGAAAAAAACGCCGGGTGCAGAGCATAGTTTAATCTGATGACCATGGTGACCCACCACATGGACGCCAGCTTATGGAAGTATTGAAAGGTGATTCAAACAAAGAAGGGCAGTTCAGACGGACCTGGAGATCCTGCCCCAAGAAATGGTAAAGTACAGATTTTGTTGTAAAATTACCTAGTCGGAAAAAGGGAAAGATCATTGCAGTGTATTAATCGAGTATGGACAGTATTTGATAACTATAAGTGATTATTTAGCAGTGGCTGATATCCATAAGACAAATTCTTAGTAATTATTATAGATGATTGTGACTAGCCTCAAATGCAAGACTAAAATAGTAGGAAGAAAATTGACCAGAAGTTTACAATGTGTATATTATGTGTGCTAAGTCTCTAACTCAAAAGAAAGATTTATTGTTCATACATTAGGGTATTAATCAGCTTGAAAAAGTTTGATTTAGCATGTCCTTGAACTAATTGAATGTGAGATTGGTCTAAGTGTATATTATGTCTTTAGATTCCAATAAATATGTTGTTTCTTTTATATCTGAGTTTTGCCTGTGATATGAACCAAAACTACCACTCATTAATCTGAACCATAACGGGGTGGGATTGAAAGAAAGGCATAACATGTTATAGAGGTTAAGACCTAAACCAGAATTAACTTATCCACAGTAGAGCATTTAATTTATGAGTTTAAGCACTAAATTTATTCACCTATGTGCACCAAAGGTCTGGAAACGTCTCCCTGAATAAGAGTCCCCTTTATTCTAAGATATTGGCTAGCGCAGCTTTAAAAAATAAATTTGTCAATATCTGAAGAGGAGATGGCCCCAGAAAGAAATTAGAGGATTCATTTCTTTTAGCAAGGAATAACCTTTAACAGTCTGGGTAAGCACGTGAGTAAAATTAGGAATGGGCCAGAGATATAGAATTTGCTTTCCTTATAGAATGAACACGTAAGAAGTGATACAGATATTCGAGTCAGGGAAATTTTATAAGTCTCGTAGTTATTGTAGAGGAAAATTCATAAAGGAAGATAAAATTATTTTAGGAAGAGCAACAACATAAATTGGAGCACAGGGCAATACATAACAATGGCGCAGACCCAGCAAAAATATTTAACACTGGGTGCTATATTTAGCATCATGCATACTCTCTCCCACTTACTAACCTCTAGGTTGGGGGGAAGTAGCGACGAGTGAGATAATTGAACCTAAGTAGGAGATTACGTTCATTACAGTAATTTGTCTGGGTGGTTGGAATAGCATTGTAACCCACGTTCACCTGAATCGCCTCTAAACATTTTAGGATTCTGACTCTGCATTTCCAAACTTTAAATGAACCATTTTCCAAACTCATGACTCTAATCCCATTCCAATGCAAGTCGTCCACCTTATATAAATACTTCCTTCCATCAAACTTCCTCTACACAATCCACACCATTCCTCCTGCACAATCTGAGCACGTACTCATTTGCGATCATGGCTGTCAACCTCAATCTGCCTCTTTCATACCATAGCAAGAGACTCACAGATTTGCTTTCTCAAGTTTCTTTTTCAGATGCACTAACAATTCTTTCATACCACACATGTCACTTGATAAATAATTTGTACCAACTAAAATAAACAACTCTTTTCGTCTTTACTCTCTATATGTTTCAGCATCAGTAACATCCTTAATCTTTGCAGCAGGAAAACATGAGTAGCACTCCTGTGATCAGTGAATCATCTTGCAAACTTTAATCGTTATTTTCCAGACTTTCATTCTCTTCTTGCATCTTTTGCTCCTGTGTCATACTATCCGCCAAGTGTTTCTCCAACCACTCAATCCCAGGTTGTTGTTTTTTTTGAGAACTCTATGTAAGTGCGCTCCCTTTTCCATTGCTATCTTCTCATTTTCCACTGCTTAATTCGTCCTCATACACCCTGTAACACCAGCTATGCAAATCGCGTTCTCACTATTACCCCTTTCATCTTGCTGCTTTATTTCCCTTTACTCTCGTCACACTTCTGATATTTGCTCACGAAAGACTTCAAGACTAATCAAATGAATTTTTCCCAAGAAGTGTGCTATTTGATAGGGTGAAGTTTATTACCTAAATTTGTTTTATGGCGTTGCTTTAGCGCAGTGTCTCTCAAAGTGTGGTAAGCGTATCCCCGGGGGTACGCGAAAGGTCTTCACGGGTTCGCGGCAATTTTCGGTTATGCATCATTAACACATGGAATCATTATTAAGAAAAATGGACTTATTTTAAACGTATATAATTCTCAATAAATTATATATTATGTATGAATTCTCCTACTCAAATTGCGAGTTACTTTCACCCAGACGTGGTGGGAATAGTAACTCGCTCTCTGCGGTAAACAAGACGTTTACCTCAAGGAGCGAGTAAACAGTCACTATACTGAAGATGCAAAAAAAAAAGAAAAAACAAGTAGTTTTATTATGTCATCGAATAAGGTACAGAGACATTTGCAGGCTATGTAATATATTTCTCAACAAATAGTACAATTAGAGACAATTGGATAAATACGGCACTAACTAATTACCCATATGTTCCCTCCAACAGAAACTGCTGTATAGACTCAAGCAAAACCATGTGCTTCACTGGCAACATATAGTTTTGCTTTACACCACCTCGTCGTGAATGTGTTAAAACTAAGAAATATATAGCGAATGTGCTTTAAATATTATGGATTCGGATGAAGAGAATTAGCATTTCAACTCAACTGTTGGCTCGCCTTTGTCTTTGGTTCGCGCGATCTTTTGTTACTATCGCACTAATCATATGCACTCCTTCATAGCTTCTCTATCTCTACTGACCTACCATTGCTGTCTGATTCGCGCTATGCTTTTACTTCACATTAGTCATCTGTGAAGGATTGTTCATTACGTATCTCAAGTCTTGTAAATGACTGGTAATTTTTGCTTGAAATAATGGGAAAGAAGATGGCGCTATTTGGGTAAATGACTTTGATGTTGTACATAAGGAAACCGCTCTCGATGCTTGAGGTAGCGATAGCGAATAGGAGCTGCTTGGTAAGTCATACCATTTTGAGTTTTTATCTGATAGTTCCGAAAATCCCGCATATATCTCTCACCACGATTTTTTAGCTTTAATTTTGGAAAAAAAAGTGCAAGCTATATTCGAGTAAATACGGTAATTATTTTAGCTTTCAAATTCTTAAGTATGGATCATTGGTTAAAGACTGGATTTATAAAACGCGCAAAAGAGAGCAATGCAGCAAATACAAATAATTGTAAGCAACAAGAAAACGTTGATCTGGATCTTTTTGGTTGTTGGGTTGTTTTGACGGGTTTTTGCTGTCCTGTTCGCGTAATTTATTACTTGTGTAGGATAGTTTCGGTTTTTAAAAATCTCTGTGTTAGTTTCTTTATTTCTGTGTTGAGATATTTACGGCTAGTTGAACACTTGTAAACATTTATAAATTGTGATAGGATGACCGATTTTTTAAATGAATATGGATAGTATGAGTTGAAATGAAGGTGGTTTCCGATGTGCGTGGGTTTGTGGTATATGGTATATTTTCGTGGCTATTTTGTTGTTTGTTCTGATTAATGTCAGGTTTAGGAAATTGATTGATTTGTTCTGTTTAATTTATTATTATTATACCACCATGGAGTTATCGCGGGAGGGCACTCTACTCCACGCCGCTAAACAAATTTCACCGTCTTGTTTAGTATTTTACTCTCCCACTAAAATCGGGATGGGGTAAAGGGCAGTCATTACAATGAGAAATATTACATCTTCATGGAGTCAAAATACCTATGAACGATAATAGCTATAGGTGCCATTTCGTTGTTAAATATATTTGATTTTTCAAAGTGACATACTTTGGCCACCATGAGTCGAAAAAAATTACCAGAAAATCTTATGAATTTGTCAAGGGTATGTATTAACCAACTGACTATGGTAAATTATTACTGAAATGTATTTGTATTTTTCTCTCTATGTGTGTGTATGTGATTCTACCGTACTGCGAAATCAAAGTAAAAATTCCTTGCCACCGACGTTTTGATTTGGTAATTACTCATTTAAACTCCTCCCCCACCTCACTTCACCAGTGGCGAGGAAACTCAATGCTTCCTCCGAAATAAGGATAGTGAGAGAATGGAGGCACATCAAGCTTTACGCCAGTTTGTATTACCTCTGTGGTTGTTAAGATATTAGAGCTCTGACTAATTAATATCTTATTACTATTGGTAAAGTCTTTTATATACAGACTGGGGGGGGGTCATCGAGGATAATATCCGTTTAGTTCTTTTCAGTAATCTGCTTAACGTTTATAATAAAATAAGAAGAGTGGTGGCTAATGAGGTTCTATGTAGATATTGGCTAAAGAAGAAACCCATAGTCATTCTGTCTAGTTGTTCCTATCTTTCTACATAGAACGCTTAGAAAACCGAACGAACAAATACATTGAATTGAATTTGGCTCTCCAATCAGTGGTTCAGCTGTGCAGGGTTCAGATTTTGATATGTTTGCTATTTGGCCACACGGTCCAGACATATTAGATAGATTTTTAGTGCATTTAAACAGCCATTACCCTAAAATCCATTTCACAATGGAACAGGAAGCTAATAACTGTCTACCTTTCTTAGATATACCTGTCATCCTGATGGTTCATTATCTTTTCCTGTTTATAGTAAACTTATATATCCAGGGAGATATTTGCACAAACAATCATCATCCAACTCAACAATGTGATATCCTAAAAACACTAACTCACAGAGTCCAGAGCCATCTTTTTCCTATTTTTATTTATTCGTGTGGGGTTCCCCCGATCCTCGACCATTCCCTTAGGACCCTCCTAAGGGAATGGTCCTGTTTGAACTCTCCTAATGAGGGATTAATTATGTGTTTTTGACTGTAGCAGCGCGTGTTCACTGGGCTGGTTTGCCTGTTCTGAGGGATGAAAAACCTGAGTTTCCGGGAGGAAAAAACCCTCTACCTCCATATGAGACCAGCTAACTCACCTTTAATTGAAAGAGACCAGATAAAGGTTCCTCATGTCATGGACGGGAATCGAACCCAGGTCTTTCCGACCAAAGGGCTTCGTCTGTACCGACTGAGCTACGGAGGCTCATCTTTTTCCTATGACAATGCTCTTACTACAGAACTCATTTAATTGTGTTACAATTTTTTAACCAATGGCTATAATCTGCAAAGAATAGACAAAATATTAAATGAGCCCCAGGATTCCTTTCATTTTCTAATATGCAAGACTACAGCAAAACTGTTACCATCCCATACATTCAGGGCACATCTGAAAACATATCCTAGAGTGCTTAATAAATACATTTCTGTACCACATTTAAACCATATATCAAATAGTCAGCGTTCATCTCTTCACCCAATATATACATATCTCCTTTATCACATCCAGGAGTTTATGAAGTGCACTATACTTGTGATCTGGCTTACTATGGACAGATAAGAACTGTTGACATCTTCCTTGGAGAACATAAAAAAAAAAATACATTTGGCACTATTGTTATGGGAAGTTGGACTAGCAGACCATCCTTGGATACCCTTTCACGTAGGATCAATGGAAGAAAATTAAAACTGCTACACAGAAGTCATAAGTCAGAGATTGTTTTTGGAATCAGTAGCAGCTTGAAAATATTCTCCAAACCTCAACAATTATGGCTGATTAATTTACCAAAAATCTGGGAAACAGTCATTTTAAATCAAATTAATACGTTTTTCCTCTCTTTATCCAACAATAGGTGGTGCCAATTGGGGCTTTAGTTTCTTGTATTGTCTGTTACAATTTTTTTAAACTGGTCCCACTGTCAACCAAATTGCTGCTGTTGGTGTACCGTAATATACAGTTTTTGTGCTCTGAAAATGCTGGATTTAATACCAGCAAAATATCAATAAATAAGTTAAATAAATATTATTTTCTTATTATCCTATGTTGTGAATTAATACCATCAAATAAATTGACATGAACTTACAACACATAAGCCTTTAACCATCCCAAACTTCATGCCATCTGCAAACAACTGAATATTTTCCTGTAGTCCTGTGACAATATCATTGACATCAAGATTGAACAATAACAATCGCAGTAATGAACATTGTGAAACTCCACTTGTAACTTTCCTGATACTGCTCCAATATGCAACTCTGTGATATCTATCAGAAAGCCAGTTACCAATCCAATGCACTGACCTGACATCCTTGCAACTTAAAAATCAACTTGTCATGTGGCACCCTGTCAAAATGCCTTTTGAAATTTTTTTTCTAATTTTTCTCTCCTTACAACACTAGTCACTTTCTTAGCTTGAGTCTTATATTCCTCATACTGCTGTTCTACATTTCTCTTTGTCTTCCATGATCTCTTTTTCATATGCAATTCCTCTTTTATTTCTCATATCATCCATTTGACTTCAAATTGCATTATCTTCTTCACTTTAGGTATACAGTCTGCCATTGCTGTCAACAATTTTTTCTTAAGTATTTCCCATGCACTACTGACCCCCCTCTTCCTTCAAATTCTTTCATCCATTGTACTGCTACAAGCTGGATTCTAGGTCTCTGATTAGCCTTCTGCCTTAAAATTCTACGTAAAAACCTTCTGCCTTGATATCTCTTTATGCAAATCAGGACTACATGGTCACTCTCACCAACTGGGAGAAAGTTTGACATCTCAGTCGCAATCAGATCTGGTATTATGACCAAATACCAAACTCTTGATCTTCGTGTTCCCTCCACCACATGCTATATAAGATTATTTTCTGAATGTTTCCTAATTTCTAGTTTTTAAATGAAACCAGAAATATTTAAGATTTTTTAAGAAAAGCATATCAAAAGTTGCTGCAAATAAGCGTGCTTGTGCTCTTAGAGAATACGGAGACAAATGTAAGAAAGCTAAACACTTTTAAACTGTGTAAAACTAGCTAAACAAAAGTCATGGGAAGACTTTGGTAAGAAAATAGAAATTAAATATCAAGAAGGTGGCAAGATATTGTGGAGGTTGGAGGAAAGAGTACTGTAAAAGGAATTAGAGATGATAAAGATGACATGAAAACTGGAGCAAAAGATATCCTTGCAGTATGGAGTAATTACTTCGAAAAATTGCTAAATGAAACAGTGATAGCACAGTGGTAAAAAACACTGACCAGGCATGCAATCAGAAATCCATATCCATACTTAAAGTAGAAAAAGCCATCAAAAGCCTGAAATGTGGAAAGGCAGCCTGAGTAGATGGTATTCGACCAGAAATGCTCAAGTATGGAGGTATAAAAGTCTTACAGTGGTTCCACTGCATAGTAACCTGGACCGAGGTTGGACAGAGGAACGAATTCCATTTGAATTGGAGTAGAGCTCTCATAGTGCCTATATATATATATATATATATATATATATAAAAGGGATAAAACAGAATGTGAGAATTAGAGGTATTTTTCTACTGAGTGTTCCTGGTAAGATTTATGTAAGTATACTTGAGAAATGGTTGAGAAGGATTGTGGAAGAGAAGCTTGGTGAAGAACAAGCTGTATTCAGGCAAAATAGAGGCTGTCAGGATCAGATTTTCACTTTATGACAAATTGTTGAGAAATCATGGGAATACAACAAAGATCTGTATTTAAGTTTTGTAGATCTGGAAAAGGCACATGACAAGGTGCCAAGAGAGAAGCCATTCAAAATGCTACAATTGTATGGTGTCAATGGGGCATTATATTAAGCCACATTTAGTCTTCATTTGAGTTGTAAGTCAGCAGTTAGAATTGAAGGAAGAGCAGGAAGATAGTTTAATGTTAAATCTGGTGTCAGACAAGGATGTACATTATCCCCTCTGTTATTCATTATCTATATGGATCACATTATGAAGGAAAGTGGTTTTAAACCTGATCTCAAAATTGGAGATGTTAATGTTAGCTTTCTGCTTTATGCAGATGATGTTATAATAAATCTGTTACAAGTCTGCATGATTCCCTGACTAAATTGAATAACTGTTGTAATAGATATGGTATGAAGGTCAGCAATAAAAAGACAAAGACAATGAAAATAGGCAGAATCGTTGAAAAGGTCAACTGTGTTGTGAATGGAGAACCTGTGGAACCTAAAACATTTCATCTACTTAGGCACGAATTTTAGTGAAGATGGTAAATTAAATATGGAAACAGACAACAGAATCAACAAAGCTGGTATGGTAGGAAGTCAATTGAATAAAATCATATGGAATAAGAGAGAAATTAATCGGAACACTAAATTAGCTGTATACAAGACAGTGTTCGAACCAATTTTAATTTATGGTTCTGAGATCTGGGTTAGAAATAAAACACTTGACCAAAGACTAGAGACCACAGATATGAGAGTCCTGAGAAAGATTAGAGGCATGAGCAGATGGCATCATTGGCAATATCATATTAAAAACGAAGATATTAGGAAAGAACTTGACATTGTTGGCATCCAGGAATGTGTTAGCAGAGCTAATCTCAGGTGGTATTGTCACTTAAACAGAATGGGCAAGGAAAGATTAGCAAAACAAGTATTCTCTGCTAGGTTGGCAGGAAAAAGACCAAGAGGGAGACCAAGATGTCATTATTTGACACCTGGAGGGAGGACATCTACTCTACAACTCAGTCTCCACCATTCAATCACCAACTGACTGCAACCAAACCAACGCCATCTACTGCTGACCACCACTAGTATTTCCACAGACAACTGCAAACATCCATGCCCAAACAGGATTTGAACTCGCAGCCTTTTGGCTGGAGACCAGATGTGCTGACCACTCAGCCAACCAGGCTGGCATATAGGTAGATTGATATGGTAAAAAGTGCCAAAGATAAAATATAAGATCTGATAATGTTGGAGTTTTGACAGGTAACAGATTTATTTGGAGGAAAATTGTAGATAGGAAGTTAGTAATGATGTAAATTTTTCATGTAGTACTATCATATCCTGTACACTTCTTGAGGGCAGATGTCAGGAATTTTATAAATTCCGTGTGATGATACTGCGTCCCCCCCCCTTTTTACGGGAGTTCACAGTACCATCTAGTCCCCACAAATTTTATTCGTGCTCCAAAGCTGCCATAGGCTGACGAATCAGACCTGTGGCTGGGTCAGTATTCCTGACTATAATCCGTGTGTCCTCAGACCGGTTTGCCTGCTTGAGGGATGAAAAACACCATATAAACTGGCGGAAAAACCCTACTGTCCACACCCAAGACCGGCTAACTTGGCTATGGCTGAGGAAGATCCTTCAGCTTTTCGCGTTGTTGATGGGAATCGAACCTAGGACACTCCTTCCCCAAGCATATTAGGTTGCGAAGCGCAAAGCCACTAGGCTAACCATGCGGACAGGAATTTGATGATGATGGTGATTTAAGATACATAATTAAATTTTAGATATTGATAATAGCAGATCTAGTTACTCATAGTCAGTCTTTCTACGTATTGACTTCGATTCTGGATATATTATTCTGAACATTGAAACCGTATCTTGAAAACATTTTGGAAAAATGCGTAGTATTAGTTTTTAACTCTTGTCTTTTTTTTTTTTTTTTTCTTTTTTTATAATTCCTTGTTAGTGTTAAAGTGATGATATCAATTTAGCTTTAGCAGATCAAATGAACATATCACTTGCTGTGCAGGAGACTGGTGCATGATTGTTCAGCCAATCTTGGAAATATTGTGAACAGTATATCGAGCAGTAGGCAATCTAGCATTATTATTATGCAGGCTTCTGCAAGTTCAAGGATTCATCAGAGGCAGAGGAACACCTCACCTCTTTAATTAGGTCATACCTGTCATATCATTTCTTTTTGAACACATTCACTGACACGTGAAGTTCATATTCATAGAATTTGATGGTAACCCATTCCCCATATTCCTCACCAAATGACATGAATACAGATATCACATGCTTCCTGATCACACCCTTAGCCAGAATTCAGAGATGACACTGAGTTCCACCCACACCTGCCCTAAGCTGCAAAATAGAACTTGTATCTCTCGTAAAAAGACTTATACGCTGGTTATACATAATTATTAATTGACTGAAGTAATTCACAACGTACATTAGAACATAAATTAAATTAAACTTTAATATATATTTCCAATATTTCGACAACGTTACGTTGCCATTGTCAAAGGAACTTGCAATAAAGACACATGCACGCAGGCACTACATACAGTAAATGAGGATGAAGCAGGAAGCTATCATTTCTCCTAAAAGTCCTGATGGTGCCCCTAGCAGGCTGTGTAGGTATTCTTGGCTGTTGGGCTGAAGGTCTCATGATGTATGTCTCCCAAATTTGGGGCAGTCTCATGCAACCAAATTTGTTGAGGTTTGGCATGTTTCTTAGGGCTGAGGCTGATTCCATGAAACTTGTCTTTATTGTAAGTTCCTTTGAAAATGGCAACGTGACGTTGCCGAAATATTGGAAATATATATTAAACTTTAATATATATTAGAATATAAATTAAAATTTATATTCTAATGTACGTTGTGAATTCCTTAAGTCAATTAATAATTAAGAACTTGTATCTATACTAAGATTCCCCTTACTAATTTGTAAGTTTGTAATATAGCTTCTCTCCATCCATTTATTGCTCAAATTTTGATGACCACATTTCATCTATCATTTTTTCCCCATGACCCTACTTCAAAAGGCTATGAATACAGAACATTAACTACCATGGGAAATTAGTAATTTTTTTAATTACCCTGGTTTCCATAAATTAAAGAGAAAAATCATAACTCAAAAATAACTATGATAAATTTTTATGCAATTTGGTGAAAAGCAGTGTAAATATGGGATGTCAAGGAAACACCCACAAAATTTGTAAATAAATAGTTTTATTCAATAACAAATCAGTACCTGAAGACAATGGTCAAAAACAAGAGGTCAAAATGGTATTGTCAAAGTACCTCAGTAAGGAATGCATTCACAATGATGTTTTCCACTATTTATAATGGTGTCCAGGAGTTATCTTGGTAATAACAACCATTGCTCCTGCAAAAATCAGCAACATATCTACCTAGATCATCCCAGACATGCTCAGTAGAATTAAGGTCAAAAGACCTGGCTGGCTAGTCCATACATGTGAGGGTGGTTCCTAAGTTTCAGGCCTGACTAACTTTTAGAGGTGATAGAAAGAAAATAACCAGTCACTTTTCAATATAATCTCCCTTTAATTCAACACACTTTTCACATCTTTGAATTAACATTGTCTATAAAATGGCCTAAAAACTGCATCTTCACCTCATTGTCATTCTGCAAATTTTCTTCCTCGACGGTCTTTCTTCAGTTCCTGTAATGGACACAAAGTCAGATAGTAGGCTGATTTGGGGGGAGCAATCCTATTTCAGTGAGCAGGTAATGGAGGGGAGATATTGGTCACTCACTTTGGTTATAGGCTGTGGCCTTCCTTCTGTATCTCCAGGTGCTGTTTGTGACTGTTGGAATTGGTTTCACAATCTGTGAACAAAGGAAGAATCACATGCAACCATCTGGCTGTCTCCACCTAACTTTGGCTGACATCTAGTCTTATAATGGCTTGCCACCTGAATGTATTGATTAAATGATGTCTTGCAGTCATATCTAATAATTTTCCTATCAAAATGTCTTGTTCTCACTCCAGATACAAAATGGAAGAAAACCTCTGCAAATTGCTCACAATTATGCCATGGTTAATTTGTATGTGTGTGTATATATATATATATATATATATATTGCTGACAATGACAGTACCAGTCATTTTATACAATAACCAAACACTTAGCATTACTTTTTACATAATGTACCTGACTTTCATGTTTTTTCCATCTCCTAAGTTATCATGATTTTTCTCTTTGTTCCTTGATTTATGGAAACCAGTATAAATTTTAAATGTGAAGATCATTCTAAATGCCTTTGTAGTTTTAAGAACACTACCTTTAGCCTATAAGATGAAAACAAAGTAACTTGATTTGTGCATTGGGTATTAAATCATGATGAATGGATTGGATACTGAATAATTATTGAGTGCCTGAAAGTGATATACTTTAATTTTGACATTTACTTTATACTTCCCTTTTTCAGTTTATACTCAGACAGCAGAGCCTGAAGCTATATAGAGATATATTGAGAACAATTCGATTGGTACCAGATAAAACTCATCAGAAAGAGATAAAATCTTGGGTTCGACAGGATTTTGAAAATAATAAACACTATGAAGATGAAGTAATAATTTTAATAATTATCAGATGAATAGAATTTTTGGTTTAAAATGTTTTAAACTGAAAATGAGTTTAAAATTGTTTGTTAGGGTACATGTCAAATTCCTGACATGTACCCTTGGGAGATACATGTCAGGAATTTGATGATGATATCGGTTATTACTGAAACAAACTGTCCCACTATGAAATATCTTGTATAGGTATTTATGCTCCATAATCTGCAGCCACTGTCATAATGCTTTTTTCTTTTATAACATGAACTTCATATGAGTGACCATTATGAAATACATCTGTTTGAAATTTTCATTTCAAATCATTGCAAACTCCTTTTGAAACAGTGTCAGTGTGTTAATTTTAAGTGACAACAAACAATTGCAGTGAAACAGAGCTACCTGCTATAGGTTTTGTGACCTGTCAAGTGGGTTAGATATATGTACTGTATATATAAAAAAAGCACGAGACATCTCTCTTTCTTTTTCTGCAGTATGTTGGATAACTTGATTCCACATGCAAAGTCACTTAATATGTTTGTGACCTTTACCAGTTAGTTTTGTGTGCTGCTAGAAATGAACTGGCACTGTTTTCAGATTTTATTTGCTGAATGTACACAGTAGATTATTATTTCAGAGTTCCATGGAATCAAGACTGGTCATGGGAGGCTAATCTTTGACAACACAGTCTATAATACCACTCCTTAAACTTGTTCACTGTCTGCATATTCACCACTCTATCAGGCAATGAATTATATTTTCAACCACCATAACCTGCAGCTTCCAGGGATGGCCTCTTGTCTTTGTTCCTCCACTCTTGTTCTACTCTATGAAAAATCATCCACATCAGCCTTGTAATTACCTCTCAACAGTTTAAGTGTCTCAATCATGTTACCCCTTCATCTTCTATCCATCAAAAAGTTTAATCTGTCCTCATAAATAACATTGTAGAGTCATGATACCGTTTTTATATGCTACTTCCACACACGGTGTACTATAGGTATTTACATACCTATAGTACATTTTGCACCATGGATAGACTAAGAATTTTTTTTCTATTTTATCAATTTTATTTTATTTATTTATTTTTATATATTTTAAAATTATTTTTCACATAGTCCAGAAACCCAGCTCTAGAGACCAAATATGGAACTTTCAAGCCACTTCAGTCCTCCAATAAGTGACGGTGTTCTCACTGGGCAATGAAATTTATCCACCTGTACCCTCTTCAGAGATTTATCCTCTTCAAATCTGACCAGATCTGGCAATCCTGTGGGTTATCATCACAATTTTTGCAATATGTCCTTTGAACTTCAGATTTCTATCTACAATCACCTCAAAGTCCCTGATTTGCTTCTTCCAGCATAACTCCACCAAGTGAGTATGAAGCATCCCAGATTTCAAAACCTTACAATTAGTTAAACTAAACTGATATCTCCATTCATTTGCCCACATTTCCAACTTATTCAAATCCTCTTGAAGAGCCAAAACATGTGCTATTACTAATAAACTTCCAAATCTTCATATTATCTGCAAATATGAAATAACTGAATATCTCTTTGCAACCCAGTTACAGTATCATTGCCATAAAGGTTAAAAATCAAAGATGTCTGAGTACTGATCCCTCTGGAACCCAACTTGTGACCGTCTTCTTCCTTGATCTCCCCCACATTCACAACCTTCTGATATCTATCAGACAGCCAATTTCTAGTCCACTTTAATCTGATATCTAACCCCTTGTTGGAACTTAAATATTAAATTTATCATATGGCACCCTATCAAATGCCTTTGGAGAGAGAGAGGGGAGGGCGGCAGTATATGCAGTTACCTTGCTGCTTTTGTCACTTTATTATAAAGCAAGTAAATTACTGAAACAAGAATGACCTTTAGTAAATCTATGCTGATTTTCACAGATATTATCCTCATCCACCCAATTTTATATATGATCCGTTACTAATTTCTCCAAAAATCTTAACTCCACAAAAGAAATACAGACTGGTCGTATAGTTTCATACCTGCATTCTACCTCCACTTTTATGCAATGGCACTATCCTGCTCTCCTTCTATTCATTGGGCACTTTCCTTCAGTCAGGTCAATGGAGCTGTCAGTTCCTTAGCACATTTTCTTGAAATCCCTTATTGTCCCACCTTATTTGACCTCCAGAGTACGTTTTTGAAACACATTCTCCTCATAGACTTCTAAGCATCCAGTCCTCATTCCTCCAGGAATAAGACCTGTTTTCCAGGATGAAATTACCAATAAACTGATCATTAAAGCTCCACTAGATCATCTGCACTGGTCTCTTTATAGAAACTGCAGTTTTACTTCCATCTTCAATGGAAGTAAAACTAATTACAATGAAAATTGGAACTACTATATTCGTTTTCTACTTGTATCTTGGTAGTGACTGCAGTGTAATTAATTCAGTAAGATGTTAATATAGCTATTCAATTCATATTTTATTGTTAATAAAATCATGCATACAGTTCTCGTATGTCCAAGACAGCTTGAGTCCTAATTATGAATTTAGGCAATACATAATTAGGAGGACTCAAGCTGTCTTGGACATACGAGAACTGTATGCATGCATCTTCTCTGCTGCATCCCCTAAGGGCAAGTATTTTTTATGTCTGTAGATATATTTTGAAGTGTCCAGTTTGCCTTTTGAAACATAGAAAAAAAAACTAAAGTTACAGAGGAAAAACCCTACACCACCACCACCATATGAGACTGGCTGACTTGCCTTTAATTGAAAAGCCTTGATAAACGTTTCTTTGCATCACAGATTGTATTTGAACTCAGGTCTTTTCAACTATAGGGGCTCTGTTAAAACTGAGCCACAGAGGCTCTGTTAATAAATATATGTTATTAGAATAGTAGCACAATGACATTTTTTATTATGTTATTTGTATATCATATTACATCACTTTCATCGTCTTTCTCTTTAACATGTTAGGCTCAGTGGCCTCATGGCCAAGTAACTTGGCTTATGTAAACCTTATTGATGTTCTGGTAGGGTAGTTTAACCCTATCAGAAGTCAGTCTGTCAGTTACAAGTATCCTTAGGTTTTGTTGGACAAAAAAACCTATGTCTAAGAGAAAGCTCTACCACCTCTGTATGAGACTTGCTATCCCAACTTTGGTTGAAGTCTTTATAAAGATTCTTCACATCAAAGACTTTGGTTGATTAGGTCAAGATTAGGTCTTTCCAACTGAAGGATATCATCATCATTATCAGATGAGCTACAGAGACTTATATCTTATTATACTTATGGCTGAATACTATATAATATGCCTGCAGGAATATATGCAATATTTATAAAAATTATATAGCATAGGCATTTGTTTTTAATATTCCATCTATGTGGAATGCAAAACAGCCATCAGTTTTTTAATTAATTTATTTTATTTTTATATAAATTCTATCTGCATAGTGCTTTAAGCTTAATAATATAGTGCCATGGATGGGATATGGATTAATTTTTAGAGCCTCTAAGAAGCGCACGGTAATGGTCTCACATTGAGTGATAAAAAAAAATTTGCCTATACCTAAAAAGTTTTGCAAACATCTGTGCCCATAAAAGATACAAACTCTGTGTGTTTGGAGGACAGTTATGCCCACTTAACATCTATGCTGGCAGTTGTGAATTAACTACAATAAAAAATAATAACATGATAGTTTGAGTTAATTGAATTACTGCCAAGCCAGACAGTGCAGTTTTTTTTGTGTGGCTCACACCTATGAAAGGTTTATGTAAGCTATAGTACATATGCATCATGGGTGGATTAAGGTAATTTTTTTATTAATTTTTTTTTTTATGTTATCTGGAATCCCTGCTCTGGAGATCAAACATGGAACTGTTCCGCCACCTCAGGCCTACAATAAGAGGGACAGTGGTCTCATATGAGCAATGAGATTCAGTTTCCACCTAAAGACAATAACAAATGTCCATGCCCATTCAAACCTGCAGCCTGTTGGTTGGAGAGAAGATATGTTCTCCAACCAAATAATACTGCTTTTTATTCCGGACTTTTAAATGCTCCTTTCTCAAAACTTTAGACTCCTCATTCTATCTATGTCAAAAATTAAAGAAAAAAATATAAGATGATTTGCCATTAATTTTCCAGATATGGAGTTACTGTATTTCTATAAATCATTAATTTAAATTTTAATCTAAACTTATAGCTGAATTCTGTTTTCATTCTGTAGATTTTTTAATCTATCTTAATATAAAATGATGATATTTTTAATGATATTTAAATTGTTAAGTTGCTGTTTCTTATCCAACTATTAGAAATTTTCTAAAACTAGGTTGTCTTTATTGACATCATTTCAGATACACTACTTGTCACTTTTATTTCTCCTCTCCCCTGAAAAAAAACAAAAAGAGATGGAGATGAATAATATCAATCTTTGGGATGTGATCTGCAGTGATAGCGAAGTTGAAACCTTTCTTTAGTATGTCGGCTTCTGGTTTTGATAAATTGAAAATAACGTTTTCATCAGGTAGACTTAGTCTTGAGTTATATTTTCTTTCATAAAGTAAAATTAAAAAATTCGATAGACATTTTGAAAAAAATACAACTCAAGACCAAGTCTCCCTGATGAAAAAGTTATTTTCAATCTTTCAGACCATACATTATCAAAACCAGAAGCTGACATACTAAAGAAAGGCTTCAACATTGCTATGGAGATGAATAGCTAGGTTAATGTGTAGTAGATTAACCTAGCTGTCCATTTTTTTTTTTTTTTTTTTTTTTTTCCATTTAAAAAAAAAAAATGCCTCTCTTGCAGACACTCAAGGTCACAAAACAGAAAAGATAATCTGATAAATTTTCACATTCAGATAATGTGATAACAGATTAAGAAATTAAAAACTTTTTGATGATATCACAAAACCACCCAAATGCCTTTTGCAATTATAATGAAGTAGTAATAAGATTAATTCATAAGAATCTCAGGTTTAAGAAAACTTTCACTGAAATTGAAGTACTATTTTGAGAAGTTATTTAAGTTTACTTTTTCATTATTTGTCTTTCAGTGTTTTTATTTCAAGAAGTGAACTGTGCATATTTACAAAGCCATCATTTGTTTGCATAGAGAGTTCCAGTATAGAATCATCCAACTCACTGAAGGTTGTGCAGTAGCATAAAATAATTGTTGCAGGAGGTGTTACAAAACAGACGGGAACTTAAATCTCTGAACTATGAAATAGACACTTCTGCTGAAATTCACACACAGAAATATACACTTTATTTTACTGTATAGACTGCAGTAACAACATTTATACTGAAATAATATGTGTAGAATTGAAACCATTTAGAAACAAAGTAATGCATAAATTTAATTTAATAACTGTATCAAAATGAGCATAGTAGTTAATTGTTTTGCTAGATTTTTACAAGTGTTATCAAGAATGTACATACACCATGTACAATGTAACTATGCAATTTATAGTTAAACATATCTTTCTAAAGATGGACATTAAAGTATTCTGTGATGAGCTTCTTTGGAATTGTGACTATGGATATGGAGTAAGCTTAGAATATTTACTTGTGTCCTGTGTACTATATTATACCTATGTAATGTTTACTATGTACCATGTAATCTCATCCTTTCATTTTACTAGGATGTTTCAGTACCTCAGAATCCTCCAAAACTGGTCTTTCAGATCAGAATTTTAATTAATGCCATATTTAAGTGTTACGCCAGTTGATGAAGTGGATTTTGGTAATTGCACATCAGGCATATGTCTGATGTGCAATTAAAAAAAAAAAAAGTTTTTTAACGTAGTTTGTGTGTTGCTTCAGTATTTGACTACACACTAAAATTACGCTAAATTATATATATTACAAATATAATATTTGTTTTACAATTTGTTCTCTTTCTGGACATAATTCGCATCATAACTAGTGTGTTGATGACATTCTTCTTTCTTTTCTTCATATGGTTCATGAATCTACACCATAAAAGTTTTTCCTTGTCGTTAATAAGATTATCACATTTACAGATAACTGTAGTATCTGATAGTATTGCACACCTTTTTACTTCACTAAGAACCTCATTTTTAATGACTAACAACAGGAGTGCGAGGTAAGTTTAGCCTGTGGCTTCTGTGTTTGATAGATCAATTTCTCTAAATTTCTCTGGAGACAGACAAGACAAAAAAGGGAGGTGGAGGAAGAGTGCTATTGATGATGGCAGAGGAGTAGTGCCCATTTAGGATGGAAATGCAGGAGACAAATAGTGACAGTGGTTTTACAGCAGTATGGTGTGAAGTGGAAGTGGACAGGATGAAATGTTTAGCAAGGCATGTTGCTATACACCTGCAGTGTGGAAGACAGTGAGAAGGAAATATTTAGGCAAATTAGTCTGGCTAATAAGAAAAGGGTGATCATTATGGACAATTTCATTTATGGTAATGTAGACTGTTTCCAGTCTACATTACCATAATCTCTACATCTCTCTCTCTGATTCCAGAGACAGATGTAGAGAGTGAATTTCTTGAGTTTTTGAGTGAAAACTATCTTGAACTGTAAATAACAGAGTCTGCATATGGATCGAGGGTCTTGGATTTGATTATCTCATCAGAAGTATTGTAAATGAAGTGTCACATCTTCCTCCAGTTGGTGAAAGTAACTATGAAGTGATTACTTGGATGGTGGCCAGCTAAATCAGGACTCTTGTGAGAAAGGGTTATATGCAGAACTATAAGGGCAGTCGATTATGACAAACACAGGGAGTGGCTTCAAGTGATAGCATGGAATGAGGAATTGGATGGGAAGGAAATCATTGCTGCTTTGTCTCTACTCAGGAAGTATCTGGCAGAGGCAATGACTGAGAGTATTCCAAGGGTAAGGAGATTAAATGAGATAGGCATAAAATGGATGACTAAAGAGATGAAGTATGCAATCTCAAAGGAAAAGGATTCTGGAGGCAGCATAAGATGAGTGGTAGTAATCAGTTACACGAGGAGTACAAAGAACAAAGAAGGTGACTCGCTTGGTAAGATTGGCAAAAGTGCAATATGAGTGTTAGTTTGGCAAATCAGGTTAAATGAAAACCGAGTGAATTGTTTCGATATGTGGCCAGTAAAAGGAAGAGTGGTTCTGGGAGGATGATAAGATTAAATGAGAAGGTCAGTAGAGTATTCCATCCTTGTGATTGTAACATAATGCAGAACTACTTTAGAACATTGGGAGGAACTACTGATGGTGAGTGAGCAGGAAGTATATGAGGAATTGAGTAAACTTGATGTCAGTAAAACCATGGGACTTGATGATATATTACCACATGTCTTGAGGGAATGTTCCAGGAAGTTAACAACGGCTTTAACTTGCTTTTTTAACATGAGTTTCAGATCGGCCCAAGTTCTAAAGGAGGGGAAAGAGGACAAAATCGTTCCACTTCATAAAGCAGGGACAAGACAGGCTCTGAATTATAGGCCAGTCAACTTGTGTGGAGTTGTGCGCAAAGTTTTTGAGAAGCTAGTGAGGACAAGGATTGAGAACTGAGTTGGCATCAGAATTTTCTTTAATGGACATCATGGGTTTGCTAAAGGAATATCATGTTTTAGCAATCTGCTTACTTATTGTGAAAAGGTGACAAATACATTGGACATTGAGGGGGGGGGGAATTGAAACAATTGGGGTTAGATAGTAGATTAGTGTGTTGGATTTGAGATTGGCTGTCTAATAGGTATAAGCAGGTTGTATTGGTGAGTGATATCCCAGAAGAGGAAGGTTGCTAGGTGCACCCCAGAGGTCTGTTTTGGGGCCATATTGTTTAATTTGTATGCAAACACTGGAAGTGGCTTAAATGGTGATATGCTGTTGTTGCAGATTATGCAATGTTCGGGAGACTTATGATAAGTAGAGCAGATATTGTAGCTTTGCAAGAGCACCTAAATAGATTGTCTGAATGGGCGTGTGTGTGTGTGGGGGAGCGGGAATGTCAGTTTACTGTAGCAAAGTGTAAGGTTTTATAATTTTGGAAGCAAAGATGAGATGCAGAGTATAGTATTTGTGGGGATATTTTAGAGGTGGCAGAGATGAAAGATCTGGGGCTGATGGTTGATAGGGACTTGCAATTTTGTGAACATTTTACTAAAATTGTGAGGACAGCACAGCAGATTAAGGGAATGATATGGAGAACAGTGCGTGTAGAGGCAAGGATGTTACGATTCCATTGTACAAGGCTTTGATCAGACTGCATATGGATTACTGTGCACAGATTTGGTTGCCTGGTTTTCAAAATGATGTTGTTGGAGAGGGTTTAGAGATGATTCCCTAAGTTGATTTTTGCTCTCTGAAATGCAGAGTATGACGACAGATTGAGAAAATGCAAATTGCGGAGCCTAGTGGATAGAAGGAAGTGGAGGGGTATGATCAAGACATAAGTTGGCAAGGGTTAGTTACCAGATTGTGGATGAGATTTTTCATAGAATGTCTGGAGACGGGGTGAACAAGAGGCCATCTTTGCACACTATCTAATGAGGGTGTGAGCAGGGTGATAACGCATTGCCTGAGAGTGTGGTGAATGCATTTAAATCAAGGTATGGCGAGCAGTGTGTGTGAGAGAGTGGGACCTTCCACACTGAGTCTCTTGACTCCATGAAGGTCTGATGATGATGATTTTAATCTTGATATCTAGTTTAATTGGTTTACAAGTCTTCTGTTCAGTGGAAGGAACAGCACCCTTACATTGAATTTTATCTGCCATTATTAACAACATTGAAATAAAATACTTATATACAGTTTATAATACACAGCTTAACACCATAACACAGAGCTTCAGTAAGGAATGTTGTACACAAACAGTTCAAGAAAAGTGCGTATCGATTGATTAACGGAGCATCATGTTGTAAAATCTTTGTATAAACAACTGCAGCATTGTATAAATGGGCATTGGTCATAATTGAAAAGCATCGTATGAGCAGATCAATGTTAAGCAGGATATTACTGTTTATGAAAAAAAATTTTTCTTAAAATAACAAAGTTCCTAAAGCTAATATCTAATTTAAAAGAATTGCAGTAAAAAAATGATTGTGTTTAGATTTGAAAGATATATTCCATGATATAGTAATCATTATTTTTTTTATATTAAATTCATTAGGAGGTGATTAGAATGCTAATATCAAGAGGACGTTTAACACATAAAGAGCTGGAGAAGACTATTCGACTAGCACTTAGTTAATGTTCAAAATTCAAAACTATGTATTTATTTTGTACATATATGAAGTAGTTGCTTGTATTAAAATAATATTTTATCTTAATTCTCTTTTTTTAATATATTTGAAATTCAGCAGTAAATGAGCTGTCAGCTTAATTGATATATATAATGTTAACGATACCAGTAATTTCTTGGTATCTTTAACATATAATAAACCCAAGGTAAAAAATTTAATATATATATATAATATAAAAATTTATATATTATATTATAGATTTATATATTTTATAAATTTAGATATGTATATAATGGGGTGCTTAAGGGTCAAAGCTGTATAACTGAGAGGAGCCCTCCACATAGCCTTGAAAGGAATTTGGAGAACCAACCAGGGCTTCTGACCTCACCTTCTCGTGGTGCACCCTATTGGATGTCTACCTGGATACTCTACGAACGAGGATGGGCTGGCAATTTGGGATTTAGCAGGCCAAATTGTATTCTTATTGGCTTAAACCAATATACAAAATGATGGTATAACATGACAAAATTTCATGCCAGCTGGGGCATTGCCTTTTAAACAAGCCCCCCCCCTCCGTGTACCCTCCATGACGTACTGCCTAAGGTAATTGTCTTTCAAAAATTCATTTTCTTTACCACTAAATGCAGTGTCTTGATACCAATCTATATTGCCATAATTAAATTCGCCCATAATGATCACTCGTTTCTTGCTAGCTAGGCCAATTTGCCTATACGTTTCCTTCTCATTACCCTCCATATTACCAGGTCTATAGCAACACCCAACTAAATATTCAACCTATTTACCTCACACCATACTGCCTCAAAACTGTGGCCACTATTTGCACCTTGCAGATCCACCTTAGATGGGCACAACTCATCAGTTACCATCAACAGTACTCCTCCCTTTCTTCCCTGTCTGTCTTCACAAAAAATATCATATCCATTCATCTCTATGGACGGATGCCAGGATGTCATCGCCATCTAACCATGTCTTGCTTATGCCAACAGTTTTGGGGCGAATAAACTCAAGCAAAGCAACAATTTTATTCCCCTTATTTCGAATACCGCTAGCATTAGTAAATAAACAAAAAAAAACATTACTGCTTCTACAAGTTCTAAGAATGTCACTTCTCCGATATGACTCTTCAATTCCTTTCCCAGTCACTTCCTCAATATTACCACCAATTCTGCAACTTTCCTTACACCCAAATTATCCCCACCATTCCCAGGTCATCTCAATCTGTGTTTGCCTGCTCACATATTCACGTCTGAATCCAGCATCTACATATGTCATAAGTGTCTCCTCGTCCACTGTAACTCCCACTCCCTTTTCTTTGTGTTATGCTTTACACTCTCATTTACTTCATTCATGATATTCATCCTCTTGCAAGTGAGCAAATACCTCTCCCTACACTGCTTTTTTTGCTCTTTCATATCACCTTACCTCGCACCAACTCAGATCTATTCATTAGTGTCATTACCTCTCCTGCCAGTAACAATCTCTCCAGCCGACTCACACCAAAACCATTTAAATGCAGCCCATCTTCTTTATACAATTCCATCCGTCCCTGAAATTCCTCCCACACATTCACAAAATGCACTCCATTCTTCTCACATAACTGTGCTAACATGTCATCATAATCTTTGCTCACCTGCTCAATTCATCACTATCATACCTTGGCAGCACACTGACTACCTTTCCTACCACACTTATCTTTTACTCGCCTTAATAATCTTATATCCAATCTGGCATTTTCCTTGTTCCCATCCAGTCATTTGTCCATACTACAACCACCAACTCTTGTGCTCTCTTATTCCTGTCCAATGTTTCAATCACTCTCCATTTTACCACCAGGAAAACAAACCTTATGCACCTTGTCATTTATCACACCTCTAATAATGGAATCTCCATAGAGCACCACTCTCGAATCATTCGTTACATCTTTCGCATGACCATCTTTCATGTTGGAAGTTTAATGGAATAATTATAAGCACTGAGAAAGGATTAAAAATAATTTTAATACTTCGAATATTTCGTATCTGTCACAGAGACATCTTCAGGGATTGCAAAAAACGTTTTGTAACAAGTTGAGTGAAACTAAAGTCCTATCTAAGTGGTGCGCCCTCTATGGGATTTGCAGGTGGCCTAGGATGAAAAGAGGGATCTCTAATAATTAATGTTTCCCAAATTTTGGGAAGTTTAATTCAACCGTATTTGTTTAAATTAGGTTGATTCCTGAGTGCTGATGCAGATTCAAAAAACAGTGTTTCTCTTTTGAATTTACTATGGTGGAGCATGGCCTTTTTTTTTTACAGGAGATCCTGTGGGCAGTATGCAAAACATGGTCTGCAAAGACCATAATCGCGATTGTGGAGGTAAGATCTGTGTTCTTCTAACCGAATGGATGCTGACCTGCCTGTCTGTCTGAAGTAAGCCAGTTTACAGGTACTCTTTATACTGCAGGCACTGAGAGAGGAGGGAGTTGGTCTTCGGTGGAACGGATAAGGGTAGCAAGTTTACGGTAGGGCTTAAAAGCTGTATGGAGGTTGTACTTTTGTAATGATCTGGCTATTTTTTCTGATGTACCACGGATGTAAGGTATGGGGATGGCATTTCTGTAGTCCTGAAGAGGTGGTCGGGGAATGGGGAAGGATTTTATTTCAGGAGGATGACGGGTGCAGGTGAGACAGTATATTTAGCAGATGTTGATATAGACCAGGGAAACGGGATGAAGTGCATGAGAGGAGTGTTTAGGCAGCTGAGTTTGGCGAGTGCAAAACGTGATAATTATGGGGAAAATTTAACTACACCGGTATAAATTAGGAAGAAGTAACTGCATAAAATAGCAAGGGGGCGGATTTCTGCAAGTTTTCAGGGACAAATGTTTTAGGCAATATCTTGTAGAGGAACCACGAGGTTGAAGATAGATTTGATCCTACAATTAGGAGATCTGATTGTAACTGAAATCTCCTCCTTGTCCAGTTGGCGAGAGTGACCACGGTGTATTGACTTTAAGGATGAATAGACACGAAGTGAAGGAGAGAAATTTGTATGGAATTATGAACCAGGTGATTATAATAATCTTAGAAATCAGCTTAGAACAGTTTATAGATAGAAGAATTGGATGGGAGAGAGATTACCAGTGCATGGGAGCCAATGAAAAAATATTTAGTGAAAATAGCAAGTTGCATACCTGAAGTGAAAAATTATAACACAATTTAGTGTGTGGTGGGTGACTAATGAAATCAAACTAGCTGCAGATGAAAAAGTATAAAAATAGAGGGAGGGGAGTAGCTGTTATGAATAAGATTGACCACTCTGTGCTATGAAAGTCTAGCTATTGGCAGTGTTCCAAAAAAGTGGAAGGAGGATAATATAATACCAATATAAAGAGATGGTGTTAAAATGGAAGTACCAAACGAAAGGCTAGTTTGTGTTTCTTCTGGAGAAATTTTGAGGTACTGTATATACGAAATTGGGCAGACTACCCTAATATCAAAGTGTGTCAGCATGGATTTAGTAAATAATAAAGTAAATGGATAGTTGATGAGGGAATATAATTATCTGACTTAAACAACGAGAAGAAATATGAGATTTAATAAGCTTTCACTGCTAGTTTCACTGGAAATGTTGACTTCGTCAGGTGAATACAGTACCATGGAGAAAACAACATCTTAAAAATATATTGTACTTTACACAAACACAGAGTTTAGAACAAGTAGTTGTGTTTGAAATTGAGTCACAGCGTTAGTTCTGGCTTGAAGCACTTTGAATGTGAATGATATGAGTACGCCAAAACTGGATATGTGAATCGGGTAGGCTTTAACTGAGATTGCTGTTTAGATGGGTAGGGTCGAGAGGTATTTCTTTGGATCCCAAGATACCTCTTTCTAATTCCTCTGAACATTTATGGATGTTTGAAGTTAAGTTCCAATCTATTTCATGTTGTCGTCCATCACATTGGTATTGGCAGAGAATAGAACGTGGCTGGATAGCACGGGTTCTGTTATAAGAAATGTCAAAGGAAATGGTACTGTCATCCTAGTAGTAGAACCGATTATCGTCTCAAGATCTATGAATTATTAGATTGTAATAATTAATCTAAACCTCAAAGGGACCCCACTAGAGAACCATAACCGAACAAATAATGTTCTCAAATTCACCTCAGAATTATCTAGGAATATCCTCCTATCTCTCCGCTCTCTTCATCCACTTATTCCCCGTATATATGGCCTTCCGAAGATCCACAAAGAAAACACTTTTCTCAGACCAATAGTGGAAGGCATTGACTCTCCTACATATAATCTCTCAAAATATCTCGTTTCCTCCTTGAAGCATCTCACAAGAAAATCCTTTTCATATATCAAAGACTGGTCTGATTTTTCTCGAAGTCCAAGAACATCCAACTTAACGAAGCAGACAGAATGATCAGCTTCGACATAGCCTCACTATTCACCAATGTTCCATTTCAACTCAGGAAGTCGTTAACCTTCTAAAAAACAAATTATCTAAAAATATTTTCACCTTGTGCATTGTGTGGATTCAGGCTACTTCTTATATGAAGACAAGATCTACAAACAGAACAGCGGTTTGGCAATGGATAGTCCCTTGTCTCCGGTACTAGCCAACGTTTTTCTGGAAGATTTTGAGGAAAAAGTCATTTCCTCAGCGACACTGAAACCCAAAATCTGGCTGCGTTATATGGACGACATATTCGTAATTTGGGAGCACGGCCCAGGAAACCTACAAACCTTTCCGAATCATTTAAACAAATTTCATCAAAATATAAACTTCACATCCCAACTAGAAGTTAATGGTGTTTTGGATTTTCTAGATATAAAACTTACTAGAAGAACGGATGGTCTCAATATTTCTATCTTTAGAAAGCCAATACACACCGATAAATAGCAACATGTAGGTATTTATCGTGTCTCACCACTATCACTACTTCGTCTCAGCACTATCTACCTCAAAAATTAGGAATTATTTCCACTCTAGCTCATCCAGCGAGATCCATGTTGTCAGAAGAAGAGGAACTTCAACAAGAACTTAGTTACCTCAAAAGGATTTTTCTTAAATAACAGTTACTCTCTTAAAAATATCTATAACCGTCTTAGTGTACGTAATCAACATAGTAATGAAGATAACTCAAACCCCACATCTCCTTACCGTATATAAGTTCTCTTTTCCCTAAACTGACGAAAATCCTGAAGAAATTTAATGTTAAGACATATTTCTCCACTTTTCCAAAACTCCGATCTTTCCTCAGTCAACCTAAAGTAAAACATAATCTCCTTCAGTTCCCAGGAATATCCAAAATCATTTGCAGTTGCGGCAAACCATATTATGGCCAGACAGAAAATGTCCATGTCTCTCTTCGCCTACAAGAACACCAACGTTACATTTCTTAAACAGAACCCGTGCTAGCCCTATGCAGCTACGTTTTATTCTCTGCCAATACCAATGTTGAAGGACGACAACATCAAATAGACTGGAACTTAACTTCAAACATCCATAAATGCTCCGATGAATTAGAAAGACGAATCCAAAGAAATAGTTCTCGACCCTACCATCTAAACAGCAATCTCGGTTACAGCCTTTCTGATTCACATAGCTCTGTAACCCCGCTCTGTAATATATATATATATATATATATATATATATATATATATATATTACAAAGGCATTTTACAGGGAACTACATGATAAGCTGATATTTTAGTTATGTGCTATTGAGTCATTTCGGACTTATGGTAATCTTGTGAACAAGTCTCTCCATCTGATTCGCCTGTTTTCTTTTCTTTTCTTCAATAGTTGTAAGTTCAAGTCGGTAAGCTCCTTTATCTTGTACATTCAATTCTTTTGTGGTCTTCCTCTTCTCATCTCAATCTTTCCCATCATGGCTGCTTGTTCCAATGATTCATATGGTCACATAATATGCTCAAAGTACACTGCTTTCTGTTTAGCGATCATTGCCTCCAAAGTGCATTCTGTGTTTATACCTTAAAACCTTCTTATTAATCATTCTCGTAGTCCATAGGATTCTCAATAGTTTACTACACGCCCATAATTCCAATGAATCAATTTGCTGTCTGCCTTTCTTTATAATAATCCAGCGTTCTCATCCATGAATGACTACTGGAAATGACACTGAATTGACAATTTTAACTTTCTTAACCTTACTAACATTTCTATCTTTCATAATTTTTTGTCAGGTTTAGCATAGCTTTTTCCCCATGGCTGTCCTTTTAATTTCATCTTCACAATTACCCAGTGGTTAAATTTCAAACGAATAAGCTCCGGGCCCTTAAAGTAAGGATCATAAATGTGAGGCTATTGCTAGATCGTCGCAACATTTTTTTAAATTTTATTTAATTATTTATTCTGGTGGAGTTAAAGCCATCAGGTCTTCTCTTCCACACTACCGGAAACATTAAATACAAATGCAACGTAATAATATTATCGCATTGCAACTGGTGGGAATCCTGTGTTTCTGTGGATTCATTACAGACTTCTTTCTTTTCAAAAACTACACACAAACTGTCATTACCAACTCGTTTTGTATTATCGCTGTCATCTGAGCTATTTTTCCGTTTAAAGAAGGTACCAATGTACTTATCCAGCGTTGACATAGTAGGCCCACATAAAAAAAAAAAAAAATTACACGATTTCTTTGCGCTTCTCACAATCGAACTCTGATAAACAACTGCTAATCTGCTGTTCTATTATTGGTTACATATGAACCACCACTGGTATTCAGCAGAAAAACCAGTAGCTACCATGAACTCCAAGTTTAATCGCTGTGCCACTACTATGATCTCTTGCCTCAAGACCAGCCACACAAGTCCAATCACGTTTAGCAATGGCATAGATGTCTTTCCCAGTAGCGCACTCAGGATTTAATCTGGAAGGGGGAAGGGGTGGAGTTGAGTATACAGTATGAGAATACACACTACGCATAGCATACTACCTATGACTAAGCATCTGGAATGATCTCTAATTCACCAGTAGTAGAGAAATAGAAGACACGACAGAACATAAATAAAAAAATGAATTTTAATTAGGAAAAGGTTTTTGGAAAATTTTCTAGTGTTTTTTTTTTTTTGGAGGGGGGTCTTTTGGCCCCCTGGGTGCGCCACTGGTCTTTCCCATCTGAAAATCTGTAACATCGAGGAAGCATCACCAATGCATTTACTAACTTGTATGAATATTTCTAAATGTGAACTTTATAACAACCCAGAAAAGGTGCTGTATAAAATACATGAATTTGACCTCTATGATCTGGTGTAATAATGCCATGGGATAATAATAATAATAATAATAATAATAATTAAAAATGTTGCTTACTGACTGTTTCCAACCAGAAAGACAAAATATCGCTACGAGTCTGTCAAAATTCTGATACACTACGCTACAATAATGTTTGCATGTCAATCGCTGAAGATAAGGCATTACAAGAAGCTACAAAGCTCCCTGTCCCTTTCATCATGCATCGTAATCAGACGACTGTTGATATTGCCTTTATATACACATTCAATCATGAACAGGATCACATGGCTAGGCAGAAACAAAAAGGAAAGCCACCAACAGAGAGAACTGGAAGGACATGGTGCTGCATCCTCTCACTGAGGAAGCTATATGAAGACGAAGAAGAATACACATTCAAAACTGTAAACAATTATTAATTATAATAACACGATAATGTAGTCATTGCGATAAAGGGAGAAATGTCAAAAAAAAACAGAAAAATGTTCCGGGTCTGGGCTCGTGCATAAAAGAGGTCCGAATGCACTCCCGGAGGACCCAGCTTAATTTAACCACTGCAATTATTATCATTCTTATTATAGACTCCAGTAAATCCTAACTTTCAACCACCTCTATTTTATCTCTTTCAGTTTTAAATTCGTCCAAAATGCTAAAAGCCCTCAAGTTTGTTTTACTGATGTTTAAATCAAGTTCGACTTTTTTGCTTTCCCTCTTAACCAACAAAATCAACTGCGTCAGTTCTTCCTTGGTTTCTGCTATGAGGGTTGCATCATTTGCATATCTTTATTTTTCTGCCACCACTCTTAATTCCTGCTGGTCTTTGTCTAAATTGTCCCTGCATCACCCGTTTTTCCGCTCGAACACCGTCCGTTTCTCCACTGTTTAACCTTCTTGGTTGTTATACAGCTGTCTAATCAAGAGAATTAGATGCTCAATATGCCCGTTGATCTCATCATATTCCACAGTCTGTTGCGATCACCACAATGAATATTTTTCTTATAATCAATAACACAGATGAATTCTTCTTTCAGAAATTCTGTTGTTCATTCTACATTTCACATTTGCTATCTGGCCTCTAGTTCCCCTACCTCTCCTAATGCCTGCTGTTCTGGCATTTCTCTGTTCACATATGTTTCCAGTCTTTCTTATAATCAATAAGACAAATGAATACTTCCTTCAGAAATTCTATAATAAATTTCACGTTTGCTATCTGACCTCTAGTTCTACCTCTCCTAAAGCCTGCCTGTTCTTGCATTTTTCTATTCACATATGTTTCCAGCCTCTTTTTTTTTTTTTTTGATCAATTTTAACATAACTTTAGATGCATGTGAAATTCAAGTAATGATTTTATAATTCTCACAATATCTGGGACTTCCGTTTTTAGGAATTGGGGTGAATATTGATGATTTCTAATCTCTAGAGCAGGATATTTTCTTCCAAATCTGTTGATAAATTTCAGTTAATATAGTCACTACTTCATCTGTAGCTGGTTTAAATAATTCCACTCACACTCCGTCAGCTCCAGAGCCTTCCCTTTTTGCAGCTGATATCACTGCACTTTTCATTATCATCAGTTCCTCAACAAATTCTCTCCTTTCAGTTCTGCTTCAATATTAATATCTTTCTTATAAAAATCTACATACTCTTTCTTTTGCCTACCTCTTTTTGTTAAATTATTTTCTATTCCCAATCTACTGATAAACTTGCCTGCAACTTCATTTATCTTTCTAAACAGATCTCTTGTTCAACCTGTATTGTTACTTCAATTTTTTTTTTGCACCTGTTCAGAAGTTTTTCATTATCTTGACTAACCTGTGTTCAATAGATTGAGAATCTAAATTATATAATCACCTCACAGATTACAAGTATGTGACTTACAGACTCTTAACATGAGAAAAAGAAGTGATATGATTGAGGTCTATGAACTTTTGAATGGATGTTATAGGATATTGTATGATGAAATTTTTCGTTATATGGAAGTTTGGGAGAGAACATGCGGGAATTCATGGAAGTTAAGTTTGTTTGCAGTCAAGAAAGCGGTAAGTGCAGGTTTTTCCTCTCACAAATCAGCGAGTGGAATAGTTTGTTTTTAGTTATAGTAAGTGCATCTGGTGTGATTGAATTTAAGAGAAAGCATGCTGGGTGGTTTGGGTGATTTATAGCCTCTCTAGATGAGTCCTTAACTCCTTGGAGTTCTCAGATAATAATAATAAGAAAAAGAGAAGAAGACTTATTTCATAGTAGCCAAGTGCCACCACCTGTTTTCCCTTAACAGAATACGTTATTGTTCGAAACAGTGCGGGTTCTACAATCGATTTTCTTTACTTTACGAAACGAAAAATCCGAGTTTTCTGGAGAAAAAACCCGTTTGCCCTTGGCAGAGATTAACTATCTCGGGAACCGGTCGAAGATATATGGTTAGAAAATGTTCGTGTAGCAGGCAAAAAGAATGGAACTTTGAATGGCATTCTTCAGGCAGCCTAAGGGAATGAATACAAATGTTACTTCAGTAGACCTATTCAGGCCTTCTCTAACATAAAGTGTGAGTGATAATACCCACAGGTAATATAATCGAGAAACTCTAGAGACGCATTTACAGGACCGGCACTAAGGAGATCTTTGGTGTAGTCAAATAAGGCACAGGAGATAGTGTATTCTCCCTAAAAGTTGCAAATGTAAACGGTCAGTAAGAGTGTGAGAAGTGACTTTTTTTTACATATTATTATTGTTATTATGTAACACCTCCAGGGGGTCCAAACTCTCATCGTAGGAGAGTGTGCCAACAGCACTGAACGAGTGATCCCCTGGAAACATAGTGAGTGATTGACTATGGAATACATTGTATGATACGGAATCGGATGATTAAGGAACGGTGTGATAGTCTTTGTGCTGTTTAAGATGGGCCTCCCACAGGAGTTTTGTGACTCCATGAAAGTCCTGAATAATAATAATTCCGTATTATTGTTGTTGTTCAAATTATCAATTAAAACCAAAATAAAAAGAGATTTGGTCCACTGATGAGATGGTAATAAACAATATATAACCTCCCAAAGTCAAAACAATCCGGTAGTCTCGAGTTTTGGTCTGCTTCTACTAATAGTGCTCTGGCGCTCTCGGTGAGTGGTATGGACAAGCGATGCCTTTGTAATTGAAGAAATATAGACGCTTCCATGCTTATTGGAGACACGAAGTGGCTGATGAACTGTGAGCTTTAAACATACATCGGACAACGGTAGCTCTATCCGTTGGACACTCTAGATGCCATGGAGGTTGAATGTGCTCTCTGTACTAGTAGTATGCTTAAGAGATTAGTACTGCAATCCCTGCAGATTGTCTGTTCTTTTTGTTTTCATCGTTTAAATTCAAATATAGCGTCGCTATTGTTTAAATTAAAAAAGTCCCCTCAAAAATTTGTAAAACAGTATATAATCAAGAAACCTTACAAAAAAAGTCTCTTCTACATTCACTTGATGAACATTCGTAACATGCACAGCTACTTACTTGATGTATCAATCCAATCTTTAATCTCCTGTTTTTCACAGAATTACAAGTTACTGATCAGTGATCACAGTCCATCTTAACTGTTTAAAATACACCCTGATTGATACATTCTACTACAAGGGTTGTATTTGTGCATTTGTGCAATCTAATATTTCTTGCTAGAGGAGGCCTAATCCTGAATCACCTCACTTTGGCCTTCTATGAACTAAGATTTCTTTGCCTGATTATGAATTATTCATCTGCTGTCTCTCTCATTCTCAAACTCTCTGTCATTCTCTCACTTCTAAAAATCTTGTGACCACTTAGAATGCTATCATTGAATCTTGATTTACTGTAATCCAATTGTCCTGACAGTAATGTAATCTTTCTTTGTGCCTTTAATGTCCACAATTGAGGTTTTCTTACTTTTCCCCAATTCCATTGAACAAGTTAGAAGAGATGCTGAGCTATTTGCTGCAAGCAGTTAATTAAAGAAAACTGTTCATATACCAACCAGAATATGAGACAGCCTGCACACTCATCCAGCATTGTAGATCTTTCCTTAATTAGTTTTCTTTCGAAGTTACTGGTAACCTCTCTTGTTGGTAATTCAGAGCATAATTTGATGTTTCCTCTCTAGTGGAACGTCCTCTCCTCATTCATTCGCAACCTCGTATGTCTTTGTCCTACAACAATGCCAAGTGGGAAAAAATCCCCAGTATCCTCTCCCACAAGCGATCACTGTTTCCATCCTCCAGATTCGGATCACTATTGTCACCATGTTTTTATATTATAAATATGAATGAAGACCTTCTATCGCCCCTCTGTTCAAGATTCCAGCCCAGTATCAGTATCCAAATCATGATTTTCCATCATCCTGACATGGCAACAATTATCCGCACGCTCTTTCTCGCTCTCATCCCGATGACCTCTGAAATCATCGATAGGCATAGTGGGGACTGCCCTTGGTGAGGGCTTAGGACGGAGATCGGCTGCCTTACCAATTTCCAGAAGCGAAAAAGTGAGAAAAAAAAAAGCACTAATAACAGAAAATAAAACAATAAAAAAAGCATCAAATTTGCTTTGTTTCACTTTCGGATACAGTTCAGTGTTATTCACTTTATTATAATACTCTCCTGTATGGTCCAATAAGTTCATCAAACAGATTCTGTTTTTATGTATGTAAATAAATAAATAAACATATTATTGCTATTTATAAGTATTCAGCCCCAAACCATCTCCATCCATTTTTCCTTTTCTTACATTTATACAAAAATGTGTTTGTTGTCTCTATAATTGCAGTTTATTTTTTAGTTATTATTAATTTTTTCTTAATTCCTACGCGCCTGTAAAGCTGGCACGTCTTTGGGGTTGTCTCAAACAAATATTTGAAATACACATAACGTCCAGCGCGCGTAGTTTAAATTTTGTAAGCTGAGGTTTGTGTTTTTAGATATGCTAATTGTTGATTTTATATCGAAATCAGAAAATATGAATATATTTTGAATGATATGTCAGCGATTAAAATCACGTGATAAAAAACAATGATTACTTATAAATTCTATTTCAGACAGTAATAAAGTTTAACGAATTCTAAAAGTACGGAGCTCGGTGATCTAATTGTGATAACGAAAATTGTTTTGCGGGTATATAATATTCAGTTTTCATAAAAAGCGGATAGCGATATTATTGAGGTACATACCTAAATTGTTCTGCGGAGGTCAGCTATGTACCTAATATTTTTATTTGGTTGGAGATTTTGTGTAGTCTTCCAAACGATCTTCTAATCGAGATATGACAGATGATATTTTACATGTATATGAATCTGCTAAAAAAAAAGTTTAATAAAAATGAAAAATATATTTTGAAAACAGTAGTAGTACGTATTGTTTCCATGGTAATTTTAACATCCATATATTGCCTCAAATGAAAATATTGATAAAAAAAAATCGAGACAAATGAAAATAGTACGTATAGGTTGACACAAAAATTACTGATTTTTCATTGTGCTATGGTAAAGTCTTTTTTAAAAAAAAAAATTAAAAAAACTTGTATATCTTTAATCACATAGATCAAGAGATATAAAATTGAGTTGAACTAAATTTTTTATCTCTGTGAGGCCACATAACTTTTCATAGTGTAGTTATGTTCCATGTATATTTTGCACTCTTAATCCCAGTTATTTGCTGCAAGGAGAAAGTCAATCCCTTCCCACCATCATTATCTAGTTTATGCTTCTTCTAGCTCTTTGAGATTCAATTCTGTTGCTCTACCAATTGTTTTGTAGTCATTCTCTTGATTCATTGGTTTCTCTACATCAACCAGCAAAGGTTGGTCGATTGGTAGAGCCTCTGCTACTAATGGTTATGAAAAAAGTTTACAAGTTTGAACATAGTTAGTAGTTAGAAGGGGTACAATTGGTCGATGCTGTTGGCACACTTATCACAAAATGTTAACAGACATTTTGATTATAGACCCTTAGCTGTGTTCTTCACATTCAGTTTTTGGCTATCTTGTCCAAGTTGCATACAGTTTTTCCAAACACAAACTGGATTATTTTATTCTAGAACTTTGTGACCTTCCTCTGTCAGTATTGTCACCTGTCTGCCACTCACCTGCCTAAACACCTCCAAATATGTTAAAAACATATGAATTATTACTATGGTGACTTAATAATGAAGAGGAAAGTTTGCTTCTTGTAAAATGTCATATTATGTGAGTTGGTAAAGTAATAAGCATTGCTTATATCAAAATTTCTGGATGGAGATTTAATAGCTAGCTGTTTATTATTATATCACACCTCTAAGGCATCCAAAGACTCATCGAGGAAGGGCACCTACTCTACAGCTCTCTGTCTCTACCAATTAGAGTGAACTGCATCATCTACACCATCTACTGCCCACTATTAGTATTTTCACAGGCAATCACAAACATCCATGCCCAAGGCAAGATTTGAACCCGCAGCCTTTTGGCTGGAGAGCAGATATGCTAATCACTCGGCCAACCAGGCTGGCAGTTAAACTGTTTAATTAAACAGTTATCTTTTTATTAATTAATAAACAAGGTGCATTATAGTATCTGAACTCATTACCTCAACGCCCCCTCCTCCCCAGTTCTTACAAGAGACAAAGTTGGAAAATATAGCTGTACTCTGACACCAATGATAATAAACAGCTATTTGTTATCACTTTTCTGTTAGATATTTTAGGTATCTAATTACTCAGTTGTGCATTGCAATGACCATTAAAAGATGCTTGTCAGTTAAGTAACTTTCAAATGTTGACAACTAATACATAATGCAATAGTGAACTTTATCACTCATTTCATATCTTTCAACAGCTAATTTTTTTGTGGGTACAATTTAGCTACAAAACATTTTTTTATATCAATGTAGAAGATTAGCGAATGTGGCACAAAAAAGGTCCTACAACAAAAATAATCTCATGGCATATCCAGTTGCAATTATATTTGCTTTATTTTCTGGTGAGTATGGCTGCCACATAAACTCTTCTATTATTATTGCATATCTTATGCTATGATATGTAGAATGTGAGAACAAGAGATGCAGGATTAGGGTATGATAGTGGACAGGAAACAGAAAGTCAGAGTATATTACGAATGTTTGAAAGACAGTACATCAAATCATTGTAATGTTTAGAAGGTCACTGTGTGGTTATTGTTCCATTATGTGATGTAATCAGTCCACATCTCTACTACTGTGCTAGGCTCTTGGACTTAAGGTGGATTGCTGAGCACATTTGAGAGCCAGAGTTAAGATTTAAAGAAAAATTAATACAATGGATTGTATTAATTTATCCATTGAATTTATTAATCCATTGAATTTATTTGCATACAATTTTTACTCTTCAGTTTAAATTAAAATATGCACTAGTAACATAACTGAATAATGAACAATGAGATTGCATCTCTCACACCTGATTGAAGTAAGTTCAGGTAGACAGGTTTATATGTTGGCTATTCATAACTTTTGTTTTTCAGGAAATAACTGCATATACTGAATATTAATTATAATAATCATATTAATCTTAATCATAAAGCTAGCACCATAGCACAATTGGAAGAATAGCGGAACATTGCACCCTTCGATTGGAAAAGACCTGGGTTCGGTTCAATTCTCGTCATGATGAGGGGAATCCTTATATGGTCTTTTTCAGTTGAAGGTGAGTTAGCCGATCTCATATGGCAGCAACAGGGCTTTTCTCCCAGAAACTCAGGTTTTTTATCCTGTATACAGACAAATCAGCCTTCGGAACACGTGCAATTTACAGATAAAAAATACTGTTGTTGGTGATGATGGGTGATAGATGGCATTGATGATGATGGTGTCATAGTTGGAGAATTAAGTAGTAGTGGAGAGGATGAGATGTATTTAGCGAAGTAGAGTAGTGTGCCCTCCCATGATGAGTCCTTGGACTCCCTGGAAGTGTCATGTAATAATAATAATTTTAATTAATACTTTCCTGTATTTTGGCAATGTTACATTGCCATCATCAGGATCACAAAACAATGATATGTGCATGCAGGCACTAATACTGAGCAAATGAGGCTTTCTTCGGCCTCATTTGCCAATTATTAGTGCCTGCATAGACATATCATTGAGTTGTGATTCCTGATGATGGCAATGTAAAGTTGCCGAAATATAGGAAAGTATTAAAGTTATTATAATTAAGATTTGCAGAGTAACTTAGGGGATAATGTAATTCCTTCTGATTTATTCAAATTGGGATGACTTATCATGATTTCATGGTTTTCTTTAGACAGCGTTTCTATAAAAAAATGACTCCTATGTAGGATTCATTTTTTTCAAAGAATCCTGTATATGGCATAGGTGGCATATACAGGCAGCCAAGATTATAGTCTGGATGTTGCTCATGGCAAGCAGCAAAAGATCTGCACGGCTTGTCCAAAATTGGATGGACCACAGATTCAGTGAATTTGTTAGACACCAGGGTAGGCCAAAGGTGGAAGTCTCAATATAGAGCTTAGAGAGGAAGTAAGTTAATCATGCAAAATGCCGCTCTGATATCAAATGGATTTAAGAAAAGGGTTTAAGAATTGGAGATTTGTGCAGATAAACCTTTGGCATAAGGGATAGTGATGCACTTGACAACTTCTTGGTAGACTGTTAACAATCCTATTGACAAGAGATTCAGTGAAGACATTAAACAATAAGATGGCTTTGAAAAACTGTATTTCATGTGTTAGCAATGTCTTGGTAACACATGAGCCTGATGATACAATTTTTGATGGTGCCAAATTTTTGAAAGGAGAGTGGTGGTGTTACAGTGCATGGGTATAATGTCGTATGTGGAGTTTTTTTTTTTTTTTTTTTTTTTTTTTTTTTTACTGGAGATGAAAAACTGAGGGCTACATCTGGCTAAAGAAGAATTAGCTTGTCTAAGAAGGAAAATGATTTGTACTTTTCACTTTCTAAGAAATTTGTATATGAAGGTAAATAGCATTGATCCTTGTAAGAAGTCCTGAATTTTATATAGGGAACCTTTTGATACTGCAAAGATATCATTTACTTATCTGCAAGATACTATTATTATTATTATTAAACAAGACCTCATGGAGTCAAAGACTCATCTAGGAGGTCCTTTTATCTCACACACATCTCATCATACCGGGTCTTAAACACATTCAAACTCCTTGCAGACACCACACTCTCAGGCAAGGCATTCCAATCATTCACAACTCTGCACGAAAAAAACCTGCCTCTCACTCCCCTACTCACACCCTCTTTATACAGTTTCCAGGGATGACCTCTGGTTCTCCCCTGATCTCCCACTATTCGCTGTAGAACTTCTCCACCATTGATCCTATAGCAACCCCTTACCAACTTGTAGGTCTCTATCATATCTCCCCTCTTCCTTCTCTCCACTAGTCTCTGCAAATTACATCTTTTCAATCTTTCCTCATACTCGACAATAGCTTTTTCACAAACAAAGGACTACTCATTTGTTATTTGAATACAAATAACAAATGAGTAGTCCTTTTTCACTTACTCTTCAAGAAGGTATTTGTTATCAAATGCCCATGGCAGTACCATCATCTATTGAATGAAACTCTTATACAGAATTTCTAGATTTTTGCTATGCAAAAATCTAGAAATGCCATATATCTGTTATAAATCATGATTGATGAAGAATGCCCATTTTAGCAATAACAGAAAAGTAGTATACGGAGAATCAATGTTATTAAGAAAATAGAGCTATTACTCCTGCAGTGTTATTACTGTACATTAGAGAATACCCCCCCCCCAGTCAACTTTCCTTGGTTGGTGTTGCTTCGACTGCTACCAGATTAACCTTTAATGAGATTGTATATAATTTGAGCTGAGGGGTAATCCATTTGTTTGCTAAACATGCAAAATTGTAGGAGTTATAAGATGTAATATTAGTTTCTCTTGAGGAAAATTTCAGAATCATACAGTGGTACTGTGGATAGGTGAAATCAAATGCACATTGGATCTTGCTAAGTAGAAAACTTTACACTTCATACTGTGTAACTGGTAAACTCTGTACTGTAATAATGAAAATTTACTGCAGAAGTTAGAGACAAAGGGACAGGAAGTATCATCTGGATTACTAATCTGGTCTCCTAAATTTCCAGATGATGAACAGTGGAGATGATTGAATATAGGTAACTAAGATTTGGCAGCCTGGTTGGAGGTGGATAGTGTCTCTGCTCTCCGACCAATAAGTCACATGTTTGAATCCTACTATTGGCATAGAAGTTTGTGAAAATCTCTCAGTGGGAGATGAATTTCATTGTCCAATCTGAGATTACCACCACCCAGTTTAGTGGAGGCCCAAAGTGGTTTGAGGAAGTTCGGTTTGATCTCTAGAGTAGAATTTCCACATTATGTTAGAAATAAAAACATTTATTCACAATATACCTGATCGTCGACTTACGACCAGAAAAAAAAAAAAAGAATAAATTAATAATAAATCAGGCAGCTGCACATATGATAACTATGAGATATGATAGTTATCGTATGAAAACTGTCTCTCAGTCGCTTTAAAGCATCTGTTGCATGTGGTGTATTAATTAAAATTCTACTGAAACACTGCCCATAAAATGTCTAGTAAAAAGAAAATGCCTTCATCTAGATATGCCAGCTAAGAAGTCGAGGAAAATTATTGATTTAGAGTGTAAAATGAAAGTTATCCAGAAGTATGAAGGCAGAAAGAAAGTGAATACGATAACACATGACTTGAAGTTATCACATTCCATGGTATCGACGATACTTAAGGACAAAGAAAGAATTTGGGAAGTTGTGAAAGGTCCATACATCTATGAAGTCTACAATTTTAACCAAACAATGACAGAGACCCATCCATAAAATGGAGAAATTGTTGTTTATGTGGATGGAAGATTTAATAGAGAAAAATTCACCCATGAGCCTTTGCACAGTGCAACCGAAGGCTAGAAGTCTGTTTCAGAGTTTAAAATCACGCACCGGAGACGATTACACAGAAGATTTTCAGGCTAGTACTGGATGGTTTAAGCGTTTTAAAAAAATATTTGCTTTGCATAATGTACATGTCACAGGAGAAGCAGGAAGTGCAGATGAAGCCCAAAAATTCATTGATAATTTCAGCTCTTTAATCCAAGAAGAAGGTTATCTACTGGAACAAATATTTAATGTGGATGAAATCGACTTGCAATGGAAACGCATGCCTAATCGTATGTACATACACCAAGAAGCAAAAAGGATGCCAGGATTCGAAACTTTTAAGGATCGGTTGACTTTGTTGCTTGGTGGGAATGCCACGGGTTTTAAGCTGAAGCCTTTTCTCATTTATTGTTCAGAAAACCCTTGTACATTTAAGCACATCAACCAGCACACGCTTCCTGTTTACTACCGTTCAAACCCTAAAGCTTGGATGACTCAAGCACTATTCAAAGATTGGTTCATGAACTGCTTTATTCCTCAGGCTCGTGAATATCGTGCAGAGAGAGGTATCACTTTCAAGATTTTATCGATTCAACCCATGGATCAGGGCGCTATTTCAGCATTCAAGGCTCTCTACCTCAGAACAACATTCTCAGAAGCCATCAAAGTGATAGATTCTTATGCTGCTTTATCTTTGCGATACTTTTGGAAGCAGTACAACATTCTTCAGTATATCAAGAATATTTCGACCGCATGGGAATGTGTAGCAAAGAATTGTATGTCGGGAATTTGGAAAAGTGTCTAAAATATTATGCGAATACATTTGAAGGATTTGAAAAAGGAGAGGAACTAGAAGTGATTACAGAAAAAATAGTTAAACTCGCAAATAATCTTAAATTAGAATGTGAAATAGAAGATGTAGAAGAGTTGCTAGATTGTGAAATAAAAGAACTTTCGGATGAAGAGTTGATTGAATTGGAAGCACAAAGAGTGTCAGAAGAAAAAGCGAGAGAGGAAGAAGAGAAAGTAGAATAGGAGCCAGAAAAGAAATTCACTGCAAAGAGTTTATCAGATTCTTTTTCGCAACTCAATAAAGCTCTTGCCAGTTTCGAAGCAATGTACTCTAATGTCGAATGATTCACAAAGGTTGAACGTATCATTCAAGATGCTGTGTGTTGTTATCATAAAATATATTAAGAAAAAAGAAACAAACTTTTCAAACAAAGCTCAGCATGTTCCTCATCAAAAGAACATCTCCTACCTCAACCCAAGAACATGACCCTGATGATCCACAACCCAGCACAAGCAAAGATTAAAAATCGATTTTGTAAATTTCATTTGCATTAATTTTTTATTGTATTTTTGTGTTTACAGTACAGTATGTACAGTATTATTTTTCACATTATGTACAATATACATAATTATAAATTTAAAAGATTATAAAAATAAATTATAAAGATGATAAAAAGATTAGAAAGGTTAAAGAATACTGTTAATAAATATATGGCCGACATACGACTAGATCGACTTACGACCTGTCAGGCCAGAACGGAAGTCAGTCGTATTATAGGTTTACAACCTTTTGTGGTTACTCACTTTAAAAAATGACATTATATGAAATGTTGATAACTTCAAGTATGCAAGTTTCAGAGCTTAGTAAAAAAAAGATAGGTTAGAGACATTTTTTTTTTTTAAGTTCAGTTCTTACATTTTTGCTTATCAATAAAATCTCCTCTTGGTTACCATCCATGAAAGATAAACAGCCTCTCCCACTTCCCCCAATGTTTACCAAGTTCATTGTGAGTGTCTCAACTTGTACTATGGACAAACAGGACATTCTGTTGAAAAACAGCATTCTGTTTTTGTCTGTCTGTCTGTCGACGAACATTCTGTTTGCAAGAGAATTGGCATTGCCCCAGACAAAGTTGCTCATCTAAGTCTCAGCTCTGGCAGGATTCCAACCTGAATGGAAACACAGTAAAGATGGCTCCAAAGCAAAGGTAGCAAACTACAAATCAATTATTATTATTATTATAAAAACTTCCATGGAGTCAAAGACTCATCAGGAGAGGTCCACTGTTACACACACACAGTTTATCATACCACGCCTTAAATATATTCACTGTCTCTGTGCTCGCACACTCTCAGGCCATGCATTCCAATCACTCACCACTCTTTATGCAAAAAACCTGCTCCTCACTCCCTTGCTCACACTCTCCTTATACAGCTTAAAAGGATGACCTCTTGTGTTCTTCCTATCTTCACTCATTCTGTGCAAAACCTTCCCAACATTAATCTGGTAATAACCTCTTAACAGCTTATATGTCGCGATCATATCCTCTCTTCTCCTTCTATCCACCAATTTCTGCAAATTGCATTTTGTCAGTCTGTCTTCATACTCAACATTCCAGAGACCAGAAACCACCTTAGTCAATCATCTCTGAACCTTTTCCAATACCTCTTCATCTTTTTGAAAACCAGGTGACCAAATCTGTGAAGAGTAATCCTTATGTGGCCTGATCAAAGCCTTATACAAAGGAACTGTAACATTCTTACTTCTACAAGTCAGTGCCCTCCGCATCATTCCCATTATCCGCTGTGTTGTCCTCACAATTTTAGTAAGATGTCCACGAAATTTTAGGTCCTTGTCTACAATCACTCCCAGGTCTCTCATCTCCTCTACCATTTCCAAGATATTGCCACCGATTGTGTACTCTACATCCCATCTCTGCTTCCCAAATTTCAAAACCTCACACTTTGCAACATTGAATTGACATCCCCACTAATTTACTCATTCAGTCAGTATATTCAAGTTCTCTTGCAAAGCTACAGCATCTGCTCTACTCCTGATAGCTCTCCCCAACCTTGCATCATCTGCAAACAACTGCATTTCACCATTCAGACCTCTCCAAATATCATTTACATGCAAATTAAACAGCAATGGACCCAAAACAGACCCTTTTGGTACACCACTAGTAACTTAACTCTTCTGGGATATTGCTCCTCCATAGACAACTCGTTGATACCTATCAGACAGCCAGTCTCCAATCCAGCAAGCTAATCTACTGTTCTGCCCTGTCTGTTCCAATTTAATTATCAGCTTGTCATGTGGCAATTTATCAAATGCCTTTGCAAAATCTAAACATACTACTGTATATGCAAACCCTTATCCAATGCATTTGTCACTTTATTATAAAAAATAAGCAGATTGCTAAAGCACAACTTTTCTGTTGTCAACCCAATTCTGAATCTTTGTCCTAACTTCTCTAATACCTTAACCACAACTCAAACACACAGATTGGTCTATAATTCAAAGCCCTACTCTTATCTCCTTCCTTATGAGTTGGAACAATTTTATCCTCTTTCCACTCTTTTGGAACTTGACCCAGTGAGGGATCTCTCATGTTGAAAAGATGTGTAAAGCTGTTGTTAACTCTCTGGAACATTCCATCAAAACACATGGTGAAATTGCATCAAGTCTATTCAGCTCTTCATATACTTCCTGTTCACTTACTTACAGTTCCTCCTCCTTTCCCACTGCTTTCAAGCTTTGCATGATGTCACATTCATAAGAATGAAATGCCTTTATAAATTGCTCATTAAATATCTCAACTATATCCTCTGCAAAGGTTATCATTCTTCTGTTTTCACCAATCAATCCCATCTTACCATAATCATTCTTTCTTCTACTGGCCACATATCGAAAAAACTCCTTAGGATTATTTTTTGATTGCTTTAGCTGACTGCTGCTCATACTGCACTTTTACTACTCTTATCAAGCAAATCACCATCCTTGTCTACTCTTTGTACTTCTCATGCAACTGGTTTTTATAACTACTCATCTTGTATTTCTTCCATAATACCTTCTTCTACCAGTTTGCATACCTTATCTCTTGATTCATCCATTTCACACCTGCTCTGTTTACCCTCTTAACCTTTGAAATAAATTGTAATATTGCCTCCACCAAGTAGTTCTTGAGTAGGGCCCAAGCAGCATTGATATCCTTTCCAATTTATTATCGCAAGCTGTTTCCTGAGCTTTTCATAATTACCAGTCTTATAATTCCACATATATCCCTTTGTAACAGATATCCTCGAATGACTGGTGACCCCAAGCGATTGCCTCATGGTCACTCTCACCAAATGGTGAAGATTTGACACCTCAATTATAATAACATCATCTGATGAGATGATCAAATCCAATTCTCTTGATCCTCATGTACCCTCCATTACATACTGCCCAAGATAATTGTCTTTCAAAAACTCCAAAAATTCATTTTCTTTACCTCTGAATGCAGTCTCTTGATTCCAATCTTTATTACCATAAATAATGTCGCCTATAATGATCGCTCATTTCTTGCTATCTAGGCCAATTTGCCTACACATTTCCTTCTCATTACTTTCCATGTTACCAGGTCTATAGCAACATCCAACTAAATATTTCAACCTGTTTACCACTACTTCACACCATACTGCCTCAAAACTGTGGCCACTATTTGCACCTTGCAGATCAACCTTAGTTGGGCACAACCCATCTGTTACCATCAACAGTACTCCTCCTTTTCTTCCATGTCTGACTTCATAAAAATATCATATCTGTTCATCTCTATTCCTGTCAGGATGTCATCGTCTTCTAACCATGTCTTGCTTATACCAACAATTTTGGGTCGAATAAATTAATATATTGGGAGTGGTTGTTAAAGTATTGTAAAGTTGGTTAAAGGTAATATACAACAGTGGGGTAGATAGGGATGCGATATTCTATAATTGGCAGCACAGCTTTGTAAAGAGTAGGTTCTGTCTTAGTAACTTATTCGCATTTTATAATAAAGTGACAGTAGAAATGGATAAAGGTAATGGCTACACCATGATACTGCTCGATTTTGCCAAGGCATTCGACAGAATACCACATGGAAAACTATTACAAAAAACTGGAGCAAATGGGAATGAAAATGAGGCTAATAGCATGAATGAGGTGTGGGGGTTGGCTGACAGACAGACACCAGAGATTAGTATATGGTGAAATGAAGGTGACTAGTGGGGTACCTCAGGTTTGGTACTAGGGCCACTACTGTTTAATTTGCATATCAGTGCCATAAAGAAATTGTGTGCTGATGATGCAAAACTGAGAAAAGCAATAGTTGATAAAGGTGATGTAGATATACTGTAGGATGATTTAAATAAATTGGCATTGTGGGCAAAAGATAATTATTATCAATTTAATGATTCGGGTTGAAAGGTTGCATATTTTGAAAGGTGTATCATATTGATGATATTGGATTGCAGGAAATTGATGAGGCTAAGGACTTAGGGATAATGATAAAGAGTTGAAATTCAGAGGGCATATTGCAAAAGTTGGTAAAATAACTCAGATTATTTATATGCTGAAAAATATTCTAACAAGTAAAGATAAGGAAGTTATTGTCCTTCTTTGTAAGTCTATGGTTTGGCCATATCTTGATTACTGCACACAGATTTGGGTTTCTTATGGACCAGGAGGTGGTCAAGGGGATTCAGAGACTTGTGACATAGATGGTGACAAAACTGTGGAATACTCCCTATGAGGATAGGCTGAAGGTTTGTGGTTTACAAAGTTTAATTGATAGTTGGAAAAGAGGGGGACATGATTTTAACCTTTAAGATATTAAAGGGTTTTTATAAAATTGATGCAAGTGAAATTTTTCAATTTATGACAAATAGAGAACTAGGAACCATCCATGGAAGTTTTGTAGGAGTGTGGTTAGTAGGGATGTGTGTGCAGACCAGATTTTTTATATGGAGAGTGGTGAGTAGAATGGATTGCCAGAATTGGTTGTGAATTCCTTGATGGTGAATGGATTCAAGGAGAGGTATGATGGAATTTATATGATGGTTGATTTGGGTCTCCTGCAATGAGTCTCCAGACTCCATGAAGATGCTGTAAAGTAATAATAATAACTACAGTAACACCAATCTTATATTAACAACAATCTTCTTCTTCTTCTTGACTTCGCATGTTAGGCAAATGTTTGCCTGTGACGTTTTCAAGGGTTTAAAAAGTCCTTTGCCCATCTCCTCCTCAGTCTTCCTCTTGATCAATGTCTCTTTGGTTTATATTTCCAGGCAATATTTGGCCATCTATCCTCATTCATTCTTTCTACATTAACAACAATTAACCTGAAAAATCTGGCCTTGCTCAGCATGGAGTAGACACTGACCACGATATGCTGTAGTCCAGGACTCACCTTTTACATCGGTGCAGGTTTAGGTTTGAGCAATTATTTAAACAGAGTGCTGAAGCACTTTTAAACCATCCAAATTTAAAACAGAATTACCTTCTCTCTGTCAGCAAGATTTGGAAGTCTCATCCTCATTAATGACAAGCAATAATGCATTCCCCTTCTAATTAATTAATTTTTTAAGAATTTCATTAAAAAAATTATTATTTTATTGTAAACAGAATTGGAGAGAAAAGATTAGCAAAACAAGTGTTCTCTGCCAGGTTGGCAGGAAAAGACCTAGAGGAAGATTAAGATATAGATGGATTGATACAGTAAAAAGTACCTTAGAAGACAGAAATATAAGATCTGATAATGTTGGAACCTTGACAGGTAACAGATTGATTTGACGGAAAATTGTAGATTGGAAGTTAGTAATGATATACAAGTTTTTCATGTAGTACTGTCATATCCTGTACATGTCAGGAATTCACTGATAATTATTTTATTGTAACACCACCTCTAGTGGCATCAGACACATGGCTCAGCTCTGTAAATAGAATTAACTTTCTTTGTTTTAGTTTCACCTTGTAATTATGCTGATGCACTGATGATGACCAGTTAGTTTCTGGTCAAAATTTTTGCAGAAATGAAATTATATTCTTGTGAATACTTGTGTCTAATAAAGAGACATTAGTTCATGAGAATCTTTAGGAGATACCATGTGATGGTAATGCAACACAATCGATAACCAGATATAGTGCCTGTACAGATAAGATAGATAGTAGATAATCAGCTGTAATATTTAATTTTATCATCAACAATCCTATACAATTCTCTTATTTTGTATAAAAAAATAATAAAAATCCATCTTGTAGCGCTTAGAAGAGCGAAGGACGCTAACAGCACTGTTTATCACACAGTGTCATATTACTACGTGCACAAGCATATGCACGTCATAGTGAGATGTGAGCTATTAGTATAATGCGGCACTGTCCATCGCGCAGTTCCACTGTTGTTTATATGCAGTAGCAGAGTGTTCGTAGTGCTTATCGTGTTTACTTCGTCTCTTTAAATATTTTGACATTACAATTAAAGGATTTAATTGTAATGTCCAAAAATTGTAAATCCATTCCATTAATTACAATTAAAGGAATGGATTTTATTTTAAGTAATTTTGAATTATTCTAAGCTGTATAATTTTATTGATAATAAACAATATTTTTTCATGAAACAAAACAAGAAGAATATATTTTAGTTTTAAGTCATTTTGAATTATACTAAACTGTATAATTTTATCGATAATAAAGAATGTTTTTTCATGTTTCATTTTTTAAAAAATTTTTACTATAATTTTTATATAGTACATACAATGTGTATGTATTGCAACTCTCTCACAATTTGAAGCCATGAACCACTACGGTATAAGAATGATGGTTTGTGTCCTCCATTTTTTTTTTTTTTTTTTTTTTTTACACATGAGCGGCCACAAGACATGCAGCAAATAAATGCTATGGGAGGCTAGGATCAATAGCAAGGTAATCCTGTTAATATTCTTTTTGAAGAGCTTGATATTGTAGTCTTTGATGAATTCTTTATAAAGAAAATTTATCAATCAAAATTTTCTTCAGCATGAACCAAATCAGAAGCAATAATTACCAATATTTTATGACCATACATATTGGGTGAAGTAATAGAGGATTTGAATAAAACAAAAAGCATTGCAGTCAGTTTAGATGCATCAAACAAAAAAAGATATCAAACTTTTTCCAATCATTGAGATTATTATTATTATTATTCCTGACACCTCCAAGGAGTCCGAAGACTCATTGCGGAAGGACACCTACAACTGTCTCAACCACTACACCGAACCTCTACTACGAATCAACGCCATCTACCGCCCACCTCCACCACCACCACCACAACTGGTATTCTATGTCTGTAAATTGCGTGTGTTCTGAAGGGCTGATTTGTCTGTTGGGATGAAAAACCAGAGTTTCTGGGAGAAAAAACCCTGCTAGATTGGAAAATGATTTCTCCTGAATCATTGTAGATTCAGGAGAAATTAATGAGGCTAAGTTTTTTGAGGTAGTTGAGAATTTCTATGAAACCAGCTTAGAATATGTCAACAAGTGGAAGTGCAGTTTAGGAAGCACTGAGAAGTTCAAGTGGGTGCTACTAAGGAAGACAGCTGAATGGAAAGAAAAATATAGGGCAGCCTGAACAAGGAACTCATCACACACACAGAAAGAGAAGAAACTCGTATTCGATCGGTGGACCTCATTAAATCTATAATTGTGAGGCAGTTGGATACATGAAATAATGCACTCCTGTATCTGATAGATAGGTACAGATTTTTTCTGAAATGAGTGAAAAATGCCTAGACTTTCAGGACTTTTGTAATATTGTAGAGTTTATTCTTTTTCTTTCAGGAAGTACAGCACCTGTTGAGAGAATATTTTCGGTTATGAACAGTATGTGATCAAAGGAGAAATCTAGATTAAATGTTGAGACAATGAGGGCTATGTTAGTTATAAGACAAAATTGTGTCATGGGGTGTGAGAAGTTTTATGATAAGGTGTTGAAAGACCAAAATTTGCTGTGTAAGATCAATTCATCGGAGAAATATTCATGGTACGATTGTGGCGAAATACAGCCCCCCCCCCTCTATGTCTACATAAATTTTTGTATGGGTTCTCTGTCACTGAAGAATAATGGTAAGTTCAATAAGTTTATGTAATAAATTTTTTTTATCGTCTTACTTTTTCATGAATACGGAATATTACATAACCCCCGTACCATTTTTGCCATTTCAACATCCCGTTTTTGTCTCAAGGAAATATGGTCAGCCTAATTTAACAGAAATGGAGAACACGATAGATGCCAGTTTGCTGAACATTGTTCATGGAAGTATTTGTGCACAATGCAGAAACTAACTGTTGATGAGGCAATTGCTGAAGACAGTATGAGAGAGAGAGGGGAGAGGAGTGCATTGTCAAATAACTGAACTACACTCTTCAGAGAAGCACCAAGAATTTTTAGAGAACAGGGTTTTTTTAAATGCATCACCTCAAATGTGAGAGCAGTATTCCAAGGTTGGGCTGATATGGGATTTGCACACAGTAAGTAGTTGAATAGATGTAAATTAACATCTTGAGTGAAAAAGGCTGCCAATTTTTTTTGAAGCCGAGGATACTATAGAGGTAATATGATTATGCCAGGAAAGGATAGAAGTCAATCTGAGGTATGGTCTTTATTATTTAGTTGAGCATTATCAAAGGTAAGAGAAGAAAAACTAATTCTTTTTTTTTTTCCCCAAGGATAAAAAAGACAAAACTATGTTTTGGGAGAATTGAAAATGACTATGTTTTTATTTCTCCATTGAAAGATGATGTATGATCAGCATTTAGGGACATTTATTGCAGATGATTTTGAAGCTTCAGGTGTCGTGCACTGCATAGATTTTCACATGAGTTGGATGATTGAGCAGCAGCACTCATCAGTAAAACTGTGGATAGAGTTTGAAGCCATTCAGAAAATGTTGTTTATGTGTACAAGGAAAAGTGTATGTGAAATAATAGCAGAGTCCTGAGGAACACCTGTATTAATAGGAAAATCTGAAGATACAACACACTCCGCCATTGCACACATACTGAAGATCTGTATTTCCATGTTCAGATTTCCATAGCTGTTGCTATTATTTGTGTTGAAGTTACTATGTAGATAGCCACCAGAATGAAAGTAAATAATATACTGACTAAAAGTAATTATTTACAAGCTGACATTCTGAGAGATTGTTCTTGGAACCAGCACAATCTGTACAAAATCTGGGTAACTGTTACAGAACTGATGGTAATCTTGCACAGATTTTGGCACACTGCCCTATCCACCCATCATCATTAATAACAGAAATTACTACAAAGAATGTCACTTTTGCCCTCCTTGTGCATGTCCTTGTTATCCAGGTCATTTTGTTTTGTCTTCACTGAGTGTGTATTGCTAAAGTGCTGCTGCTAATGCTAGCAAATGCTTGAGCTAGCATTAGCAAAATGTCAGCTTGTACGTAATTAATTTTAGTCAGTAAATTATTTACTTGTATTCCAGTGTTTACATAGTTTCTGAAACTTCAATATGAAACATAGTGAATACATGATAGAAAACTTGCAATCCAGTTAAATCCAATCAAATTCCAATGAATCCAATTAAAGAGAGAGAAGAAGACATGTTTTAATGGCAATTGGCTGAGACGCTCTCGATTCCAAATCCTGTCACATGCCTTGGAAATGCCAAATGTACAGTTTCTCCAGACCTTTCCTTGACAGGTGTCTAGCAATGGGTTATATAGAAAAGAAGATTTGCTGTGAATCTTGATTTGTAGAATTATTTATCAAAATTTGGACAACACAGACCAGTAGAAATATGTGATATCTACTAACATATCCTTGGTGAAAGTAAATTTTAACTAAACAGGTAATTTAAATTAATTTTATCTATAAAGTAACATTTGTATATGAAAACATCTAATAATTTAGATACATTGTGACTTTGTCCTGCATATATTATTATTATTATTACGGGTGACTCCAAGGAGTCCTTAGGGAAGGTAAACATCATGTCCATCACAACTATTCGACATTCACACAGTATCTATCATAACTTTGCCTTGAACTCATTTACTGTCATAGCACCCACAACAAACTCTCTGGCAGCTTATTCCACTCATTTACCACTCTAAAAGTAAAGAACCCAGTTCTAACACCCTTACTAACCATACTCTTACCCAGCTTCCATAGATGTCCCCTAGTCCTCCCACCACCAGTCCTGATCTCAAAAATATTATCTGAATTTATCCTATAGAAACCCTTCAACAATTTGAATGTCTCAATCATATCTCCTCTTTTCCGCCTAACAACCAATTTGATATGCTGGTATACCATCCAATCCCACAGATGTATTTACATTAAGGTTCTGTAATAGACTATTCAACTCTACTTCATTCACCACAATTCCCATATAAACTAATGGTTTCTTCATTCCTTCAAAGTCACCACCTGGATGATATACTCTTGCAAAGTGCTCACTCAGTAATTCCACTATATCGACTGATTCAGTGACCTCCCTACCATCGGCATTTCTTAAAATCATCCTGCCGTATACAGTTTTTCTTTTACTTGCAGCATATTGAAAGAACTGTTTGGGATTCTCTTTAGCTTGCATGGCTAATTTCCTTTTATAATCCACTTTTGCTTTTCTTACCAGACTCGTTACCCTTCTGGCCTGCACTTTATACCGTTCGTGTGCCTGCAGGTCACCTTTCTCCTTAAATTCGTTCCACAGTTGTTTCTTTTTTTTGCAACTCAAGTTTAATGGTGTTATTCATCCATTTAACCCCTACTTGATTTATCATTCGGACTCTAGGTATACAGTCAGCCATAACCTCCTGCAAATGCTCCTTGACCGCTTTCCATGCCCTGTCAACATCCAGCCCTTGCAGTTTTGAATGCCAGGGCACTGATCCAAGCAATCTTCTAAGCTTGTCATACTTGCCAGCACGGTAATTCCACATGTACCGTGTCTTAATCGAAAATGTAACACATTTAGCCACCTCCCAGATCAAGACCCTATGATCACTCTCACCAATAGGTGGCAACATGGTCATATTCATTACAGTCAAATTCTCAGATGCTATTTCTAGGTCAAGCACTCTTGAACCCCTAGTATTTTCCATTACATGCTGTCTAAGATAGTTACCCCTTAGTAACTGAATAAAATCCAGTTCCTTCCTCACGTGTCCTCTCCTCCTCCTAGTCAATGTTACCGTTGAAATCCCCCATAATAATTGCCCTCTTTCCATTCATTTCATCAATTTGTCTATGCATACTGTCCTTCACCATCTATTCCATCACCTGGTCTATAGCAGCACCGAATTGTACATTTTGTTCCGTTAGTCTCAATCTCACACCAAATAGCCTCAAATTAGCTCTTTTCGCTATCTTGCAATACAACTTCTATTCTCCTTGGCTGCAGTTCATCGGCTATCATCAATAGCACTCCTCCCCTCATTTTATTTTCTCTGTCTCTCCTGAACACACTATACCCTACACATTCTATCCCACTAACTATATCATCTTCTGTCAGCCATGTTTCACTAATGCCAATAACCTGTGGCCAGAAAGAGCCAACCAAGGCCAAAAATTCTTCCTTCTTGTTCCTAATACTCCTGGCATTAGTATACATGAAATGCAGAGGTCCATTTGTCCCATCCCTATCTTGATGCATTATACTAACTATTCCATTCTGATTTCTTGTCCTTTATACTGGCTCGGGCACATTATATACATTCTTACACTCAACTGCCTTATTGATGTCTGTATATCCACTTCCTCCCCTCCTTAATAGTTCTAGTTTCCCTGATTTTGCACATCCAATATATAAATTATTTTTTTTGTTCTGTTGTAGAAAGTCTTTAATATGCCCAAGACATTTATTACAAAGTTATTCTTTGCAAAATTAAAAGAGGTTTGCAGAGAAACAGAAAAAGATATTCAAGAATTAGAAATGAAAATGAATATGCCAAAAACAGAATTTTCAGAAGATACAGCTCTACTTTGTGCAGTCGGTATCAAAGAGCATACCGATTCTCTTTTGGTATGTTTATTTTCCTAATCTCTCTCTCTCTCTCTCTGAACTTTTATATGTAATTTTAAAATTATAACAGATTCTGAGTAATATATATATATATATATTTATTTATTATTATTATTATTTTGAACATATTATCATAGGATATCTTCTATTTTGCTATGTATGTTCTTACAGTGATGTGACACTTATTAATTAATAATAATTGTCGTAATTTTTTTTTTACCTATACTCTTCAATAATATTTCAGAGTGACATTGAAAGAACTTGTTCAGACCTACAAAGTTTCAACTATGAAACAGATTTATACCTTATCCAGGCATCAAATTGTTTATCTGAAATTCTAGAACAGCTTGAAATGGTAAAGAAACAACTTGGGATAGAGCCTCTAAATGTGGACTGTCAAAGTAATTTCTTTTAGATTCCATAATGCACATTAGATTTAAAAAATAAAAAAAATTGTAATACAGTATAACTTTATACATGGTTTTATCAGTGGAAATGATCTACCTGTTTAATATATGTATATATTGAGATGTTTTAGTTGCTTTTATTTTAATATTTTTAAAACTTATATAAATTCTGATAAGTGTAATATTTCATCATAATCAAATTTCAGATATGCATCCTCAAGGAGTATACAATACTACGAGGGTTGTTTGAAAAGTTTGGTAAATTTCCAATAGACACGACACAGTTTGTTCATTCATACCAGTGTCAGCACATATCATCTTTTTCATTACCCCTGGTAATGAAAAAGATATATGTTTTCCATGACCTTTTTTTCTGGCAAAATGTTAGCCACGTGTGATACGTAGTTCTCGTTTGGCAAATGTTTAAAATGACCGTGTTCATATTTTTCATAAAAATGGAGAATAACGAGTTTCATGCAGTGATAAAATACTTTTATTTGAAGAAGTGGGTGGCCACGCAGATCAAAGCCGAGTTAGATGCAGTTCATGGGTACTCAACACCAGCATTAAAGACTATTTATTTTTGGATAAATGAGTTTAAACGTGGTCATAAGTCCATCGAAGGTGAAGTGTGCTCCGGACACCCGACTGAGATTACTGTGAAAGAAATCATTGACAAAATCTATGGTATCATTATGGAAGACCGCCGAGTGAAAGTGCATGAGATTGCTGAGATAGTAGGCATCTCAAGTGAATGGGTGTATAATATCCTGCATGAAAAATTGCACATGAAAAAGCTGTGTGCACAATGGGTGCCACGATTATTGACTGTTGATCAAAAATGCATGTGAAAAGACATTTCAACCAGTGTGTAGTGATATTTAATCGCAGTTCGCAGGATTTTTGTGTCGATTCATGATTGTAGATGAAACTTGGATCCACCACTACACGCCTGAGTCCAAGCAGCAGTCAAAACAAAGGACAATGCCCAGTGAAAGAGCACTGAAAAAAAGCGAAGACCCTTTTGTCAGCTGGGAAAGTGATGAATTTTTGGGATTCCCAAGGAATTATCGCAATAGACTACTTGGAAAAAGGTAAGACATTAACAGGAGTCTATTATGCATCATTGTTTATATATATATATATATATATATATATATATATATATATATATATACACATATATATATATATATATATATTTTTTTTTTGTAAATATATTTCTATCCTACTGAAATAATGAATGTTTAGGTTCACTATATCTATCTTTGAGGATTTAATACAGTGGAATGAAATTTTTGTTTGCTCTGGTAAATCATTCTGCTGGAACAAAAAAATTTCGTTCCAAAATAATGTGTCTGTATTACACAGACAGACGTATATGTGTGCGTGTATATATATATATATATATATATATATACATACATTAAAAATCATGACAACACACACACACAGCTTATATCTTCTCTATAAATAAAACTTTTCTTTTATTTCCATTTTGTATTTCAAGAAATTTAAATTATCAATATTCTTTTCCTTGTTAAAATTAACAAAAAATAAAAAAAAATACTATATCCCCTTAATTTAAGTAATGTTTTCATTGCCGAAATGAAGCTTATTAGCTCTTTATACTTAAGTAACTTAATGGTTGCACCTGTTTGGAAACTCATATCGCAGAGTATATAAGTTCTTTTCACTATACACTTTGGTATTAGGTCTAGCTACTCACTGATGAAGCCTCAAAAAAGGCTGAAACCAGTCTGGGTAGTGACCTCCCTACCATAATGTAATAACAGCATACATTTCCTAGGAAATGTGTTTTTACATTACGGAAAATACCTAAGAATAGCGATCAGAATTTACCGACTTTGCTGTGAGTCTTCCGGTATTGCACTATGTGCTAGGGTCACTTGCATTTGCTCACGCTAGTGGTTGCCGATACTTTATAGTTACTATATTCGGCAAGAAACTCTCTGATTCCAATCTTTGAGTTTCTTATTCGGTTTTAAAACTATGTGGGATTTAATATCCCCTTAATTTAAGTAATGTTTTCATTGCTGAAATTAAGCTTAGCTCTTTATACGTAAGTATACTATTTTTTACACCATTTGTTTTCCACTATCATAATTCTTAAATTAATGAATAGTCAATAAATAGATAGATAGATATTAATGAATATATTTTTATTTTTTATTTTTTTTTTATTTTTCGATGGAGCATTATTTTCTGGGAATGAAATTTTTTGCTCTGAACCAGAAATATATCTTTAGAGGAACAAATAAATTGTTCAAGTCCAGATAGATAAAAAATTTGCTATAACAAACCTGGACAAAAAAAAAATTCTGTCCAGGATTATTAATTCATGTGATTAGGAGAAAAAAAAAGTTCATTTTGAATTGTTCCAGTCTAACAAAACAGTGGGCCAAATTAATGTGATATCAAACATTAATTTGGTCCATGCATCAAACAACTTTTGTTTGCTTACCTCTCATTTCCATTTCAGTGATCATACTACTTTGAGATCATCTCTGCTCATACATTCCTAGACACTAATAATATTAGTTTGCTTCCTGATATATTCATTTTTCACATGATTCTGCCAGTGATGCCCTCTATCCACTGCTCTAATTATTTTCAGAACTGTTGTCATATCTGTGGATCTATAGTCTTTGATCAACTGTTTTATTTTTTATTCTAGCTGTCATATATGTAAGTTAAAATAGGTTTCAATACTCTTATGTCACATAATGTTAGTTTAGTGGTTTAACTATTATTTCTCTTATTCCACAAGTTTATTCATTTGAGTCCTTACCATACCATCTTTGCTTATCATGCTATTTCTGTATTTTTTAATTTTAATTTTATTTTATTTATGCCATCCCACAGAAGAGAAGCCATAAAGCCTTCAGCAGCAAGCAAATCAATAGTGTGTGTGGGCAATATTTAATTTGCCATCTTCATTGTGCCTAAATAGCCGAAATGTTTTACTTGTTCTCTAGGTTCTCTGCTCAGAGCAAAGATGATGTTTTCAACATTCTTGCCTAGTTTCTTAGTTTTTTTTTGTCTTTTTGCTGGTGAATTTAGTTACAATGGTTAATCAATTCCTGGGATTTGTTTAAGGGTATAACATCATCCATAAAGTAAATAGCTGAGATTAACATCTTCAGTTTGGATATCAGGGTTAATCCGACTTACCTTCATAATGTGATCATATAGATCAGGCGTGGCCAACTTCATTCTATACGAGGGCCAATATATGATGAGTGGTAGCGTCATGGGCCGCACACTTTTAGACAGAACTTAAATAAAATAAACTCTGCATTTTTTCAAGGCAATAGTTATATGTATTGAATTGCTATATCTGTTAAATCATTTTACTACTGGAACAATATAAAATACTTGATTGATTTAAATATAAGTTGCTAAATTAAATTTAATTACATATTTCTGGTTTTTTTACAAGTAACACAACTTAATGAGAAGACTGTGGGCGTTCATGTGCGGCAACAAGGTCATCAAAGTCGATTTTCAACGATGATGATGATATTCGTAACAAATCCTGAAGATGATCGTCAGTCAGTCGGCTTCTTTGTGACGATTTAACCGCCCTCATAGTTGAAAAAGTGCATTCACATATGTATATGCTTCCAAACTTAGATGCATTTCTCAAGTTGAAATCACTCAATGCAGGATATTTTTCCCTTGGTACCAGTTTCCCCAAAAATCAATGCCTATCTCCACCATTGACTGAAAAAAGGGTCACTTTGAAGGTCACACAACTCCAATTGAATAGTGTCATACTGCTCTGAAATGTCACATTTCATTGGGTTGTTAAATAATGTTAGTTGTGGCGGCATGTCACTGAAGTCAGAAAATCGCTTACTGAATTGCTCCAAAAGTTGGTCAAATATTGGCACAGAAAACTTGAAGTCAATTTCATGGCTCCCCTCCATCAACTCCCTGCAGGAAGGGAAATGTACCAAGTTTCCTCTGACTAGGGTGAATTTAAAAACCTTCAGTCGATGAACCCATCTAGGTGTCCAACTAAATCTGAGATTGTTTGGTTTACGTCCCTGTAACTTCACGTTGATTTCATTCATGTGGTGTGTGATGTCTGTTAGAAAGGCAGGTAAGCTGTTAAAATGAGGATCACATAGTTTTGTGATTAGTTCTTGTTTGTCTTCTCGTGTTCCTCTGAAAACTGTTTTATTTCCTTTCTCAAAGCAAAAAACCGTTTCAAGCAGTTCCCTCTGCCTAGCCAACGTACTTCTGTGTATAACACTAAATCATGATATTCTGCCTCCATTTCTGTTAGAAAAGAAAGAAATTTATGGTGTGTCAAGGCCTGATTTCTGCCCTTAATTATATTCACACACTTCATTACAGTTTTCATAACATCCTCTATCTCCAAAATTTTACCACACAGAGCTTCCTGATGTATAATGCAGCGCAATTGATTCCAGCCTTCCTTAGTAGGCCAACTAAGCCTGTTTGAGTCCAACGCACTGCTTTGGCGGGCGCCATCTGTCACAATATCTGTGATATTGTCGATGTCGCTAGTACCATTTACAACCTTCATAACTGCATCATAAATGTCTTGATCTTTTGCTGTGTTATGCAATGACTCTAATGCTAGTAGCTCTTCATTAATAACAAAGTCTTTAGAAACAGTTTGAATTAAGATTAGAAATTGAGCTGTATCTGTTATGTCAGTTGATTCATCCAGGGCCAATGAGAAGTAAGCCGAATCTGTAATAACACTTTTTAATTTATTTAATATGTGAGAACTTATTTCCTCGACTCTTTTTGTTACAGTTTGTTTTGACAGTGGGACGCTTTCAAACTCACTGGCAATTTTATCTTTCCCAAATGCACATGCCATTTTCACAAAACAGTGTTTTACAAATTCACCATCAGATAATGATTTTTTTGCTTTTGCTATCTCTTCACTTACAACAAACGATGCCAAGAGTGAGCTTTTTTTGTATTGATGTTGGTTTAGTAAAAATAGATTTCTGAGCACCAACCTTTCTCTTCAAATTACGTACAATTTTAGTACATACTTGTCCAACGTATTCTTGGTATTTAGCGGCATGGTGCTGTATGTAGTGGCATTTGAGGTTATATTCCTTGTGCACAGACAATACTTGCAAACACACAAGGCACTGTGGTTTGTTGTCGTTATTGTTTATAAAAAGAAATTCGTTTTCTAATTTCTTCTGAAATGACCTGTTTTCTTCACAGATCTTACGTTTCTTACTCATAGTACACAAAGGCTGAACTGATCACTGTAACCAGAGCAGAGCAAGTGACCTTCAATGATGCTCTACTCTGGAGTGCATAGAAATCTACCACTCCCACTACTACAACTCGCGCAGAGAAGCAGTAGATTTTATAAATTGAGTAATCTTTTTAAAGCAATTTTGATTCCGTGTTGAGAATATAAAATGTTTCTGTCATCAGAAATAATGAATATAACCAGTATATCAATCAGAAAGTCTTGCGGTCGAAACTAATAGCTAAATTGATAATACATATAATTTAATATAGGTTTTATCCTACCGTGGGCTGCACAAAATCAAATTACGGGCTGCATGCGGCCCATGGGCCTGCTGTTGGCCACCTATGATATAGATGATGAATAACGGTGGAGGTAGCATGTGTCATTGTCTTATGCTTGATTTTACATCAGACCATTTTCTGTATTTCCTTCATTTCTAACAGCTGACTATCTAACTTGCTATTTTTAAAAGTCCTATATTCCCATGATTTTGATTTCTCGACTGTTTGATCTAAAGTAAAAATGTGATTCTATCTTATCCTCTGTTTGACCTGAAATCAGCTTGTTCTTCTCCAAGTTTCTCTTACACAAATTTTTTTAGTGTCTTCTGGAGTAATGCTTATTAAATCTTACTTGGAACACTCAGTGATGAAATTCCTCTGTGATTTTTGTATTCGGTTTTATTTCCTTTTTTATCGATGGGTACTATGAGGGCACTCTACTCCCATCATAAAATGTATAAAGTGCATTCATCATATGTATAATATTTAATTTTATAAAATACAACCTCAACAAAATTAAAGACTATTAATGTAAGAAGCATAAATAGTGGATCTAGGCATTATCAAAAGTAAGGGAATGTTGAAAATGGGAGAAGGGGGTGTGTATGTGTGTTTGAGGTATGAGATAAGCTTCTGATCTCTCTCTGCTGAGTAAGGCCCCCCTCCCCTCCCCAAACCTAATGGGAGGAGAGTTGGAGTATTACTCCCATAATGACCCGGTCCATCTTGGAAAAGTATATTTTGCCTGTTGGCAAAATATACTCTTCAGCCAATTAGGTTGTCTTCTGCTCATTGAAGGACATCATGAAATCTGTATTTAAAACTCTAGTTCTTGAAGTCTTGATTGCTTAAGTATAATACATGTCAGATTTGCCAAATAAAGAGGAGTGAGTGCTGTTCAGAAAATGTTGAGCAGAATTTCAAATTATGGAAGAAAAGTTGGTTTGCCCAATTACAAGGGGAAAGAAAAATTATCATAGGATAGGTAAATAGGATGGATGTCTTAGAAATGTCTACAACAGTTTCTTGAGTGTCTCTGAACCATTAATTCTAGACTGGTAGTGTGCATACTGTTGATTATTGATTAGCTTGATGAGTTCCAAGTGAAGGTAGTTATTGGCATTGAATTTTTGAATTAACTGATTGTGTCATGCAAACTACTTGTAGTATATGCTGTATTGAGAACTTCCAAGTACAAAATGGAATGTGTACTGCTGTCAATAAGAAATGGAAGATAAAATAGTGATGATGATGATGATGATAAAGAGGAAGGTTGATGAAAAATAAATAAAAAGAAAATCTTCTAATAGTGGAGTTGTAGTCTTGCAGTATTAAGTATTTTTATTCTAATTGTTTCATAATGAAAAAAAAAAAAATACATAATACTTTATATGATACTTTATATAATACTTTATACTTTATATGTACACTTTTACCACTTTATTATTATATTTTTCTGCATTTGACTGCACTGCATATTGCTGCTGCAGTTGACCAGTCATTCCCGATCAGTTTGTTGCGACCATTTTATTAATCATTATTATGAAAGCATGGTAAGGCGAAAGTTGAAATTAGTGGCTTTAACTGAAAATTAGAGAGCACAACTACCATTTAATTTGGACTAGTATGCTTTCTATCCTTAAAAAAGTGCATAGTGTAATGGAGGGGGGGGGGATTAAAAGTTCAATAATTATAGTATTCAGTTGTTTTTTTTAAATCAGTGGCCTCTATTTGCTATACAACTACTAAGTGGATTATATCTGTCCTTTGCTACCAACAAGTTGCGATTCGTTGTCCAGAAAAAAAAGCAATTGTATATTGAAAGCAGAAAACATTTCTTCGTTCAATGAATCCTTTTAAATCTATTCTACTTTCCAGGGATTTTTTAAATTTCTGGGCACTAACTTATGGTCCTTTTGTGTGCATTCTGCTTGCAAAGGTCATAAACTTAATATACAATAGCATATGAGGAGCTAAGGGTTACACAATCCACAAACCAAAGCATGGAAATCTTTCAGATCAGCAGGCTGGTAGGCTCATCTCAGGTAGTGAAAATTATTTTGTCTTCAAGACTTCACAAAACATCCATGCTGCAGTGGAATGCAAACCAGAGATTGCATTCTACATATGGATACTAACACAGCCTTGTTAGGTAGGAGAATAAGATGCCTATTTACTCAGTCAGTCAGACTAGCAAATACTTTCATTGAGGCAGATATGATATGTATATATGTCTACCAAGTTGGACTTGCATGATCTAGAACAGAGTTCTTAGATAACCTGGTCCATCACTCACCTATAAGAGTAATATGACATAAAATGTATGACTTTCATAATCAGCCTTTTTGTATCTACTGTGAATCCTAGATACACCTCTCCAGTAACCTTGCAGATAGTTCTGTATCTGGCTTTTCTTTCCCTTTTTTTTTTTTTTTTTTTTTTTAATAGTTTCTTCCTCTTTAGCTTGTCTCTCCATTTTCTTTTCATTCTTCTTGGCAATCAGGCTGTATATCTTTTATCCACCTGTTGTCTTTCATTCTTGGCACAAGTCCTGCTCGTATCCATTTGACTGGATGAAGTTTATTATGATTTTGACACCAGTGTTTTTTTTTTTTATTGCATAAATTATTTCTTTTATCTTGTATTGCGGTGTTTATGATTGCTCTTTCCATTCTTCTTTGTGAGTTAGAAGTAAATGTGCGTATGTTTTCCATAATAAAAACCATAAGTTGGCATAATCAAAAGAAATATAAAAATGGAGGAAAACTTACATGAAAAAAAAAAATTTTAATAGTGTAGAATTTTCACCGAAGTGTCATAGGCATTATCAGTACAGGATCGCTAAACAGCAGTTAAACAATGACAGACAATTCTAAAGAGCACCACCACCTGAATAGAATTGACTTATTGTTTATTTGCTGTTCTGTGATCTACTGATGATGCCTATGACATTTAGCAAAAATTCTACACTATTAAAGTTTTATAAATTAATCCAAATTAATTAATTTGGATTAATTTATCCAAATTAATTTAGACAAATTAATCCAAACTCACATTTTAAAGAAAAATGTTAATTTTGCAAGAAAATAAGTACAAAAATTAAACTCCAACTTTACCTAATAATTTATATGTGCTCTTCTGTTCCTAATAAGTTCATTAATTTGGTTAGGCATGGATTTGACCAACGTAGAACACATTTTTCTTATTTCTGCATCTCAAAACCATACTTTTATAATGGATTGCATTAAATTTTCCTTTGTATCACAATTTAATTTTTCAAGTTTTTTTTTTCACTACGGCCAACATATTTTCTGTTGGGTTAATGTCAGGAGAGTTACCTGGCCGCTGAAGTTGAATGTTGTGATTTTTTTTTTTATGTGTTTTCCTCCATTTTTATATTTCTTTTGTTTCCATAAGTCATAGTAGAAATGTGCACATAGGAGTTTTTCTTTTGAAACTAATGAGAATTTTTTTTTTCTATTTTAAATGCAAATATACAATATCAACGTGCTGTAGATTGATGAACGAAACTTATTGATCATTAAAAAAAAATTGAATGCCATTTTGCTATCTATCTTGATTTTATGATTAATTTCTGTTTCTAAATATTGTCCTTAATACTTGTATATAATTTCTAGAGCCATGGCATTATTGTTTTTTGTGATATTTGTACATTATTTTCGTTTTAGCCAAGAAATGTTTTAGTCCAATCTAAGCAATTTATTTCTATGCAAATCCCAACCATAAAAAGCTGTGGATTAGCCCACTCAAAGTACATTGGTACTTTGAGTGGGCTAATCCACAACTAAGGGTTAGGTAATCTCTGAACTCTGCTTCAGAGTTCAAGTATAGAAACTTTCTCAATTTAGTTCAGGCCTTAATTAAGCAAGGTGTTGGTCTCATGCCAAGCAGTAAAAATAAAAATACAGTATAAACATTATTCCATTCCCAGAGTTAACTCTAATTAAGAGAATTTTTGATTATCATCATCATCATTAAATTCCTGCCATGTACCCTCAAGGGGTGTACAGGATATGATAGTACTACATGAAAATTTACATCATTACTAACTTCCTATCTACAATTTTCCTCCAAATCAGTCTGTTACTTGTCAAGACACTCCAACATTGCCAGATCTTATATTTCTATCGTCTAAGGCACTTTGTACCGTATCAATCCACCTATATCTTGGTCTTCCTCTGGGTCGTATTCCTGCCAACCTGGCAGAGAACACTTGTTTTGCTAATCTTTCCTTGCCCATTCTATTTAAGTGACAATACCACCTGAGATTAGCTCTGCTAACACATTCCTGGATGACGACAATGTCAAGTTCTTTCCTAATATCTTCGTTTTTAATTATGATATTGCCATTGATGCCATCTGCTCATGCCTCTAATCTTTCTCAAGACTCTCATATCTGTGGTCTCGAGTCTTTGGTCAAGTGTTTTATTTCTTACCCAGATCTCAGAACCATAAATTAAAACTGGTTTGAACACTGTCTTGTATACAGCTAATTTAGTGTTCCGATTAATTTCTCTCTTATTCCATATGAATTTATTCAATTGACTTCCTATCATACCAGCTTTGTTGATTCTGTTGTCTGTTTCCATATTTAATTTACCATCTTCACTAAAATTCGTGCCTAAGTAGATGAAATGTTTTACTTATTCCACAGGTTCTCGGTTCACAACGCAGTTGACCTTTTGAACGATTCTGCCTATTTTCATTGTCTTTGTCTTTTTATTGTTGACCTTCATACCATATCTATTACAACAGTTATTCATTTTAGTCAGAGACTGTTGCAGACTTGAAGCGAATTTATTTAGAAATATAACATCATCCGCATAAAGCAAAGAGCTGACATTGACATCTCCAATTTTGATATCATGTTTAATACCACTTTCCTTCATAATGTGATCCATATAGATAATGAATAACAGAGGAGATAATGTACATCCTTGTCTCACACCAGATTTAACATTAAACCATCTTCCTGTACTTCCTTCAATTCTAACCGCTGACTTACAACTCAAATAAAGACTAAGTATTGCTTGATATAATGCCCCATTGACACCATATAACTGCAGCGTATTGAATAGCTTCTCTCTTGGCACCTTGTCATATGCCTTTTCCAAATCGACAAAACTTAAATACAGATCTTTGTTATATTCCCATGCTTTCTCGACTATTTGTCGTAAAGTGAAGATCTGATCCTGACAGCCTCTATTTGGCCTGAATCCAGCTTGTGCTTCACCAAGCTTTTCTTCCACAATTCTTCTCAACCGTTTCTCAAGTATACTTGCATATATCTTACCAGGAACACTCAGTAGGGAAATACCTCTGTAATTCTCACATTCAGTTTTATTTCCCTTTTTATATATAGGTACTATGAGAGCTCTACTCCAATCATTGGGAATTCGTCCCTCTGCCCAGGCATTCTGAACTATGCAGTGCAGCCACTGTAAGACTTTTATACCACTATACTTCAGCATTTCTGGTCGAATATCATCTACTCCTGCTGCCTTTCCACATTTCAAGACTTTAATGGCTTTTTCTACTTCAAGTATGGATATGTATTTCTGACTGCATGCCTAGTCAGTGTTTTTTTATCACTGTGCTGTCATCACTGCTTGTTTCATTTAGCAAATTTTCAAAGTAATTACTCCATACTTCAAGGATATCTTTTTCTCCCGTTTTCATTTCACTTTTATCATCTCAAACTCCTTTTACAGCACTCTTTCCTCTATTCCTAAGCTTCTTCAACAACCTCCAGAATATTTTGCCACCTTCTTGATATTTATTTTCTATGTTCTTGCCAAAATTCTCCCATGACTTTTGTTTAGCTAGTTTTACACACTGTTTAGCTTTCTTACATTTGTCTCTGTATTCTCTAAGAGCACAAGCTGACTTATTTGACAGGAACTTTTGATATGCTTTCTTCTTTTCCTTCACTGCCTCAACTTCCTGTGTCCACCATGGAGTTCTAATTTTTCTATCCTTGCAGACAACTTCAGCACATGCCTCTCTAGCTGAATCAATCAGAGTTTTCTTCAAGGCTTGCCACTGAATCTCCAAGGTTTGGTTCCTGTTCTCAAACTCTTTCATTTTTTCTTCAATAATCTTTGTGTATTTTAGTCTACAGTTCACATCTGAGAGCTGCTCAACTTTTATTTGCTTTAAAACTTTCTTACATGTTATTCTTTTCAATATGAAATTTAATTTTATCCTTCTTAAGACTAAATAGTGATCACTTCCAATTTCAAATCCTCTGTACACTCTGGTGTCCTGCACCAGGGAGAAAATATCACTATCAACAATAACATAGTCAATGAGACTTTTCTTATTCCTTGCCTCTTCTCTCCACGTGAATTTGTGCACATTTTTATGTTGGAACATGGTGTTAGTAATAACCAGTCCATGTCCTGAGCAGAAATCCAACAATTTTTGATTATGTAGCCTCTTTAAAGTACTATGGGAATAAGTGCTTACTCTATTATATTTTAATTAGAAATACATATAAAACTATCAATATATTGAAAACAAGTTGGAATTTATTAAATTATGGAAATTCAGTCTCCTCATTTCCTCAACTTACAAGGTGAGATTAATAAATCATCTTATTATTCAGACTTGGAAGCTGAAATGAAAATTTCAGGGTGTTGGACAAACCATATGGAATATGCTGCTATTACATACTGTTGGTTATTGCTCAGCCTTTTGAAATTTAGTGAATGAGAAACTATTTATTCCTCTATGAGTATACTAAATGAAGAAAAGTTTTTTAAATAAGATCTCTTGCACATGATATTTACTTACATACAGTAGTAAAAAATTAATCCAAACTCACATTTTAAAGAAAAATGTTAATTTTGCAAGAAAATAAGTACAAAAATTAAACTCCAACTTTACCTAATAATTTATACGTGCTCTTCTGTTCCTAATAAGTTCATTAATTTGTTTAGGCATGGATTTGACCAACATAGAACACATTTTTCTTATTTCTGCATCTCAAAACCATACTTTTATAATGGATTGCATTAAATTATCCTTTGTATCACAATTTAATTTTCCAAGTTTTATTTTCACTACGGCCAACATATTTTCTGTTGGGTTAATGTCAGGAGATATACCTGGTCACTGAAGTTGGATGTTGTGATATTTGAGGAACGCTCACTTTTTTTTGAAGTATGGCATGGAGCAAGATCCTGTTGGAAGATGAGTTCTTTGTCTTATTGGATCAGTGGGACCACTCTTTTTGCCAGTATTCTTATGTATTGGTCACTTTTCATCATACCATCAACAGGCATAAGTGATCCTGGACTGTCATGTGTAAAACAACTTCAGAACATCTTTTTAGCTGGGTATTTAGGAGCTTGTTGAAGGTGGGCAGGAGAAGTCTTCTCAGCCGCTGATTTGCAAACATAGGGTATGCTCTCTCCTTGGACAAAGAAATGGCTCTCATCTGAGAATGTGACCTTCCACTTCTCAACAGTCCAATCTTTGTACAATTTTGTCCACTGGAGCCTCTTTTTCTGCATAGCTTTCGTCAATAGTTGTTTCATTTTTGGTCTGTGGGCAGTCCTTCCTGCTTCCAACAATCGTCAATGGACTGTCACATCAGAAACATTAATCCCACTAGCTGTAAAGTCTCTAATAAGTCCACAGCATACATTTTTGGATTCATTTTGCTTTTCCTAACTAGTAAACAATCTTGAGTAAGTGTACTTTCCTTTTTTGTCCACATTTTTCTTTACTGTCAGGAGAAAAGGTACATGTCTCCCTAAACCTCTTTAAAATTGCATTAATGGCCATATCAACACCACACTCATTGACAATTTATCTTTGATTCAGGGATGTGTGCGGAGATACATTTTTTTATTTTTTTGAACACTTTCTTGGAGATGTATCCATTTTATAGTTACACAAAATGAATAAAACATTATTAATAAATATCATAGAGACAGTTAAAATACACTGCACTTAACCAAAATAGGGAACTAAAACCAATACTGAAAATAATAACCCAAAACCAAAAACTTGACAAAAATTCAGTTTGTTTGGATTAATTTGTTTACTTCTGTACAAATGTTTATATACTTTTTTTTAGTATGATTGTCATTTAAGCATAAATATTTTATAAGAAGTGAATAATAGAGAAATGTGAAGAAAATAGAACTATATAGATAAATAAAACAATAAAGTATTTAATTACTTAAAAAACACTAAAGTGTTTATCACCAGGAAGATTCTATGAAAGGAACTCTGTGTGTGAGAAAATACAGTGAGTTAAAAATCTTCATATTTCAGTTCATGTTTAACTAAAAGTCACTTAAAATTCAAATTTCAGATTTGTATTGGTGTTTTTGTTTTATTTAATATAAAAAAAAGTTTATTACTTAAAATAGAAAATCTCCCAGATCGTGAATGTTCAGGTGATGAAAATATTAAAACACAGTTGCAGAATCATGAAGATCAGTATCCTTTGATATTATAATTATTATTATTATTATATGACACCTCCAGGAGTCCACAGACTCATCGAGGGAGGACACCTACTCTACAACTCTGTCTTCACCAACCACATCCATGTTCACAGTGGGATTCGAACCTATATCCTTTTGGCTGGAGAGCAGATATGCCAATCACTTGGCCAACCAGGCCGGCATTATGTTATTTATTTGCTAGAAAATTGTCTTAGCACTAAGATAAGATGCAGGTAATGAGTGTGTGTGGGGGGGGACTAATATAGATCCATACAGTATCAGATTCCTAGTGAATAGTTGGAATTTGGCATGTTGTATTATGTTGTGCTGTCTGTAAACACTGTTAGGAAATAGGGTTTAGTTCATCTGCAGTGTACAGAAGCATTCTTTTTTTTTTTTATAAAAATAAGTATGATATAAATGGCCAACCCTAAAGAAACATTTCCAAAATAAATTACATGAATTGTGAAAAATGCATTTGAATACGAATCTTGTTCACATCAGAGTAACTGCTGTAACTACATTGAAATCTTTGATATGCATTTCTGTTTTTTTTTTTATTATTATTATTATTTTAACTTAACATTTATGACAGTGATTCCAACCAAAAGAAGCAATCAGCAACTCCTTCAACTAGAACACCACATATTAGAGAGTTTGTATCTTATAAAACATCTGTACTGTGTAAATCAAATATATCTTCTGTGCTGGCGTCAAATCCAAAAACAAAATTTTGTTATCAAAGGTGTGTTTTAGCTTATTTAAATATGAAAAATTGTGTATGCTATTCTCCTCTTCCATGAGTTTTTGGTTTTTGTTTCTTTTTATGTTATTGGATTGAGAATTTTAGGGGATTTCTGTTTTAAAAATAACTTTTTTAGATAAGTTAAAAATTAGAGAGTTTAAAGAAAATGGACATAAAAAATTTGAACACCTGAAAAAAAATAAAAGGATTTCCATAGTAATTTAGAAATTTTAATTTTATGTTCTTTATTATATTTTTATGTTATGTTGTTATAGAATGCACTTATGCATTCAGTATATATAAATAATATGAGCATTATATCAGAAACCCTTTCCATTTGCATCTCGAATTTTCTCTTAGATTCATAGAATATAAGGGATATATGCCAGAACAAATTAACTACAAATGAGCATGCTTTAATATGGAAAGGAATTCCTTCAAGAATTTTTGTGAAAAAAGAAACATAGGTATTGTTTTAAGGCAGTATCTAATAAGACCACTACTCCTCTCAACTAATACATTAGTATAAATTAAAGATGCCAAGAAATTATATTCTTGGTTTAATCCTTTATCCAAGTGTAAGCAAACAAACTTTGCACATATAATGAAGTAGTATAACCAAGTGGAAAAACTTTCAACACCTATCTCTAATCCAAAGTATTTTAAAAATAAGGTGTGACACCTTTTGACTACTTGTATATGGAAATATGACTTCTGCATTACTTCAACTTTGGTATCACTGGGTCTGGCTTCCACTGATGAGACCTCAATAAAGGTCGGAGCCAGTCTGGGACCATTCCCATAATGCATAGCATCATACATGTCCATAAGGATATGTGCTTGAATTATGGGATACTAAGGCAAGAGATGCGAAGTCATTAGTCTCTATATACAAGTTGCCAATTTTTACTAAATAGTTTAAGGAAATTACAACATATGCTAGGATATACATTAAAATAAATTTTAATGCACTTCCAATATTTCGGCAACGTCACGTTGCCATTTTCACAGGAACTTAAAAACAAGACATGCACTCAAGCACAACAAACAGTAAATAAGGATGAAGCAGGAAGCTATTCTTTCTCCTAAAAGTCCTGATGGTGTCCCCCTAGCGGGCAATGTTGGTATTCTTGGGTGCTTGGGCTGAAGGTCTTCTGATGTAAGTTTCTCAAATTTGGGGCAGTCTCCTGCAGCCAAATTAGTTGAGGTTTGGTTTGTTTCTTAGGGTTAATTCCATGAAAAACCTTTCGTATTTGAATTTACTATGGTGTATTATCGTGGCTTTCTTCCACTGTATTCTATGGCGGGTATCCAGTGCATGGTCTGCAAGACCAGAGTGGCTGTATTGGTGAAGCTGGATGTAGTCCTTGTATTCTGAAATTCTGATATTAGCTGTCCTGCCTGTTTGGCCAAAGTAGGACAGCTTACAGCTGCAAGGGACCTGGTATACACCAAGTTGGTCTAAGGGGGAGGTTGGTCTTTAGTAGAGCGGATAAGGGATGCCAATTTTTTATATGGTCTGTAACAAGAAGTTAAGTCGTGTTTTTTTCAGATTTTTTTAATTTTTTTCTGAGAAGGGGGGAGGGTTGTGGTTTATTGGTTTCAATATTTTCTGGATTTTTTTTTTGGTGTGTGTGGGGGGGTAGCCATTGGCTGAGAAAATGTTGAGAATGTGGTTTAGTTCTGTGGTTAGGGCATTGTCATTTGAACAGATAAGTTTAGCTCTGTTATGTAGTGTCTTAATGACTCCATATTGTTGTGAAGGGGGGGGGATTGTTGGTGAATGTATCTGCCTGTATGGGTGGATTTTCTATTGACTGAGAAAACCAAGGTTCCATCAGGCTGGCGGGTGACTAGTATGTCTAAGAAAGGAAGGCAGTTATTTTTTTCTTCTTCCAGGGTGAATTTGATTCTGGGATGTTGGTTGTTTAAGTGTGTTAGGAAGGTAGGAGTGCATCGGAGCCATGTGGCCAAATAGCAAACACATCATGAACATAGCAAAGCCATATGGTTGGTTTTTGTGGGGCAGAGTTTAAGGCTTTCTCTTCAAAAGTCTTCATATAAAAGTTTGCCAAGGGTAGGGAGAGTGGAGAACCCATGGCTGTCCCCTCTATTTGTTTGTAGAATTTTCCTTGCTAACTTAGCTATCTAGGCACTCGAAGATGACCTTTCAAGCACCTTAAGCCACGAAATTTGGTCTATTTTATACAACATCTCGTGCACTGCTGCGGAGAAAGAATTTAAAAACGTACGAGATCGACACATCAAAAAATTTGAAAATTTAAAAAAAGAACTCGAACTCAAAACCACAACTTCCTACCAAAATGGCAGTCAACCTTTCGTCAGTTAGTGTGAAACCTGAAGCACTCAACGCTCTCTCACATGGCCACAACTTCATCATTGCACCCAGAAGAATACCTGCTGAAGATATTATGATATGAATTGAACGCGGGATACGACACCTTCCAAACCACGTCGCCAACGATATTAGACTGGATGTGGCTTGTGTTCTGACCAAAGCAAAACCACCAAAAACTAACATGTCTAGTAAGGAAATTAAATCTCTACTAGAATTAAAGAAAAACAAGGAAATAATAATCACCAAAGCAAATAAAGGGAATGCCACAGTATTGTTTAACAAAAGGATTACACAGGTAAGCTTAATGCTCTATTGTTAGATCGAGCTACTTACGTCCCTATCGAGTACAATCCCACCAACTCACAAATTAGAAAACTCCACAGGCTCCTTAAAAGGTCCCCTCTTGACCTGTAGAAGTCACTAACAAATTAAAATAATTTAACTCCATAACCCCCCCGTATTTATGGAATCCCAAAAATACATATAGAAAATGTGCCATTACGTCCCATAGTGGATGGCATTGATTTCCCCACATACAAACTAGCTAAACATTTGGCCAAAGCTCTCACACACTATACTGGCAACACACCTTCACATAAAAAACTCAGCCCACTTCAAAGCCAGCATAGAAAATCTTACACTCAAACACACTAACGTAATGGTCAGTTTTGATGTCTCCTCCTTATTTACAAATGTCCCACTCAAAAAATCCTTAGAGCTAATTCAAGCTAAATTTTCTCCCGATATCACAGCCCTATTTCAGTTCACAATGAACTCAGGCTATTTTGTTTGGCAAGGAAAATTCTACAAACAAATAGAGGGGACAGCATGGGTTCTCCACTCTCCCCACCCTTGGCAAACTTTTATATGGAGACTTTTGAAGAGAAAGCCTTAATTATGCCTCACAAAAACCACCCATATGGCTTCGCTGTGTTGATGATGTGTTCGCTATTTGGCCACATGGCTCCGATGCACTCCTCTCCTTCCTAACACACTTAAACAACCAACACCCCAGAATCAAATTCACCCTGGAAGAAGAAAAAAACAACTGCCTTCCTTTCTTAGATACACTAGTCATCCGCCAGCCTGATGGGACCTTGGTTTTCTCAGTCTATAGAAAACCCACCCATACAGGCAGATACATTCACCAACAATCCCCCCCCTCCTCGCAACAATTATGGAGTCATTAAGACACTACACAACGGGGTTAAACTTATCTGTTCAAATGACAATGCCCTAACCACAGAACTAAATCACATTCTCAACACAGATCTACCTGGTGTATACCAGGTCCTTGCAGCTGTAACTGTCCTACTTTGGCCAAACAGGCAGGACAGCTAATATCAGAATTTCAGAACATCCCGTTTCACCAATACAGCCACTCTGGTCTTACAGACCATGCGCTGGATACCCACCATAGAATACAGTGGAAGAAAGTCACGATAATACACCATAGTAAATTCAAATATGAAAGGCTTTTCATGCCTTTCATATTTGAAACAGCCTCAGCCTGAGAAACAGTCCAAACCTCAACTAATTTGGCTGCATGAGACTGCCCCAAATTTGAGAAACTTACATCAGAAGACCTTCAGCCCAAGCACCCAAGAATACCAACATTGCCCGCTAGGGGGCACCATCAGGATTTTTAGGAGAAAGAATAGCTTCCCGCTTCATCCTCATTTACTGTTTGTTGTGGTTGAGTGCACATCTAGTTTTAAGTTCCTGTTAAAATGGCAATGTGACATTGCCGAAATATTGGAAGCATAGTAAAATTTATTTTAATGTATATCCTAGCATATGTTGTAATTTCCTTTAACTATTTAGTAAAAATGCATAACCAACTTCGAAGCCTTTCCACTAGAATTACAAGTTGCCCAGTTGTGAAATTGCTCCACTTTCAAGCTTTGTTTGCTTATACTTGGATAAAGTATTGAACTAAGAATATAATTTCTTGGCATCTTTAATTTATAGTATAACCATGTGGAAAAACTTTCAATATCTGATGCATTAGTAAACTAATTATAAAGATATTTTAAGCAGAAAAACACGTTGTTGGTGTTGATGTTTCATAAATTGTATCAAGTTTTAATTGTGTGAGTTTCAAGAATGAATGTATGTACTGGAGATTTAAATTATGTTCCGTGATATGGATGACAGTGTTCTTGCAAGAGAATGTTGAATAGTAGGTAGAATTGAAAGTGGTAATAAGTGTTACACAGGGGTAACATGATAATCACTGCATTTTGAAAGAAAAAAAGATCTGTGCTTAGGGAATTTACCTTTGTTAGAAGGTGCTTGTCATAAGCAGTTAGAGTTTTGTCGAATATTTTATAAAACTTTAAAGTTCCTCTCTTCAAAATCACAAGATTTTATAATAATGAACTGGGGGGAAAAAATCACAGTGAATCTCTTTAGGGTAAATAAATGATTCTTCTTTCATGGAGAGAAGCTGCAAGCAATAAGAAAAGTCTCATTGATTATGGCATTGTTGATAGTGAAGTTTTTCCACTAGTTCAGGACAAAAGTATACAGATGATTTGAAACTGGAACAGGTTGCCATTTAGTTTTCATCATGATAAAATTGAATATCATATTGAAAAGAAGAGTATGTAAGAAAGTTATAAAATGAATCAAAGTTTAGTAGCTTTCAGAGTGATATCTGTAGACTTGAATATACAAACATTATTCAGGAAAAAATGAAAGAATTTGAAAACAAGAACCAAACTTCAGAGATTCAGTGGTAAACTCTGAAGAAAACAACAGAAAGCCGTGTAGTGAGGTTATCTGCAACGATAGAAAAATCAAAACTGCAGGGTGGACTCTGGAAGTTAAAGAAGGAGCCAAGGACAAGAACAAAGCATATCAAAGTAACTTGGCAAGTAAGTCAGCTTGTGCCATGAGAGAATACAGAGAAATATCTAAAAAAGCAAAGCACCATGTAAAACAAAAGTCATGGGAAGACTTTAGTAAGAACATAGAATATAATTATTATTTTGAAAACTATTGAAAAAGCTCAGAAGTGGAGGAAACAGCACTGTAAAAGGAATCAAAGATAATAAAAATAAAATAAAAACTGAAGATAAAGGTATGTCAGATGTCTGGAATGATTACTTTGAAAGAAACAAGAATTTAAATGAAAACAAGCGGTGACAGCACAGTGATAGAAAACAACCAGCAAAAATAAGGAATATATATATCAATACTTGAAGTAGAAAAGAAGAACCTGAAATCTGGAAAGGTAGCTGCAGTAGATGATGTTTGACCAGAAATGCTCAAATATGGAGGTATAAATTTTTACACTGACTACACTGCTTTAGAATGCCTGGTCAGAGGGTCGAATTCTAGTTGGAATAGAACGCTCATAGTACCCATCTGTAAAAAGGGAAATAAATCTGGATATGATAATTATAGCAAAATTGCTCTACTGAGTGTTCCTGGTAAGATTTATGCAAGTATACTTTAGAAAAGGTTAAGAAAAATTGTGGAAGGGAAGTTTTGGGTGGTTGTCAAGATCAGATTTTCACTTTCAGACAAATAATTGAGAAATTATGGGAATATAACAAGGATCTGTATTTACGGTTTGTAGATCCAGAAAAGACATAGACAAGATGCTAAGAGAAAAGCTGTTCAAAAATGCTATCACTTACACACACCCTCTGTCCAAAAAGAAACGAACTTTTGATAGAAAATAAAACACAGGCCAATTATAATTATTCAAATCATTTATTTCAATCAATATACTCTCCCTCAGCTTCAATACAGCATTCGGCACGGTCAATTAATTCGTTAAATGAGTTTTTTATATTGGTTTTTGGGATAATGTTGAGAGTCGTGGTTACTGTCGCTTGAACATTTTCAGTGATGTCATATTGCTTTCCTTTCATTGGCAAATGAAGTCGGGGGAAGAGAAAGAAGTCACTGGATGCTAAATCAGGTGGATACAGCGAGTGATCTGACACACAAGCTTGGTTTTTGCTCAAAAACTTTCTCACAATGTTCGAACGATGAGATGGTGCATTATCATGCAAAAGTGACCAGCTGCCTGCATCACAATATTCATGCCATAAGTGACGAATTCTCGCTATCAATTGCATCAAAACTTTGAGATAAAACTCACCATTGACAGTGTGGCCAGGCGGAATGAATTCTTTGTGGATAATGCCCTTGGAATTGTAGAAACAAATCAGCATTGTCTTTACTTTTGGCTTCTCCAAGTGACTTTTTTTTGGATGCCCCTCTTCTGGTGGTCTCCACTCAGCACTCTGGCACTTTATTTTGGGCTCATACTCAAAACACCATGTTTCGTCATAGTAATGATCGTTTCAAGGAAGATAGAGTCCTTATGAGTGGTTTTAATGAAGTCCTTGCAGTGTTCAATTCAATACATTTTTGGTCGTCGGTCAACTTTTGGGGAACAAATCGCGAATTCAATTTACGAAGGCCCAAACTCTTGGTCAAAATGTTGTGCACAGTTGATTTTGAAATCCCCAATTCATCTTCAATCAATCACATGGATGATTTCAGGTTTTCTTTGATGAAATCACGCACTTTTGGATGTTAACTTTGCTCAGTCCAGTTTTTGGATGGCCTGACTTTTCGTCGCCCTCAAGCGTCTACCACTTTGAAATCACTTAAACCACTTGTAAACTTGATTACTGGATAAGCATTCATCACCATATGCTTTTTGAAGAATTTGATGCGTTTTGGTAAAACTTTTACCAAGTTGAACACAAAAGGCAATCGCAGCTCTCTGAAACTCATTTTCCAAGTTTCATCAAAACACACTGTCACTCTTGGCACTATAACTTGGCTTCTAATGAAACAAATGTCATAAACCGTTCATACAACACTAATGAAGGTTGCCACTTTCAACAACAAAAAAGATACAACAGATGGTGTAAATAGGACATTATATCTGAGTTATAAGTCAGCAATTAGAATTGAAGACAGTACAGTGAGATGGTTTGATGTTAAATCAGGTGTGACACAAGTGTGCCCATTACATCCGCTGTTATTCATTACCTATGCAGATCATATTATGAAGAAAAGTTGTATAAAACTGGATATCAGAATTAGATATGTAAATTTTAGTTCTTCTCTTTATGCAGATGATGTTATAAATCAACACAGTACAAGTCTGCAGAATTTCCTGACTAAATTGAATAATGGCTGTAATAAATTTTGTATGAAAATCAGCAATAAAAAGTCATAGACAATGAAAATAGGCAGAAACATTGAAAACATCAAATGCATCCCGAATGGAGAACCTATAGAACAAGTAAAAGATTTCGATTATTTAGGTGCAGTTTTTAGTGACGATGACAAAACTAAATATGATGGAAATAGACAACAGAATTAGTAAAGCTGGTGGCCTGGTTGTCCAAGTGGTTAGCATATCTGCTCTCCAACCAAAAGGCTGTGGATTCGAATCCTACTGTGGGCATGGATGTCTGTGATTGTCTGTAAAAATACTAGTGGTGGTGATGGATGGTAGATAGCATTGGTGCAGATGATGATTGCAGTTGCGGTTCATTGTAGTTGGTGAATTGAGTGGTGGAGACAGAGAGTTGTAGAGTAGGTGCCCTTCCTCCCTCAATGAGTCATTAGACTCCCTGGATGTGGCATGTAATAATAGTAATAAATGATCTTCTTCTTCTTCTGCAGCTTCTCCCACTTAAGTGGGGTCACTGTTTGTTATGAGTCTCCTCCACACCTTCCTGTCTTGGGCTGTCACCACATCCAAGTTCTTCATCTTCAAGTCCTCTTCTACCAGCTCCCTCCATCTCTTCTTTGGCCGCCCACGCTTCTGCCTTCCTTGCACATCCATCTGCATGACCCTTCTTCCCACATATTCGTCCTCCCTCCTCATCACATGACCAAACCATCTCAACCTTGCCTCCTGTATTTTCGCTCCTAAGTTCGTAACTTTCACTGTTCCCCTGACATAGTCATTTCTCAGATGATCCTTTCTTCACTGCACTCAAACGTCATTTTATCAACTGATATCCTACAATGTCCTCTGAAAAGCTTATAGACCTTTACCATATTACACATCTTTCTTTTGTCTACCAGGATCTGAGTTCACATAGTCCCAATCTGTTCTCGTAATGTAGGTTCCACCAATATCATCTTTATAACTCTTTTCAGCCTTTCCACTTCTTTATCTCTTTGAAACACAGGAGACCAAATCTGTGCACAGTGGTCCAGGTGTGGTCATATCAAGGCTTTGTAAAGAAGCAAAATGACTTCCAAATCCTTATATGTCAGGGTTCAACTTAACACCACAATTATCCTCTGAGCTGTATCTGCAATTTTTGTTATGTGACCTTGGAACTTTAACTTTCTATCCACCATAAGTCCAAGATCTCTAGTCTCATCAGTTACTGCAATCATAATCCCATTACTATAATATGCTGGCAGATATCTCATCATACCAAAGTGCATAACTTTACACTTCTTAACAGTGAATTGATAGCCGTTATCATTTGCCCACACTTCCAGCCTGTTCAAATTATCCTGTAAATGCTGTATATCATATAATATAAGCACGTAAACAAAGAAAGATATTTAATTAGCCAGATAACTAATTGTTCTACTCCTAATTTTCTAGAGAAAGAACTTTCTACTGTCCAACAGCACATGAAACTCAATGGCTTTTCCGAAAAGAGTACACAACATCTTCTCGATTCATATAATCCACCACTAAACAACAATGATTCAATACTTTGAGTTCCAATTCCATACATCTCCAGGATTTCAGAACCTATCTCAAGAATTCTGAAGAAATATGAGTTAACAGCTACTTATTCACCTATTAACAAATTATCTTCCCATTTTCCTTCTCTTAAAGACAAACACTCAACTATGTCTCTTCCTGGAGTTTATCAAATTCCCTGCAACTGTGATCTCTCCTATTTTGGACAAACTGGATGCTCTCTAGAAAAAAGAATCCAAGAACATCAATTCTCCATTCATCACAACAAACCCGAAAAATCTGGATTGGCTCAGCACTGGATAGAAAGTAACCACAACATCCTTTGGTCAAAAACTCACCTCTTACATAGATCCCGCTATAAATTTGAACATTTATTCAAAGAAAGTGTAGAGGCCTTACTCTGTCGTCCTAACCTGAATCGGAATGACTGTATATCTGTATCAAAATTCTGGGAAAGTCTAATCAGGATAACTCATTAATTCATATTAATTTTATGTTATTTAAAATTATTGAAATTATTAATTAATGTCTTTATTTCAATCATGTCTGCTTAAAAATATTCTCTTTAATACTTAGTGATATAACATCACGCGACTTGTTCTATTTTTAAATAATCTATTGTTATTATTCCACCTTGTATTTTTTAAAAACTGTTCTTGTAGTGCACTGAAGATGGTCTGCAATTTTCAGACCGAAATATTTGGCTAATTAAATATCTTTCTTGTGTTTACGTGCTTATATTATACAATCTTTATGTCACAAGTATCATTAAAATATCAATGCTGTATATCAGTAGCATCTTTGCATCACCAGTAAACAGCTGAAGATCTCCTGTCAGATCCTTTTTAATATCATTAATGCATAGATTAACATTTACTGCCATGATTCTCGGCCATAGTTTGTTACCGCATACCAAGCAATTTCACTTCAAGGTCAGTACGAGTAATCTCGTTGCCAGCTGTAATCGACATACAAGTATATTCGTAGTTGGCTTGCGAGGCCCATATACCAACTACGAGTATACACACTTTCGCTGCTACGCTCCGCACGCCAAGCACTTTCACTTCTTCAAGGTCAGTACAAGTAATCTCGTTGCCGCCGGTAAGCATCATACGAGTATATTTGTTGTGGGCTTTTGAGACTCGTATACCAACTACAAGTATACTCGTAGTTGGCAGCGAACGTGTTAAATAACAATTGTCCAAAGACTTATCCCTGGGACACACCACTGATCACCCTAAATCTTTTGGATTCGCTTCTCCCATATACTACTTACTGATGCCAGTTCTGTCAAGCCAGTACTTTATATTCCAATCCCATATTCTTTAGTTTATTTAACAGCCTTTCATGTGGTATCCAATCAGACTCCTTTGCAAAGTATAACTGTATCATATTGTGGCCATTCCATTTATCCAACTCAGCCATAACCTTATTATAAAATATGAGCAGATTGCTGAGACATTACCTCCCTTTAGTAAACATATACTGTTCCTTGCAAAGTATGTTTTGTTTGTCCACCAACTTCTCTAAAATCTTTACAGTTACTCCAGAGATACTGATAGGTTGATAGTTAGACACATCAGTCTTGCACAGTTTGATTATCATACATTAGCCTATATATGTAGGTTTTTGGTAGCCAGTGTAAAACATATAAACAGGGGAAGAACATGAAGCAAACACACTGGTGTCTAGTGTATGTTTTATTTATTTTATTTATACCATAAAAATGAATTCTTCACCTACAGCACCATGGAACAATCAAACATGATGTTGATTGACCCCTTTGTTGCAATATCATTCACCAGTCATAGTCTCTTTATCCACCACTTGTAGCCTGGTGCATCCATTAAGTATAATGCCTCCTCACACCATGACCCCAGCACTACAGTATGTATCCATATCAAGAATGTTCTCTTGAAATTGGGCAAGACACCAATGGTCTAATGTACTCTGTACAGATGAGTCATTTTAGTCTTTCCTCCAATTCTAGATGACACTTGATCTGGCCTGATGGTGGTGAGCAATACCACTTTCATGCCATATCAAGCGTCATCTAGAATTGGAGGAAAGACTAAAATGACTCTCATCTGTAAAGAGTACATTAGACCATTGGTGTATTGCCCAATTTTTATGAATACAATACTACTGAAAACATGCTCTACGAGCTGTGGATAAAGGGATGCAGACTATAGGCCTTTGGGTGTAGGCCTACAGTTATCCACATACCTGTGTTCTTAAATTTTCTAAATTTTGCTGTTATAATCAAAAGTCTGTCTTCATGCTCCATTGTAGAGTGAGGATGACCTCTCTCTACAATGGAGAGAGGTCACCGAATGTCTGGAACACATTCTGTTTGTTTGAAATGCTGCCCAGAGCCTGGATGCAGTGCTGTGTGAGATTTCAAACTCTCTGCAATATCAGTAATTCTGCAGCCTTCTTCAAACTTTCCAATATTCCCAGCATGAAATCATCTAGACGATGTCTTTGAGGCATTACAAGACATCCAAGTTTGCAACTTTATTCCTTCCAGAAAAGGGAGGAATGTACTAAGAATGAACTAAATTTCTAAGAATGATGTTCAAATACAATTCGTTTAGCAGCCTTTTATCCTGTTGAGTGCTACTATGTGACCCCTTTGCACATGATTTGCAAATTTGAATGTGTACCTGCTTTCTACTCAGAATTGTCAGTTATACAAATTGCCACAAGCTGATTCATTTGAATTTGCAGTTGTAATCTTCAGAAATGGTGTTTGTCTTTAGATTTTGGACACCAGTGTACATGAAGAAATGAACATGCATTCTGGATTTTGCTTTTAATTGTAAATTGTTTGCTTCATGAAATTTCCACATTTAGTTGATATGGTAAGCCCATGGTTGTATCTTCTTTCTTTGAGAGAACTGTTTTAGTACACAAAAAGATCAGAATGCAACATATGGGCAGAGAGAGAGAGAGCAATGTTAGGATTTGCCTTGTAAAAGAAGAATGGTGTTGGTGATTGAGCATTCCTGAGAAGGGCAGATATGTCACAGCTGAGTTTAAAGTGTTTCTAAGAATGATGTTCATAATTATATTAACCATGTTTTTTTATATAGGAGATAGGGAATGATCTCTAAACTGCTTCAGTGTCACCTCTAATTTCTTGGTTAACTCAGCGTTAGTAAGGTGGCAGTGTCATAGTTATTTTTTTCTATACTTTGGGTCTGTGATACCCCACCTTACTAACGTTGGATTAAGCAATAATCAGAGCTATCAGTTTCTTCAATTACCTCCTGAAGTCTCATGTTATTTTTCTATATTTCTACAAGGTTGTAAATTCATGAACAGGTCCCACAGCAGGAAAGGTCATGGCATCTGTGTTTGTTTTGGGATGCTAAAGGCATTTTCTTTATTAATTATCTTGAAAAGGGTAAAACAATAACTGGGGAATGTTGCAAGATCAGTGGTGGTTATTACCAGTTAAACTCCTGCACACCATCATAAATAGCATGAAACATCATTGTGAGCACTGTATTACTGTGAGATGTGACCACATTCCTTATCGATCAAAGCAGTTTGGCAATATCTTTTTGGCCTCTTGTTTTTTACTTTTGACTTTGTGTACCCATTTGCTACTGAATTAAACTATTTATTTACAATTTTTTGTGAGTGTTTCTTTCACACCTCATACCATACCATACTGCTTTTCACTGAATTGCATAAAAATTCATAATACAGTTTTTGAGTTATCATGATTTTCCATTTTGCACCTTAATTTATGGAAACTACTATAGCTTTTTATTATGTACTGTGACATACTTCATCAGGAATAAAAATGCGTTTAATATGAAAACATAGCAGCAAAATGATTTTTAATGCATAAATGAAAATGCGTTTAATATGAAAACATAGCAGCAAAATGATTTTTAATGCATAAAATCTGTTTGATGTATTAAAAATCATTCTGTTCCTATATGTTTTCTAATTAAAAATACCTTTATTCTTGATGAAGTACAGCACAGTGCATAAGAAACTAGTAGAATGAAACAATTTTAGCTTTGTATTTTTTCATTGTGGTTTATAATGATATTTTTACCACAGAAGCTTGATGTCACTAGACTTCTAATGTCGTTTCTTTTTGTTGTTGTTATTTCAACAAGATTATCCATATAACAGAATAAATGAGCTATACACAGGTGTTTTAATGATCCTGTTTTTGGAGTTAGATAGCGATGTGGAGATATCAAATACAAAAATTTGAGTGCATAATAGCCCTTGTCTCCACTACACTTCCCTGACATTTTTGCACTTTCCTCAACCAAGCTTTTAGTATATTCTTTTAGCAATTTCATAAGTACTGAGTACAACTTAGCCAAGCTGCAATTTTCTTCTCCCACTAAAGGTTTGTGCTATGGTAATATGGATGGATAGGTAATATATTGGTGGTTATTTTTTTAAATCTCGCAGCAAGTTATCTTGTATGCTGCAGTTGACTCTCACTATAGTAAATATATCAAGATCATTTGAATAGCTTGTTATAGCAGATAATGCAAGTAGTTTAATTTTAATAGCACAATTTCTTCTAGCATAGCATTGTGCCTGAGTAATGTTGGTCAAGACTCTTAGTACTGTTTGACGAGTTTGCTACTGGTATTTGCAGGGCCGGCTATCTCGGGGGTGCAGTGGGTGCATTGCACCCAGGCCCCACGATCGAGTGGACAGTCGGTACGCATTTGCGGAAACATATTTTTTATTTTATTTTATTTTTTTTTCTTCTTCTAATTTTGCTTATAACTAAAGGGATTTCATCGACAGGATTTTAGGGGCCCCAGTAATAATAATATCTCTGTGTTTCTCTATTATATTAGGGTTTTTGCTTAACCCTTTTCATGCATTTATGTAGTGTATAAAAATTAACAAACATGATTTCGTTTTTATCCTAAAATGCTAAAATGCCTGATTCATCATTAGTTTTTTATAATAAATATTTTTGAAAAAATATTTATTATATTCTTTATATATGGTTAGTCTAGAGCAGGGGTGGACAACCCATAACATGCCTGCCAAACGTGGCATGCCAATGACTTTTTTCCGGCATGCAACCCAGGGCTCATCTTAAAAAATAATTAAATAAAAAAATACATTTCAAACATCTTCGCTGACACATATTTTAACTTCATATAATACAATTTTATTAAGTACAGCTATACCAAATAAAAATGCAATAATTAATTAAACTCTACCAACTGTTTCATAATAATAAGTAATAAGAAAATTAGAAACAAACATCCTATATCCAAGCCATCGATATATTGTATAGGAGATATATCAACAACTGAACTGGACAAGTTTTGACCAGTTCAGTTGTTGCATTATCCGTCAGGCATCCAGACATGGCGTGACTCCTTTACCATCATTTGATATATCTTTTCATGTTTCGTAAAGAACGTATCCATTTGCTAAAGTGTATTTGGATTTTATTAAATCATAAGTCATTAAAATATGGATTGGAAGTATTTATTGTCAATTAATATGTTTAACTTATTAGATATAAAATCAAATTTCCTTTACATTGATTTTCGAAAACTAAAGTTTTCAGTTTTTTTCGTAAAATCCACGCATATATTACAATTGCTATTTCCTGCCTAGAGAGCAGTTTCCTTGTGTGCATGCTACCCAAATAGCACCATATGCTTTCCCATTATTTCATGCAAAAATTCATAGTAATTTACAAGACTTGAGATATTTAATGAACAATCCTTCATGAATGACTAATGAACAGACAGCCATGGTACTAGGCCAGCAAAGATATGTGCATATGATTGGTGTGGTATTAACAAAAGATCACGCAAGTCAAAGATAAAACTCAGCATACGATTTTTGAATTGAAATGCTAATTCTTGCTAATTCTCTTCAACCAAATTCAATATCTAGTGCCATAACAATATTCCCTATATATTTCCTAGCTTTAACACGTTTACGAATTTTAATACTTTCTGTTGATTTTTATTGTTGCTCTGCATTTGAGCTGGGGGAAAACAGACTTCCACACATCTAGTTTTTAGTGTTTGCCAATGCAGCATATGGTTTTTGCTTGCGGCTAAATAGCATAGTTTTTTGGGGAAAGGATATGCGATTCATTAGTTAGTGCCATTTTTATCCCAGTTGTCTTTAATTGCACTATTTGTTGAGAAATATATTACACAGACTGCAAATGTTTGTACCTTATTCAGTTAAAAAATAAAACGACCTGCTTTTACTTGCATCTGCAGACGTATTGGCTAGTATGGAGGGCGCATGGTTTGCCATGGGAAGCATGTCACTATTGCCATGAGGGGAACGTGATTAACCTTTTTTTCTGTGCGAGGTTACGGAAACGTTTCAATTTCTTTTTTTCGCAAAGTAAAATCAGGGGTGCGAGTTATACGCAAGGACCAATTATGTTCCAGTAAATACGGTAAGTTATTTTTAAAGCTATGCGAAATGTATTATCAGTATTCAGGATTAAGAAGTGTTGCCTGCACGTGATTAGATCTCAACTACGTTAATTTCAACTCAGTTAATAGTAATAGATAAGGGTGAAACTGATGTACTGAAGTAAACAAATGAAAAAAATAAACACATTCCTTGAGTGTTTCTAAAATTTTGTAATATTGTAAAAAGTATGTACATATTTAACTTTTTGTTAATTCATGGGATAAAAATATTTAATATTATTTACTCATTTGACAGGCAAAGCCTAACCCATAATGTCCATGCCAAGAAAGTATCCGTCTGGGTGTCAAAAAAGGAAATCAGCAGAAAAGAAAAAAGAAAAAACGCAAAATCTCAAAAAGTCGCAAGTAGATTTGTTTTCATGGCGACAAAATAAATCTGACAATGAAATTGCTATGACTTTAGCAGTTGCGATTCAAATTTCGACTGAAGAAGAAAACTCCAAACAAGCTACACAACTTTTCAACAAAAATGTAGAAACTGTGGGATTCGTCGAAAAAGACGCGTCTGATTATACAAACGTTTTGGATACAACAAATAATGATGAAAACAATAATAAGGATGGTGATCAAGTGAATATAAATGATCCAGGTTTGTGGCCAAATATTATAACTGATAAATTTAGATTATTTTGTGTTAAAAACGGACCTAAAAAACATCATCAAGACACATTGGTTAAGAATGTTGAAGGTAGATCATTTTCTACATCGTACTATTTAAAAAAAATGCCAAATGGTGAAACTCAGCTTCAGCTGGTTAGTTTACTCAAAAGCTCAAGACTCAGTATTTTGCTTTTGTTGTGTATTATTTTCCAAAAGAAGAGGAAAAGATCAATCAACATGATTTATATATTATTATTATATCACACCTCCAGGGAGTCCAAAGACTCATCGAGAGAGGGCATCTACTCTGCAACTCTTCGTCTCACTACTCTACCAACCTTCGTCATCTAACACCAACGCCATCTACCACCAACTTTCACAGACAATCACAAACATCCATGCCCACGGCAGGATTCGAACCTGCAGCCGTTTGACTGGAGAGCGGATATGCTAACCACTCGGCCAACTAGGCTGGCAATGGTTTTAATAAATGGAGAAAACTGTCATCTGTAATTCGAGATCATGAGCTTTCTGTTGGTCATTTTAATTCTTTTATTGCTTGGCAAGAATTATTAAAAAGGCTTAATTTATGTTCGACTGTTAACAGAACAAATCAAATTAATATAAATAAAGAAACGAAACGTCTAAAATTACTTTTCCAAAGAATTGTAGATGTAATTCTATTTTTAGCAAGTAATAATCTGTCATTTCGAGGATCCCATGAAACAATAGGAATCCCGAATAATGGAAATTTTTTAAGTTTAATAGAATTATTAAGTAAATATGATCCTGTGCTAATGGATCATGTAAACAGAATTATAAATACGAAAAAAAGAATTGTGCATCATTTGGCGCATAGATTTCAAGAGGAAATTATTGCTGCATTAGGTAATGAAATCCTTAATAAAATTAAAGACGATATAAAAGCAGCCATATATTACAGTATCCAAATGAATTGTACTCCTGATATTTCTCACAAGGAACAAACTTCAATAATTATTAGATATGTAAATTTTGTAGACAAAAAATTAATTATAAATGAGTCATTTATAGGATTTATTGAAGTAACTGATGTGACTGGTGAAAGACTAGCAAATTCGCTTTTAAAAAGAATAGGTGAGCTTGATTTAGAAATTATGAATTGTACAGGGCAAGAATACGATAACAGTAGCAATATGAAGGAACATATAAAGGCGTACAATCTAGAATAATTAGTTTAAACCCTCATGCAATTTATGTACCTTGCTTATCACATTCTTTTAATTTGATAATTTGATGCTGCTGCTTCCAGTAGTATATATTGTAAAAAATTTTCGGAATATTGCAACGTTTATACTGCGTATTTTCTGCATCTACAAAAAGGTGGGAAATTATACGAAAGTATTTAAATTTTACACTTAAACTATTATTATTATTATTATTTGACACTTCCAAGGAGTCCAAAGACTCATCGAGGGAGAGTGGCCAACAGCATCGAACGTTTGTTCCCCTTCCAACTACTAACCGCACTCAAACTTACTTAACTGAGCCATTAGTAGCAGAGGCTCTACTAATCGACCAACCTTTGCCGGCAATTATGTGATACTCGATGGGAAGCCAAAATAGATGCAGTCAAAGCAGTGTATACACAGTTTGAACAAACTTATAATGCCTTAGAAGAATTTTTGGTGCAATTAACGATAACACAGCAGTATCCGAAGCTAAAAGTCTACTAGAATTATTACAAGAAATGCCATTTATTTTAAACTTATCGGTGTGGTTTAAAATATTGTAAAAAAATTAATAGTATCAAACTATTTCAAGCAAAAACAATTGTTCTTGACTTTTAATTTTTGTTTTGTAACTTGAATTGTAATTATTGCTTTTAATTTAGTGAATAAAATTAAAAATGAAATCCAAAATTTAAGATCAAAATTGAATACATTTTTAGATGACTCAAAAATGATAGCACAAAACTTGAATATTTCTGAAGACTTCCCTGAAAAAAGAATTTGAAAAAGAAAAAGATTATTTTCCGAACTAGCAGAAGATGAAGTTTTACTAAACCCGGTAGAGGAATTTAGATGTCACTTTTTCAAAATGTTGTGATTGATACTGTTATTGTACAAATAGATGAGAGATTTAAAAATATACCCAATGTTGTTTCTTATTTTAAATTAATCACTGATATAAAAACATTAGAAAAAAATGAACTAGAAAACTGCTCAAATCCAGGAAGTTGATTTGTTATGAAAATTAATCTTGGACCAAAAAAATGTAAATAATGCGCAAGACATATTGCAATATATATATTAAATAATAGTTATAATGAACTATTTCCAAATGTGCTAACTGTATTGAACATTTTCTGTACATTACCAGTTACTATAGCAAGTGCAGAGCGTTCTTTTAGCAAATTAAAATTGATAAAGAATTGTCTTCGGCCAAGTATGTGCGAAGAACGCTTAAATGCACTTGCTGTATTAAGCATCAAAAAGTAAATTCCGAAAAATTGTAATTTTTCAGAAATGATTAATGACATAGCAAAAAAAAATCGCATATTTAAATAAATACATATTAAGCAATATACGTGTTAGTAAAACTAGGCCCCTAAATAGTAAACCTATTTATTTTTTTATGTGCGTAAGTTAATTTTTTTTATTACTTTAAACAATAATTAATCGTAAATAGTTTTTTGTGCGCTAGTTGGTTAGCCAGATTACTTTTGTTTGTGTTAAATATTTATTTATTTTAATTATTTAATACTTTTGTTTTGTGTTCAGTAAACGTTATGTTAACCTGTTATATTTTGAATGTTTTTTTTTTTTTTTTTTTTTTTTTTTTTTCCTGTGCCAAAATCATTTGCAGGTAGGACGTTTTACAATACATTTATTTCGAATCCTTTGATTATTACCTTTGAAAAATATTTTAGGGCCCCAAAAGGTTTTTTGCACCCAGGCACCTTTATAGAGAAGGCCGGCCCGGGGTATTTGCTATAGTAAGAGTTTATTGTATATCTGTAAATTGTGTATACTTGGACTAATTGGTCTATGTGGGAATTACGAGGGTGGTCCGAAAAATTCTCTGCCTCAACCATAGATGGCGACACTATTGGCAAGTTTTTTTAAGTTGGTACATCTGTCATAAGCATCCATGTGAAAAAGCAAGTCATTCTATCAGTAGTTTGTTTTATACAGCTGTCTGAAGCAACAGTGTTGTCTGTATCCCTTGAAATGGATAAAATTGAGTATCATGTGGTTATAAAATTCTTTGTAAAAGTAGGTTTAACACCAAAAGAAATTCATTTGAAGTTCATAAAAGTTTATGGGCACTCTTCTCCTTCACTTTCTACAATTAAGAAATGGGCTGCCGAGTTTAAACGTGGCCGTACCAGCCTCGAAGATGATCCATGCAAAGGACGTCAAAAAAGTGTAACAACACCAGAAATCATTGATCGAGTGCATGATATGGTATTGGATGACCGGTGAATCAAAGTGCATGAAATTGCTGAGATTATAGGCATTTCAAAAGAACATGTAGGATATCTTTGCATGAAGAATTGCATATGAAAACGCTTTGTGCAAGATTGGTGCTGCTGCGCTTACTTCAGCAGATCAAAAACACACTTGCAAGAAAATCTCTGAACAGTGCTTGGAGCGTTTTAACAAGAATAAAACTGATTTTGTGTGTTGATTTATTACTATGGATGAGACTTGGATTCATCATTACACACCGGAATCCAAACAGCAGTTGGATAGAAGCCACAGATAGTTCAGCACCAAAGAAGACAAAGTAGGTTCCATCAGCAGAAAGGTAATGGTCAGTGTTTTGGGATGCTAAAGGCATTTTGTTTATTAATTATTTTGAAAAGGGTAAAACAATAACTGGGGAATATTATTCCGATCTTTTAACCAGGCTAGACAAAAAAATTCGTGAGAAAAGACCCGGTTTGCAGAATTAAAAAATCATCTTTCATCAGACAATGCACCTGCGCACAAAAGTGTTTTAGGAATGGGAAAATTTAGGTATCTGCACTATCAATTGTTGGAACCTCCAGCCTATTCCGCAGATTTGGCTCCCTCTGACTTCTGTCTCTTCCCAAAACTAAAACTCTTCCTTACTAGTCAGCATTTTTCTTCAAATCAAGAGGTGATTGCAGCTGTAAGAGGGGTATTTTGCAGATCTCACTGAGAACCGCTACAGGGACAGGATAATGGCACTGGAGCATCGCTGGAATAAATGTATTAATCTTAAGGGAGATTATGTTGGAAAATAAAAATAATTTTGAAATTATAAATTAGTCTTTTCATTGTTAGGCCAAGAACTTTTCAGTCCATCCTCATAAAAGCTGAATTTCTCAGACAATAGGAGAACCTTCTCTCAGTGTGAGAGTGACTGCCTGAAAAGCTGTATAAAATTATTTTCTTCTCAGACAAGATTTTGATATGAGTGTCTTTCCTAACTAAGTCACACAGCCATTGGTGTCTCCCTACATTGAATGTACAGATGGTGACATATTATAGAGAGCGTATATTTGATATCAGATTTCTGTGTTAGTTTTTTAAATTGTCATCATCATCAAATTCCTGATAAAACCTTCAGAGGGTGTACGGGATAATTATGATAGTACCAGATGAAAAATTACATCATTGCTGACTTCTAATCAATAATTTTCCTCCAAATTAATCTACTATCTGTCAAGACTAATATTATCAGATCTTATATTTCTGTCTTTCAAGGTGCTTTTTACTGTATCAATCCATCTGCATCTTAGTCTTCCTCTGGATCTTTTTCATACCATCCTGGTAAAGAACACTTGTTTTACTAATCTTTCCTCTTCCATTCTGTTTAAGTGACCATATCACCTGGGATTAGCTCTACTAACAAGTTCCTGAATGCTAACAGTGGCAAGTTTTTTCCTAACATCGTCATTTTTGATGTCTACAGCTATTGATGCTGTAAAAATAATCATAATTTAAAATTCTGAATATTTTTGCGTGCTGTTTATGTTAGAATGTTTATTAGTTTTGATTTTATAACAAGCATTGTCGGCACTTGCAATGTGCCCGTTATTGAAATTGTTTTGTCAAAGTGATATGTAAAGCATTTAAAAAATTTATGTACTTACCGGATTTAAATGGTTGTATTACTTTAAAAAAAAAAGTTATTATAGTTTAAAATATTAAGTTGTGTTTTGAAGAGACATTCTTGTTATACTAACGTAATCTACGTGTCAGCCATTATACCTAACTTCTTGCTTGCCAGTTTCATGGAGTGTGCATGCTCGCCGAGAAGTTTGATGTGTGATTGACAGCTGACAAGGGAGCGTTCGGTATCAGGGTAACGAGAATTAACAAGATAGCATTCGGAAAGAAATAAGAACACAGGCCGGCAGATATTTAGATTCGGAGGAACTTAAGTTTTTTTTATGTGACAGTCGGAGGAAAATTAATAGTATATTCTGAAAAAGGAATTGTGGAACTATAAAGTTTCAAAGTGGAATAAGTATTGATAAATAAAAGAAAATATTGCTATAGATGTTTTAAAAGGAATATCGAGGAAACTCTAATTGGAAGATTAGTAGATTCCAAAAAGGGAAACGTAGAACTCTAAGTTTTTTTAAAGTGGAAGAGTTAAGACTGTCAATAAGCATTAGTGAATAAAAGAAGAAATTGCTATTTACGTTCTAAAGGAAGTTTCGAGGAAACACTGATTAGGAAGTTTCATCTGTCTTAAGGACACCGAATCTAACTATTATTTCTACTGAAGAGAAGACAGAATTGAGTCGGGAAGAATTAATGTGTGTTACATGAGTGATGAGAAAGGATCCTATGAAAATGAAGAATAAAGTCATATATCTTCTGAAAAGGGTCTTAGCAGACAGAGAAACTGGCTATGAACATTTTGTCATTGTGAAAACAAAGTGTTTAGTCTGGTCTTAAGTGTGAGTTTATTTTAAAAGGCCTTGGATCCAATTAAATTTGTAGTTAGTTATGTAATATTGTTTGAAGTGTATATATATTAAGTGTTTGTGTTTTATTAAAAGTGTTTATTTTATATTTTGGTCTTGAGTTAGTGATTTTTTGGATTCTGAAAGAAATAGTAAAAAAGGAGGTCACTGCACCAATTGGAGTGAACCCTTGATCAATAAATAAATAAATAAAAGCACTCAGAATTTAAAAATAATTGTTATAGAAAAATCTCATAAAACTGAGGAGAGATTAAATAATACAAATAATATCATATCTATAAACAATGCCCTCTGTTTCACTCCACTAATTTTTCTCAGAACTCTGATATCAGAGGTCTCTAGTCTTTGATCAACTGTTTTATTTTTAACCCAGATCTCGAATCCATAAATTAAAATTGGTTTGAATGCTCTCTTGTATATACCTAATTTAGTGTTTTGACTAAGTCGTTTTTATTCCATATAAATTTATTCAGCTGACTCCTTACCATACAGCTTTACTAATTCTGTTGTCTATTTCCATATTTAATTTACTATCTTTCTTAATTATTGTGCCTAAATAACTGAAATAATATTTCTTTTAATTTTTTTAAATAGTATAATTTTTTATTTTATTTGTATATGACATTTATCAAATAGAGATATTAGCTGTGTGATTTTCAATCTGATGGCAGATGTAAATAATCTGACTTGCTGATAGAAAGTTTATTATTCCTCTTGTGATATGATCTCTTAACATACTAACATTTTATTATTAAATTTTTTTCTTAGATCTGCTGTTTTATGCACTCCAAGCCATAAGCATTCCCATACTCCATATATACCAACACCTCTGTGCTCTTCAAAACCAGGCATTCCTTTATGTTCATTTAAGAGAACGCCATTAGGTAAACAACTTGTAAATATAATGTTTCACTGATTTTGAAAGTTTATTTTTCACTTGGTTAGACTATCATAAATTTAGTTTAATCCTTTATCCAAGTGTGAGCAAACAAAGTTTGCACCTGAAAATATCTTCAGGACTGAGATAAGGTAGTACAACACCAGGCAACTTGTAGCAAAGGTGGAGCAAGATACCATCTCAGCAACACTACCTTATCCCAGTTCTGAAGATATTTTCAGGCGCAAACTTTGTTTGCTCACACTTGAATTAGAATTGACAGACATAAAATATTACTTAGCACCTTATTATTACTTAGTATTATTTAAACATTACTGAGAGTATCTAATTGCTGCACATGAAAGGATGCACACTCTCAATGCAAAACATTAGAGATACCTACTTAATAGTGTGTCCTCCTCTAGCATTAATGTCCTGTACATTCTCTGAGGCATCTACTCCACCAAAGGCCAGAGGTAATTCCAGCCATGTCTGTTACAGCACTGTCCACACCTCACCTTAGATGTCGGTTCCAGAAACATGGATCTGATGTCTTGCTCTACGGCATCCCAGAGAGAGATTCGATCAGATTTAAATCTGGGGACCTTTGGGACTACTGGATAGTCCCAAACTCGGATGAGTGTTCCTCAGGCCATACCTGGGTGGTTGTGACCTGGTGAGGGCATTGTCCTGCTGAAACAGACAATTGGCTGCAAGTTGCACTAAGGCCATGAAAGTGTGATTAGCCAGCACATTCTGGTAGCTTGCAGCATTTATGGACCTCTCCAGACACACTAGGGGACCTAATGTGTCACATGAGACAATGGGGCCATGGCATCATGCTGTGGACGCCACACCCATATCCTCCCATCAGTTTGGTGCAACTGATAACGGATTCATCAGCACAATTATGGTCTACTTTGCAGAGATCCAGTTTTGATGGTCATGAACACCAGGCAAGGTGCAATGCCCAATGATGAGCTGTCAACAGTGATACATGATTAGAGCATTGGCTCCCATAGACGATGCAGGGCACACCATGCTGTTTGGACCTCTGACCTTGAAACTGGATGTAATTTGTGTTGCTGTTGGCCTGTATGAGCCTGGACAGTCTACGTTGACCCCAGTCATCAATGGCATCTGGTCAGCCACCACTTGTTCGCTGAGTGCTGGTACATCCATTGCTGTTATACTTGCAGTAGACCTTTGATGTGGTTGCCCTCGAGAATCCTAGGGTTCTTATCACTTGGATGATAGAATGTCCCCATCTGTCTTGTGCTGATAATACGTCCATGATCAAAGTTGCTTAGATCACCACATTTAATCATGTTTGTTGATTGGAAAGCCCCAACATCTGTCTATTTGTGGTCTGTGTTCAGGTTGGGTATATTTCACTCTGTACAGGGGATGCCAGTGTCAAAGTTCCAAATGCCAAAATACCAATTTTGGCATTTGGAAATCATAATACTAGATTATTTCTTCTGATGAATACATCTCCTAATGTAAAAGTTATACATGAGTGATATATCAAGCATTTAGAGGTTATAAGCAAACAGTGCCGGTAATCATTTTTGGTATACTTCTTGCATAGCGCAAGCAGTTATGTTAATCTAGGGTCATATTAGACTGAAAATAGTAGGTGTAGTTTGCAGGCCATGCTGGACATCTGGGAGGATACCTCACACGAGCTATAAGGAAAGTAGAGAACCAATCAGGATTTCTGACTCAATGCCCAATGCTTTCTTCCTCTGTACATTCCATTATACGTATCTATTTTAATGCTGATTAATCAGATGGACTGACATTTGGGACTTGGCCTGATCAAATTGTATTCTATGTTGGCTAGTGATGGTACAACATAATCAGATAAAATGCTAGTTGAAGCATTGCTTCATGAAACGAGAACAAACACTTAAACATTAGCTATTATCAACAACCCCCATATAGCTGACTGTAGATACCACCATAAGACGTCACTGAGAAAGAAATGGAGTTAGCAGAGGAATTAGAGAACTTGCCAATGCAATTACTAGTGGTCAGAGGAAGGAGTAACAGCTGTAATATTCAACATTAAAAACACGAAAATCAACTTCTTGAATGGAATTCAGTTAAATATAGAGGAGTGATGCGGGCACGTTTCAAAATGGGGAAATTCTTCAGTGAGATTTTATCAGGGCTTTTCACCTGAAGCTGATGTAGTCAGTATCATACAGAGGTGGCAGGTTTTTTTATTAACTCAAGCTTTTCATCCCATAAACAGTTACACTGGCCTTGTGAACACAGTTATGAACAGACAAGAAAATACTTACTGGACAAGCAAGTCAACGGTTTAAACAACCTTGTTTTATTATTATTCCCTAGTAAAGTATCTTTGCTTCTTATTCTCGCCAACAGTAGGTTGGAAAGATAAGAAGGTCAGTGAGACTTACTGAATCTCACTGTAGCAAACATAGGTAAACAAATTTGGTAATCCTAAAAAAATAATAATAATAATAATAATGCTCCAACCAAAGCTCTGTTTTGGTTGGAGTAGCTCATAATTATCAACTCTTCCCCATTGAAACAGAAAATAACTGTTTTGGAATGTTCTTGTATTTTTACTTGACACTTGTCATTTCCACCAACAGAGAATAGCTTTCCATCTAATCTTCACTCAAAAACCAAAAATTATAATAGTGAAGATACAATAACTTCTGAATAAGAACTTAATAAGGAATCCGCAAAAAACAGCTATTCCTTCCTTATATACACACACACACACACACGCGCGCGCGCACACACACACACACGCACACAAGGGTGGTCTGAAAAGTTGACAGTCTCGACCATAGATGGCGACACTATCGGCAAGATATTTTTTTTCTAAGTTGGTACATCTGTCATAAGCATGATATATGATGATATATCCTGATATATATATATATATATATGTGTGTGTGTGTGTGTGACTAAAGTTTATTAGGCAGAACACTGGAATAAGTTGATACAATTTATTTTAATTGTCAACACGATATTTCATCCTAATTGCACAGGATTTCTTCAGGTGTAAGACTAGCTGACAAAACAATAAGGACTACCAAAGGTTACAACTGCTATGCACTTATAGAAGACATTGACGTTATTTTTAAAATATTTCTAATTGTTCAGAATGTTCTATGTGTTTACGCATTCAAGTGAACGTGTTTAACTAGTGAAGGCTAGGATGTACTCAGAGAAGTTAATATTTAGATGTTTAGGATCTAATCTTATTTCCAAAGGCTCTCAACAACGGTGTAATAGTTCCAATTTATCCAAAAAATCTTTATGTATCATTTGTGACGTGTCTTCTGAGTCAGCTGAAGAGAGCATGTGTGATGACAAAGCAGAGGCTTCACTTCTATGGTATTCAATATCTAAAGTGTTCTTCAATGCGTTGTTCAATTGATTTTTCTGTCTGTCCATAGCAAGATGACTGGCAATGGCACCATAGCCGATAAACACCCCAGATATTGAAGTGGGCTATGTCGAGGTTTTGCGGATCAGAGTAGTGATCTCATCTTGAAAATACTACTTTGATTTTATATTCCTTAAGTATTTTTGATAGTTTTATAGAAATAGGGCTGATATTATGGGAGCATGATAAATTCTCTGTTTAATTTTTCATTAGAAATTTCTCTTGTCTCATGTCAGTTAAGTAGCCTGGAGATGGTGTGGTTATTATAGCCATTTTGAAGGAAAATTTTTCTTAGATGTTGAAATTCTTTGGCTAGTTCATCTTTGTCAGTGATGAGTTGGCAAGGTCTTTATACTAGTGTGGAAATAATATATATATATATATACACAAGGGTGGTCTGAAAAGTTCTCAGCCTCGATCATAAGATGGCAACACTGAAGGTAAGAATTTTTTTTTCTAAGTTGGTACATCTCTCATAAGGATCCATGTGAAATTGGAAGTCATTCTATCAAGTAGTTTGTTTTATACAGCTGTCTGAAGCAACAGTGTTGTCTGTATCCCTTGAAATGGAAAAAATTGAGTATCGTGCGGTTATAAATTTTTTTTGTAAAAGAAGGTTTAATGCCAAAAGAAATTCATTCAAAGTTCATAAATGTTTATGGGCATTCTTCTCCTTCACTTTCTACAATTAAGAAATGGGCTGCCGAGTTTAAACATGGCCATACCAGCCTTGAAGATGATCCATGCGAAGGACGTCAAAAAAGTGTAACAATACTAGAAATCATTGATCAAGGGCGCGATATGGTATTGGATAACCGGCAAGTCAAAGTGCGTGAAATTGCTGAGATTATAGGCATTTCAAAAGAACATGTAGGATATATTTTGCATGAAGAATTACAAATGAAAAAGCTTTGCACAAGATGGGTGCCACGCTTGCTCACAGCAGATCAAAAACACACTCACACGAAAATCTCTGAACAGTGCTTGAAGCATTTTAACAAGAATAAAACTTATTTTGTGTGTCGATTTATTACTATGGAAGACTTGAATTCACCATTGCACTCCAGAATCCAAACAGCAGTCAAAACAATGGACAGAAGCAAATTGTTCAGCGCCAAAGTAGACAAAGTTTGTTCCATCAGCAGGAAAGGTCATAGCATCGGTGTTTTTTGGAATGCTAGAGGCATTTTGTTTATTAATTATCTTGAAAGGGTAAAACAATAACTGGGAATATTATTCCAATCTTTTAACCAGACTAGACGAAAAAATTTGTGACAAAACACCTGGTTTGCAGAAGAAAAAACATCATCTTTCATCAGGACAATGCACTTGCCCACAAAAGTGTTTTGGCAATGGGAAAATTAAGGTATCTGCACTATAAATTTTTGAAACATCCCCCTTATTCCCCAGGTTTGGTTCCCTCTGACTCCTGTCTTTTCCCAAAACTAAAACTCTTCCTCGCTGGTCAGCATTTTTCTTCGAATCAAGAGGTGATTGCAGCTATAGAGGGGTATTTTGCAGATCTTACTGAGAACCACAACAGGAACAGGATAATGGCACTGGTGCATCACTGGAATAAATGTATTAGTCTTAAGGAAGATTATGTTGGAAAATAAAAATAATTTTGAAATGATAAATTTGTTTTTTCATTGTTAGGCCGACTTTTCAGACCACCCTTGTATTTTTCTTTCTTGAAGTGAATTTGCTACTTTCCTTTATCTTCCCTGATCAACTGAATAAATTTATATGGAATAAGAGAGAAATTTGTCAAAATGCTAAATTAGCTATATAAAAGACAATGTTCAAACCAATTTTAACTTATTGGATCTGAGAGCTATGTCAGATATGAGATATGAGATAAAAATATGAGATAAAAGATAGAAACCGCAGATATGAGATTCTTGAGAAAGATTAGGGGCATCAATGGCAACATCGTATTAAAAATGAGGATATCAGGAAAGAACTTCACATTGTCAGCATCCAGGAATACGTTAGCAGAGCTAATATCAGGTGGTATTAGCTGGGAGACATGCTAATACCACCAAGATATATGTGGATTGATATGGTAGAAAGTACCTTAGAAGATAGAAATATAAGATCTGATAATGTTGGAGTCTTGACAGGTAACAGACTGATTTGGAGGAAAATTGTAGATAGGAAGTTAGTAATGACGTAAATTTTTTATGTAGTACTATCATATCCTGTATATCCCCATCCCCCTTGAGGAAACATGTCAGGAATTTGATGATGATGTTTATTGAAGACAACCAAAATGACCTGGATAAGAAGGACAGTCATGGTGATTCCTGTTGTTAATGCTGATGAGTAGATAGGGTAGATCACCAAACTCTGTGTAAAATCAAAACCATCCATTGTGTTACAGTTAATCAGCTCCTGTTAAACCTTTGCTGCTTCCAGGAACATTCCCTCCAGTTTAAATCAGAGACCTCCTGGAAGCAACATAAGATCTGCAGAACTGTAACAGAACAGATGATATGATTTTACATAGATTATATAGAAATCAAAATTCTAAACAAAGGTTTAATTTTGCTATTTGCTCCAGTAAAAATCTCATACACACAGATAATTGCAAATATCGAATTTGGTAACAGCAACTGTCCCCAGTTGAAACAGATGTCATTAGGCTAGAAGCCACTTTCTTACTAGAAGCACTATCTCCAATGGAGAAAAAGCAGCTCTGAAAAAATTTTAAATTAAACCAAAATATAATAATAGTGAAAGAAGATAAGGGCAATGCTATAGTGATCATGAACACAGATGACTACAATAATAAATTGAAAGAATTGTTATCCATTAGATAAATTTATTCACCTATAATAAAGAACTGTAGAATATGAAACAGAACTTGAAGTTTGCTAGATAACCTTACAAGTTGCCCAACTGAAACTATGTCCAATCTAGAAATTTTTTTTTTATCTGCATACACCAAAACTGTATGGGTTACCTAAAGTCCTTAAACTTGGAATCCCCCCCCCTTTCTCCCCATTGTGGATACCATAAATTGTCCCACTTATAAACTCAATATACACATTGGCTAGTCATTGTCATATATAAAAATCTCAGTGCACTTTAAACCACCACTGTATAAAGCCTTAAATCAGAGAATGATCACTTAGTGAGCTTTGATGTGCTGTCTCGTTTTACAAATATTCCAGTAGATAATACACTAGTTCTCCTGTCCAAAATTTAACACCCATTTAAATTGCCAGCTCTTTAAGCACTAGCAACTTAAATTGGCGCCTTTTAGCTGGAACAACAAGCTCTTAAACAAATTGAAGATATAATGATGAACTCCCCACTTTCACCCCCATTGCTAACTTATATATGGAATCATTTGAATCTTTGGCACTTAATTCGCCCTCCTTCAATCACAAACTTTGGTTGAGATATATAGATGATGTCTGCCATTTGGCTGCATCCTCTCTCTAACTTTTTACATTTTCTCAATAATATCTATCCTCAAATTAGTTTCACTGTGGAAGAGGAAAAAGAAGGGGGCTCGTGCCTTCTTGAAAACACTTCACATTTCATGCCACCATCCTATCCTGCCCAGAAAGTCTGAATTTTCAAAACTTTAGCCTCCAGAGCAGTGCAAATTTTGTCCTCAGGACTAGTACTGCACCTAGAACAACAGTCTCTACTCATATCATTCCCATAAAAATCCCTTGCCGAACTCTTTAAAAATGAACCCCCCCCCATCCAGACTATACATACGCTATGTATTTGCCCTACATCAAAGACACAACAGAACTAAGCTCCATCCTGAAACGACACAAAATCAGAACAGTATATAAACCTCTGAACAAAGCCTATGACAAATCAAGGATTACCTGGACCGTCCTTCTTTCCCAGGTGTCTTCAGTATCCCCCTGCAAGTGTGGCTCCCAGTATTTCAGACAGACAGGGTGAGCTACTTTGATCAGGAAAAAAGAACGTGAAAAATACATCCAGAATGGAGAACCAAAATGCACTGTCTCAGCATGCCTTAGAGAAAGATCACTTCATAAGACAGAATGCCAGGCTACTTCACAAATCCTGGATTAAATCAGGAAGGGAGAAAAAAACTTCCTGGAAGCAGCACAAGTTCTACAGAACGTGATAAACTGTAACAGAACAGATGGTATGATTTTACATAGAATGTGGTGCACCACCCTATCTACCTATTAGCATTAATAACAGGAATCACCATGAAGAGTGCCACTGTCGCCCTCCATGCATGTGAGTATCCTTGTTATCCAGGTCATTTTGCTTGGTTTGTTGTCTTCAATGAATGTTAAATTGCCTTTGATAATGCTAGCTTAAGTTAGTGAAACATCGGCTTGTAAAAAATTAATTTGAGCTATTATTTATTTGCTTTCTATGTCTACATAGTTTTATCTTTTAGCAACTTTGATGTGAATAATAGCAACAGTTACAGAATTTAAAATGGAAATACAGACATAAATGAGTTGGCTCATTATTGAGTCATATTATTACTACAAGGCAATGTTGGAACTCATGGATTCACCCACATAAATAAACATAGACCTTATATTCTTACTTTCTGTTCAGTGTCTTGTACACAGCTTCCCTCAAGGAGCACATAGTGGAAGTCCATTATGCAGTTTCATTACTAGTTTCCATTCAACAGTATTCTGGCCTGTTGGTCTTTTATATTTTCATATCTAGCACATACAGGCAAACAGAACCAAAAATTTGTTAATAGTAAAGAATAATATTATGCATATTGAAAAACAGTTATTTAATTTTTCTTCTTCTAATAGGAGCATTTGCAGTAAAGTCAAAACTAGATTGGGATGCTATTGAAAAAGAAAATGAGGTAAAGGTTCTTGTATAATATTTTATAATTAAATTCACGTCACAGTTTTTATAAAATGCTGAAAATGGCAGCTGTTATCCCATTAGTTATCTCATGTTATAATAATTCTGCTTTCTTAAGCTTATTACAGGAATACCTTGTAATGCCATTGCACACATTTCTAGCAGAGAAGGAAAAAACACAAGCTGGGTATAAAGCTTCAAAAGACCGATTGACACTTTTACTAGGAGGTAATGCATCAGGTGATTTAAAATTGAAGCCACTGTTAGTGTACAAAGCAGAAAACCCAAGAGCTCTTAAGGGCTTTACAATTTACCTGTTCATTGGTGTTCAAATAAAAAAGCATGGGTGACTCATTAAATTTTCGAAGACTGGTTTAAAACTTGTTTTTGCCCTGAAGTTAAAAGCTATTGTAAAAATAATGATATTCCTTTCAAAATTTTGATTTTATTAGACAATGTGCGAGGCCATCCAACTCTGTTGACTAACTTAGATGAAAATGTCAAGATTCATTTTTTCCCTCCAAACACAACATCAATTCTGCAGCCAATGGATCAAGGCGTTATCTCCACTTTCAAGGCAAACTTTTTAAGACGAACTTTTGCTCAAGCTATTAAAGCTGCAGCAGAAGAAGATTCTTGGACTTTTGAGTGAATTTTGGAAGAAATTTAACATAAAAGATGCCATTCAAAATATTTATGAATCTTGGCAAGAGGTGACCCAAAGCAACATGAGAGCCATATGGCATAATATCTTGCCGCATTATTCAAAGTACTTTGTTGCCTTTGCAACATTGTACTTTGAATAATGAGATTGAGATTTTGAAGAAATCTCAACAGAAATTGTGCAGATGGACAAAGATGTTGGTTTTACAAGTTTATATTGTAATAATGTGAACGAATGTATTGATTCTCATTCAAATGATCTGGATGATGAAACTCTTTTGGAGTTGGAACAACAATGAGCCTATGAAGCAGAAAAAGACGAAGATGACCTCACTGATGTCATGGTTGAAGAATTTTCCTTTGCTGACCTTTCAACTTTTGTGATAAAAATCAACAAAGCGTCCGACTTTCTCATAAATGCCGACCTGAATTTGGAAAAAAGCATCAAAGTGAGACAAAGTCTCAATAATGCCATCAAATGCTACAGAGATCTAGTACTTGAAGAGACAAAGAAGACAAGGATGGTTCAACGAACACTAAAAGACTACTTTATTAAAAAGTAAATTACTGCATGCTAAAATTGAAGCAATATTTGTTTTGTTTTGTACAACTTTTATATCAGTTTAAAAGGATTTTATTTGTTATTTAGTTAATAAAAATAAAAATTTTTTTTCATTTTTGAACATTTTTATTATCCTAAATTTTTGTAATAAACAAATTAAACTGAAAACCTTTATAAATAGACCTTGAACAATGCAGTTTTGCATAACGCGGACGCTTCTTGGAAAATCAATTAACCACGCTATACAAGGTATTCCTGTATTGTGAACAATGGGAGTTTGGGATATATAGAAAACTTCATTTAATAGCAGGCTTCTTCAAAATCCGTACCCAAAATTGTTTATTCTGCTAAATTACACATATTTATTTTGAAATGTATCTAATTTAGCAGAACGGTCATATTAGAGAGCTAGGTATTACTGGTTATAGACATAGAAGGAAGTCACCCAAGTCTTAGAACATAGGAAAAATTGATTGAATTGCTAGGAGATCCACTTGTTACTATGATTAGCTGCTGAAAACTAGCAGCTCTGAATGTTGATTGGATGACGTTTCCTTGTTTGTTTACCCAGAAAATTAAATGGGCATAGCCATTCCTTGTGAGTGCACTTTGGACCATAGGAAGTTTGATATAATGAATTTCTTTTAGCAAAGCATTGTATCCCAGGACTTTGGTCACTACTTTTAAATAGTTTGTTGTAATGAGAGAGTTTGTTATCATGGTGTTTACTATATTGAACATCCACTGTATATGGATTTGGCAACAAAGAAGAAACTTGTTCTTTATGTGGATAAAAATAAAATAAAAATGTTTAAGTGAAAGGGTTGCTTAGGGGTCAGGGCTAGATAACAGAGAGGACCAGACCTTTCAGCTAAATTACAGGACCATATCACCTTTAAGGAATACAGAGAACTGCATTTCATAAAGGGCTTCTGATCTAATATCCAATCCTCACCTTTATTTGGTGCACCTTGTTAGTAGATATCACTGGATACTAAATAAATGAGAATGGACTGGCAGTTTGGTAACAACTACGTTGTATTTAACTAGAATTATGTTTGCAATTTGTACCTATGGTCCAAAAGAAGGTTCTCCAAAGGAAAAAGTGGAGGAATTTTTTGAGTCATTACAGAAGGAAGCTAACATAAAGAAAACAGAAATTCTGTTCCTTGTTGAAAATGAATCCCTGGTATAAACTATTTCGGGGAAAATTTAAAGAAAAGGACAAAGCTAATAATAATTTTAAGTACTTGCTGGATTTCTGTGCTGGATACATCATTGACATCATGTTTAAACATAAAGATGTATATACATTTACGAGGGGAGATATATCAAAAAAGAAAACTCTTATTTGACTATGTTACTATTGATAGCAATATCTTCACACTAGTTCAGGATATAAGAATATGTAGGGAATTTGAATTAGGAAGTGATCATCACTTAGTTTTGAGAAGGATAAAATTGAATATCATATTGAAAGAATAAACTGTGTTTTCAGAAAAGAATCAGAGTTGAGTAGCTTTCAAGAGTGAATTTGCATTCAACTGTATAAAAAAAAAACTTGGAGTCTCAGGAACAAACTTGGAAGAAAACAGTTGATTCAGCTTTTGGGGGGTATCTGGTGAAGATTTCTTTGAGAATAAAAAAATGAAAAATCAAAACTCCATAGTAGATGCAAGAAGTTAAAAAGGCTGTCTGAAAAAAAAGAAAGCATACTGAAAGTTCCTAGCAAGTAATTTAACAGATAGCTTAAGATACTACAGAGAAAAATGTCAAAATGTTAAGCTATGTATAAAAATAAGTAAACAAAAGTGAAGATAATACTGCTATGAAGGTAGAAGATAAATATCCAGAAGATAGCAAAATATTCTAGAGGCTGTTGAGAAACCTTCGAAATGGAACAAAGAATACCATAAAAGGAATCCGAGATGATAATGATGACATGAAAACCAAAACTTAAGATGTTTTAAATGTACGGGGTGATTATTTTAAAGACTGTTAAATGCTTCAATACTTATAAAGTAGAAAAGCAATCAGAAGTGTGAAAGACAGCTGGAGTAGATGATATTCTGACAAAAATGCTCAAATATGGACATATAGAAGTTTATAGTGGTTGCCCTGCATAATTCAGTACAGGAAACCTCGTTTAACGTGAATTTGATATGCATGATTGAGTGAAATGATACTATTTCCTGCTTTAAGTGAGTGATTAATCAGTTAGCGTGATTTTTTTTATGTTATATGAAATTTTACATTACTCAAATCTTTATCGCCAATCTGCAGAGAGCGGCGGCACTTTTCAATGTAGTGTCATGCTGTGGGCAGTGGCCGGCAACACTTGGTAGTTGACTCAAAGCTATCATCACAAGCACATGTGCAAAGTCTGTTCTCTTGCTCAATCACATTTACTTCATTTTGCTTTAATTTTAATACCTATACGGCTTTGTTGATTGAGCTTATCCTTGGTCTGCCCCTTGTCGGTTTGGTGGTTTTCCATCCTAGGGCAATGTAAGGTAATCTCTGTTGATTCATTCTGTTCATCAATATTAAGAAAGCTGCTAAGATCAACAGCCTTCAAGATCTTTCAAGAAAGACTTCATTAGGAGAAGATGGACTCATGAAGTATTAAACCTATATTGATGGAAGAGAATCAATCATAAGGCTTTATTATATTCATCCCCTGATATGGAAAAGAGAAAAACTGATAAAGAAAATAACAGTAATAAAAAGAGAAGAAAAATAATTACAAGGGCTGTTCAATAAGTAATGACTAATTTTACTGTCGCAAAACCACTCATCACAATATTAATTTCTGTGGAATAAAGAAATGTTGCTGTCTGTATTAGCAAAAGAGGTTGATAGATGGCGTACGGGCTGATGTGCCAGAGTGTCATGTGACTAAACGCAAGCTTGTTTCGGTGCGCCTACGAACCGCGACCAGTCGTCGAAATGGAAGCGTCTTTGGGACAGCGTTATGCGATTAAATTTTGTGCGTTTGCAAAAATCGGCATCAGACACTTTTAACATGATACGCAAAGCTTTCCACGATGAAGCAATGTCGAGGGCAAGTGTTTTACGCTGGCATAAAACTTTTAAGGAAGGAAGGCAAAATGTGGAAGATCTTGAACGTGAGGGAAGACCTTCAACGTCCATCACAGAGACAATAATCAACACAGCAGCGATTATCATCAAGGAGGATTGCAGAATTACAGTTCGCCAGCTGCATGTTGTCCACACTTCCCACAGAAATATTTCTGTGGGAAGTGTTCGCTCAATCATAGCTGAACATTTGGAACTGAAACGTGTTTGCGCCCGATGGATTCCCAAACTCTTGACACCAGAGCAAATGCAGCATCGAGTGGATGTGTGCACAGAATGGAAAGAAAGACTGGAACAAGAAGGCGACAACTTCTTAAAATGCATCATTACAGCAGATGAAGCTTGGTTTTATCACTATGACCCTACAATGAACCAACAAAGCAGTGAATGGAAGCATCCATCTTCGCCTACCCCAAGAAAGCAAAAACTGTAAAATCAGCTGGTAAAGTTATGACCATAATGTTTTTTGACTACGAAGGCATTGTTTACCAACACGCTGTAGAACCCGGGAATACTGTAAACAGCTCATACTATGCAGATGTTTTACAGACAATGTTACAGCATGTCAAAAGAAAGCGTCCATTTCCGAAGAATGGCTTCTTATTGCACCACGATAATTCAAGGCCACATATTGCTGGTTGTGTAGTGGACGTTTTGCAGAACAACATAGATATCCTACCACACCCTCCATACAGTCCTGATTTTGCTGTATGGAGGGTGTGGTAGGATACCCGCAGCTCAAGAAACCACTAAGAGGCTGTCATTTCGAAAGCAACAAAGCATGTGTAAAAGCTGCGGAGATAGTTTTGAAAAACTCTCAAAAAACGGACTTTCACATGTGTTTAAGAAGTGGACGCAACGTTGGGACAAATGCATCGCGTCTCACGGTAGTTACTTCGAAAAAGACCATGTAAATGATGATGATTAAATGTAATCTGTTTTCTATATAAATATAGTCTTATAACTTAAGTATAAAGAGCTAATAAGCTTCATTTCGGCAATGAAAACATTACTTAAATTAAGGGGATATTAAATCCCACATAGTTTTAAAACCGAATAAGAAACACAAAGATTGGAATCAGAGAGTTTCCTGCCGAATATAGTAAACTATAAAGTATCAGCAACACTAGCGTTAGCCAATGCAAGTGATCCTAGTACGTAGTACAATACCAGGGCAGCTCGTTGCAGAGGTGGAGGAAGTTCAGATCGCTATTCTTAGGTATTTTCCATAATGTAAAAACACATTTCCTAGGAAATGTATGCTGTTATTACATTATGGAAGGAGGTCACTATCCAGACCGGTTTCAGCCTTTTTTGAGGCTTCATCAGTGAGTAGATTTTATATATTTTTATATTCGGCAGGAAACTCTCTGATATATTCGGAAATTCTCTGATATATTGGAATCTCTGATTCCAATCTTTGAGTTTCTTATTCGGTTTTAAAACTATGTGGGATTTAATGTCCCCTTAATTTAAGTAATGTTTTCATTGCCAAAATGAAGCTTATTAGCTCTTTATACTTAAGTAACTTAATGGTTGCACCTGTTTGGAAAACTTGTTCGCAGAGTACATAAGTTCTTTTCGCTATACACTTTGGTATTAGGTCTAGCTACTCACTGATGAAGCCTCAAAAAAGGCTGAAACCAGTCTGGGTAGTGACCTCCCTCCATAATGTAATAACAGCATACATTTCCTAGGAAATGTGTTTTTACATTATGGAAAATACCTAAGAATAGCGATCTGAACTTCCTCCACCTCTGCAACGAGCTGCCCTGGTATTGTACTACGTACTAGGATCACTTGCATTGGCTAACGCTAGTGTCGCCGATACTTTATAGTTTACTATATTCGGCAGGAAACTCTCTGATTCCAATCTTTGAGTTTCTTATTCGGTTTTAAAACTATGTGGGATTTAATATCCCCTTAATTTAAGTAATAGTCTTATAACTTATTGAACAGCCTACATACATTAGAGGAAAAGCGAGAAGTCATTAAGAAACATGAAAGTAGCACTATAATAATGGTTGTGCGAGACCTGTGATACCAAGTGTCTACAGTTTGGACTCTATGAAATATGAGCAAGGAATACAAAGAACAAGGAAAAGTTGCTACTGCTTCTTTAAGCATGCATAAAGAAGTAGAAACCATTTAATGATCAAGATGAAGCACCTTCTATCACTCTGGATTGAGGATTGTGACAAAAAAGAATACCTCTTAGTATAGGTAATATTCAGGAAAAAGCTCTCAATATTTTTACATCACTGAAAGAAACCAAATTTCAAGAGGAATGTGAAACATTTACTGTGAGTTTAGGATGGTTTAGAATAATTCAGGAGGGTGATTATGATAATTGTAAAATATTCAACATCGAAGAAACTGGTCTCTTTTGGAAGCATATGCCAACAAAATCTTTCCTAGCTAAAACTGAAGCATCTCAACCAGTATACAAAGTATCTAAAGATCGTCTTACACTTTTATTAGGAGACAATGCAGAAGGCGACTTTAAAATCAAGCCTATGTTAGTTTATTGTGCACAAAATCCAAGATCTAACATTGTAGAAGAACAATAATTGGAAAAGAACTTCATTTAATGAACTGGATAATAAAGATGTGAGAAACTTGCTCGATTCCAATTCAGAACAGTTAAGCAAGAATGATCTCCTTCAACTTGAAGAACAGTGTGCATATGAAGAAGGTAAGGAGTGCGAACAAAAAGAGAATGTCACAGCCAAAAAGCTAATGGCAAAAATTGAGCAAAAGGAAATTTTGTTTGATGCTGATCCTGATATGGAAAGAAGCTTCAAAGTCCACAGAAATCTTGATAGCGCGATCGCCCAGTATCGCAAATTGCATGACAAGATGAAAAATTCTACCACTATTCAAACATCTTTACTCAATTTTTTGTAGAAAAGTAGCTCAATCAAATGTCATCATCAAATTTCTGACATGTACCCTCAAGGGGTGTACAGGGTTATGATAGTACTACATGAAAAATTTATATCATTACTAACTTCCTATCTGCAATTTTCCTCCAAATCAGTCTGTTACTTGTCAAGACTTCAACGTAATCAAATCTTATATTTCTATCATCTAAGGCACTTTGTACCGTATCAATCCACCTATATCTTGGTCTTCCTCTGGGTCGTATTCCTGCCAACCTGGCAGAGAACACTTGTTTTGCTAATCTTTCCTCGCCTTTCTGTTTAAGTGTCCATACCACCTGAGAGTAGCTCTGTTAGCGCATTCCTGGATGCTGACAATGTCAAGTTCTTTCCTAATATCCTCGTTTTTAATATGATATTGCCATTGGTGCCATCTGTTCATGCCTCTAATCTTTCTCAGGACTCTCATATCTGTGGTCTCTAGTCTTTGGTCAAATGCTTTACTTCTGACCCAGCTCTCAGATCCATAAGTTAAAACTGGTTTGAACACTGTCTTGTATAATTTAGTGTTCTGAATAATTTCTCTCTTATTCCATATGAATTTATTCAACTGACTTCCTACCATACCAGCTTTGCTGATTCTGTTGTCTATTTCTATATTTAATTTACCATCTTCAGTAAAAATCGTGCCTAAGTAGCTGAAATGTTTTACTTGTTCCACAGGTTCTCCATTCACAATGCAGTTGACATTTTCAATGATTCTGCCTATTTTCATTGTCTTTGTCTTTTTATTGCTGACCTTCATACCATATCTATTACAACAGCTATTCAATTTGGTCAGAGAATCTTGCAGACTTGTAGCAGATTTATTTACAAGTATAACATTGTCTGCATAAAGCAAAGAGCTGACATTAACATCTCCAATTTTGATATCATGTTTAATACCACCTTCCTTCATAATGTGATCCATATAGGTAATGAATAACAAAGGGGATAATGTACATCCCTGTCTCACACCAGATTCAACATTAAACCATCTTCCTGTACTTCCTTCAATTCTAACTGCTGACTTGCAACTCAAACACTAAGTATTGCTTGATATAATGCACCATTGAAACCATATAACTGTAACGTATTGAATAGCTTCTCTCCTGGCACCTTGTCATATGCCTTTTCGAGATCGACAAAACTTAAATACTGATCTTTGTTATATTCACATGCTTTCTCAACTATTTGTTGTAACGTGAAGATCTGATCCTGACTGCCTCTATTAGGCCTGAATCCAGCTTGTTCTTCACCAAGCTTTTCTTCTGCAATTCTTCTCAACCGTTTCTCAAGTATACTTGCATAGATCTTTCCAGGAACATTCAGTAGGGAAATACCTCTGTTTCATTTCCCTTTTTATATATGGGTACTATTAGAGCACTACTCCAATCATCAGGAATTCATCCCTCTATCCAGGCCTTTTGAACTATGCAGTGCAGCCACTGTAAGACTTTTATACTCCATACTTGAGCATTTCTGGGCAAATATCTACTCCAACTGCCTTTCCACATTTTAGACTTTTGATGGCTTTTTCTACTTCAAGTATGGATATGTATTCCATATTGCATGCCTGTTGAGTGTTTTTTTTACCACTGTGCTGTCACTGATTGTTTCATTTAGCAATTTTTCAAAGTAATTACTCCATACTTCAAGGATATCTTTTTCTCCTGTTGTCATGTCACCTTATCATCTCTAACTCCTTTTACAGCACTCTTTCCTCCATTTCTAAGCTTCTTCACAACCTCCAGAATATCTTACATCAGCAAAAGCTGACTTATTTGGCAGGAACTTTTGATATGCTTTCTTCTTTTCCTTCACTGCCTCTTTAACTTCCTGTGTCCACCATGGAGTTCTGAATTTTCTGTCCTTGCAGACAACCTCACCACATGCCTCGCTGGCTGAATCAATCAGGGTTTTCTTCAAGGCTTGCCACTGAATTTCCAAGGTTTGGTTCCTGTTCTCAAACATTTTCATTTTTTCTTCAATAATCTTTGTGTATTTTAGTCTATAGTTCACATCTGAGAGCTGCTCATCTCACATCTCAATTTTATCCTGCTCAAGACTAAATAGTGATTGCTTCCAATTTCAAATGCTCTGTACACTCTGGTGTCCTGCACCAGGGAGAAAACATCACTATCAACAATAACATAGTCAATGAGACTTTTCTTATTCCTTGCCTCTCCATGTGAATTTGTGCACATTTTTATGTTGGAACATGGTGTTAGTAATAACCAGTCCATGTCCCGAGCAGAAATCCAACAGGTATTTGCCATTATTATTAGCTTTGCTCTTTTCTCCAAATTTTCCCAAAATATTTTTGTATGTCTGACAATCATTTCCTACTCTGCTATTTAGATCCCTAACAAGGACCAACTTTTCCTTTTTCATTGTGTCAGTTGCTTTTTCTAAAACATCAAAAAATTCCTCCACTTCTACCTTAGTAGAACCTTATGTGGGACCATAGTAAGTCTCATTGTCCAATTCCCCATTTCTGATATTTGTCACATCACTCTACTTGAGACTGCGTGCCATTCAAGAAGATTAGCCTCGTATTTTGTGTTGAATACTATGTCTGCTTCTTCTTTTCCTTGATTGTCATTTCCTGAATATAACATTTTATATTTATTGCTCAGAAAGATCTCACCAGTTTTTGTCTTTTTTTGTTTCAGTCACCCCTATTATGTTGATCTGGTACTTATCTAATTCTTCAGATAGCTCCATTTCGTTGCCATTCAAGCTTCTTATGTTGATAATACTGATCTTTAACTCTGGTGATGTTGAGTTGGGGTGTGCTTTCAGATGTGCTTTTTCAATGAAATGTTTATACATTATATAAAAATTTAAGCAATTGATTTTTATTAACTTTGATGATTTTATCTAGGCCGGTCTAGGGGGCCTCGAAGGTGGCAGCCCCCACCAGCACACCTTAATCCCTGCACACCTTAAAATTTCATTCATTAAAAGAAATAACAAAGAGATAGCCGAACTGCCTAAATGGTTAACGACAAAGCGAGGAAAAAGGTACACGAGATACGGAACATGGAACGTTAAAAAGTCTACATGGAAAAGAAAACGAATTAATAGATGAATTTAAAAAATCAAGATTGGATTTGCTAGCAGCCACAGAAACAAAAAAGAAAGGTCAAGGTTGCCAGAAAATGAAAGATGGGTATATACTTTTCTATTCAGGGGTAAACCCAAGAGAATGGGGAAAACAAGGGGTAGCTTGCATAATTAAACCAGATCTCAAAGAATATATTACTAAATAGCAACTAATAAACGAAAGGTTGTTGACAATTACTACACATTTTAAATCAGACAACCAAGTATTCTCTGTAATTGTTGCATATGGCACAAACGATAATGTCAATAAAGAAATTAAAGATGAATTCTTCGAACTCTTACAAAAAACATTTGAAGAAGTTCAAGGGCATATCATACTACTAGGAGACCTTAATGGCCGGGTAGGGAATCAAGTAGATGAAGAAACGAAACAACTGTTGGGATCACAAGGAGAAATAACCCGGAATAATAATGGAGAAAGATTAATAAATCTTTGCCTTACAAATAATTTAGTAATAGCGAATACTATGTTCAAGCATAAAGAAATCCATAAGTTTACCATGGAAGAGCCCAATAGAAACGAAAAATCTATAATCGACTATGCCATCATAAGCAGATCGTACTGGAAGTATACAAAAAATGCAAGAGTCTACAGAGGTCCTGAAATAGCCACTGACCACTACTTATTAGTATTGGAAACAATCCATAAAATAAAAGTTGAAAAATGTAGAAAAAGTAGCAAGGAAATAAATGTTAAGATAAAGAACTACAACCTAAAGAAAGAAGAAACAGCCATTGAGTATAAAAGTAAAATAGAAGAGAAGATGAAAGAAGTAGAAAAAGAGATATATGAAGACCAAGATGTAGAAAACCTATGGTATGGGTTCAAAACACTTCTAGAAACAAGCAAAGAAATTTGTGGTGTATCATTAGATAATAAACAGAAGAAACATAAAACACCCTGGTGGACTGAAGAACCAAAAGAAGAAATTAAAAAGAAAAAGCAATTATGGAAGAGATATATAACATCAAAGCTACAGGTTGATAGAGAACTATATAACAACCAAAGAAATAAAGTTAAAACCTTAGTGAAAGCAGAGAAAACAAAATGCTGGGAAGACTTCGGACATACTTTAGAACAAAATTTTAAAGGAAACCAAAAACTCTTCTATAATATTTTAAGAAGGATGAGGTCAGAGAAAGAATGCCCCATAAAGTTTATCAAAAATAAGGATGGAAAGTTACTCACAAATTCCGAAGACATCGTGGAAAGATGGAAACAGTATTTTCAGGAATTATTGGAAGATGCAGGACACGGAAAAAATAGAACCCTAAGAGCAAGACACACAAGCAAAATAGAAGATCAGAGTGAAGAAATTCATGCAAATGAACTGTTAGCAACAATAAATAAAATAAAACTGGGCAAATCAGCAGGCCATGACCAAATAACACCAGAAATGGTAAAGAATTTAGGAACGAAAGCAATAAAATTTCTTTTACACCTATTCAATGTTGTATGGAAAAAGAAAATTATTCCCAAAGACTGGGAAGCAGCTGTAATCCTATATTTAAGAAAGGAGACAACCGCAAATGTGAAAACCATAGAGGAATTTCACTTTTAAGCATTCCAGGAAAATTATATACCCACATTTTAGAAACGAGGCTTAGGAATCAAATAGAGGATACACTGGATGAAATGCAATATGGCTTTCGAAAAAATAGAAGTACACAGGATCTTATCTTCAGTCTTAGACAAATATCAGAGAAAACATTGGAATATGGAAAAGAACTACATTCATGTTTTATAGATTTTGAAAAGGCCTTTGACCGAGTTCCCAGACACTTAATATGGCAAACATTAAAGAAAAACAAGATACAAGATAACTTAATAGCAGCCATGCAAAGCCTCTACAAAAGTAATAGAAATTATGTAAGAACCTGTAATAATAGATCAAAAGAATTTGAAACAAATGTAGGAGTGAGGCAAGGCTGTATCCTCAGCCCTCTTCTCTTCATCGTAGTAATGGATGAAATTTTAAAGGCATGCCAAACAAAAACAAAAAAGTTCCACTTAGGATACAGGAAACTGAAAGAAACCAGGATTTCACATATGGCTTTTGCAGATGATGTAGTGATTCTAGCAAATACAGCTGAAGATCTGCAATACAATATCAACATTTGGTATGAAGAAACAAAGAAAAGGAATATGACCATAAATATAAATAAAACTAAAACAATGATCATATCTAGAAACCAACATATAATAAAAGTAGAGAATCACCAACTGGAACAAGTCCACTCCTTTAAATACTTGGGATCATATATACAAGAAGATGGTAGACTAGACACAGAAATTAACAACAGGATAAGAGGGGGAACAAAGCTATTCTATGCAATGAAAGGCCCATTCCTAGATAAGAAAGAAGTCACCCAAAATACCAAAATGGCAGTGTACCTTTCAGTGTTTCTACCAATATTAACATACAGTTGTGAGTCTTGGTGTTTAACAACAGGAAACACAAATAAACTACAAACAATTGAAATGAAATATCTCAGGAAAGTGGCACAAAAAACAAGACTAGACCGAATAAGAAATCAAACCATAAGAGACAGCCTTCAAGTTGCACCTCTGATTCAATTCATAACACAAGCCCAAATGAGATGGTTTGGACATCTCAATCGAATGGAAGAAGGAAGAATAACAAAAACTGTATACGAAAGCCAGAAAATAGGAAAAAGAAACATAGGCAGACCCAGGAAAGGTTGGCAAAAGGAAATTAAAGAAAAATTGGAAAAGAAGGGAATTAACTGGAAAGAAGCAAACCAACAAACCTTGGACAGGATGGCATGGAAATCTCTTTGGCAAAATCTCGACGCTTAAAAGCATAAGAGATCATAGACAAAGAAGAAGAAGAAGATGATTTTATTCTCTAATATAACTTATACTGTAATTTTTTTTCGAATTTATGCTAACTGATGGATGAATTATAATTTCTTATAATTATAACTTTATTGCACTCAGTGCGGTACAGAGCTTGTAATCTTTGTCATCCCAAAATGCATTACTTTACACTTTTCCACATTAGTTTGACATCTATTATTTTTTGCCCATACTGTCAGTCTGTTTGTCATTCTGCAAGCTCTCTACGTGACCTTGAGATTAACTATTACCCTACCCAACTTTGCATCATAGCAAACAACTGAATATCTTCCTTCAAATTATTTCCTATTTCATTTATGTACAAAATAAACAGCAGTGGTCCATCCATAGAGCTCTGTGGAACACCACTAGTCATCTGCTTTCTCCTGAATTCTGCTCCTCTATATATAGTATTTTGTATCTGTCCATCAGCCATCTTCATATCAATATCACCAGATTTAGTGATTTTAATGACAGTGGGAAATTAAATATGAAAACAGATAGTTGAATAAGCAAAACTGGTATGGTGGGAGAGAGCCAATTGAATAAATTTGTATGGAATAAGAGAAAAATTAGCCAATATACATACTAGCAGTATGAAAGGCAGTATTCAAACCAATTTTAACTTAGGCATCGTGGAGTTGGGCTTGAAATAAAACAGTTGATCAAAGACTAGATCTCACAGATATGAGAGCACTGAGAAAAATTACTAGAGTGAAGAAATGGCACTAGTGACAGAATGATATTAAAAATTAATATGTTAGGATGGATTATTAATACAGGTATCCCTTGCTTAACACGGGATTTGATTAATGCGGCGAAATTAATTGCGGCAATCCCTTGATATACGTGGCAAGAGTCAGATCAGCTGCTACAAGAGCTCACAGCTGATCTGACAGATACATGCAAAATGTTTAATATAAATATTCTTACACGATTCAGTGTATAGCTTGGAGGTCATGAGTAGCTGTGTATTCACATGCTATGAGTGATATTCCGCACTGTTTTTTGCTGTCAGTTTGGTTTAACACATGTTATGTAAAGGTTTCTGGTATTTGACAGTAAATTGTATCTGAGAGATATTGCGACCTCCATTGTCAGTATAGTATGTTTTTTAATTCTTTGTTCAGTTATTTCTAGATTGTAACTGAAAATAAATAAACCATCGTATATTATTACTGAAATAGAGAGCCAAAGGCTTATTTATCATACATGTCCTCTAAGAGATGTGCTTTACATTATGGAAAATACTAAGGAAAGTAATCTGGAGCTTACTCCACCTTTACTACGAGTTACCCTTAAGGTTGCTTATGCTTGCATCTGCTGAAACGTTTAGTTTCTGTCTATTCGGCACGAAACTTGTAGTTTCTATATTTGACTATGAAATAATGTTGGATTCAATCCACTTAATTTGTACCATCATGTATTATATTTGCAATGTTTTATTGCAAATATAATACATGATGCCATAGTCTGGAGAGTCATTTTGCTTGTTATCGTAGACTTTATGCCGATAAGAAAAAACTAAAACTGTTCAAACTAAAATTCGTGATAACTTCTTTTGATAAAAAAATTGTAGTAAATAATGTAGGTACAGTGTTTATTAAGCATTTACTTTCCATTCATTTTTTATCTTTCCTAAAAGAGTACCATATAAAATGAATTATTAATGCAGTAATCGATCATGGGTGAATTGTAATTTTTACCATTGATTATTAGATTTGATTAATGCGATTTTGATATATGCAGTAACATCGAGGGATTAATTAATCGCGTTAATCGAGGGATACCTGTATTAGATATATTAGAAGGAAGGATATTAGATATTGCCAGCCTTGTTGGTCAAGTGGTTAGCTTATCTGCTCTCCAACCTGCAGGTTTAAATCCCATCATGGGCAGTAGTGTTTGTGTTTGTCGATTGTCTTTAGTTGGAGATTCATTTCATTGCCCAGTTTGAGATTACTTCCCTGCTTGGCCTAAAGTGGCTTGAAAAAGTTCTATATTTGGTCTCTAGATTTGGGTTTCCAGACTATGTGTAAAATATAAATAAAAAAAAAACATCTAAAAAAGACCTCTGAAGTCAAAGCCATAACATTGTTTTACAAAATGAAAACAACAGTATCATTCTGGAGTGTGGCCAGGAGTGATTCGCTGAATCTTGACCAGGTCAGCCAAAGCCTGAAGAGACAAAATTATAATATGTGTGTTGGACTCTGGCCGAACACTTTGGACAACGCGCAAAGAAGCCAGCCATTTCGGTAACTGGCAGATTTTGGACTTGGACTGTACCATACGACTGTTTGCAAAAATGTGGTTTATTATTACAATTGTACAACTTAATTGTTATCTCATACTCCCCTCCTCTATCTATACACCGTTGCATATGAATTTTCCATTGTTGGAAGCAATGCTGCCAGTCATCAGGTGTTATCTGCTTCAGTAGCGCTGCTGTTTTCTCCTTTACCTCATCCACTGACTGAAAATGGGTGCCCTTCAATGTGGATTTCAACTTTGGAAAAAGGTAAAAGTCGCATGGAGCTGAGTCCTGCGAGTAAGGTGGATGGTCCAACACTGGGTTCTTCTTATCAGCCAGATACTGCTTTACAGACAGTGCACTGTGGGCTGGAGCATTGTCCTGATGGAATCCAAGCGTTGTTCTTCCAAGTCGGGTCTCTTCTTAATCACTCGTTCTCTCATCTTGGCCAGAACCTCAAGGTTATAATATTGGTTAACTGTCTGACCCTCTGGTACCCATTCAACCATTACCACACCATTGATATAAAAAAACGATCAGCATTGTCTTCGGTTTTGACTTACTCATTCTTGCTTTTTTCATTCTCGGTGACATGGGAGTTTTCCAGTGCATTCCAGAGTTTTATTAGTGCAAATTTGTCTGCACGGTTCACCTAGTGGCTTTGCGCTTCGCAACCACATGCCTGGGGATGGAATGTCCTAGGTTTGATTCCCGTCGGTGACGAGAGGAGCTTAAGGATCTTTCTCAGCCATAGCCAAGTTCTTGGGCATGGTTACAGCAGGGTTTTTCTCAATTTAGCTGGGGTTTTTCATCCTGCAAACAGGCAAACCGGTCCCGTAAACACACACGGATACAGCCAGGAATACCTAAGACAATCTCCAGCCATAGGTCTGAATTGTCAGCTGTGCTGGTCCTGAGCCTGGATAAAATTACGGGGGAGATTGAGGTTGTGCCATACCTCCCCGTAAAAGGGACTCACGGCTGTTGAATCACCATATGAAATAAAATAAATAATAAGTGCATTGTTTCCTAAAACAGCAGCGCTACTGAAGCAGATAACACCTGATGACTTGCAGCACTGCTTGCAACAATGGAAAATTCGTATGCAGCGGTGTATATTATTACAATTGTACAATTAAGTTGTACAATTGTAATAATAACGTACATTTTTGCAACCAGTCTTGTTATTTAATTGCTGCACATCGTATATAAAGTCAAGAAGCAATACAATATCCTGAAGAGAGTTACACAATACTAGGCAACTCACAGCAGAGGTGGATCAAGCCCCAAGCACTTCACACCCTTCCAAAAATCAGTTTAATGTCTTCTGTTCTATATCATATATGAAGCTGATAAGAATAGATACTGCACTCTTATCTGAGCCAAAATGCCAAGTTGCAAAAAGTGTAGTATCTGTACTTATCAGTTTAACATCTGATATGGGCCAAGATATTAAACTGATTTTTGGAAGGTAGCAAAGTGCATGTAGATTACTTCACCATTACCACAAGTTGTCCTAGTGTTGTACTAACTCTAGAGTCAGCTGTTTCCATCAGGAAATAATGAAAAAATGAAAAACATATATACACTAAACTGAAACAAAAGTTTCACAAAACAATACATCTGTCCTTATTACATATAATAAAGTAAAAAAAAAATGTAAAAGTTGATAAGAAACATGAATTTTATTAACATTTAAATGCAACATAGAAAAGAAACTCAGAATAATGTCTTGAACAGGCCTATGGTATCTATTGGGGAGGGAATATTTATCACTATACAGGGATATTTTCATTCATCTTTAGAATGAATAGGTATAGTGAGCAAAACTCTGTTAGTTCTATGAATAAAAATGAATCCATATGTGTTTTATGGCAAGCACATCTGTGGCATTAACAAAAACAGAAATTAGGAAATATTTTATTTAATGCCATGAATGTGCCTGCCTTAAAACACAGAAGGATTCATTTTTATTTGTTGGACATAGTGAGAAAAACAGTGTTTTGCTCACTATGCCTCTTCTTTCTAAAGACAAATAAAGTTCCTGTATAGTGACAAATATTCCCGCCCCAATAGACACCATACTGCAAGAAAAAAAAACATGTGGCTTTATTGTACCACTTGTTTATTTTGTATGGGGTTTCCCCTTTCCTCTCCCATTCCTTAGGATGGGTTTAGCCCTCCCAATGAGGGATTAGAGTAAGGACACAATTAGAATCTGGGTACTATATGTATCAACAATTAGTGTAAATTGAAGACATCTGGAATGAAATTATCTGATTCTTCATAAACAATTAACCCCTGCTATAGAAACTATACATTATTATTAAGACAATAGTGATTTTACAATTAAAATTTAATCAAGAAATTCAAGCTAACACGCCACATATATTTAAAACTGTAAAAATGTCCCTGCATAAAGTACACAGCATACCATTAAGCAGCTCCCTCCTGAAGGGATATGTCAATTGTAACACTGCCCAGCATGAACAGGTTAAAGCTACAAAATCTGTAAGATGGACTCTGATATTTTCTATTATACAGTAAAACCCCTTTTTTACACTTTCCAGGGGTAAATAGTAGGAGATGTCAAAAATATTAAAAAAAGGCTAAAAGATGACTTACTGCTAGTATGTGACTCTACATACTAGATTACAAAATTTAATAACTGAAAATAAATGAATTTACAATTATTTACATTTATCTATTTAAAGAAATCTTTAATTGTTGATTGTTTTTGCTTTTTCTGCACTCTTATAATTTCCACCTGCCTCTCCACAGTGTATAAGGCATTAAATGCCCCCCTCGTCTCCTGATGCACTTGCAATTTATACCACCTCAAAACAGAGGTGGCTTCCATTGCTTCTTTACTAGTACGGACGATAGGTTCTTGATCACAGTCTTCTTCAATCACTTCTTCACCAAGGTGGTCGGAAAGGATGTCTTCTACACTTGGTACATTGATGTGATCACACCAGCATCAACATAGTCTTGAAATGAGGAAGACTTATTCATCACATACCAGTTGGACTCTAACATATCTTCTTCTTCCTCCTGTAGTTGTTCCTCCTCTTTCACAAAGTAACTCCTGCCTTCCGGAAACAGTTGGATATGGTTTCAGGAGTAACATGCAACCATGTTTGGCCACATAATGCATGGCATCAAGGATTGATATGGTCATTTGTTTTGGGTCCATACCATTTTCATACATAAACACAGCTTTTACAACAAGCATTTTTCTATATTTCCATTTAATTGCATGGATGATGCCCAGATCTAATTCTTGAAGCTCACTTGTACAATTAGGGGGAAAGAACACTAATCTAATGTTTCTGAGCTGCAGGTCTTCAGGGTGTGCAGGACATTTGTCTAGCAGTAGTAGTATTTTGTGGTGATTTGCCCCCATTTTAGCATCTAGAGCATGCATGGTGGATGTGAAAATGCTGTTGGTCATCTATGCTGTGCTGTTGGCATCATACTTAGTAGGCAGATTTTTCACGTTCTTAAAACACTTGGCTTTTGAAATTTACCAATTACCAGTGGAGGTAATTTTTCTGATCATTCAGCATACACCATGAGCAAAACAGTTACACTCTGCTTGCTGAGTTTTCTATCATGACACTTCTCTCCTTTAAAACACAATGTTTTACTTGGTAGAATGTTATAAAAGAGCCCAGTTTCATCAACATTTAAAATATTTTTTGGTTTGTAGTCCTGAATAATAGTCTTTAGTTCATGTTTCCACTGGTTTACAGTTTCCCCTGCAACACTATTACTTTCTTCACACACTTGATTATGCACAATATTGTGGTGAGTCTTGAAACGATCAATCCATCCATTTGATGCAGTAAAACCATTAATCCCCAACCTCGCAGCAAATTCAAGGGCTTTCGCTCGGAGTATAGTACCATCGACTGGAATACCCGATGCTCTCGTAGAAACAAACCACTCCGCCACAAGTTTATCCAATTTGTCGTATGTCGATGTCTGGATATATTTTCGTTTTTTTGGCATAGTGCCAGATTGCTTTGCATCGAGTTCAATGCTTGACCTGTTTTTTACTATTGTGTTCAAAGTGGACACGGAGAGTCCAAGATCTTTTGTTAATTGCACACATGTTCCCACATGCCAATCTACACGTTGCAGAATTGCCATCTTTTCTTCTACCGAAATACATTTTCTGTCTTTTTTCTCCATGTTACTAACATGGATCATCCACCACCTCAACTTGAAAGCAACTATCACACGCTAAATTACGTAGCAAAAATTCCACAATATAGCCATGTGCTTCTGAATTGTGACTACTAACACCAACACTGCAAGCTAGTGAAGTGATATTTCACGAACTGTGGTTTATTCACTGATATCTAATATTCACGAGTAAAAACTGTTACTTGGTAGAAGTGGGAATGTGATTTCACACATTTGTGTATGATCCTTGTTCACGATTTCAATAGAGCACTGTGAATGTGAAATCACATCATAACACGTTACAGGTGCCACGAGCTACTGACAGTTTAAAATTACTGATATGAAAACTTCACGGTATCAGTTCGTACTGTGATTGAAAAATCATGGTATCGCTCATCACTACATTACTGCTGCAAGCTACAAGTCACCATGATGGCGGAAACAAAACTACAGCCGAAAGCAATGCCATCTGGGACAGAAATGTGCAGATTTCTGCAGAAATTGATTTGAATTAGAGGAAATCAATTCGAAAATCAGTGTTGCCACCCAAGAAAAAACCGTGAATCATGGGAATTAATGTCTACATCAAGTTGTTAATGGTGGGAAAACAATATATCGTAAGAATAGGCCTTAAGACGGGAACAACGGAAAATGACATAAATTGCGGGAATGTAAAAACGTGGTTTTACTCTATTTCCTTTTTAAAATATGTTCAACCCACTGAACTGATTTCACAGGCCACTAACAGGTCGCAGCCTGCAGTTTGAAAAACACTGCTCTAGAAGATAGAAATATAAGATCTGACAGATTTGGAGTGCTGACCAGGGATTGACTAATTTGCAGGAAAATTGATGACAGGAGATTAGCAATAAAGTAAACTTAATTGTGTAGTATTGTCATAGTATCCTGCACATATCTTGAAGGTATATATCAAGAAATTGATTATTATAATGATCATCATCATTATTATAATGATGTTTAATGAAATATTTTAATTTAAATTTTGTTTTCTTATGTTGAATAAAAATTTTTCAAATCTCTTTTCAATTCTATGTAATATGGGTTATGCTGCTTTGAAACGATAATTAAGTGAATCCAAGTAAAAGCAAAGAAAAAGGAAAAGTTGGTCTTTGTAGTAGATCTAAACAGCAGAACAGAAAATGATTATCAGATATATGGAAATATTTTGGGAAAATTTGGAGATGAGAGCAAAGCTAATTATAATAAGTACTGGCTGGATTTCCATTCAGACATGGACTAGTGATTACTAATTTCATGTTCCAGTATGAAGATGAGCACAAATTCACATGGAGAGAAAATTTGTTAGGCATATTCTCTCCATGTGAATGAGAACTGAGGCAAGAAATAAGAAAAGTCTCATCAGTTATGTTATTGTTTATAGTGATATCTTCACTATACTTCTTATGACACTAGAGTATACAGAGGATTTGAAATCAGAGATTACCATTTAGTTTTCAGAGCAGGATAAAATTTAATATCATATTGAAAAGAAAAGTGAGTAAAAAAGTTGAAAACAAATCAAAATTAAGTAGCTTGCAGAGGTGAACTGCACACTCGTTTTTTTTTTTTTTTTTTTTTTTTTTTTTTTTTTTTTTTTTTTTTTTTTTCCACCCACAAAAGGTTTATTTGTAAACCTGTAGTACATTATGGGTGGATTTTTTTTTTCTATTTTGATTTATTATATATATATATATATGTGATTATCAGCTATATTGACTCGGTAGGTATGTAGATATGTTTATATTATTTATTGACTGAATTCCGAGAATTAGAAAAACAAATTAATTTAATTTAATACACAACATGTTTCATTGGAATGCAGACTTCTTCAGGCATGAAGAAGTCTGTCCATAATCTGTTTTTGTAGTGTATCACTACAAAAACAGACTATGAACTGGAATTAAGTTTGAACTGAAGCTACAGTCCTGGCTAAAGTTCTATCATTAGGCATCTGTGAGCGTGACTTCACGGGTGCACCAGTATGTGATAGCAGAGTTATGAGTCTGGCAAACTATAACTAAGGTTACTGTTTATGTGAAAAGAGTCCAGGATAATTTCTTTGGATTCAACTATACGGCGTTCTATTTCATTGTGGCATATATGAATGTTTGATGTTGTATTCCAGTCTATTTCGTTTGGCGGCCTTCATTATTTGTGTTCACTGAGAACTGGACATGGCTTGAGAGGGCGCTTGCTCTGGTTCTACTATAAGCGATGTCTCTCTGATGTTCTTCGAGACGCAGGAGGATGGACTTCTCAGTTTGGCCTAATATGGCTTTCCACAGTCACATATGATTTTATTATATACACCTGGAAACTGAAGATGGTCGTGAGCCTGTTTTGGTTGGCTTAGAATTGATTTGAGTTTAGGAAGAATATTATTTTTTTAAAAAGCTTATCAGAAGACCTTCAGAAGCATTGGACTTTTCATTAACAGGCTCATCGTCTTAAAACGTTGTAAGTTCTTTTCTATCATTCCAAAATTCCTACAATTTAGGGAAGTCATAACAATGAAAAGGACACACAGAATTTACAAAAAAGCAAAATTAGAACTTTTATCAGAAAGAATTAGTGATACCAAACGCAATTTAGCTTTTCTCTTTAGGAAAAAATCATCTTTAGAAAACCAATTAGTGGCATATACTTAGACTATATGTCATGGAATACATTCAAGAGATAAGCACACATCGGGCCTCAAGATCTCAGAAAATTAGGATATTTAATTCGCTCAAATCAGCACAAGAACGATCTGCCCCTAACAATCATCATAAAGGCCTCAAAAAATTAGTGATAAACCATTCGTCGTATATTCTTAGTCCTGAAGAAGAACATATTCTCTCAAAAGGTCTCGATTTTTTCTTTTTGCCTAAAACAATCCCTGGAGAATTGTTTCTCACTAAGATAGAGAAAGCTACTTCACTACTTCCTACTGCAGAGGTGAATTTACGTCACATGGAGGCCATATTTGCGATCAACAACGCAAAACCTCCAGTTGACAACATTTCTTCTGGTGAAAGACTAGCCATTAAAAAATTTACAAAGAACACAGATATTATCATCCTCCAAGCTGACAAGAGTAATGCAACTGTCGTCCTAAGATTACTGTAACAAAATCTTAGCGTTATTAGAGTCAGATACATACTCTGAGCTAGAGAGAGACCTAACAAGAGAGGTACATAACAGAACCAACAACCTTCTAAAAAAGACCATGAAACTTCCATGAAAATATATGCCTTTCTCTTCATTCTCTACATCCACTCATCCCCAGATTATATGGCCTTCCAAAGGTACATAAAGAAAATTGTCCACTAAGGCCAATTGTTGATAGTATTGGACTCACCTACATATAAGTTATCAAAATATCTAGCATCCTCCTTAAAAGGTTTAGCAGGAAAATCTCCTTACATGAAAAATTCAAAGGACTTTGTCTCTAAAATTAAAAATATAAAGCTCAAGAATTCAGATATTATGGCGAACATTGATGTGGTGGCACTCTTTACGAATGTTCCAACTCAAGAGGTTTCTCAATATTTTAAGTAACAAGCTCTCAAAAAAGATGTTTGCTCTGCTGTCACATTGTGTTAATTCAGGCTACTTTAAGTTTGAAGAAAAAATTTATAAACAAAATAATGTATTAGCAATGGGCAGCCTCCTGTCTCCAATACTAGCCAACATTTTTTCCGAGAATTTCGAAGAAAAGGCCATCTCTACTGCTACATTTAGTATATTCCTTATTTGGGAATACGGTATAGATAATCTTCACAATTTTTTAAATCACTTAAACAACTTCCATCCATACATCAAGTTTACCATCGAAATTGAAGAAAATGGATCTCTGCCATTTTTAGGCTTCAAACTTACTAAGATGTCTTACTCCTTAAAAATCTCGATCTTCAGAAAATCAATGCATATGGATAGATACCTGCATGCATCCTCACACCACTATCAGCATAGAAGTTAGGTATCATCTCCACTCTGGCTCATCATGCCAGGACTGTATTGTCAGATGAGGAGAAGCTAAAAAAAAATGAACTACATCTCAAAAGAACCTTCATTAATAATGGCTACTCTTCAAAAACTATCAATACCAATAACAACTATACCGCCATTCTCAAAACAACACAGAGACACAGGACAACCCCAAGAATTATATCTCTTTACCATACATCAACTCGATCTCCCAGAAACTAAGAATTTTGAAAAAATTTAATATAAAAATGTGCTTTTCCACTCTTCTTAAACTCAGATCAATTCTAAGCTGACCAAAACAGGCTCACAACCATCTTCAGTTTCCAGGTGCATTATTATTATTATTACGGGCGACTCCAGAGAGTCCTTAAACTCATCGAGGGAGGCCCTAAACATCATGTCCACACACTATTCGACATTCTCACAGTATCTGTCATAACTTGCCTTGAACTCATCCACTGTCATAACACCCACAACAGACTCTGGCAGCTTATTCCACTCATTTACCACTAGAAAAGTAAAGAACCCAGCTATAACACCCTTGCTAACCACACTCTTGCACAGCTTCCATAAATGTCCCCTAGTTCTCCCACCACCAGTCCTGATCTCAAAAATATCCTCTGAATTAATCCTATAAAAACCCTTTAGCAATTTGAATGTTTCAATCATATCTCCCCTTTTCCACCTATCAACTAATTTCTGCAACCCACAAATCTTCAACCTGTTCTCATAAGGTTCATTCCATAGACCTGCTATGATCTTGGTCACTCGCCTCTGGATCCTCTCCACCTCCTCCCCACCTAGGTGACCAAATCTGGGCACAGTAGTCAAGATGAAGTCTTATCAAGGCTCGGTACAGTGGTACAATAACTTGCTTGTCTCTGCTCATCAAAATGTTTTTCAACAACCAAGTGAGTTGATGAGCTGATTTAGCCACTTTTGCAATGTGCTCCCTAAACTTCATCTTCCTATCCACCAACACTCCCAAGTTCCTGGCCTCATCAATCTCATGGAGTACAGTTCCACCATGTGGTATACTGCTGCTAATCATTTCACCCCAAAATGCATAACCTTACATTTTGTCACATTAAATTGACATCCATTCTCCTTAGCTCAGAACTCCAATCTATCCATGTTTTCCTGTAAGATTTTGACATCTTCTGCATTCACTATTACCCTATCTAACTGTGCATCATCAGCGAACAAATGAACTGTTCCTCTTAGATCCTTCCCTATATTGTTAATGAACAAATTAAACAGCAGTGGTCCAAGAACAGAACCCTACGGTACCGCTAGTCACAGACCGTCTTTTGGACTCTACTCCTGAATAAACTACTCTCTGATCTCTCTCCATCAACCACCCACCTATCCATCTCACCAACCTTATATCCATTCCCATATGTTGTAGTTTATGGATTAGAATTCCATGTGGTATCCTGTCAAAGGCCTTAGCCAGGTCAAGCAGTATCACTGTAAACCCATTACCCTTATCCAGTTCAGCCGTTACTGTGTTATAAAACTTGAGCAAATTACTGAGGCAATATCTGCCCTTCACAAAGCCATGCTGTCCCCCGTACAGTATCTCATTTTCATCAATCCATTCCTATATTTTTCCCTTGACTACTTTCTCCAAGACCTTGACAACGACTCCTGATATGCTGATTGGTCGGTAATTTGCAACAGTAGTCTTGGATCCTCCTTTATGCAGTGGAACTATTTTCCCCTCTTTCCACCCCTTCAGGACTAAACCAGACCCAAGACTCAGATTAAACAATATGGTCAAGGGCACTGACAATTCTTTAGCCTCTTCACGTAAGACACGTGCTGGTATACCATCCAATCCCACAGATGTATTCACATTAAGGTTCTGTAATAGGCTATTCGCCTCCACTTCATTCATCATAATTCCAGTATAAACTAATGGTTCCTTCATTTTTTCAATGTCACCACCTGGATGATATACTCTTGCAAAGTGCTCGCTCAGTAATTCTACTATATCGACTGATTCAGTGACCTCCTTACCATCGTCATTCCTTAAAATCATTCTGCCATGTACAGTTTTTTTTTTTGCTTGCAGCATATTGAAAGAACTGTTTGGAATTCTCTTTAGCTTGCATAGCTAGTTCCCTTTCATAATCTGCCTTTGCTTTTTTTTACCACACTCATTACCCTTCTGGCCTGCGGTTTATACCGTTCGTGTGCCTGCAGGTCACCTTTCTCTTTAAATTCCCTCCACAGTTGTTTCTTTTTTTGCAGCTCAAGCTTAATGGTGTTATTCATCCATTTAACCCCTACTTATTTTACTATTCTGACTCTAGGAATACAATCAGCCAAAACCTCCTGTAAATTCTCCTTGACCACTTCCCATGGTCTATCGACATCCAGCCCTTGCAGTTTTACATGCCATGGCACTGATCCAAGCAATCGCCTAAGCTTGTCATACTTACCAGCACAGTAATTCCATATATACCCTGTCTTAATCACCCTTAGCCACTCCCAGGTCACCTTATGATCACTCTCACCAATAGGTGGCAGCATGGTCATATTCATTACAGTCAAATTCTCAGATGCTATTACCAGGTCAAGCACTCTCAAACCCCTAGTATTTTCACTTAGATGCTGTCTCAGATAGTTATCCCTTAATAATTTAATAAAATCAATTTTCTTCCTCACATGTGTCCTCTCTTCCTTCCAATCAATGTTACCATAGTTGAAAACCCCCATAATAATTACCCTCCTTCCACTCATTTCATCAATTTGTCTATGCATACTGTCCTCCACCATCTATTCCATCACCTGGTCTATAGCAGCACCCAATTGTACATTTTGTGCCGTTAGTCTCAATCTCACACCAGATAGCCTCAAATTAGCTCTTTTCGCTATCTTGCAATACAACTTCAATTCTCCTTGGCTGCTGTTCATCAGCTGTCATCAATAACACTCCTCCCCCTATTTTATTCTCTCTGTCCCTCTAAACACACTATAACCTACACATTCTATCCCACTAACTATATCATCTTCTGTCAGCCATTTTTCACTAATGCCAATAACCTGGCCACAGGTTATTGGCATTAGTGAAACCTACACATTCTATCCCACTAACTATATCATCTTCTGTCAGCCATTTTTCACTAATGCCAATAACCTGTGGCCAGGTTATTGGCATTAGTGAAAAATGGCTGCATTATTCTAACTATCCCATTCTGATTTCTTGTCCTTAGTACTGGCTCAGGTACATTATATACATTATTACACTCAACTGTCTCAATGATGTCCGCATATTCACTCCCCCCCCTCCTCGGTACTTCTAGTTTCCCTGGTTCTGCACATCCATTTTCACTTTATTCAGCACCACTTTTTCCAGTCTCCGCACACCAAATCCATTCAAATGCAGGCCATCCATCTTGTATAAATCTTTTCGACCATCAAACTCATTCCTCGTGTCCACGAATTCCACACCACACCGTCTGCATAACCTGCGCATAAAATCATTTGCGATTATGGCCCTCCTTCTAAACTCCTCTCTGTCATACTGCGGTATATAAAATCATATGTGACTGTGGGAAGCCATATTATGGCCAAACTGAGAAGTCCATCCTCCTGCATCTCGAAGAACATCAGAGAGACATTGCTTATAGTAGAACCAGAGCAAGTGCCCTCTCAAGCCATGTCCTGTTCTCAGTGAAAACAAATAATGAAGGCCACCAACACAAAATAGACTGGAATACAACATCAAACATTCATATATGCCATGATGAAGTAGAATGCCCATAGTTGAATCCAAAGAAATTATCCTAGATCTTCTTAGTTATAGTTTGCCACTTACATAGCTCTGCTATTAGATACTGGCACACCCGCGAAGTCACACACTCGCAGATGCCTAACAATAGAACTTTAGCCCGGACTGTGGCTTCGGTTCAAACTTAATTCGCGTTCATAGTGTTTTTTATGTTTGCTTTTAATGTTCTCACCCCTGAAGAAGTTGGCATTCTGACGAAACATGTTGTGTGTTAAATTAAATTAAATTAATTTGTTTTTCTAATTCTCGGAATTCAGTCAGTAAATAATATGAACATATGTATATATATTTAAATTTTTATTCATTTTTTATCTGGTCTGGAAACCCTGCTCCAGAGATCAAACATGGAACTTTTTCAAGCCACTTCAGTGCTCTAGTAAGCTTAGCAGTTGTATTACAATGTATGATGAAATTCTCGTAGATAAGCTTATACATTGTTAGACATACTTCTGATTTTTTAGGAAATTACAATACAAACTAAATTATTAATTATAAAAACTTTAATGACTACCTATATTTTGGCTGTGTTGTCATGTTCAGGGATCACAAAACAATGATATGTACATGCAGGCACTCACATTAAGCAAATGAGGCTGAAGAAAGGCAACTGAAGTCGGTCCTAAAGTCCTAGAAGGTGCCCCCTAGCAGGCTAAATTGGGTTGTCTTGACCATTGGGCTGATGAATTTAGAATGTAAGCTTCCCAAATTTGGAGTAGTGTCATGCACCAAAATTTAAGAAGTTTTTCAATGCTGATGCTGATTCAAGGAATAATCTCTTGTACTTGCTGCAGTGTAATAAAGTGGCCTTCTTCCAGTGTATTCTGGAATTCAGGTGTGTGTTTAGTGAATGGTCAGCAAGTCCTTAGTGGCTGTATTAGTGGAACTGGATGTAGTCCTTGTGTTTGGATATCCTGATATTGGCTATCCTGCCTATTTGGCCATGGTAGGACAATTTCCAATTGCAAGGGACCCTGTATACTCCAGGTAGGTCTAGGGGGAAGCGGCTGGCCTTAGGTGGAGCAGATAAGAGATGCCAATTTTGTACGTGGTTTGTAACTAGTTTTGAGGTCATATTTTCTTAGTATTTTTGTTAGTTTTTAGGATGTACCTTGGATATATGGAATGGTGATAGATTTAGAGTAATCTGTGCTATAAAGGGGGTAGGGGAAAGGGAGTTGTGTTTAACTAATTTTAGCATTTTTGGGGGGTTGTGGCAATTGGCTAAGAAGGTGTTAAGGATATGGTTAAGTTCATTAGTTAGGGCATTTTTATCTGAACTGATTAATTTTGCCCTGTTATATAGGACTTTTATAATCCAGTATTGTTGGGAGGATGGAGGGTGACTGTTGGTGAATGTATCTACCTGTATGTATGTATGTATGTATAAGTTTTCGTTAACATAAAAAGCCAGGGACTTCAGTTGCCTTTCTTCAGCCTCATTTGCTTAGTATGAGTGCCTATGTGCACATATCATTGTTTTGGGATCCCTGAAGATGTCAATATAACATAAGTTACATTGCCACGAAATTTAAGTAGTTATTGATTAGTTTTTATAATTAATAATTTAGTTTGTGTTTTTATTTCCTAAAAATATAGAAGTATGATGAAATTCATCTCCCACCAAAAGACAATCACAAACATCCATGCCCATACCAGGATTCAAACCTGTAAAAATGATCACAAACATTTATGCCTGCAGGATTTAATCTGTAGCCTATTGGTTTCGTTGCAGATATGCTAACCACTCAGCCAACCAGGCTATCATGCACAAATACACAGAAGAACAAAAAGAGTTTGAAAAAATGAACCAAAACTTCTAGATTCAGTGGCAAACCCTGAAACCTTGATTGATTCAACCAGAAACACATCTGGTGAGGTTGTCTGCAAGGATAGAAAAATCAGAACTAAGTGGTAAACTTGGAAAGTTAAAGAGGCAGTGAAGGAAAAGAAGAAAGCGTATAGAAAATTCTCGACAAGTAAGTCAGCTTGTGCTCTAAGAGAAATATCTAAGAAAGTGAAGTGCTGGGTAAAAATTTCTGAACAAAATGTCATGGGAAGACTTTCATAAGAACATAGAAAATAAATATCAGGAAGGTAGCAAAATATTCTCGAGGCTGTTGTAAAAGCCTAGAAATGGAGGAAACAGTACTGTAAAAGGAATCAGAGATGATTACCTTGGAAGCTTGCTAAATGAGACAAGCAGTGACAGCATATTAAGAGAAAACATTCAAGAGAGAAGATATAATCAGAAGTACCTATGAATACTTAAGGTATAAGAAGCCATCAAAAAAGATGAAATAAGGCAGCTGGACGTTATATTTGACCAGAAATACTCAAAAATGGAGGTATAGAAATTAATTGGCTAAACTGAATATTCAGAAGTCTTGGTCAGCCTGTTGAATTCCAGATGATTGAAGCAGCTCATTTTTAGTACCTCAATGTGAGAATTACAGAGAAATTTTCCCTGCCGAGTGTTTCTGTTAAGATTTATGCAAGTATACTTGAATAAGGCTAAGAAAAATTATGGAACAATTTTTCTTAGCCTTATTGATATCAGAAATAAAATAAAATATATAAATAAAAAAAAAGCTAAGACAAATTGTTGAGAAATCATAGGAATGTAACAAGCATTATTATTACCCCCAAGACCTCATGGAGGCTGTTCAAAGTGCTACAGTTATATGGTGTGAGTGAGTCATTATATTGAGCGACACATAATCTATATTTGATATAAATAGTTTTAATGGAATATGTGCACTACAAAATAACTTGCATGGCTTTCACATGTAGCAAAAACGATGTAAAATTTTATTAAAAATAGGGCACAGGAGCATTGGATTGTTTCTTGGATAAGGTCACCTCTCCATATTTAGAATGTAGTAACACTCAGTGCATTGTCACACTTTACTACTACTATATTCACTGGGCATCTACAGATGCCGTATGGTCACTCCAATGCTCGGTGATGTGCCACACCAGGCCTCGCTATGTAGTCCTGTTGTTTGCTTTTCTGGCGGCCTCAACTCTGAAGATCAATCACTCCACACACGCCATCCAGCCATCTCATTGATGGTCTACCCCTGCCTCTTTTTCCAGGAACTTTACCTTCTATTACTGTTCTGAGAAGTCCCCCTTCCATCCTTTCTGTGTGACAGAAAGGATGGAAGGGGGACTTCTCATATTTTAGCTTTCTTCTGTCAATATCCTTAAGGATTCTTAAAGTTCTGCTGATCTTTTCTAACACCCATTCATTTGTATGCCTTTCAGTATATGACTCAACAGTCTTCTGTAACACCACATCTCAAAAGCAGATATCTGTTTCTTATCTGACTTCTTTAGGTTCCAAGTCTTACATCCATAAGTCGTTGTTGGAAAAACAACTGCATCCAAAATCCTCAACTTTGTTCCCATGGAGATAGATCCATCCTTCCAGATTTTAGACAGGTCTCTGACTGTTGTTTTAGCCATTCTTAACCTTTTTCTGACGTCTTCTGAACAGCAATTCTTCACATTAATAATGGATCCCAGGTACTCAAACTTGCTGACTTCCTCAATTCTTTCTCCATTAAGGTACACTTGTTTCTCAAGAGCTTCTTTGTTTGTATTTCCTTTGAGAACCATAATCTTTGTCTTGCTAGGATTGAGTTGAAGTCCTCTGTTATTACTGATCGTTAACTTTGTCAAGAATTATTCCTAGTTCTTCAATGTCATTACAAAGGAGTACTGTATCATCAGCATACCTCAGATTACTGATCAATCTACCTCCAATCCTAATTCCTGTCCTGAGCTCATCCGATGCTTCACGCATGATGTCCTCTGCATATATACTAAACAAGTGAGGAGAAAGTAAACATCCTTGCCCAACTCCTTTTCCAACTTGAAGCCAGTCAATCAATCCAACACCTGTTCTAACCGTGGCTTCTTGCTCCTTATACAAGTTGGCTATCAACCTGATAGTGTGTTGAGGAAAACCCATTCTTTTCATTACTTACCACAGTTTCACATGCTCAACACAGTCAAAAGCTTTAGAGTAGTCTAAGAAACACATTACTAGAGGGAGTCTGAATTCTTTATATTTTTCTATGATCTGTCTAAGGCAAAGGATCTGATCTCTGGTGCCCTTACCTTTCCTAAAACCTGCTTGTTCCTCGGGCATCTCTGCCTCAACTTTGGACTCAATCCTATTTAGCATGATCTTCAATAAAATTTTGCTTGCATGAGATATCAAACTAATAGTTCTATAATTCTTGCATGCCTTCATATCACCTTTCTTATGTAGTGGTATGAAAACTGACCTTCCAGTCTCTAAGCCATGATCCTGTCTCCCATATCCTTGTAATCAATCTATGAAACACTCTCATCTTTCCATCCCCTGTGGCCTTAATTAACTCTGCTGGAATTTCATCTGCACCTGGGGCCTTATTGCTGTTAAGCTGCTTAACTGCTCTTTCAACTTCATGCCTAAGTGGAGGAGGTTCCAAATCAATATTTTCCTGGTGGGAAGTCTTCACATTTTCTTTATCCACTCTGCTGTACAGTTCCTCACAATATTTTTTCCATCTGTTTTTGATTTCCAACTCTTCTGTTAGTAATGCTTTATTCCTGTCTTTGATGACATTCAATTTAGGCTTAAACTTGTGTTTTAAGTCCTTTTATAATTGTGCCTTCTCATTTGGAACTCTAATTTCTTCACATTTATTAGTATAGAACTTTTCCTTGTCCTGCTTGATGGCTCGTCTGACTTCTCTATGTAATCTCTTGTATTCTTCAGTCCCTGTGTCTCTTTGTTTTTCCAACTGCCTTCTTTTGATTAGTTCCCATGTTGAATCTGATATCCATGGGTCTCTTAGTCTTCTTATTGGGCTGAGATACTTCTTTGCTGTATCCTTATTATCACCTTGACTCCTTCCCAAAGCATTTCTGGTGAGTTTTCCTCATTGGTCTCCAACAAATCATCCAACTGAGTTGATGTTTCTTCTGTGAATCCACTAGGAATTACTCTAACATCCAACCTAGTGGGATGTGCCTGACCTGGCAGTTTTCGGCATCTTAGTCTTACTTTGGCCCTTACTAGCTGATGGCCTCTACCACAATCTGCTCCATGTGCAACATCTCTGATGTGCAACTTGTGCACATCAGAGATGCTTGTCTTCCACTGCTGGAGAGCCAGGATGTAATCAATCTGGTGCCTTGACCTATCAATGTTAGATGTCCAAGTATAGGTCTGTCGTGGATGTTTCTGGAAGCAGGTAATGGTAATAACTAATCTGTTAACACAGACAAATTCCAACAGTCTTTCACCACAGGCATTACGTTGACCCAGACCATACATTGTCACACTTTGGCGGAAAACAATTACGAAAAATGCAACTAAACTTTCAAAAGTGCACAAAATTGGAGTTCTGCTCCGCTCGATCATCGACGAAAGAAATTCTCCTACATATCTATTAGCTAAACATCTAGCCCGTCTATTGAAAGAAAATATAAAAAAAATCAGATTCCTTCATAAAGAATTCTAAGCATTTCTCTGAAAAATTAAAAGGCATTTCCATCGCAAGCTTAGACGTTGTTTCGTTATTTACTAATGTAACTGTTGAAGAAGTTATCAATATCCTAGGCAATCTTTATCCACATGACACAGCTCATCATTTTCGTCATTGCCTGAAATTTAATTTTTTCAAAGTGAATGACACATTATATGAACAACTTGGTGACTTAACCATGGGCACTCCCTTATCACCTCCTTGCACTGATCTGTTCATGGAAAAACTAGAAGCTGACATCCTTTCCAAATTAAACCCAAAGCCATTGGTTTGGTGGAGATATGTAGATGATGTTTTCATAATTTGGAGAGGCACAGAAACAACCTTATTTGAATTTCTTACAAAAATAAATTCTTTCCACCAAAAAATACAGTTCACGTTAGAGCTTGAAAAGAATAGCCAGTTGCCTTTTCTAGATACACCAATCAAGAAACAAGAGGATGGACAAATCCATTTCGCAGTCCATCGAAAACCAATACACATTGGACCTGCACTTCAAATCGACTCACCATATTGCACAGAAACTCAGCATGATACATATGCTTAAGAATAGAGCAACCAACATTATCTCAGAAGAAAAAGATCTTGATGAACTCATCTCATATCTCAGACCCTAGTAAACAACGGTTACCCAAGAAACATAACCAAACTCCTTAAGTCTTTCAACGTCAGAGTTGCTCTCAAACCTGTTAAGACAATATGCCATATTTTAAGATCACCAAAGGACATTAATGCCTTTTTCAAATACACAGGTGTATACAACATTCCATGTTCCCGTGGACTAAATTACATAGGGCAAACATCAAGAAGCCTGGAAATTTGAATAAAAGAACATGTAGGAGACGTGAACAACAACAGAACAGATACTTCAGGATTAGCCAGTGGCATAGCTAGAGCTTTAGCTACCCTCTCAATACACACCAAAAATATTACAAAAAGTCAAAACGATGTGGGGAAAGAAATTAAAACACTATGTTTATTTTAGTTATAAGTATAGTTGTTGAAAACTAATTATTAATTAACTAATAAAATTACTAAGTTAACATAAATAGAAGAATCATCGAAAAATAAAATTGTGTCTAACGTGAAAAGTGCTGCTCAGGGTGGACTGCCCTCTCTGCACAACCCCACCCCACCCCAGCCACGCCACTGGGATTAGCCCATCACTTCTCGATCTCTAACCATACCATCGATTGAGATAAAATCTCCATGTCCTATATAGAAGAGGATTTTCGATGTAGAAACTTCAAAGAAGCTGCCGTTGTACTCCGCTCTGGAGAAAATCTAAACAGAAATCAAGGAATGATTCTGAAAGACATCTGGAAAAGCCTAATAAGTTCACTCAGCTTACCAGAATTTCATTCCAAAATCTATATAATGCGCTCAATAAACAATGACTGATACACCACGTCCGATGCTTATGATGTTATTCACCATTTTAATTTATTTGACTGTGTTACTCTGTTCTTCTTTTTGACTAGTAAACGTTAGTTCCATGTACCATTACACATGTCCTGAGGAAGCCAGACAGTAATGCTGGTGAAACTTGTAGACAATTCTTATATATTTTACAAATATTTGGTCAACTATCTGATCTGATTTTCCCTTTCAGTCATTTCTGACCATAGGTGACTTTGTAGGCATTGCCCACAAAATACTCCTGATGAGATTTTTACATTATCTCACCAGGAGTATTTTGTGGATAGTTCACCATTGCTTCCTCCCACCCACCCCCTCCCAATTTTATCTGGACTCAGGACCGGCATATGGCTGGGACATATTCATGACTGTAATCCGTGTGTGTTCTGGGGGTGAAAAAACCACCCACCTCCGTATGAGACTGGCTAACTCACCTTTCATTGAAAGAGACCAGATAAAGGTTCCTCACGTCACTGATGGGAATCGAACCCAGGTCTTTCCGACCAAAGAGCTTCATCTATACTGACTGAGCTACTCAACTAATAAAGCCAGTATATAATTTCAGTTCAATGCTAAAGTATGTTAAAATAAAAAAGAAATGTTGGCAAAGACTTGTCATTTTAATGTTATCTAATTGGCACTCTCACTAAAAAACTTGTAGGGACCATAGAAATAGTTATGTGCCCTCCTCTCACTACAGCAAACACCATTATAACAAACTCACTCGCTATAGCAAATTATCAAGAAATTCTAACCATTCCAATAGTCATAGTGCTATTATACTATAGGAAATCTACCATAGCAAGCTGCTCACTGTAACAGACTATTCCTGTTGTCCATGCAACTTTGCTGTAATGAGAGTCCAGTATAATTTATTGATAGAGTAAAAGCTGGCTGTATATCATAAGCAGAGTATGTCTGTTTACCCCTTCTGACTAGGTATTTGAGTATGATTTCTTTTCTTTCCTTTCCTTTCACTTTGCTATTCCGTGTGAGCATATTTTACTTTATTGCACAACTGCAAAAAAAAGTTATATTTTAGAAAAATGAATTTGACTGTATGATATAAATAATTAATGCATGATTTGACTTGTAGATTCTCACTATATCAAATTCATAGATACCACAGGAATAGTTTATTATGGTGGAGAGTTTGCTGTAGTAAATGCCTATTAGTATAGCAGTGTGTGGAGCTTTGGCTGTTTGTTATAGCAGCAATAGTTTGTTACAGTAAGTTTATTATATTAGTGTTTTTTATGATAAGAGTCAACTTTACTATGAACTAGTCACTCTTACACCTGGTCACTTGATTGTGAGTTGGCATCTCATGGATAGTTTGTGGTATGTGCCAAATAGTGGGTGATCAGATAATTATAAATTCTGTAGCATTTGTTTTTATGTACAAAGTTTTTCTTCAAAATAATTATAACTTTATATAGATATATATAGTATTGTATATTTTTTTTTTCAATATTTAGGAAAAAACATCAATCACTCCTGAAGAACCTCCTCTGAGCTGTTCCAAAAAGATTTTGGTAAATCGTTAATTTTATATACAGTGTATTTATTCTTGAATTGAGTTTTTTTGCACTTATTATTTATCTGCAATGTGACTTGAATTTAAATCCATTCTCTGGTAAAATGAACTTTATTATACCCTTTTCATGTTGGAGGTTTAATGGAATATTATCAGCACTGAGAAAGGATTAAAACTAATTTTAATGCTTCCAATATTTCTTCTCAGTCACTGAGACATTTTCAGGGATTACAAATAACTTTTTGTAACAACACACACACAAATACAATACAATGATAAGTAAAAACATGTAAGTGAAACTAAAGTCCTATCTAGGAGGTGCACCCTCTATGGACATTTGCAAGTGGTCTAGGATGTAAAGAGGGATCTCTGATAATTAATGTTTCCCAAATTTTGGGAAGTTTTATGCAACTGTATTTGTTTAAATTTGGTTGGTTCCTAAGTGCAGATGTAGATTCAAAAAACAGTCTTTCTTTTTTGAATTTACTATGGTGGATTTTTTTCAGGAGATCCTGTGGGTTGTATCCAAAACATGGTCTGCAAGGCCAGATTGACCATAATCATTGATTGCAGACATATGATTTGTGTTCTTCTAACCGGATGGTTCCTGATCTGCCTGTCTGTCCAAAGTAAGCCAGCTTACAAGAACAAGGTACTCTATATACTCTAGGCACTGAGAGAGGAGAGAGCTAATCTTTGGTGGAATGGATAAGGGTAGTAAGTTTACAGTTGGGCCTTAAACACTGTATGGAGGTTGTACTTTTTTAACGACCTGGCTATTTTTTCTGATGTACCACGGATGTAGGGTATGTTGATGGTATTTCTGAAGTCCTGAAGAGATGGTTGGGAAATGGAGAAGGAATTGATTATTTTGGTTCTATAATCTCTGTAGCCGTTGGAAAGGAAGGTGTTGTGTATGTGTTTGAGTTAGGTTGAAAGGACTGTTTTCACTGGTACAAAGATTGTGGGCGCTATTGGTTAGAGTTTTAATAATGCCATATTGTTGAGAGGGGGTGGTGGTGGGAAGAGTTTGTGAATGTATCTGCCTGTATGAGCAGGTTTTCTATATACAGAGAAAGAAATTCACGTTCAAGAGTTGACCCCAACTCAGCATCACCAGAGTTAAAAATCGGTACTATCAATGTGACATGAAAATGAAAGAAAAAGATATCCTTGAAGTATGGAGTAATTACTTTGAAAAACTGCTAAATGAAACAAGCGGTGATGACAGCACAGTGGTAAAAAACACTGACCAGGCATGCAGTCAGGAATACATATCCATACTTGAAGTAGAAAAAGCCATCAGAGGCTTGAAATGTGGAAAGGCAGCAGGAGTAGATGATATTCGACCAGAAATGCTGAAGTATGATGGTATAAAAGTCTTACAGTGGCTGCACTGCATAGTTCAGAAAGCCTGGACAGAGGGACAAATTCCCGATGATTGGAGTAGAGCTCTCATAGTACCGATATATAAAAAGGGAAATAAAACTGAATGTGAGAATTACAGAGGTATTTCCCTACTGAGTGTTCCTGGCAAGAGCTATGCAAGTATACTTGAGAAACGATTGAGAAGAATTGTGGAAGAAAAGCTTGGTGAAGAACAAACTGGATTCAGGCCAAATAGAGGCTGTTAGGATCAAATCTTCACTTTACGACAAATAGTCGCGAAAGCATGGGAATATAACAAAGATCTGTATTTAAGTTTTATCGATTTGGAAAAGGCATATGACAAGGTGCCAAGAGAGAAGCTATTCAATACGCTACAGTTATATGGTGTCAATGGGGCATTATATCAAGCAATACTTAGTCTGTATTTGAGTTGTAAGTCAGCAGTTAGAATTGAAGGAAGTACAGGAAGATGGTTTAATGTTAAATCTGGTGTGAGACAAGGATGTACATTATCTCCTCTGTTATTCATTATCTATATGGATCACATTATGAAGGAAGGTGGTATTAAACATGATATCAAAATTGGAGATGTTAATGTCAGCTCTTTGCTTTATGCAGACAATGTTATACTTGTAAATAAATCTGCTACAAGTCTGCAAGATTCTCTGACTAAATTGCATAACTGTTGTAATAGATATGGTATGAAGGTCAGCAATAAAAAGACAAAGACAATGAAAATAGGCAGAATCATTGAAAATGTCAACTGTGTTGTGAATGGAGAACCTGTGGAGCAAGTAAAACATTTCATCTACTTAGGCATGATTTTTACTGAAGATGGTAAATTAAATATAGAAATAGACAACAGAATCAGCAAAGCTGGTATGGTAAGTCAATTGAATAAATTCATATGGAATAAGAGAGAAATTAGACAGAACACTAAATTAGCTGTATACAAGACAGTGTTCAAACCAGTTTTAACTTATGGATCTGAGAGCTAGGTCAGAAGTAAAACATTTGACCAAAGACTAGAGACCACAGATATGAGAGTCCTGAGAAAGATTAGAGGCATGAACAGATGGCATCAATGGCAATATCATATTAAAAACGAGGATATTAGGAAAGAACTTGACATTGTCAGCATTCAGAAATGTGTTAGCAGTGCTAATCTCAGGTGGTATGGTCACATAAACAGAATGGGAGACAAAGTGTTCTCTGCCAGGTTGGCAGGAAAAAGACTCAGAGGAAGACCAAGATATAGGTGGATTGATACGGTACAAAGTGCCTTAGATGATAGAAATATATGATCTGATAATGTTGGAGTCTTGACAAGTAACAGACTGATTTGGAGGAAAATTGTAGATAAGAAGTTAGTAATGATGTAATTTTTTTCATGTAGTACTATCATATCCTGTACACCCCTTGAGGGTACATAGCAGGAATTTGATGATGATAATAATGAAGAAAAATAACCAGAATTGATAGCAAAGGAAAAGAGCTCTGAAATATCAGAAGGAAAAACGTTTTGTAAGAGTGTTAAGGTGTCATTTAGGGGAATATTGGTAAACAATGAGATGATGTCAAAGCTCATCAATATGTCTATTTTTTAAAGTAAGATTTTCAATTAAGTTTTTAAAGTGGGTAGAGTTTTTTACATAAGATGTGGTAAGACCAGTGAGGTGGGGGGGGGTCAAGTTAGCTGGCTGCTTTGACAATTTGTAGCAAGGTGCATTAGTGGCATCTATTATAGGTCTTCGGGGAGAATTAGGTTTGTGGATTTTAGGTCAACCTTATATCCGGGTGTGGGGGGGGGGGGGGGAATCTGAAAGGCTTGAGTTTTTTTATAATGTCAGGAGGCCAAAAGGAACCTTTTTTTAAAATAAATTTTTTGATTTGTGTTTTGTGGGATCGTGTTCAAGTGGTATGTAGGTAGTGCGATCTCGAAAATAAATCTCCATTTTCCGATTATATTCTGTGGCGTTAAGGACCACTGTGGCATTACCCTTATCAGCTCTGGTGATGACGATACTTTTTTCTTTCCATAATTTTCTGAGGACAGAGAGTTGTCTAGAAGATAAATTACTTTTTGGTGGTGATGCCTGTTCAAAGATATTAGCTACATCAAGCCTGATGTTATTGGCTGTTTCCGGTGCTAAGTGACAGATTCCGCGTTTGATATTGTACATGATATCTGCACCGGAACTTCTTTAGGTGCGACAGCAAAATTGTTGCCGAGGCTTAGGGCACTGACAGCATCCTCGATGAGTCTTTTTGATGATAGGTTGATTACTGTGTGTAGCTAATATCCTTGCCCAGTCGTTTTTGTTCAGGTTTGTGTTGTGAATGTGTGCTTCACAGCTTTCCTTGTACAATTTTTCCAGAAGGAAATAACTTTTGTGTAATACTTTGGTTCTGTTTCAATAAATACTGTGGGTTCTTTAAGTAGAATCTGTTCGTGATATTCTTCAAAACGAATTTGTGCAGAATAACAAGTCTGTCCATAATAACATAAGCTGAAAGTGCAGGGGATGTTTGCAGAAGTCAGCAGGGAATTCCCTGCTGACTTCTGCAAACAGGATTAGAAATAGGAGGATATTTGTCTTTGGGTGAGATAAGGAAGGTCTGTGAACTGGATGGAAAGAGACTTGTGAGTTGATCTGTCAAAGTAGTCTTGCTATTTTTTCTGAAAGTTCTTTAGCATATGGAATGCAAATTCTGGTAATTTCTTCTTGAAGCAGGTTAAGACAACAGCAATAATTATTGATTATTTTTGTGATAGTTTTTGATTATAACCATTAGAGATAAAGATAGTTCTGATAATAAACAGTTCTTTGTTTAGAAGAGAATCTATAGGACATATTTTGAGCTTTGTCGACTAAAGATTTGATTACACCATATTTCTGACAATCTCTATTTGGCCTGAATCCATCATGTTCTCTTCTGCAATATTTCTTAGTCTCTTCTCAAGTTGTGATTGCATAAATCTTACCTGGGACACTCAAAATCCCTCCATATCCCTCCATAATTCCCCACATTCAAGTTCACCTCTGTCTCTTTATGCATAGGTACTATGAAAACTTTACTCATATCAACCTGAATTTGACCTTCTGATCATTTTAGAAGCATGTGACTTGATTAACAATTGAAATGTTTAACATTACACCTAGGAAATCTTCCTTTTAGGCTACTTGAGAATAAATATGGTTATAACATAAATTATAGTTGAATGTTAATGGAAGACAAATTTCTCTAAAGCTGTGATATTATTTTTTGGCAGATGACTGTTTAATGACACTCAAAAGCTCACATCTTGTGAGCATGGGACTGGCAATCCCAAGGTACCCTGAGCTGGATTTGATCATATTTCATGCTTGAAGTATGATCAAATATTTCTGATGGTCTGATGGTCAGATCCCTTTCTGGCCTCCTTAATTTCATCTTGTTTCTTTCTGACTTTTTTGATTCTTCAGCCCTTATGATATTAGAGTAACTCGAGGGCTGAGGGGTCTCTATTTTATCCCCCCCCTCCTTCCATTTCCTATTACTCTACTATACAGCTGACAGAAAGCTAAAAATGTATCTCCCAATTCATTTGGTCAACTTGGAAGATTAGACCCAAAACCTCCATGAATATGAAGAGAAGAAAGAAAGAAAGGCCATAATAGACAAAGTAATATAATCATGAATAATAATGTTTGAGGCTAGAAAAATGAAGAAACAGTTCCAAACTTGCAAAGGAGTGCTGTCTCAGATGAAAATAAACCTGATGTTTAAAAAATGGATAAGCCATTATAAGAAGAAACGACCAGCAAGAATTCTGTACAGTTACTTATAATGTGGATACTCTTATTAGTGATGACAGGTTAATAAACCTAGATAAAGAGCTAGAAGGTATTAAATGGGATATAATTAAATTAAGAGAACATAGATGTAAAGGAAATACAATCCATGATCTAAACAATGGGCATTTGCTAATAACAAACAAAACAAACAAACAAAAAGAACTTGGATGTAAAATTTTTATCAGAAAGAATCTGCCAAATTACAATAAGACTAAATAGAAGATATACCCTAAGAATAGTGCAAGTTAATCTACCTACATGGATGAAATAGAACTTGAGGGGGCACTAGCATCGTCTTGAGTAGTGGATGCAGTACAGTGTTGTTCAGCCAAGTTATTATTTTTTAGTAGATATTAGCTAAATTGTTAAATATGATATATTGGTGGTATTTTGTTTATTTTAACAATGTTGTTTTAGTCATCTTTTATTAAGTAATATTCTTTTCAGAATCATTTTTCATCATGACACCAGTACACACGAGAAAAATGGCAACCAAGACATCAATGTTGGCCGATATCAGTGTGTGGGATTTAGTTCAATGCATTGTGTATCTGATGTATTCATTGCCGAGAGTGATTGGTTTGTGGTGTGAGAGAGAGAGAGAACAGAGAATTATTTGTTGCAAATATTTTGTAAATGAATATAAGAAATGCAAGTCACGAAAGAATGAAGTGACCGACAATAAGGATATAAGGCAGGATTGTCAAGGTGTTGTGGAGAATGCAGTAGTGGTAGCAGTGAGTGACAGCACTCAAAATATGGCTGAGAGTTTGAAGGAAGTGGTTAAGCGTAATGTGGATGATGAGATGTTAGTGCAGAAAGAAATTGCATGCTTATGTGGACTCTCCTTCACAGGACAAAACGTGAATTCAAGCGACTGTGATTGGCGAGTAGTAAGGAAGGATGGAGCATGAAAGAAAGAGTGAATGTGAAAAGCATAGGGAGAAAAGAGATAGTATTATATAGGGATTTGAATGATAAGAGGTGTACTTACTGAGAAAGTGATGAAAGCATGTTTTCCAGGTGCCAAGATAAAGAATATTGGTGATGCTGTAAGTATGCAGAAGAATGGAGCGAACCAGTTATTTATATTGGCTGGCACAAATGATTTGAAAGGTGAAAAATATGCAACGAGAGAAGATATGAAAGAGTTGTTAGTGGAAGTAAAAATGAAGAGCAAGAAAGTAAAGATTGTGAGTCTGCTGCCTCATAGGACAGAACTGAGAAGAAAGGCCATGATTGTGAAGGAGGAATGGTGTGCAGTTTATTGATGTATAGAGTGAGTTTGATGAATGAAAGGACTTGTATATGCCAGATGGATGCATTTGAATGGTTTTGGAGTTAGATTGGAGAAAGTGTTGTTTAGTGGGAGTGTGGTAGTGCAAAACCAGGGAAAACTAGAGATATTAGGGAAGATAAAGTCTGGCATGTGTCTGGTCACCCCTGTGATAAATCAACATGGTTACAGTAATGATTATGTAATGCCGAATGGGATCTCACAGGCCTCTAATTTAATTGGGTTGGTAATGACATTACACAAGGGTAACTATGAGGACAAAGGGACATTGAAATGCATGTACACGAATGCTAGAAGTATCGGGAATAAGGGTGAGGAATTTTAGGTATTGGTAAGCTCAACTTGGCCAAAAATTATAGGCATCACTGAGACATGGTTGACTGAAAATGATATAGTTACAGGGATAGAATGTAAAGGGTATTGTATTTTCAGGGAGGATAGAAGGAACAAGACAAGAGGTGAAGTATTGTTTATGATAGCTGCAGAATTACAACCAACAAAAATAAAAGTAAAAGAGAATATTTTACTTCTAATATCCTAATGATGAGACCAAGAAGAAGGTGGAGGGATGAACTAGAACAAATTGCAGGAGTGAGATGGATGGGAGAGGCAGAAAACCGAGTGATCTGGAAAATCATGGGGGAGACCTTTGTCCAGCAGTGGATAGAACCAAAAGGTTGAAGAAGAAGAAGAGATCCTAATGATAAGAGGTGTACTTACTTAAGAGGTTCTGAGGGAGATGATTCATTTGAGGCTGTCTGGTGTGAGATAGAGGCAAATAGGACAAAAGACATTGTTGGGTGCTACTATAGACTGGGGGGGTCCACAGGAAGATGCCATATATCTGTAAATCAGCACAATGAGTGTAGGCTGAACAATTATTCTGGGAGAATAATTATATGTGAAGTGGGATTTATAAGTCACTAAGGAATAATTACATGAAACAATATGTTATAGAGGGGAACAAGGGTCTTGAGGATGTTGGATCTGATAATAGCATAAAAAGATATATCCATAACCAACTGGAGACAGAGTATATCTATACTCTGTCTCCAGTTGGAAAGAGTTACTATGCGTCTTGTTCTGGGAAGTTCCCAATCACATGGAGTTCTCTGTCAATAAGGGGGTTTATGTTAAATTATAAGGCTGGTGATTATGAGAGACTCGGGAGTCATCTTGGAACAGTGCCATGGCGTGAGAAGCTACAAGGAAAAAATGTCAGTAGTACATGGCAAGTGGTCAGAGATTGTTTGAGAGAAGCAGTATTAGACTTCATACCCAATTCATTGTATTTCCAAGGTCCAGAGGATAAACTAAGTTGGAATTAAGTGGATGAGTAGGGATATAAAGCAAGAGCTGCAAAAAAAGACAACAATGTGGAGGAAATATAAAGAAAAAAGTGATCAACATACTCATGAGCAGTGAAAAGTGCAAGCAAGAAGGGTGACTAGTATGGTAAGGAAGGCCAAATCAGACTATGAGGGAAATTTAGCCAAACAAGCCAAAGTAAAACCAAAAGATTTTTTTCGTTATGTAGCAAGTAAGAGGAAAATTGACTGCGATATAATAACTTTAAACATTCTCATGGTAGGAAGGTGACTGAACCAAAAGAAATAGTTGAGTTGTTGAGTGATCATTTTGCAAAGGTATGTCATCCAGGTGGTGATTTTACAGTTGATGTTACAGAGATGCATATCAACAATGAGGTAGATGAAGAACAGAAGGTTTTCCACATATTAAAAGATATGAATGTGAACACACAAATGGGATTGGATGTCATATTATCTCGTCTACTACATGAATGTGCAAGAGAATTTGCATTATCCCTGATGAAGTTGTTCAATCTAAGTCTCATCTCTGGCAGGGTTCCAAGGAAGTAGAAAGAGGGTAAGATAGTACCATTGCATAAAAGTGGTTCCAAGCTACAGACCAATTAATGTATCTGGAAGAGTTGTTAAAGCATTGGAAAAAGTTGTGAAAGGTAAAATATAACAGTAGGTCGATAGGGAAGTGATATTCTATAATAGGCAACATGGCTTTGTAAAGGATAGGTCCAGTCTTAGTAACTTACTGTATATGTCGGCATATAAGACGAGGCCTAAATTTTAGGCTTTTTTTTTTTTAGGTTTTAAACTTATGTCGATTGTATACGACAATCCCCCCAATTTCTTCTTTCTTGTATTAATAACAAAGGCAGAATGGTTATCTTGTTACAAGAAATATGATTAGAGCATATGCACTAAAATGATCAAGATTGAATCCAGATGAAAGTATAGAATTTCAAGCTACTTCAGGACGGTGTAATCATTTTATGAACAGACAAAATCTGGTAATAAAATTCATCAAAAAACAAAAATTGCTCAAAAACTACCAGCAAATCTTGACCACAAACTTACCAGTTTCCATAAATTTATTATTCAGTTGAGACAAATTTCTATTATCAACTATTGGAAATATGGATGAAACTCCTATGAGCTTTATGAGCTTTGATATGATAAGCAATAAAACGGTGGAGTCTAAAGGTAGTAAGAGTGTACTAGCTTGAAGCACAGGTCATGAAAAAACAAGATTTATGGATGTGTTGTCATGTATGGCTGATGGAACCAAGTTAAAACGAATTATCATTTCAAATGTAAACCTAAGATAAAATTTCCTTCAGGTGTTTTTGTACATTTTCACGAAAAAGGATGGATGGACGAAAATAGTGTGAAATTATGGATAAATAATGTGTAGAACATGTGACCCGGTGGCATAATGAAGAAACGCAGTTTATTAGTATGGGATATGTTTCGTAGTCATTTAACTGAGAATACTAAAAGTCTTCTGGAAAAAACTTTTTTAAATAACGAAACCTGTGGTGCGATCATAATTAAAAGAACATCTCTGAAATTTACCAACTTGTTACCTTCTCCTAAGGACAAACTCTCACCTTTGATGTTGCCTGGCATTTATGAGATTCCATGCTCATGCAAATAGTCTTACTTTGGACAGAGGTAGGTCTGTTCAGAAACGCATCTCGGAACATCAAGGCCACATTTGTCTTTTTAAAATGCAGAAATCTTGCCTCTCTCAACACGGAATTGAAAATCCAAACCATAGGATCCATTGGGAAAAGTCTACACATTTACATTTACATACATCTTTATATAAACATGAACGGTTATACAAAGAAAGTTCTGAATCCTTACTACACAGACCAAACTTAAACTGCAACGACGTTCTTACTATTCCTAAAGTATGGGAAATTGTCACAAAACTGTGTTAAATAATTTTTTTTTTTTACTTCTCATTTTTTTTTTAATCTCATTAAACGTGCATAACGTGTTACGCACGTTTAATGAGATTCTATTGTAATCATGCACCCTGTTATTCCTATTATTGTTTTAAACTACTGTACTGATGATGTCCTAAGATACTTAGGATGAAATATTTACAATTAAATAATTTTCACTGTAGTTAATACTTGTGTTTCTTTTAATTCTGGAAAAAAATAACACAAAAATTGCTGTTATACCAGGTGGTTTAACTTCTATGTTGCAACCACTAGACGCCTGCTTGAACAAACCATTTAAAGATCACATGCAAGAAGAGTGGAATAATTGGATGTTGACTGGTGAAAAATCATTTACAAACGGTGGATCTATGCATGCTTCATCACTTGAAATGTTGTGCAGTTTTGTGATCAAAGCATGGAATAAAGTAAAAGTAGAGACTGTAATAAAATCATTTAAAAAGTATGGTATCTCTAATCTTATAGATGGTACGAAAGATGATCTGTTGTGGGACACTGATGACGATGAAAATGAAATCAATTCACCGGATTTGAACTGGGATCCATGTGACAATCATTTAAACAATGAATCTGAAGAACTAATTTCAACAGATGATGAAGAAAATTAACATGAAAATTGAGGTTAATAATTATTATTTGTTTTTTAGATTTACATCTATTGTAATATTTTAAATAAATTTATGTAACAAAAAATTAATCTGATTTGTTTATAAACATTGCCTATTTTATTATATAATGATGTATTGTAACTACCTAAATGTTCATCCAAGAAATTAAGCTTCCCTTTTTATACTTGCTGTATAAGACAACCCATGATTTCGAGGGGGTTTTCTGTAGTATTTGAGAGTCATCTTATATGTCGACATATATGGTATTCACATTTTATAATAAAGTGACAGCAGAATTGGATAAAGATAATGGCTACACCATGATACTTCTCAACTTTGCCAGGGCATTTTACAGAATACCATATGGAAAACTATTACAAAAAACTGGAAAGGATGGGAATGGATATGAGGCTAGTAGCATGGATAGGAGGATGACTGAGGGACAGACACCAGAGAGTAGTATATGGTGGAATGAAATTTTGGAGAAGGGTGACTAGTGGAGTACTTCAGGGTTTGGTACTAGCACCACTATTTAATTTGGTGCTAGTACCAAATTAAATAAGGAAATATTTAAGAGGGGATATTCAGTTGTTTGCTGATGATGCAAAACTGGGAAGAGCAATAAAGGTGATGTAGATATCCTGCAGAATAATTTAAATAAATTGGTATTGTAGACAAAGGATAACGATTGTCAACTTAATGTTGCAAAATGTAAGATTATTCACTTCGGGTTGAAAAGGTTGCATATAGCGTATCATATTGATGGCATTGGTTTGCAGGAAATTGATGAGGCAAGGGACTTGGGGATAATGGTGGACAAAGAGTTAACGTTCAGAGGGCATATTGCAAAAGTTGGTAAAATAACTCAAAGGATTATTTGTATACTGAAAAACATTCTAACAAGTAAAGATATGGAAGTTATTATCCCTTTTTATAAGGCTATTATTTGGCCATATCGTGACTACTGTGCTCAGATTTGGTCACCTGGATTTCTTGGGGACCAGGAGGTGGTCAAAAAGATTCAGGGATGAGTGACCAAAATGGTGATGGGTCTGAGGAATCTTCCCTACAAGGATAGGTTGAAGGTTTGTGGGTTCCAAAGTTTAGTTGATAGACAGAAAAGAGGAGACATGGTAGAAAATTGTAAGATATTAAAGGAGTTTTATAAATTGATGCAAGTGAAATTTTTCAGTATATGACTGGGAGTCATCTGTAAAAGTTTTGTAAGAGCGTGGTTAGTAGGAGTGTGTGGATCAGATTTTTTTTTCATGGAGATTGGTGAGTGAGTGGAATGGATTGCCAGAATTGGTTGTGAGTTCCCTGACAGTGAATGGATTCGAGTAGAGATATGATAGGATTGTATGTATGATGGTTAATTTAGGTCTCCCACAATGAGTCTCCAGACTCCATGGATATGCCATAAATAATAATAATAATAATAACTTCTTTATGACCAAATACATACTCTTCTAGAAATGATAAACATTATTTTATTACTTTGATGGGAAATTTCAATACAACTGTTATTGCCAAATGAAGCATCTGTGGGAATTGATGGTACTGATACCAAAAATGAAAGAGGAGAATTTTTAGTGGAATTAGCAGAAGAAAGAAATCTAAAAATAATATTTTTTCAAAAAGAAACCTCAAAACAAATGGATCCAGATGCATTCAAATAGAACTAACAAGGACGAAATTGATTATATATTAACAGATAAACCATATATGGTTCAAGACTATTATAAACAAAGTAAGATTAAGCAAAGATCATAGATTACTCCAAAGCAAAATAACAATAAACTAGGAATGGAAAGACAATAACTGATTTAAAAAAAAAAGGAAAGAAAGCAAGCCAGAAACATCTTAGAAATATTTCGAATGAAAAAGAAGAATTTCAGGTAAATTTAGAAAAAGACATTTAAAAAAATGGGCCAATTTCAAATATTGAAAATTTCAACAGTATTCTAGCAAAAAAGTACAATAAAGAATGTTGAAAATTTATCTGGGAATTCAAAAAGAACAAAAATAGACAAAAAGGAAACTGAAGACCTAACAAAAAAAAAAAATAAGCATGAAACAAGATGCATATGGTGTAAGAAACATAGAATATACTGAACTTTGCACATAATCAAGAAAAAGATAAGAGAGGATGTAAGACGTTTCTATACAAAAATTATAAGAACAGCAATAGAAAATAACAACAGTATAAAGAAAGCAAAAAAACTTCTTGATAATACAGGTAATCTTTATATGAACAAGTATAAAAGATGAAAATGGAATACTGATTACAAACATGTTGGAGATTATAGTTACATTTTATCAAAAATTATATACAAATAAAGGGAAAGTAATAGAGAATAACAATAGAAAAAAGGATACTGAAAACTATAATTATTGTTATTATTATTATTATTATTATTCAGGCCTCCATGGAGTCAAAAGACTCATAGCGGGAGGTCCTTCCTAAGAAACACAAAGTCTATCAAGACTCATCATGGGAGGTCCCTCCTAGGAAACACAATGTCTAACATACCACTCCTTAAACTCATTGACCGTTCTTGCTCTCACCACTCTATCAGACAATGCATTCCATGGTTCAGCTACCCTCCATGCAAAGAAACCACTCCTCACCCTCTTGCTCACGGTTTCCTTTCATAACGTCCAGGGATGGTGGTCCCTTGTCATCACTCCTTCCCACTGTTCAACTAAGCAAAAGAACTCTCCAGTGTCAACCCTGTAACCACCTCTGAACAGTTTAGAAGTCTCAATCATATCACCTCTCCTTCTTCTATCCACCAAACTCTGCAGTCCACATTCTCTCAGCCGATCCTCATAACTAACATTTTGTACTAATATGCCTTTGTACCCTTTCCACAGTTAATTTATTCCCTTCAAATCCTGGGGACCAAATCTGAGAACAATATTCTAAGTGTGGTCTGATCAGTCTTATTCAACAGAATGATAACTCTTTTATCTCTGCAGGTCAGTGTCCTTCTCATTATTGCAGCAATCCTCTGCGTTACCTTCACCACCTTTGCAATTTGTGTCCCTAAATTTACAAATATGAGTGCTGATCACCATGTAACCTTAAAAGAAAGAATGTCCCCTAAATTTCAGGTTTCTATCAATCATCAACCCCAGATCTCTTGTCTCCCCTACTTCCTCCAGTATAGCTCCTCCAATAGAGTATGCAGTGTCCCATCGATGTGTCTCAAACCTCAAGACCTTACATTTTGTTGCATTAAACTGAAACCCCCATTCATTTGCCCGTCTGTCTAGCTTATTCAAATCCTCTTGCAGGGCTACCACATCTGGACTTACTAATAACCCTTCCCAGCTTTGCATCATTTGCAAACAACTGAATATTCCCCTGCAATCCACTGACAATGTCATTGATATAAAAGTTAAACAATATAGGTCCCAGTACTGAGCCCTGTGGGACCCCACTTGTAACCCTCTGCCTCCTTGAAACTGCCCCACCATACACAATTCTCTGATACCTATCGGACAGCCAATCCAGAATCCAGTTGTTGACCAACCTGACATTCAGTCCGATGTGAATATACTCTCAAAGATGATGAAGCAAAACTTTCAATCTATGATTCACTGATGATATCATTCTAATAATGTATAGTATATAGTGGTTAAATATCTAATATATAGTGGTTAAAGGCTTTGTTTAGAAATGAAGCTGCTATATTAGTAAGATTATATTTTCTTATATAGTGAGACCTGTGGAGTTTCCATAATTAAACATTCGCAAATGTGTCTCAGCCAAATATAATATTTATTTTACAAATACTTTGTCTTACATATTGTAAGACATTGTCGGTGAGAATGAAGAAAAATGGTAAGGAATTTGAACAGCAAAATAGTTCAGCACATGTGCCAAATTTGAATCCCTCTGTGTAAGCAAAACTTTTAGTCTATGATTCACTGATGATATCATTCTAATAATAACATCACCAAAAGAACTAGAACACATGATTATTAAATTAAATGCAGTAAGTCTGGAGATAAGACTACAAATAAATATGAATAAATAAATAAAATTAATAGTTGTGTGTTTGTTAAAACTATTCGGTTGAAATGGTAAATTAAATTAATTATTATGATACAAACTCTTTTACACAATTGAATATAACAGTTTCCCAAACTTTTGAGACTTAAATAAAGCAATTGCTACAAATAAGGTTTGGTCTATGAAATAGAGATTTAGTACTTTCTTTGAATAGCCTTTCATATCTGTACATATATATCTATGTAAAATTTTTGTATTTCCATTGGATCCTATGGTTTGCATTTTCAATTCTATGCTGATCCAAGCCCAATTTCTGCATTTAATAAAGCAATCGTTACAATTAAGGTTTGGTCTATGAAGTAGAAATTCAGTACTTTCTTTGAATAGCCTTTCATATCTGTACATATATCTATGTAAAATTTTTGTTTTTCCATTGGATCCTATGGTTTGCATTTTCAATTCTATGCTGATCCAAGCCCAGTTACTGCGTTTACATGAGCTGGATGTGGTCTTGATGTTCAGAAATACATTTGTAAAACTGATCTTCCTGTTTGTCCATAGTATGACAGGTTGCACGAACATGGGACTTGGTATACGCCAGGTAGAATCATGTTGAGAGTTTGTCTTTTGGAGAGGTTAATAGGTTTGAAGATAGCAATAAGTTTTTTTTTTTTTAATAATCTTTGCAACTCGTATAGAAATGCCTTTAATGTAAGATATGGAAATTTTGTGTAGTCCTACTTCTCTTGGATGTTGTCTTGGAGTGGTGTTAACTAATTTTTATGTTGAATCCATTTAGTAGAGCTGTTTGTTTAATGGTTTCCAATTCCTGTTTGAGCACCCCTTCAGAAGAACAAATCCTGTGTGCTCTGGTCACTAAAGATTTTATGATGTCATATTTCTGAGATGGGTGTGTTCTGATATATTGTGAATATAGCATCCTGCAAAGCTTAGGGACTGCAACTGAATAAATTTTAAGTAATTTATACTGAGGCAGAAACCGCTTGTAATGTGAGGTCCTAAGCTGTAACTTCTCTAGCCTATACATAAACCCAGACTGTCATTCCTGGAAGGAATGACAGTCTGGATTTATGTATAGGCTTTTTATGTATATTGATGTTATCATGTATATTGTAAAAGCCTATACATAAATAATATATAGGTTTATATTATTTATGTATAGGCTTTTTATGTATATTGATGCATCATTATATATAGGCTATTTATGTATAATGATGCACAAATCTTTTTTAAAGGTTTGTGCATCATTCTGTGACCAAATTTAATTTCATTATCCATGCCATCAGATTCTAATACTCATATCAGAAGAGATAAATTCGGAGAGTACATGTAATTAGAATAAATAACAGTGGTATCTGAATCCTGCACTTTGTCAAGGCACTAGATTCAGATTTTTCCGTAAACAAGGTCTTGGTTTGAATCTTACTTTAAATTTGCATATTTGTGAATGTCTTTAGGTGGAAGATGAATTTTACTGTTTATAGCAGATCTAAAGTCTCATGAAAATGTTCCATGTTTGGCTTATAGAAGGTTTCTATATAATAAGGTTACTCTTATTACCATACTACCCTTACAGTACTACCAACATATTAAGTTTATACCTTTCCATGGTGGGATTTGCATTTTGAGATGGAGAGACTTGTGTCTGTACATGTATCATCATCATATGAGTCAGTTTTGTGAATCCCATGTTCCTACAGCATTTCATTATCTTCTGAAAACTGTTACAAAGAAATTGGTAATTGACATTCTTACCAGTAATTTGAAAGGAATGATAGTGACAGGCTTTGTTTTCCTCATTTATGGAGATATTTCTCATCAACATATTATCTGTTCACTCAACATCTGACTTGGACAGATGGGTAGCACAAGTTAGATTTTGGGTGGTCAGATAACATCTGTTCTAGATGAATTTTATATACAAATTGTTCAAAATAATTATAAAGGTATATAGTATTTTTTATTTATTTATTTTTTGTTCAATATTTAGAAAAAGCCATCTATCACTCATGAAGAACTTCCTTTGAGCTGTTCGAAAAAGATTGTGGTAGGTATTTATTTTTATAATGCAGTATATAAATATGTATATACTGCATTATTCAACCGTAGATTATTGATGCCCTCTTCTTATTATTGAAGCATCTCAATTTTTGATTGTCAAACAGAGTTTGAAAGAGATAAACTTTACAAAAACTTTCCAAATTCCAAAATCTTGGCACAGTTGAACTAACAACACACGTATCAAAAGAGTGTGAATTTTTATCAGTAATTTCCCCGATAATTATCAGGGAAATCAGTCATTTCCCTGATAATTATCAAGGAAAATTAATGTTTTATTTATTTTTAATGTCTTTTTATTAATAATTATTATTATTTAATAATAATTAAATTATTAATGTCTATTTGCTTTGAATCAGTTTACTGACAGTATTGCTAATGTCTGTTTAGCTGGTTAAATAATACTGTATCTGTAATACGTTATCTTCAGTTAATAATCATTTATTTTTGAAATGAACTTACCTTTCAAAAAGAAATGGTTTTCTTATTTTCTTCATATGCTGTTTTTAATATTTCATTCTTGCATTTTTAAGTCAAATGTTGATGCAAGTTCACTTTTCTGTTCTTATAATCATTCTAATTTACTCAAGAGAATTCTTTTTCTCGAGTAAATTGACAGCTGCTCTTTCCCTATATTTCTATTTTGTTGTGGATCACAAAGATTCATGTTAAAAAATAACATTGTCTTTTCTCTAGCAGGGACAAAGGAGAATCATCATGTTTGAAATATTGCAACAACCAGTACAGTATCACCACTTGCCAGAAAAAAAGAATGAAAAACACAGTAAGGATTCCACAGTCATAACACTACAGTATTGTGTTTGTGTGTAAACCCCACATATGAGTTGTTGCAATGCCTATATCATATCACTGATATGTATTTAAATAAGACAGAAGTCAATAACTGATTGACTTTCCATTATATTTGGATTACATAACAAACTAAACAGTCATATTCCCTGATCCATTGAATCATCAACTGTTTGAAATGCTCATAACTACCTATTTGCTGAGAACTGTGGCAAGCATTTCTCCTTCTATATAAGGGCTGTCTTCTGATAAATGTCTCTTAATGTGATGTTTTAACACTAGAAAAAACTCATATACCAGAGGAACATTTTGTTGTTCATCTACTATGAAAAAAAAGTCACCATTCACAGTACTGTAACAATCAAGGCATTTTGATCACATACTAGAAAAAATTATGTAAAATGCATTAAGGATTCAACTTTCATAATGTTATTGTATGTCAAATACAATAAAGTTGGTAATTGTGTTTTAATTTACTATTATATATGATAAGCAGGGTTTTTACTTTTCATTCAGTTATTTAATAGGCTTGTTTTTCAGAAAATTGAATTAGGTGGCATAATGAAAATAATTAATACACTGTCTGGTCATCTGACTACTTTTCCTATTCTTGGTTGCTAGATGATAAGCAAGAGGCTGATGAAAGGTTTATAGCATAAGTTAGATTTTGGGTGGCTGGATAACATATCTAAGTAATGCTCTGGCTTAGCTTCAATTTTATTTACAAATTGTTTGTTCAAAATAATTATATATTTATATTGATATATACTATATTTTTTTCAATATTTAGAAAAAGCCATCAACCACTCCTGAAGAACCTCCTTTGAGCTGTTCTAAAAAGATTACGGTAAGTATTTAATTTTACATGCAATACTTTTTTCCCCCAAAAAGGAGGTATTGAGTGATTTCAGCACTCATCATTTACCAACAAAGTAAATATAAATTTCATCTCTGATAGAAGGTCATTTAAATTCAAAACTAAAATCAAATTGCATTCCATTGTAGAAAGTTCGGTTGCTGTATCATTAATTCTTACATTAATTTAAATGCGAGTCTGTCACATTTAAATCACCAGGAAATGAGAGCAAAAAAAAACTGTAGAAAAAATACCCAGATGATTGCGCAGTTTCATTTTGTTATATTATATCACTAATTTACTTTTAGATAATTTAAAATAACCTTAATTATTATTATCACTTGGGCCCCCATGGAATCCTTTGAACAAACACCCTTGACTAAGTGTGTTTGTTCAAAATAATTATATATTTATATTGATACATACTATATTTTTTTCAATATTTAGAAAAAGCCATCAACCACTCCTGAAGAACCTCCTTTGAGCTGTTCTAAAAAGATTATGGTAAGTATTTAATTTTACATGCAATACTTTTTTCCCCCAAAAAAAAGGAGGTATTAAGTGATTTCAGCACTCATCATTTACCAACAAAGTAAATATAAATTTCATCTCTGATAGAAGGTCATTTAAATTCAAAACTAAAATCAAATTGCATTGCATTGTAGAAAGTTCGGTTGCTGTATCATTAATTCTTACATTAATTTAAATGTGAAATTCTCTTCCTCAGATGTTGAAGACCACATTCCCCCAATTTGTTCTCATGTGCATTTCCGTAGGCCAGTTAACATCTCCATGCAGTGCCATTCATCCATAATACATAACTTTACATTTAGAAATGTTATTATCAATATTTACTTGTAGAATTAGCATGTTCAAGTTGATCTCCAAGGATTCTCTATCATATATGTTCCTTATTACCAGCCTCAATCCAGCAACATCAGCAAAGAACTGGATATATATCTTTCTCTAGTCCTTCTCAAGATGGACTAGAGAGGGAAAGATGTCATTAATTATCATCAACGTCCAGTGTCATTAATTGTCATCATGAAATTCCTTATATGTATCTCAAAGGGATGCACAGGATACTGTGATGGTATTACATGAAAAGTTTACATAACTGCTAACTTCATGCTAACAGTTTTTCCTTCAATTAATCTTTTATCTGCAGGACTCCAATATTATCAGATCCTGTATTTAGGTCTTCATTTGGTTTTTCCCTCTGCCATCTTTGCATTGAACACTTGCAATGATAATCTATCCTTCCCCATTCTGTTTAAATGACCATACTACCTTAGATCAGCTCTGCTCACACATTCCTGAATGCTAGCAATGTCAAATTCCTTCCTAATATCTTAATTTTTAATATGATTCTGTCATTGATGCCATTTGTTCATTTCTGTAATTTTTCTCAAAACTCTTATGTATGGTGTCTCCACTCTTTGGTCAGCTGTTTTACTTTTAACCTAGCTCTCAGAATTATAAGTTAAAACTGGCCTGAACACTGTCTTGTATACTACTAGTTTATTGTTTTGGCTAATTTCTCTCTTATTCCATATAAATTTATTCAGTTGACTTGCAGCATACCAGCTTTGCTAATGCTATTGTCTATTTCTATATGTAATTGCTATCTTCATAAAATTGTGCCTCAAGAGCTGATGTGTTTTACTTGTTCTACAGATTCTCCATTCAGAATGCAGTTGAAGTTTTCTTTGTTCCTGCTTATTTTCATAGTTTTGGTTTTTATATTATTGATTTTCATGCCATATTCATTAGAGCACTTATTTAATCAGTTAAGAAATCCTGCAAACTTGTACTAGATTTATTTAAGAGTAGAACATGTCTGCATAAAGTAAAGAGCTGAAATTAACATCTTCAATTTCGATATCAGGTATAATGTGATCCATATAGATGATAAATAACAGTGGAGATAGTATGCACTCTTGTTTCATATACTCGACTTGATCAAATCATTTTTCTTTACCTCCTTCAATTCTAACTGCTGATTTCAACTTAAATATAGATTGTATATCACAGTGCACCATCAGATTTACACCATATAATTATAGTGTTTTGAACAGTTCTTCTCTTGGAACCTTATTATATGCCTTTTCCAAATCTACAAAACCTTCTACAAAATCTACAGACCCTTCTTATATTCCCATGATTTCTTAACTATCTGTCTCAAAGTGAAAATCTGATCTTGACAGTCCATGTTTAGCCTGAACCCAGCTTATTTTTCTCCAAGTTCTCTTTGACAGGTTTCTTATGCCTCGTCTCAGGTCTATTTGCATAAATTTTAAATGGTACACTCGGTAAGGTTGTGAATGTGTGCTGTGAAGCACACATTCACAACGTTGAATGTGAACTTGAACAAAAGTGATTGCCTGAAATAAAAATATTAAACATAAGTGACTCTGGTATTAATATTTTATGACGAATTCTTCCATTCCAATTATGTCTCGATTTTTAGACGAATTAATCATGTAGTGCTGTCATTGTAGCCTAAACATTCCTTGAGGAAATTGATGATGATAAATAATAATTATTTAAATGGCACTGACCCCGTTTTGCTTTTCTTTGTCTCATTAATACCAATTATTTGCTCTGATGAAAACAGCAGGGATCTTATATAGCAAGGAGCTGCTGACATGACATGATATCTAATTATATTGTGCTATTATAATACATATTTAGTTTCAGCCAGTGGTGTGTTAGGACTGGCTCGTGCGAGCCGATTGTTAAAATTTTTCAAATTTAGTGAGCTCGTTATTAAAATTCTTTATGAAAGGATAGATGATGAATGGTGGTATATACTTTTTCTCGTAAATATTTTGAAATTGTATAATAAACACTTACATATATTACTATTATTATCAAAAATAAATGCATAAAGGAGAATTCACAAAACACAAACTCAATTTACGAACAGGAATTTGGAAACGATTTTATTTACTAAACAATGTCTGTATTCATTAAAACACAAACACGTTATCAAAACTCCCGAACTGGGTATTTGAATAAACAATAATGCCTTATTTTTCGGCGAATTTCCAAGAACTTGCAACATTAAGTTCTTGGAAATGCAATATTGTTGCACTATCGATAAATACAAAAATTCGTCGTGATGGCTACAGTCTCTGGTCATTTGATCGACTACTACGAGTGGTAATATCAGTGTTACATTTTTTTTGTTCAGGATTTCATTTGATAATAAGTAAGTTGTAGGGTAATATAGGAAAATTTTCTTTAATATATGTTTTTATTTCGGTTTTTTCTTCTTTTTTTTTTAATAATTAAAATAATTTTAATCAGGGTTAGAGTTTTGCGGTTGAAAAAGCGGATAACCGTTAGTTGAAAAAATGAAATAGAACAAAATTTCTTAAACATTAAAAGGACAAAATTTGAAGAAGCAGAAACAAAGACATCTGAAGATACAATAGAACTTTGTGAAGAATCGAATTTTTCATAAAGTGAGCCGGTTGTTAAAAATTTACCAACACACCTCTGGTTTCAGCCAATATACAGAGTGGCCTAAAAATAACAGGACAATCAGAGAATCCATATTTAAGCAGAAAAAATTTATTACAGAGCATCATATTTCAAAATATCAAAAAATTATAATAATGAAGTTTTAGTAATCGTTGTTCCAGCAATTGCACTATTACTTCTGGGTCATCCTGTATAGTGTAATACCATTTCATTATGTTTTGACATTTACATCAAGGTTATAAAGTCATCTTCATGAATACAGTGTATGCATATGTTACACACACACTATATAGAAGCAGTTACAACATTAATGTCATAATCTACAACAGGGCTGTTCAAAACATCCCGTGGTGCAATTTTGTGCAGCCCGCCAGTGTGTTTTGATTTTCATGAGCAAAAAAATAAAATAACAATTTGAATTGAATGTGTATTAGATATTTTAATTATTTCACTAATCGATAATCTCGATTTGGTAAATTTATTTGGTTATTATTTTTATGGCTATTTTGTCTGCTTTCATTTAATTTATTTGGTGTTTTTACATCACTCTATACCATACTCTATATTGAATAAGAATAAGATGAATAAGATGAATAACAGCTGCAGTGCAAGTGCTGCATCAAGGTACATGATGCAGCACTTGCACTGCATCATGTGCCTTGATGCAGCACTTGCACTGCATCAAGGCACATGCTCTTACACTGTTTTGTTCCAACGCACATGCTCCAAGTGCTCACAGGGAACGTGAGCATGATTAGTGTTGTTCATTCATTCAGCTATCGAGGTTGTGTCACTGCTGCTCACCAAATTACTAGATACGCATTGTGATGTGGCCCTCGGATAAATCTTTTTTTTTTTTAATGTGGTCCTCGGATTATATAAGGTTGGACAACCCTGATCTACAATATGACTATTACAATTAATCTCCCTAGCCTACTACCAATTAACCTCCCTACCCTCTTCTGAAGGGGGGGGGAAGTAACAATAAATTAAAAATTAATTATATCAGTCCAATATATAGAAGCTTTGTACCTATTACGCAAAGTACCAACCTGCAGTTATCACTACCTCAAGCTTATCTAACTAACTCCCTGCATAAGATATTGATCACATTCAGCTATTGGCTGAATATTAACTTATATTTTGACAGATTTAAAACAGGAATTAAATGTCATCAAGCCAAGAGTTTTTCAGTAATTCTGCATTTTTTTTTTCCCATTTCCACTACAACATTATTCTGGGCTAAGTACAATTAACAAATAAAGGATAAATAGAACTCTAAGCTTTGTACTATTACAATAATATGATATGGCAGCACTAATTACAAATATTAGTAATGGGATTTTGAAGGTTATTTTCTGAATTGGGCCAAAGTAATTAATTTTTAATTTAATCTATTTTTATTTACCTCGTTGGTCGAGTGGTTAGTGTATCAGCTCTCCAGTCAAAAGGCTGTGGGTTCGAATCCTGCCATGGGCATGGATATTTGTGATTGTCTGTGAAATTACAGCGGTGGATTGAGTGGTGGAGACAGAGAGCTGTAGAGTAGTTGCCCTCCCTCGATGAGTCCTAGGACTCCCTGGAGGTGTCACTTAATAATAATAGTAATAATAATTTTATTGCATTTTATATTATTTATTTATTATTATTTTATTTATTTTATTTTATTTTTTGTTCACTAGAGGCGAGGTCAGGTGGGTTCATTGGTAATAGACATACAATAGCTTAAGTAGTAGTGCTATTATTATTAGGTGACACCTCCAGGGAGTCCTAGGACTCATCGAGGGAGGGCAACTCCTCTACAGCTCTCTGTCTCCACCATTCAATCCACTAACTACAACGCCATCTACTGCCGTATTTTCACAGACAATCACAAATATCCATGCTCATGGCAGGATTAGAACCCACAGCCTTTTGGCTGGAGAGCTGATACACTAACCACTTGACCAACGAGGTAAATAAAAATAGATTAAATTAAAAATTAATTACTTTGGCCCAATTCAGAAAATAACCTTCAAAATCCCATTACTAATCTTTGTAATTAGTCCTGCCATATCATATTATTGTAATATTGTTTATCTGAATATGATTGTTGATTTCTTAAATATAATATGTGAATATTATTCATGTGAAAACATGAATCAAACCTTATAGTCTCATTGGCAGATTCTGAAGAAAACTTTGACTGATTTATCCAGAGAAGCATGTGGTGAAGTTGCCTACAAGGATAGAAAAAGCAGAACTCCATGGTGCTCAGGAAGTTAGATAGCAATGGAAAAGAAGAAAGCATGTTAAAACTTCCTAGAAAATAAGTTATCATGTACTCTTAAGAATACAGATAAAAAAAATATAAATGAAGGAGGGGTTAAAAGTAGCTAAACAGAAGCCATAAGAAGACTGGTAAGAACAGAAGATAGTAAGGGTGCAAAGCATTCTGGGGCTATTGAAAAATTAAGAAATTGAGGAAAAAATGCTATAAAAGTAATCAGAGATGATAAAGTGACATAAAAACTCAAGATATTCTTTACTTTAAAATATTATTAAATGAAACAAGATCATCATTTATAGTGATAGAATAGTGGTAGAAAATATTCATGAGGACTATATATTAATTTTGTATGACAAAGAAAAAGACATCAAAAACCTGTAATGTGAAAATGCAGCTAGAGCAGATGAACATCTGACCAGAAATGTACAAATATGGAGGTATAAAAGTTTTACAGTGGCTTTGCTGTATAATTCAGAAATATGATGATACGGTCAAATTCTGAATGATTAAAATAGTCGTAGTAGCCATATGCAGAAAGAGAAATAAAACTAAATGCAAACATTATAGAACAATTTCCCTTCTCAGTGTTCTAAGTAAGATATTTATGCACTCATACTTGAGAAGAGGATAAGAAAAATTGCAAAAGAGAAACTTAGTGAAGAACAAGCTGGATTTAAACTGAATAGGAGTTTTTGGGATTAGGTTTTATTTTCACTTTTAAAAAGACTAACAGTGATCTGTATTTCAGTTTTATAGATTTGGAAAAGGTATATGACAAACTGCCAACATAAAAGCTGTTTCACACACTATGTTGCTGTGTCGTCGACGGGGCTGTCCGACTTCTTCATGTTAACTTGTAAATCATGGTCAATTAAAGATCAATATATATTTCAGCTTGATTCTCATCTTCAAATTCTTTCATTTTTTTCTTGAATAATGTTTGTATATTTGAGTCTACAGTTCACCTCCAAGAGCTACTCAACTTTGATTCTTTATATAACTTTCTTACACACGCTTTTTTCAATATTATGTTCAATTTTATCCTGCTTAAAACTAAATTATGATAATTTCCTGTTTCAGATCTGTAATCTTGTATCCTGAACCAGTGTGATGATATCGCTATCAGTGATAATATAGTCATTATGACTTATCGTTTTTTCTTGTCTTCTCTCCATGCAAATTTCTGAACATCTTTATGTTGAGACATGTTAGTGATGTAGTGAGGCCCTGAAGAGAAATCCAGCAGGCACTTGAAATTGCTATTGGCTTTGCAATTTTTCCAAAACATTTCTGTAGGTCTGGAATTAATTTCCAACCTTGCTGTTTATATCTCCAGAAAGTGCCAGCTTTTCTGTTTTCTTCATGTCAGCTGCCTTTTTTAACGACTTAAAAAATTCCTACAATTGTACTTTACAGGAATCTTCTGTGAAATCATAGGCATATTTCATTGTCCAATTCTCCAATTTAAAATTTATCCCCATACCTTTACTTGAAAATGCATGCCAATCGAGAAGTTTCTCTTCGTGTTTGGTGCTGAATTCTATTGCTATGCCTTCCTTTCTCTGATCACTATATCTCAAATATAACATCAACATTTATTATTTAGCAGGATTTTACTTGTCTTCATCTCAGGAATACTAAGGATCTAAGGATATCCACATAGTTCTTCTACAACATGGACTTATTTTTTTTCCATGGATACTTCTTATGTTTGTGGTGCCAATCTTGGAGGTTATCGACATTGAGTTTGTACCAGTACCTAACTTGACACTATTTGTCCTATTTTCCTGATGAAAGCAATTGGAGCTTTGTTAAACTGGGTGCTATCCCAGCCACTATGAAATTTCGTGATATTGCACAATCATGTTTTTCTGGTTTAAGCCAGTGCAGAATACAATTTGGTTGGCTGTCCCAAACTGCCAGCCAATCCTGGTTCATTAAATGTCTGGTAAATACCTACTAATTGGGTTCACTGTGAGAATATGAGGAATGAACATTAGATCATATGATCTAGTCATTTCTCTACATTCCTTATAGGTTATGTGGAGGTCACTTTTTAGTTATCTAACTTTGACCTTTAAGCGGACCCCAAAAAAGTAAAACTCAGAAATAAAAATTATAAGTTGCATAAAGTCTGAATGAGTTTTATATTCTTATGAATAATGAAAATTATTATACATATGATTTTCTTTTTTCTAGAAGTCACCAGATAGGAATTTGTCATCTCCTGAAACACCTCAGCCACCAGTCCTTACTAGTATTCTCAAGCTTTATATGAAAGAATAATACTTTTTTTGTGTTATCCTATCAAATAATTTTATGTGATTTTATTTGTCTTTTAAAATTCATAAATTATATAAAGATTATGAAAGTGATTTTTGTTTCTCTTTTTCTTTGTGATGTCAGAAGAAACAAAAATGCAGTAAAGTAATAGTAATAATTGTACAGAAAGTAGCTGATGGTTTAACCTCTGTTAAAACTGAATAAACTTATTATTTTCTTCTCTAGTGAAATATGACTGGTTCTGATTACTTAACCAAAGTGCTTGATTAGAAGTGATAATTCTTGCATGCATAACTATCTTTTGTTTGATGTTTGTGACTGCTTAAATAGCCCATTTTCATTCGTTAACTTTTTGACATCCATATTTATAAGGGAATGTTTTATGGCATTTCAGCTAATAAGCTAGATTAAGTGGGATTTATTGTTGGCAAGTTAATACAAATTAGATTTAATTAACAAAGCTTTATCAAAACACAAGCAAAATTTAACAAATACCAGAAAAAAATAAAATATAAATATGCAATGAATAAATCTTTCTTTTAGTGTTGCACAGTGATCAGTATTCATTTTAGAAATTATGGACTTCACAACCATATTATAAATAACTCTTTTATTTAAAATTATTTATACATTTATTTATAAATAAAAGAATTATTTATAACACGGTTATAAAGTCCATAGTTTCTAAAATGAATGCAATGAATAAACTATTGACAGTGAAATAATTAATGACTTCTCATGTTGCAGCTTACTCTACTTCTTGAATTTCTTTTCACTAATTGTTGGAATAGTTGGGTAAGGTATGGCCAGATCTGATTAAGAATTTCCACACATCATACAGAATTAAACTTAAAGGTACTCTCAAGCCAACCGAAGAATTATAGAGCCATCTATGGTCTTAAAAAAATACTAATCATTTCAAAAATACCCATATTTATAAAACATGGCAAGTGTGTGACTAGCTAAAGTTATGAAATCCCTGAGGGAGAACACTGTAGCAGTATGGCTCATAAAAGAGAAGAGAAATAACTGTATACACACACACACATATATATATATATATATGTTACATTCACTAACCATTCTTCCATGGAATGCCATAAGACTACACTGCTGTCTTAATTAGAAGAAAATTTCTTTGTTCATTCTTTCAAACAATCAGAATACATAACCCTAAATAGGAGATAAGGCTTACTTACTGCTGCACAACATGTGGAAATCCCTGATTACCTAATGCAGTGCCTCAGGTTTCAATTATTCTAACAATTACCAACAAAGAATGCAAGAAATAGAGCTGGAGGTTACAAATTCAGTTCTTGCAATAATAAATTGCAAGAACTGAAATCATTCATTCGTTCATTATTTTTGTGATGAAAGAAATCTTTATATGGAGTTTTTTTTAACTGAAGGTAAGTTATCTGATCTCATATGGAGGTAGCAAGTTTTTCCTCCCAGAAACTTGGGGTTTTCATCCCACATATCAACATATCTGCAAAGAGAACACATGCAATTTACAGATAAAATGCTATTGATGGAGGAAGTTAGAGGATTAAGTAGGAGAGATGTTGAGTTGTGAGTAATTGAGTAGCATGCCTTCCAATGACGAATTCTTGAATGTAATAATAATAATTTTTCCATGTCAGTAGCTAATGTAATGCATTTCTGCATGTTATTATTATTTGCATTTTTTTAAATTTGCCTGCTATCTTCAGGAAGTACTAGGAATACATAGGAATTCATTTGTATTACATTACACAAAAGTAAATCCAAGTTAGTTTAGCTTTTAACATGTATTTATAATTATCCTTTTCTTAAACATATCATCATCATCAAATTCCTGCCATGTACCCTCAAGGGGTGTACAGGATATGACAGTACTACATGAAAAAAATTACATCATTACTAACTTCCTATCTACAATTTTCCTCCAAATCAGTCTGTTACTTGTCAAGACTCCAACATTATCAGATCTTATATTTCTATCGTCTAAGGCACTTTGTACCGTATCAATCCACCTATATCTTGGTCTTCCTCTGGGTCGTTTTGCTGTCAACCTGGCAGAGAACACTTGTTTTGCTAATCTTTCTTCACCCATTCTGTTTAAGTGATCATACCACCTGAGATTAGCTCTGCTAACACATTCCTGGATGCTGACAATGTCAAGTTCTTTCCTAATATCCTCATTTTTAATATGATATTGCCATTGATGCCATCTGTTCATGCCTCTAATCTTTCTCAGGACTCTCATATCTGCGGTCTCTAGTCTTTGGTCAAGTGTTTTACTCCTGACCCAGCTCTCAGATCTGAATCTCCAAGGTTTGATTCTTGTTCTCAAACTCTTTCATTTTTTCTTCAATAATCTTTGTGTATTTTAGTCTACAGTTCACATCTGAGAGCTGCTCAACTTTTATTCGCTTTAAAACTTTCTTACATGTTATTCTGTTCAATATTGAATTCAATTTTATCCTGCTCAAGAGTAAACAGTGATCACTTCCAATTTCAAATCCTCTGTATACTCTGGTGTCCTGCACCAGGCAGAAAACATCACTATCAACAATAACATAGTCAATGAGACTTTTTTTATTCCTTGCCTCTTCTCTCCATGTGAACTTGTGCACATTTTTATGTTGGAACATGGTGTTAGTTAACTAGTCCATGTCCTGAGCAGAAATCCAACGGATATTTGCCATTATTTTTAACTTTGCTCTTTTCTCCAAATTTTCCCAAAATATTTTTGTATGTCTCACAATCATTTCCTACTCTGCTATTTAGATCCCCATCAGTTGCTTTTTCTAAAGCATCAAAAAATTCCTCCACTTCTACCTAGTAGAACCTTCTGTGGGACCATAGGCACAGATAAGTCTCATTGTACAGTTTCCCATTCTCATATTTGCCCACATTACTCTACTTGAGACTGCCTACCATTGAAGAAGATTAGCCTCGTATTTTGTGTTGAATATTATGGCTACTCCTTCTTTTCCTTGATTGTCATTGCCTGAATATAACATTTTGTATTTATTGCTCAGAAAGATCTCACCAGTTTTTGTCTTTTTTGTTTCAGTCACCCCTATTATGTCGATCTGGTACTTATCTAATTCCTCAGCTAGTTCCATTTCTTTGCCATTCAGGCTTCTTATGTTGATAGTACTGATCTTTAACTCTGGTGATGTTGAGTTGTGGTTTGTTTTCAGATTTGTTCCAGTAGCTGACTTTTCACTGTTTGCCATGGTTCCCTGGCGAAAACAATGGGGGCCTTGTTTAACCCAGCGATTCACTAGCCGGCATGAAATTTTGTCATGTTGTACCATCATTTTTTTATTTTGGTTTAACCAATAAGAATACAATTTAGTCGGCTAAATCCCAAATTGCCACCCCATCCTCATTCATTCAGTATCCAAGTAGATACCCAACAGGGTGCACCACGAGAAGGTGAGGATTGGACATTAGGTCAGAAGCCCTGGTCGGTTCTCCGCATTCCTTTAAAGGCTATGTGGAGGTCTCCTCTCAGTTTAAACATATTTGTTTGTAAAATGCTATCAAGTATTAAAAGTGAGTGTCAGTATGCAACTATAACTAAAATATTTCTCAAACTTTTAGTGACACTTGTGATCCTGGCATTAGAAGAAAGCATATAACACAGTAAATGGAATAAAGCAAGTTGATTAATACTAATTTTCTAAAATAATAGATATTCAGAGTAAGTGTCTTATTCCATGTACATGCAGAAGAAATGAACTAAGTTTAAATAACAAAAGTATAAGTATCACAATCAGTTAACTGTTTGTGGCAAGTGCCATATGTTAGAATGATGGTATATGTAACTATTAGAATCCTTTTAAAGGGATTACAGCAACTTCTAAAAAAATTATTTTATGTAGTTCAAGTTGATAATTCTCTGTGCTTTCTAGATGCTTAACTCATCATTCTAACTCAGATTAAGCAGTGCATAAGTGAACCTGAATGCTCCTGGAATAAACTTCAGGTCTATAACAAGTTTTGTACTTTTATGAAGACTTCTCCATACTGTGCCTGTTTTAATTTGAGAGTTCATGAGGTAATCTTTAATTCTATTCTTCATGAATTTACCTTTCTGACTAAAATGTAAAAGACTATGCTCACATGAAGTCTGATGTATGCTTGAGACAGATAATGGAGACCATTTATTTTCAGGCCGGAGGTAAGAAATTGTCTAGTTTATTGACTGGTATCAAGGTGATAAAAAACTGATATATAAAGAAAAACTGATATACATATATATGTATATATATATATAATTTTTTTTTTCATCATCTTAATAGCCAACCTCTTAGGATCAAAATTTACAGCAGAACTAGAAGTTAACACTTTTCTTGATATAAAACTTACTTTTTCATCTGGAAAACTAAAAATATCTATCGACAGAAAGCTTACACATACCAACAGATATCTTTACACACAGTCCCATCATTATCCACCTCAAAAGTTAAGTATTATTTCAACTTTAGGAACTCGTATGCACACGAGTTCCTCAAGTTGAACTCATACGCGCATGAATTCAACTTTAGGAACTCGTGCGCATACTCTCATCAGCAAAGAAGAGGAGACTGCCAAAGAATTAAAGCCGCTTTTATCAAGTTTCCAAAAGAATGTTTATCCTGAGCAGAAGATTTCTAAACCCATGTTTAATCCTTCTACACACCATACAGAGAAGAGTTAGCATGTGAAAAATTATATCACCATTCCATATATCAGCTCCATTTCTAACAAATTGGCAAAAATCCTCAAGAAATATAAAATTTGTATCTTATTCACTCCCTTAAGAAAACTTCAATCATGGCTTTGTCCAGTAAAACCTAACAGTTTCAAACATAACAGTTTGAAATATCCAGGATTGTAATTCCCCATGTTATGGACAAACAAAAAAAAATTATTCGAGTTTCGTATCGAAGAATATCTCAGAGACATCACCTATGGTAGAACCAGGGCTACAGCCTTAATTAGTCATGTGCTTAATTCTTTTGATCTCACTCACCATCAGTCCATTATACACTTAGTAAACTGGGACAGATCAGAAATTATTTATAAATGCTATGAGGAAGTTGAAAGAAAAATCTTGGAATCATTTTTCTTTCAACTTCATCCTGTTCACATTAATGTTAACCTCAGCCACAAACTTTTTGATTGTTGCTATTCAGCTATGGTGGTCTTGAGACCATGTCCTTGTGCTGAGAACAACACAGTTAGTCTGCAAATCCATTCTAATTTGAGTACTCCATTAATAATTTAAATCTTTAGTGACTACACCTGAGTAATGTTTTTTGTGTATCGGTTTTTTTTCTTCTATGTATTACACCCTCAATGAAGTCTTCTAGAAAGATGAAACTAGTGGTGCCTTTAAAAATAAATTAGTTATTTTCTAATTTAACATTCAGCTGTATATAGTCATATAAGTACGGTGGCTTTCTTTTTCGAGAAAATAAAGGACAAATCAGAAATTGTTTCATCATAAAAAAGGGTTGTGTTTATTTGTTTCACTAAAACTAAAAAGCTATATTACATTTATTATAAAATATAAGCATATACAATAGCATTTTAAACAATTATATTATTACTTCAAAAATTTAATTTTGATACTTTTCACAAGAATGAACTTTTTTTAATAAATCAGGTTTTTGTTTTAAAAATTCATAAAACTGTATACAATTCATGTCAAAGCTGCATTGGGTATAAATGCATGCTTTCAGCATTTTGATTTTTAATTGCGTTTTTTTTCACTGGTCCAGATATTGTTCACTAATATGTGGACCAGTAAAAGTTCAGTGGGGGCATTAGATCCAGGGAGACATAAGCAAAATTGATCAATTTTTTAAATGTTTTTAAAAGACACGTATTTATCTGTGAAATATTTAAAAATTTCAACCCATCTGCGTTGGCAGGAAATCATTTTGTCGCCATTCTTTGATCTTTTTGCTAGCAAGTGCCAGTGAAATGACAGTTTCATGTTTCTATGGGCCATGTGCTGGTCATCAGTATTCAATTTACTATTTCAATTCATAAAATAAAGGACAAAATGGCCATTTTAGAAAAAAAAATAAATCTAAAGGTCAGAGCAGTGAAATAAAGGACTGTCTTCTTAAATGAAGGTTGTATGGTCACCTTACATATAAGTGATTCTTCTTAAAACATGTACAATGGCCGTGAAAACCTGATATATATATTTATTTTATTTTATTTATTTTTATTTTTTTAATTTTATTTTCCCAGAATCTTTGGAAACCATTCAGAAATTCCTGAGATTATAGGGAATTGAAATTCTTCCTACCAACAGTGATATGGGCTGGACATATTTAATTTTTTTAGACAATTTCAGGTTGTAAACCATTCTGTTGCAGAAGATTTTTTTAAAAATATATATTAATAACTTACTGTTGTGAGATTTATTTGTGCAGCAAAACCTTGGTTCTACTTAGTGTGAAAACTGTATAGTTTTGTAATAGTGGTGAGTTTATTGTGTATGCTCTCATCAGCATCTTGTGCCTATAGAGATCATGTTGGATATATAGTAGAGAAGAGCTATTCTAAGTGCTCTAGATAAGGAAATAGCTATTGTTCTCCACCTCCCCCCACACACACACACCATATACACACCACTAGAAACTGGCCAATTACTTTCTATAACACCTAGAAGACAAACCATTTTCTGTACACAACCATCTCCACAGACACATTGTTAGTGGCATTTTCTCTGTATGATCTACTGAAGCCAAATTAAATGAGCTCCTTCAGAGGATAAATACCTTCCCCATCCCTTGCCAAATTAAAAAAAGATCATCAGCCTACCATCTCTGGCTGTCTGCTTTAATGTGCTGTTTATATGCACAATAACTCTTCTCATTACCTATCACAGAAATGCCAAGTTATTACAACTTCATTAAGGTACCTATAACATTTACTTACAAATGCATCTCTACAGTGAGAAGTTACTAAAATGGTTATGAAACCAAAAGATCATTCAAAAGAATCATAAACAAATATGTTCCAGTGCATAGCCAATTCAGTGGGCTGAATGGTTAGTGTATCCACTTGCCAACCAACAGACTTCAAGTTTGAATCCCACTGTGGGCATGATGTTCGTTATTGTTTTTAGGTAGGAGATGGATTTTATCATCTAATGTGAGACCACTACTCTTATTTCTCTCTGAAGTGGCTTGAGAAAATTCCATGTTTGGTTTCTAGAGCAAGGTTTCTGGGCTATATGAAAATAAATAGAAATGCAAAAAATATGTATAAAATTAATAAAAATAGGGGGAGAAAATTACTAAGCCTACCCATGGTACAAACACTATAGGTTTACACAACCTGTTGTGGATGGGAGGCACATAAAAAATAACTAAATAAAATACCACATCTATAGAAAGAATTCTGATCCCGTGTATTACAAGATTTCTGAACAGATTGCAAGGATGCTGAAAAAAAATTAGTTTTTTAATCACCTTGCAACCAGTGAACAATTTCTTTAATTTGTCCAGTTTCCTTCAACTGAAAGTATCTGTGCTTCTTTACTTGCTTGTGTATATATTGATTTCCATGTGAGTAATCTTATTTTTGTAAGATATGCAGGTCCATACAGAAGATGGATATAATATAGGATGTAACTTCCCCTAAGTTGTGAAGCTTTTTCTGGTTTTGTAGAGTCACAACATGTTATAGATAGGAACATTTATTTGAGAACCATTAGCTGATTGTTTCATGCGTTATCTTTATTTTACTTAGTTTGGTTATTTATTTAATATGTTAACATGCTTTATTATAATAAAAATATTTTAAATTCATTTAAGTGTTGGTATTAAATGTCATTGTCTAATGTTTTCATACAGGCACTATTTGAATCACTTACTATAACTAAATTTTTTTCTATTTCATGCCAATTTTCCATGCAAATAGTGTGATTTTATATAACCATATGTTGCTAAGTGTGTCAACATTAACATAAATTAATTTGTCACCTTCCTGTTTGCTTTCTTTTGATCAACTAAAAATATGGAGAAACAATAGTGCTCTTGACTGGATCTGGATTTGAGTATTTACTACATGAGAAACATGTAGTAAATACTCAAACTTGGCAAACGAGAACTACTTAGTTCTCTTTTGCCAAACGAGAACTAAGTAGTTCTCATTTGGCAAACATTTAAAATGACCATGTTTGCCTTTTTCATAAAAATGGAGAAAAACGAGTTTCATGCAGTGATAAAACACTTTTATTTGAAGAAGTGGACAGCTGTGCATCAAAGCCGAGTTGATGCAGTTCATGGGGACTCTGCACCAGCATTAAAGACTATTTATTTTTGGATCATTGAGTTTAAACATAGTCGTAAGTCCATCTAAGATGGAGCACTCTCCCTACTGAGGTTACTACGAAGAAAACGACAAAATCCATTGTATCGTTATGGAAGACCAGTGAAAGTGCATGAGATTGCTGAGATTTTAGGCATCTCATCCGAATGGGTGTATAATATCCTGCACGAAAAATTGCACATAAAAAAGCTGTGTGCATGATGGGTGCCACGATTGTTGACTGTCAATCTAAAATGCATGCGAAAAGACATTTGAACACAGTCTTTGGTGATGTTTAATCGCACTTCGCAGGATTTTTTTTGACTGTAGGCGAAATTTGGATCCACCACTACACACCTGAGTCCAAGCAGCAGTCAAAACAGCGGACAATGCCTGGTGAAAGAGCACTGAAAAAAGTGAAGACCATTTTGTCAGCTGGGAAGGTGATGGCCACTGTTTTTTTTGGGATTCCCAAGGAATTATCATGATAGACTATTTGGAAAAGGGTAAGACAATAACAGGAGTCTATTATGTGTCATTGTTTATTATCGATCGTTTAACCCTGCAGAGGTTGGGGTCGAAAAAATTGCAGCATAGGTTGCATGTATCTGAGAAATACATTCATTACTAGTATGTGCTAAAATGTGATAAAACTTAAACTATATAAAGACACTGCAAATATAATACATGATGGTTTGTTTATTTTCAGTTACAATCTAGAAATTATTGAACAAAAAAAAAAAAAAACTAAACCAATACTATACTGACATCAGAGTTTGTGGTATCTCTCGGATACAATTTACTATCAAATATCACTTTCGCATTCGATTCTATCATTCTCATCATCGGACTTGAGTAACATCACTGAATCTCTTCAACATCTGATGGATTATCCAATCGATATATTTTTCCAGCCATTTTCAATGATAAACATAAAAAATTAAAAAAAAAAACACTGAACCAATACTATACTGACATCGGAGGTCGCGATATCTCTCAGATACAGTTTACTATGAAATATCACACACCTTTACATAACGTGTTAAACTAAAACTGACCGCATAAACAGTGTGGAATATCACTCGTAATATATGCGTGCACAGCTAGTCATGACCAGGGCCGCGCCAACCCGAGGGTGCACCGCATCTGACAGCAAGAAATATCAAATATTCATTTTATGTAGCTAATATCTAATTTGGATTATACATTGCAGTATAATCATTAATCGTAATAATATTCATTTCTTGGTATATCCTACATCGTAAAATTTAACTAATATAATATTAAGGGGCAGCCGATAAAAGTTTGCACCCAGGCGGTAAATACCCTTGGCTCATTCCTGTCATGACCTCCAAGTTATATACTGGATATGTGTAAGAATATTTATATTAAACAATTTGTATCTGTCAGATCAGCCACGACCTCCACAGGGTTAAAAGAAGAACTGAAGAAAAAACGACCAAGATTAGCGTTTTTTCTTCAGTTCTTTCATCAAGACAATGTGCTCTTTCATCAAGACAATGCACGTTCCCACACATTGGCTATCACAATGGCAAAATTGCACGAATTGAGGTTCAAATTGGTTCCACATCCACTGTATTCTCCGAACTTGGCCCCATGTAACTTCTTCTTGTTCCCAAACTTAAAAATTTGGCTCGGTGTGAAAAAATTTTCTCCGAGCAAGGATGTCAATGATTATTTTGCACAATTTGACAAATCCTACTTTTTAGATGGGATGAAAATATTGGAAACTCACTGTACCAAATGTGTAGAACTCGATGGAGATTATGTTGAGAAATAAAGGTGATTTTTTCCAAAAAAAATGTATTTGACTTATTTTTTTACCAAACTTTTCAAACAACCCTCGTATATGCATGGCCAATAGAGTCAACTTAGCATAATTCTAATGCTAAATTCTACATAACTGAGTCAAACTATATAATCAATGGTTTCTAATGCTTTTAAAAAATATTTTAATTTTGTAGTTTTTTTAGGTTCTCTATAAGGTATTAATGCCGTTTTTATTTTCAGTTCCTATTACCAATCTTTTATCTCAATTATGACTGAATAATTATATTTAATCTGCTACCTTTCTTTCTAAGGAGGCAGAGGGTTACAAGGTCCCACAGGGCTCAGTACTGGGGGCTATATTGTTTAACCTTTATATCAATGACATTGTCAGTGGATTGCAGGGGGATATTCAGTTGTTTGCATATGATGTGAAGCTGGGAAGGGTTATTAGTAATAGTGCAAATGTGGTAGTCATGCAAGAGGATTAGAATAAGCTAGACAGATAGGCAAACGAATAGGGGAGGGAGGTGTCGGTTTAATGCAGCAAAATGTAAGGTCTTGAGGTTTGGGACACATCGATGGGACGCTACATACTCTATTGGAGGAGATGTACTGGAGGAAGTAGGGGAGACAAGAGATCTGGAATTGATGATTGATAGAAACCTGAAATTCAAGAGATGTACTGCAAAGGTAGTGAAGGTAACACAGAGGATTGCTGCAATAATGAGAAGGATGCTGACCTGCAGAGATAAAAGATTATCATTCCGTTGTATAAGACCCTGATCAGACCACACTTAGACTATTGTTCTCAGATTTGGTCCCCAGGATTTGAAGGAAATAAATTAACTGTGGAAAGAGTACAAAGGTGGATAACAAAGACAGTTTCAGGACTGTACAGTGTTAGTTATGAAGATCGGCTGAGGGAATGTAGACTGCAGAGTTTGGTGGATAGAAGGAGAGGTGATATGATTGAGACTTTAAACTGTTGGGAGGTGGTTACAGGGTTGACAGTGGGAAGTTCTTTCGCTTGGTTGAACATGGGGAAGGAGTGATGACAAGGGATCATCCCTGGAAGTTGCGAAAGGAAACTGTGAGCAAGAGGGTGAGGAGTGGTTTCTTTGCATGGAGGGTGGCTGAACCATGGAATGCATTGCCCGATAGAGTGGTGAGAGCAAGAATGGTCAATGAGTTTAAGGAGTGGTGTGATAGATTTTGTGTTTCCTAGGAAGGACCTCCTGTGATGTCTTTTGACTCCTTGGAGGCCTAAATAATAATTACTATTCCAATTTTTTACCGTTCTCCAGCTTTCCTAATTGGTTTTTCCATCCCACTTTTTTAAAATTTTCTAATTTTTTTTAATGAAGAATGTTGAAATTACAGTTTTAATATTAAATGGTAAACGTTTTGTAAAATGCTAGTTTGTATAGATAATATTCAACTGGATATCTTCTCCTGTAAGCCATTCACATTATCATTGCTCTACAAATGTTAAACAGTAATGGCTCTAAGTATCTGAGCCTGTAATAATTCACTGTTCATGACGAGGCCTCCTCCTTTTCATAGTTGTCTTTTATATACATCACTTTCTGGTAGCTTTGTTACACACACGCACACACACATGTCTTGCGCAGATAAGTCATTTTTATTGTTATATAATTGGTGGTATTTGTTTAGGCAACTGTTATGTGATATACTTTCAAAAATGTTTTTCGTTACGATACTGATGCATACAAGAAAAATGGCGACCAAGCATTGATGTTGAGTGATATCAATGTACGGGATTTAGTGCGATGTAGCATGCATTTAATGTATTTGTTGCTGAGAGTGAATGGTTTTGTGGTATGAGAGTGAGAATAGAGAAAATATTTGTTGGAAATGTTTTGTAAGCGAGTCATGTTGGGAGTGAGTGGTTTTATGGATATAAGACAGGATTGTCAAAATGTTGTGGAGAATGTAGCAGAAGCAGTGAATGATAGTGCACGAAATATGAATGAGAATTTGAAGGAAGTGGTTGAAAGTAATAATCCGGATGATGAAATGCTGGTGCAGAAAGAAATTGCATGCATACATGGACTCTTTCAGAGGACAAAATGTGAGCTTGACTGACTGGGTAAATGATTAGCATGTGGTACAGGACAAGGAATGAAAAAAGACGAGTAAATCAGAAAAGCATAAAATTGCAAGAAACTGGGAGAAAAGAGAGAGTATTATATTGGGATTTGATCATAAGAGGTATACTTAAATGAGAAAGTGACAAAAGCATGTTTTCAAGGTGCAAAGATAAAGGATGTTAGTGACGCTTTAAGTTTACAGAGGAAAGAATGAAACTAATTGATTATTTGGCAAGCACAAATGTTTGAATGGTGAGAAACATACAATGAGAGAAGATATGAAAGAGCTGTTAGAAGAAGCAGAAATGAAGAGTAAAAAAGTAAAGATTGTGAGTTTGCTGTCTCGGTATGATAGGATAGAATTGAGAAGATGGGCCATGATTGTCAATTAGAAGATTGTGCAGGATGAAGAGTATGCAGTTTATAGATATGTGGAGTAAATTTGATAGACATAAGGACCTGTATATGCCTGATGAACTGCACTTAAATGGTTTTGTAGTTAGGAACTTGGAATAAGTGTTGTTCAATCAGGGGTTGGAAGTGCAAAACCAGAAAAACTAGAGATATTGGGAAAGCAATCAAGGATGTGTTTATCTACCACTCAGATAGATGAGTGCAAGAATGATTATGAAGAGCTGGGTGCAGTTTCCCAGGTTTCTAATCTGAATTGACAGGTAATGACATTCTCTAAGGGTAACTGTGGGATATTGAAATGCATGTACATGAATGCCCAAAATAAAGGAGAGGAGTTTTTAGCATTGGTCAGTTCAACTTAGCCAAAAATTATTGGCATCAGTGAGACCTGGTTGTCAGAGAATAATGTAACGATATTGTACTTTCAGAGAAGATAGAAGAAACTGGACAGGAGGAGGGTTATTAATAATGATAACTGAAGAACTTCAACCAACAAAAATAGAAGGTAAGCCAGATTTATAGATCTGATGGAAATACTTCATCAGGCATCTGCTGTGAGATAGAGGCCAATAGGACAAAATATATTGTTGGTTGCTGCTATAGACCTGGGGGGTGGGGGGGTTTCAGAAGAAAATGCAAACAACATTCATCAATAGAATAACACATTGAGTGCAGTCTGGGCAATTATCATGGACGACTTCAACTATGGTGATATAGATTGAAAGGAGGAAAGGGCACATGGCAAAATGGAAATTAATTCATACAGTTACTAAGGGGTAATTACCTGAAACAGCATGTGATGGAAGGATCCAGGAGTTTGAGAGTGTTGTATCTGGTAATAACATCAGAAGATCTATCTATAACTGCAGTAGCTCTATCTCCAATCGGGGAGAGTGACCATGCAGTCTTGTCCTGTGAGGCTGCTCAACATGTGGAAATTTCAATCAAGAAAGGATTTATGCAGAACTACAGAACTGGCAATTAGGACAAACTTAGGAGACAATGTGGAGCAGTGCGATGGCATAAGAAACTACTTGGAATGAATATCATTAGTGCATACCCAGGATCAGGAGAATAAACTGAGTAGGGATTAAATCGATGACTAGCAATATGAGGCAGGAGCTGCAAAAAAAAAAAAAAGAAAGAAAGAAAGAAAGCATTGTGGAGGAATATAAACAAGGTGATCAGCATGCCCATGAGTAGTATAAAGCACAACCAAGAAGGATAACTAGTGTGGTAAGGAAGGCTAAATCAGATTTCAGGAGAAAATCAGCTAAGCAGGCCAAAGTAAATCCAAAATTTTTTTTTGCTATGTGGCAAGTCAGAAAAAGAATGATTATGGAAAGATAACTTTACTCAGTGCTGATAGTAGGAAACTGACAGCAGTTCAATTACTAATTACAAAAGAAATAGTTCAATTACTAAGTGATCACTTTGCAAGGGTATATCATCCAGGTGGTGACTTTGCAGTTACTGAGGTGACAGACTGTTTGAGCATTGAGGTAGATGAGCTGCAGGCACTTAGCATATTGAAAAATATTAATGTGAATACAGCAGTGGACCTGGATGGTATGTCTGCTAGTGTGCTATGAGAATGTGCAAGCGAACTGGCAATGACTCTGACAAAAGGCAAGTAAGCTGTTAAAATGAGGATCACATAGTTTTTGATTAGTTCTTTGTTTGTCTTCTCGTGTTCCTCTAAAAACTGTTTTATTTCCTTTCTCAAAGCAAAAAACCATTTCAAACAGTTCCCTCTGCTTAGCCAACGTACTTCTGTGTACAACACTGGATCGTCATATTCTGCCTCCATTTCTGTAAGAAAAGTAAGAAACTTGCGGTGTATCAAGGCCCTATTTCCGCCCTTAATTAGATTCACACACTTCATTACAGTTTTCATAACATCCTCTATCTCCAGAATTTTATCATACAGAGTCTCCTGATGTATAATGCAGTGCAATACAGGGCAATTGATTCCAGTGTTTTACAAATTCACCATCAGGTAATGATTTTTTTTTTTTGCTTGTGCTATCTCTGCACTTACAACAAACGATGCCAAGAGTGAGCTTTTTTGTATTGATGTTGGTTTAGTAAAAATAGATTTCTGAGCACTAACCTTTCTCTTCAAATTACATACAATTTTAGTATTTGTCCAACGTATTCTTGGTATTTAGCAGCATGGTGTTGTATGTAGTGGCATTTGAGGTTATATTCCTTGTGCACAGACAATACTTGCAAACACACAAGGCACTGTGGTTTGTTGTCGTTATTGTTTATAAACAGAAATTGGTTTTCCCATTTCTCCTGAAATGACCTGTTTTCTTCACAGATCTTACGTTTCTTACTCATAGTACACGAAGGCTGAAGTAACTGATCAGGGAACACAAACTGCACCAATAACACTGTTACCTGTGAAACTAAGTCTCTGAAACTGATCACTGTAACCAGAGCAGAGCAAGTGACTTTCAATGATGCGTTACTCTGGAGTGCATAGAGATCTACCACAACTCGCACAGAGAAGCAGTAGATTTTATAAATTTAGTAATCTTTTTAAAGCAATTTTGATTCCGTGTTGAGAATATAAATTGTTTCCGTCATCAGAAATAATGAATATAACTAGTATATCAATCAGAAAATCTAATAACTAAATTGATAATACATATAATTTAATTTAGTTTTTATCCTGCTGTGGGCCGCACAAAATCACGTTACGGGCCGTATGCGCCCTTGGGCCTGCCATTGGTCCTGCATTACATAAAGGCGGCTCCAAGACAGAAGTAGCAAATTACAGACCAATTAGTATCTCTGAAGTGGTGGGTAAAGTATTGGAAAAGTTCGTTAAAAGTAAAATTCAGGAATGGGTAGATAGGAATATACTTTATTGGGCGCAGCATGGCTTTGTAAAAGATAGGTCCTGCCTATCACAGAATATCACATGGAAGAGTTTTTGGCCATGGTTGGCACTTCCAGACCACAGGTTATAGGTATTAGTGAAACATGGCTGACTGTAGATGATATAACTAGTGGGATTGAATGTGATGGGTATAGTGTGTTCAGGAATGACAGAGAGAATAAAATGGGGGGAGGAGTATTGTTGATGATAGCGGATGAGCTCCAGCCAAGGAGAATAGAAGTTGAATTGCAGGATAGAGAAAAGAGCACATTTGAGGCCATTTGGTGTGAGATTGTGGCTAGCAGAACTAAATATACAATTGGGTGCTGCTATAGACCAGGTGATGGAAAAGATGGTGGTGACAGTATGCACAAGCAAATAGAAGAAATGGGTGGAAGGAGGGTGATTATTATGGGAGACTTCAACTATGGTCGCATTGATTGGAGTGAGGAGAGGACACACGGAAGGAAGGAACTGGATTTTATGCAGTTATTAAGGGATAACTATCTGCGACAGCATGTAATGGAAAATACTAGGGGTCAGAGAGTGCTTGACCTAGTAATTACATCTGAGGATTTGGCTGTAACAAATATGACCACATTGCCACCAATCGGTGAGAGTGATCATAGGGTCTTAACTTGGGAGGTGGCTAAAGGTGTAGAATTTTCAAGTAAGACAGGGTACATGTGGGATTATCGGGCTGGAAAGTATGACAAGCTTAGGAGTTTGATTGGTTCAGTGCCATGGCATGTACAACTGCAAGGACTAGAAGTTGATAGTGCATGGGAGGTAGTTAAGAAGTGCTTGCATGAAGCAATGGCTGACTGTATACCTAGAGTCCGAATAATAAATCAAGTAGGGGTTAAATGGATGAATAACACCATTAAGCTTGAGTTGCAAAAAAAGAAACAACTATGGAGGGAATTCAAGGAGAAGGGTGACCGGCAGGCACATGAACGGTATAAAGCACAGGCCAGAAGGGTGACGAGTGTGGTAAGAAAAGCAAAAAAGGATTACGAAAGAACATTGGCCATGCAGGCTAAAGAGAATCCTAAACAGTTTTTTAGATATGTAGCAAGTAAAAGGAAAAATGTACATGGCAGATTGATTTTAAAGAATGCCGATGGTAGGGAGGTAACTGAATCAGTTGAGATAGTTGAGTTACTGAGTGAGCACTTTGCAAAAGTATATCATCCAGGTGGTGACATTGCAGAAACGAATAAACCAGTAGATTATACGGGAATTGTGGTTAATGAAGTGGAGGTGAGTAGTCTATTGCATAACCTCAATGTCAATACATCTGTGGGATTGGATGGTATACCAGCTCGTGTTGTACGAGAAGCAGCTAAAGAATTGTCAGTACCCTTGACCATTTTGTTTAATTTGAGTCTCGGGTCTGGGTTAGTCCCGAGCGGGTGGAAAGAGGGGAAAATAGTTCCACTGCATAAAGGTGGTTCCAAGACTGCTGTAGTAAATTACCGACCGATTAGCATATCAGGAATCATTGTCAAGGTCTTAGAGAAAATAGTCAAGAGGAAAATACAAGATTGGATAGAAGAAAATGGGATACTGTATCGGGGACAGCATGGTTTTGTGAAGGGTAGGTCATGCCTCAGTAACTTGCTCACGTATTATAACACAGTGACGGCTGAACTGGATAAGGGTAATGGGTTTACGGTGATTCTACTGGACCTTGCCAAGGCCTTTGACAGGATTCCACATGGAATTCTAATCAGTAAATTGCAGCATATGGGAATGGACATAGGGTTGGTGAGATGGATAGGCAGGTGGTTAACGGAGAGATATCAGAGAGTGGTTTACTCGGGAGTAGAGTCCACAAGACGGCCTGTGACTAGTGGTGTGCCACAAGGATCTGTTCTTGGACCACTGCTGTTTAATTTGTTCATAAATGATATAGGAAATGATCTGAGAGGAACAGTTCATTTGTTTGCGGATGATGCGAAGTTGGGTAGGGCAATAGTGAATGCAGATGACGTCAAAATTTTGCAGGATGATTTGGATAGATTGGAGGTCTGGGCTAAGGAGAATGGATGTCAGTTTAATGTGGCAAAATGTAAGGTTATGCATTTTGGGGTGAAAAGATTGGTGGCAGTTTACTGCATTGGTGGAACCGTGCTCCAGGAAATTGATGAGGCACGAGATTTAGGAGTGTTGGTAGATAAGGAATTGAAATTTAGGGGACACATTGCAAAAGTGACCAAAACAGCTCATCAAATCACTTGGTTGCTGAAGAATACGATGACAAGCAGAGACAAGCAGGTTATTGTTCCTCTGTATCGAGCCTTGATAAGACCCCATCTAGACTACTGTGCTCAGATTTGGTCACCTAGGTTTCTTCTTGATGGGGAGGAGGTCGAGAGGATCCAGAGGCGAGTGACCAAGATGATAGCAGGTCTGTGGAATGAACCGTATGAGAACAGGTTGAGGATTTGTGGGTTGCAAAAAATTGGTTGATAGGCGGAGGAGGGGAGATATGATTGAGACATTCAAATTACTGAAGGGTTTCTATAAAATTAATTCAGAAGATATTTTTGAGTACAGGGCTGGTTGTGGGAGGACTAGGGGACATCCATGGAAACTGGGCAAAAGTGTGGTTAGTAAAGGTGTTAGAGCTGGGTTCTTTACTTTTAGAGTAGTGAATGAGTGGAATGCGCTCCCTGAGTCTGTGGTGGATGCTGTGACAGTGAATGAGTTTAAGGCGAGGTATGATAGATACTGTATGAATGTCAAATAGTTGTGATGAATATGATTTGGGGCCTCCCTCGATGAGTCCAATGACTCCCTGGAGTTGCCCGTAATAATAGTAATAATAGTAATAGTAATAAAACTGTTACATAAGTTGGAGCAAATGGGAATGAATATGAGGCTGCCGGCATGGATAGGAGGTAGCTGATAGATATCAAAGGGTGGTGTATGGTGGAGTGGAATCAAGGGAAATGTGGGTGACTTGTGGAGTGCCTCAGGGTTCTGTACTAGAACCACTGCTCTTTAATTTGTATACTAATGATATAGTAGAAGATTTGAAGGTGGGGGAGGGCTATTCAGTTGTTTCCTGGTGATGTAAAACTAAGGAGGGCAATAATTGATAAAGGTGATGTGGATATCTTACAAGATGATTTAAATAAATTGGCAGTGTGAGCAGACAACAATGATTGTCAATTCATTGTTGTAAAATATCGGGTAATGCACTTCAGGATGAAAATATGACACACTAGGACACATATCAAGAGTTGGCAGAATAGCTCGGAGGATTTCTTGGATGCTGAAGAGCACATTGACAAGTAAAGATAGGGAAATTATTATCCCTCTTTATAAGGCTATGATTCAGCCACGATTGGCTGAATCATAGATTAGTGTAGTCATAGATCAGTGTAGTCAATCATAGACTATGATTGACTACACTGCACAGATTGGTCAAAAGTAATTTGCTCAAACCAATTCTAATTTTATAAACTCTTACAATGTTGAGGTTGTACTGTATATTAATGCAAAATCTCGTGACAGCTTGTGTTTTCAATTTGTTTTTTTTTTTTTAGGTGCAACATGCATACTTATTAAATCTGTTTTGTCCTTTCTTCCATATTGGATTATTAATGGACTGGTTATGCACAGTATATAAATATATATTCCTCTTCCAGTGAAATCAACCTCACTTTCCTGTAGTATGGCCTGTTTCCACAAACAGGGCTCTGTTGAAGCAAGTATTGCTGCCTTAAGAGCATATTTTCCCTAGTTGGTAGAAATTCCAACTAGATCTCTAGATGATAGATGACTTTTATTTTCTGGTGAAAGACTGCTGCCTTGTTTAGAGGTGTGAAATGACCATTACCTTGTGTTGTCTCGTGAGTAAGGTTTCTAGTTTCTGTTTCCCCCCCCCCTACACACACACACACACACACACACACACACACACACACACCTCTGTTTCTTTTTGTATGCAGCATAGGTGGTAGTCTTACTAGACATGCTTTCCAAACCATAATTATTTAACAAGGGAGTCAGCAGTTCTGCAGTCTAGCCACAAGATGTAACACAGGACTGAATCTATTAGTAATACTTCAGGAGGCTTCTTGAGTAGTTGGCAAATAATTTTGCTGCTGCTTCTTACTCTGTCAGGTTGTGCCTGGAGTGAGTCTGAGTATAGCAGCTTACAGAAAACACTCTTTAGTCCATGCTTGGATTGGAGTCTGGATACTCCCTGTGTAGAAGTTTGATCCACATGTCCTTCATCCCTACTGCATGCCCCTACTGTATACTTTTACCCATTTCACTACCATGAATAGCAGAATAAAAATTGACAGTGTTATTGTAGTTAAAATTGCCACTCTAGTTGACGGTCATTAGAGTATCCACTATCCAATCGCACATATCCTGCTGTGGATTGTCTTAAAATGGGAGATGTATTTCATCACCTGGTATGCAAGGCCACTCTCTTGGTTACTGGGGGCCTGAAGTGACTTGAAAAAAGTACCTTTTATTTATTTTTTTTTTCTCTAGGGCAGTATTTCTCAACCTTCTTTCATGTGTGCCCCATTTTTTAACATTAGTTTTTGTGGCACCCCTACCTTCCCCCTTGCAATTCTTGTGTTGAGACACTGACAAAACCCATAACTAGAAATTCACACGTATACCATAGTAATTAAATTTTAATAATGTGTACATATTTCATCTTAAATATCTTAAGACATCATCAGTCCAGTTCTCCACAAACAATAATAGGAATTACCTTCAAAGGAACAGTTAGTGTGCATGCATACATTAGCATGCTTGAGGATTAAATAAAAAAAAAATCACACTAACTGTTCCTTTGAATGTAATTTCTAGCATTATTTGTAAAGAACTGTACTGATGATGTCTTAAGATCATCAGTACAGTTCTCAACGTCAACAAGACGAAATATCCATATTATTAAAAGTTAATTACTGTGGTATACGTGTGAATTTTTAGTTATGAATCCACAGATTTTAACTATATAATAGACTTGGCAAAAATCCGTAAAAGTTAGCAAAAAAAAAACTAGGAATTAATTAACATTTTTAAATATTCATGCAAATTTAAATATGTCATCAAATCTTTCAAAAATTGTAGGGATCACTGCACATGTTGAATCGTATCGGCCTTTCAGAAACATTCGCGATTTCATCATGGGAAGTCTCGAATGTTCTGGAAATGTTTCTTTGAGTATAAATAAGGTTTGAAATTGGCAAGATGGCAGTAACACTGCAACAGTGACCAACAGTGAGAAGTCAGTGGTCGGTGTTATTTTACTCCTGTTCACAACGATTGTGATACACGGTATAAAAACAGTCTTTTCTAGCGTAGAAAAATGGATACATTTTTAATTGGACATAAGCAGGCATCTGATGACTGTGGAGTGTCGACGTCAACAAATTCAGGTTCACAGAATATCACTCTGAAAGTAAAATCAAGAAAGTATGCAGCAGAATATTTAGATTTTGGTTTTACAAAGACTGAAGTAAATGATGAAGAAAGACCACTGTGTGTTATTTGTTCGAAAATTTTGGTGGCTGATAGCATGAAACCGAATAAACGTAAAAGACATTTGGAAACACTTTGTAAGGAGTATGTTACCTTGAGAAGTTTTTGGAAGTTTTTTCACTTGATTATACTATAAATTAAAGATACCAAGAAATTCTTTACTTGGTTTAATCTTTTATCCAAGTGTAAGCAAACAAGTTTGCACCTGAACTATTTTCAGGACTGGGGCAACTCATATAAAGAAGCTAAGACTTCACATCTGCAAGGAGATGTGCTTTGCATTCATGTATAATTATTATTATTACATAACATCTCCAGGCAGTTCAAAGACTCATCGAAGGAGGGTACCTACTCTACAACTCTGTCTCCACCAGCCACAGCTACCTTCATCATCTACACCAGTGTTTCTCAAAGTGTGGTACGCGTACCCCCCGGGGTACACAAAAGGTCGTTAGGGGATACGTGGCAATTTTTGGCTATGCATAATTAAAGGAGTCATTATATTTTTCAACAAACAGTGCAATTAGAGACAACCGGGAAAAAATGGCACTAACTAATGAATCGCATCCCCTCTCCAACAGAAACTGCTGTATAGACCAAGCAAAACCATATGTTGCCGGTGGAACATATGGTTTTGCTTGACACCACCCCCATCATTAACGTGTTAAAACTAAGAAATATATAGTGAATGTGTTTCAGATATTATGGAATTCGGTTGAAGGGAATTAGCATTTCAACTCAACTGTTGAAATGCTAATTTGTCTTTGGTTCGCGCAATCTTTTGTTAATACCACACCAATCATATGCAGTTCTTCGCTGCTCTACGTATCTCAAGTCTTGTAAATCATTTGTAATTTTTGCTTGAAATAATGGGAAAGAAGATGACGTTATTTGGGTAGATGACTTTGATGATGCACACAAAGAAACTGTTCTCGATGCCAAAAGTAGTGATAGCGAGTAGGAGCTTCTTGGTAAGTCGCACCATTTTCAGTTTTTTTCTGAAAACTTTAGTTTCCGAAAATTCCCACACGTATCTCGCAACGCGATTTTTTAGCTTTAATTTGGGGAAAAAAGTTAGAGTTATATTCAAGTAAATACAGTATTTTTTTTTAGCTTTCAAATTCTTACGTATGGATCATTGGTTAAAGATTGGATTTATAAAACTCCCAAACGAGAGCAATATAGCAAATACAAGTAGCTGTAAGCAACAAGAAAACATTGATATTGCATCTGGATCAAATGAAATTGATGAGTGTGTCGTCTGACATCTCTAGAGAACCAAAATTTAAAAATAAATCATATTTTTTGTTTACATGAACATATAAATTCAAATAAAATAGATATTTCATTTTAATTAATATTTTCAATTAATTTATTAATTTTTAATTAATAGATTTAGTTTTTTAATTAATTAATTAGGGGGTACTTGGTAATAATGAAAATTTAAGAAGGGGTACGTGGATATCTGAAGTTTGAGAAACACTGATCTACACGAACGCCATCTACTGCCGACCCACTAGTATTTTTCACAAACATCCATGCCCATGGCGGGATTCGAACCCGCAGCCTTTTGGCTAGAGAGCGGATATGCTAACCACGCGGCCAACCAGGCCAATACTCTAGATTAGAAAAAGTTTGTGGAAGTTTTCCCACTTGGTTATACTATAAATTAAAGATACCAAGAAATTATATACTTTGTTTATATACTAAGGCAAGTGATGTGAAGTCTTAACTTCTTTATATGAGTTGCCCCAGTCCTGAAAATAGTTCAGGTGCAAACTTGTTTGCTTACACTTGGATAAAGGATTAAACCAAGTATATAAAATCTTGGTATCTTTAATTTATAGTATAACCAAGTGGAAAAAATTTCTCCAATCCAGAGTATTTTAATAATAAGGTGTGATATCTTTTGGCTACTCGTATATGAAAATATGACTTCTGCATTACTTCAACCTTAGTATCACCTCTGAGTCTGGCTCTCACTGATGAGACCTCAATAAAGGTCAAAATCGGTCTGGGTAGTGACCCTTCCCATAATGCATAGCATTATACATGTCCGCAAGGAGATGTTACTAAGGGAGTGGGTGCATGAAGTATTATTGCTTGAAGTTGGAGAATTCAATGAATTATGTGCCATTATCTGGTGTAATCATTTGAAGGTGGAGAGTTCAGGGAATCAAGGAAATTACCATTTTATCAAGCATTTACAAAAGAGCAATATAACAAAACAATATTAAATAGGAAGTGCTAACTGGGGTCTTACTATATTTATACTATTTTTTTTTTTGGTCATAGTCCACATTGCACTTCCATGTGCCATGATTTGGAATTATGCAGCTATCAAATATTTTTCTTTTAAGGCAGATTGAGATATCATCCTTTGATTATATCATGGTGTTTTCTAAGGGGCTGCCCAACCAAGCTGAACTTGTTTTTTCTTACAGTCTCTTCCCCCTGTTGTAATCTTTTGTCCCAAGTAAATGTAGGAAGTTACTGTATTAATGCTCTGATTTCCATCTGTATTAGTTTTTTTGTTCTGTAATTTTTATATATTGTTTTATCTCAGTTTAATTTTTCTTTTTACTTTCTACATTCAATTCACCGATTATTGCTTGAAGTTCTGCTGAGTTGCCTAGAAGAATAGTGTGATCAGTAGATCAGAGGTTTTACTCTTTTCCATTTAACATAATCCCTCTGTTTTTTTTTTTTCATTCCTGAGTTTTAAAATTTTCCTCGAGGACTCCTGTAGATAAGATTGTATCTCCTTATCTAATTCCTTTTTTTTTTTTGAGAATATAATATTTCTGATTTTATAGATTAATTTGCATTTTTATATATATGTCATTATGACTAAGTATATCAATATTTTTTTTTCTATTCCCATATTTTAGGGCTTCTAAAATAGCTAACAACCAAGAATGATCAAAAGCTTTTTTTTTTTTCAAAATTGATGAGTTAGACCTAAGAGTTTTTGATATTCATTTGTTCTGATATGATCAACAGGGCTATAGTTAATCTTGCTTATTCTACATCACCTTGCCTTTTGCTCTTGGTAATGATTTTTGTAAAAAGTATCTGTTATTGAAAGAAGGCTGTGATTAGGTAATTATTTTTAATATAATCTCTCTTGTTGACTTTTAAAAAAAATAGTAATAATAGATTTATTCCAGTTTTTTGGGTAATATTTTTTTTTCCATCTTAGACAGGATGTATAATTTTACTTAGTATAGTCATGACTGTGAGCCCTCTGTAGCTGATTTTTGATGAAGTCCTTTGGTTGGAAAGACCCAAGTTCAAATCCTGTATAGGATACAAAGAACCTTATCAGAACTTTTAGATGAAAGTGAGTTATCTAGTCTCACATAGAGGTGGGAGGATTTTTCATTCCCACTGGGCATATTGGCCAGGAGAACACACACAGGTACACAAGAATATATATCCTAAACTTATAGTTATGGAAACCAATCTGGGCAGTTACTGTAAAAAAGTCTGTAAATACCACAGATTATTATTATTGATTTATAGTATGCTTACAAACCCAACTTTCAAACTTATCTTTTCTTCACCTAGTGTTTTTTAAATATTCATTCTTCTCATTGCATTCTCACCTTCTCCTTTGGAAATATCAGAACATATTTCTTTCTCTTTCATTTGGAGTGTTAAATGTTTGCTTTTTATTATTGTTATCATCAACAGACCTCCATGGAGTCAAGAGACTCATCATGGGAGAGCCCACTCTCACATACATAGCTCATCATCTCATCTTCTTCTTCTTCCTTTTACCTTGCGATGTCAAGAGTTTATTAATCATCAGACCTCAAACCGTTCACAGAATAAGGGGGTCAGCCCTACGCCTATGTCTGTAGTGTTGAGTTTTCAAGGCCAGTTTGCCTGCTTTTGCATAATGAGAAGCCCCAGGATAAACTGGGCAAAAAATCCTACTGTCCATGCCCACGACCGGCTAATATGGCTATGGCTGAGGAAGATCCTTCAGTTCCTCACATCACCGACAGGAATCGAACCTAGGACACTCCTTCCGCAGGCATATGGTTGCGAATCGCACAGCCACTAGGCTAACCATGCGGATTAGCTCATCATACCTTGACTTAAATGCATTCACTATCTCTGCACTCACTACACTCTCAGGCAATGCATTCCAATCACCATGCAAAAAATATACTTACTCATCCCTGCCTTATACAGCTTCCAATGATGGCCTCTCATTCTTCCCATCTCCAGATAGTCTATGAAAAATCTCACCAACATCAATCTGTTAACCTTTACTAATTATACATCTCAATCATGTCTCTCCCTCTTCCTTCTATCCACTAGGCTTTGTAATTTGCATTCTCTCAATCTATCCTCATATTCCGGAGACTAAAAACAACCAACTTACTCAATCATCTCTGAACCCTGTCCAACAACTTGTCATCTTTTTGAAAACCAAGCAGCCAAATCTGTGTGCAGTAATCCATATGCTGTCTGATCAAAGCCTTGTAAAATGAAATCGTAACATCCTTGCCTCTACATGTCACTGTCCACATAATTCATAATCTGGTGTTCTGTCCTCACAATTTTAGCAAAATATCCACAAAATTTCAAGTCCCTTTCCACCATCACCCCCAGATCTTTTATCTCTGCCACCTCTAAAATATCCCCCACCAATACTATACTCTGCATCCTATCTTTGCTTCCCAAATTATAAAACCTTACACTTTGCTACATTAAACTGACATCCCCACACACTCACTTCAGACAACCTATTTAGGTCCTCTTGCAAAGCTACAACATCTGCTCTACTTCTCATAACTTGCAACATGACATTGTATCATCTGCAAATAACTGTATATCATTTAAGCCATTTCCAGTGTAATTTACATACAAATTAAACAATATGGCCCCAAAATAGACTCCTGGGGCACACTACTTCAAAATCTTTTACAAAATTTAAATATACTACTGTACATGCATCCCCCCCAATGTATTCACCACCTTGTTACAATAAGTAAGCAGATTGCTAAAACGCGATATTCCTTTAGCAAACCCATGCTGCCAATTAAAGAGAATTCTGCTGCCAACTCAATTCAGAATTCTTGCCCTCACTAGCTTCTCCAACACCTGAAGCACAACTCCAGACAAGCTGATTGGCCTATAATTCAAAGCCTTAGTCTTGTCATCACTTTATGAAACAGAACAATTTTGCCCCCTCCCCCCCCCCCTTTAGAACTTGGGCCAATCTAAAACTTTTGTTAAAAAAGTAAGTTAAATTCCTGTTAACTCCCTGGAACATTCCTTCAAGATATGCAGTGATATACCATCAAGTTCCATGGCCTTGTTGACATCTAGTTTACTAAATTCCTCATATACCTTCTGTTCACTCACCATCAGTAGTTCCTTCCCCATTTCCACTGCTGTCAAGTTCATTATGTTACAATCACAAGGATGGAATACCCTACTGAATTCCTTATTTAACACCTCCACTATATCCTCCTCCTCAGTGTTTATCATCCTCCTATCATTATTCTTTCTTTTGTGGGCCACATATAAAAAAAAAACTCCCTAGGATTTCCTTTACCCTCATTTGCTAACTGCTGCTCATACTATACTTTTTTTACCCTTACCAAGCGAGTCATCATCCTTGCTTGCTCTTTGTACTCTGATTGCCACTCAGCTCGTGCTGTCTCCACAATGCCTTTTTTTTTTATTTCCAGATTACATGCTTCATTTCTTCACTCATCCATTTTACACCTACTTCATTCAATCTCCTGACCTTTGGAATACACTGTCATTGCCTCTGCCAGATACTCAGTAGAGAATGAACAGTGTTGATTTCTTTCCCATCCTGTTCCTTGTTCTGTGATATCATTGCAAGCCACCTCCTGAGTTTGTCATAATCACCCACCTTATAGTTCCACATATAACCCTTTCTGACAAAAGTCCTGATATAGCTGGTAAGACTAATAAGAAAAGGGTGATCGTTATGGGCGATTTCATAATGTTTTATTAGTTTTATTCCAGTCTGTGTTACTATGAAATTTCATTTCATAGTAACACAGACTGGAATGAAGACACAGCATCAGGAACGAAGGAGAATGAATTTCTTGAATTTTTGAGGGACAACTACCTTAAGCAGTACATAACAGATGCCGCACATGGGTTGAGGGTTTTGGATTTGATTATCTCATCAGAAGATATTGTAAAAGAAGTGTCACATCTTCCTCCAGTGGTCAAAGTGACCATCACTCCAGTCTATGTTACTATAATTGAAATTGCTAATAACGATCAGCCTTTTCTTATTAGTCAGATCAATTTGCCTAAACATTTCCTTCTCACAATTTCCACATTACCAGGTTTGTAGCAACAGCCTACTGAACATTTCGTCCTGTTCACCTCCACTTCACACCCATACTGTTTCAAACCACTGAGTATTTTATATTTGTTTTGGGAGTCATCATCATATACAAGTACACTATGAGTTTCTGGCACACTTGGTTCCAGAACCCTGCTGGATTAGCTGATTTACCAAACCAACAGGTCAATTAATAATAATTCATCTGTACACTCTGACCCACTAATTATCTCTCTCCTATATCTCTTAAACACTATGCACTGCTAGAAACTTAAATATTAAATGAAATGTATTAGTATAAACATGGGCATCCGTAAAGGGAGTTCAAACGGGCACTTGCCCCCCCCCCTAGGATAGAGTAAAAAATGTCTCTGAACTGGACAGGATCAAGAAGCGCGTCGCTTAGTAACATCATATAGTACTTCAATGTTTATTATTTGTTTAAATATAATATCAAAATATTCTGCTATTCTCAAACCAATAACCCAAACATTAGAAGCCACAGATGTAGATTTACTAGCCACTCACCAACATATTGAGGACTTACTTAAAATATTTGCATTTCATAAGGAAAAATTTGAAGAGATTTATAAACTTTCACTAGATATGGCTGAAAAATTAACAATAAAAATAGAAATACCTAGATGATGTTCTAGAATCACACCTGAAGACTATTTTCGACAATCAATATTTATCCCATACTTATATTCTTTAATTTCATCCTTAAAATCAAGATTTTCCTCGGATAACAAAATAGCATTTTCAATATTTCAGTTTCATTCCAAGAATATTCTAAAAATAGATAAAATAAAGTTCCAAAACAATGTCAGAAGAGTAAGCAAAAAATACAATTTACAATATTTAGAAATAGAGGCAACAACATGGTATGAAAAATGGACAAATTTTCCACTTTGCTATATTAAACTGACATCCCCCACACACTCACTTCAGACAACCTATTTAGGTCCTCTTGCAAAGCTACAACATCTTTCCCAAACTATGTTCTGCGGAAGGTGAATAAGTGTTCCACGAAAAGCTCTCCTGGAATTTGTCATTTTAGTTTTCTACGCATTTTTCGTGAATAAATATTTTATAGTGGAAATATTCTGAGGAGAATAATATTCGTGAATATGTCGAAAAGCTCAGACCCGGAACGCTTAATAACATCTGTATAGCAAAGGATCTAAACTGGAATCTATTTCCCACTTATTAATTCGGCAATAACTATTGGTATGACATTACCTGTTGCGACCTGTACCATTGAAAAAAAGTTTCAGCACCTTCAGACTTATGAAAACATGGTTAAGGTGCACTATCTCAGAAACGCGCTTATCAGGTTTATGTATGATTACTGTGCATAGGAAAAATCTAGAAGAGGAAGCAGTAAAGAAGAATTTATTGAAAATGTCATCAATAGGGTTGCAAGCGACAGACGGAGAATTCAATACTTATACGATACGTGATTATTGAAATTATATATATATATATATGTTAAAGATACCAAGAAATTTTATAAACTTGGTTTTAATCCTTTTTTTCTCCCAAGTAAACAAATAAGTCAAGTTTGCGCATGAAGTATTTTTAGGTCTGAGGCAACTCGTGATAAAGGTGGCATAAGCTCTGATCACCTGCCTAAGTATCCCATAATACAAAGCACATATCCTTACGGACATGTATAATGCTATGTATTATGGGAAGGGTCACTACCCAGACCAGTTTCCCTGTATTAAGTGTGGGGTTACCTCTCCAAAAACTCGTGAGATCCCTGGATCACCCAACAATGAGCAACTTGAAGGATCAAAACTCAGCGTTGTTCCCCTCAATAACAGGGTGAGCCTGTTGCTGAGGGGTAACAGCAACAGCTGTGCCTCACTTAACTTCATGGGCTACAGCATTGCTATCCATTACCCCTCTACCTGGATAACAGTAACAGCCAAGTCTCAGTTGAAACTCCATTTGTTGCAGCATTGCCATCCATCACCCAAGCTTCCAATCGGTTTCGACCCTTAGGGATGATGTTTAAGTAAAGACCTCTTTAAAAATTAGGCAGTCCCCCAGACCACTCCCTATGAGTGACCGAAAGACCATCCAACTCAGTGGTAGCTCCACTCAGTGACAGGCTCACCCCACCACAAGCAGCCATAGTCTCAGTGGTGTCTCCACTCAGAGACAGGCAAAAACCTACCCCGCAAGCAGAGCCTCTCACATCTCAGGGAAAGTAATCACTTCTGCGCAAAAGTACATCAATGGGAGCCAGACCCAGAGGTGGTGATACCAATGTTGAAGTAATGCAGAACTTATAATTACCTATACGAGTTGCCACAAGGTGCTTAAATCTTATTGAATAGAAATCTCAGGATGAGAAAGATATGAAAAGTTTTTTTACCTTGGGTGTACTATACATTAAAGATACCAAGAAATTTAATAAACTTGGTTTTAATCCTTTTTTTCCCAAGTAAACAAATTAGCCAAGTTTTCGCCTGAAGTATTTTCAGGTCTGAGGCAACTCATCTGATCACTTGCCTAAGTATCCCATAATACAAAGCACATATCCTTATGGTACGGACATGTATAGTGCTATGTATTATTGGAAGGGTTACTACCCAGACCGGTTTCGCCCTTTATTGCTGTCTCGTAAGTGGGAGCCAGACCCAGAGGTGGTGATAACAAGGTTGAAGTAATGCATAACTTGTATTTATCTATACGAGTTGCCACAAGGTGCTTAAACCTTATTAAATAAAAATCTCAGGATGAAAGAAAGATGTATAAAGTTTTTGTTTATAAAATTTCTTGGTATCTTTAACATATAGTACACTCAAGGTAAAAAAAAAAAACTTTCTACAATTTTTCTCTCATCCTGAGATTTTTATTTAATAAGGTTTAAGCACCTTGTGGCAACTCGTATAGGTAAATATAAGTTCTGCATTACTTCAACCTTGTTATCACCACCTCTGGGTCTGGCTCCCACTGGCGAGACCGCAGTAAAGATCGAAACCGGTTGGAAGCTTGGGTGATGGATGGCAGTGCTGTAACCAATGAAGTTCTGAGGCTTGGCTGTTGCTGTAGCCCAGGGTTTTCCAAACTGTGTTCCGCGAGAAGTTCTCCTGGAATTTGTCCTTTTAGTTTTCTAAGTATTTTTCGTGAATAAATATTTTATAGCGGAAATATTTTGAGGAGAATAATATTCGTGAATATGTGGAAAAGCTTAGACTCGGAACGCCTAATAACATCTATGTAGCAAATGTTAGTGACAAAGCAGTGTATTTTTAAATGTGGAATCATGAATTATCGTTAATTTTCACACATCGAAACCTTTCAACATTTGGGAAAAGGAATGCCGCTGTTTATGACCAGTCATAAAAATTGCCTGCAAGCGGATTATAACAATTGGCGGCATATCCTCTGTTCTCAAAACTGGAGGAAATGACATCTGTGTAGCAAATGTCAGTGACCAATCAGCAAGAAGTATAAAGAAAATTTTTCCACTAAAATTGAAGATCAAGGTAGTCTGTATCCAGTTCTCAAATCTAGTAATACTGAATACTTTCTTCGAAAGTTCGTATTGTAGGGTGAAAGTTTCGACACCGTAGTGCCGTGATTTTTTAAAAGTAATAGGCTTGCAGATTTAAATTTTAATATGAATAAGAGACAAGGGTCTGTTTAATTTTGGTATTAAGAAATCTCTTATTGAAGGTGTTTGTGACGCAACAGATAGTGATTCATCCACCACCAGCCTACAAGGTGATCTCCAGGATGTACAAAAGGAGGGGAAAACTACCAGCACACAGGAGAAAAAGTCTGCATTCACTCGTAAGTACTTATAATAATATAAATTTTTGATGATCAGGATGGAATATGTCAATGAAAATCAGCACAAGTTAATTTAATGTTTATGTTTAATTGATGTTTAATTAATAATTAATGATCAATTATGAATTAATAAAAATCAGCTAAATTAACTATTAATTATTAATTAATACATTACTAAATAACCAAGGTGTTCCATGAAAATTTCAGGATTTGTGAAATGTTCCTTCGTCGGAAAAGTTTGGGAAACGTTGCTGTAGCTGATGAAGTTATCTGAGGCTTGGCTGTTGCTGTTGCTCCTCAGATGAGATAGGAGCAGTTCTGCTCGATGGTGGAGTAGGCCTGCTACTGGGTAGAGCCAACTTTGAGAGTTCTCGGTGACAGGCTGAGCCTGTTACTGAGGGGAACAACGCTGAGGTTTTTTTGGAGAAGTAACCCCGCACTTAAACAGGGAAACCGGTCTGGGTAGTGACCCTTCCCATAATACATAGCATTATACATGTCCGTAAGGATATGTGCTTTGTATTATGGGATACTTAGGCAAGTGATCAGAGCTTATGCCACCTTTATCACGAGTTTCCTCACACCTAAAAATACTTCAGGCACAAACTTGACTTATTTGTTTACTTGGGAGAAAAAAAGGATTAAAACCAAGTTTATAAAATTTCTTGGTATCTTTAACGTATAGTACACCCACGATAAAATACTTTCTACACACACACACACACACACACATATATATATATATATATATATATAAATTTTTGTTTCTTTTATATTGTTTTTGTATTGATGCAATATTATATTCTATAATCTACTTGTGAAAAAAAAACTAAAAAAAGTAAATAATTTTTTAGTTTTTTTGTTTATTGATGTAATTATTTGTCTCCAAGCTTTGCTCCCCTCCCTGGAAAATTTTCCGCCGATGAGTATAAATGACAGTGTAAGTGGATACGGAGTTGTGCTTACTTCTGACATCACCACTGTAAACTGCTCCTTGCGCAGAATCCTTAGCTAGGATTAAATGTAAGTGAATTAAGCTAAGAATCACTCAAAATCAAGAGGTCATCAATTGAAGATGTAAATAATTAAGAAATCATACTTACACCAATGTGCCGTCTGCAGCAGAGTAGTGAACTAGTCACGCTATTGTGGGAATTTCAAGTGCTCTCATAATTTTGTCCTTCCTGACTAAAGGAGGTGCCATAACATCCATTGCTGGAAAATGAGCGGTGTAGCTATTTGTGCATAGATGTCTCTATTCTTCTCAAGACCTCTTCTTTGTCTTTAATCAGTACTCCATTTTCATCTTTAAGAGCTATTAATTTATTATATTGTATAGTCGGCTCCCCTCTCACTCCTTTTAAACTATTATTGTTTTCCGTTATATATTGGATTTCATTTGCGCTAAAATTTCTAATTTCTTATATCATTCTTTTCATTGTTGTTTAGCATATCTCAGGGAACTACTTATCCAGATGTTTATTGCATTTCATTAAAAAGCAGCTTGTTCTTTACTAGTTTTACCCTTCAATAATTTTTGTTAATTGTTTTCTCAGATATACTTGGAAATATGGCAATGAGCAAAGATCTGAAAGAGTTGCTGGATTAAGCCAAAAAAGAGAGAGTAAAGATTGCAAGTTTGCTGCCATAATATAATAGGAATGAATTGAGAAGATTGTGAAGAAGGAATAGTGCACTGTGTCTAGAGTGAATTTGATGGATAAAAGGACACTCGATATATATGCCTGATGAGTTGCGTTTGAATGGTTTTGAAGCAAGAGGTTGGAAGTGTGAAATCAGGGAAACTAGAAGTGTTGGGGGTGGGGGATGCAGTAAAACATGCATCCAGCCATCTCAGCTACAAATGGATGAGTACAGAAATGAACATGCAATGGCAAGTGTAGTTTCTCATACTTCAAATTTATAGGGGTTATTAATTATATTATGCAAGAGTGCCTGTGAACTTAAGAGAATTTTGAAATGTATGCACAAATATTTCCGAGGCATCAGAAATAAAGGGAAAAAGTTTTTAACATTGGTCAGCTACTTGGCCAAAAGATATTCACATCGGTGAGAGCTGGGTGACAGATGACTATATAAAGAAAATGTAAGAAGTATTGTATTTTCACGGAGAATAGAAGGAATAGGATGGAACTGAAGAACTGCAAACAGCAAAATAAAGAGAATTTCTAGACTGGAGGAGAGAGAGTTCCTTCCGGTGTGAGAAAGAGGCCAACAGGACTTTGGAGAGGGGGGGGGGGGAGTAGGTACATCATAAAAATGTGGATCTGGGCATTGCCAGATTAACAATAAATGCAGGACAAAGGATGTATAGCTAGATGAAATGGAATTTATACATTTACAGCATGGAATGGAAGCGACTCAGGGATTTCATAGTGCAGAAGATGTATCCATGACCAATGTGGCTGCTCTGCTTTCTGATAAGAGAAAGTGATCATGTAGTCCTGAGAGATTAAACACATGGAATTATCAGTTAAAAAGGGGTATATGTGAAACTGCACAATCAGTAATTACAAGAAACTTAGGAGATCAGCTCTGACCACATAAGAAGCCCCAGGGACAGAATGTCAATAGTGCATCTTAAGAATCATTTGAAGGAAACAGTATCAGACTGCATAACGAGAATCAGGAGGATAAACCAATCAGCTGTTAATTGATAAATAAACTCGTAAAAATCTTTTAAAAGTAGTTTTGGCAACTCTTACATAACACGACCAGGAGAAGAACATAGGTTCAATGCTAGTATTCGACTAGAGGATTTTTTTTTTTTTTTTGGCAGTTTCCAGAGTCATTTGAGCTTTAGATTAGGAAAGTAAGGTTTCCCTCCTCAGAAATTCAGTTTCAGTTTTGAATTCAGGATAATAGCCACAAAACTCCCTATTTCAGAGGATGGATGAAGTCGTACTGATTATTCCTAAATCTTAAACTTGTTGCTGATCCAAAACTCATCAACCAGTGAACACTGGCTGCCTATCGATTTCCAAAAGTACAGAACTCAACGAATAAAATAAAACGCATTAGCGGATATATTTATTATATTTTACAATTATCCAAAAATTTCTCGTGAAAAGATTCATTTTATATACACGCGCAAAACATTTCCTATAATTGAAGCAGATACATTGACTATATATCCTATTTTTCATTCCACTGTATTTTAAAAGTTTTGCATAAAAAGCTTCAGGCTCTTTTAAGATATTGTTTTATTATACTATTTTCCTCCTTCCCATCTTCAACATACAAAAATAAAAAAATAAATAAATCAGCTAACGCCTTTTATTTCCTTATAGGGAATAGGCGAGGCCTTTTAACCCTATCTAGCTTTTGGAGACTGAATTGGCAGTTCAATCTCCACCGGTAGCCAATCAGAGATAGCTTGCCCATGTCTGTCACTAATTATAGCCGCCACCGATGAAGAGGCAAACAAGTACTGCCACTCTTGGTATGTAATCCTAACAAGCTGTGTTACTGTATGAAATAATGTGAGTACTACGGTCGATTTTCTTGAGTTTACGGGATGAAAAACCCCCCTTGCCAGTGCCAGAGATCGACTAACTCAGGAATCGGTCGAAGAAAGGCTTTAAAAAAGTTCCTCCAGTCAGCGACTAGACTTGAACTTAAGTCTAATTTCGAGCGACCAAACGCAGAGGACGCAAGCGCCACTTCCACTGAGCTACATAGACCTTCAACATATAATAACGAACAAATTATTCCGAACAAGCCTAATATTCGTCAAGTTTTTGTTTTAGTTCTATTTTGGTTGAGTGCTGCATGTTTTAACTGCCTCTACAATGTTTATTAAGAGTCTTGTGCGTTTTAATAGTGTAAAGAAATTGACATTCGTAGTGTTTTATTCATTTTGTGTAGCTATAAAATAGATACATCTACAAGAAAACGTTCAAAAATATGTACTTTCTCAGTACACATCCATGACTCAAAGACCTGTTGATTTGGGTACCGTGCGATTTTACAGAGGTTTAGGGACACGTGTACTTTTTCTCCTGACAGAAAAGGAAAATCTAGGCAAGAAAGGAAAACTACACTCACCTAAAATCGTTTACTAGTAATGAAAAGCAAAATAAATCCAAAAATGTATACTGTGGACTTAAATAGAGACGTGGCAGCTAGTGGGATTAATGTTTCTGACATGACTGTCCGTCGAAGACTTGAAAGCCGGGAGGACTGCTCACAAACCAAAAAAGAAACAACTGTTGACGAAGGCTATGCAGAAAAAGAGGCTCCAGTGGGCAATTGTACAAAGATTGGACTGCTGAAAAGTGGAAGGCATATTCTCAGACGAAAGCCATTTCTTTGTCCAAGGAGAGCGCGTACCCTATGTTCGCAAATCGGCGACTGAGAAGACTTCTCCAACCTTCAAGAAGTTCTTAAACACCCAGCAAAAAAGATATTCTCAGGTTGTTTTACACGTGACAGTCCAGGATCACTCTTGCCTGTTTACGGTATGATGAAAAGTGACTAATACATAAAAATATTGGAGAAGAGCGCCCACAGATCCAGAAAGAAAACGAACTCAGCTTCCAATGGGATCAAAAACCTCAACCCAAGAGAAAATTTATAGCTTTACAGTGAAAATGATACTTGGAAAATTAAATTGTGATACAAAGGATAACTTAATACAATCCATTATAAAAGTATGGTTTCGAGATGCAGAAATAAGAAAATATGTTCTACGTTGGCTTAGACTCCATGCCTAAGCGAATTAATGAACTTATTAGAAACAGAGAAACATGTAAATTATTAGGTAAAGCTGAAGTTTAATTGTTACTTATTTTCTTACAAAATTAAAAATTTTCTTTAAACTGATATTCGGATTAATTTGTTCGCTACTATATGTAGTATAATCAAAAGTTTCTGAACATGACGGTCCAGGATCACTCTTGCCTGTTTACGGTATGATGAAAAGTGACTACTATATAAAAATATTGAAGAAGAGCGCCCAGATCCAGAAATTCGGCGCCAGATGACGCCACCGTAATTGAAGCAAAACTCATCAGTAGATCTGCTGGGTTATTTGTCATTTATTGTGTAGTTGTAGCTTGCGTTCTTGAAAACGTAGTACCTTCTAAAGTTTGTGCTGTAAGTCCCTTTATAATTTCCGTTCCATTAGGGGGGGGGGGGGGTTCGACAAGCAATGGTGCGGATCTTGTCGGCAATTAACATATACAATGTTCAACCCAACGGTTTGAATCGCATATTATGGGATGTTTGCAAAGATCTTCAAGTGGTGAACGATTTTTGGTAATCGGTGTGAGACTATCACACCGATTGGAAGGTTAAATGGCATGAAAAAGGATCCATGCTTGTTTTCTAGAGCAGGGAAATAGGATTATCTAACTCTTTAGTTCACGAAAGCTAATACGTATAGACTTACAACTTTTAATGGGTGGGATTCACATAGAAAAGGGGGGTGGAAGTGCAGCTTCGAACTAGGAAAATTGTTACAAAAACTCTCCATGTATTTAAAAGTTTATTTCGAAGAAGAAGAACAATACAAAAACTCAAAACATTTTTTTTTCAAGTTCAAAAATTGAGCGACATTTGGTGATGCTAAATGTTACAGATGTCAATGACGAGCAAAAGTCATGAAAATGCCTTGCGAATCTCTTAGAAAAGAAACATCACTATTCGCAAGTTAGGTAATCATTTAGAAATTTCATTTGAGTCAAGTTTTGACAAGATAAACTGCAGAAAATTTTGTAGTAACAACAGTTATGCCGTTTTGGGAACAAAACTGCATAATTGTTGTTCTGTGCCCTCTTTTCTTCCTAGACCGGCAGCCTGGAGCTTGCTCTTTTTATCCAAACTCAACACTAAAGAGAAGACTTGATATCATTGAGTTTTCAAAAAATAAACACATCAAATAAATAATTGCATGCTGTACTTAACATATATTTAGAATTTAAGAGACAGGTCTTGCGCAAATATATTTGACAGTGGAGTAAACTACTCACTTTAACAAACAACCCTCATAGGAAAAAACATTATCATCGTTATCCTGAAAAAAAAAAAAAAATCCGTAGTTTTTCCCTTTTTTTATCATATCTCTAGTTAACCAAACTTTTCTCTATCTTTGATTAGTAATCTCTCGTAATATTGTAGCTATTCATCGATATCGTTTTATTTCCTCATGTACTTGATTACTACGAAACCTCCGCTATTTGTTTTATTTCTTTTGCTTTTTTTTTCTTTCCTCAAGAATAATTTACTCTTTATTTTTTTTTTATTCTTTTCTATAAATTATGTGATCTTTTTATAATCCACTTTTTAATGTTTTTTCTTCCTTTTTATCTATCGATTTATATTCTAGATAGATATTGATCCACAGTAGCTCACTTGGTTTCGATGAAGCGCTTGGGTAGGAGAGAGAGCCTGATTCGATTCTCGTCTATGATATGAAGAACCTTTATCAGGGCTTTTAAACCAAAGATGAGTTAGCAGGTCATCATACAATGATAGAGTTTTGTTGTTGTTGTTGTTGTTGTCATTGTTGGCAACTTGGACTTTTCATCCAAGTGGACTGTTGCCATGCTCAGTCAGGAAATGATTCCTTTCATTTTAGTGTTTGTGGAAAAGATTGAAGGTGTTTTGGGTGTTGTTCTCCCTGTGACGATGATGATGCTCATGGAGACGACAGCTTCTCACCTTTTGTTTGAAGACTGCAAGCAGGAGGTTAGCTGCTTCTCTCTCAGGGAAGGTATTCTACTATCTGCTGCAGATAGTACGCAAGAAAATAAAACAAGTTGCATGTCGTCACGATATGCTTCGTATACAAGGTTGGTGTATTTTTCTTATCAATGCCAACAGAGGCGACAATTTCCTGAGACGAAACGGATCAGTTCGCTATTAACGGACACTCCAAGTATACATACCAGACTTTTCCGCTTCGGTTGCAGAGAAGACAGTTTTCTGATAAATCCGGATCAAATTTTTGTAGTATGTTAGGGATGGGAAAGGCATTTTATCGTGTTCTCCGTTGTATGGTCATTGTCGGATTTAGTGGCTCTACTCCGGTGGGGTAAATCCAAACTGATGGATGTTTGCTGAAATGATGAGGGAGAGGTTTCTCGAATGAAGCTACTTGCTGTATCCGTTGGATTAAGATTGCATTTACATTGTGCATGTTCAACGAGTCGAGTGCAACCGTAGTATTACCGGTTTGCAAGACGTATGTAGGCATCAAATCTTCTGCCGTTGGTTGTCGAAGGTCTAAGTCAGATGTAATTTCTGTCCATGCCTGAAAAGAGCTGCTTATCTGTTGTGGACTTCTTATCATACTATTGTGAAAGTGTGACATGAGCTTCAAGTTTGCGCCTGCAAGTGTTGCAAGTCTTAGGAAACTCCGAGGCAGCTCGTGGTAAAGGCTGTATTTCATAGATCTAGACTTTTCCACCTTTTGAATTGCATATTTATCAAAGGTGGTCAGAACATGCTTTGTCATTCTTAAGGGACAATAGAGAGAGAGACCTCTATTCGACCTTTACCACGAGATGTGCTATGCAGCTTGCATATATATATATATATATATATATATATATATATATATATATATATGGATATATATATATAAGTTATATATTTATATTGGCATCTTTAACTATATATATATTTCTTTCTATATAACTTTCTATATATATATTAAAATTCGATTATGACAGATATAAAAGCTATATAGCACGTACATACACAAACACAGTATATGAGAGTGATGGTGGTGATGTCCCCCAGTGGGCGGCAACAGCGAACGATTACTTCCTAGTCAGTGGAGACTCGTGGCTTGAAATCGTGGGGGTGCTGCAACTTTCGAGATATACATACACACTGTAAGTACAGTGTATGCGTGTTTGGATAAAATATCAAAATTATGGTAAAATTAAGAAAAAAAATTAAACATGAAAAAATATTGTTTATTATCGATAAAATTATACAGTTTGGTATAATTCAAAATTACTTAAAAATAAAATCCATTATCATAACCCCAATAATGTTCTAAAATAAAAACTATAACAAATGTTATGTCTTTAATTGTAATGTCCAAATATTTAAAGAGACGGAGTGAACACGATAAGCATTACAAATACTCTACTTACTGGTGCAAACTGCATATAAACAACAGTGGAACTGCGCGACGGACAGTGCCGCATTACGCTAATACCTCGCATTTCACTATGACTGCATATGCTTGCGCGCGTAGCAATATGACACTGTGGTAAACACAGTGCTGCCAGCCTCCTTCTCTCTCCTAAGTGCTACAAGATGGATTTTTATTATTTTTTATACAAAATAAGAGAATTGTATAGGATTGTTGATGATAAAATTAAATATTACAAGGAAATATAAATAAATTAATAAATATATTTATATATCGAGAAAAATTGGGGGTGCTGCAGTTCCGTAGTGCCTATGCACGGGCTGCCCCAGTTCCTAATAGAGTGCTTCTTCTTCTTTTTTCTTTTTTTTGGAGAGGTAAGATGCACTCCTACTTTTTTTTAAATATTTTTTTCATCACTACACAATCGTTTGGGTAATATCGACGTATCATTTATTTTAAAAGAAGAAGCATGTAACGAATGCTTTGTTGTTTTTTTTCCTGAAGAAGCATGAATTTATGAATATTTCTATTAAAAAATAAAGTCTTGTTTATTTTTGCTGGGATAAATCTGTTTAATATGTCTTGCGTTATCATTTTATTTCGATAAATCTCCTCATTTCCGTTTTTCAAACTCAACAAAATAATTTTACAACAATCCCTCGATTAATGCGCCTAACGCATTCCTTAAATCGGGCGTATTAATCGAAAATGCACTAATCAAATATAATAACCTATGGGAAAAAGTATAATTCATTCCTCAAATTTCTTTTTTGACCATTTTTTTTTTTTTTTATAAAAGAATTAGGGTATGTCTGAGGGCTTAGTTAAGGGAAAATCATGAAGCTGAAGCTGAAAGCAGTAAAACATATTCAGAATATAAATTTATTATTCTACTTCTTAACAAAGAATTGAGCTAACGTAGTTTGGCGGGCACTTTTTTTTTTTTTTGTTTTTTTTTATACAACTGACGGTGTGGCCCTATTGCCTCTTCTAGAAACTCTGCAAATTTTACTGTTATCAGAGTCAGCCTCTAAGCATTGCTGCTTAAAAACTTCGACTGTACGAAAAATATTTTCAAATTGTTTCTGTGTAATCCATGCTTTCTTGTTAGACTTCCAAATAAACTGGAGAAAAGCTTGATTAATGTCTTTGAGGGCCTAGGATTTTGTGCCCTATAAACTGCCGTGGATTTTAACTTTAGATCGCTTTCGGCATTGCCACCTTATAGAAGAGTCATTCTATCCTTTGTGACTTTATAATCAGACTGAGATTTCTCTGATTTAGCCAGAAAAGTCTTGGAAGGTATTCGCTCCCCAAAAATAGGCCGGTTTCATCGACATTAAATTTTTGTTGGTCACAATAACCCTTTTCTTCCACAATTTTCTTCAAAATCTCTGGATAATTTCGAAGGCCACCTCCTTATCTGCACTTGCAGCCTTTTGTTGTCTTTGCTCTGAACTCGCATTGTTCATTTTTCTTTATTATTTCAACTTTTTCTTCCAATGAGATTACTTTTCAAATATTTTTCACACTTCCACTTTTTTTTGCTCACTAATTCTTTTACTCGTTATTAAAGGTTGGGAAAATACTTTAAAATAAAAAGAGTAAGGAAAACAATTGCAAAGGAGGCACGAGATATGATCAGGAAAATACTATGTAATTAGCAGATGACATTAATTTTGGCGGTAACTTTGGAACATAGTGTACTGTAGTATGTCATTAAAAAAGACGTTGTAAAATGTTTTAAATCGGTAACTAAATTATTTCATCCTGGTGAATGATTTTTTAAAATAGTTAGCCATAAAAAAATGTATAAATAGAAAATATTTAAAAATCTGTAACATTTATTTTAAGATGTATATAGGCGCACTAATCGAATTTTAGAGGCGCATTAATTGCATTTGGGTATAGAAAAAAAATTATGCACTAATTGAAAACGCATTATTCGGAGAAGCATTAATTGAGGGATTGCTGTAATTTCTTATTATTTATTTCCGAACTGTTTTTCTTACAAACCTGTCATTGCTGATTGCAAATTAGTCTAACTGGTTGTAGTTGTGTATTTTAATATATTTTTTTTTTTTTAAGTTAATCTCACCAAAGAAAGAAAGATTGTAAACACCTACCGCAATGTCGTAGGTTTGCCTTCAGGTGAAAAAAACCTGTTTCTTACGTATGAGATCGGCCACCTCACCTTCATTCGAAAAAGTCGTTATAATGGCTCTTCCCATTCCAGACAGAATTCGAACCTATGTCTTTCCGATTAAAGGACATTCGACTAAATTACGAAGACTCCCAATAGATTTTTTTTTATATGACTCCCGCCCATGAAAAGTTTTAAACCTATAGTGCATAAGTATCATAAGCAGGCCAAAGATTAGTTTTATTTATTTTTTGTATTTTAAAAAAAAATTATTTTGGCACTATCTTTCTGTCCCTCATACATTCGCTTCAATCACTTTCTCATAGACGTTCTGTTTCCATGTGCGGTGCTTCACAGAACTACTGACTCACATCCCTACACAGTTCAGCTTTAAACTTATATGACCAACTTCATCCTTCTCTTTCAATCCTTCTGCCTCTATTCTTTGGAATAATCTTCTTCACACACCGTTTTCTTCAAGAACTACGATTTCCAGCTATTCTACAAAGATCAATAGTATCAACTCACGGCAGTCTTGTGTTTTAGGTTTTGTGATCTCGCTTAGGTTTTGTAATTAATATGGGTATGCATATGTAATTATAATTCAATTTACAAAAAAAAAAAAAAAATACTGCTTTTTATTTATATTTGGAAAATCAGTACAGGCAGATATAAATAAATACATTTTAACATTATTTGATGACCTTATTGCATGAGTGAATGGGATGTCCACTCCCCAAAAGTGGCTTTATATATATATATATAATTTATATATATGAACTTATAATCAGAAACATGAGGATGAGACAGAAAATTGCCAGACATCTCATGTTTCTGATTATAAATAGCATTATCGTATGAAAATATGCGGTTTTAACAGTCACTTTTTCTGAATTATAGGATTAAAAACTTATGTTTGCAGGAAGGGATCTCTACTTACTTGCGACCAATTGACAAAGAAACCGATTGCAAAAATTTCTAGAAAAATTTCCTCTCTAGTCCATTATTAGCTTCGAACTGTCTTTCTTCTTGTCGATAACGTATTGTGACGTTATCACTACGATACACCGACACCGACTTAAATTGTGCCTGATGAAAAACGTTTAATTGTAAATCAATCTGTCTCCAAATGGATTCGTTCTAGTATTCTTAACTTAATGATCAGGATGAGACCTACTTAGATTAGTTTTTAAAATTTCGAAATTTTAAACGTTAGAATTCCTATACGTCGTATTATTCCTTATTTTTCAACTTAGAATTTGTTTTATTTCATGGAATGTGAATATCTTCTTCCGCATGTGGGAACGCTAGAAGCAATGTATTTAAAACATTTTGTTGATTCCCTAACCAACTACGTCAGTGTGTAGTTGGCGTCCCTGCATGCAGGAGAGGAGATGTTTTGTGGAATTACGTGTCAAAATACCCGGTGAGTCCCTTTGTCTGGGCCACTATACAAGTGTTCATGCCGATGATGCCTAAGTTACTGGCACTATCAACTTTTGAGAACTTACATAAGGATCAATGACAAAATGAATTCAAATTGAAAGTTGTATTGGAATGAATGAATTCATTCCAATCATTGTTAAGGCAATGTTTAATGTAAATTTAAAAAAATAATAAAATAGTTTATTGTTATTTATTTATTTGTTTGTTTGCGATTTTGAATTCATTTATACGTGAAGTATTTGTGGCCAGGATATTGCAGTATGGGACGAATTACCTTAACCGAATATCACAAAACCTGGTGATAAATTTTCATCATTAGTATTAATTATCATTTCAACTATATTATTATAATTAATGAATTAATTAAAACTATATAATCTTACTGCCATTAAAAAATATATGAAAAGGATACATTTATATAACTCACTAAAATTTTAGTGAAAATCTGCAGTATAAAATTTAACTGGATTCCTACTACAGTGACTGTATTTTATTACTGTATATTAAACTGTCAGAAATATCAGTAAAACTTAGGAAATGACATCAGTATCAAATTATATATATATATATAATCCTTGATATGCCTAAATCCTTGATATGCATATCAAGGATTTAGGCATAGCATGGCCTGTTCCGGCCTTAGAAGTCATCGTTGAATCTTTTAAGAGGACGTCCTGGTTTCTTTTCCCTAATGGTGTACTTTAAGGCTTGTTTGGTAATCTTTCTATTTTCATTCTTTGAACGTGTTCCATCCATTTATGTTTATATTTTTTAATTTTTTCTATTACTGATTCTTGGTTTAATTCTTTCATAATTTCTTCGTTTCTTTTGTGGTCAAATAGATTATACCTGACAGTTTTTCTCATAAACTTCATTTTTGCTGTTATTAATCTTTGTTTGTCTTTTCAATTTGTTTCATCGGATTGTCCGACTTCTTCAGGCGTGGGAACATATATGTTCCCACGCCTGAAGAAGTCGGACAATCCGATGAAACATGTTGCGTTTTGAATAAATTTAATTGTTATTCTAGTCTAGGTTATAGTCAGTATATATAAATATGAACATTATATATATATATATATATATATATATATATATAAAAAACCGCTTAGAAAGATTACACTGAAAAAACTGGATGAAGATGGGTGTTCTTGTAGAAAATAGAATACGAGAACACCAATCTTACATTAGCAACAGTGAATCTGAAAAATCTGGCTTGGCACAGAACGGAAAAGATGCAGACCACAACATCCCAGGGTCTGAAACACGCTTACTTCATCGGTATCAGTATAAATTTGAATCTGGTTTAAAGAAATCGCTGTGACTTTACTTTACTGCCTCTCTCTCTATCTAAGATATAGGAAAGTCTTATTTTAATCACACATCCGTATATATATTTTTAAATAACTAATAAATTATTAATATTGCAATATTTCCTCAGTTATACCATTGCGTTGTTTGATGTATAACAACGTCACGCGACTCTTACTTTGTCAAATCAATCCATTGTTCACAACTTTGTAATTAATTATTGTCGCCACTGATTATGACCTGTAATATTCAGGCTGGGATATATGGCCTTAAATAAATAGTATTACTCATCCCTTGTATTTTATCGTGTTAATTGGAGAAGCCTCTCATGGCACAAGTATCTCTTTAAACAACAATTGAAAAACCTGGAATACCATTCAAATATTTTGTACCGCATTTATCTAATGTATATATTTCATTCTGTTTGTTTTCTAATATACACACGCGCTACTTTTTATATTCTCATTTCAAAACATTTCGGCTTCTTTTAATTTTTAATCCTAATTATTTTTGCAAAAATAAAGTTATTTATTGGTTTGGTAATCAGCAGTTGTTAACCTGGGATTTAGTGTGACTTTTCTGTAAATATAAATATGAATAAACGGTGATACTAAATATATAAATAAACACTCCACTAAACATATAAATAACGGGGATACCAAATATATAAATAAATTACGATACTAAATATAAATAACGATTTTTTTTTACTTATAAGAGATAAATAATTTTGAGAAAATAAACGAATGTATTTAAAATTGTCATGGTATAGATTGCGTTGTGTATTTTAAATCTTGTTTTTAACATTAAATTTTATTTACTAAAAATTAATGATTACATAAGCGGATAATGGGCATGTTGAAATGATTTACAAAATAATAATAATGATAGAATATAATGAGAAATAAAATAAAATAATAATGAGAAAAAATATGAATAAACGGCGATACTAAATATACAAATAAATATCATATTAAAATAAATAAACGGGGATACCAAATATATAAATAAACAGCGAAACTAAATATAAATAAATAAGGATTTTTTTTACCTTGATAAGAAATAAATAATTTTGAGAAAATAAACTAATATATTTAAAATTGTCAGTGTTATAAATTGCGTTGTGTATTGATTTTTACATATTGTTCAATTCACTTGCCTGTTACAGACCACCTTGTACTTCGCGAACGCTAAGCATAAGCACAATGGAGAAGAAATGACGTTTGTGGGACACGCTGGCCAGGTTGTCACACCTGAGTAACGCTGTTACAACAAACAACCGTACACCCTCCGAAAACACGTGCCGGGTGAAGGCAAACAACGAATAGTCCGGTAAAGGAAACTGTGTGCAGAGCGGAGACGCTTGTGACATGGCGAGTGGTTCAAAAGGTGTGATCGCAGGTGTGCGCGGCAAGTATATTCGTTATTTGTATTTAGGATGAAAAATATTATTCGAGATGTGGATCTGAAAGTATGCCGTTTGTCAAGTGGTGTGTTGAGCCAACTACTTTGAGTCGTAATTCACTTAGCCGGGATAAAATTATCAAAGATGAACTCGAAGCGATATCGAATAATACGTTGGTGGGAGTTTTGCGGCAGCTGGCCTGTCTGGTCCGTATGGCCCAGCATGTTTTTACAGAGGTCAACACGGAATGCAAGTTGGTGTGTGAACGCAGTGAGAACTTAAAATGTAAATTAGACCGATGTGAAAAGTTGGTCTTGTCTCTTAATGCCAAAACTGTATCAGTTCGTAAGTATCATTTGATAATATTATCATATATATATATAAGTAGACAAAATGCAGTTAGTATAATGGTGTTTATATATATGTAGTATGCACAGGTGTTTATCGTTCGCTTTATTAAGTCAGATAATTGAATTATCTCGTTTAGTAGCTGGTATTTAAAAATATAGTTTCAGATTAAGTTCCCTACGTTCTTTTGCTTTTAATTTTGAATTAAATTTGGATGACATTTCAAGGTTTATGTGGACAGTGATTGGCAAAGTTCTCGTGAAAATACAAAATCAATAAGCACTCGTCAGTCATGCATATTTGTTTATGTAAAATAGGCACATTTCGTTATTATCGAGAAGACAAATAAGTAGTATTTATTTTCTTTCTTTTTATATATATATATAAAACAAAGAACTGGGATTTTTTTCTTTTCAGCATTGTATAAGTAGAGAATGTTGTCATGTCAACTATATGTTGTCACGAGTAAAGTGCGCGTTTTTAATTGTAAATTTATACATTAATATGAATTTACTTTTATGCCATTTTCAACTAAACAACTCATCGTCATTTGTTAATATTTATTCCATTTATTAATAAATGTAAACGTTGCCATATCTGTTTCAATGATTGCAGTATTTCTGTAATCATTTCTATAATGAAATGTTCTTTATTAAGATGGTACCCGGTGTGTGTTTTCTCATTGCTTCTTACCACTGAACTAATGCTATCTTGAAGATAAAACAAGGAATGAGTGAAGTTGGTGAAAGGGACAGTAATTGCTGATTAAATTGTAAATATTAGATTAATGAATTTTCAGTGTGATTAATTTAATTTTCAATAATTACCCTTCTTCGTTTAAAAACACCTGTAAAAACGCATCGTCATACATAATAACAAAGCGATTTCAATGGGTTTATTTTATTTTATTTTATTTTTGTATTTATAACGAAGTGTTGAAGTTGAGGAATCTAGGGAACCAACCCAAAACCACCAAGGGATCATCCCTGGGCACCGTTACCATACGCTACAAGAAACTTATAAGATTAACAATAGATCAGAAGCACTGCTTAAAATACAAAATGATTTAACAGATCACTTTCCATTAACTCAAGGATTAAAACAAGGAGGTAAACAACTAGTTTAGCTCCGATGCTTTTCTTGAATACATTATACAAAATCCTTAATAATAATAAAAAGCGCTGTGATAAATAAGTCAGTGCATTTGTAGCGTGCGTAGATGACATTGAACCAAACAGAAAGTAGAAGAAACAGAAGAAACATAATGAGAAAGTGGATATTGGCGTTATGCGCAGATGAAGGAATAAGTTGTGGAGGAGGTACGCTGTGTAGAGTATAATAGTATGGCTTGGACTTTGTGGCGCTGTCACGTGCAATAATAATAATAATAACGACAACATATTTAGAATTAGATATATTATCATACGACATAGGACTAAAATTAATCATTAACAAAATAAAATAATGAATAATATCAGGCAGAGTCAGTGAACCTTGAATTTCAAGAACAATTTGAATATTTGTATTAATGATTACAAGCCAATCAGGGTAGTAGAAATGCAGAATCGGATAAATATGGCCCCTTTTATTCTCTCTCGTCTGTGTCCAGGTCAAAAGAAGATACAAATATACAAAGCGATCATTTATCAAATTTTACCCTTGGATGTGTAATCTGGATTTTTACGTTGAAAGTGGAGGATTTGGTTTCTGCTTTTGAAAGGAAAATCCTTAGGAAAACATTTGATTCAGCAAATAATAATGGCCTCTATCCCTGTTTAGCCCAAACTGGAGAAGAGTGGTTTGGGCTAAACAGGGATAGAGGCGACAAATCTAAGAGGTCAATATTCGATTTGAAATGTGTAGCCATAGGAAGAACAAAAATGGTACAGTTAAAGAATCTCAGAGATAACTTTTGAATAATAACTTACATTTTGCAAGTGAATAATATCGTAATTTCTTTAGTGTAAAAGTTGTCAAATTCTTGAAATTTAAAATTTATCTCCTGCAATGATAGGAGCGGTTCGTTAAATAATTATTTACTGATTGTTTGATAATGATTAATAACGAGATATTAAATTATTTCAAAAAATTATATTTTTTACTCGTTAATTGGTATGCTTTAAAAATATTGGCTGCTCCTACTCTGTATTTCATTAAACAGATTTTTAATGAACTCTATTTTGTTAAATATATTGTGCATCTTTTTACCTTAATCAAAGAAAAAAATATGTTTTATATGAATATGTTTATAATCACGTGCATATTAATTATACACAAATAAGTAATTTTTATTTGTCATTTCTCTTGCTCATTTGCAAATTACAAACGCCCAATACCAGTTTTTTTTTTTTTTCTGACCAATCAGGGTTTTAGTTGCTTGGTTTGAAAAACCACGTAAGTTTTATTATTATTATTATTAACTATTTCATTCTTCATGATAGTTAAAATAATCATGGCAGTTCTCCGAATTTCAAAACATTATTTGCAAATCGTTTTTCCTCCCTTAGAATGTCCAAACCGACGATGAACACATGCATTAAATAAAAGTATACGTACCTTAGCTTTATCAACTTCAGAATAACATAACCATAATCCAGTCTTCTAACACACGGTGAAGTGGTTTTTTTTTTTTTTTCAATTGGTTATTTTTCTTTAATAGGTGTAAAATCGTACAAATTTTATAATCTCAAAAGTGCTCGATGCAGAGGAGTGGAATATATTGGAAGCTAAAGAGTGGCTCGTAAAAGTTCCATGTTTGATCTCTAGATCAGGGTTTCCAGATTGTATACGATATAAATATATTAAAAATAAAAATAAAAGTTTCATTTCGAGAAACAGAAAGTACACACAGTTTCTCATAACCTATTTTTGAAACTTTGCCGATGAAAGTTCGGGTTGTAAAATATGTATTGTAAGGAGAAGCATTGCTGATTACAAATAAGTGTAACAACTAATTCCGTAGGTACTAGGTGCTACGTAATTTTAAATACTGGTATTTGAAACATTTTTATGTTGTTCGTTCGTGTGTGTATGTGTGGAATAGAGAATAGCGACTAGAACAGCGGTTGACCACTCGCAGACCGCAAGTGATCCTTAAGTTCATTTTATATGGCCAGTCTAAGTTGTTTTAAAATCTACAAGCTATTATTTTTAATATATTTTAATTTTTTTTTCACCGTACAGATTGGAAAAAAAAAATAATAGTCTCAAAATCGAGCTATATCAAACTTCTTTACAGTCTATATTTTAATTACTCAAAATGAGTAGATAAAAATCACCCACTGGTTTGAAAAGTTACATAATTTCTCAACTTAATACGATTAAAAAAAAGTTCGCTAATTTAACGTTGAGTTGATTAAAGAAACAGTTCGAGTTTTGTGAGAGGCATGGAAGTACAGAAATCATCTGTTGGTTTAGCGAAGTCACATGAGCTTTTAAAGGATAAGAAATAATTCTTTGTTATTTTAGAGAAGTAAGTTGTATCTTAGTACAAAAGAAAATGATAAAACAATAATCATTTCCGATTTTAAGATTTAAGAAATTCAAAATAATATCTAATAAATATGTATATTGGTGCATAATAAATTTACAAATATTCGCTCTTTCTTTGATCTAATAACTACAAGTTTAGTCCCCGTTAAAATCCGAATTCTCGCGAATCAGGGCCACAAGTACATACAAGTTCCAACTCGAGGACTAATGATATTCATTGATTTAATCCACGATTTAAATTTCTGATTACTTAATTCTGTTTCTTCTTTCTTTCCTTCAGACTGATTTGAACCACAAGCAACACAACATCACTGGCTATATAAATTTGTTATAAAGATTTCTTTCTCTTTCTTCTTTGAGCTTTCACCAAATCCATGCCAATGCGATTTTTTGTAATTTTTTATTTTTAACATTATCAGTTGCTAACGCTCATAGTTATTGAAGAAATCAATCAAAATCGGATCATTACTTTTTTTTTAGAGTATATGAAAATAAAGTTTCTGAATGGTGTAAAACTGAGTGAAGTAAATCAGTGCTGCGAGAAACAGCAGTTCGTTGCCAGAATTCTGTTTATGGCCCTGTTTTCTTTCCCATTTCCGGACCGTTGACTTCTCAGACGACTCCTTACTCGTGACACATCACAGAACTTCCGATTCTAGGGCGATCCCCGAAAATCCTGGCCTCATGATAAGGTACAGGTGAGAAGTGGCATAGGTTTCACTCTGGTGTAGACATTGTTGACATAGCAGAGAACAAAAGAAAATGGATGGGTTTAAAACGGTCTTGGTAGTACAGGGGGTAGATAAGGGGGAGAGGGGGGGTATGATTTGTTCTCTGATTATAAAAATTGTGTTATATAACCAGAGAGAGAGATGTAACATCGAAAGGTTATTTCAACTGTTGATTGTAGGCAGCCTTCTGTTGCCACCAAGTTCACCCAGTGAGTTTTATTAGGGAAAAAAACAAAATATCAATAAAAAATAATAAAATACGAAACCTTGTATTTTTTAAAAACATTTGAGATACTAATAAATTAAGTTTAATTCACGAAGAAGCATCCTAATCGTAGTTTAAGGCAATTTTAAATTTAAATAATTTTGTATTCAGCATGCGATGATATAATTGTTATACTTGTTAATGAGGGAGGGAAAAAAGGAACACTGGAAAAGTGTGCCTATAAGCTTCAAAAAGTTAAATACGGCATTGTCTCGACATGCAATTATTTCCATCTCTATTTGATGACTTTTCACCGGCGATTTGCCTCGGTAATTACACAGGTTTAACTACCTCTTGGCTTTGCTATATGAACAGAGTTCTACTTTTAATTTGGGACATTGGTCTCGGCTTTTTGCAGATCGGTGACTTTTCCACTCTGTTTCCTTCATTTTTTTTAACCTGTTTTTCTGAAACCTGAATATCTGTTGGACACAAATTTCGTTATTTGGCAGTGGTGTTTTAAATTAAAAACGAAGTTCTTATTGGTAAATTTAAATTCGTAATCGTTCAATTTATGGCATTTTAAACTCAGCGTTCTTTTCCATGTAAAGTGTTTTTCTGAAAGGATATAATTTTTTTCTTTTGTGTGTGTGTGTCTTAATTAATAAGATTTAAACTTTCATTCATATTACTGTTATATTGTTTTGTCTTGTTTCTATTTCTTTGTTTTTATTAAGATAAAAGATAAATCTCAAATTTATCTCATATCTTAACATTAACTTCAATTATATTGGTATCAAGACGTTAAATTATCTTTGAGCCATACGCCCACCATTCTTTCAAGTGTTGACTAAACTAAGCGCGTAATAATAATAAAAATAAATAAATAAAAGTTTTCTCCATGGTCATTTTTTTTTTTTTCATTTCTTTAAAAGCCACATTAGACAGTCGAACTCGAAAATAAACCGTAAATATTTTACTCTTTAAGTAATCTTAGGTGGTCCCGGCACAGATTCTGAAGGCTAGAAAGATCTCAAGGTCTTCAATGGCCCATTGAAAGCTTTGCGGGAGTTTGAACTGCAGTTTTAAAGTGCGTTTAAAATGCATAAGCCCTTGATAAAATGATTTGTTCATTAGTGTTGGAAAGAGCTTGGTTCATATCCAATCAGGGGCAGCTCGTGGCTTGAAATTGTGGGGGTGCTGCAATTTTCGAAATATACATACACTCTGTAAGTACAATGTATACGTGTTTGGATAAAATATCAAAATTATGGTAAAAATTTAGAAAATTAAACATGAAACAATATTGTTTATTATCGATAAAATTATACAATTTTGTATAATTCAAAATGACTTAAAAATAAAATCCATTATCATAACCCCAATAATGTTCTAAAATAAAAACTATAACAAATGTTATGTCTTTAATTGTAATGTCCAAATATTTATAGAGACGGAGTAAATACGATAAACACTAGAACACTCTACTACTGGCGCAAACTGCATATAAACAACAGTGGAATTGAGCCACGGACAGTGCCACATTACGCTAATAGCTCGCATCTCACTATGACGTGCATATGCTTGCGAGCGTGACAATATGACACTGTGGTAAACACAGTGCTGCTAGCATCCTTCGCCCTCCTAAGTGCTACAAGATGGATTTTTATTATTTTTTATACAAAATAAGAGAATTGTATAGGATTGTTGATGATAAAATTAAATATTACAAGCAAATATAAATAAATTAATAAATATATTTATATATCGAGAAAAATTGGGGGTGCTGCAGTGCCTATGCACGAGCCGCCCCTGTATTCAATATAGAAAGTGAGAAACCCTTATAATGGCTTTTAAACTAAAGGTCAGTAAGTCGGTCTCATACCAACTAACTCACAAGTGTAAAAGTTGTTGTTAATCTGGAAATGTGGGTTTTATAATCCGAAGAACAGATAAACAGGCAGGGAAAAGACAATTAACTGCACTGTAATTATACACTAGCCTTATAACTGTCATGGTTTTGGCCTTAATATCAACCAAAACAAATATTCGTCTGCCGTAGCATATGCGGATTACACTTTGGTTCTGGCTAGACGAAGTTTAATGAAATTTGGAATTTTATTAGAATGTCTTCAGTCTTCATTTTTAGTTTAAATTGGACCATTCTAGTTGCAAAATCTGACGAAATAATTTAAAATGACAGAAAGCGATCAGGAATTTTACTAAATTTTGTCGAGCTCAGTTTTGGTTTCATTCTAATCATTTTTAGGAGGAAAATTATAAAGAACGATTTGATGCAATACAAAGTTATATGTTAGCAATAATAATAAATAAACGGTATAAACATTAAACTGGAAACGACTACAGGCTAAGTGCTGGGATGACATCACTATACAAGAATGCATTGCAAAACGCCCCGATTTATGATTGTTTCGAATCATTTCCATACTTGCTTATTTAGAGCTCAAGGAAATGATATCTGATTGATATCGTAAACATTTGCACGTTTGCAGTCAGTGTTTCGGATTTAAGAGATCACATTTCTTTTTGCTCTGAAAAGAAAAAAAGAAAAGGTTGTTAGTGTACACAGGTACACGCAGAGTTTCTTGGAAGTGCAGGAAAGTCTCATTGAACCGTTTTCAGGGTTATCTAATAATTTATAACTTCCTGTTTGGACCACCTGATAATTTTATCATTGCACGAAGTTCACAGTATCCAAATTATGGTTTTATTTTCTATTGTTAGCTTGCAAAATGCTTTCAGTAGTGACATAAAATCTCCCAGGAACACTTTTCACGAGAAACATAAATTACGAAGTTCTTTAATCCAATTAAAAGTGATATAAATTGTTTCCAATTGTTAATAGCAACAAAACTAGACTACCAGGTTAAGCATTGTAATGACTAGAGACTGGACTTGTGAGTTATAAACCATTTCCCATCAAGGTTGCAATTATTTTATTTTATTATTATTTTTTTTTTTTTCCGTCGGTATTGGAAGGCTATTATGTTTCACCTTGCCCGGTTATGACTAAGTAGAGAGAGTAAACACTTCATTAAAGCTTTGATAAACTTTATTTATTTTTAACGTACTTTTTCTCTCTCCTTAGTAGTATTTTAGTTTAATGAATAATTTTTAAATGCGTTTCGCAAAACGCGTAAGCAGCTATTTAAGTGTTTGGTCTGTCTCTCCATATACTCCACTTTATATGGACAGATTTTAATGAAATTTAGTATTGTATTTGAGATGTTGGAAGTTATTTTTTCCGCTTGGTTAGACTATAATAAATTTAGTTTAATCCTTTATCCAAACAAAGTTTGTGCCTGAAGTATCTTCAGGACTGAAGCAACTCGTGGTAAAGGTGGACCAAGCTCTCATCACTCCTTGTCTTAGTATCTCCCATAATACAAAGCACATCTCCTTGCAGACATGTATAATGCTATGCATTAAGGGAAGGGCCACTACCCAGACAGGTTTCGAACTTTATTGAGGTCTCATCAGTGGGAGCCAGACCCAGAGGTGGTGATACTAAAGCAGAAGCAATGGAGAAGTTATATTTACCTATACGAGTGGCCAAAATGTGTCTCACCTTATTATTAAATTACTCCATTGTTTCCACCTTGGTATCACCACCTCTGGGTCCGGCTCCCACATGATGAGACCTCAATAAAGGTCGAAACCGGTCTGGGTACTGGCCCTTCCCTTAATGCATAGCATTATACATGTCCGCAAGGAGATGTGCTTTGTATTATGGGAGATACTGAGACAAGGAGTGATGAGAGCTTGGTCTACCTTTACCGCGAGTTGCCTCAGTCCTGAAGAAACTTCAGGCGCAAACTTTGTTTGCTTACACTTGGATAAAGGATTAAACTAAATTTATTATTATTGTATTTGAGATATTTTCAAAATTACGTTGAGTCAATTTTGAAAATTGAAAAATGCTTTGAAACGATACAAAAAGTATATCACATGTAATTTTATCACATTTTGTTTTGTAAATAAACTGGATTACGATTCATATACCAAAAATAGCTGTACATTTAGTTGCTGTGATAATACTATATAAGAATGCTGTTATGAAACTTGCTCGCCTTTTTTACGATTTAAGAGACGGGTATCTAAAAATGCATAATCTGGTTTAATACAAAGAGCAAGTAAGTTAAATACTAAACATTTCCAGCCGGAAGTATTTGTATTGAGTGGACCGCTTCTCATCTCTCTCTCAGTTTCTGTTCACCAGTATGGAATAGCAACATCTGCTTCCACTCTACTACCATCTTCATCTAACAAAATAATTCTTCTATAATCTCATACAGAAGTGGCAGGATTTTTCTTTCGATACTTCGATGCAAAATAGACAACCCAGCCGAGAAACATACTGAATTAAAAGGCATACATAGCCCAATCACAATATCCTCCTCCAAAACTCGAGATCTCAGCCTTATTGCTTTGGTGATTTCAACAATAACTTACGTCACTGTTCTTTCCCTGCTAGCCACATAGTGACAAAACTTCCTGAACTTTTCATGCTAAACTATTCCTCACACATTTCTATATTTCTCTCATAATCTCCTTTTCTTTCTTTTTTTTGCTATCTCTCTCTTTTTTTCCCTTCTTATATTTCCTCAGACGGTCTCCTGAATCTATCAGGAGACCGTCTTTTTCAATAAAGATCGCACGATCACTTTAAACAATAATTTTACTTTTGTTTGCAAACAAGATGAGTTAATAAAAGTAATTTTAGCAACATTAGAACCAAATTGCAATTTTTTTTAAATGAAAATGAGTATATAAAGATACCAGCACACTCTTTATCCTTCCATCATATGCTGTTTGAGGGAGTTTAGGCTAAACATTCCAGCAATTATTTTCGATACTAATTAAAGAGAAAAAAATAATCGAATATATCTTTTCCCTGTACAATTCGGTAGTCAAAATTCCTCAATTACGGTGAAGTAATCGAAGCTAAACTAATTGTATCTAAAAATTTCATCGTTACTTCCTGATCTCTAACAAATCCTTACTTAAATTAGCTTGTTCTTTGCAAAAGAAAGCTCCGCAGTTCCCATATACGTGAACAGTGTTTCTCCCATAATGATGCTGTTGGCCTTAACAAATTAATACTACTTGTTTTTTTTTACACCTTTTATTTTGATATTATTGCATGAAATGTGCAAAATCCTCAAATTATGCTTTTTTTTTTTTTTAATTTTTATTTATCGAATGTGAGAGAAAATTTTCCCGCCTAATCTTTCGAATTTGAATGAATCCCACGTTAGGGCGTATAATCAACGTATAGATTTAAAAAAAGAAACGGCATCTCTCAGTCGGAACTACGGTATTCAAGGGAAAATGCGGTTGCTCCGATAGCTCTTTTATAAAAAGCATAAAAGAAGGAGAGGCCCCTGGGGTTTCTGATGGGGAAATTCCGCTATACACCTAACATGGTTTTTGAATGCTGTTTGCAGCACATGATGGATAAGGCGAGAAGTTCCATTTGATTAGCCACAAGGATGATGAAACCTTTTACAGTGTGCGATCAAGACTTTTCAGTGAAAAACAGCCTCTCCGGTTGCTGGGACCAGGGTGGAATTTATACTAAACATTGAAGTGAGATACAAAGATCCAGTTTGCTGTATATATGAAGTTTTTTTTTTTTTCTTTCGTGTGTGTGTGTGTGTGTGCGTGCGCGCGCGTGCTGTCCGATTTAACCTAAAATGAACAGTCGTTTGGTTTATCTAGGTTATATCAAATGTGCAGATTCAGAGAACTTAAAGACCATTTATCGAAACGACCCGCAACTGATACCCACTGTTCGAAAGTAGCACAGTGAAGTTTATAGAGAGCGATAGCATCTTCCAGCGGAAATGGTATGGCTGCCATAACTACAAAAGTGAGAGAGATGTCAACATGTGTGTGTGTGAGAGAGAGAGAGAGACAGAGAACGCAAGCTACTTCCTTAAGACCCATTTAGATTGCTACCATCTCTTTTATCGAAGCTGCTTTCGGCAAAAGAGAAGCTACACATCTCTTTTATCGAATCCTTACATTTAGTATTTGGTAATTAAGCAGGCAACATGTTGTGCACTTTCTTTATGATAAGTTAGAATAATTTGCTTTTCGTAGTTCGCTTTTTCTATACAAAACTTCAGCTATCTAAGCCGCGTTAAAAAAAAAAAAAAAAAATTCTCTCTGTGTTTCCGTCCTAGTTTAAAGCAAGAATTTCTGGTTGAGAGCCAAGAGTTCAGCTGCTACACCCTCCTAGAGGTCGATGTCTTCCTTAGCACTTGGCATCGTTTTTGAATGAGCAAATTATTTTAGCAGCGAACCGTTACATTTGCTTACCGTAATTATAATGAGAACGGAATGTCAAGGTTACTACTCCTCCCTCCCCCTCACGCCCTACACTCACACATACTCATCCATCCCATGGGATGTGGATGCGTGTGATGATTTGGGGATTTCCATTATGTGAAACAGAGAAGATTTGTTTCCGAAGATAGCACACAATAATAACAAAACTTCTCGAACAGCAGAGCGTTTTTTTATGTATTCTATTTTTAAACTGTTTGTGTAAAATAGATTACAGCGCTCGGTTTATAAATTCACCCTGTTTTGAGAAGTAAAAGTAACATTTTTAGTATACTCCATCAGTTAAATAACCTAACGGTTAAACTTTTTTTAAAATCATTTGACTATCACAGACATAGAAGACATACTGTACATGAGCTGGTGATATTCAGAGTTTCGCTCGACAATAGAAATGATCCCCAATCATACAAAAATGCTCAGCCTCACAATAGTTAGCCTGTATATTATCATTGTTCATTATCACAGCATTTTAACTCTTTACGTCACCTCATGTAGCTTCATGATATATATTAAAAACAGAAACAATCAATTGCTGTTCCGTTATTGTTGTATACTTACACAGAATACATTAGAAACATAGTTATATATAAATAAAAAAAAAGTTACATCACGAATGTTAAAACTATTTTAAAGAACATAACAAGAAGATACAAGTACATTCTATAATTGGAATACATAGAACTTTCGAAGTTACTCTTTGCTCTGCGTTTTTATAGTTGACATACCAAGAATGAAATATGTTGCAAAAAACATGTTTTGTTAGAACTGTGTTAAAATGCCAACATTTTATCAAAAGTATTTTCTTTTAAATATATACATGTTGATATTAAACAAATTTTATATTGTGGTATTCGAGAGCATCCTAAAAACGAATGAAAAACAACAATGGAATATACATTGATATTATTAAATAAACACGTCGAAATTAGTCAAGTACTGCTACATTATCTTGTGGCATAACTCAGACGAAAGTTTGTTTTGAATCAAACGTTCATCTGAGTCTTTCTATCTTCTAAGCGCTTTAAATGTGCACGCGTAATATTATATGCTTGTGTAAATGGAAACTGTCATCTTCTATTCGTCATCGCTGAGAAATTAATTCCGAGTATTGGGTGTTTCCTGTTACACGCTTCTTGTTCGATCGCAGAAAGCCTGCAAATTAAGTATTTTGACAGACATTAAAAAGTAATCAGTCAGCCTTTAAAAATTATAGTTTTTTTTCTTTCTTACAGTTGAAACATATCTTAAAATTATAAATGATTGATATAAATGAAGCTGAAAGATGATCTTCCCTGCTCATACTGACTATGGGATTTAGTAGTATAATAACATAGTACTCATAATCAGGAAATGAATATTTAATTACTATAAATTGGCTTAATGTGTATGACTAACCAAATACTTTTAAGAACTGTGTGACATTCTCTTAGTAACGCTGACCTATAACACAGTTCAAGTTCTTGTGTTTTTTGATATGCATTTTTTTCCCCCCTTTCTTCCATGGCCTTTGTCACGAGGGCAAATTCTTATAAATCAATTGTCTAGGTAGGCCAAGCTCTTTCTTACGAACAACAAGGCCCACCGTACTTTTTCTTCATTCTCATAGCACAAAAGGCTGGGATAGTCTTTGGTGGCGTCATCTGCTACCCAAAGCATGTCTGTATCCAGCCTCGCGGGTATCGACCTTGAGTGACTTCGCTCTGCCATCTGTTGCACGTGGTTTGTAGTGCAGCCATGCTCAAGACTTCATGCCAATACTGTAATTATGATGCAGTTTATAATGGTGAGTGCTAGTAATTTAACTTAGCTGTGAATTAGCATGAAAAACATTATCACTGCGTCGGGTCTTCTTTAGTGTGTTCATCTTATTAATAATGGAAAATAAATAATAATTTTTACGATAGAATATTGCATCTTCTGAAGGAAGCTTATCAAAAGCTCTCAAGATTTAATTATTTAAATTCCTTGTGTGATAAAAGCATTATTTTTTCTGGAGTTTTGTCTTCTTCAGAGTGATCAAATTACTAAATATATTGTAATGAAGAAAAAGTTCATTCGAAAATATTTTTTTTTGTGTTTTATTTTTATATCAGAACTGAATTTGCCATAACAGAAGTTACTGAAGAAATCGCCGATTCTTTCCGACAGTTTTCCCTTTTATATAGTCTCAGGTAGTTCGAAACATCTGAAGAAAGTTATACTATCCCTCTCTCTTGGAACTTCAGCCAATCCTATTGACAGTAAAAACGATTTATCTTTTTTGTGTGGTGATCTCGCTATCGTGAATAGATTTGAACAGGCATTGAGAATTAAAAAAAAAAAAAAAAAGTGAAGTATAGGCAGTTATTCCGACAAATAGGAGCTATAGAAATATCTGTAGAATTTGTATCTGATTCAAATTAAGTTGGAAAAAAAAATTAAGCAGTTCTTTCTTCGTTTTATGGGAAACGTAAAGTAGCAAAATTTCTTTTATATCGTAAGACAGTTTTTAACACGAAATCTATTTTTAAAAATCACTTTAATGCTGGTGCATATAACCGCACTTTTTTAATTACTCGATTAAAATGTTATTATTCATTATATTTTCCTCTTGCCTCTAACTTAAACCTCGTTCGAATATTGAATGCTTTTATATGGAAATGTTTGATTTTCATTAGTCTTATGATATGAAACTGCATAAATATTGCTTGTTCCCTAAATCGTAACGCAAGATGAAGGGATAGTTTATATGAATTATAAGTTAAAAACTTTCGAGTTGGAGAGAGCATTTAAATTTAACCTTCCTTCCAAATCCTAACAAATTTATGTAGTTTCCTATCCTAAAAATGACTGTGATTTACCTGTTTATTATTTTTTTTTTTCTCCTAACGTATAATTCATCCTTTATTGCACGATGTGTTCATGAACAGAGCTTATGAGTTGCTTGCAATTTGAGAATCTAGAAACAGTTGAATTTCATCTGTAATTTGATCTCTAATGCTAAATGAATGAACAAATGGAATGGCTTTCCATGTTGGTCTTATCCAGTCCATCCCGCTACCCATTTGAGAGAGATCGACTTACTAATGTTTCGTGCACTACATGAGTTCGTTATACTCCTTAATGACTGCTCTAACAATGTTTGGATTGAGGAAAAAAACTGTATGCACTATTTTCCGGTTTCGGACAGTATTGTAATACATTCCGAAATTTATTACTGGATATGTAGATAATTTGGGCAGCAATAGTAGGAAATCAGATCGGTAAATACAATTAAAAATAATAAATAAATAAACAAATGAATAAATATAATAAAAAAAAAGAGAAGTGTGCGGTTTTGCATGCCAAACTATAACACCGGAATCATTGTTCGTTCGAAATACACCTTGCTGTCTTCCGGAAGTTTGTAAATCTTATTCAAGCGGGGATAGGTTTGAATAAGAGTTAAAGCGTCTCATAGTGGAGAAGGGGGTCTTCAAGCATCACAAGATCTTTCGCTATGTTCATTCAGTTAAAAAAAAAATGAACGGTGACTCATCAAAAGGGAACTGATTCCACTCTTCCGCTTCTCTGATGCATGGGACAGAATTTAGATAGCACCGACAGAAGCCAGAGAAGATCATTATTGAGCACTGTTAGAAGAGTGTAATTTATCTATTGTGTGCTGTCAACGGCATATTTGTAAACCTCTCTTCTTCTTCCCCCATCCCACGAGATAATGAAACCCGAGAGCTTAGGCATACTAACTCTCATTATTATCCGCTGCTGCCTTTCAAGATAAACTTTTCATTGTATAATTAATAAATGCGACATCCTGTCTTCTCTACAAGGCCTACGTAGTGTTATGTTTTCTGAATCAGTAATTGTCTTCGTTTAAGAATTTTTTTTGTTTATTCTTTAAAGATGAATGAGACAAGTAGCTTTGCTTTTTTATGCAAAATAAATTTTACATAAAAAATTTATTTACATAAAAAATACAAATGTTAATCAATAAATTGAATAGTTATTTGCATACTTATACTAATCAGTTCATCAATATTTCTAAACAGACTTTGATAGTTAGCCTTCTTGATTTCAGATACTAGATAATAATCTAATGTCTTCTAACTAATCGATTGAAAGTGGAACTGGGTTAGGCTGTTTACAGTTGACGTCAGTTTCCACGAAATAAATGTTTCTATTCCACTTGCGTGCGTTTCTCTTCCGGATTTTGTTGTGCGAAAGGAACCTCCTCGCGTGTTTGATAGTTTTCGAACTGACTATATATAGAACTTTTTCAAGCCAGCTCAGGCCTCTAGTATACATTTCAACCGTTTGGTTGGAAACACCTGGGTTTGAACCAGTCTATGACGTAAAAGCAAATGTGGATTATTTTTCCGCTGATTAAACACCCGGGATTTCTCACCTTTTGAGAAACTAATCAGCTCTGCTGTTTTTAAAATCGTAGCTCCAGCCAGACGGGCACCCACAATAAGTCCTTTGTTTTAACCATTGTGATCAACACTGTTGACGATTACTGACAAGCAGCGTACTTAAATAGTTGCTTAGAACCTTGGTGAAACACATGACCAAGTATTTTGCATATACGTTGCGTAAGTAACAAAAAAAAAGGAAAAAAAATAGTGACACATTACAAGAGCTGCAGTTTTTTCCTGCACTGTTATCTGAGCTTCAACTGTGTACAGTTCATCCAACTCGTGCATTAACAGTCGCGCGCAGAAGGGATAAATGTTGCTGATAACAACTCTCTGGTAAGATATGTCAGACACTTGCAATTTGTATTCCGTTCTTAACCCTCAGTTTTTTTATACATATATTGAAAAAATGTTCCTTCACCCAAAACGCATTTTTTATTCAATTTATTTTTTTGACATACGCGTTTAAACCATCTAATGATATTTCTTTGAGAAATCTGTATTTATTATACATGTATTTTTATTTTATTTTGTATTTTTTGAATTTTCCATATTTCGCCAAGTTAGAATAAGAATTCAAGAAGCGGAGAAATTTGAACTTTCAGTGCTATAAAAAATTCATATTTCCTACTTTGAAAAGGTAAATTATATTTTCAAATTATATCTACAAATTATATGATAGAAACAGATTCCGTGCCTAAATAACAGTTAGCCTAATTCCTATACCTACATGACAGAGGCGTAACGATAACAAGGTCTCGGGCCTTGGGAAACTCCAGAAAACAATACTATAGAAAAATCTATAGTTTTTTTTTAATTAGTTTATATATGATTATCAGATATTACACGTGAATAACATAATCCACCATATTATGCTATATGCAATATTTTAAAAATATTATTTAATCGACACGGAGTTCCGTGGAGTCCCAGGACGACTCATCTTGGGAGGTCATTCCACACTAACAATACTACACACTCTATTCTATCCATTAACTGCATTATTCCTTCATAAGGGCTGAGAAATGAAGTTAGAGAACAATTTCAGAATTCTTTAAGAAACATTTCCAGAAACCACTTGTTCAAAATGCGTTTCCTGTGTTAGAAAAAAAACAATATCTTCTGAACAATTTTCGGAATTTTTCTGAAGTGAATTTTAAGACGACATGCTACTCACCTGTCTCCCTCAAACAGTTTAAGAGAAATGAACCTCAAACATTCTACTATATTTATCTCATTTTTACTTCTTCTTCTCCCTTCTACGTGTTAGGCCTACTGACCTGTTACAGAGCTATCTTAAGCCCTTCTAAGTCGTACCCGTCCCGAGTATATTCTATGGCTGTAACTGTGTGTGTATTCACGCGACCTGTTTGCAGGAGGAAAACCGCCAGATAAACTCGGGAGAAAAACCCTGCTGTCCACGCCCAAGACCGGCTGACTTGGCTATGTCTGAGAAAGATCCTTAAGCTGCTCACATCGGCGACGGGAATCGAACCCAGGACACTCCTTTTCGAGGCATACGGCTGCGAAGCGCATAGCCACTAGGCTAACCGCGCGGACCTCATTGTTACTATAACTGTGAAATAACTTTTTTTCTAAACCAGTTGTTTTGGAATTTGATACCTTTTAATTCGCCTGCCTGCGTGGTAAAGTGGATGCCCCTCCTTATTTGTTTCCAAAAGGCTGTAGCCTCGAATTCCAAAGTTTCCATCATCTTAGTTATTGGAGGCCTGAAATGGCTTAAAAAAAAGCATGTTTAGTCTATAAAACAGGATACATGAATTATCTAATTTTCAGCACAAATGTGTTTATATATATTCCCAATTTTTCACAGACAGAATTACCATTTTAAAATATTCAAGTTAGATACTCATTACATCGGTATTCTCTCTATTTGAGCAGCAGCCTTCTTCCAGAAAAGTGTTTAGACATATTAAAATGATTGTATTTACATTGAGAATAAAACCTGCAATTCATTTCGAGATTTGAAACGCGTTGCTGTCTAACATTGCAGCGATATTTAAGGCGCCATCCTTTCTGAGTTCTTGAAAAAGTTGCACGCGCCTGTAAAAACATTCTGTATTCTTTTATTATGAAATATGCTCCCAGGAATTTGTTTGTTTTTTTTTGTACTTTTTTTGTAAAGTTTTTGTAAGAAAAAAAACGTAGGTGTGACATATATTACTGTACTTATTTTCATCGAATGTTGCGACGACTAAAGAGAATGTAATTTTAAAGAGAAGTATATTTAACATAAATCGAAGTGATAAAGTACATCTCTAACACTGAAACAACATTCATTTTATCTTGCATAAACATTACGTAAGTTTATCTAAGACTGTAATCATGAATCAGGTTTTATGGAACTGGCACACATTCTTAGCTAGATCAAGTGATTTTGACATACACTGGCGTTGTTAGAGAACATTAACACTTAGATACGCCATTGTCGAAACACGTTTATGTAATCTATATCTATATCTCATACATGATCAGGTTTAAATACAAACGCGCGCGCATATATATCATTATATTTTATTGAAAAGTGACAATCCAGATACCATTACGCGCTCACACGTAATGGTATCTGGAGGATGAAGAAGGATAGCGGAGTTATCAAAGAAAGAGGATAAAGGAAGTGAATTCTACATGAAACATAATTCCATGCGAAGTGCTAAATGCACTTCCACTCCCCTCTTTTTATAAGGCTACAAAATTTTCCGTGTTCTGTTAATCACTAACATACGATTTTTGAATCAGAATAAACACGAAGAAAGAAAATTTATAGAAAATGCGTTGATCTCCAAGCAGGCCTGTTCTTACCCTTCTGCTATTTGGCCATCGCTCATCTATAGTAACATAAGTTAATTACGTAAATGGAAACTGGTCTCTCAGCTTTCTCTTGAAAAATGAATTCTACACCAAACAGGATCGAACATTATTATACCATTTATACGTCACTTAGAAGACGGGAAAAGTTAAAAACTGTTCTCAAACTGTTGATGAAAGTTTTTTTATTTTTCATTCCGTCATTAATTGGAATTGATGCTTCCAGTTTGGCAGACTGTGTACGGTTTCATACCTATGTCTAATAAATATGACATCAATAATATTTATCACCGAACCAGAGTCACCACGTGTCGAATGGTTGTCATTCTCTCGTACACCAGAAGTGCTGTAGGCAGACAGTTTTAATTAAGACTCATTACCATACTCCGACAAAAACCATACACAAATACTAGAATTGTTCCTTCCATAACTGTAAATTTTAACAATGTTTAGCTGTGCAACTATAGGTTTAGTAACAACCTTTCGTGGGTGGTAACCACATGAAAAAAAAAAGAGCAAAAGCAACCACCTACGCAAGTTCATGGCTTTCACAAGATCCTGTCATTCTGCTCAAATTGCACGTGTAACAAATGCAGATAATTTCATGGGACATCACTTGCCATCGTGTCATTGTTTCTGCCATACAAGTGAAGCTCGTTTCATGGGTGAAAAATTACTTTATTTTTCCCTCATCGACCGTAAATAAGTATTCATATATGTGCACTCTCACCAAAGCGCCCGCATTGTACAGACCTGAAAAATCGTTCCAAAAATTTCGAGATTATATAACAAGTACTGAACTAGTTTCAATTTTCACTTTAATTGTTCCCATTACCGTATTTCATATATTTGCATTCTATAAAAGAAATATTGAGCATTACTAATACGAAATGTGTTCATATGTACAATGTATTTGGTATAAATTAAAAAAAAATCTACTGAATTAATTAAAAACAAATTATTAGTCTTCCTCAACTATATATTTTATTTATATTCAGATTAAAATCATTTGTAAAATATGAAAAATAAGAGTCATTTATATCCGGAAGAGGCTCTGATATATTACTTGCTGGAAATGCTTCCGATTTTTCCTCTATGACGTGTGTGTAAATACATTTTATTTTGATTTCTCACTGATGTCTGGTTTAATTTACTCACATTTTTAATTTAAAAGCTTTTGGATTCGTAGTTTAAAGGTTGGTAACTTAATTGAACTTATAATTCAGTTGTCATACCTCTGTTAACTGTGATCGTCGACCTGGTGAATGGCGTGGTGGGGTATGAGTGACAACTTTTGACAACTGTCAGTTTGAATTCTTAGCCTTCCTTTTCGTTAAACATTTCCTAACAACACATTTTTCCTCTTCCTTTGATTAACGATTTGTTGAGTCGCTTGTATTTCTCTTAGATCTCGTACTATTTCAGAAATTTCCAGACAATCCTTACTATGCGCGTAACAGGAATTTTCTTTGTTCCTCCGAAGGTTTTCTTTACTCAGTCTGCGGCTTTTTAAAGTAGCAGCAGCTCCGTCAACGGCACCAGCTGTCGTCAAGCGGTCAAAGGTTAGAAGTAACCTTGAACTGCATCTTTCATCGAATTTACCGAGCCTGTAGCTACTGGTTTAAGATTTAGCACACTTGGGGAGAAAAAAAGCGCGAGATTTCGTAGCACAAGCAGGTGGGAGACTCCATTTTGTCCTCTTATTGAACCCGAGCTGTTAATTACGGTGCTTTTCCAGTGTGATCATTAAATTGGAATTCACACCCTAACGATCCCTTTCGATTAGCCCATATGTTTTCAGGAACATTTATTAATTTATGTCTTTGTTATACTAATATGGTGTTCCCCCAGAGATATGACTGAACTGGTTTGATCCAGTTTGAGCAGTTGTTTTTTTAAAATCACTTCCGGTTTACCAACCATTTGATATATTCAGATTATGAAGCTTAATTTAACAAATTGTTTGTATTGCCTTACTGTTTGATTTTCATTTAAGCGATGGCAATTTGGACAGATACTCAACTCTGTTCAACGAAGTATAACAAAATATACAGTCGTATATCAAGTTTCCAAGTAGTATCTAATACTACTTGGAAAATTCTAAAGCAGCCAACTTTCAATGTTGAATTCACTATTCAGCCCCATTTTCTACATATGAGATGTTTTTAAGGTTACTTACTTTTTTAGATCAAGTAGGTAGAGCAGCCGATGAATATCTCGTTGAAATCGGTTGAAGGATGAGATCTGGAGAGTGATTTCATTTTCTACGCTACTTCCCTTACAATCGCTTTCAGAGGATTTAGTCAAACGTTGTGAAAATCGTTTGAACGATACCATCCATAGAGGTATCTGCTAAGGAGGAAAAGAAAACGTTGCCTTTTTTTTTTTTTTTTGGCCATTTTCATTATTTTTAAAATACTCTAGTTCCTTCGTTAATTGGATATAAACTTGAAATTTGGCAGACTGTCTCTTTTTTTAACAGACACAAATGTATTTGTGTCTGTTAATTGCATGCGTCCTTTAACTGATAAAAGACCTTACAAAGTCGCCTAACCAAACGCCAAATCTGGCGATGTTCAGTTACCTTTGCTCTTCTGGGGACAATTAGTGAATCGAACAGTAATGGCTTAGCCATTACACACACACACACACACACACAAAAGAAAGTATTGGAAAAGAAAATGACCACATGTAAGACAGAGCTAATGTAAGGTACTGTGATCACGTAAACTGAATGGTAGATAAAAATAATTAGGCATTTGAAGAAAAAGTGCAACCAAAAAGACTTGGAGGACGATCAAGAACTAGGTGGAGTGATGCGGTTAGTAGTGTCACAGAAGACAGACGTAGTAAGAGGTGATCAAATTGGAGAAGTGACGATAACATATTAATTCGTTATAATGTGGACAAAGAAACTATGAGTGAAATATCGGATGAATTAGATTATTATATCGGATTATGTGTCTCTTCACGAGGATATAACATCGTAATTTTCTGGATTTATGTATTTTTTGAAATTGTTTCGATATACATTTCATGTAATGGTGATGACCAAAAAAAAAAAAAAAAAAACACCGCTCCTGATTTTCGAGGTTCTCAAATTCAAATTTTCTCGTAGACTTGACTTGGCTATTTTAATTTGAATATCAACGAATAAATTGAGTGAAAAAAGTCTTCAGTTGAAAAAAAAAAAAAAAAACGAGATCTTCGTCATGGCACGAAAAAATCTTTATAAGAACTTTTTCAGTGAAAGGCTAACTCAGTTAATTGAGTTAGCTGGTGTTGTACTAAGGTAGGAGGTAATCAGCTTGCCTGTTTTCCTCCTGAGAACATATGCAATTAATAAAAGTACATTTAATGGATTGAATGGAGTTGAGTGGATTAGGAAGCGGAATATAAAGTGGCCTTCCTCGGTGAATTCTGTCCATGGAGATTACAACTCATAAACAAAAAAAGAGTACTCGAAACTTTATAATTCTTTAAATAGTGGTTATGGTTATAATTTTGCTGATTACTGCTAATTCACAAATGATAGTTTCAAATTACTAAAAAATTGCTTCATAAAGATTTTCCTTATAATCTTAAAATAATCAGAAACTGAAGTAACTCTTCGATTCTGTTAAAAGGCTGTGGTTTCTACTTTCCAAAGCTCATTAAATAGAAATGACAATTTCAATTAGTGCATATGCAATTGTATACGAAAGATTCGTACTAAAAAAGGTAAAATGAAGATTTGCCATCTTCATTTTACCCATTGCCATCGCTGAGACCCGATATGAGTGGCTTTAAAGTAGACTTTGCTCTTGTTAGCCCTTGAACTTACGATTTCACATAACAAACTACACATCATAGGTATTTCCCCCTGATACATTGACTTGTGAAATATGCGAGGATATATTTAGTTGTTTTCTACATAATGCGTAGTACAAAGTACAGAATACCTTTTAAAGGCTCATGGATCTCCGTTTGTAACCTATGAAAATCAGGATAAACTACGTGGATATCTTGTACGGTTTGTGAAGAACGTACTTTGTTTTTCAGTCTGGTTTATATGTATTTTGTTTCTCATAGGTCCTTTATAGTGACTTTTTTTTTGTCTGTTTCATGCCGATTTTGGGCTTTCGTTGGTTAATGTTTTCAGATAAAGTCAGATATTAGACTGAGTAGTTTCTTGAGTAATTCTTCAGATTTGACTCTTTTTTTTATTTATTTATTTTTTATTTTTTTTTAATGAAGACGTTTTTCAAGAGTCAGGTAAGTAACCAAGCCAAGTACTATAAAATTACTGATTGCTCTTATTATAAGAAGTATTAAGTCTCAAGTTCAACCTGCTGTAATTCTGGTTCCAGGTTGAATATTATTCCTTTTCGACGGAATCATTTTGCAGGTTGCAGCGTATGACATTTGATACATCTAATTAATTCATTTGATTAAATAATTAATGAAAGAACTGGAATACTTTGGGGAGGAACTATAAAGCGTCTTTCTTTCCTGCCTTTCTCCTCAAATACTTCCTTGCATTTCTCCCCTGAGAATTCAATTCAGGCGAACCAAAATAGAGTAGAATACTCCAAACACCTCTACGAGTTTTATCTTTCTAGCGATTTCGACTATTTCTTTACTTGGTTTTTCAATTAAAAATATAATAATAAATAAGTGATATCTCTATGTCAAAAAAAAAAAAAAGTTACCGTGATAGTAGGTCCCTCTCCCCACAATTTAGAATACACCATTTGTCTGATATTAAATTATTGTTGTAATTGTCTAAAAATGTAAATGTCTCCTGTGAAATAATTCCAGCAATAACAATATATTTTACAAACATTAATAAAAATAATATCATCCAAGTAATTACTTGTTATTTGCGATGTCAAATTTCTTTTTTCTCAGTATCTGCCATATGCAAAAAAGATGTTTATTTTCACAGAGTTAATGATAGATATTCTGACAATTAATAATTTACATTTTGGCTTAATTTTACTGAACAGTGTGTATATTCGATAGTTTTGGCTAGATGGAAGGTTAATATTTAGCGTTAATGTCAATTTTGATGTAGTCTGTTTGTAGTCAATTTTGATTCTACGGATAAATTCAATAGATTTAAATTGATAACTAAAAATGAATTAAAAGAACATAAATGTCATTCATTATTTGTAAGATATATCAGATTATTTTTTTGCTTTATTAAAAATTACACCTTGGTTGTAACTCCATGTGCAGAGTTATTCGGTTCTTCTTTCCCCATTTCTCAAGAATTTTTGTGACGTAAATTAGTTTCAAACGGTGGATGTATTTTACTATTTAACTACTAAGAAGGAAACCTACTTCTGTCGTGGAGACAATATGCCATATTCATATGTTTGCTCAACTGAAACTTTTTTGTGTGTAGAGGGATAAGACGTAAGCAAGTATAAATAACTAAAGTAAGCATTCCTAATAGAATATATAAAGGAAGCTTTATATTTAATAAAAAAAAATCTTCATTAAAAACGAAGATTTAAAATAAATAAAAAAAAAATTACATTTTAACCGAATTTCATATTTTATTTTAAAAAATATATATATATTGAGAGTAGAGAGTGCCCTCTCTTGGAAGGTTATTGCATTTTCCTTGAGGAAAAAAAAAAGTTCGCGAATATATGTGGAATAGAAGGACAGAGAGAAATAAAGATAGTTAATAAGCTGTATTACTTCAACATAGTTTGAAAGCGATTTATTGCTATAAATCGCTTTCCGCAGGGTACTCCCATGGGTGCAATTTCACCTTGAATAGAGCATTCGACATGTTCTTTAGAACGAACACCATTTTATCTCCGAGGAGTGAAAATCTAGGATTTTGTGCTAAGCTAGTCTTCATGGCCTGAATTATTCACTGACACGTGCTGGCTGGTGTATTATGGTCAGATGCCGTGGGATGAATGCGTGACAGATATCGATTTACTAGAAACAAGAGAAGGAAGTTGTCACATTGCAATAACTTTCTGTTGTAGTAACTTTTCTTCAATGAAACATTAATTTTTCACACTTCATTTGATTTTTAAAATTGTTTATTTCATGACACATGATATCTTAATAAATATTATGTATTACTCTTTATTATTTACTCTTATTGCTGGTAAGTTGTAATGGCAGCATTCCACATCAATTCCGAAGTAATATTCAGAACTTCTTTTTTTTTATATCTTCGGGTGTGCGTGCTGAGTGAGTTCTACTATCTTCAAAACAACAACAAAACACTTGCAGATTTTTACCTGCGTAAATCTCTTATATTCTAGTTTGACACGTAGTTTCAGAAAGCAGTTTGAAGGGTGATTTTGTGTTCCGTTAAAACAACCCAAACTGAATAAATTTAACAAAACAATTCAGTTATTCGATACAGGATATATGTTTGTAAAATTTTATTCTCTACAAATTGTGGTAATGTTATTATAATTAGTGGAACTTGCAATTTCGGCTCTTCATTGCAAAAATAACAACCCCCAATTCGCTTGGTGGAAGAGAGGCTGTCTGTTTCATATTTGATTGTTTTTTTGCGCATCAAATTAGAAGATGCTGCAATTTTAGAGTAACGGGATTATCTTTTAGTGTCCCTTCTACGCTCTCTTTATCTCTCCATCAGCTAGCTTGAACCTGGAACAGCTGCACTATCCTGCTTGCGCCGCTTTAGTTAGACTTGCTAAGCAAGTATTAAATTATTAAAGACTGAATTTTGAATTTATCTCATCTTCCATTACCCTAATGGCCTACCACGACCTGACTTTTTTTTATAAGATTAACCGACCTTGGACAGGGTGGTTGCTTCTATCTCCATTATCTGAGTCACATGTTTTCTAGGCTTTTTTTTTTCTTTTCTGCTTTTTTAAAACTAGAGTTTCTGGGTGGAGAAAAAAATACTGCATGCTACTGGCTAGCTTACCTTCAATCGAAAATTATAAATGTTTTTATATCCTAGATTGGAGTGCTCCATCACACAGTTGCGAGGAGGAAGCAACATTTGCCAGTCAATACGAAAGACCTGTGTTCGAATTCTCTAATCTGACCTCTAAAAGGGCATTTCAACTGAACTCAGCTAATGAGTCTCTTACAAACATGGAAAGGTTTTACTGCCGAAAAATAAAGATAAACCACGGAGAACACACTGCAATTAACACACATATTTTCAGCATTGTTTTAGTTTCCTTGCAGCTAAAGCCATTGAATAATAATTGTAATAATTCCAACATGGACCTACGAGAGACGCTTTTTATTAAGTTTATTTGACTGAAGACGAATTAGCCGTTCTAGGCAGAGAAATGAGCTTTATTCCCAGAAACTGGAAATGATCCCCCCCCCCGAATTATTGTATCCAATAATTCGGGGCAAAAAAAAAAAAAAAAAAAAAATATATATATATAATTATACTACTGTTTTTATGTGTGTTGGGTGTTTAATGATCCCCTGGCACGAGAGATCTCAAAACCATAGTGATGCTGGATATAGTGGTTAAGGCGGTAGACAGAGTCTATTGTTGTGTCGTTTTGAATAGTTGGAGCTTGCAGTCTTCGAGAAAAAACGGTAGTGTAAGGAAGACTGTTTCAAAGAACAGAAGTATATGGAATGAAAGAGGAAAATGGGAAGTTTACCGTAAGTTTGAAGCTAAATTGTTTATAGATGACCATGAGGTGCTCGCTCATGTTTTTGCATATTTGGAAGAAAGCGAAGGCATAAGTGGTGGCCAGTCCGGCGAAGCAGCGCCCATGAAAATGCCTACAGAAAAAGAAAAAAAAAATTATGCAGAAACATAGCATCTATAAAAAGCTGATTGGAGTGAGTCTGTGAGAAAGGATCATTTGTTAAATGGACTTTCCTTTTCTTAATCGTCCATTTTTTGATGGACCACCGCAAATATGAAAACAGTATTCTAAGATTGGAAAAATTAGAAATTTATGTAGTGTTAGGAATATCATCTTGAACAGAAGAGGATGCCAAATTTTATGGAGTCTAAAGGCTGTAAATGTGATATGCTTGTCCCAGAAAAATCTATAGATGTGTGTTTGTTCCCCCAGGGAAAAAAAAAGCTGATGGATTTACAAAAAAAAGCTATAAATTTAAGTCAGTTCAAGAAGAAATATCTGATATTGATTGGAGACCTGAGTGTTATCAATTACAATCCGAGTACACAAACTAAGTAATACCAAATTCAAAAGGCCAATCATAAGATGGTTGTTTGGTAAGTAGGTCTCTCTGCAGAGGCCGATCGGATGTCCTGGAAATGTCAAGAACGACTACTCGAGTTTTTTCAAACTTTCCATGACTTGTGTCCAAGGTTGGATTATGGAGGCTTTAGTGGCGGAATCCATATTAGTGATTACTGATTAATTGTTGGGCCTCCAAACTGGTGAAATTGGCTCTCAAAATTATTTTTGGGAGGACTGAAGGACATTTGGACCACTCTTTTTTGACTGCCTTTTGTCTACCCTTTTTGGAAGGGATTCAATATGAGTTTGCTGCTCCTGAGAAGTTTCATATAATAGAATATTTTCTTCAGTGGGCTGTCTATGGTTACATCATACGTACAATATTTAATAAAATAACTTCGAAACCAAAAAATTTCGTCTGCTTAGCTCTGGTAAAATATTACAACTCGAAGCTTTGCTTGAATCTCTGATAGTGCTGGAGATTGCACGTATTTCTTTGTTTGTAATATTTAATCATTCCGAAACTTAGATTTTCTTCTTCCTGTCTTGCAGGAAGAAGAAAATCTACTCAAAAAAAAAAAAAAAAAAAATCCCCTTCCCAAAAATAGATAAATAAACAAAAATAAAGTTATGTAAGTCAGCGCTAGACAAAACTTGTGCGTTGGGTTTAAAATTCCTACAAATTATTTTCGTTTGTTTGTATCGCTCTACTAAACCGATCATAGGATAGTTTATCTCTTTAATAGGCATCTAAGCTGATAAATGATTGTATTTCTGGAATATATGTCTTATTTATTGTTTCGTACTGTCTGAGCAAATACATTATTCAATTCGGCGCCTACTTCCATCTATTACTCTACTGCTCTTGGAGATCTAATAATAGTTTTTAAAACTTCTGCTGTGACGATCCCGGATCCCGTTATGTGCCAAATACGACCCTGCTTCACCGTAAAGATACATAGATATGCGTGTGTTGTCCTTGCGCAGTATTACTGACAGCCAATATACTGCGCAGCTACTATTTACTGGTTTTAGCCATCAGGGTGTTAGATTATTGTACACCTTGATTGTTTTTCCTTTTAGTTGTGCGTGTGTGTGTATGTGTACGAACGGAAGAGGTTTTATCAAGAGTTTGGGCTTCCGTTTTTACGTATTTAAAAATGTAATCCTTTCGAAAAAAAGAAAAACATACTTCTTTAGTTGGGTAAGAATTGCTTCTTGTTTTTTTTCCAATTTACACTTTCATAGAAACAACTGCTGCATTTTGTTCTTGTAGTCTACTATTCATTTTTGCTGATGTTTTATTGGGAATGAACGTGTGGCAAGAGCATTGTGTTACGATGTGTTTTCAGATGAATATTACGCAAATATTTACTTGATCGTTGTTATTGTAAGAAAATTTGTAATAATCAATTTTGAAAAGTTATTAATTTTTAACTTGCTTTTACTGATATATGTTTTATTTAAATCTGTATGTGTTAAAATACTTTGTCACTTTTGTTTCTCTAGATTTCTTAATTTATTTGGTTTAATATCAAAGATGTGTCTGGCTATTCGTTTTTAATATACAGCATTTATTTTATGTCACTAAATGATAATAGTAGTAGAACATTTCGATGAATTCTTTTGAGCGCTTTTATTGGGCCACTGAAACTCTCACGGACCTTCACGGCTGTGTGATTTCGCAGAGGTAGCGGTATCATTATAAACTGCTGCTTTGAAGTAGTACATATACCGTACAGTAGTGGATTCGGGAAAGGAGGATGACAGGGAAGGGACTATCTCTCTATCTGTCAGAAAGAATCTAACAGTTGTTATTTCTAGTTAAATAACAGGTTTTCTTAGTATTGTATCCATATAAAATAAAATTTAAAAAAATCGGTTCATTGCCAACTTGGACATGCATCATCGACCAATATAAGCAGTAATCAGTGCATTAAAAATCAATAATCAGTGCATGTTTCTGCTGTACTCCAAAAGATATTTAAATAATAATAAACACGTTAATCCGTATATATCTATGTCTCTAAAATTCCTACGGTACCTCGTGATAATGCAATAATTTGATATTTAGTATGTCTATAGAAGACATACTTAAAGCCATAAGAAATATTTAAGAATGGCAGTCCTAGATTGTAAAACTGGTAAAAATTATAAGGTCGACTTTTTATTTCATATTAAAAAAGTAATTAAAAAGAATGTGGAGTTGTGTGTCAAAAAAAAGTGTCCACATTAGTTGACAGTATGTCATTATAAGCCAAATTAGACATTAGCTTGCAAATTCATTATATAATTTGAAATGCTAGTAGAGAACAAGCACACAAAGTGATAGTAGTTTCAATAGATGGTGAGACCAATATTTAAATTATTATTAACCGTGGTGATAACAATTTAAATAATTATTATCACCACGAAGTAAGACTGATTGGGAGATCCATACTAAACCATTATTTACACTATATCAAGCATATCTATCCTTAAAGTGACTCACTTTCAGAGCACTCACAGCCACCTCTAGCAATCTATTCCACTCAAACTATCCTCCAAGAAATCTAGTTCTCACATCTTTGCTAACCATTTTAGCAATACAACCCAGTCAGTCCCCACAGATTGCAATTTTTTATTCTTTAATTGCCGTCAAACTTTAAAAATGTAAATGTTCTGTTCGTTATTTAATATTTTAATAATTTATATTTAATGTTTCATATTGAATATTCAGCTTAATTTCATTCAAACATTCTAAATGTATTTATTGAAGAAATCAAAAAGACATTTGAGCTACAAGAAAATGAGAGAATGCTTCATTCAATCCTCAGTAATATGTAATATATATATATAATTTTAAATGTAATTTCGAAACTCAAAATACCAGTTGTTAGTGACTTTTTTTTACATTAATTATATCGCCAAGAAGAATAAAAGATGGGCTAAAGAATCGCGATATGCGCACTAAAAAGCGATATAGCATAATTAGCACGCCACGCACACATTGAAAGTTCTAGTAAAATTAGTTTTGAAATAAATGCTTAAGTAAAAACAAATGTCAAAATATTCAGTATTTATCAATCTATCCTAAAATCAAGTAATTTCAGCAGTTTTGGGTGTAAAAAGAATACTGAGCTAGCTCTTGCTAACAAACAACCAAAAATTATTTTTTCAGACACATACGCACACAATTTTTTAAAAATTTATTATTATTATTTTTTTTTTACAGTTCGACTACAATTATTGCATTATGCTTGACAGCGATTTGTTCGTCTGCTAGTTAATTCTGAGAACAGTCACTAGAAGTTATCATGCGAAACTAGTGTGTGTGGTATTTTAAGCTATAACTGGCGCAGTAATGTCAACTGTTTGATTGATGTTCAGGAGCCTCATTGTTAGTGTAGCACACATGACTAGATGTGTGTGACCTTCAAAGAATCCGGAAAACATATCAGTTTATTATGAGGGTATTATTAGGGAGCCGAATTGAAGGTTACGAATATCAAAATGATAGGTTTATTTCTATCAGAAAGGTACGGTTTAGGATAGAGATTTGTATAATTTTTAGGTAAATGATGTCTTATAAATACACTAGTTCTTTAAAAGAATTTTTTTTTTCTTTTAAAGGAAATTATATGTAAAAGTAGAATCTCTTTTTTGGATATTACAAAATCTTTTGGTAGAAGATTAACAAGATTTTTTAAACTTATTGCAATACGTAATTAATCAAAATACGGGATTGTTAGCTCGCGAAGAACATTAATTCCACACAAAATGCGAGAAGTTCTAATTTCATTTTATTTAGATGTTGATAGTTTCGTGAAAAAATATATTTTAGAATGCTTTAGGGGCGATTCAATTTTGGTACTGAGATATCGACTTTATTATCGCTCTATTAAATGCTGTTTACAGAAGTTATTCATTTGCAAAACGTGTTGCTAGATCAAACTTTTATTGCGTTCATTTTAAATCATTTGCTGATTGTAACCATTTTCACATTGTAGTTTGCGATGCTATGCTAGGCTATTGTATGCTCTACTTTACTTACAGTATACGTTGAGAATTATGTTAATATTATTTTTTTTATCTTAAATTAAATATTTGATAATTCATTAAACTGCATTTAATAATAATTCCTTTTAAAGGAATTATTTTTGTTTGTGGCTGATCCACGTAGAGAACATTTTTTCATATACTATTGTTCTGTTTTGTTTTGTTTTTTTGACGGGGGCGGGGGATACGTTTCGCAAACATGTTAAACGTTTTAAAACACAATAAATGAAACTGTGAAAATACGGTTATCGTTCTTGAACTCTCCGTGCGTATTTTAGCTAATAATTATGAGCATTCACGCTCGCTCTTTGACCCCCAGGGTTTCCACTCTGTACCGCTTAATCCAGATTGCTATTTTTAGGGGTAAAGCAGATCACAGCTGCTGCATGCGACCGAGTTAATAACTTGCACCGACGTGTTTAGCATTGTTTAGTTCCCCGGATTCCATGTAGTGGATGTTCGGTAGCTGCGTTTCCCCCATACACCTGGTCTCTTCGTAGGAACGTCGGTGGTGGACATCTGGACTTGACAATCAAAGAACCAGCAGAATTTATTTCGGTTCTTTAAAGATATTCAGGTTTGCTAAACTGTACGAACGAGATTTTTATAAAAATATAATTATAGTAAACATTTTAAGTTACTTATTATAATTAATTAGAGATAGTAATAGTGTATAACCAATGAATTGAATTAAATTGAATTTATCACGTGGTCTTAAAGCACTTGTCGATTGACTATATTCCACTAATCCAACAATATCGGTAATTATATTAATGAAGCACTTTGATTTTAAGGAAAGAGCACTTGTAGTTAATTGTCACTGGTTGACGTGTTGAGTTCAAGAGACTCACTATAAAAGGAAGCTGATGAGTAGAGATAAGGAAGTCATTATTTTTAGAGGGCTATTAAAGGCGCCATACATGCACGCGTTTTATTTAGATTTGTCTGAGCAAGTCATATCTGAGTAAAAATCTTATTTTCTGAACGAATGTTTCGTCCAAATGTTACACGTTAATTTTTACCCAGATTTGTCTGTGCAGTTTCTTTCTTTCTTCCTTTTTTTTTTTTTACTTGAAGCTACATGGCTTGCTGAATATAAGAATTGGCAACACGATTGAATTAATTTGTTTTAGCTGTTAATTGCAGTGTACATCATCAGTATTTGTTTCTGATTTTCTTCAATTTTATTGCTTTTTTTATTCCTTTCGAAAAGTGTTTGAAAGAGCCTGTTTTATCCACAACTTTAATTTTCTGAATCACATCTGCGTATATTATTCTTGTTTTATGGTCCATTTGCTGTAGTCTTTAAACTTCACCTTGCACACATTGATTCTTGGATGCTGCAATTTGATAAATTCTATACGTAATTTATGGGGAATGGGACAGTGGCGTAGCTAGAGCTGTTGCCGCCCCTCTCAATACCAAAAATATTACAGAAAGTCAAAACGGCGTAGAGGGAAATAAATTAAAACACTATGTTTATTTTTGAAGTAAAACTTTAATTTCAACATTCTAAAATATTATTTTTTCTTGCTTTTCTGTTAGCAAAATCGTCGATGACATTGGCGAAGTCTATTTCATAGTAATGTAGGTAATTCTTAATCAATTTTATTTAGAAAAACTCCTCTCACAACTAGCAACGCTTACAGCGATTGTGAAGATAATTCGCAGTAGTATTACAATATTTGGAAATGAGTTCTGGAGAAACGGTATTTTAGAATTAATTGTAAAAGTTCAAAAAGGTTCAAAGTGACGCCCGGGGTGAACCTCCTCCCCCTCCGCACCCCCCCCCCCTTAGCTACGCCACTGGAATGGGAAAAACTAAACGAAATCGTAGTTTATCCCACACACGTTGAAGATCAATCTGATTGTGTACGGCCGCCTTAAGGCACGGATCATACCACACCTGGACTACTGTGGACAGAATAGTAGTCTGGTTTTCTGAGGGGAAAATAGAAAGGTCAGAAAAAAGATAATTTTTCAGAAAAAAATATTGCCTTCATCTATTGAATTGTATATATGGATAGCTGTTTAAGAGATCACAATAAATATTTCTAATCTCCGGTAATTATATGTTCATAAATGACGTTAAACATGGGCATAACAAGTGAACAAACATATAAAGACTTTGATTGTGCCGTTTACTTTTATTTAGTGCTAATGAACAGGAATGCTTTCAGATTTTCCTTAAGGTTGTTGGCCTTTCTTATTTAAGGTGGGACCTTCCGAGAAGATGAAGTAGAGAGAGAGAAAGGAAAGTCGAGTCTTCAAGTTTATTCCCCCTCCGGTAGAGTGCTTAACCTCTTTATTATTACTCGAGGCTAGTAGCACAGGAAAAATGAATTTATCAATGCCCGTCAGTTCGCTTTATAGACCAAGGTTGTTACTGTTTAGAGGGGATGAGCTTTTTATTGATGCTACTTCAAAAGGATGAATAAGAAATTCCGGAAATAAAAATGAAAAGTTTTACCTTCCCGTGGATTTTTAAGTTTGCTTCGAATACCTTGAAGAAAAGTACATATTGTGGCAAGTCATTGATCCCTTAACCATTTTCCGTTTTAATCAAATTCAGTATGCAGCATATTTAATTAAAATTAATTAGTTACAATTATTCCCATGGATTAAAATTAACCGAATATGCAGTTTTTCAAAGTGGATGAGTGATATATAAACATCAAGCTTACAAATAATTATAAGGACCTAAATGCAAAGAGTTTTTTGCCTACTTTTGTTTCTGATGCAGTACCATTTATTGAAAGAAAAAGAATTTTTTCAGTAGAAACAATATTCAGCGTTAATTTGTTTTAATTCTTCGAATAAATAATGGGAGTGTAAAATTTTATTTTTAAGACGACAAAGAACAGTCTATGAAATAGTTTTATGCTCATCCAGGAGCGGTTGGTTGGTCAACCTTATAGTACGTTAGTATAGCGATGGGAAATACTACTAGTAGTATATTCCATACTATAGTAGAAATACTACTTGGTACTAAATACATTGAAAGCTAAATGAAAAAACAAGGACGATTGTATTTCACATAAAAAATCCCTTTTTTATACCTTTTTTTTCGTTTTTTTTTGTTAGAATTTCAACAAACTATCATGCGACATTCCAATCAAGTTTTATTATTAAAAGATTTCGTAGTTACTACAAAGTATACTCCTAAGTGATTCGATTTAATTCAAGGCAGAGTATCTTAGTGATAGAGGGATGATAGAAATGATAATGATAGAGAGCATGAAATTTTGAGATGATTAAATTCCAAAAAGAAATTATTGGCTAATACAGGGGTACAAAATGCACTGAAATTCAAGATGGAAGTATTTCTCCATTGCGATAGGTTAATTAGACCGTTGAAATTGCAATAATGCAGGATGAAGTAAGAGAAGTGGTGACTCAGATAGTGACTGAATTGCCATGGTTACTCAAACGAGTAACCATAGTCATTCAGGATCAACCTTTCAAGGGAAGGACCAGGATAATACACATCGGATCAATTCATTAAAAGGGTGTAAGAAAATGTATTATTATTCACATTGAAACAAATGTTATCTGCATAAATGCGATAGTAGAGATAAGTTAATATGAAGTCATTCTTTTGCCTTATCTATCGATGCAGTTCATTTGTGTTGATATGACATTTATACATCGGAAAAAGGGAATTCCTGGGTATTGACGAAGTTTATCATTGTCAAACAGTCAACAGTTTTATCAGATATTATAAAAGTAACCCATGTATAAACTACGAAAAAGGAGGCGAGAAATGAATGTGGCCTGCAGTGAATTGAAAACATTTCAAACCAGTGTCAGTAGCAAGATTGACAGTGCTTGTTATCTACGATGTAAATATACATAGTCGAAAATAGAACGAGAGAATTTATCAGGTAATATTAATAAATAACTCAGAATAGGAAATCAGCAATGAATTAAGTTGCATTCAAAAAAAAAAAAAATAAATAAATAAAATAAACAGTTCGACAGAAATTTCAGTTATATTTAATCCAAGCTGAATTCTTGGAATACCTGAGTCATTAGTAATCCTGCAGAATTATTGTGATAAGTACAAAGTGTAATCAGATAAGCGATAATGGTGAAATACTTCTGATTACGAGGAAATACCACACAATACAAGAGACAGCGTAACCTATTTTAACTTCATGTATAACAGAGGAGATCGCAAGTGCCAGGAGTATTATAAATATGGCAACAAACACAGTTAAAGAAATTATTCAGAGTTGGAGTAAATAAGCAAAAGTAAATCAGGATAATTGGTCCCGCATTAATATGGGACTAATTATCCGGATTGATTATCCTATTGACTAATTATCCTAAAGTCTTACAAAATCATTTGGAATCTGTTAAAGGATATCAGCATATATGCAGCAATCTGGTGAAGGATTATGGTAAAAATAGCAAAAATTAAAAAAAGTGCATTATTCAACCCTTATCTCTTTCAAGTTTCATCCAGCCGACTCACCTAAAATCTTTGGTGTTTGACTTGATGGAAAGCAGAATTGATAAACATAACATATGAAGTATTCGCATAATATCTCTATTAATACAACTACTCCAACCAACGTATTTATAGCCCGCTATTATGTCATTACATTGCTTGAATATTGAACTGATTACTGATATCAGCGAATAACAATGTTGAGGCATTCCTCCACAGTAATTCATTATCATTGCACATTGAACGTCTCAGAGATCGATGTGACATACTTTCATGGCATTTCACGTAATTTACGTACTAAATCTGTCTGATTTCAATCAAGGTTAAAATAAATCGATAAATTTGAGCGAAGAGTTCTTTAGAGTTGACGAACAAAGCAACTATAATGTCCCCTAACGCGATGTTGTGAAATACACCTAAAAATGGTCATATTTCCAGTATCCAAGATGTGTAACCAAAATTCTTAATACTTGGAAAGGTGAAGCGACTGTAACCCGAGGACGATGGTAATGCATTGCAAGTAAGCAGCGTACTGGAAGATATTCATTACCATTCATTTATGCACTAGTAAATCGGATGGGAAGAAACATAGCACATGTTTAATAAAAACATTAAACTAACGCTTAATTAAAGTTGAGAGCTCCAGAATCAGACGATCTCCAAGAGAGAGATAAGGCGGTGAAACAATCTGCAAACGCCCTTTGTCATAACCGTGAACCACTCCCTGAATCGTGAGCTGTAATAGTAGACCGGATGGGCGCATACATAATTTCAGTTTACAAAAATAGGTCAAAGACTGACGCGACAAGCTACAACCCGATAAACTTATCTCAGTAATAGGAAAATTCGCTCAGAACGTTTTTTCGAAACATTTAGATGGAAACAATATTCTAAGCGGCTCTCAGCACAGGCTTTTTACAAAACAAAAAAGCTAGCAAACCTGTTTAGCTATTTATGACACCAACACCAGAGTTAGATGCAGGGAATTTGTTTCAGTACGTATATTTAGATTTTAGCAAGAGGTCTTTGATACAGAAACACTACATGCATTTATTTTTGAAACACAGAGCTATCAGATTACAATGGAAAGCGTACTACTGAGTAAAGGACTACCGTAGCTAAGAAGTAGCGGGTGACCTGAAAGGTTATGCTTCGGAATGAACTAAAATAACCAGTAGTATAGATCCCCCCCACTCCCGATCTTATTGGGATCGTGATTGCTCTTGGTTTTATTAATGATATCTAATGTAATATATTAAATCGCACCGTGATTGAAGGATAAGAAGAATCTGATAGTATGCTCAGATTCTTCAGATGTTAGTTAGCTCAGATTCTTCAGATGATAGTATGCTCAGATGCTTCAGATGATAGTATGCACCGAAATGGATAAAACTCAGTAATGAATTTTCTCAGTGATATTTGAAAAATATTTTTCATCTCTCTCTCTCTCCAGAGTAATATTTCCGTGTGCAAAAGTTTTGTCATACTGGACTGCTGAAAACTGTGTAGACTTGTGCTGACGGCAATTTTTTAAAAGCCATTTTTCAGGAGATATGACACATATCTATGTAGAAATTAAATGGATAAATTAAATAATATCGAAGCTGTTAACATTTTGCAAGTGGAAGGCAAGACATGCAAGAAAGTGGGTATGCCTTTAAAATCCAACAGAAAAATAATAATATTAAAGGAAATTTAATTTCAAAACCCAGAGTAATATTTTCGAAAGCAGAAGGCTGTGAGTAGCTGAAATAAATAGCTTGCAAAATGGTTAAAACATTCAATTAAATTGAAAGGGATTTGGATAAATATTGTTAAAGACTGGAGAAGAAATACTAATACTTAAGGAGGCGGAGAAGAAAGAAATATGCCAATACCTGTGTTTGCATTTCGTTAGGAATTCTTATTAAAAAAAAAAGTCACATGGGAATGTCCTTTTCTTAGAAAATACGTACATCACGCTTGTTATTTTTGGGTAGAACATCAATGTTTTGTTTTAATTTTTGTACCTTTGCGTAGATGTATATAATCCTTGCTTTCTGGCATCTGATTCGTTTTACTTGCTTTACCATACACATAGTTACGAATCCAATCGTCGTGTGATTACGAGCCGTGACCAATGTCATTAAAGTTCGTCTTAGGGTAACGAACGTGCACACATGGACACCACCCACGGACTGTGGTGATGACTACGCAAGGGAAGAGGGAAAATTCTTATGCCGATTTTCAGACCTCATTTGGGTGTTTCGTTTTCCGAAAAGGAACCTAGTATGGTAATTGGGTTACACCCTCTTTCCCTCATGTAAACTTTTTTTTTTTTTTTAAATATTTTTAAGCGAATCTTAAGCTTTCCAAGTAAGTACAATTTTTTTTTTCTTGGTAAGAAAGAGCAAGAAAACTGTTTTTTTTTTTGTTTGTTTGTTCTGAGAAGAGAAGCTGTTTAATCGTCTGTGTTTTCTTTTTCTTTTTTTAGTTGTCTTTGGATGACAGAGGGAGAGAGTGTAATAGAAAAATAAATAAATAAAAACTGTTCTTCGTAATTTAGACTGGTCTGTAGAGAAGTTAAACTGTCTTCCACTATCGCTATTTGGATTATACTTCTTTAACTACTTGAAAATTTCACCAAAGTGTTTAAATTGAAAATAAGAAAGAGTGTTTGCAATTATATTCACTCTTTTCGCTTCGTTATTAACCTAATTAATTCAGATTAACAGGCTGTATTATTTCTAGCAGTCCCTTCACTGAAAGAAAATATTATAACGTCACCATTTTACTGAACGACACGTGACAAAAATACAGTCAGAGTATTTCAAAATAATCGTACGTCCCGAACATATTTTCAGAAAGATTTGTACAGTTCTTACATTAAAAAATCAGTAAGTTTGATATTGTACTAATTACTTTCACAGTGAGTGCAGTCTGCAAAACTATATTGTGAAAACTGGTAATTATAGAATAAGGATTTTGTATGCGACTCAGTGCATACCCAGTGAAAATGGATGATTGATCAGAAAAGCCTATGAAAGCGCCTCCTATAAATTTTGTTGATATTATGGATTAGTTGAATGCGTTGACTCAGTGCTTTTTAATTAGATCGATTAAGAATCGCGAACAGGAATGAAAGAAGTTTCGTTCTAGCTCAAAGTACATTAAAATACTTTTGCAAGCTCCATTTAATACCAATAGCATCAGTGCTTCTAGGAGTTTGTAATAATTTATAAGAATTCATTTGTTGAAATTTATATTTCTATTTATCCATTTTGCTCTTCGTATTTCTTTTTAACAATGTAAATATTTGCATTCTTTCTTTTATATACGATTTTCAGAATAATGAAAAGTAAACTTTGGAAAGTGGACTAAAGTAGCGTATTAAGTTTCTTTTAGATAACACAGAAAGATAATTTGACTCTCGCATAAAAGTAAAGTTAGCCATCACTGGCTTAGTTCATCGCTCTCTTATGATACACAAGTACAGTATATTGCCATTTCACTACGACACTAATGCCATTTCCGCCTCATAGATATAGCGATGTTATCATCGTAATATCAGCAAAGGTCAATAAACTAGAAAATGCGCCTTTGTGTCGCAAATAATCGCTACGATTTTATTAGATTTGAGGCACCAGTCTTACGAGAAAGTTTACCATGTATAACGTTTTTCGACGATTGATTACCAAGTAATTCTTATCTCTGAGAGAAGTATACATGGATTACTGGCTATTTACTACAGCCAAACTCTTTCAGTGTTGACACGTGGATTAATTTTCAGATAATATAAAAAGAAAAAAAAATTGCAGAACGTTTTCTCCAAAGCATTTATTATTTAGAAATGACACTAGGTTTTTTATTAGGTGAATAACCTTGTGTAGAATTATGCTGTCCTGCAACGATGACATTCACATGTTTACATTCATTAATAAACTGGAATGTATAATCCAGGAACTCCTATTCTTATTGAAATGGATGTGACCCTTGCCGGATTTCTTTCACATTTCTAAATCCACTTATTCAGTTTAAAAAAAAAAAAAAAAAATGATGGCGTCAATGAAGCGCGCACGTGTGAGGATCATGTTTTTCTTGTGCTACTTGAAACTTAGAGAACGTTGTTTCGAAAATATGTATAAGGCCAGTGAGATAATCGGAAACGAAGTAATAAGGATGGAGTCGTTTATTTAAATTAAACATATTAAATAACTGAAATCCGCCTTTTCTCATGACATTCAACCCGATTTAACACACAGCTATATGAAACTACTTAATAAAATGTCATATTAATGTTTTTTTTAATAAAAGAACATTGTATAAACACAATTTTATCGAAAAATATCGACTATAGTGCATAGTATGATTTTTTAAAAACTTTTCTTATTAAAAGTAATGGATATTATACTCGTAATTAGGTTACAGAATAATAGAACTGACGCTACTATTACAACTGACTTACCCAGTATGTGTGAAGACTTTCGTCTATTCCTTTTCTTACCTAGACTTTTTTTTTTTTTTTCAGTGAACGCCAAAAATGTGAAACGCAAGTAGTAATGGAAATAAATTTCTTGGTCACATTTACGTCACAGGTTTTGTCACGTGCTCTCCAATTCCCGTCCCACCGAATTATGAAAACTTCTACAGAACCACTGGTCTATTTTTAAACTGGTTGTGTGGAAATTTATTATGCGTACTACATTGAATCTTCATTCTCTTCAACTTGCATTAAATGCAATTGTATACATAATAATTAGTTTGCCGGGGACGTCGTTTGGAGTCCTCTAAAATAAGCAATTATAATTACTTGGTCGATGGCTACCTATTCGTGCTTGCACCTTCACCGTGCTTTGGTTAATATCATTTATGTCTGTTACATGAGTTCAGACATAAATTTATGTCTGGTAATGTTCAACTTCAAATTAGACAGTGAATTGGAACCAGAAGTTAAACAACTAGCCTGCTACTGAACAAATCTTTTGGAAGATCAAGAACACTGGAAGAAAATTTGGCTACATTCAAAAATTTCAAACACGAAATCTTATGTGCGTTTGTGTTGCAGTTTTTCCTTCACATTAAATTTCAAGATCATTAGTCACGAAAAGACTAAATTAAATGAAAGAAACTCACCTGAAATTAAAGATATCTGATATTTCACTTTCTTATAAGCAATTGCCATTTCATAAATAATTCCATTTTCTTTCGACAATAAGAATATCAAAGTACATAGTACAGATGGCATCAATGGCGATATCATATTAAAAACGCGGATATTAGGAAAGAACTTGACATTGTTAGCATCCAGGAATGCGTTAGCAGAGCTAATCTCAGATGGTATGGTCACTTGTAATGCAATTCCCTTTCGAGATGCAGACTTTTCTTTTTTCTGACTAACCGGCCGAAATACACGCATAACAATTTGACAGGCATAAGTACATCTAGATCATAGTTGTGATTTCCTTATCGTAATATCTTAATTAATCCGGTTGAATCTAACTCACAATCCTCTCCTCCATACACACATACATAGGTGCGTACCTACAATATATTTCTGCTTTTTTTTTTTTTTTAACACTAAACAGAGCTATCATGCTCGTCTAGAGCAGACTTTTACAACCTCCCCAAGACAGGATTCGAACCCATTGTTTGGAGATCAGGTACGCTATTCACACGGGCACTCTTGGGTCGAATCTGTATACATATATAAAAGATGCTGCATGGCTATAAAATTAATTTGAAACTACATTTTTCAGGTATATGGTACCCGAAAATGTGCCATGTTCTGGAAAATGGTAAAATTACTTATATAAATATGAATGACTAAGCATAGTGTTTCTACGCATGTTTAACACCAAAGAAAATCGAACAATTTTCGTGACAACACTTCGATAGAACTTCTTTTCGTATTGTAACTAAGAAATTGGTAGGCAATTTTTAAAAAGGGGAAGTAGAAGTGTAAATACGAACATTAGTTCGAGTGATCAGCCTTTTCCTTAAAATTAAATAAGATGGGATTGTAGCAGTTTAACGTACTGTTGTATAAATGAACTCTTGTTCATATAATTTTAACTGACAAGTTAAAAATATGATTTCTCATATTTAATATAATTTTATCTAGGCAAATTCACTACCAACTGAAAGTGTGACATATCCAGAATATAATTTCAAATGATTGACATTTAAAAATCATTAGTTGTTAGGCAGCACTTATTGAGTATATTAACTTGAATAAGTTAGAGGAACTGTGTTTCTTGATGGATGCTTACCAGAATAAGATAAGTGGAAACTCGTGAAACGTTTTAAGGATTACGGTCTCCATAATTGAGGATACTGAAGTAATTTTATAACGATAAATGACTAAACAGTAAAATATTATCCTATACATGTATTTCATTTACAATTTTATGAACTTTATCCGGCTTTTATAAACGCAATAGTGTAAAGTAAAAATTTCCTTCTCGTTATAGGCGAATGAAATTTTATTTCGATATAGTGTGTGAGAAGTCGATTAGTTTGAAATGGAATCTCTGTAGTTTAGTCGCCAACTCTGGGTGGAATATCCTGAGCTCCAATACCATCTTGGATGGGAAGAACTCTAAAGTCCCCCCCCCCCCTCCAGTATGAGGCAGATATCTAAAACAGACTGCTCCGTTGTGGATTCTTTTTTCCAGTCTCTTTCTGAACAATTCCTAAAAATTAGCGACTTTTACAACATACAGCATTTACATGAACTATTATTATTATTTTATTTATTTATTTTTTTGACATCTTGAAATTAAGATGTACTAGCGACCTGGCATAGAATATGGACATATTCTAAGACCACGAGATCTTGCATGAAACGCTTTTTTTTTTCTTTTTACTCAAAAGTTGTTATCATACTCAGAATATTACCAATTGAAGATTACTTCATAGAAAAATTGTCATAATAAAAGAATGAGTTGCAGTGGAGAGGATGTAATCTTAGTTTTCCAACAAGAAAAAAAAATCTTTTCAAGGTTAAGTGTTGCAACAGTAGCAGTGCTCACGGATATTTTCTCATTAGTTTGACAAGTATGACGACTTTTCTTCCCTCCTAGTCTCTGAATTGAATTGACTGACAATAACCTTGACAATAGAGAAAAAAAAAAAGTAAAAATTTTCGATCACTAGATCAAACCTCCTTATAATTTTATAATTATTATATGTTGTAAAATGCAATGATATTGCTCTATAGAGATATTTTTTTATAAGAAATTTTACTATTGGTTTCGAACGCCCACCGTATACAGAAGTCAAACCACGACAGGAAGTAGCATGATTTATGCACCATAATCATCTGTTTCTCCGTATTTGCATGCTAAATAATAATAAATTTGTGCTTAATATTCCAAGAAAAGATCGGCGTAGAAAATAATAAAATATTGTTGATTGTACCGAGTTTATGCATTGTCTACTTATACTGAGAAATGATTTGTTCCTGACGTCATCTTCAGGACGAGCAAAAGTCTGATTCATCCAGCTTTTACAGGCAATTAATCATTTCAATCCCTCGGTGTTTCTGTATTATACCTTCGTTAATGCATACTTTCTTCTTTTAGATTTGTTTCTAGCGTACAGAATGATAAATCTTACGTGTTGTTATTATTACAGAGGAGGAACAAATTCAAAACGTTGGCAGATATCTAAAACAGACTGCTCCGTTGTGGATTCTTTTTTCCAGTCTTTCTGAACACATTCCTAGAAATTAGCGAATTTTACCACATACAGCGTTTACATGAATATTATTATTCTTTTATTTATTAATTTTTTTTTCACATCTTGAAATTAAGATGTACTAGCGACCTGGCATCGTCTCATGTCAGTGTTTGCATATGTACGTATGAAAAGCTAAAAGAAAAGGTTGATGGTGGCGCCTTGTTTTTGCTTTATCCTTAAGCCAAGATATACTTAGCTCCTTAAAAAGAATTTGGCATTGGAAAATATAGGAGACTAAGAGTCGTTAAAACAAAAATCTCTTGTCTCAACCAAGAATATATTATTACATTTGAGACTCCCAAAGTTTTGTACTGTATTTTACACTTTTAGCATTGAACCTGTTTCTAGCAGTGCACATCTCCTTACTTATATATTCTATTTCGGCGAAAGGAACAAGAATTGTTATTCTGATATTTTGTTGTGCAAAATTCATTAAATCTTAATTAAAGCAGACATTTTCAACTTTAAATAATGAAGTGTTAATTTATTATTATTAGATGAACTTCATGGAGTTCCAGGACTCATTGCGCTGAGCCACTGAACCCTATATAATCCAATGTCTACTACATCGCCCTATAGAATATTTTTTCCGTTAATTACGTGTGTTTCTGAAAGAAATAATATATGATATAGGAGTCCTGTGGACTTCTTGTCTGGGTTGATTTGTAGGAGAGTGGTTAATTACTTTTTGGGTTGTTATTGGATTATATCCATTGAGTAAGGCTGTTTCTTTGATAATTTCCAATTCTAGTTTTAGAAATTCTTCAGAAGAACAAATGTTGTGTGCTCTGGATACTAAAGATTTTATTATGCCATATTTTTGAGATGGATGGTGAGCTGATGTATTATGGATATAACGACCTGAAAAAGTTGGTTTTCGGTAGACAGAAGTGGAAATGAATACATCTTGCTTACGCTGGATGTATACATCAAGAAAGGGAATATCTTTTGATGATTCTTTTTCTAGTGTGAACTTCATACGAGGATGCCGGGTGTTGATTTTTTGTAGAAATGAGTAAAGTTCGGGTTCTGTGTGACTCCAAACTGCAAGGATGCCATCAATGTAGCGTAGCCAAATTGTTGGTTTTGGTTGAAGACCACATCTTTGCAGTTTGGGGTCATACAGAACCAGAGTTCTACTCATTTCTACAAAAAATTTACGTTTATATAAAGAAAGTGCTGAGCCTTACTTCATAGACGTAATCTTAATCGGGAACGACTGTCTCACTATTCCAAAAATTTGGGAAATTGTTATCCTCAATTGTATTAAATAATTTATCTGTTATATTTTGATTAAATTAATTTTAATTTCAGTCCAGTAGTTTTAATCCACAAACACATGACTGTATACGTACGGAATTCCAGTTTAAGCATGCGCCCTACTATTGTTTGAATTTTGTTGTTCGTTAGTTGTACTGATGATGTTTTACGATACATGAGACGAAATATTTACATAATAAAAAAAGTTATTCCATATTTAGGGATACCCTACAAGTTTCACTGTATTAAAAAAATAGTATATTTGTCTGTTAATTGAGTGTTTACTGGTAGATTTGCTTAATTGTTTTATGCTATTTTTCGGAGTTTGATATTATATAATATCCATCATTAATATTAATTTTGACGGTGGCGAACTCTCATTGTTATTGGTGAAAGAATGAGGCCGTGATTGGCTCTGCGATCTTACTACACGTTTTCGAGAGAATTGTAAAACATTTGATTTTCATTGGAAAATCAAAAGTTTTGATTTTCCAAGGAATATTTGAAAATGTAACAGATCACATTTTAATTGTAGCAGTTATATTATTTGGATTGATTGCATTTGCCAACAGTTATTATGAATTAATTTCTTAAACTGAAAATGGAGTTTATCTTTGAGAGTTCATATTTTTCGCTTTAACAAGTCACTATCTATTACCGGTTTCCTTCCGTAAAATGCTTATTTCTTTGTTGGAAAGTTAGAATTTATTAAATCGGAATACGGTTTGCAGATATAAAATTAGTACTAGGAGTCACCAATTTTGATAGATAGATATAAACTCTTTTGATATACTAAAAAATCACCTGACTATAAGTTTATTAAAACCACTCTTCAGCCAATATGAAAAAACAGTAATAAGTATAAAAGGAGGTGAGAACAGGAGATCTTAGACAAGGATGTCCCCTTTCTCCAATATTATTTGGAATATATCAAAGAATGGAACTTAATAACAAAGAAGGAATTCATATGGAAAAGATTTTTTTTTATCTTAGGTACTTTACTCTTCGCAGACAACCAAGTGATATTTGGAACAACGGAAGATACTCTACAAAATGCTATATATAAACTGAATTTAATAACAAAACAATGTAAATATGTCAATCTCTCAAAAAAAAATATGTAAAATTGTCACATTCAGAGGAAAAATGCCATCCGAAACAGTCAACAATTTTAATTATTTCCGCTATAAATTAAGTTACAACGAAGATTTCAAAAAAAAGTAACAAATTCTCAAAAAAAAAAACGAAAAAAAAACTGAATAATACATTAAGATCAACCAATGGGTCCTGATCCCTCCAAAGAAAAAGAAAAAAAAAACACTAGAAAATTTCTAAAAATCTTTTCCTAATTAAAATTCATTTTTTTATTTATGTTGTGTCGTGTCTTCTATTTCTATACTCCTTATGAATTAGCGATCATTGCAGATGCTCAGTCTTAGGTCGTATGCGATGCGTAGTGTGTATTCTCAAATCGTCAACTGGACTCCCCCCCTCCCCCAAGATTAAATCCTGAGTGCGCTACTGAGACCAGCTATAGTCACCAAAAAAAGCAGACTGTAAGAATGTATATTTTATCACAACCAACATTATTATATGGCAGTGAAGCATGGACAATAAGAGAAACAGATAAGAAAGAAAAGAATCATTGCAGCAGAAATGGAATATATGAGAAGAACAGCTGGTTATAGATTGGATAAAAAGAGAAATTAAGACGCATTGAAAGAACTAAACCAAACACCAGTAATGGAAACCATAGAAAAATACAGAACCCAATGGAAAGAGCATCTAGAAAGATTGCCATGAGAGAATACCCATGAAGATGATGAAATGTAATCCAAAAGGTCATTGAAACGCTGAGCCGAGACCGAAACAGGCCAACTGGCCTAGATTTGTGATAGGAGGAAGAAGAGTCGCCAATTTTATGTCGTAATATTATTCCTTGTTGACAGGTATGAAACACTGTTATGGCAATACTAAATCCAAATGATTTTATTAGCTAATATTTCGGACTGATTTTGCTGATCCCCTATTTAAATTGCGCCGCCTCACTAGTGTACATACACAGAGCAACTAATATGTTACTTTTGGTGGCACAATAGTTCCTTCCTGGGTAAGTTTCTTCTAAGTTTTGCATTACTCTGTACACAAGAATATCCACAATAAAATTACTTCTTTTTCAAAATAATATACAAATGATCGGGGCGGAGGGAAAGCGTTTAAAGATTATTGACTGTGATCACTGATATAAGTGCATGTTTCAATAAACCAATGTGCATTTTATTTCTTACTCTTCTTAAATTTTTGAGACTGTAACAGGCTTCTTAATGGTAGACGATTTTCGTCATCTGGAGTAAGACCGCTGCTCCGGCTACACTGGAGGTTTGAGGTCTCTTGAAAAAGTTATGTTCGATTTCGTCGGCGAATTCCACCTACGGCGAATGTGCTACAGGTTTTCCGTGGATGGAATTTCATTAAGAAGTAGAGGAGGTGGAAAAGCAACTATCAGCAATTATTATTTATTTATTTATTTTATCCGCTGGCCAACAGGTGAAGTTAAATTGTCTTACCTTGTTACAAACGGACACTCGGTAATGTTCTCGCTCGTAATCAACATCGAGTGTCTTTTCTAGCAAGGAGGTTAATGGACAATAAAGACAATCACTGTAATAGGTGCGGAAAACGCTATGTTATTACTCTTGAACTGGAAGAATCCGGAAGAATCATTCGGCAGTGTAATTTGAAAATAACGCTCTTTGATAACACTAGTCACTGAATCACTACTCAAAGTAGCTTCATTACTATACATTGTCACGTACAATCTTATTCCGTATTGTATGAGGTAGTTGCCCAGAAATGCTACTGTAATAACCCATTTTTACGTTCATTTGTATTATTGAAATTTCAATCGTCAGCTAAGAAGCAAAATGAAAAATCCATTCTGTTCCTTTTAATAGAGATTCTTTTAAGAATACAAATTGCTTTTAATTCGAATTTTTCTCTGACATTAAAGAATGGATGAGTTTTCGGTTTTTTTTTGCAGTTGTCGAGATATTGCTGTTGTCCGAACTTCGTTGCCAGCTTAGTTAATATAGCCTGAGGTTCTCTAATTGGCTGTTAAGTTTGTTCGATGCATTGGCATATCTTTATTCCTATTCGTTGTCTATAAGTCGTTCGTGCTGTTTGCTTCGGGTAATGACTGTAATTACAACTCGGGGGGGGGGGGGGGGAATAAAAAATAATGAAGACATTCCTGGAGGTCAAGGTATTAAATATGCCCTGAAGCTAACAGAAGCTCTTCGTAAATACGAGGAAAGTTATCAATCGATAACACTAAAAGGAATATCAGAGTAAGTACGTTCATGGTTCTGGTGTTTGTCTTTTGCAAAGCAGTTGAGGATATCAACTCCGAATACCCAGGCAGGTAAGAGTTTTCTTTACGAACAGTTTCGATTTTTTTAAATTTTTTATTCGAGACGATAAACGTCAAACCTGACTGAGAAGATAACAAACTGGTTGGCTAATCCTTGCCAACTGGTTTTAATCATCATCATCGGCTCTTAAGCCATTTTTTCCAATAATTGAACTGAATATCTTTGGTCCTCAAAAGTAACCCAATTCAATTCATATTTGTTACTTTCTTTCAATAACGGAAGATCCGAAGTAATCTTCACTCATTCAATGTTACAGCAGTTGAATTTAGAGCCGTCTTGTTTGTTGTGTACTCGAGATTGGTTATTTCATTTGGAAAAGATTTTTGTATCGTTTTGCTTAATTTTTTTCATAAAAAATGATCCGATGTTAATCGAAAGTGGGCAAATATTAGGAGAGATTTTAAATACGAAATGTCATTAAATTCTATTTAGCCAGAGCGTAATTATTATTGAAACCAAAATTGAGTTGATTCGATCAATTTTATTAAATATCCCGTACACTAAATTTTCCTATCCTTCTCTGGCTAACTAGAGTGGAATTTTTATATGCCTTCGAACGATTAAAAAAAAAAAAAAATGCAGCAGCTCTAATAGGTACTAGGTACGTAAGTATTTTGCAAAATGCATCTGCTTACATTCACAAAATAAGATTTGGTTACTTCTGTCACGTATGATATGCTGCGCAGCTAATAAGTTACCGAATGTTAAACAGATAGATTAAGCTGGCTCCGCTATCAGACAGAAGACTGATTGAAATTTGAATGCGAAATATTGAAGTTCACGTCGAACGAAAATGTTCTGTAGCTTGTACAAAATATTGTTATTATTTTCACAGTATATCGGGCTGAAAGCATTCTAGAGCGATTCAAGATGCAAGGTGGAGTGTACAGAATGAGTTAATAAAACAAAATTGTAGCTCATTTGAATTTAAAAGATGTAGACTGAACATATGCTTTAACAGTAAACCAACATGTCAGCCACTGCATAATTTTGTTTTCAGAAATAGTGGCTGGTTTCTTCCTCCTTTAAACCGATAGGAGAGAGAGAGAACAGAGGGTGGGGGGAATGCTTCAACTTGTATTCTATCACCCCCCAACGTTTTATTGTCACCTCGCATCTCATCACCGAAGACTTATGTATGAATCTAATAGTGATTTTAGGGGTTTGCGCCTAGCAGTGATCAGTGTAAAAATATGGTTATCAGAAAACGAGTTTTTCGACGATAAAGACTCTCCCTCTCTTAGAACTTTGAGGCCACGGAAAAATCCAAATTGTGAAAGCCATTCTCATTTGGTAGGGGATGAAAACTCATAAAATTTTGTTTTGCGTGATTCTCTTCATGATAACAAATTAGCTAGAATTCAGTTTAAAAACTTCGTATTTTACCCAAATAACTAAATGGCCATATCGAATACAAGACTATTCTCTTTTATACGGTATTGTATAGTCTTAAAATACAATAATTCTTAGAAATTTCGATAACGTTACTTGAGGAAGCTTTAAAACTTTTGCTCAGTAACCAAGCCAGGTAGTCTTGTTCAAATTAGTGATTGTTTCCGCTTTCAAGTTTATTGTCGCGTCTTCCTTTTACCAAGCAATTCGATTCCGTACTCTCAGTTTCCCAATACTTTTATTTCGTGGTTATCTGTTAGTCTCGCACACCGTATCAAGTTATAATCGCGTTAAATATCAAGTTCCAGAAATACGGAGAATTCACTGAAATAATAGTAAAAGATTATTGGGGAAGGGGGGGATGTCAGTTACTCACATTCCATGAATTTGTTTTCCCTGTACATACTTTGGTTGTCATACCAAATGACGAGTTGTCGTACCAGTGCTCCAATTAGACTGAAGCTGGCTGTATACTGCCAAGACTGTGAAATCGGATAGTATCAACAACTGACACTTATTTAGACGTATGTTTACTTCTAGCAGAAAATGAGTAATATTGACACATGTAAATTAAAATCACGAATCTTGACTGGTGTACTCTAGATGTTTTACAAGTTTTTCGCTTTGCTTTTTTTTTACTGACAAGAAATGTATTAATTATTCTGCCCTGTCTGGACCATTGTGCCATCAGTTTACAGTACAAAATTATCTTCTTTTATAGTTTCATTTTAAAGGGCATTTGTTAGGTAACAGCTTTAAGAAGTCATCGCGGGAGGACACCCTACGTCACTTACACGTTACATAATCCACCATCACGTACTAATTGTCCACGCGGTTAGCCTAGTGACTATGCGCCTCGCAGCCATATGTCTGGAAAAGGAGTGTCCTGGGTTCGATTCCCTTAAGCTTCTCCCGTCGTCGACGGGAGAAGCTTAAGGATCTTCCTCAGCCATAGCCAAGTTAGCTGGTCTTGGGCATGGACAGCAGGGTTTTCCCCCCAGTTTATCTGGGGGTTTTCATCCCGCAAGCAGGCAAACCGGCCCCGTGAACACACATGGATACAGTCAGGGATATTTAAGACAATCCCTCAAGCCATAGGTCTGAATTGTCCAGCTATGCCGGTCACATACCCCGATAAAAATAGGAGGGACTGAAATGGTGCCGTACCTCTCTGTAAAAGGGGATCACGGTCGTTGAATCATCATACGAAATAAAATAAAAAAATAAAACCTACTAATTCACAACATAAGTCATCTTCACACACTATGCCTCCCATTGCCCGCTAATAATAGTTTTGTCTGTTAATTGAGTGTGTTTTCTGAATGATTGCCTGCACGAGGATTAAAATCCAGAGTTTCTGAGAGGGGAAAAATTTCAGTCTGCGTACAAGATGGGCTAACTCGCCTTCTGTCGAAAAATCCATGAAAAGATTCATCTTATGACGAGAATCGAAATCGGATCTTTTGAAACTGTATATATGTCATAATTACAAACAGTCTTGTAATGTATTTTATCTTAAATGACGAGTCAAGCATCTCTTAATTACGGACGTTTAGTTTAATAAGATTTCATTCACACCGGCGCTCTGCTATTATTTCAACAGAGTATTTTAGTGATATTTTGAAATGGAAGATTGTTGGCAAACTAAACCAAATCATTATATTTTAAATATTTGTTAAAGTACTCTACTCTATGTGGATATCTAAAGCTGAAAGTTAAAATATAATTTTGACTATTTCATACAAGATTGATAAATACGTGTTAAATAACAAATATATAAATGGACTACATTTGGATTCTGGGTCATAAGGCATAAGCACGCTAAGAAATTTTATATGAAGATTTTGTCTCTTCCCTTTCTGGTACTTTTTATATCAACTTCACATACGTAAGGTCACAACATTACCTATAACACGACAGTGCCGTGTTTTAAATGCCTGCAAACTCATTTCTGAAATTTCCAAACAAGTTCTCTCGAACAGTGCTTTGCTATTTTAGATTTTAAGTTAAGATATTTACACGAAATGGTATTTGTTTGACTTATTTTTGCGCTTATTAAAATGCTCACGAACTGCTTTGTAGTTCGTGAGCGCGAAGATGATTTCTGAAAACATTTGTGCATTAAAATACAAATATCGGTAAGTAATCTAATATAGTGGCATGCCCAGAAATTTTCATTTGGATGTGGTGAGGTGGTTGACATATGCTTGGTAAAATTTAAATAGCACCAATTTGGTTTATAAATTTTATAACATTCTTCCTTCAGCACGCTACACTTAAAAGAGTTTTGTTTGGTAACTTTTAATTTAATAAACAAATATGACAGGAGTATAATCTGTTTGATCGATTATCTGATAGAACCAAAACAGTTGTATTATAATTAAGCAATTTTTTCATTTTTGGTTATGTGGAAACTTTTGAGAAGCATAACGACTCTTATCTCTTACCGACTGATTTGAAGCTTAGAATGCATGTAATTTGCGTACTCGAATATAGAAATCAGATTACTCAGAGTTGTTTGTCTTCATGACACAATCGGTGCCTCTGTCGCAGTGGTAGCGGGGCGTCCATTCATAAAAGCTCTTCCGAAGGTGGTGAACTGAAATTCACAACATCTTAATAGCAATTTCAGTTAACTGAAATTGCTATTAAGATGCTGTGAATGCTAAATTCATTATTCATTTCGATTAACGCCGAAACCGAATTTTACATTTGGAATATTAAGCATAATAGCTAGGAATTGGGGTCAGTTTTTATCTCTTTTAGCATTGTTGCGTCACTGAATTAATAGTTTTCGATTGGTAATCTTAAGATTTTCACTCCAGACAAATTGAACTTTCATACTATTAGTCACTTCATTTTTGCGAAGAGCAGACAAGCCGACTGGAGACACAAGTTAACAAACACATAATACTCTTATCTTATTAGTTTTAGTTACATTTCCCTGACAGGCTTATCCATATCTCCTTAATTAACTTCATGCAAAATTAAGACATCTGTCTTGTCTTGTTTCGCGATCAGATTATTAGTTTTAAACCAAAAGATAATCCCTTCCTCCTCCTGAAGAAAATCAACAAGAGTAATTTTAGATTTCTTGTCAAGACGGGATTAAAGACGGATCTAGAGTGGATTAGAAATGCCAGTTAAATGTTGATCTTAGAATGACTGCCACTCGATTTAATGAAAAAAAATATTAGAACAAGTAATTTAGAAAGTTAAATATCGTAGAAAAAATTCAACTTCGCATTATTATTTTTTCTTCTTTCTTCATATATTAATCAGTGTATGTTCTGATAATTTTCTCTACTTAACAAAATTATACGAAGGTATTTCAAGATTGCGATCTTTTTTTTTTTTTTTTGTGAGCTTTAGCTAGAAAATTCTATTTATTTATTCGTATGGAGTTTCCTCCCTTTTCTCCCCCGTCTCTATTGCAGGATGAAAAATGTCAGATAAACTGGCGGAAAAAACCCTACGGCTATGGCTGAGGAAAATCCTTAAGCTCCTCACGTCTTCGAGGGGAATCGAACCTGGGACACTCCTCCCCCAGGCATATGGTTGCAAAGTGCAAAGCCACTAGGCTAACCGCGTGGACAGCTAGAAAATGAATACACAGCAAGGACAAAGCAGTGTCCATTTTTTTTTTTTTTTTTTTTTTTTGTAAACTGAAAGTAATGTATTAATGTATTACATTGAATTCCAGTTACTTGAATTGTGTTTTAAATATTATTCACATGCGTTTTGTTAAATCATCCAGCGAGATTTTTATCGTTTTTACATCTTCAAATTACTTTTATAATATTTTTCTTTCTCCTTTTAGCTTTAGTTGAGACACTTGTTGGTGATAAAGATCACAGACACATCGTAATTGCTCTCTTTTTCTTAACTAGCGTTATATACCGTGAAGCTTTGTCATAATTTAATAGCTGGTACTCATGCTGTCAGTTTAGTTGATTGCTCATGCGAAAGTGAAAAGAAACGACTTTGCTGTAGGTAATAGGACATTTTAAAAGAAACTGATTTAAAATGTTGAATACATTTCTTATAGAATGTGCGTTTAGTTCAATGTCTTCATGAGATGTTAGAATTAATAGTATAGAAAATTCGCCATTTTAGTAAAAGTTCGGTGTTATTTATCGTTATAAACACTCACAATATATAAATTAATAGCTGTGCTTGTAATTACATCATATTTGCATTGTTTTACTCAAGTACATATTGGTTTAATGGAGAGGAAGACGAGAATCTTTCTCTTCGTTGAATTTTTTTTTTTCTTCATTTCTTCCGAAATGTTAGTAGATAAAGTTCAATAAATCTAAGAGCATACATAGTACATTTATTATTTAGGTGTCATTTGACGAACAATACAGGAGTTGCATCAGCATCTCCTGTATTGCTTGTCGAAAAATGTAACTTGTTGCGACAAGTTATATTTTCCGACAATCATGAGAATTGTTTATTACGCATGAAAAGGTGTTAAAATAATTATGTGACAGGATAAACAAGAAAAAAAAAAAAACACCGAAGTGTTTTGCAATTGCGTATGTAACAGCAATCGTCGCTATATCCAGACCATTTTCGTGATGTTCAGTTACAATCTGTGGGTGGGCGCTGCAATATATACAAAGAAATGACATGGATGCCATCCCCAGTACCGTACTGAACTAAGTAAATGCCTACAGGGACAAATTATAGTCATAAAATATAGTTTATTTTAAATGAATATGTATAATTTTAATATATTGTAACTGAGAAAGGCGTCAAACTTAAATCTCTCTGGATCCACATTTTGTTATTCAGTAGCACCACCTTTCTCTTAAGATTGAAAAAAAAAAAAAAAAATGAGATCTAGTGCTCCTTCCAAGACATAACCTACTACCTTTGTGCTTTACAAATGTGCTTCTATAGATTTTTAGAATCTGTAGATGCACATCAGTCAGGTTCTTAGAAACGAGAAGCAAAAAATGGCTTCACAATTTGTCGCATTTGTTAAGATGGAAGCTACGAGGGTGTGCTGAAAAGCTATGTTAATTACCATGAAGTAATTGAGCTAGAACCATGTTCTAGGTGTTTATTAGAATTTTTTTTATTATTATTACAGAATTGGTTTTGTGTACTTTTCATTGATTAGTGTATTCATCATCCAAACCGTTACTCGCTAACGATTCGTCTTTATTAGCATAATCAAATTAAGCCATTGAACAACACCTCAAACAATTGGAATTTCTATCTTCCAACCATCAAAAGGGGTCCAAGCTGTGAAAAAAAAAAACTTGTGTATAAACTTGTTGGAAGTTTTTTCCCACTTGGTTAGACTATAATAAATTTAGTTTAATCCAAGTGCAAACAAACAAAGTTTGCGCCTGAAGTAAGTCTAACCAAGTGGGGAAAAACTTCCAACATCTCTCTCTAAATCCAGAGTAATTTAATAATAAGGTGAGACACCTCTTGGCAACTCGTATAGGTAAATATGACTTCGCCATTGCTTCCACCTTGGTATATCACCTCTGGGTCTGACTCCCACTGACGAGACCTCAATAAAGGGCGAAATCGGTCTGGGTAGTGGCCCTTCCCTTAATGCATAGTATTATCCATGTCCACAAGGAGATGTGCTTTGCATTATGGGAGATACTGGGACAAGGAGTGATGAGATCTTGATCCACCTTTACCACGAGTTGCCTCAGTCCTGAAGATACTTCAGGCGTATAAACTTTGTTTACTTACACTTGGATAAAGGATTAAACTAAATTTATTATTTGTATAAACTTATTGACTGCAATATGGAAAGCTTCTGCCAAGTCCTCTTTCAAACACCACCATCATACGATTATATGAGGGTTTGTTGAATGACCTCATTTTTTTCCCCAAGAACTGTCCAAATTTTCAATTATAATGTGCAATTTCAAATAAAAATCAGAATAAAATCAAAATAAGAATCATATAATGATGATCAGTACTTTGAAAACATTATTGTAATTCAATACAAAAATTGTATATGTCCTGCATAAAGAGTTTTATGTGTATTATTTGATCATAGAAAATCACTGCTTTGCTTTTGCCAGAAGTAATTTATATTTTAATAAAATATAAATACAAAAACGTATTTGTAATTTAGATAAAGTTTTGCTTATTACTTGTCAGATCTTGATCAAGCTTTATTTATAACTGAGTATTTGTACTGAGTATAGAAAAAATATTTCTTAACGTTTAACTGATAAATTTTTCTTTCGTCATCTGTTCTGGTTAATGAAGATATCACAGAACGTGTCGAATCGTCTGTTGTTGTAATAGAGCTGCAATAATGTATTTACCGAATGGGGGGGGGGGGGAGCGGGGAGGATTGGCTGCTAACATATCTGTCTTATTATTAAACTTAGTTGCTGATAATACCGTCTTGTGCATTATGGTGATTCATTGATACGCACAATAGAATTTATCAATGGTAGCTCACACAATATTTACCTACCACGTGAACTACAGACGAACTAGTGCTGTTTTCTAAATTTCTCACAACTTTCCATTATAGATGCAACGGTAAGGATTTTTGTTTGTTTAATATTAGAAATATTGCGACACCTTGTGAAAAGTAATTCACACGCAAAATAATGAATGAGGCCGTAACCTTTTATCTTTCCTTCAATACACAGTTTTATCAAAAAATTCGAAAGTTTGAATCCACTGAAGTAGCTGTTAGTCTATCTTTGGTTGTCTAAAACAGAAAGATAATTTTAAAATCAAATAGAAGTAGTTTACTTTTTTAAAGTTTTGTGCCGTTGCAGGGATCATTTAGGATTTCTAAGGTTTCCTACTGAAGCTTTTTTGGACAATCAACATTCTCATTAGTGAGGATTAGTCTTTATCCAGTAAGTAAACAGTCGACTGTATTCTGTTTAGACAGTAACTTGAATGTTGATCGATGCATGAAATCTTTAAAGGCGAAAATTGTCAAGCTTAGTGTGAATAGTAATATGACGTTCATTTCAAAAGTGCTGCTCGCTTTATTCCTGTTAATCCAAACATTTGACAAAACATATGACCTCATATTGTCATACTAAATGCACGATATCTCACCTGTGTCAGATACCAAAAAGTAGCACGAGACGTTTTAACTCAGAGTATGACTTACACCCGACTGAAGGTGAAACTACAGTATTATAATTCCCATTGGCAGTGCATGTGTGGTGTGTGCAGAACTGAAATGACCCCAGTAGGTCCCTACTTCCTCATAGATCCCAAACTATGAAGTCATGAGTCCCACTATATGCCTACACCAATACAGACCTCCAACAGCGTTAACTGTCTTGCTATTTCCTCCAGTATCCCTACGAAACCTTAAAGGAGCCCATCTACTCGAAAAAGCTGTGCTCTTTTTCCCTTCTCCTAGTGTAATATCATCGTCTATATAACTATTATACGGTCATATAAATGCGTGTCAGTTATTTGTAAAATTAGAATTATTTCTGTTACTTTATTAGTTAATTATTCAAATCATTTTAACCCTTTTAATACTTTTTAAGTGAATAAAATCGCCTAATATTTTGTCTATTTGGGGTTCATGTTTCCATTCATGCTAAATTGTTTGCAAATAGCAGTGGTTAGTGACGTATTCAGTCACCAAGTAGTAATTTTTAAGTTCATTCAGTCCTTTTGTCATTTCGTGTTCTTAAGATCTTTTTACCCAGTGTTTTCGCGAAACAGGATATCTTACTTTAGCCAAGGCAACGTTGGCTGTATTGCGTCACTCTCACTTCAACCACTATAATCTAAAATTCTTATGACATGTGTGTCACTGGTTACCATGCGTGGATTACCGAATATAGTATTAGAAACAGGTTTTCTTTGACGACCTGTATTCTGTGAAGAAATCCAGACTAGAGCGTTGCCTACGGCAATTATGCACATGAAAACTTTCTAGAGGAAGTCGCATTGTAACTGGTGTAGTTTACCAAAGCTATCGTCTCTTGTAGTAGCGTATGTAAATATATGTCTGGATACCATATTTAATAGTGGTTATCTTATACATTATTTTGTTTGTGAAATTCTTCCTTCGTTCAGTAGCGCTCTATAGAAGTATATGTGTGTGTTCCGAAAACATGGTTTATGGTTTGAGTTTTAAGTGCCGTTTCTATTGTAGCCCCGGCTATAAAACGTGACGTAGGAAATTATTTATGAAAGCGGACTTATTGTGCTTAAGATCGCAACTTCTTTCATAGTGGGGGGGGGGAATATTTATGGCTGTTTACATCAGCAATTTCTGTCCAACTTGTGATGACTTTGACATACTTTTTTTAAATAAAAGCCATAAGGCTATGATGGTGAAGATATTTTACGCACCATGCATGACCGTCAACATATATTTCAGCAACATCATTCAACACATCAGACTATGTAGCATTTATTTTTCATGTGTTCCTTCTGATACAAGGAAGCAAAACTTTAGCATCAATATCAAAACACAATCATCAAAAACAAAATGCCCCTCCCTTAAAAATGAAAACAAATGCAACAAAGTAATAAATTGACAATAAAAGGATGATGTCTAAGTACAAACCAAAGAACTATCATTTAAACTAAATTAATCTTACCCCGCTGCTACAATACTTTCCGTGAGTTTGTTCCAGTGATTGATTATCCTTTCTTTAAATGAGAATATTTCCTAACGTCTAACCTACAGCGATTCTTCATGGTTGAAAACCACCTGGTACACAGTTCTTTGGAAAACCTTAAGAGTTGTATAAATTTCATGAAATCTTCTCGTATTTTACTTGCCTTCTAAGAACTTGTCAAGTACAAAATCGAAGTCTTCACAAAAGTAACCACTTATTCCCGATATCAGTCTAGTATCTGCCCTCAACACTTTCTCCAAACATCTCAGTATGCTTTCTCAGATAGAATTCTAAACATGAATGCAGTACTTCGAACACGAGACCTAGCCATTGTTTGATAAAGAGAATAATTCCATCTTTGTATCTATTAACAAAGTCTTGCAAATCAATGAAAGAATCCCATTCGCAATTGTGACACTTTACGACAGTTGTTTAGTAAATTTTATGTCGAACCGCATCATTATTTCTATGTGATTTTCATCCTTCACTGTTTTAAGTTGATCTTTACCTATTGCAGACCAGTTTTGGTTTTTTAGCTACCTATATGGACTACATTTTAAGTCAATAGTAAAATTATACAAAAATTATATTAAAACAGATTCAGTATTCACTGACCTCCGAGGAACTTCTAGTTACAGCGAGATTCCACTGGGTGGGAGGAGGCGAGTTTTATATTTAACTTTAATATTGTATAATGTATAATTAGATCAGGATTTTGCATAGTGATATACAGAGTGCTGGCCACTATGCAAATCAAAATCAATACAACGTGTTGATTTTGGTTCCTGTTACTATACTTTTTTTTTGTTGTTGTTGTTGTTTGGTGAGCCTGAAGCGCCTAATTGAATATAATGTAAAGTTATTCCTTGGTTAGAAATGTAGATTTTCTAATCATTCTTAGTGAATTGCATTAGGAATGAAATATTATTGATTTGTTCAGATTAATTGACAAATGTGTTAATTATTCATAAAAAGGCCGGAGATAGTATCTTACTAACTTAATCATTCAATAATTAGTCTTCAAAACTAGTCGATAGTTAAAATTAAATGATTGATTTGTTCAGATTAATTGAAAACTGTATTAATTATTTATGAAAAAGCTGGAGGTAGTTACACTGTCTTATTAACTAAGACATTCAATTATTAGCATTCAAAACATATCGATAAAGTTAAAAGGGGACGCAGACCATTCACACACACACACACACACACACACACACACACACACACACACACACACACACACACACAGCGTTTTTCAAACTTAAGTTAATGATCACGAATCCTTTTATGCAAAGCATATGTATTTGACATTCACTTCGATTGTCCAAATTAAAAAAAAAAAAAACTCATTGGAAGAATTTTTTTCAGGTTCTTTCCACTTGATAGGTTTATTATGGATATGTTTTATTGAATGACAGGTTATCTGACATTCGAAATCGCAACTACTAATAAGACATTTGTTGTATGTACAAACAATATTTGTTCATTTTATCCATAGTCATTTGCTTTGGAGAAGTGTTTTATTTTGTTTTACTTCGGCTCTCCCCCTTTTAAAATGAGCATGTCCTAATTCTTTTTCTTTATTCGCTTTTAGCAGATAGCAATTGGGCATTTCTAAAAAAAAAAAAAAAAAAAAAAAAAAAAAAAATCGTTTTTAATGGAATATTATTCTTAGTATAATATTTATAATTTCGCATGAAGAATCATTTGTTTTCTTATTCATTTATTGTTTTCTTTTTTCTTTATTTGCAGTTCGCTTTCCTGTTTATTCGGTCGCTATTTTTTTCTACATTTATGTTTCATGTTCATAGCTTTAATGTTTTTTTTTATGTATATGTAGAACAAGGCAGAATGATGGGGAGTTATTTTTTTTAGTTATTTAAAAAAAAAAAACGACATGGCAAAAGCATGATCCACTACTGCTAACGAAACTAGCGAAGCGTGTTCTTGAGATAGGTGAAGGTCGGACTTTTTGTCGTTTTTGCAAGGAAAGGCTTAACGAAAATTCACGCAACGTCGTTATATCAAAACAAAAATTACCATTGATTAGGACTGTGAAGTAAGATTACATCTCGCTCCTTGCACTTGAAATAAGTAATTGATCAAAGAATCTAAATCATGATTTATTTATTTATTTTACAGGGCTGTGGCTTCCATTGCTCACTATTTTATTATCGACCTATTCTGACAGGAGGCTATCTTTGACAGTCAGTCACAGACAATTAACAGAAATCTTGAATAAGATAAAAAAAAATGTAATAAAATATTACACAGAACCATATTTTTTACATGTTGAATCGGGCATCAGTCTGTCTCATATTCTACTTACTAGAATAGAAAATCCAAAACGGTATTTAAAAATCACATCACAGGAGCTTCTTCAAGACCCACCTACCCCACCCACTCAATGGCCATTTACCTTTCCTGTCTCCTTTAACCTTGGCAAACGGTCTTCTGTTAGAATAACCGGAAACGATACAAAATTCCAAAGCACATACCATCTGAATACCTCTCGGGGATGGGGTTAGGGGTAGGGAATACAGAGGGATAACGCTGTAAAAATTCACTGTATTGTTTATCGGCCACGAGCCAAGAAAACTGTCTGCAGTAGCTAGGTTCGATAACCAGCGGTGAGTCAGTCTTTAACTTTTGGCCCTCTTACTTTGTGTTATGAACTATTGAAGTGTGTTTCGTTATTTGCACTGTGAGCCATTTTTGTAGTACGGCGATATTAATAATACTGCCTAAATGATTAAGTGCTCGTTTGACGTCACTTTCCCCCAGATTAAGGGGCTTAAATTGTCGGCCTCCTAGCACAAACTTCGTTGCTATTTTAAGTAAGTTCAGTGCTCAAGCGGAATGTAACAAACTTTTCAGAGGAGCACCGGTATGTATTTTAAAAGCTCGTTTTGTAGGATCATCTAAAAAGTAAGTCTGTTTTTTCCTTTAAATTTATCTTGTTTATAAAGATTAATATTTTATAAATGAGCTTTTAGTTATGTTTAAAACCTGATAAATAGATGTTCTTATACAAACAGTTCTCCTGCAGTTTAGTATTTGATTTCATGTTACTTATGGAACAAATCGTTCGGATTATATACAGTATAACTAGGCAGACGAAAAAAAAAAAAACGCAAAAAGATTCTATATAGCACGTGAAATGTTTTCGTCTCTTGAATCGTCGCTTAAAATGCGAAAACAGCGAAAACGAATTTCGGTCTTAAGTATGGAATTCTCTTTATATAATAACTACGTAATTTTATTTTCGTTAGCCACGCACTATCTGCTTGATGGAACATTAGTGTGTGAACATGAATTATTGATCTATAGAATTATTACCATATTTATTTTAGGCCCCCAAAAGCCATCATAAACGTCGTTCGTGTGTATAATTTACTGATAATTCTTCGGATTTAAAGCTACATTCGCTTCTGTAGTCATCTACGTAACTAAATATAATATCCTAACTTCCCAAAAGGAATTTCTATTGCATTGGACCGACTGATTTGAGTTTATCTTTTATTTTGACGTTTCCGCTGATAACGGCATTCTCCTTTCTCTTCTGCTTTCAGTTTCTGAAATCCATCAATACTATTCTACGTAGCTACGGATAATTCACATTACAACTTTTAAAGCGTCGCAAAACCATATGTCTACCATCCTATTTCATCCCCTCCATCCAGTTCTTAAATAGCTCCCGGTTTTAAAGCTTCACCTTTTGTGATAGTACAATAACCGTGACGTAAATTGCAAAAATACATCATCACATTATTTACAGTGTAGGGGAAGTAAGATCGGACGGATCAATAAAAAATATACGGCGCTTGGTTTCTTCATTTTTTTTTTTTTTTTTTTTAAACTGTCTGTAGGTCAATTGAAATTTCTTTCTTTTTTATTTTTATTTTAAAGAGGCAGTTCGGAGAGTTTGAACTGAAAAATAACAATATATGAAGCAAAACAAACTGACTTTTAGTCTCTCATTGTACTGAATATTCTTAAGAAATTTTATTCTGTTTCCTTTTATAAGAATATTGACAAAAGGAAATAGAATAAAATTGTAAAATTTGCAAACTTCAACTTACTATTTACAGTAGGACCCTGTCTTACCTGGTTAGTTTGTCCCCTGTTGTATGATGCTTTACGTTCTACGGTTAATTTGTATAAATTTCATTTTTACATAAATTGCATCACTGAAATGTTATATATTAAACAATTAATGTAGTCCATGCTTCAGACGTCATATTATGCAGTTTTCGGCTGAGCTTTAGATAGAAAGAAATCATAGAAGTGACTCGTCTTTTTAAATTTTCAGTAGCTACAAAGTGCAGTGTACTCTAGCTAGCGTTTCACACACACACACACATGCGATATTTTGTCAGTTCTGTTGGGTGAGAAGCAGTGAAATACTGTTTTGTAGGACAAACCAATGTTCGGCACATTAATCAAAGCTCTACCAGGCCAAATTCATGACTCTATCCGCATCAGTAATGTTCTTCGTGATGGTCTGCATCAACATTAAGCTCCGTATGAAGGGAAGGAGAAAATCTCTGAAGTATTCTATATAACGATAATGTAGTCTCCAGAGTGTCGTATGTTCTCTACAGTCTCTTTTGTGAACTTGCTCTGCTCCGAATGCACCTGCTCAAGAACCTAAATTCTGTATTGGCGAAGATCAACATAGAGATATTTTGAGCTTCCTAAGTAGCATTTTAAATCAAAATCTTCATTAGTTGTAAAAACGCTTTAACTATTTTTTTTTTTTTAATGTGATCTTGCCCACATTTATTTTGCTTATTGAATTCTAATAGTTTTCTTATCTTACTGTGGTACTCATTAAAGGGAAATTTGGGACTATCTCTGGTGAAGCTTTCCCCTTACAAAGCAATTAATTTGACAATAAACGTTCCGAAAGTTATTAACTAACGTCATCGCCAGAAAATTAAGTAGTTTCATGTCGCGGCGTAATTTTATTATGCGCTTCCAATTTCCTTGTTGTATTTAAGCAATCTCGCACGACAGCGAGAAAATCAGATCAAAAACCATCCAGTTAATTCACAATGTTACTCTTCCTCTCCTTCATCTGCACGGAAAAATTGTTGAAAAAGAATTATTTAAAGTCGAGTAAATTAGAATTGCATAGTACTACAGCTTACTGACATGCATTTCTAACCATAGATGCATAAACTTTTTCAATCCTTCCCCTCCTCTCTAACACATCTGGATTGATTCCTCCTGCAAAAAGATAATTTTGTATAACAACTGATTTTTCTAGTATTTCGCCATGTTTTCTTTATTTAAAAAAATGTGTTTATGGCTTTTCTATTTTAAAATGTTAATTTCTTACCCCCTCCCCGCCAAACCGAGTGAAATAAAAATAGCCTTTGAGTATATTTAAGTTAGGGATCATTGAATAGCAAATAAAGTATCATAAGTTATTGATATTTAAATAAATTAGACATTTTTACTTGTATTTCACCATATTCCTCATTCAACTATGATTTTGATTTTATACTACAGAAATATAAAGGGGGAAAAAATCCTGAATCCTGGAATAATCTTCGATATTATTTGCATACAGAATGGCATCGGAGTTTGTCTTAAAAATACTCCAGTAAATTTCAAAAGTTCTATACTCAATACCACACTTTTGTTGTTAAAGCAGACATTTAAAATTTAACAGAACCGCATTTACAGGCCACCAATATAATCTCCATTCTGCTTTATCACTTACTGCCAACGTTTGGATAAGTCTTGTATTCCTGTCAGCAAACCTTTTTTATTGTTGTTGTTCATGTGCGTGATAAGTTGAGTCACTTCAGCGAAAAGAAAAGCTTCATCAGTGATAGTGAAACGTTGCTCACGGAGTGGTTCTTTCAACTTAGGGAACAGATCGAAGTATTCTGAATCTCATGTATTCTGAAGTCTTATTTCTTAGAATAAAGAACACTAGAGACAGAAAACAAGCACACTACCTTTTTAACACCAAGTGAGACATTGACGTAAGAGCTAAACTGTAACATCATTCCATTGGCAACGCATGCGCAATTTGTAGAACTTTTTTGAAATGTCCCTCACAGTATTAACATTCGAGATTTTAGTGTTTTTATTTTTTAATAAAACAGTGAGGAGAATCACAAAGCTATAGTACTGTACACTTTGATATCCCAAATAATCATTATGTTGACTTTGCTCTAAATGTTAGGGTTATCTGATATTGTCTGATGACATAATTTTCTGATATAGCTTTTGTGATTTGTACGTAACTGTTCACTTATGCGAATCATGCAACAATTACATCCTTAGATGCATAATTGTAATGTTATGAATAAACCTTATTTATTTACAGTCGTCAGCATAATTTCAGTGGAACATCACCATCGTTGACGCAGATCAGTCCTATTTCCATGGATGTTTTTAGTAAGAGGAGGGTGGATGGTCTCCCACAGACTTGTATCCCCTTGACCCGGAGAATATTGTTGGTTTGTTATGTGTGCAGTAGAAGTACGATTCTTTTTTCTGCCGAAACTTCCCGTATTTCAATCCTAGTAGCGCCTAAGAATTCTTTTGACCCCCTTCCTCGAACGAAGCATATGATAATTCAAGAACATGTCGAGGATCGGTAGATAACCTTGAGAAGTTGTGTAGTTGCCATCGGAGAAATTACATTCCTATAAGTGGAAGTCTTCCTTGAAAGTTCCTCAGACAAACGTCACGATGATCTGCACACAAAAAAAATTGAGCCAGTAGTGGTCAAGTTTAGGTCTCTCTCTCTTTCTCAGCATCTTCTTTCATCCGGAGGTATCCAGAACATGATTCTAAGTGACATTTGGAAGGAATCAGATGCTGGCGAAATAAAAGAAACGCTTTCAGCATAGAGCTGTCTATCGAAATTCTGGGTCCTTTATTCCGATCTTTGGCCTAACGAGCTGGTGGAAGTGGTGCTAGGCAACACAGTTCAGACGGTGACAAAATAGTATATACATGTCAAAATAACAATTAGCAGGGAGTGATGTATGGGGCAGCCGTAAGTCACTCGCCCTAGGCGGCAAATTGCCCAGTTACGCCAGTTATTCGGATTAACATATTTACCTTATCGTCTTGTTCACAGCTTTGGAATCCTGTGAATGTAGTCCCTGCCACTGATTCTACAACAACTGGGGCTCCACAAATTATACTGGAACCTTACAATATTGTAATAGAAGTCGTAGAAAGGGGGGGACTTATGAAGACGCAGAACAATTTCAGATCGATGCCTTCAAAACAGTGTGCTTTAATAGTTTCAGCCAGTGGTTCTTAACTTTTTCGAAGTCACGGAAGAACACTTTTGATTATAAAAAAAATTTGGGAAACACCATGAGCATTAGAATCATAAAACTAACAATAAAAATATGCATGGACTTGCTTTTTATAAAAATTGAACTTATTTTAATGCGATACTTGAGCTTGTTGGCTTTCAGCAATATCAGGTTTAATATGTGATATAGCTACCCTCATCTCCTTGTCTATATTAGTAAGTCTTTAACGCGTTTTAGTTTTTGTATGGGTTAATATTGAGAAACCGAGCTCACACAAATATGCCATTGAAAACTGTAACAAAATTTTCAGTGCCCTTGTGAAGAGAGCTGGGTATTCGGCTTGCACAAAACTCCAAATTTCCTCAAGAGTTATTTCAGAGAATTTCATTTCTAGAGTACGATCCGTTGACAAGGTAACTAATTGTTCTTCTTGTAACGAAAATTCACAACTCGATGTATTAACTGTGCCAATTGGATTTCGTATCCAGTCATAATTGTGTGTATTTAAGGAAGGAATGTAACTTGAAATCTTTTCTTCCAATATTGTTAATTGTTCTGTTATAAGGGAAATAATCCCCTCGACATTTTTATTCAGAGTAGCCAATTATACTCAGAACTGTGTCATGTGACATCTTTCACCTGCAGAACACTTGTAGCCAGTTCGCGGAACACCGGTTATGAACCACTGGTTTAAGCACACATATAGTGGTGTTACCGGGATAACATGAGGTTCGTTTCAACCTCCTACCCATATTGAAAAAATATGGTATTTGGAGATTATGTCGAATGTTCTGTTCTATGTATGCGTCTATAAATTAAAAATTCCAGAAATTATATTCTTGGTTTAATCCTTTATCCAAGTGTAAAGGAAGTTACACTTGGATAAAGTTACTTGGATAAAGTTGCCCTGTCCTGAAGTTACTTCAGGCGCAAAACAAATTTTGCGCCTGAAGTAACTTCAGGACAGGGCAACTCGTATATAGAAGCTGATGACTTCACATCACTTGCCTTAGTATCGACAAGGCAACTCGTATATAGTCCTGGAATTACTTTAAGCGTAAACTTTGTTTGCTTACACTTGGATAAAGGATTAAACCAAGAATATAATTTCTTGGCATCTTTAATTTATAGTATAACCAAGTGGAAAATCTTCCAACAAATATGTATGTATGTGTCTGGCTTTAGAAAATAAAACTACGATTTAGGAATATGTATGTGAAGTATAAATTTATTGAGGAGATAATGCATGGAAGTATGTAAGTAGAATGTGAGTGCAACTGAGAATAAATATGAGCAGGAGCAACGAGTAGAGGTGTGAAAGTGAAGACGATCTGAAAAAAAAATAAGAAGGTTTAGGAGCGAGTTGAGAAGTCGCTTTTCTCAAATCCCCTGAATTGGGAGATTTGAAAAGGGGGGATCCATCAAAGTTGAGAGAAGGGAAAGAACGAAAGTAGTGGAGCATAGAGGACAGGTAGGAAAGACACGAGAAAGAGAAAGATGGGAAGGCAAGCGAAGGTAGCTTGAGAGAGAGAGAGAGAGAGAGAGAGAGAGAGAGTGTGCGCGCGCGCGGGACTCCGGTGCCAAAGGAATTAATGAGGCAGGATGTGAGGAATATAATGTATGGAAACATTCGATTATTCAAAATTGAACAGGATTTCATTTCTTTTTCTTCTAAGCATCCGTTCCCAACCAGGGGGTACGCGTACATCCGTAGCCTTATAGTGTAGTAATTTTCCTTTCCCAACTCATTACCTCAATGGATGTTTTGTGATTTTCATCGCAGGGTGGGGCGAGACCACCACTGACATACTTTTTTGGAGGACTGAAATGGCTGCCTGCTAATCTAACCCTTAGTCTCTTGATAGTACTATAGGCATAATTTAGGTTTAAAGCGTCTCGTGGGTGGGATGTACATAAAAAACAAACTTTAATTTAGTTGTAATTATTCTCGAAGTAACTAAGACTCTGTATTTATATTACCTTTTTAATTGCAACTCCGAACGGTTGGCTTGTTTTTGTTGTGGAGAAAATCCCTTTTCAGAAGGAAAACCAACGTCACTTCGCATGCGACCAGCTAAAAGACCTTGTTAATGATTGGGATTCTAATCTAGATCTTGCTAATCATTTTCAATCAAGGAAACGAGTTATTAGTAGAGTGAGCAGCAGAGATTGTGCAGTGTAGCAACTTTGTGCTAGGAGGTTATATGACATCTCACTGGGCAGAGCGGTGACCTGACCACCCAGGGTAATAATAGGTAATGGACAAATAGAACTACTGGCAATTCGTTGCTTTTTTTCGATACAGGAATGTGAAACGTGGTTGACAGCAGATGATGTTTGACTAAGTACAAAAGTTGAAGATCATATTTCGAAGGGATACGAGAGAAAAACGGGTTCGGTAAGTATTACTTATGTTAGTAGTTGTGTTCCTCGGGATTTAGAACCAGATGACACTGGAAATGGCACTGTTATAGTTTCGTGAAATTAGAGGCTGGCAGGATATTTAGTAATGCGTTGGCATAAGCTGGAAAATATAATGTGATGAGTAGAAAATGTTTAGACAAATTAGCTTAGCAAGTGTGAAACAGGTAATCATTTTGAGAGATTTCAACTTTCGTAATATAGATTGGGAAGAAGAAATGGTAAGGAAAAAAAAAATACGAGGATCAGCAGTTCTCTTCTCCCGATTTGGAAAATGCTGAAATATTCTACAGTTAGAGAACGAGTAGCCATTCGTCTCTCTAGAAGAAAAATAAATGAAATTATAAAGCCGGTGATTACAAAGAGGTTTGTGCTAATTCGGGATGGTATCATAGACGAAAGAACTTGAAGGAAAAATTATCAGTAGTGTGAAAATTAGTTGAGAAAAATTGTTTACTTAGTTGATAATTTATATACGTATAATGAGAAGGATAAGTAAACTTTGGGATGGAATGAATGCCCAGAGAGTTTAAATTAGAATTGCAGAAGATATGGGACAGGTATAAAGAAGCGAAGAGCAGAAAAGAAAACAACAACAACATAAGACTCAACCTAGGAATGTGACCACTATAATAAGGAAAAGAGAATTAAAATATTCTTTTGAAGGAGAAATTATTGAAGAATGAATATTGAAGGAAGAATGACTTTTGCTTGATGAAGAAAAAGTCGGGTGATCGATGCGTATAAGTGGACCTATTGAGTGATTATTTTACCAGAGTATTTCATTCAGTAGAAATAAGTTTTGTTCCAATGGAAAACGGTTGCATAAGGAAGGTGACTGAAGAATTAGAACTGAATGATGTTGAAGAATTGGAAGAGTGAAACGAATATATTTAGAACATTAGGTGATCTGGATATCAATGTGATACTAGACAAGATTTCAGTGTTTTAATGGAACGTACGACGGAATTGTGCCATTGATTTCATTATTACCTGAAGATCTTGCCACTGGAAGAGTCCATAAACAGTGACAAGAGTTTAAACTAGTGCTGTAAGCGTGGTGGTAAAATTCAAGATCAAACCAAACTATAGAACAGTTCGCATTCATTTCTGTAGTGATAATTAGATTTTGAAATGTTAATATATACAGAACTAGTGAGATGAGGACGAGATTAACGAACCCAGGTTAACATGCACAAATAAAGAGTGGTTTGGATTTAATAACTTGATTTTATAATCAAGTAAAAAGTAAGTAATGAGAAGAATGAATATACTGCCGTCTCCCTACTGATGACTTGTTACATGAGGGTACAAAACTGACCATTTTGCATGTTTTCCCACCAAAACTTCTTCTGATTTCTACACTTTTTCTCTGATATGAATTTTTGATATCCTCCCATCCACGAAGGTCTCTAGAACTTACAGCATGGGATGTCTAAAGATTGAAAAGAAAAATCTGAATTATCCGAGAAAATTCTCAAGGAATTGCCAAGATGTCATTGCATAATAAGGTATCTTGGAACGACTGCAGTGTAGTGAATTCGCTAAAAAAGTTGAATAGATTTGCCTTTTATTTAGCCATTTCATTAATGGGTGTTTGTATTTTTGATAGGCGACAAATTTGACATATGCGACAGGTGGTAACTTAAATTTCAGTAATTTAAATATTGTTTTAAAATAACAAATAATTATAGTTGCTACATGTGACTAATCCGACCCACTGAACTGCTGCGTGGTTAAAAAATAATTCATTATCATATCAAACATTAAACAAGAGATTATCTTTTGAAATATATGCATTATATTTCTTAAGCATACGTTTTAGTATTTATACTAATTTAATATCTAAAGAATTTTTTGCTTTCCTCTATCCTTCCCTGCTTATAAAAATATACTAAAACTATGAAAATTAATATCAGTTACACTCGATGTGATCTGATAAATGTGTTGTTCCAGTGAAAGAAAAAAGTCCCCTAATCTGCTATTTAATAATGGGAACGAGTTAATTACGTAGTTGTTAATTTTAATATCTTAGATTTAATTGTTTAATTAAAATTTCCGATTCAATATAATGTTTTTAATTAAATTCATCAAGTGATCGTGCAAAACTTTTCCCCTTATCTTGCCAGTCCCCCCCCCCCCCCAAAAAAAAAAAACCGCAGTCGAACTTACTGACAGTTCAGTTGCAGAATGATAAATGGAGTGCAGTAGCCTATAACCCAGCTTTTGATTGTCGTTTATACAAAGAGTGAGAATATGTTGAAATCTGAAAAGAAAGTAATTGTAACAAATAATTTTTGTCAATCATTTCAAGCATTTCCTATTATACCACAAACTGTGTGTGTATATGAACAATATGGTATGGATTGTACGCTATACAGTTATGTATTTTTTATTAACAACATAAATGCTTACTTGAACGATCTTGTATATGTATGAAATGTAGCGGTTTCGATATAAAATTTTTTTATTTCTTTAGCTAATAAAATATTTAAGCCAACTATATATCTGTGATTTTCTGTCCTTATCACTTAGCAACGTGGTAACCTGGCAACGCTGTTAATCGTGCGGCTGCGTGCTACGTTTGGTATGTGTCTTGTGTGAAGTGCTACAAACATAATTGCTATTATTTCAGTTCAACGGTAAAGTAATTATGCATTTTCAAAGTGTGTTGCTTAATTAACATGTTTGTTTTTACTATATTTGCTGTAGAGTCTCAGGTCTGTATTTTTTAATCTGTAAAGGTAAGATTAACTAACTCTATAAAACTAGGTCTAGGTCTTTCTTGAAGGCTAAAAGAGGTTATGTTGAAATAAATGTAACAGCTTACATTATACAAGTGACATGATATTCTTTATTATAGTTTTGGAAATATAATAACATTTTTGTTTTTACTGATAATGTATCAGTATTTTAAAATAATACAGAATTTGTTTATCAACAGCATTGTAATATGAATTTATATTTGCATAGTAAAATAACCTTAGGTAGCAAGCGACAGGGAAGATGACAGTATGTTTTTTTTTTAATTAATAATTCATGATTTACGTGCAATCAGGTGCTGCCATCAGTTTTCGTTAGCAGTAATCAGGTAGCCTACTATTTTGAGCTAATTCACAAGACATTATTTTCTTCCTTACTAGCACGATCTCGGATGGACAAATAAGGACGCTTTTAGAATACAAATAAAAAAAGGACCGATTCAGAAACATCTAATAAATAATAGAGGCCTGGTTATTTTTTTCTATGAAAAATGAAGTAACAATCTTTAGCCAGATGTTTTGCTAATTCTGCCCGCTTCCACGGGTTTCAATCACTGCCTACTTTAATCCTCATGCTTTCTCCCGTTCAAAACGAAGAAACGTTAGAAACTTAGAATCAAATTTAATCTTTCTGATATTAACTTGGAGAAGTACCAATTGGTCTTCGAATTTTTTTCAGCTTCGAGAAAATTTTGAATATTAGCATTTAGAATTAAACTTCACTGTGTGTTTCTGTTACGCGAAAGATTAGAGAACCTCAGCATAATAGTTTTAATGCATATTCTAGAAGTTGAAAAGAGAAAAGGAACTTATGGGCATTCTTTTTGAACAGCGTGTGGTTAGTGCTTTGGACTACGTGTGAAATGCTGTCCTAAAGATAGAGGTAGATAAAAATGAAGGTGAGGTGGAGGAGCTGGTTTGTTAGGTTGGACTATAAATGGATATTAACTATCTGTCGATTGAGTAATTTCGTAGTCTTTGAAAAAAGTGGAAGACTATGAGATACCAGTTCAATTGAACTGGTATCTCATAGTCAGAGTGGTACCTGGCCTTTGCCTGCCTGGTTACCATATTCGCTCTCCAACCAACAATCTGCTAGTTCGAGCCATGGCATGGATAGTTGTGATTGTTCTTAGGTGGGAGGATGAATTTCATTATCCGGTGAGGCCACCGCCCTGCTTATTGGAAGTATGAAATTGTTTGAAAAAGTTTCATGCTTAGTCTCTAGAGCAGGGTTTCTGGACTATGAAAAAAAAAAAAAACAGATATCCGTAGCCCACCTGCAGTACATATGTACTGTAGGTTTGAAAATATTTCATAGGTGGAAGCAACATACATAAGAATAAAAAGTGTGTGTGTGTGTGTGTTGGGGGGGGGGGGTACTGAGGAAGACTTTTAGCCTGAGATATGAATGTTAGTCTCGGAATAGAAATTCCAGCTTGTCTGAGTATTTGGGTACTATTAAATGCAGGTGAGGTAAGACTGCTTTTGGTAACATTAAAGTTCATTATGTTGTCCTTTCCCTGTTGAACAGTGGCATAGAGATCAAAGTTTAAGACTTCGCTTGGGAAGAATTTTTAAGATTGAGTGTACTGCCAGAAAACCTCACGAGAGGATGGAAGAAGACGCGGAGCTTAGAGGGCTCGATAAACATCCAAGGTTCTTTGCAAAACGGTAATGGACTCAGTTCTCGGAGGGGGCACTTTGAATTATGCCTAATTCAAAATTATTTATTTATGCCTAATAAGCAAACAGTATTGTACATTAAAACTTGTAAAGATTCAAAGGTGATCCAAAAATCTTACGAAATTGCAAGCGTGAATTATGGAGAGAGAGAGAGAGAGTATCTGCCTGCTCACCGATGGGAATCAACAGTTCAGAATATCTAACAGATTAGGAAAATCAGAACCACTAATGATAGGCAGATAAAATGGACAGAGTTCATATCTCCGTGGCAACGAAGTTCTAGTCAACACTAGAATCCAGTTGATTGAATAGTTCGAGTATTAGCCTCGCAACAATTTCCATATACGAGTCTGAAATAGAGGTTAGAATATTCTCCTATCGTGTTTTTCTTCCTTTTGTCACAGTATTTGAAACCACTTTCAGTATATTGGTGTCTTTTAGGTTAAGACTGAAGGATTTTCAGGATCTCGGTAGCTTCCTTAAGACGGCGTTCGAACTCTAGTATAGAGAAAAATAGCATAGTTGTGCCTTCTCAGTCGATCCCGATAATATGCTTCTTTATAGACGGTTTTTTTGTGTGCCTTCCTGTGATGACCATCCCTGGTTTTCCTTTCACGAGTTTGTCCCCTTAGCTCTCCCACATGTACCAAATCGTATATTTAGATATTTCAAAAGATCGGGGATCTTTTGATGATCTGATTAGTGTGGCCAGTTTTTTTACCCGATAACATGTTACTTGAAACCTGCATTTTCAGACTGCCTCATTTTTGCTGGAGGTGTTTTCTATTTCTACGTAGGCAATAGGAGACAGGTCCTTTGTATGATGGGTTTAGCTGAGGATCTGTTTCTTCTAAAAAGAGATATCGTTTTTGTCATATTGGTTTTTTTGTAAGGTATTCAATAAGGTTATTCAGCTCTGGGGGGGGGTTGCATCGTTTGTCATCATTTTTTCTGCACGATTATATAGGGCGGGAGCAAGGTCGCTTGGAGATTATCTGTGCGTGTTTTTTTGGAATGCCATACATAAAATAAATGTATGACATTCCATACATAAAATAAATAAATGCCATACATAAAAGATAATATACAAAACTTAATATATTATCTTTTCAAGTGAGTGCAGTGCCGCTATCTCTGTAGCCAGTGCTAGTGCTTAATTTCTTCCATATTGGGGTTTCCTCATAGTTCATGAAAGTCGGGAAGCCGTGGCTTAACTCTAATAATTATAAAATCTTTTCCTGTACTTGAAAAAAACTTTTATATATAAACAGTTGTTGTGGGTGTGTGGGTGTGTGTGTGTCGACAGTGGCCAAGCGTTACTCTAATTTTCATGAAATTTTGTATATATGTCCATAGATTTCCCTAAAAGTAACTTTGATTGAAATCATTACACGGAAAATATTTGAAATATTAAGGTTTTTTTATCTTTCTCTCTCTGGAATTCTAGAATTTCTGTTTTTGTACAAAAATAAAAATAACAAGTTATTTATCAATATCAGTCATCGTTTCGGAAGTGGCCATTGCGTACAACTCAATGCACTACAAACAAAATCTTGTTTATTTTACACTTTAGCTTCCATTATTATTATTCGTTTTAAATAAAGCTTTAAAAATTTCTTTTTTTTTTACCTAAAATATTTTAATTTAAGGTCTGCTGATTGATTTTAATCAACTTTGGATTTTTTTTTCTTTTCAGGTAATGAAAAATAAGTACTCATTTTCTGTTACAGATAATAACATTCGTAATGGGACTATTAATATATGGATGCAATACCATGTTTATGTAAATCCGCGTTTTGCTAGTTCGGTAATAAGGTATTGAAGTTTGTTTCACAGAAATATATATATACATATTTTAATTGAGAGCGAATGCTAATGATACTGCCCTTTTGTAATGACCTCGATGAATTTCATCGCCTATCCTTGAAATCCGTAATGTGCCTTTTCACAGTGTAGCCTTTTCCAAGTTTCCGCTTTACAACCTGCTTATATTTCTATTTAATACTTAGAAAGTTCCATGCATTCTGAATTTATGGAACACTTTTCCTTTCTTGTTTTTTCTTATGATAAATCATCTGAAGTTAAAAGGTTCTGCTGGTGAGCAACTTTAACAAATCTTTAATTTAGAAAAGGAGAAAAAAAAAAAAAACCTGCCCTACCCACTTCCTATTACTGTGGTAATATATCCATCCACAGCTAGTGATTTGATTCGGAACTGACACATGCACTATGAAGCTCGCCTAAGCCCACTTACTTTTCTCCGCATCGCTGCTTGATTTGGGTAACTTCAGTTGTGAAAATGCGTTGTAGAATACCGGTTAAGTTAGACCCGACGAAAGTCATTTGTTAAACAAACATTAAGGGGCACCTAAAGAAATCTTTTGAATTTTTCTTTGAATAGACGCTTTGTAAAATGTAAAGACTGTTAGAATCTTTAGTGGGAAATTCCTGTGACCTGAATTTCTGTTTTGATGCATTCTATAATCTCCTGCGATTACTGCAGTAGAAAGTTATTTGCTGTGGATGGGTGATTTTGAAAGGTAAATCGTCCAGCAAGTTCTCAAGGCTAAGTGATACTTTCTATTCATTTAGAAACGCATTCCCATAATATAATATTTGCTTATTTACTTGAATGCTACAGTGGATGTGTTTCGAAAGTGACCTAATTGTCTGATTTACACAACGACGGAGGTCTCTAAATGGTATTTATATTGCAGTTTTTTTTGTACGTGTTCAGTTTTTCAAACGTACAGTCATTTTTACTTCCCCGTGCTTCCTCAATTTATCTTCTTTTATTCCTTCGCTCCACACCTGGAGTTATTAGCAAGTCAATTGAGTCGCGCTGTTAGAATCAATTCATAAAGTAGCATCAAGAATTCCTGCTTGAAAGAAGCGGGCACACGCACAAATAGGAATGGCGTTTGGAGGAAGCGGTGTCGTAACACAAGCGACTGTATATATTTAACATTCTTTAGTGATGCCGAGATGGTGTGTGAATGGAGTTATAGTAATGTTAAACGCTATACATTTTTGTATGGTGTTTAGTTAAATTTAAACATCGAATTCGTTTTATCATAGATGCCATTGATATTTCATACATCTGCGTTAATCCGTATCTTGTTATACGTGTTTGACACATGGGATGATGGATAGCATTGTCAATAAATTGCATGTAATCATAGCATTGTTAGTTTAAGATTTCTGTATATATCAGTAACATTTTAGGTTTTATGCTACCCGTTGCAAATACACATGCACATTTATTATATGAAGATTAATAACTTTTTAAGCTAATCATGCTACTGAAGCGCATGCCGAAACCGTTTTTTGGAATTAGCTAGTGACTACTGGAGCGTGCTTGTTTATTACTGAATAGCAGAGATTAAAAGCTACATTTTTAATAAATAGTATTATTGTCGGAGACGAAACTAGTATTGCTAATGTTATAGACCATTCTCTTATTTAACTCAGCTGATCATCTGGTGCAAAGCGAGTACTAGCAAGCGTTCATCTTCCTCTGTTTTCTTTTTTTTTTTTTAAAAAAAAGCCATTTAGTAGAACATCTATATATTTAACTGTTTTCGAGTTAAAGGTATTCAGGAGTCTTTTCTATTGTATAATTATATATTGAGGCGTGGATATTTTTTAAACATTAATTATTACCGAATGCAAATCGTTTTGTGTAAGTAGCTTAATAACGTCGTCTTATTCTTAAAATGTTATTCTAAAAGCCAAACGTGGAAGGTAAATACGGTGTGTGTAGAAATATTCTTTGGTTCTTGGTCTTTTGCCAACTTTTTTTTTACGATTTGAAGCTTTCCATTTTAGACTGACATTGACGTCAGATCACGTGAATCTGCCTGAAGGCTTTTGTTCAGCAATTCTTCAGTAAGAGGGGGGGATGACTTTATGTGTATATGTTTGTCAGTACACATAACCGTCTCCCCTTTCTGACTTCCTGCTTATCAAGACTAAGTGGTAAGTAAAACTTGTAGTATTAAGTTACCTTCATGTACCCAGCACTTTCATTTATTCAAGGAAGCCAGCTATGCACGAAACCTTTGTTTTGCTGCTAGAATAATAAGTTGAAAACAAAACCCCGGTGAAGCAAGTAGGATGACGGTGCATCAAACTGTTTAACATATGTTTTTTTTTTCTTTTTTCATTTTTGAATAAGTATCAAGACGACTTTGTTTCATTTTTTAAGCAAGGCAGGTGTTTTTTAATTCAAATACCATATGCATTTATGCATTAGTAGACATTTAACAAAAGGAAAGGATGGAACAATACTGTTACGTTATGACATTTCCATCATACAGCACGTTAACCTACTTTTATCAGTAAAATATTTTCAACTGATGCAAAAACGTGCAGTTTAAAAAGGATTTCACATATAACAGAGGTTTAAGATAATAGTAATGAAATAACGTTTAATTATTTCATTACTATTTGTCAAATAGTAATGTTGTCTAGGCCAGTGAAAATATTATAGAATGATTAAGTTTTTCTAACATTCTTGTTATTTTCTGCTTGGCTATCCTGCGCATGCTACATCCACTACTAACTTTCATTTATGGGATTATTAAATTATTTTAATGTGGGTGTCAGTATTAATCTCATTTAAATATTTTGATGTAAATCTTGAGTTTCTTGTTATTACTATCTTGTACGTTTCAAAATGACAACAACGGTTTATGGTTCGTTGAAAAAGGAAGAAATCTTGGTTCGAGACAATGACAGAAAAAGCACGTCCGCACATTTAATGGAACAACTCAAGAACGAAAGAACCGATTTTGATTAAAAATTTAATATTTAAGTTTTTGGAGAAAAATTGACTTACTTTCTAATAATAATTAGAATACCAAAATACATTTTATTAAGCGCCGGTGATTTTGATCACTGTGGCGAACATAAATCACATTTATTTTCTTGCCTTTCGTTTATTAAATAACAGTTCACATCGACAATGCTTAAAATGTTATGTTGCTTTTCCTAGATTGTTATCTAGGAAAAGGATTAGCAAATATAAAAGCAAATATTGTGTGATTAGCAAATATAAAAATCTTTTTACTCGACTCTAGTATCCGTTTTGATTTGCCTTCCGAACAGTGGCAGATACTGAAGAATAGATCAACAAATGCTTATTAGTTTAACATTTTTATATAATTTGACCTTTTTTTTTTTATCACCAACATTTACTCAAATCTTTAACTTGTATTAATGCCAAAACAAAAGCATAGATGGGAGGGGAATTGATAATTGAAAATAGGCAATCTTTTATTCTTTTTCTGGGTCTTCCATTGCTATAGAAGTTTCTCTTCCATCAACGCTGATATTTTATCTTGCTAAACAGAAAAGCGTAAGTGATGCACACAATTAATAGATAATAATATACTGGCTCTTCAATAGTTTAAGTCAGTGCTTCCCAAACTTATGAATGTAAATGCCCATTTGGAAAAATTAAAATATTTCACGGCCCCCATCGGGAAAAAAAATCGTAATACAGACATATATTATTATAATATTTATTGCATTTATATTCAATACAAAACATACACAGCGAATATTGCAAAAATCAAATGGAAATATTATATTTTTAGCATTTACATACACATTTGACATGGCATACTTAGTCTTAAAATATTTTAAATTTGTTTTCATTATTTCATGCCCCCCCCCCCTCCTCAACAAAACTAACGGCCCACAGTTTGGGAAGCGCTGGTCTAAGTGGCTTCGGCCGAAAACCAATGTTCTGTTTACTTGATAATAGATCGATTACACTTTCTCTCTCCTTAAAGGATTTTTGCTGTTTTGAGACAATCCCCCCCCCCCCCCCTTTTCCATGCATTTCTACTTGGTAAGTGATTGTCAGGAATTACGACCGAAGCAATTAAGGCTATGAGGCCAATATATTATGCCTCTTAATTGCGTGTATTTCTCAGTTCTTCGACCGGTTTGCTTGTTTTGTAAGCTGAAAAATGCAGGGTTTCCCCTCCTGGAAATTAACTCATCTTCCATTGAAAAGTCCTTATAAAGGTTCTTCACGTTTAAGACAATTTGAACGTTAGGTTTTTCCAACTAAAGAGCATCGTCGATACCGACTAAGTCACGGAGACTCATTTCTGCTAGGGAGAAAAAAAAATCCCGGTCTACATGGCAAATACAAAGAAATGTTAGCAGTTTTATTTCAAGGAATGTTGGTAAAACACTGTTTAATAGACAATCCTAGAAAAATTCTAATACGGGTTGTCAACTATAGAATCAAGGTGCAGCAAAGTTTTCTTAAGGTGTTGTCTTGCATTCTTCAAGAAATCTGTCATGGTTATGCACGTAATAGCAGCTACCTATCAAGTGTTGGGAGCAATTGAATCCCGTTCCTAAAGAGCCATGTTTCTACCATAATTATTTAGTTGGAGAAGCCACATTTCCAGCATGGAATCTCGCAACACTTCACCGGGTTGCGAGATTATGATTCCGAGATTTTGAAGTTTTCGGAATCTTTTGAACAGTGTATGTCGAACCTTTATAAATATCTGCTCCGCAATCGAGGGCCGTTATTCGCTTAGCATTTGAATAGTGTTCGCAAAAATGCCTAAAGAAAAGTTCATTCCATTCATAAAAAATGCTTATGTTAGACAATCTGTTTCGTGGATCCTGACAGTGAACATCGAAGTTGATTGACAATAAATCCATCTGTTATCGCATATATTGCTCTGAAAACAAAAAAGAAAAAAAAAAAACCTTAGGTTTAAAGAACATTTTGAAAATTCGACAGTAATATTGGGCTAGTCATCATTGCATTATTTGGTTATTGCTCTCATCTACAGGGATTGAACTGAAAAATGGAAAGATGAATACACGATATCATCTTTAGAATGTTGAAGTGCGTTTTGCGCAACTAAGGTAGAATTAGGTTAGCCGAGTGGTTATGCGCTTCGCAACCATATGCCTGGGAAAGGAGTGGCTTGCGTTCGATTCTCGTTGCTGACGTGAGGAGCAAAGGATCTTTTTCAGACATAGCCAAGTTAGTCGGTCTTGGGCGTGGACTGCAGAGTTTTCCTCCCCAGTTTATCTGGGGGTTTTCTTCCAGCAAAGCAAGCAAACCGGTCTTAAGAACACAATGCTTCACAGACAATTACGCATGGTTGAGCGTGGCGGTAACGACCCCACCTCGTAGTGAGTTGTGAAACCCAGAAATAGGAGGCCAAGGTCCTACATGGGACTGTAGTGCCAAAGAAGAAGGCAGAATTAGTATGATGCAATATTTAAGTCAGCAGGGAATCCGAACTATTTCGTCAAGAAGCTTTGGTAGAATTAGGTTAGCCGAGTGGTTATGCGCTTCGCAACCATATGCCTGGGAAAGGAGTGGCCTGAGTTTCGATTCTCGTTGCTGACGTGAGGAGCAAAGGATCTTTTTCAGACATAGCCAAGTTAGTCGGTCTTGGGCGTGGACTGCAGAGTTTTCCTCCCCAGTTTATCTGGGGGTTTTCTTCCAGCAAAGCAAGCAAACCGGTCTTAAGAACACAATGCTTCACAGACAATTACGCATGGTTGAGCGTGGCGGTAACGACCCCACCTCGTAGTGAGTTGTGAAACCCAGAAATGGGAGGCCAAGGTCCTACATGGGACTGTAGTGCCAAAGAAGAAGGCAGAATTAGTATGATGCAATATTTAAGTCAGCAGGGAATCCGAACTATTTCGTCAAGAAGCTTTTATCGTTATTTCAACAGGCAGTATCATTTCTCGCCGATCGAAAAATTGATGTCGTGGGCACATCTCTAGAGTTCCACAAATACTCTGGGGAAATAATTTAAAACTACGATTCTTGTAGTGTCCGATGACGCGAGTATGTTCAGCCAAAATGAATAATCGTAATCGTGGATAACAAAACAGCCGAGGCGCACAGTAAATATCTTGAGTTTCAGAGGGATACAATCCTGAGAAAACAAAAGAACTACTGTTCTGGGGGGGGGATATACAAATCTGGCATTAAGGAGAGGGCATGGAGGAAGGATTAAGTTTGGATTGTGCTCTAAATTAACTTGCAGTGTGTTTTGGGTACAAACGTTATCGTCATGGAAGACTGCATTCTCGAAAAATAAGAAATATGAGCTGCTGCAGCCTGAGATACTGGCAGCTGAGAACGGTTAAGTTAGCATGCTGTCCAAACGTACCATCTGATAAAATGAGTTATTCCATACTTTCAGAAATATACTCCCACTAGTGCCTTGAAATACCACATATGCCATTCGCTTGGAAGAACCTGCTTTTATAATCCTGTCGCTAGACACTTTCACAAGGACTTTTCAGTTGAAGGTCAGTTAACCAGTCTCACATTGAGAGAGTAAGGATTTTTCCTTCCACAAAACAGTCATAATATATTGGCCTCATGGTTGTTGCTTCGTCCGTCATTTAAACAAACAACTCATGACACTATTATGGGAACGGTCATGTTTTTTCTATAGGATTTCGCTATTCAGTAGAGGACTGAATATGGTTTTATTTCAACAGAATTCAGCTGGCTGAAATTTCAAAATCAAAATTGAACGTTTGCTTGCATGGTTGGTCGAGTGATTAGTGTATTCGCTTGAATACGGGTTCGAATCCCGCCGTGGGCAGAGATGTTTGTAATTGTCTTTAGGTTGGAGATAAATTTCATCATCCGGAGTAAGACCATCACCTGCTTATTGTAGACCTGATAGTTTAAAAAGTTTCATGGTTGGTCTTTATAGTAGAGTTTCTGGAGTATATAAAAAAAAAACTAAAAACCCATAGTCCACTTTCGTTACTAATGTACCATAGGCCTACATTTCGTGGGTTGAAGTCACATAAAAAGAAAGGCAAATTTAAGCAAATTTCTTCAACTTACACCAGCTCTGTACTGTTAGCAGCACATGCCAAAAAAGTATAGAAGCTGATCTTTGATTTTATATTTGGAACGTACAACATGCTTTGTCCGCGCGGTTAGCCTAGTGGCTGTGCTCTTCGCACCCATATGTCTGCGGAAAGAGTGTCCTAGGTTCGATTCCCATCGGAGACGTGAGGATCTCAAGGAGCTTCTTCAGCCATAGCCAAGTTAGCCGGCCTTGGGTGTGGACAGTTGGGTTTTTCCCCTCAGTTTATCCTGGGGGTTTTCATCCCACAAACAGGCAAACCGGATCCATGAACACACAGCATATAGCCATAGGATATAGTACGGCAGGGAAGGCAATGGGAAACTATCTTGCTCATAGTCACTTCCCTAGTATGGTAGCATAGCTACCATACTAGGGAATGGTAGCTATGCTACCATTGGTAGCATATGTACCATTGGTAGCATTTCATCCAATGGTAGCTATTCTACCATTGGATGAAAGGAAACTAATCAATCAACATGCTTTATCGTGAAATAAAGCACGGCATTATATAAGATTATGTAACTATAATTAGTGACAACAAATGAACCAAGTATATAAATGACCACAAACAGTATTTCATCATTACTGTATAAATACAGTGTTGCCTTATATTCAGTGTGAAAATTATGTACGAGCATTATTGTACAATACAGTAGATAGTTTTATTTCTGCGTTGCTTAATAAATTTCACATGGCATTGACTTTTAACAAAACAGCTGCGATTGACTAGTAGACTTGTTCAAATTACTACTCAAAAGTTAAACTTTTTTTCTCTCCCAAAATTGTGAATTTTTAAAAGGCAGGATCTGTACTATGGATACATCATACTTTATATATCTTTCTACATTTGGCTATAAAAGAATTTCGGCCCTATACCTTGACATTCCACTCGTTTTTGCCCTGTGCTCAACATACATAGTATATATGTTGTAGTTACATGCTATAGTTATTATATCTTTTTGTGAAAGGTATCGAACATTTCCACCAAATGACGGCCCCTTCGACCTGAACTTCAGGTAACTGTGCCAGCGCCTATAACAGTTGAACTGAGTCTGAACCTCTGGTGCTGTAAACGTACACGTGTAATTGTTCAATTTTTATACTGAAGTTTGTTAACAAAGTCGTATTGATCGCATAACTAATGTTTAAAGTAAATGCGAAGCCATTTTTATATGGACTATTGTGGCTATGATACAGCTGATCGCATTGGCTACTGTCTAAGTGTTAAATTCATAATTTGTGTGAAGATTTTATTCGAGTGACTTGTTCGTCTTTTGCATTTTCTATGCCGTACCATCCCTCACTGTTACTTATACAAAGACTCACTTATCGATCAGTATTTGTATGAGTGGGTCGTCTGCACTACTTTTGTTTTGAACAGCTGCTTCTGCTAGTTGCCTTATCCACAAGACTTATCGATTTCTCTATATTTAAACATCATTTAAGCATAAAGAGTCATCGTCCACTTCCTCCTGCCTTCCTTTCATCATTTATCAGTCATTTCCATAATATTGTCCTTAAATAACTCCAACATTCTGCATTGTTCACGTGTCTGAACCTTACAGATATTCCACCCTCTCACAAATGAGAAAAATATGGGTGAAGTTTTTTATACCGGTGAATACCGAAAATTTTACTTCCATATCAGATTATATAATTGCCGATTGTAAAGCTTACCATTTGAATTTCTCAAAAATTAATATTACTGAAAATTTATAGACTAAGGCGAATCTTATTTCATATTTCCATTCGGCTTTTCTAAAACTAAAAATAGATTAAAAAAAAAGACGCTTAAAAGTGATATCTCATGTCCCTTCTCTCTCACACACTTCAATTCTCGTATTTTACTTTGCCGATTGGCTAGCATACTGCAGTCTGCGGATTCGAATCCCACCTAGGACATAGATTTTTGTGATTGTCTTTAGGTTGTAAACGAATTTCATAGCCAGTTTCGAGACCACCTGGCGATATGAAGTGACTTGAAATAAAGTTTTATTTTAGTCTCCAGAACAGTTTTAGGCTGTGTAAAAAAATAAAAATAAAAAATACTATATATCATATACGAGGGTGGTCTGAAACGTTTTCGGCCTCGACCATAGATTGCAACACTATCGGCACGATTTTTATTATTTTTTTTTGTAAGTTGGTATATCTGTCATAAGCATCCATGTGAAATAGCAAGTCATTCTATCAAGCAGTTTGTTTTATACAGCTGTCTGAAGCAAAAGTGTTGTCTGTATCCCTTGAAATTGATAAAATTGAGTATCTTGCGGTTATAAAATTCTTTGTAGAAGAAGGTTTAACGCCAAAAGAAATTCATTTGAAGTTCATAAAAGTTTATAGGCACTCTTCTCCTTCATTTTCGACGATTAAGAAATGTGCTGACGAGTTTAAACGTGGCCGTACCAGTTTTGAAGATGATCCACGTGAAGGACGTCCAAAAAGTGCAACAACACCAGAAATCATTGATCAAGCTCGATATGGTATTGGATGACCAGCGAGTCAAAGTGCAGGAAATTGCTGAGACTATAGGCACGTTAAAATATATCTTACACGTTCAAAAGAACGTGTAAGATATAATTTGCATGAAGAATTGCAAATGAAAAAGCTTTGCGCAAGATGGGTGCCGCGCTTGCTCACAGCAGATCAAAAACTCACTCGCATGAAAATCTCTGAACAGTGCTTGGAGCGTTTTAACAAGAATAAAACTGATTTTGTGCGTCGATGACATTGCACACCACAATCCAAACAACAGTCAAAACAATGGACAGAAGCCGGTTGTTCAGCGCCAAAGAAGACAAAGTCGGTTCCATCAGCAGGAAAGGTCATGGCATCGGTGTTTTGGGATGCCAAAGGCATTTTGTTTAGTAATTATCTTGAAAAGGGTAAAACAATAACCGGAGAATATTATTCCGATCTTTTAACCAGACTCGACGAAAAAATTTGTGAAAAAAGATCCGATTTACAGAAGAAAAAAAAGAATCTTTAATCAGAACAATGCACCTGCCCACAAAGGTGTTTTGGCAATGGGAAAATTAAGGGATCCGCACAATGAATTGTTGGAACATCCACCCTATTCCCCAGATTTGGCTCCCTCTATCTCTTCCCAAAACTAAAACGCTTCCTCGCTGGTCAGCGTTTTTCTTCGAATCAAGAGGTGATTGCAACTGTAGAGGAGTATTTTGCAGATCTTACTGAGAACCACTACAGGGACGGGATAATGGCGCTGTAGCATCGCTGGAATAAATGTATTAGTCTTAAGGGAGATTATGTTGAAAAATAAAAATCATGTTGAAATTATAAATTCGTTTTTTCATTGTTAGACGAGAACTTTTCAGACCACCCACGTACAGTATATAAGTTTTTCTGCCTTATCAACTATTACTTATATATATATATTTATATATAAATGAACAGCCAAAGTCTACATTATTTATATATTTATAGCCAAAAAGTCTGAGTGGCTATGCGCTTCGCAACCATATGCCTGGGAAAGGAGTGTCCTAGGTTCGATTCCCGTCGCCTACGTGAAGATCTTTCTGAAGGATCTTTCTCAGCCATAGCCAAGTTAGCCGGTCTTGGGCATGGATAGCAAGGTTTTTCTCCCCAGTTTATCTAGGGTTTTTCATCCCGCAAGTAAGCAGGCAAACCGGCCCCATGAAATAAACACAGGCTACAGTCATAGGACATACCGGGCTAACCACCTTATCCTCGGGACGGCTACAGCTTAGAAGAGCTAAGGATAACTCCGTAACAGGCCACGATTCCTAATACGTGAAGGGAAGAAGAAGATAGCGAAAAAAATCATTAGCTCACCCACGCTACTAATGTGCAATTGGTTTATAGTCTTTCTTCGTGAGTAGGGACACAAAACTTGTTTGTACTGTTGTAATAGTTGCTATGAATATTAATTTATAATTACTTTAGTTAGCATTTTATGTAAATAAAATCATCGAAGTTGATTTTTTCGCTTATTTGGTACTTCTATTGACAATGAGCGGAAATCGTGTTAATGGAATACATTGGTAAATTAATTTACTCTAAATCACTGAGAGCGATATAAATTTAGAATAAATTAATTTATCAATGTGCTCCAGAAGAAAATGTCCTCCACAAGAAAAACATTTTAACACTGAGATGAATCTAATTAGATATAAAATGCAATTTTCATTGTACTGTTTTGGTTTGATGCTACTTGGATCCGTGTATGTGATTTCTGCGTCCGTATGCTTTAGGCTCACAATTTATTGGATTGTGAGCTTCCTTGATTCTCTTAAATGTCTTCTTCCTCGGATTCCAGTGTTGTTTATTTAGGGCTTAGGCGCATAATAGACAGTTTGTTACTAGAAAGTCTACACCCGGCTCAACAATATTACATAGACCATGCACATTACTTAACTGTGCGAAGTGCATCAAGCTGTAATTTACTTAATAAATATCCAAATTAAACAAAGCAAAAAATAAATAAATTTGACAATTTCTTTCATATTACTCCGGATACATTCTGTACTATGTGTTTTTTAGAAGTATTATTACCAAGAGTATGTATATTCTTAAATAATTTTATTATACAGAGATAACATTGTTGGTTTTGAATATTTCTATGTGTGAAAAGTTACTCTCTCATGATTTTCTCGGACACATAATTCAAATCTTTCTCCTTTTTTAGCAAGCATTTTCAGATATAATCAGTTATTCTCAATTTTAAGGGGATGGAGTGAGTAGTTGATTCTGAATGGATCAATTTTTTTTTCTTCAAATTTTAATTTTGCTGATTTAAAAGCAGTGGCTTACTCATAGGCTTAGCCATCTATTTATATCGTGTTTTGCTCATCCTCAGTATTTTATGTATTATTCTGAATATCCGGATAATTTCAGAATTTGGATGTTCAGAAGCACGCAACGAATGTAACAGAATTCCACTCAGTAATGTTGAGTGAAATTCTCAACGCTCCAACTATTCAGATTGTAGTGACAGTTTTGAGATACATAAATCCTGTACAACCACTTCCTACAGGTCATAAAAGCGATCCGGTAGTAACGTGCCTCGTCAAGGCTTTGTGTCGTTAAGAGTTACAACTTATATTCGTGCATTTCATGATGTGTGTGTGGACCACGAATTTCAACACGTCGTGACTAGTTTGAAAAACGACCACCAGGTAGTGCGCTTATATGATACCTGCATAATAATCAGTCATGAATTCGGAATACTGGTAACATTTATAACTGATCACAGGAATGAATTTGACAAGTAAAATTATGTTTATGCTTTACCACATGGAGGTAAAGCATAAATAATGAATTGTTGGAACATCCACCCTATTCCCCAGATTTGGCTCCCTCTGACTTCTAAAGAGAGGGAAAAAGAATAATAGGCGCACTTGGGACTATGTTTGCGGGACGGTTTTTATTTATTTATTTTATTCTGTGGGTCTTCTTTCACTTGACGAGCGCTCCAATAGCTAAACATTTGTTGTAGAATTTTGTTGAGTTGTTTATGTTTCACTTTGTTTCATTTGAGGGCAAAAAACTTTTTTTTTCCTAGCTTGCAGGTGACGAAAAAAGGTAGAAGATGAAATTTACTTACCTTTCTGTATTAAGGGGAAAAAAAAATGTTATCAAACTAGGTGCCTACAAGATCTAAATATTTGAATAAGAATGACTTGTATAAAAAGTAAAAGAGAAAAAATAATGTAAAACGAATATGCTGTTACTATTGTTGACATAATAAATAGTCCGCACGGTCAGCCTACTGGCTATGCGCTTCGCAACCAAATGCCCGGAGAAGGAGTATCCTAGGTTCGATTCCCATCGTGAGGAGCTTAAGGATCTTCCTCAGCCATCGCTAAGTTATCCGGTCTTGGGCGTGGACAGCAGAGTTTTTGCCGGCAGTTTATCTGGGGTTTTCATCTCGCAAGCAGGCAAACCGGTCCCGTGAACACACAGGATACAGTCATAGGATATAGTATAGTACGGCAACGGGACCTTGCTCATAGTCATTTCCCTAGATGGTGGCGTATATATAGCTGTCCCTGAACAGCCGAAAAGCTATAACTACAACAACACAACATTGTTGACATATGTGTTTAGATGACTCAGTTTTTCGACATATGTCGATATTATGGACTACCTTCTTCAAAGTATTGACATTTCAATTAGAATGAGTCATCATTCTGATGATGAAAGTGAGAAAATATAGCGATAGCATACTAAAATACGATATTTTATTTATTTATTTTTTATTTCTGAACAGAAATAATGGTCGATTTTTGTTTGACGAGAGCGATTCCTTGCTGCGGCAAACTTAATTTCTGGGTATCAGGAAAACATTTGTAAAAGAACGTACAATAGAAGAGCTTGTTATTCTTTTATTGTATGTTGACATATGTTTTCCTTTTTTATCGAATAATTCCTTCCACTGCGTCCTGTTTAATGAAAGCTGAGTTAGTTTTCTGAGTTGTGCTTTTTCTCCCGGAAACTTGATTATTTTAGCATTGGGCTAAAATATTCTATTCTAAAATATAATATTCGCACTGCATTGGGTGCGAATTATACATAAATAAATAATACAAATAATTTGTGTTTCTGTGCATGTATTATGTACCGCTATATTTCTTTTCAGGTATTTCAGGTGCTAATAAGTTAGTAGTATTTTATGTTATAAAAAATTGTGTATGCTTTCGTTTAGATTTAAGTTCTCTTAATTTGATTAACTGAACATTCTGAGAATTTCGTACTATAGGATTTATAGCAATAAAATGGTAATAACATAAAAAAAAGCAACTTGTAGGTCAACGCGTATAAAGACTTGGCAAGCGGAAAAAAAAGTTAGTTCAATGTTTCCGTGTTATCCTACGTGACATCTCCAGAGTTAAATGATATCATGGAATGGCTATCCACATAAACGCCGTCTACACAAACACACACGCAACGCCACCTATCACCCACTAATAGCATTTTTCTGTAAATTACGTGTATTCTTTGGCTGATTTGCATGTATGCGGGATGAAAAAAAACTGTTTTCTGGGAGAAAAAATCCTGCTCTCTCCTTATCAGATCGGCTGACCCGCCTTCAACTGAAAAAGTTCATGAGATTCCTCTTGTCACAACGAGAAACCAATTCAGTTTTCCATTCGAGGGAAATTGAGTTATGGAGGCGCTTATATGCATAATTGTCGGAGGCCTTGGCGCGTAATCATTGCTATTGAGGAATACTCATAATAAAATTTCTGATATGTACACTCGAAATATATACAGGATATTACGTTACAACTATACGATTAAGTTTAAATTATTTTCTATCAATCAGTTCCCCCCCCCCCCCCTAAATTAGTCTGTTTTTTTGCCAGGACGCCAGTATTGTCGTATCTTACATTTCGATCTTCTAAGGCACTGCCTCAGTTTACTTAGATCTTGGTCCTTGAATATGTTTTTTTTTTTTTCTTTTCTTGGTTAACCTTACCTTTTCTTTTCCATTCTTATTACCAATTAGAATTTCATTTTATTCTTTAATTAATAAATTTTTAGGATGGCTTGATTCCTCTTATATAAAGCTGATTTTATCACATTCGTTCTTTCACATCACTGTTGAGAATGGATAAATTAGATTTCCTCTCCTTAATATAATTTGTTAGAGAGAGTCTGATTTTAAGACGTTAGATTTAGGTGAATGGGCGTAATGCTTCAGTGAATAAATAACTTAATTGATAATATGTTTTGCCGTCGGTGTTGGAATGGACGTAGCGGAGATGGAACACCACGAGAAGGGTGAGCCCCCTCACGCATCCTAGTTCAGTTGACCAACATGGGGAATGGGGTGAAACTTAAAATTATTTTAACAGATGGAAGTCAAGTATTAAAGGGAAATAGACAGACATCCAGAAGTGGTACACGCGGTGTCCATTAGTTCTCTATAACAAAATTTGAACTAGGAGAAGCATGGTATACAACACACTTGAAAGACTTCTGTTCTGCGTTATTGATGAAAATAAATATCATGCGAAATTGGGTGGAGGGTACTAATCTTAATTTTACTATTCTCAGCTCGTTCGCCCTACTTTCACGTTCGTTAGATATCTTACATTCACTTTCTTCATATTCATGGCTACTAAATCCAGATCCCATCTTAAGATGAAGATCCCGAATCTCTTGGCCTCCTCGATGCTTTCCTTGCACTCAGACCACTTTCTGCGAGTATTATGCTCCGTGATATCGCTGTACGTACTTATGCCGGTTTATCTGAAAAACATGGAAGAAAACCAAAGCACTTCTGTATGAGACCAGCTAAATTCGGCTTCACTTGAAAAGCCATTGTATTTTAGATAATGTTTCCAGTATAGCAACGAGATTCATATCCACCTTTTTTGTGATCAGTGGTGGCATCCAAGTCACTTCTTCCTTTTTCATTACGCCAGGGAAGTGCTCATGAGAAACTTTTTTTTCCTTAGTTATGAGGGGAGAGAGAGAAACAGTACTTTAAGAAACTGTATTATGATTTGACTGAAATTGAGATGGTGGCATCTTCAGTAATATGCTGCAACCGAATAAATCTTTAATGCAGATTGCATTCATAATAGGAAGACTTAATCTTTGTTCATATCTCCGATATGATCATTGCCAACTTCCGTCTTATATATTTATTTACTTTCAAGATGATAAGTCAATCACACTTTATCACTGTGTAGAGTAATGATTCGAGAATCGTGTCGGTTACTCGATAACTCCATTGAGAACAACTTCTATGCTATTGTATAAATTCCTATCTAAATTAGTTGCATCTCCATCATTTTATTTATTTATTATCAGATTTAGATGTTGATGACGTTTCTCTCCAACGCATTAAAGGATCAGCAATTATGATTAAGCATTAAAGTGAAAGATATAAAGAAAAATTCCTGTAGGTGTCGCTGAAATGAGTAGTTTGATTTATTCAAGTAGATGTTTATTTTTGTTGGAGTACGATGACTAATTTTTATTTATAAATTCAGTCACTGAATGAAGACTGTCAGCATTCGGTAGATAGCAGAATAAATGAAAACGTTTCTGATTAATGCTTCAGCTGTTACTTTTGTTTATTTCTGACATATGGTACTTCTTATTCACAGCAGAATTCATCAGAACAAATTACTGGTATATCGTGCAAGACATGACCTTTTCTTCACGCTTTGTATCACTAAGTGTTCATTATCGGGCCTAACTCGTGATTATTCTGTGGACACGTCTTTGAACCCCGGGTCGACTTTACTTGCAGTTAGAATCGCCACCCACGCATCTTGACGTTGCTTGCTTTATGCCACGCATTGAGTTGTGGATTAACAGAAATTGTAAAGTGGAGGTGATGAAATCTGCTGACATCCGTATATTTTAAGAGCTGTCCTATTGTTTGCAATATAAGATTGTTTGTATTCTATGTTATTTCTTTACCTTCTGTTCCTCATTCACACACACACACACACACACACACACACACACACACACACACACACACACACACAAAGCATGTTGTAGTTGGTATGCTATTTTACGCAAGAAAAGACAAAGCAAAAAATAAATCTTAAGACTAGAAATTAACGTATACCTTTTTATATTTTATAGATTTAAAGGATATTTCGAAAATTATGTAAACATGGATGTATTCCTAGGTCTTTCCGAGGAAACTTCGTATAGCATTTTTCCAGTGCTGAACGGTTACGGAGCTCTTGCTATGAGCGCGTGACATTAGCAATTCTCCATCAATGTATGGACAGATGTTATATTTGGAGACAAATTAATTAGCACCGTATATTTTGCTAAATATACGGTGCTAATTAATTTCATGTAAAAAGTGATTTTAAAAAAAATCATCTTCCATGATGTACTCGATGACTTTACCTTGCCATGGAGGAAAAACAAGTGGTTCATGCATGACGGAGCTCAACCACATTCAGTCAAGAGATCCGAGGATACTTTGATTAAAGGCTTCCTGGAAGATTGACTGAGGCGGAATAGTTACACAACCCTCAATCACATGACGTAAATACTGTGAGTTTTTAATTGTGGAGACCACACTGGGGTAGCGTACATTTAAAAACATTGATGTACGCTGCCCCAATGTGGAATGGCGATGCACTGCAGGGATGTGTTGAAAATGCATGTGTTACGATCAGAAACTAGTCAAAACTTCGAGCGCGTGAAGTCAATGGTGAGACATCTCGATGACTGCAGTTGGCAACTGAACTAATTTTAAACACCTATTAAGAGGTATATTCATCGTACTGTGTTTATTTTTCCAGTTGCGAAAAGATTTCTGCTTATTTTATAGCATTTGCCTTCTATCGGCATTGTTTGTCTCAGAAAAACAAGGTGTTCTTACTCATGTTTTGTTGGTGTTTTCGTTAATTTTGATGAGCATAATACGTTTTTAAAAGTTTATGACGGAGTGAATATTTTGTCAGAAAAGCAGTTCCATTGACTGTATTTTACATTAATAGTTATTCATTACATTGGAGCAGCAAGTGTTACAAAGTTAATGCGGAACCTGTTTCCGACCGTACAAAAAATATTCTAAGACGCTCTGCGTTTCTGAGAATTAAAAGGAACAAGAACGTTCCCATTAACCGCATTATTTGAGTATTACTGTAAAATAGAATGTGTCAGATCGTGAAGTTTTTTACGTTTTTCTGTGTGATTTAATTGTCGATATTTCTTTTATGGCATATTCGTTCCACAACTAACTAGACCTGCATTCGTGACCTTCACAAAAGCATGACTAATAGACAAAGTTATTTCCATGTCGTACCTTGGACTTAGTATTTCTCGGCTCACCTCATTTAATGCAGCTAATTTAATATTAAAATGATGAATCTGAAAGAATCGGCGATGCTTTCCCCCCCTTTTCGTGGGATAATTTCTTTCTTTTAAAAGTAATTGGAACAGACGCGTGACTTACCATGTGCCATGTCATTGGCTGATAAACGCTATAAGCAAAATCTCGGAGATTAGCTAGAGAGATATCCTGCTATATGAATTGCAGTAATGTAGCTTGGAAAAGATGCATATGACGATTCCCTCTGCTCCGTGGTTCCATTCTGGAAGAACATCCTGAACAGCCTCTCACACGAACTTGAATAGAAGAATTTGGTTTCATTTAGAAATGAAACCAATTGGTAAAATTACAATTTAAGACTGCAGAAAGGACAAGAAATCTTATTCAGCAAGAAACATTAATGTATTAAAAATTGAAACATTGTTTTAATTTCAATTTAATTAATGTTTCACTTGTAGGAAAAAGGAAGTAATGATACCTTTTATGCAAGTCATTGGTCAGGTCAATATTGGTGTATAGCTCCTAGCTTTACTCACTAAAGTTTTTAATGGATGTCAAGAAAATAGAATATTCATAGAAGATTGACTTAAGTGTGCCGAGGAATTTTTGTCATGGTAATTATGAGAATTGGTTGGTTACTTTCAGTCTTGCCAGTTTATTTAAAATTTATATAAAATATATAATCATTAATCTGGTATTTTTGGACATGGCGGTATTATGTCTGTATGTATTGTATGGTAAAAATAAACAAAAAAAAAGAAAGAAAGAAAGAAAAGTGTAAGAATGAATTGGAAGATAATTTGATAATATATTGGTTTGGTACAGTGGTGATTAGTCAGAATACGATTCACCTGCAGTTTTTCAGCATCGAGTTAGTCAGTCTCAGCCCGTGAGATTAGTTTCTTTCGGATGTTCCAGTTTTCCGCTTATACAGCCGACTTTGAACACGCATTCAGTTTAAGCAAGATGTATGTTGCTTATATGCTTGGTTAATTCGTTGTAATAGTTAGTGCCGTTTCACCCTAGATGGACGTGTGTTCTGATGGAATGCCGATGGTAACAATTGGCATGAAAATAGAACCGTGTAAGAAGATTCTGCAGAGTTTTTTTACTATTGCAAACACTGATTTTGGCCTCATATTTTAAAATTGAAATCATTATAATAGTTTTCTTGCGGTTAATTTGCTTTGATTTATTTTTTTTTTCATGCAGATTATGGATCTTTACAACTGTAAAATGTCATATCTGCAAATGATATATTTTATTTGCAAATGAAATACATAATGAAACACAAATTATTCATTTCATTTATAATCTTTCATTGTTTAAACTGACTAAGAGCATTAAACATTTTACTGTCATCACTTCTGAATGCCTCAGTCTCTTCTACTTTTTTATTTCCGCGATAAATTGTAACGAAGAAATCTCTTCCAACTGTAGACAATCTGCCCGCTCTTTCTCTCTCTCCCTCTCAGTTTAGTTGATTTCATTTCGTCATAACAATTCTTGGGGGGGGGAGGTCGATTTTTATTTTATCTTATTTCCCCGGTAGTATGCGTATACTTCCTTAATAATGAAATTTTGCAGGTAAAAAACAAACAAACCCTAATGCAATATAAATCTTCGTACAGCACTGTACGCAATTGTGGCATTTACAGGATTACATAATTTGAGATTACAGTTATGAACACACACAGATGTGAAACGGAAAATTTTGTCAAAATATTATTCATCAGATTAGCATATCGACCCCCTATTTTTAATTATTTGGAAACACTTATTGTTAGCCTATTTAATTCCAAAATCATTGAACCATAAGCTCATTAAAAGTCGCACTCTTTTAACGAGAATAGCGAGCTTCACTCACTTATTTGATTATAATTAGAGAAATGCTGAATTCTCATTTTTCTGCAGACAAGAATTTTCACAACTACTGAAATATTTGTGGAGGCGTATTTGCCTCCAATATTTTACTCTCAGCATAAACAATATAATTAAGCATTTAATTTACATCTACTTTCTTTAAAGAACTATTGAGGTTAATAATAATGATAGATTATCGCAACATTATGTTTTTTTTTTTACGAAAATAACACTTTCAAAATATTTTTTGCCTGCATTAGATAATCGACCCGATGAAGCTTGAGACTAAATTTAAACGCAGTGAGAGTTCCTCTTAATAACGCGATTAAAAGAAATTCTTTTGTACCATTGTGAAAGACAAATTGAAAATGATAATTATACTAATGGAAGAATTAACTGTTGTGCACTCGGTGAGATAACGTTAACTTAATTATTTCTTATTACTTCCTGGCCTTATAGAGGAGAATGATCGGTTAGTGAGCTTCAACGTGTTGTCCCTTTTTCACAAATGTTCCAGTAGACGATTCACTAGGTCTCCTGTTCAAAATTTATCTCCCTGACATTTGCGAATTCTTTAAGCACCCTCTTAAATCGGGACATTTTGGCTGAAACAACCAGCTCTTTAAACAAATTGGTATAGCCATGGATTTCCCCCCCCCCCCGATTGCTAACTTATGCATGGAATCATTTGAATCTTTGGGCTTGAGAGGGGGGGGGGGTCGAATTAAGTACCAAAGTTTGGTTTGAGGTTTACAGATGTCTTTGCCATTTGGCCACATGGCCCACATTCTCTCTAACTATACATTTCGTTAATAATATCCATCTTCGAATTAGTTTCACTGTGGAAGAGGAAAAAGAAGGGACCTTTACTTTCTTGGATATTTTAGTAACAAGGCAAGCAGGTGGGTACCTCATGTTCAGTTTACTATAAGCCTACGCGCGCACACACACACAGGCAGGCAGGCAGATACCCACATGTCACTTTACACCACCCAGAAACACCCTTTACACCATCCTGCCCAGAAACTTGGAATTTTAAAACTTTAGTCTTCGGGACAAAGCAAAACTTTGATATGAAGAAAAACATGGAAATTCACTAACTAATCCGATTACCAAGGAAACATACGGAGAAGGGGTTTATCTACACTCAAATTCGAGGATTTTCATTCTGAGAAAATAGGCTAAATAAGAGACCACACACAACTAATGAACTGACACAATATATACTGGTTTCATAGCCTTGGTTGTTTCCGCCATGATCCAAACAGATACGAAAATCCCTTCATGCGCGTGAGTAATATTCCTTTATAAGGAAATTTAGTATGGTTTTCGTGACTTTTCTTTCTTGAAGCCAGAATCAAGTTCAGATGGAACCAATCATTCTCCGAGGTCAATTGGTACCTTGTAATACTATTTTGGTATTCTTGAAGATATGTAACCATTGATATTTTTAGGGAAATGTCATTGTCTTCGAGAATATTAAATTACATCTGTTAATTTATATTATCTAGTGTTTGTATGTCAAGGTTGTCTACTAGTCATTCACCCCCCCCCCCCGAACAATGTATTTTAATTGCCCATATTTTTCTCCTTTATATTGTTCTGTGACTTCCACATTTTCACAGGTAACAGTGACCGGAGATGATTAAGGTGCGCTGCAGTGTCTCTTGACTATCGGCTATGTTAGTGCAGATAATGAAGTCACAATGGAATAGCGTGCGGCTGACCGTTAAAAGTCCATTGTTGCGGAGAGTCTGGTCACGCTCCTGTTCTGCTCCTGTCAATCGATAAATCCTAGAAAATGGAGCACGTGGGAGCAGTTACCACCACATAAATAGGGTCATCGGTAAGCGTTTGTTACTACAGGACATTGGCATTATTTCTTGGTTCAGAAAGCACTGTGTGCATTCTTACAGGTGTCTTCTTTTAGTTAATTACATGATGATTACCAAACTAAAAATTTGGGGAGGGGAAGTTGATGCAGTGAGAATTGTACCAATTTAATAATTATTGCTTTACAGTATTTCTGGAAAACGCAGATACACCAGGTTATAAGAAAAAAAAAATTTCGTCTTAGGTGGTGTAATAGTTGACCCCTCACTAGCTAATTATTATTATGGTTATAATGGATTGTCCATTTCTTGGCCCATACACAGTAATGTAATATAGATTTACAACTTTCTATTGGAATTGCAGAAACATAAAACACAGAATTGAGAAGAAATTGTAAGAAAAAAAAAAAAACTTTGGTTGTTGAATGTAATTGGTCTAAGAGTGTGATGCTAATACTAAGAATCGTGAGACAAAAAAAAAAGTTTCATTGCACACTCAGCGTTTACGACTGCATTAACACAGTAGAATTTATTTTTCTGACACTGTCTGGTTACAACACCGAGTTGTTAAACGTAGCAAATATTGATATTCCTCAGAAAATATGGAACTCAACTGACATATTATTCTTAGTTATGAGTAGTCCAACAATTACACAATTTTATATATTTTTTAATATTTATAAATGACAATGTTTTAATTATAAAAATATAAAATTACCTCAATTTAATTCCTCAAATTGCCTCAATAAAACATCCCAGTCCATCTGGGATGACAACAGGTATGAATTCCATGATTTACTTCATTCTTATTAGGTACTATGAAACTGACGTAGCTGCAAAATATGTTCGAAGCCGGTTTACGAATTCGTAAGCTCTCCTTAGAAATACAGATTACTTGCAACATTTAAATGATCCCAATAATTTCTACGCTTTCTCTCTCGCAGCTAACGCTGAATCGCTTAGCTAGCTATTATATGCATTTAAGTCCTGCTCGAGGAGGACTTCTGCCTATGCATAAATCGGTCACAAGTGAAGTTTTTAGTAGACGTGTTCTTCGAAATCGCCAAATCTTCTTTTACTATAAACAATGTTTTTTAATCTATATATAATTGTAAATAATTACGTCCAAATTAAAGAGCTGTCTCTCTCTCTCTCCCTCCCCTCAGTATAATTGTTTCATTTGTTGATAAGGTGAGTAAGATGGATGTGACTTTCCTTTTTTCTTGTTTGGATGACAATAAATTCTGCAGGTTACGGTGGCTACAGGGCAGGATTAAGGCCTTTCAGGGACTTAAGCACCAAAAATATTTTGGTGTCCTTCCTCATAGAATGTGAAACATTTTAAAAAAAAAAAACTTAAGAAGAATGTATGTTTTTATTATACAAATAGCAATTATATTGAATATTTGAATTAAAATAATCTCGTCCTTGATTTCTTATAATCGCAAAATCCTTGATTATGTCATCAAGGATTATATTCCTCGGGTGCTTCTGTTGGCCTGATGTCCTAAGCACATCTTTAGTGGGCTTAGTGTGTAAAGCGGCAATGGGTGGATGCAATCAGAATGACGGCTTAAGTTGTCAAGAACGAAATAATGGACTGGCTGCAGCTCTTCGGTAAGATGCTGACCACTACTTTAAAGCGTTATACTTTTTGAGTCCAGCTTACACCACAAACACGCGTATTGCATTTTTAAGAATGAGATACAAGATGCAATATTAGATAAAGATGAGCAGTGTATACATGCATCTAAACTATCCTACAGCAATCTAAAAACGTTTTTGCTGTTTTTCGGGTGTGTATAGCCGCCCTAGTTGGCCGAGTGGTTAGCATGTCCGCTCTCCAGCAAAGAGGCTGCGGGTTCGAATCCCGCCTAGGCATGGATGTGATTGACCACTCTCCCAATATGGACTGGGTCATCATGGGAGTAGTAGACCCCAAACCTCCCGCAATGGGAGGCCTTCACCCTGCAGTGGTAGAAATATAGGCTGTTCATATCTATATAATGTTTGTCGGCATGGTTGACTAAGAAAATAATATATATGAAGTATATATTAATATATACGAATAATAATATATATACGAAGATATACATATTTTCACCTTCCGTCATACCACGGTCGTATGACGGAAGGTTTTCCAAACCTTTCATCATACCACGAATGAAAAAGATTTGGAAGCATGTTCCAAATGTTTAATTTTTTTTAATGTTGCGCCCACCTACGGAAGTGTTTATAACGCAAATGCTAAAAAATAAATATCTTTATAATGATTTAGTGTTTGAATGATATATATCTTCTCGCAAATTAATATTTTTGTCGCAGATAAGTACAAATCTATTCTATAATTAATTTTTCAATAACTAAAAAATCTGGTTGACGGCACGATTGCATTCCAACCGGGTGGTTCTAATATTTTACATTTTAAATAGTTCGAACTTTCTGCTAAATTCCGTAAAGCCTTCGTATCGTAAATTGTAACGGTCTTGAGTGATTTTTTTCACTATCTGTACTTGCATGTATACATGTTTGATCATAAAGCGCCTCCGTAGCGCAATTGGAAGAACGACGGTACATTGCGCCCTTCGATTGGAATAGGCCTAAGTTCGATTCTCGTCGCGACGGGAGGAATCTTTATCTGGTCGATTTCAATCGAAGGTGAGTTAGCCGATCTTCTACAGAGGTAGCAGGGTTTTTTTCTCCCGGAAACTCGGGTTTTTCATTCCGCATACATACAGATCGGCCCTTCAGAACACACGCAATTTACAGCCAAAAATTACTAGTTGTGGTGGTGTTGGAGGTGGGCGGTAGATGGCGTTGATTCGTAGTAGAGGTTAGGTGTAGAGACAGTTGTAGGTGTCCTCCCGCGATGAGTCTTCGGATTCCTTGGAGGTGTCACGAATAATAATAATAATATTTGTGTCGCAAGTTGTGACGGATGTACAAGTTATTATACGTACGCAGATAACGCGTTTACTTTTTTTTAGTCGTTGTTGCTATTAACAAATCTTGAAGCGCAGTCTGATAATTTTAATAATATTAGAAATATTTCATTAATATTATAGCTCTTTTACATTTCTTAAAATCTTTAATATGGATCACTAGTTAAAATCAGGATGTTTTGAAACGCACAATAGAAATAGTGAAGGAAATTTTAAAATAATTGTCTTAATAAATGAGAAAGAACACATTAATGCACCAGGATCAAATATTTGTAATGAAAGTAATGAGTACGAGACATTATTTTAACTGAAATATTAAAAAAAAATACTTTGTAATTATTTGAATTATAAAATAATTTTTCCCAAATTACCCTGAGGGGGGGGGGTGATACGCCGGTAATAAAAGGTTGGGAAACGTTGCTATAGAACAGGGTTTTCGGATTATATAAAATACAAAAATATGAAATTAATAAAGAAAAAAAAACCTTCGTCCGGGTTGACAACCTTTCGATGGTGGGAGTAAAATAATAATAATAAAAATTGCATTGATATTCAGCTTGTTGATGCAGTTCTCTCTACGCTGCAGAAATAATCAGAATACTCAACAATTTCTAGAGGAAAAACGTCTTAATGTCAAATATGCTATTACCAAACTGGAGGAATATCAGAATCTCCCATATTCAAGTCAATCTCGTCTTGAAGCTTGAAGAAATTTACCAATAAACTTTCAATGTTTATTGGAAATAAACTTCTTTTTTTTTTTTTTTTTGGTAAATTAGATTTTAGGTGAACACCTGTTAGATTCATTTTGTTCGTCCGTACTTAGGTAACATCTCTTTTGAGTTTTATTAAAATTTATCGAGTCATCTAAATTGGTTTTAATCTGGCTAATTTTAGTATCAAGTCGGCGTAATGCACAGATACATGTTACGATGATAATTTTCCTCAATACCGAGGCCAGAAATGACCACAAACAAAATTTGTAACATGTACAAGCCAGTACACACTCACTCACTCACTCACTCAGTGAGATGGATGGATGGTGTGTCTCATACAGGGTGGAGGGGTTAGTTTCCCGGAAATTCGGGTTCTTCGTTTAGGTTTTCATATCGCCTCCATAGCGCGGTTGGAAGAATGACGGCATATGTTCTTTATTGGAAAAGACAGGTTCGATTCTTCATAACTTGAGAAATCTTATTATGGACTTTTTTTGGAGGTTTGTCCTCTACAAAACAGGAAAACTACGCAATTAACACGTGCAGTTAAAAAAAATTACTGCATAGTGTGTAGTACATGAATTGAAGACTAGATCGTGTAGTGTAGAGCAACGCTTCCCAAACTGTGGGCCGCGGCCCCCTTGGGGACCGTAGGTTTTGTTGAGGGGGGGACGTGAAATAATGAAAACAAATTGAAAATGCTTTAATTTTTATTAATTTTTTTTATTTATTATTTCTTTTTTGTTATTTATTATATTTTAATTGAAAAAAAATCACACATTGGTGCGGGTTAACAAATTTTGCTTCCTGCGTATTTCGGCGCTTAATGAATATTAGTAAACATATGCTTATTCGCGTTTCATTTCTAAGCAGAAATCTAAGAATTGCAGTTTCAAATATTTCACCTGATATTGGTGTAGCAGTATTGAAACACATCCATCACATTAAATTGTTATTAAACTTCTTTTATGTTTTTAATTCTTTCTTAATTACTAATCGTTTTACGTTTCCTGTGCTTGTACTGCAAATGTACAATAACAATATATCGATCTATATAAAAATATGAGATGATGTGCCATGTCAAATGTGCATGTAAGATGCTAAAAATGTAATATTTGCATTTGATTTTTGCAATATTCGCTGTGTATGTTTTGTATTGAATATAAATACAATAAATATTATAATAATGTGTCTAGATTACGATTTATTTTTCGAGGGGGGGCGTGAAATATTTTTATTTTTCCAAAGAGGGCTCTGACACCCAGAAGTTTGGGAAGCACTGGTGTAGAGTGGCTCTGCGAGGAGTCCTCGAACTCCATGTAATAATAACAATACAGTACAAGCAAACTGGACAGAGCACACAGCTAACATACAGTACACTGATCTCATAGCTTTGGTCTTGTCGAATAATTCCAGCTAACCAAATTTCAATAGGAGACAACGCACACATGCAATGACGATATTTTAGTTCCTTGCGCACGCCGAGAATTATTTCCCTGTTAATTATCTAAAACCGAATTCAATTTTTATGAATTATAAAGCAGCGTTTTATCGAGCCTCCGTAACTCAGTCGGTATAGACAAAGCCCTTTGGTCGGAAAGACGTGGGTTCGATTCCCGTCCATGATGTGAGGAACCTTTATCTGGTCTATTTCGACTAAAGTGAAGTTAAGCGGTCTCATATAGAGGTAGAGGGTTTTTCGTCCCTCAGAACAGGCAAATCGGCCCGTGAACACACGGATCTACAGTCGTCAAATACGCACTTAATCCTTCACTAGGAGGGCTCAACTAGTCCTAAGGAACCCCATACGAATAAATAAAAAAAGTGTCCTATCAAAGAATTTTCTGAATCTAAAACTTGCTTTATGATGTTTCATTTCGCTTTATTTTATTTTTTTACAGTGAGTAATAATCTTTTGCTAAAACTGCAAGGATTTCATCAAATATAATAAATGGCATAACACATTTATATTATGTAGTATTGGATACCGTGTTTTGTTCTAATATACAAGCCCTTAAATGCAGCTGCTTTGCCAGTTCATAATCGCCGTGGCACAGATTATGCGTTGTTCAACTAGCCGTTAGCGGTTATTGCACCGGCAGAGAGCTTGAGTATAAAGGATAATCTCTTCTACGCAGAAGAGTATTTTTTAAAACCTCAAATTTCAATAGATACATTGTGTTGCAAATAGAAAGGAAAACATTCACAACAAGCTGCCACTGCCGTGGTAGCAGACTGGTGGCAAAGATTATATGCGGGAAAAAAAAAAGAAACAAAAAAGAGAGAATGCAATTTTTTTTTCCCCTCTCTCCATCTTTTTGAAAACTGTTTTCTTTCAGAGCACGTGTTTTGATATGTTGTGGCGAAGTCCGTAGCGATGTGCAGAAATTACTAATAGGCAAAACAAGAGAGAATAAATGGATAAACAGCAATTTAGAAACTCATTTCTTATTGTTCAAGATATACAAAAATCAGGTGAGGAGAAATTTCTAAACCTCCGCTGAGTAATTCTGGAACAAATCCTTATTCTTAAAAGAAAGAAAGAAAAAAAGTAACATGCGAAGTACTGGAACTTCTATAGTTCAATCATATTTCGTTCATTAAGTGTCAGTAATACGACAATGCTCGCTCGTTGTTTCAACGAGCCCGGGTTCAAATCAGGTGAGGAGTTTGCCGTCCCGTTTTTTATTTCGTAAAACGGGACGGCAAACATCAGAAGAACACAACGGTCTCATTAGCTGCTTCGTCGTAATTTAAAATAACAGTCGAGTACTGATTGGCCGGACAAGGACCGAAAATGCGGTCTACAACGAGGAATCTCAACGAAATCATTATGGTTTTACATGATGATTGGGGTCTGCACGGTTCTCCGAGTGGCTATGCGCTTCGCAACCATATGCCTGGGAAAGGAGTGTCCTGGGTTCGATTCCCGTCGTTGACGTGAGGAGCTTAGGATCTTTCTCAGACATAGCCAAGTTAGCCGGTCTTGAGCGTGGACAGACAGGGTTTTCCTCCCCAGTTTATCTGGGGTTTTCATCCGCAAACTGGCCTTCAGAACTCAACGCCTCTACAGGCATAGGGCTAACCACCTTATCCTTGTGTACAGTTACGGTTTAATGAACAGAAAACCCTCGACACCGCAAGGAAATAAGGACAAAAGGAAGAAGGTAATGATTGGGTTTTGTATTGCATGAAAGTGTTAAAACATGGATTCTCTTCCTTCAGCCGAAATGTTTTATTCCACTACATGTTCACGATTTATGTAATATGTCAATGGTAATGTTTTGTTATTATGACTACTTCTTCATTGAAGTCTGGACGTAACTGAAACTGCAATTACATTTCTCTTCTGCTACGTTGTAATAAATTGTTCAACATACGTTTGTTATCAGTAAAGTCTCTTTTCCATTAACCTTCAAGTTTGGTTGGCAGTTAATTAATCCGGATGTATGCATTGGTGCGCATATATATATATATATATATATATATATATTCGTTTATTTATATGCGCATTAAAATTCAATGTATTTAAATTAAACAAATAATGCCTTATTGCAATTGGTGTCATTATTATCTGGAAAATAAAATAGTACTTCCTACGTTACTTCATTCGGAACGGTTTAATCATTCATGCATTTTTTTTAATGATAGCATTGTGGTTTCTGTAGTGTGTTTTGAAAAATTTCGATTATGGCTTACGAAACAAATTTCCAAGAAGCCATTATTATTGTATTAGAAATACTGCAAAATGTCAAAGTACCATCTGATTATCTGATTAAGGTCGTAAGGGAATCGCAACAAACATTCAGGGAACACGTGTTTGGCATTCAGATGCAAATTTTGTATCTGTGAAATGCCTAATACGTTTTTTTTTTGCTATTTTTTAAATGATTAGTGATAACACAGGTGCATACTAAAAAAAAAAAAAGGCTGTCTTTTCGTGTGCCTTTCCCCCTCCCCCCATTTGATAGGTTGATAAGATCATGGTGAGCTCTTTGTTACTGGACTCACAGCCTAGTTGCTTCTGCCGGAATTTCAGTTGACCAACTAGCTCGGTTTTGGAGTGCAAACAATGAATAGAACGGTGAAATTTTTAAGTGGGGGTACTGTATATACAAAATAAAATAAATAAAAAATTGTATTTATTAATATATCTTTATTAATAAACTTTAATAATAAATATCTTTATTAATATATCTATTAATAATTAAATTTACATATTAAAATATTGCTTTATTAAAAATATTTCACCACGAACAAACACCAATAATAAAAGTTTCGTATCTCACAAAAATAACGCGCAAGCATACGATACACTGCCCAAACGAGCAGTGTCGGAATGGCTTGTAATGTGCAATCACAAGCGCAAACGAATATCGGCGAGATGGCTGCATTTGGCCAAACGCGATAATTCTGACACTGCGTTAGATCGGTGAAAAATATAATTCGTTTAATATTTTCAACAGTGACACTCGTCATAATTCAGCCTTGAATCTATAATAAATAAATAATTACTGTATATATGTTATTTTAACAAAATAAAATAAGATTTGCAAGAAATAGTTCACCCTCACCACGAACACGCATCAATAATAAAAGTTTCGTATCTCACAGAAATAACGTCGGAATGACTTGTAACGTGCAATCACAAGCGCAAACGAATATCGGCGAGTCTGCCTGCGATTGGTCGAACGTGATAATATCGACACTGCGTTAGATCGCAGTGTATTTGTTTCGTAATCTAAAGCGTTAATCGAACAATTCCAATTATTAACTATTCAATCACTGTCGAAACATAGGCTGTAACCTTTAACGTGTTGTATTGCATTTATAATGTTGTAAGCATTGTTATTATTTATAAACACAAACAAAATTAAAATTTTTCATTTTTTCCTTGGGGGTGCTGCAATGTCACAGTACTTATGTACGGGCCGCCACTGGAGCAGAACCTAAAATTTGTTTGGTTTACCAAATTCAAAAATAATGACCCATGTTGATTTCTTTTATATTCAATGAATTGTAATTAAACTCGTATCCAAGGGTACTCCCAACCAGTATTGTTCTGTCTGCAGGAAGATGTTCGGCGAAAACAAACTAAGACGCATATGGACATCGGTGATTCCCCCCCCCCCCCCCTCACAACAAGCTTCCCTCCCCCCCTCTACTTTATTTTTGCTAAAATTTCTCCAAACACGACATACCTCTGATTTGAATCCTTTACTCTCTCTCACATCTGATCTAATAGCAAGATGGTGATAATAAAATAATAATAATAAAAGTCATGATGTCCTTAGTTCAAAACATAATACTTCTGCAAACATTAGACACCGTATTAAGTCAGAAATTATTTCGAAGTGGACAGTAGGAAAGATAGTCTTTAATTATTATTATTATTTTATACTGCTTTTTACATTAGTAAACATTAATTATTACTGTAATCAGTTATAATTATTAATACTGTAATCAGTACAGATTATAATATTCTGAAAAGTTTTTTTTTTTTTTTTTTTGTTTCCCACATTGTCCTTCAAAAGCTGTATTGGTGTGGTTACTTGTACACTATTGAAAAGTTTAATTTATTAATCACATATTACTGTGAATTATTTCGAAATTAACGTAAGTTTTTGATTCTTCCTTGAGAGTTTTGTAGGTAATTCCTTTTTCTTGTCTTCTGGCAGATTATTACTGTTTTCCATATGTATTATCCTTGAATCACGTAACTTTTGTGAAGTGCAGCGTTTCAAGTCTTGCCACCCTCTTCGTAACAGTGCCAAGTCTGGTTTATCGAGGTGAAGGACTTAGACCGTGTAGGTAGTACTGGCACACTCATGAGTAATTTCATTAAGGTCAGAGAAGAAAAAAAAAAGCGCATGCAATTTTTGCCTCTAATGGGAAATATAATTATTATTATACCCCATGTCTTTTTTTTTTCCCCTTGCCTGTCATATTGTTAGTGTTGAGAATCACAGATTCTATAGATTACCTTGATAGCAGAGGGACAACAGGCCAAGTTAACGCCTTCCATTAATTTTTCAGTATTATGTATATACTGGCGAACATATTCCATATTGCGTGCCGGAGTACGTAGTCCTACTTATTTTTATTCTTTCAAAGATTTTTTTTTCCCTTTTATGAGTATTATTATTTAGCCCCATGCAGTGGCATAGCTAGAGCTTTTGCCGCCCCTCTCAATACACACCAAAAATACTACAGAAAGTCAAAACGACGTATAGGAAAATAAATTAAAACACCATGTTTATTTTTGAAGTAAAACTTTAATCCCAACATTCTAAAATGTTATTTTTCTTGCTTTTCTGTTAGCAAAATCGTTGATGACAATGCCGAAGTCTGTCCCACCATATTTTGATAGGTTATAAGTTAACAATCATATATAAAAGAAAATGTCGGGTCTTTCTCTTATTTTCAAATCCGTGCATACAATGCTTAATAATGCATGCTGTGCTGTGACCAGAAGTAGACATCATTGTCTGCAATTCGGTATCGAGTAGTGCTATTTTAAGCATGTGTGTACCGTGCGAACATGGCAAAATGTGAAGGAATCTCATTAGAATTCTTTGTTCGAATATTGTTCTGAAAATGAGGTTACAGTACAAATGGACTAGCGCTGTTTGCATATAGGACATCATAATCGATCACTGAATGTAAATGTTATAGATCACTTTCGCTCGACCATGTTAGTTTCAGAGAATAACGAGATTCGATGTTCAGTTCGTTCAAAAACTGTGACACCAATTTGCATGTATGCAGTTGGTAGCAAATCTTATGGATAAGTTATTTTAAGTGAATCGAGAATGTTTAGTATTCTTAGAAGACATCCTGGGAGTCTAAGGACTCACCGCGGAATGTCAGCTGTAAGCAACATGAATTAAATGGGAAATGAAACGATGCCACGATTTTACATTATGAATCCTGTCTGGGATGCGAAGAACTTTGATCAGAGCTTTTCATTTGAAGATGAGTTACCCGTTCTCATACGAATGTGGCGGATTTTATCTTCCGGAAAATTAGGTTTTTTTTCATTCTGCAAATGTCATAAAGAGATATGAGTTAAAATTTACATCTACCGAAGAATATACACGGAATCAGAAACTTAAATCTCCAAACTGCAACTTGTAAACATAACTTAGGATACAGTTATAGTGCATATAACTGCTTTATATATATTTAAATTAATTATACACAGTAGTAATATTTCAGGTTTTATACACAAAGATGTCGCATTTCTTTTGTTGCCTCCAGTTGGTAAGGATCCTTATGCAACCCTCAGGTTAAGTAGTATTGCCTTGGGGGTTACATAGGCACGCGAGTCTTCAAGAAAAAAGGAATCATCTGTTTTGTGGAATTCTAATAATTCTAATTATTAGGCAGCTTGAAGTAGCACTGTAGAGGGAGGAATTTTAAAGTAAAGAAGTTAGTCATCCCTAGTCCTATTTAAAAAAAAAAAAAACATTTAACAGAAAATAGCAATAGTAAAAAAATCGAGTTAAAATTGATGACTGTGGAAGAAGTCAAGTGGGACTTGCTTAAGTCAGAAATGAAGAACAGTTGCATGAGAAATATAAATCTCAAGCTACGAGGATGACTAGCATACTAAGGAAGGAAAAATTGCAGTATGAGCCTAGAGTGGCACTACACTGCATTCCAGGAACAATCGCAAGGAATTCTTTTGTTATGTGGCCAGCAGGAGTAGAAATGGTTGTGGACAAGCAGCCTTGCTAGATAGAACAGGTGGTAGAATGACAGTTTTATATGAGTGTAGAGTTCAATACTAAGTACTTTGGTTTGCTCCAACTTGGCAAAGCAGTTGATCCTGGATGAAATTTCGCCACGAGTTTTAGGACAGTGTGCTAAGGAACTAATAGTGCCACACCCCGCTGGTTAATGAAGGCCTTGCAACTTGAAGAGTTCCCGAGGAGTGGAAAGAGAGTAAGATGTCATTTACAAGGATGGTGGTGGTAGGAAGGAGGTATCCAACTATATATCAGTTTGTATTTTTTTAAGATTTCGGAAAGCTAAAGTCTTATATACAGACTTAGATGAGGGTAAGATTATCCGTGTACAGTCAACACAATCTGTTGAGGGACACTTTTGTTTCAGTAGTCTGGTTACTTTTATTAGTAAATATAAAAATAAATATAATTAACGAGGGAAATGCATACATTGTTCTTTTCTGGATTTTGCAAGAGTGAGGTTTCTACCACAAGTTATTTAATTTGCAACGTATAGAGTTAGGTTTGTGGATTGGCAATTGACTATCTTTTACCTAGTCTAGCCATGAATACTGTTACAGCTTGAACAGCGCATAAATTTAATCTATCAGTAAATCATTTACAGCTTTCAGCACATACAAACTACATGTATAACGTGCATACAGCCGCACTCAATGTTTCCCTTTTGCTTTCACGCACGCCCGAAGTCTGTGAGGCCACATATCGATGGCGGCAAGCACAACATCCAACGAAAACGCTGCCGCTGCTCACTCCAAATCCACCTTCAGGCTGAGGTGTCGTTTCTTGCAGGCTACTCTCTCAAGCTCTGATCACAATTTGAAGCCCAATGGATCAGGACTTCCAGAGGGCCAATCAGATGGTGGTTATGTGGTCGGGTACATTCTTCTCCAACCACTGTTATGGTTCTTGCCTTGTGCGCAAGACCTGAGTCCTGTTGAAAGGTCTTATAAAGACCTTCCAACAGGACTCATAAAATGACCTCCCTATCTTTACTTGTCAATGTGCTTCAGCATCCAAGTAATCCAGTGAGCTATTTTTCCAACTCTTGCAATATTTCCTTTGAATTTCAAATTTCTATCCACCATCACCCCAGATCACTACCCTCATAATTTCCTGTAAACTAGTACCATAAATATGATACAAAGTGTGTAATCTTTTCATCCTGAAGTGCATTGCCTTACATTTTACAAAACTGAATTGACTACCTTTGCCCACATTGCCAATTTATTTAAACCATCCTGTAAGATCACTGCATCACATTTATCAACTATTGTCCTCCCTAGTTTTGCATCATCACCAAACAACTGAATATCCTCCCTTCAAATCTTCTGCTGTATTATTAATGTACAAATTAAAGAGTAGTGGCTTTAGTCCACAGCCTTGAAGCACTCCACTAGTCATCCTCATTCTCCTAGATTCCGTTTCACTATATACTACTCTCTGGTGTCTGTCACTCTCCCGCCATCCATGTCACCCGCTTCATATCCATTCCCGTTTGCTCAAACTTCTGTAATAGTTTTGATGCAATTTTATGTCAAATGCCTTTGTAAAGTCCAGAAGTATCATAATATAGCCATTTCACGTATCTAATTCTGCTGTCATTCTATTATAAAATGTGATTAAAGTACTAGGACAAGACCTACCCTTTACAAAGCTGTACTGCTGACTATAGAGTATTGTGTTTCTATCTACCCATTCCTCAGGTATATAATTACGTCATCATTATATAAGAATATCTGTGATAATACAATTTACGAGTATTATAATAATTGAATATTGATACAATTGTGATTTTTATTACCATTTTGTTCTTAGCTCTTGGAGACCTCAGCAAGTTTAGCCAAGTAAAGCAGCATTACAAAACCAAGTATGAATGTGATGATACACTTTTTATACTTGAAACAAGACCAGCATGCATTCAAAAGTTATATCAGGTGGCAGCAGCAAATCCTGTACCAATCATACGTTCCATCGATCAGTATCGAACTGATGGATGCACTGGTTCAAAACTCTTTATGTGCATGCCTGTTTTTGGTGATGCAAAATGCAGAGAATCAAATTTAGAAATTGAAACTCGCAGGGTAAGCTGTGTTTATTTTGAGTTAACATTAATATTGTACCTCTTTGTGGTATAGCTTGAGTAGTTTTAATTTATCAATTCATTTTAATAAAAGTAATCTAATCTAATACACAAAACAATTAGGCAGTTTTTACTGTTTTTGACATGATAAAAACCTGCCAATTTATTCTAACAAACATATATGTTTTTATATATTGAACAGATCAGAAATTTTGCATCAAAATTTCTGATCTGTTCAATTTTTCTGAATAAAATTGAACAGATTCATCAAAATTTCTGATATTAAATATCAAGCCTATATTTTTACTTATTTGATACAAATATTTCTTTTTGTTTTGCAACTACTGCCTAAGTACAAAACAATTTGAAAAATTAAAGGCGGAAATTTAAACTTGCATGAAATAAATTTATTAACTATAAACTTTTCGTCAAAACATTAGCCAAATTTTTTTGTTCCATTATTAGCCAAAAAATAAATAAATTAATTTCCATGAAAAAATCAATTTCAAAAAAAGCTCCTCTACAGTGTCAGGAGACAATAAGTCTGTAAGTTCCCAATTATTTAAAAAAACCAAGAATTTGCATAAAATTGACATAATATTTCCCATCAAGGAAATAAAAGGCCATCAGTTCTTTTTAAGTTCGGTCAATGTAGAAAAGCCTCGCAACTCTCTATATAGCTACTCTATAAGGAATCTACTTTTATGGTAAAAGTTTAGTTTTCTTCTGAAAGACTCTGTTTAGTCGAGATGGCATGTTCTGTAGGTCAGACTCCTCAGGTTCAATATACTGGATATAAGATTTATGTTCTATACGATATATGGAATCAGATCTGCCAGACTGTCCAAAATAAGACCACAGGAGCAGAGGTCTGGCAAATAAAGGAAGGTATAAATCTTCCTGACAGGATGAAAGAATACTGCAATGATAAGTTAGGTTTCAGAAATTTAACAATATGTTCAGAAATTTCTTGAATATTTGGGATATCTTCAGATCTAGAGACTGGTGGCCTAAAGTTGTTAAATGCTTTTTTTGATAAAGGATTACAGCTTAAAGCTATTTTTCATAATAGCAGATTTGATATGATTAATTTCTTGCTGTAAAAGGTCTTCAGTGGAATATATATTATAAGCACGATGTAATAAGATCTTAATGGTTCCAACTTTCTGACTGGGATAATGATAAGTAGCATGGATATAATGATAGGTATGAGTTTCCTTTCTAACAATTGAAAATTATAAACTACCATCTGGTCGATGAATTAAAATATCTAAAAAGTCTAGTTGATTTTTGTCCTCTTCTAAGGTAAACCGAATTCTTGGATGAAGCATATTTATTTTTGAAATGAATAGTTTCAAATCTAATGATGAACCTTTCTATATTGCAAATATATCATCCAGATGTCTATACCACACTGCAGATTTAGTAGAAATATCTTTAAGGAGATGTTCTTCTGTTTAGGAGAAAACAGGTAAAAATTTTATTAATGAAGAATTTTTGCTTAAATATCATAGGCATCGTCAATACAAGATTACAGGAGGGCAATTAAACAGTAACAGACAATTCTAAAAAGCGCCATCTAAGTAGCTAATGCAAGATAACTAAAAAAACTAAAAAAAAAAAAAAAAGTCAATTTCCTAACTTATTAATAAAAGTTATATAAATATAGACATAGACAAAATAAAGTTATAATTTTTAAATCTGCTAATCTTTCCTATCTCCCACAAATGGGATAAACAAAAATCATTGTATCTGTTTAAGTTATGACAATGAAGTAAAATTTCACACATTTCTTTATAAAGGCATTCTATGAGGAAACAACTTTTATGAAGGACTCTTGTCTTGTTTCAATGAACCCTATGTTTAGTGTCAATAGCATGCTTTGCAAGTCTAGACTGTTCAGGTTCGTCTCATTTAATATAAAACTCGTGTTCTTCTAGATGAATAAAAGCAGACTAAGTGTTTGTCCAAAATAAAATAACTCACAAGGGCAGGGAATCTGGTAGATGCATGGATAACTGAGAGGTGGATGCATTTTCTTAGGAGAAGCGAGAAAGGTGGAGATATTTTCTTATGGGATAAAAGACAACAAAAAATATTCAGTTGTTTTAAAACTTTTGCTATGCATTCACTAATACCATACATGTAAGGGATAGGAATGCAATTTATTTCATCTGTATTTGAAGAGGAAGAGATACCATAACTGTTAAATGCTTTCTTGCTGAAAGAATCCTTGAAACCATATAAAAAAAGGTGGAATTAATAAGATTCACTTCTTTTTTTTTAAAAGTTATCTTATCTTACATTAGCTACTCAGATAACGCTGTTTAGAATTGTCTGTCATTGTTTAGTTGCTGTTCTGTGATCTTGGCAATCTTCAAAGAGAGGGCTTTTGGTTATCTCCTTTATGGGAAATATCAATTTTGTGCAAATTCTTGATTATTATCTTATTGTAATTTTTTTGTTTTTTTTAATAATTAGGAATTTACTCACCATTTGTTGTCCTACTGATGCTGTAGTCAACACTTTTTTTTTGAAACTGATTCTTTTACTGTAATTTATTGTTCCACTGTTGTTATTGTACTGAAGATATGATAACTTAAGCGAAAATTTTTTTCCAGCTAATAAATTTATTTCACATTGGGGGTCAGGTTTCCAAAGTATGTCAGCTTATAAAATACAACCTATATTAAAGCAATTAGGTACAAAATAAAATTGTGAAACAGTGATTATTTCTGAATATTAGATTTAAAAAACTTAAACTGTACACTATAAATATATATATTTCATATATTCTAGGATAGGATTTAAACTCTCAGTGTAGTCCTTAATAGTCAAAAAAACGTTTGCAGTTCAGTCAGTAACAATATCTTTTAGTTTTTAAGATCTGAATTTAAATCCTATCTTAAAATATATTTAAACTTAGGGAAACATGAAGTGAAATATTTTTATAAAGATTTTCAGTGAAAGGTGAGTTAGCCATTTCACGTAGAGGGAGTTGGGTTTTTCCTCCTGTTAACTGGGCTTTTTAACCCAGGCCAGAAGAAAACATCTTATTTATTGCTTCCAAAACTTTAATTTTGTACAATGATACTTGGTTGGAAAACAACCAAAGAAGAAGAAGAAGATATCTCTCTTTTTCTTTTTAAGACCACTAGTTTTTCAGCTTCTGTTATTTCAGCTTCTGTTATCACATACACATATAATGTGTATGTGACATGCATACACAAAAAACATTGCCAATCCACGGTTTTATAGCATTTTGCAAGATGACTGAATTGAACTGTGTACTCTTACTTGGAACAGTTTTGTAGCATGCAAGGAATTTCTCGCAGCATCTTTTATCAGCATTTTTAATTTGGTTAGTATTTTAAAAAAAAAAAAAATTAAAAAAATTTGAAGTATTTGTTGTTGACAGAAAGCATAACACCTTCCAAATAAGATACCTTATTTTTCCGTGTATAAGACGAACCCTACTTTTTCGAATCCAAAATAAAGAAAGCAATATTTTAAACATAAAACAGAACACATTTGATATTTTTGAGTCCAGGTGGGATCTCATCATCAAAACCATATAAAGAAGTATAATAACTTGTTTATCTCTGCTTATCGTATTGATGGTTAGTAAACAAGTAATCCAATGAGCCGCTTTTGCAGTCACCTCTAAACTTCAATTCCTTGCTTTCTTCAGTTTTGTGGAGTATGGTTTCATCAATATGATACACAGCTAGTAATATTTTTGCTCCAAAATTCATAACCCTACAGTGTGCCCATTAAACTGGTATCTGGACTCCTTTGCACATACTGCCAGTCTGTTCAAATCATTCTGCAAAATTCTAACATCTGTATTGACTATTGTTCTAACCAATTTTGCATCATCAGCAAACAATCGAATATTTCCCCTTTTCTTATATCATTAATGTACAAATTAAATAGCAGTGGTCCACATACAGCGCCCTATGACACACTAGTCATGGCCTTCTACTGGATTCTACTCCTGAATTAACTACTGTCTGATATTGCTCCATCAATTATTCTCTTACTCACACTACCAACTTCATATCCATCCTCATTTACAGCAATTTATTGATCAGAATTCCATGTGGTATCCTGTCAAAAGCTTTCGAAGTCCATCAATATCACAGTGTAGCCATTGCCTTTTATCCAACTCAACTCTCACTATATTGTAAAAGATAAGTTACTGAGACATGACTCACCCTTCACAAAATATGTGGCCTCCCATATAACATCCCATTTTACCAACTCTAATACCTTGACCAACACTCCCTAGATGCTGATTAGTCAACAATTTGCACCTGTCTTGAAGCTCCCTTTATGCAATGGAAGAACTATTTTCCTCCTCCTTCCATCCACCTCGAGCTGAGACCTAAATTAAAACTGTGGTCAAGGTACTGCCAATTCCCTCACACCTCATAATACTTGCACTCATGTGCTATCTAATCCCATATTTGTATTCATAGCAAGGTTCTGTAAATACCCTATGCACCTCCAGTTCATTTATCTGTATTTCCAAATTAGCCTGTGCTTCTCTTGTTGATGCAGCGTCTCCCACCTGGATAATATACCCTTGCAAATGATCACTTAATAATTCAACTACTCGTCTGCTTGAATTACCTTCCTACCATCAGAATTTGTTGTTAAGATTATTATTCCTTTCACTGCCACAGACTGAAAGAATTTAGGATGATTACCTTTGGCCTGCATCACTAATTTCCTCCTATACTCCTGATTTTTTCCTTCCTTTCTATACTGGTTACTCTTCTAGTCTGTTCTTTGTACTGCTCACGTGCCTTGCTGGTCACCTTTCTCTTTGACCTTTCATAAATGTTTCTTTTTATAACTCCTATTTAATGATCCTGTTCATCCATTTTAACTCCTACTTGATTTATCCTTCAGACTAGGTATGCAGTCTGATATTACTTCTCTCAAACATTCCTTTACAGCCTTCCATGATTATCAACATCCAGTCCTTAAGTTTCTCATGCCACAGCATTGCTCCAAGCAGTTTCCTGAGTTTGTTGTACTTACCTGTTCCCCAAACTGAAAATTCTACATATCTAGCCATATTCGAGATCAGGACCACATGATCACTCTTCCTATTTGGTGGCAATGTGGTCATCCTAGTTACAGACAAATTCTCTGCAGTTACTAGATCTAGAACTCTCAAACCCTATCTTTCCGTACCTACTGCCCAGGTAATTATTCCTTAGTAACTGCATAAATTCTATTTCCTTCTTCCCATGTATCCTTTTCTCCTTCCAATCTGTGTTCCTATTAATTCAAGTGTCCCATAATAGTTACTGATGAACTTATTTGCCTTCGAATGCTATCCACAATCATCCTGTGCATCCTCTGGCCTATATCAGCATCAACCTGTATATTTTGTTCTCTTTCTCATTAGATGGCCCCAAATGCATTATTATTTGATGAATCTGCAGCTGAACTCATACTCTTTTTGGCTGCAGTTCATCAACTATCATCCATACTTTCCCGTACCTATTTGTTTCTGTTTATTCTTCCTGAAATACTATACCCTTCATATTCTATCCCACTAACTATATTATCTTTCGTCAGGTCTCACTAATGCTAATAACTATGGCCAAGAGGAACTAACCAATACCACAAACTCCACTCCCTCCCCCCCCTTGTTCCGAATACTCCTTACATTAGTGTACATAAAGGATAACAGACCTGTAGGCCCATGGCTATCCTTATGCTCTAATAGCTGTAATTTCCATATTTTGCACTTCCACTCTCATTTCATTCAACAGAATGTTTTCCAGACTTGGGGCATCAAATCCATTCAAGTGAAAACCATACATCATCTATAAGTCCTTTTGTCTATCAAACTGTTCCTCCTGCATAACCCATGCATCGATTCATTCTCAACCATAGCCCTCCTTCTCAACTTGTTTCTGTCATAACACGCAGTAAACTTGCTATCTTAATTCTTCCACTCTTCTCTTTTGCTACTTTCAGTAACTCTTTCATGTCTTCTCTTATACTATGCTCATTTCCTTTCAAATTATTTGTTCCTGCCAAAAACGAACAGTCTACTTTGTCCTTCTGCATCCTAATATCCTTGCTGACATCGTTAATGTTTGCACCTGGGAAGCACAATTTCCTCATGCTTACCTCTCATGGAGTCGCTGTACAAGATTCTTTACTTGTCCTTTCTTACTTTGTTGATCATTCATTAAATTTTTTCACTTTCGTTTTCACACATTCATTAAATTTCTTTTTTCACACCTGTGTGTTTCTTCTACTTTCAGCTGTACTATTTCAGCATTCGCTTAAGCTGATGCCTTATCATGTGAAGGACTTTGTATAAGCAGGCTGTCTCATTCTTCACATTTTTCATATTACTATTCTTTTGGTCATCACTTTTATTCTCTCTCTGTCCTATCTTCTGCACTCTGCCACATACTTCTTCACATGTATTCCCTAATGTCCACTACTTCGAGCTCTCAACTCAGTCCGACACTCGACACTCACTTTCATAACATTTTCAGCACTTTCTCTTGCCACTCTTGCTTTTGAACCAAATACAATTCACTTTTAGTAAAGAGTACGTTGCACAGATATTGTGTTGCATGAAGTTCATCGGGTTAAATTCCTTAAACCAGGATGCTTTGGGCACCATTGTTCCACTTCACATCAGTGCCATGTGCTATGCTATGAAACTTACCATACAAAATAACATATGTATTTTAATGACATAATTAACCTAAATCTAATTAAAACCATAATAATACAGTCTACTTCATTTATTTATACAGTGCACATTTGTTTATAACCAACAAAATGACTTCATTTTTTTTAATCTACCTATGAAATGTGATAATCCTATACTACATAGTACCATGGGCTAAGGATAATCTGGAAAGTTCATTAGCTATCATCATCAGCCCATGAGCATATTCTCACATGCACAGAACTTTTTCAAGCCACTTCATGCTTTCAGTAAGTAAGGTGACGGTCTCACACCTCAACTAGCAATGCAGAATTTCCTTACCTAAATATGGTTATTAGGATGTCACGCAAATTATTTGGTTATTAACTGTTTCCCTACTTCTTAGTGTACCTATTATTTGACCATCCTGGAACAAGTGTATATCCACTTTGTTACAATTTAATTTTTGTTTAATAGATTTTTTTTACTTCATTCTGCGATAAACTGCATACAGCATCACACAGAGTTAGTAAAAGTTTGCTTTTATATAATAAAAAAAAAAATCTATATATTGTAATATTTTCTTTCCCATTTCTTTAAGAAAGTGTTTGAAGTGAGCTTCGAGAGAAGAGATACCAAATAATTCAACTTCTTCTTCTGGATATCATAGGGAATTTTTAGGGAGGTTTTTGTCTACACCACCTGAAATGTGATGTATTTCCCAAAAGTATTTTAAGCTTGATAAAATATTAGATTTGTATAGGGTAAGGCAGCTTAGAGACTAAACATGGAACTTTAAATCACAAATCCTTCAGTAATCGAGATGGTGGTCTTACACTGGGTGATGGAATTCACAAGCATTCTTGCCTGTAGTGGTTATTTGAACTGATGAAGTACTGGTTTGATGTATTGAATCTGGCATCATGGTTATCCACTCAGCTAACAAAGCTGACTTTGCTTTCATTCATGATCTACAGATATGTAACTTCAACTCTCACCATCATCCACGCCAAATAAAAAATCATAAAGTCACACTTGCAGAGTTACAAGTAGTGCTACAAAATAAACTAACCAACCATTAGCAACAGTTTGGTTTCCAATGCTTATGTTACCAAACTATATAAATATAAATAAACTAAGTGACTCAATCAGGAATAGTTATATTTTGCTAACTTAACAGAATTCCATTCAGTAATTTCCTATGTCCTGGTGTCTTGGTGCTTATGACAAGATCAAATGCAGTGACAGATCAGCTTCTTTGAGCATAAAACAGAATACCTTTCTATTTATAATTTTAATTAGAATGTTTCTTATTGCTAAGCTTATTAGTATGAAAATCAAATGAAGAACAATGTTCTGCTTCTTGTTAAAAACTGAACAATAAATCTATATATACATTCACTGGGCACCCACAGATGCCGCATGATCACTCCGATGCTCGGTGATGTTTTTTTTTTTTTTTTTGCTGAACTGAACTATATTTTTATTTATTAAAATTTAATATACATGACAGATTCTCGTAAAATCATCATAACCTTGTATTTTTCATTTTCAGCCTTCTAGTTTCTGTGTTACTCGAGAACTACATGAGGGAACAGAATCTGGCAGTTCAAATCACCAAACAGATTATGATGTTGTACTTTCTGATGATGAGAGTATTTTATACAGTGATGGGAGTTCAGATTTATATAGATTACCTTCTCCAGAAGAAAGAATGCTGGCTTTATCCATGGAATATCCATCAACTGTTGTTCCTATAGATATTACAGAGTCAACATTTAACAAGATGTCTACTTTCCGTCGCTCTTTAATTCATGTAAGTATTATTATGTATAAAATAGTAACTTGAGGTTTTATTCAGAATTCACTGGTTAAAGCTTAGTTAAAATAGAGTTAAAAAAACGGATCAAGTAGACATCAAAGTATATTAAGTAATCTGTGCTCTTATAACAGGTCTTCAAGAATGTAGGGGAAGGATTACAAGAAGCTTAGTATAGTTACCTCTCTGATACCTTTTCTTAAGTTTGTGTAGTGTTAGTGCACTTGCCATTGTCACTGAAAATTCATTCTACCTGAATGCCCTTGATATTTCCAAGACATTTGATTGAATCTGGCACTGTGGTCTTCTTGCAAAGCTACTATCTTTTAGTATTCCTCCTATACCCTGTGATGGACTGCCAGCTTCCTTTCTCTAGATGGTTTCCTTTTATCAGATTTTTCAATCACAGAGCCTCAGGGCTCTGTACTTTCACTTACACTCTTCCTCCTATACATTAATGATCTTGCTGACATCCAATCCTAATGACAATTCTATCCACCAACCTCTTCATCCCTCTTCAATTACAAAACCTTAGTGCTCAGGTAATTGAGGCTTCAAAATCTTCTATAACCAATGCCTTATTCATCAAACCAACTTCTCATCCCCTCTCCCCTTTCATTCTCTACAACAACTCTGTTCTTCAGAACAGTCTTCTCCATACTATTTCCCCAATATTTACAACCCTCAGTTCTTGTTCTTCAAGAAGCACATTATCAAATTCCTTTTTTCTCTCTAACCACATGTCCATACAAGGCACTGATATAAAAAAAAAAAAATTGAAAAAATATAAATTATCTTACTATTCTATGAAAATTTACCTCTATATCCAACTATTTTGTGATTATTCAAAATTACATCTATATCATACCCTCTCCTTTCTCCTACTGACTCATGCTAAACTTTCATTCTTAAACTTGATATTAGCTGTTGCCCACTTTTGATCAGAAGTGGTTTGATGAAGGCATTACATAATGGAACAACTAATCTATACCAGTTCATCTGCTGTCTTTTCATTATAGTATTAGTATTACTGAGGCCTCTGTGAGCTGGACAATTCATCTTAGGAAGACAAACACCCGCAGATCATGATGCTCATCATACATAGCCCTGAAAATGCTCAACATTGGAACATTCACTACCCACACTGGCAATACATTCCATTTATTCAGTCTGATACCTATTTTATATTATTATTTGGTAACCTCCATGGAGTCAACAGACTCATCATGGGAAGGCCCACTCAACCAGCAACATGTCTATCATAACGAGCTTTGAAGTTATTTACACAATCTGCACTCACAACACACACCATGGCAATGCATTCCAATCACTAACAACTTTCCAAGTAAAAAATCTTCTCCTTACATCCTTCTTCACCACATCTTTCTACAACTTCCAGGGATGACTTCTCGTTCTTCCCGTCCTAACATCCACTCTTTTTATAATTTCTTTTCTGTTAATTTGCTAGAATCCCGTAACTAACTTGATGGTCTCTATCATATCTCCTCTTTTTCTCCTATCCACCAACCTCTGTAATCCACATTCTTTCAAATACTCTTCATACCCAACACTCCAGATCCTGATATCACTTTGGTTATTCATCTTTGGCCCCCCCCCCCTAGTGTTTCCACATCACAGTGAAAACTAGGTGAGCACAATAATCCATATGTGGTCTGACCAATGCTTTATATAGAGGCACCACCACCTCCTTATTCCTGCATAAAAAAATATATACTTTTTATCATAGCAGTGATACGATGTGCAGTCTTTGCAGCATGTGCAATGTACCCCCGAAACTTTAGTCCACCATCACCCCAAGATCTCAAATCTCATCCACTTCCTGAAGCACTCCCACGAATACAGTACGTAGCCTTATATCTCTGTATCCAAAAGTGTCACATCTTGCATTTATTAATATTAAAACTGCAACCCCACTCACTTGTCCAAGCTAAAAGTCTGTTCAAATTTTCCTGTAGAGAATTAACATCAGCACTACTCCTGATAATTCTACTTAACTTTGCATCATGGGCAAACATTTGAAAATCCCCAATCAATCCACATGATATATCATTAACAAATAAGTTAAATAGTAAGAGACCAAGAACAGAGCCCTGAGGCATGCGACTGGTCACCTTCCTTTTTCTGAGACACTGTTCCATCATGTACAACTTGCTGGTATCATTCAGAGTCAATCTCCAATTCATCTAGCCAATATACTATTGATTAGATCCATCTATCTTTATCCTCTGAAGCTTGTACACCAACTTATCATGTGGTATTCTATCAAATGCTTTTGCAAAGTCCAAGAATATCACTGTATATGATTTTTCCCTTATCCAACACATTTGTCACCTTATAAAACATAAGAAGATTGTTAAAACAAGACCTGCCCTTCACAAACCCATGCTGACCATCATAGAGAATCCTGTATTCTGTTTTCCAATAATACTATGATCACAATTGCAGATATACAGACTGGTCTATAATTGAAAACTTCTGTTCTCAAACCATGCTTGTGGAGATGTATTATTTTGCCTTCTTTCTACTCTTTAGGAACCTTCCCCATTGCAAGACTTTAAAGAATGTGCAAAAGAGTTATGCCCATTCTTTAAAAATACATGGTGATAAGTCATCCAATCCCACAGCCTTATTAACATTTAACCCAAGCAACACTTGATACACATCTGATTCTTTCACCTTTTTAATTTTCCTAATTCTTACCTCCCATTAATATGTTGCACAGCATCATTCACACCACTATGTTATACACTGATGAAGCGTTTGCTAAATAATTCCACTATGGTTACTCTGCTATCATAACCATCTGCCAGTATCTTCTTCTTCGTCTATGATCTCTTATGCTTTTAAGCGTCGGGATTTTGCCAAAGAGATTTCCATGCCGTCCTGTCCAAGGTTTGTTGTTTTGCTTCTTTCCAGTTAATTCCCTTCTTTTCCAATTTTTCTTTAATTTCCTTTTGCCAACCTTTCCTGGGTCTGCCTATGTTTCTTTTTCCTATTTTCTGGCTTCGTATACAGATCTGCCAGTATCACAAACTGCCATAATTATTTTTCCTCTTGCTTGCCACATAAAAGAAAAATTCCCTTGGATTGGCCAGATTAACCATCTAGCCAACTCCTCTTATATTCTACTTTTTCTTTTTTTAACCATGCTTGATGTTTCTGGCCTGCACTTTATATTCTTCATGCATCTGTTCACTGCAAACTGTCTTGTACTTCCTCCATAACAATTTTTTGTAACACTGCTTGCTTGATTTCACTGTTCATCCATCTCACTCCTACTCTATTTATTTGCTTAACTCTTGCTATGCAGGTATGCTTATATTAGATACTGCCTTATCATTTCCCATGCACTGTCAACATCTTTCCTACACAATTCACCAACTCAATATATTGATGCTAGTTGACTGGAGCTTCTGATAATCATCCACCTTATAGTTCCACATATAGACCTTCTTGATAACTACTTTTTCCTGTTTGACTACCTTCCAAACCAATACCTCATGATCACTTTCACCAACAGGTGGCAGTGTTGATACCTCATTCACAACCCCATCCTGTAAGGATATCATTAAATCTAATAGTGATAAACTTTGTGTTGCTTTCATCACATGCTGCTTTAGATAGTTATCCTGCAGAAACTCAACAAATTCTTGTACAGAACATTTACTATACACTATATCTCTTCTTTCCAATCCACATTCCTATAATTAAAATCTTCCATTAGGATCTTTTTCCTTTTAGTTATCCAACTAATTTGTTCAAATATTTCACAATCAATACTCTCCACATTCCCTGGCCTATAACAGCATCCTATTAGATATACTATTCTACTAACTTCACACTAAACAGCTTCAAAATCTTTCCACTTAGATTCTTGAAGGACACAATTCTTCTGCTACAATTAACAATGCTCCCCCCTCCGCTTCTTCTTCTTATTATTTGACACCTCCAGGGAGTCTAAAGACTCATCGAGGGAGGACACTTGCTCTACAACTCTGTCTCCACCAACGCCATCTACCGCCAACCACCACCACTAGTTTTTCCCACAGACAATAACAAACATCCATGCCCAAGGTGGGATTTGAACCCATAGCCTTTTGGCTAGAGAGCAGATACGCTAACCACTTGGCCAACCAGGCTGGCAATCCTCCTACCATTTCAAGTCCTAACAGTATATCATCCTGTCAACCATGTTTCACTTATGCCAATCAACTTCAGGCATACTGATTCAATCAATGCTACAAACTCAGCTCCTTTATTTCTGATACTCTGTACATTAGTATGCAAGCATAACAATTCTCCACTCTTTGAGGCTATCCCATCAACACAATCACTTTTTACTCTCTCTCTCTCTGCTATAGTGCACTTCTCTCTTCACTCTGACTATCCCTGTTTCCCTGATCCTGAATCTGATTTTCATTTATATTCTTATCATCCCCACCATTTTACACTGCATCACTTTGCTCTGCTATAATCACTTCCTCGCCTTTGCATCCATCCTCTTCCCGTCCTTTCACAATCTATCTCTGACTCTTAAGTGGTACTAATTTCATGTGAAAGCTGTACACTCTTATTAAACAACAATCACTCCAAATGACCAACACTAAACCCATTCAAAATGCATTCCATCAGCTTTGAACCATTCTAACTTCCCTTTGAATTCATTCCATACATTCACAAATTGAACACACTCCATCTTGTCATTCAGTATCATTGCTCTCCTTCTCATTTCACTTTCATTTCATATCAGGACAACAAACTAACCACTTTCCCAATGATGCTATTATCCTTCACTTTCTGCAACAACTTCTTCAAATCCCTTTCCACATCACATTCTTTGTCTTAGTATCCAAGTAGTTAGTGCCCCAAACTATCATTAATTCTGACGCCTGTTCCTTCCTTCTAGGCAAAGCATCTAATATTTGTTTTATTATATCACCTGTAAAACATGTCTTGTGCACTGTATATTTTTATCACACCTTTAATGATTGAATCATCATATAAAGCAACCCTATCATCTTTAGATACTTGTTTATTCTTAATCTCCTTGTCATTTACATCAGTTCTGCTCTTCTTTAAACATCTAAATTTCCTCCTCGATGCATTTAACTTGACTCTTCATTTTCATTAATTCTTGCCTAAGCTCTTCCATGTCACTTCTATTATTACCATCACAAACAATCCCATCCATTTTGTGATTATTCCTGGTAACACCGTTCTCATTTTTGGAATGAACTAGCCTTTCGTCGCACTTCTTGTATACTATAATATGTTTCTTTTTATTTTTGATCTAACACTCCATAAATCTTTACTGTTTTTGGATGCATACATAAAACAATTGTTGCATCTTATCTACTGCAAAAAGTCCAGGGAAAAACTCTATCTGTGAGTTGAGACCTTCTGGACTACTTGGCATATGCTTCTTTGCTGCCACTGCCATCATTTTTGTAACATTAACTGGCATTTCCACATTAATCAAACTGCTGAAGTGAACACTTTTAGAACCGCAATACTACAGTACAATGATTATATTCAGTCTGGCTATCACACAAAAGTACTATTGTACAAATCTACACAATATAATTAAGGAAAAACAAATGCTTTTCATAGCACCATTCAAATACACTGCTAGTTCTCATTGTAACACTATTTATTACAATGCCAACTTATGCCTCAATTAAAACACAGAAATATGTTATATTCAAACTATCTTTAGTAAGTTATATAGAAATACCTAAAGAAGAGAACTCTATGCACCATTGCTATCCTTTTTGTTAGTTTTTATTCTTTTATACCTCTTTGGCAAATCTAATACAGTCAACGCTCTTATCCAAATCATCCATTTTTTTTGTCAAACACTTCTTCACAAAATGAAGAATTAACACAGATGTGTTTTCCACTTTCCCAGTAGATATATTTCTGTCTGGCAATATTTTATTCAGTACTTGCACATTATTAGAAGCAACTTTACTTAAGTTTCAAGCATACATTTGATAATTTATTTTACAAAAAGGTTTATGAAAATCTATCCAACATTATTTTATTTATTATTATTTTTAATAGCATTCCATAAAAAGTTGAAAATAGTACATTAACACTAAATAGGCTAAGAATTAGAAAAACATGTGAAAATCACTTTGAAGCAGAATAATTTTGGATATAATCTTTTATGACTAATTACTTTTAAATACTTGGTCAACTTCCAAATTATACATTTATTCATTTTATTCAGTGAGGATAATATAAATCTGTTTTTCTGGTGATTCATTTGTACATCATGACTGCAGTTTTAGCTCAATAAATCTCCTTTTTCCAGAATATTTTTAACTTTGCCATCAATACTGTATGCAAAATGAGACCATGCTTAAACCTAGTTTTCAATGATAGAATATTCTGAAGTACCACTCATTTATGTCTTATGTCATAATAATCAGTACAGCTTGCTGGTCTTCTAGCAGAAGCATAACTTAACAGTGAACCAAAGGATGTTAATTATCATAACTAGAGAATACACTTCAAGCACAGAAAAGCCAAAAGAATTCCTTAATTTTAATGAAATGTGACATAATAATCAAGAAAGAAAAAACACATTAGATGTGTGACCACCAATTTTACGAAATTAGCACAAATATTTTGTAGTTGGAACAAACAATAATTTAAAAAGCTGGAATTTAAGGCAATTACACTGGTGTCTAAAAGCTAAGGACGAATTACCTGTATATGAAAAACCTTTCATGACTACAGCCAAATATGGACATAAATTTATTGCCAGCATACTAATAAATTATATTACACAAAAATGTGCTATAAATTTCATACAAATACGTTTTTGCCAAAAATTACAAATTTCTTAAGGCCACAGTTAAGGAATTAATGTACAGTGCTTACAGAAAACTATGCAGAGAGACAGTTCAGTATGGAATATGTCCACTCTGAACTGCGATGCAGCTCTCACAACATCATACCAAACTTAGCACCAAGTGATTCAGGAGTTCTTGAAGCAAACTGACCCACTCCTCCTTCACTCAAGAATAAGGCTTTGTTTTCTGGGTGGGTGGGGTGGGGGATTCTGAGCAGCAATTGTCTCCCTATGTGTTCTTTGGGGTTGAGATCTGGGGAGTGTGTAGGCTACTCAATTATATTAAGATCCTTGGTCTCCAGAAGCATCTCCACTACTCATGCACGATGTGCAACAATTGAACATGATGTTGAAGAACTTTGTTGCAATATTGTCCATCAGTCACAGTCTCTTTTTTCCAGCACATGCAGCTCAATGCATCCATTAAGCATAATACCTCCTCACACCATGAGCTGAGCCCAGTGCTGCCATATCTATTCCTTTCAAGAACATTCTTGCGATAGTAAGCAGTACCACTTTCAAGCCAAATCAAGTGTCATCTAGAATTGTAGGAAAGAGTAAACGACTCTCATCTGTAAAGAGTACATTAGCCCATTGATGTCTGGTCCAATTTTTATTGATACAGTACCACTGAAAACATGCTCTACAATGAGCTGTGGATAAAAGGATGCAGACTATAGGTCTTCACAAACTGTGACGAGTATGCCTATACACCCGAAGACTATAGGTCTTCGGGTGTATAGGCATACTTGTCACAGTTTGTGATATATCTGCATATGTGCTTGGATGGAGCTGACTTGCAAGCCGACCTGCCATGACACATCGATTACATTTTGCTGTTATAACCCAAAATCTGACTTCATGCTCCATGGTAGAGTGAGGACATCCTCTTAGCAAACATCTGGAATACATTCTATTGATTTGAATGCTTCTTGAGGCCTAGATATAACACTATGTGAGATTCCAAACTCTGGCACTATCAGTAATTCTGTGGCCTTCTTCATGCTTCATGAGACATTACAAGACACCCAGTTTGCAACTGTATTCCTTCACAAAAAGAGTTTCTTTCAAACACAGTTCGCTTTGCACAGCCTTTTATCCTGTTGAGTACTACCACATTTCCTTCATGTGATTCAAAAATTTGAATGTATACCTGCTTTCTACTCGAAATCGTCAGTTATAAAAATTGCCACAAGCTGATTCGTCTGAATTTGTGGTTGTAATCTTCAGAAATAGTGTTTGTCCTTAGGTTTTGGAAACCAGTGTAAAACAATTAGATTACTAATACCAGCAAGTGCCATGTCTAGAAGGATCATATCAAATATATAATAAGTCATTTCTGAGATTTACCTAGGATGAGAATCTCCTAAACTTTTCAGAGAAAGAGAAGTAATCATTCTGCCATAACAGGGAATTTTCTTTGAAAAGACATATATATTTAAAACTGCTTCTCTGAATAAAGTGTACTTTGTTCCAAAGGATGCTGTGTTTTAGTTTTGATCCCATGTTGTACAAGACAAAACTTTTGAGGATGAAGGTATTCAATGTAGTACTGATGTTTACTAATTCTTTTTTTGGAACAGCCTGTCTATTCGATATATGTTAGCTTACATTTACAAGGAATGCAAAAAACACCAGCCAGAGACTGAGGTGAAAGTTTATGTTTTGTAGTTGATAAGATTAGAATTTTTGATAATAGGAAAATATATCAGGTAATACTTCAATATTCTGCTTATAGGTTAGATCACTGTTGAATGTGATGAGGATTGTAGCCATTTGATTCCATTAAAAGTAGTAAGAAGTACTTGTTAAGGATGAATGTGGAGAACAAATGTTATGTGCTCTATTAATCAAGGATTTGACAACTGATTTTCTGGAGGTATGATAAACAGAGGTTTGATTTACATATCTTCCAGTTAAAGTTTCTGATATTATACTGCTTGATAAAGTTTCAAAGGCCATGCTGGTAAGTAGAATGTCCAAGAAGGGTGAACTCCTGAAACTCTCCTTTTCTGTGATGAATTGAATGTGCAGATACATATTTAGTTCACTACAGAATACACAGATTCTTGATTTGACATAGGAAGATGGTTAGTCCAAATGGCAAACATATCTTCTACATAGAAAATCTAGAAAGAGGTTGAGGATATATGGTTGAAAGCAGTGTCATCTAGATGGTTTAAATAATGATTAGCCCAAAGTAGGGACAGATGGTTCTCTCATGGCTGTCTCCTCAATCTATTGACACTTAATTTTTCAGCTAAAATGTCCTGAGTGTATCATGAATTTGAATATCTTCACATCTAGATGGATATTATCATGCAGAAGGCAAATGGTCAGCCAAGGGAATGTTAGTGAACAGAGGAACAATGCCAAAGGTTACCAAAATGTCAGCTTGTATGAGAATACTGTGGATTTTTTTTTTTTTCAAGAAAGTGTGCAGAATTCTTGATAAATGATTGACCGATATGCGCACTTAAATGTCCCAACTGACACCATCATTAAGGAGTGTTTTTAATTGTGTATGTTTTGGTAGGGTTATAAATAATTTCTTGATAAGTAGATGTATCATGCAAAAATGATCTATCTTCCTCTCAAAGTTGTCTTTAATCATTACCACAACTGTTCCTTTATAGCTTTCGAAATAGATATACAGTTCTTTTGTTTTAATGAAAACAGTACTCAGAATTCATTCGCAGATAAATTAGAAGATGGCAACTTTGCTTTAAATAGTGAAATAGCAACTTTAAAGGGTACTTTGTTAGCACTGCACTTGAAAGACCAGCAAGATTGTGTTCAATGTAAGAAAAAAAAAATCAAGATTAGGGAGTCACAACAAGATCATATTTTAACCAGTCGAAGGGTATCCAGAAGTGTTAACTACCCAGGAATGTCAATGGAACCTGTGACATAGTAATGAGAGAAAAAACACATTACATACAGAATAGCAGGTCTTCAATTAAGCACAGGGAAGAATTTACTAAACTAACAAGTGAATTAGGAAAGCTATCAGTCTTACAAGGCAAACTTAGCTCTTGGATTGCCTTTGTTAAAAATACCATGATACGAAAGTTATGCCTACATTTGAAAGCACAGGACAGGCCTTACATTGCATGTATCCATCCAGAGAGAGAGAGAGAGAGAGATATGAAATGGACTGGTAAAAACTCCATAACCCTCTTCCAATTCAGAGAGAGTGTTCAAAGAATATATAATATTACACAGTACCTTGAATTGAAATCAAAGAATAAAACTACATGATGTTTGGAAACAGATGAAGAACCCACGTGACTAAGGTCATGAAAAATCTTATGTACTGAAGATAGAACAAGCAGACTCTGAAGTCTGCTTGTTCTAATTTTCAAATACAGTTTTTAACATAACAGTTTGGAAAAATATTTTGTTGCAAAGATGAAACATGTCTATATATAACTGAGTTACTTTTTAAGGTTTCTGATAATTCTGTTTTTGTATAGTAGTCCTGATGATGCTAATAAAATAAAAAAATAACGGTGAAACGTAATGTTTCATGTCCTTTATATGAGAAAAATTCCCATTATTACAAATGATATTTATATATCATGTAGTAATATTATTCAGTTCAATCAAATAATTTTGCTGTTTCTATGCTACAGGTTGATTTCTTTATTAGAAGAAGAAAGAAAAAGCAAAAAGACAAGCGAAGAAATACTATCACAGAGGGTGACAGCAAAGAATTACAAGAAGCCCTCAGAAAGTCAGATATTTCTGGAAAAGATCATATTCATAGTTCAAGTCAGACAGAAGATTCTGGCACACCTAAAGCAAAAATTCCACAGAAACTACATCAATTTTGGAAATCAGAGAAGAAGAAGAAGAATACAAATGAAGAAAATAATAATTATAGTAATACACCAACTAAAATCCAGACATCAAAAGACACTGCTAGTTTGTATGAAGCAGTTGATCTCAAGGTGTCTAAAGATTGGAAACCAGGTAGAAAAGGAAAAACTGGAGAAGAAAATCAACCCTTAACCTCAAAAAAGAAATGTGACGTAGAGGATGGTAAGAAAAGTATTGGTAAAAGTAAGGGAAGAAGTTATATTCCAATTTCAACATTATCAGCAGCTATGACAGTTGCTGTAAAAATGAGGCAAACATTTTCTGGTAACAAAGGAGAAGATGGACAATCATCAAGTGGTAACTGGAGTGCTAGCAGCAGTGCACGAGCTTCAGTAGATTCTGATCATCATCATCATCATCAGCAGCAGCAGCAACAACAACAGTCCTCATCACATGGTATTCGTAGTCCTTCAGAGAGTTCACTGAGCAAAGATTCTGTATTGTCAGAAAACACACAACATGATGCAGATAACAGGTAAGCTACATTTTTCATTTTATTATTATTATCATCCTAAGACCCCATGGAGTCACAGCCTTATCTAGGAAGTCCTTTTTATCATACACACACAGCTCATCATACCATGCCTTTCAAATTCTCTGCAGATACCAACCTTTCAGGCAATGCATTCCAATCATTCACAACTCTCTATGCAAAATATGTACTTCTCATTCCCTCCTTATACAGCTTCCAGTGATGACCCCTTGTTCTTCCGCAATCTCCCACCATCTTATGAAAAATCTCTTTCATATTAATCCTCTAACAAACAACTCCTTACCAACTTGTATGTCTCTTTCATATCACTCCTCTTCCTCCTATCAACTAGACTCTGCAAATTGCAATGTCTCAACCTTTCTTCATATTCAACGTTTCAGAAGTCAGAAACTATTTTAGTCAATTGCCTCTGGATCTTCTCCAACATCTCTTCATCCTTTTGAAAACCAGGTGACCAAATCTGTGCACAGTAGTCCATATGTGGCCTAATCAGAACCTTATACAGTGGAACTGGAATCTCCTTACTTTTACAGATCAGTGTCCTCCACATCACTGCCAGAATTCATTATGTTTTCCTCACAATTTTGACAATGTCCTCTAAAATTTAGATCCTTATCCACCATCATCCCAAGATCTATTTTCTCCACCATACCAATATATCCCCACAAGAATAAATTCCGCATTCCATCTTTGTTTTCCGAATTTTAAGACCTTACATTTCGTAACATTGAATTGCCATCTACACTCCTGTGCCCAATCACTCAGTCTATTCATGTCTTCTTGTAATGCCATAACATCTGCTCTTCCCAACTTTGCATCATTTACAAACAACTGAAAATCTCCTTCCAAATTGTCTCCAATATCATTGACATACAAGTTAAACAGCAATGGTCCTAAAACAGATCTCTGAGACACACCACTAGTGACTTTCCTCTTCCGGGATATTGCTCCCCCATACACAACTTGATGCTGCCTATCAGAAAGCCAATCTCCAATCCATTGCACCAGTCTAATATCCAACCCTATCCGCTCTAGTTTGAACTATCAACTTCTTATCATGTGGTAATCTATCAAAAAAAACCTTTGCAGGTCTAAATATACTACTGTGTATCCATCTCCCACATCCAATGCTGCTGTCCTCGCTTTAGCAAATCTGTGCTGTCCATCATTGTTGTCAATCCAATTCTCATCAGCCTCTCCAACACTTTAATCACAACATCTGACACACACAGATTGGTCTACAATTTGATACTTGAATTCTCTCACTTCCTTTATGAAGCAGTACAATCTTGCCTTTCTTCCACTCCTTTGGAACTTGTCCCAATGTAAGACTCATATTAAACAAATATGTCAAGGCAGTTGTCAACTCCTTGGCACATTCTTTCAAAATATGTGGTGATATATCGTCAAGTCCCACAGTATTATAAACATCAAGCTTGCTGAATTTATCATATACCTCTTCTTCACTCACAGTCAGTCTCTCCTATTCATCATCCACTGCTCTCAAATTCTTCATGATGTCACATTCACAAGGATAAAAGACCTTTATGAACTGCTCATTAAATATCTCAATTATATCCTCCACAGCAGCTGTCTGTATATCATTTTCTCCAGTCAATGTCTTTTTTTTTTTTTTTTGGCTACATATTTAAAGAACTCCCTAGGATTTTTTTTTTTTTTTTTTTTGCTTCCTTAGTTAACTGTTGCTCATACTGAACTTTAGTTGCCCTTACCAACTGAGTCACCCTCCTTGCCTGTTCTTTGTATTCTTCATGGAATGGATTATTACCACTCCTCTTATGTTTCTTTCAATTCCTTTTTTCTCTGTATGGCATGCTTCATTACATCCATTTCACACCTACCTTATTTAACCTTCTGACCTTTGGAATACATTGAGACATTGCTTCTACTAGATAGTTCTTGAATTCACCCAAGCAGAAGTGATCTTCTTTCCATTCAACTCCTCATTCCATGCCACAACTGCAAGCTGTCTCCTGAGCTTTAATTTTCATTTAGTTATGTTTTTATATTGTGGTAGATACCATATTTTAGTTATTGCTGGCTACATATTGAAAGAACTCCCTAGGATTTTTTTCTGGCTTCATTAGTTAACTGTAGTTAGTGTAATGTTTTTGTTCAGTTCAAGAAAGTGAAATGAAAATATGTGCTTGAACTAATACTTTTCTGAGTAAAAATATGAATAGTGGCACTGATGACTGAAGTTTTAAAAGCATTGAGCTAAATCATAATTTCCTTTGCAAATTGTCGAAGTATTTTTTATTATTTCAATAAGATTTTATAAAACTTTTTCACATAATTAAAACCAACTTTTTTTTTCTATTTACGTGAATCCTACCTATGATAGCTAACAAATTTATCACATATCATAGTACTATAAGCAACTTAAGGGTTAAATAATTCAAAAATCTTCTAGAGACCAAACAGGGTATTTTTTCCCCAAAAACTATTTCAGGTCTCTAGTAAGCAAAGCAGTGGTGATGAATATCATCCACAAAAATTAATTCGACTATAGGGGTTTTCAACATCAAAAGATGTTTTCGACATGCAAAACATATAAGAAACTGCATATGAAATATATACAGTAAACAGAAGTAATTTGGTAGTGAAATCTTAAGTTTTGAAAATAGTAGGTTCTTCCTTTGCACATCTTTAAAGATGCCTCAAAGTACCATATTTGCTGGCATATAAGACGCACCCCCTTTTTTGTACACATTTTTTAGGAAAAAAACTTTATCACTGAATATTATAATGAATTTACAGTATTTCAAATATAAAGTAATCCAACTATGAAAGAGTACCCACCTTTTAATTGTCAAAACCCATAAATTCATCTCCAGAGCTAAATGAAGAGACACTTGAAACCTCTTCTAAATCAGAATCTGAGTCCTCATACACCAAATTGTCCTCTGTACCATCCAGTGCATTACTAATTCCACACTTCTTAAATGATTTAACCACTGTCTCAGTTTTCACAGCATCCCATGAAACTTTGACCCACTCACAAACTTGTGAAATGCTAGGAAGAGGCTTCTTCCTGATGGTGTAACCTCAAAATCTGAAGACTGCATCCAGCTGTTCCACTTCTCCTTCATAAATCCCTTAAATGGTTTATTAATACAGACATCTAAAGGTTGAAGCTGACTAGTTAGACCTCCTGGAATTGCAGCTGAGTTTTCAATTCCTTGAGTTCATTTGTAACATCGTCTGTTCTGTGAGAACGAAACTGATCCCATACTAGCATGGCAGGCTTCTTCAACAGTCCACCAGGGCGCCTAGACCAAATTTTATCTATCCATAACTTCATTCCTCTTCCAGCCTCTTGCGTGAACATGCACAAACACTCCTTTAAGCAGTTTTTCTTTGGGTAGCGTCTTCCTTTTAAAAATCAATAGTAGCGGCAATTTTGTCCCATCAGCACAGCAGGATAAAACAACTGTGTAGCGAATTTTTTCGTGCCCCAAAGTTTTAATAGTAACACTTGTAGTGCTTGGAATCTACAGTTTTGTTTGAGGGCACATCAAAAGTCAGCAGAACCTTATCCATGTTTCCTATTTGCGCAAGTTCAAAATTTTCTCGTTTCCTTGTGTTAATGACGAATCGATAAAATTCAATCATTTTTTCTTCATATTCAGCTGGCATCTTTTGTGATATTTTTGTTTTAGTCTGCATACATAGCTGGTTTCTCTTCATGAATCTTGAACACCATGATGTTGATCCAGTAAAGTTGGCGATCCCTCTGTTAGTGGCTATTGTTTTCGCTTGATGAATAATCATTTTTTTAGACACTGAAAGTCCCGCTCTTCTGTGGTCTAAAATCAAAGTATTCAGTTCTGCCCAATTTGCAGTTCCACTTCGTAGGTTATGTTTACTGTGAGTTTTTTTTTTATTTTAAATCCTCTTCCTGATTCTGCCAAGTTCCTATCATTTAGTCAGTTGGGGTGGTCCGAAATGCCTCTCTGCAGCCCTGTTTCCATGTTCTTTAGCATACGCAATCACACGTACTTGTATGCAATATTTTAACAATGGCGATGTTTTTCAGCCATAATTTGCCAAGAAATTTAAAGAAAATTTAACGGCAGAAATTTATCAACACTCACAACTGCGATAACGATTGGAAAGTTTAAACAAACAGGACACAGCTGTGATCGTCAATGACAGTGCATACGCATCCACTGAACTCTATGTCAGTGTTTCTTAAAGTGTGGTACGCGTACCCCCAGGGGTACGTGAAAGGTCTTCAGGGGATCCGTGGCAATTTTCGGCTATGCATCATTAACGCATGGAATAAAATTCAATGTATCCGTGAAGTTCGAGATGGTAAAATGTTCCTATTGTATCACTGAATAAGGTACAGAGACATCTGCAGGCTGTGCAATATGTTTCTCAACAAACAGTGCAATTAGAGACAACTGGGATAAAAACGGCACTAACTAATGAATGGCATGTCCCCCCCTCCCACAGAAAATGATGTATGACTCAAGCAAAACCATATGCTGCCAGTGCAACATATGGTTTTGTTTGAGTGAACATGTTAAAACAAAGAAATATATAGTGAATGTGTTTCAGATATTATATAAGGAATTTGGTTGAAGAGAATTAGCATTTCAACTCAACTGTTGGCTTGTCTTTGTCATTTAGTAGCACGATCTTCTGTTAATACTGCACCAATCATATGAACACGGATGGCTGAAGTTTGAGAAACACTGCTCTATGTAACTGGAATGTTCTCACACACACCCCAAGGAAGCAATAAAGAAATCGCATAACTCAGAACAGAGAAAATTTCCAGAAATGAAAATAATAAAAAACTGAGTATTGGCATATAACACGCACCCTGTTTTTCAGACCTATTTTAAAAGAAAAAAAGTGCATCTTATATGCCGGCAAATAGGAAGAAACCAGATAACTTTCTCTTTTTGGTGTGAGAAGTCCTATTCATTTCTGAAAGTTAGAATATAAAACCATATTAAGACCTTGTAATCTAATTGTGTACTTATATATCTGCAAGCTTCCAAAATGAAATTGGAGGGTCAATACATTCCTCTTTGATTAGAAAGACTTACTTAAATCCCGCCAAGGATGTGAAATATCTTCTAGGTCTTTTCAGTTAAATGCAACACAATATAAAAACATAATGCACTCAATGGCCATTTGGTGGTTAAACAGTAGACATTTTCACAATTCCATCTAGGTAGGAACCATCAGTATAAGGAGTATTAATGGAAATAAAATAAACTTGCAGAAGAACTAGTTTTGAGATCTGACTAAATAACAAGTATAAGATGTTGTTGTTTTTATTATTATTAATACTAAACCTCAATGGAGTCAAAAGACTCAAACACTTACACACAGAGCCCATCAAACTGTGCTTTAAACTCATTCAATGTATCTACATTCACTACGATGTACAGCAATATATTCCTTTATTAACTTAAATGTCTCAATCACATCCCTTCCTCCTATTCCTTGCATACTGCATTCCTTCAATCTGTCCTTGCATCCCAAAGACCAGTTATGACCTTAGTCAATCTTCTCTGGACCCTCTTCAATATATCCTCATAACCAAGAAAACAAGGGAACCAAATATGTGCACAACAGTCAATATGAAGCCTGATAAGACTTTATACAATGCAACCAAAACCTCTTTATTTGTATAAGTTAAGGTCCTCTGGATCATTGCCATAATCTGATGTAATGTCTTCACAACTTGTACATGACCTCTGATTTTCAGATCCTTGTCCACCATCACTCCAAGGTCTCTTATCTTTTAAATTTCCTCCAAAATTTCTCCGCTGCATCCCATTGTTGCCTACCAAATTTCAGAACCTTACACTTTGCAACACTGAATTGACAGTTCTATGCTACTTCCCATTGTTATTATTACATCACACCTCCAGGGAGTCCAACGACTCATCGAGAGAGGGCATCTGCTCTACAACTCCTCACCTCACTACGCCACCAACCTTCATCATCTAACATCAATGACATCTACCGCCGACTACCACCAGTAGTACTTTCACCGACAATCACAAACATCCATGCCCACGGCAGGATTTGAACCCGCAGCCTTTTGGCTGGAGAGCGGATACGCTAACCACTTGGCCAACCAGGCTGGCATGTCCCATTCATACAATCTATTCAAGTCCTCCTGTAAGACCACAACATCTGCTTGATTCCTCATCACTCTTCCCAGTTTTGTATCATTTGCAAACAGTTGTATATCACCAGTTAAACCCAACCCAATATCATTAATATACAAATGAAATAACAATGGTCCCAAAACAGATGTCATCTCTGCTTGCTAGCAATTGCCTGGTCCAAACTTTTACATGATAAAATGAATTCCATTACACCAGGTAAAATCTGGCAAATATCATGAAACTTTCATCAACATTTACAAAACTGGTGAAAGGAATAGATCCATCAGGAGAAAATGATTATTTTCCTTCATTTCGTTTATTGCTTCAGAGACTATATAACCAGTTAATCAGCTCTTTTTGAAGTAGTTAGTAATCATCTAAGTCAGTGTTTCCCAGGGATAAACAAAAGATCTTTAGGGGGTATGAAGAACTTTTTTTTAAAAAAATTACTTTTTTATATTTTTGTCATTGTATTGTTGCAGATTAGTGCAGGTCTATTCTACAATTAATTTTTCAATAATAAAATTAATTACAGATACACACATACCAAGGGACACATGTTGTTTAAAGGAAGTTTTAAACAAATTGTGTACCTTGTTATGTGTCAACTGACTTCCATTAGTCCTACACCTGGTTTGCATGATTACTTTCCAATCACCTGGTCAAACTTTTTGTTAAGAGTTTAAATTCAAATAATTTGAAACACGTGGTGGGAACTCTGCTAACTTTCATTTGTTTCATTGAACTTTTGTTTTGTTTTTTTCAATTGTATGCATATTGGATTTGTATAAATTTGGAAAACAAAAATGGGATGCAGAATTTATGCTTGGTGAGGATATATTGTTGGAGGTGGAGGAAATAAGAGATCTGAGGGTGATAGTGGCTAAGGATCTGAAATTTAGGGGACACATGGCCAAAATTGTGAAGACAACACAAAGACTTCTGGGAATGATGCGGACTCCCTACTTCTACAAGAAGTAGGGAGATTCTTGTTCCATTGTATAAGGCTTTGATTAGGCCACATATGGAGTATTGTGCCCAGATTTGGTCACTTGGTTTTCAGAAGGATGAAGAGATGTTGGAGAGGGTCCAGAAGTGACTGATTAAGGTAGTTTCTGACCTCTGGAATGTCGATATGAGGAAAGATTGAGAAGCTGCAACTTGCAAAGTCTGGTGGACAGGAGGAGGAGAGATATGATAGAGACATACAAGTTATTAAAGGGTTGTTATAGGATCAATACTGGAGAGGTTCTACGGAAAATAGTGGGAGATCAGAGGTCATCCCTGGAAGCTGTATAAGGAGGAGGTTTTTTCCACGCAGAGTTGTGAATGATTGGAATGCCTTGCCTGAGAGTGTGGTGTTGGAAGAGAATTTGAGTGTGTTTAAGCATGGCATGATGAGCTGTGTGTTTGATTAAAAGGACCTCCTAGATGAGTCTTTGACTCTATGGGGTTTTGGGTAATAATAATAACTAAAAATGTATTTAATAATTAAAGTTTCACGCTTGTGATTTGTTATAACATAAATTAAAAAAAATACCTTTGTAATTATTCAAGTTTAAAATATTATTATAACTTCTAAATTGTCTTGTCTGAGAGAGGGGCAGTACACCGATGTTATTAAAACTTTAAAAGGAGTACATGGATAATGAAAGTTTGGGAAACACTGATCAAAGGAGTCAATATAATTCTAGTTAATATAAGGAGTCAAATTATGCTAACATTCTTCTGAATGAGACATCATGGAGAGTTAGAGAGCAATTGATGATGAGGAGGAGAGAATGACTGTGAGCACTAGGTATATGGAGAATTGAGTAAATTTGATGTCAATAAGGCTGTGGGACTTGTTGATATTATATCACGTGTTGTGATATATCATCAAGGGATATTATCTTTGATGATAATACCACTGAGATTTCCTAACTCTGCAACTGGATCACCAACTTTCTGACTGGTCGTTCACTATGTGTCATGGTGGATGGTTTACTCTCCTCAGATTTCCCCACTAAAGCGGGAGTACTCCAGGGTTCTATTCTTTCACTTGCTCTCTTCCTGTTGTGTATAAATGACCTGCTCTCTCAGACTTCCAATCCTATCGATAGCTTTGCCAATGACAGTACACTCCATTCCTCCTTTTTATTAGACAAACCTTGTGGTGCTCAAGTATTAGAATCCTCAAGATTTACCATGACCAATGACCTGAACTCTGATCTCCTAGATATATCCCAGTAGGGCAAGGACAACCTTGTAAACTTCAATGCCACCAAAACTCAGTCCTGTCTGATCTCTCGCAAGAAAGAACTTACATCCCTCTCCCTTACCTTCAGTAATATTGAGTAATCCAAACGTGATCAGATTTCTCTACTCAGAACTGACCTGCACCTCCAATCTTTCCTGGTACAGCCATATTTCAACTATAGCTTCTGCAGCTGCAAAAAAAAAAAAAAAAAAATTGGTGTTTTTTTTCACACAAGGCACTACTTCACACTTTCACAGCTGCTAACTTTGTACAAAGCCCAAATCCATCCAGCCATGGAATATTGCTCCCATATTTGGGTGGAGCACCAAAATCCTCTCTCAGATTACTAGATTCTATCTAGAAGAGGGCAATCTAGCTAATTAATGATCTCTCTCTCTCTCACACATACCCACTTCAATCCCTCTCACACAGACATTTAGTTTCTGCCTTGTTTCTCTTCTACTGATACTTTCATGGACAGTACTCTGCTGAACTGGCCAATATTATTCCTCCACTCTCCTCCAAAATCATTAAAACAAGAGCCACTGCTAACCAACACCCCTTTATAGTCCATCTTGAAACTCACCAAACCAACTTCATTACCTCCTCCTTCATCTTATCTACTTCTGCTGTGGAACACTCTCCCTTTCCCCCAAAGATTACAACCCTCAGCTGTTCAAAGCAAAATGGAAACAGATTCCTCCTTTTGTCTATTCCTCTTACCCACACATGGCACTAATCTGCTATAGGTCTTGTGGCCTTTCATGTGTGGATCAGATATATCAGGGGCGAATATTGCAGGTGTGCGGTGCACATCCACAGAATAAATACTGATGTTATATTTATGCATTTATTCCTGTTAAAGATTTCCTTAATTGTTTCCTGGCTTTGCATGATTCCTAAAATTAAACACAATATACTAATGCTTCATGAAGAGGACACTTTTCAATGTGTAAACATTACATCACATTCTTGTGTATAGCCCAGGTTTGCAGTTGCAAATACATAGCAGCTATTGAGCCATTTGAACAAGCCTACATGGCACGATGGGTCAAATTCTTAGCATTCCAGTGCTTTTAAACCTTCCAGAAGGTGAGTGCTAAGACAATAGCAACTAGTAATCAGCGGCTGTGATTGGTTGTTGTGTCAACCAATCCAATTGAACATTGTCATGAATTGCTATTTTATGTGAGTGAAGTGACGTATTTAGGGCACCAACATAGACAAGTAATTTTTTATAAATAATTTATAACTTTTTTTGTCCATATTTACAATGGGAAACAGTGTTGACGATCTCTTGAATGTCCCATTTTCTGCATAGCTTTCGTGGATTGTATGATTGATTATAGTTGAAGGAGGTTGGTACTTGTGTATAAATAAGTAAAACGAGTTAGGCAGCAATTTAAAGTGTACATGTTTAGAATCCTCAAAAAACATTGGCACTCAAATTCTAGCATAAAATACTCTCCTGAAGTAAAGTACAGTTACAAAAGTATTAACCTGATCAAAATATGTTTTTTTCAAGAAAAGCACTGAAGAAATTGTTGTCTTGCCAGAAAACAAACCTCCATAATATTAAGGACTGGTTGGTGGAAATAAACACATAACTGTAGAAGTACAAGATATACATTTTTATCACTTTTATATATATATATATATATATATATATATATATAATTATGCATTGCAGTATTTTGTAAAAGAGTGAAAACTATACTGAATAACAAATAGCACTGAAATTATTAGTTTTGGGTTAGAAGATTAAAAATTTCAGTGAAATGAAGATTTACTGTATCAGAATAGGTACATACAATTTAAGAATCTCCTTCAAACCTAAGAATCTACTGAAAGTAATTCTCAACTTAGAAGGGTTTTAAAGAATATCCCATAGTTAATTGTATATACCATGCTACTATGAACTGGTGAAAACACAAAAGACCTACCAAATATCTGTATATAGAAAAAATGACAAATTGGCATTGAGGTTTGTTTCCGTAATGAGTGTTTGTTGTTCTCATTCATTGGTTTATTTCAGACATTGTGAGTTATTAAAGAAAGTGAAGAGAAAACAGTAATGTGTGATATTTAGAATAAGCCCAGAGAAGATATAATTACAGAAAGGTGTGCATAAGTAGACGGGTGTCGTTTTTTTATAATTAGATGCCTGGGGATTGTTTATTGGCTTCAATGCGGTTATCACCAGAACAGCAAATTGTATGCTCTATTATACCACCCTTAAATTATTCTTCGCACAGAGGTCAAGATGGGAGAATAGGAGTTCTTGGAGGCAGCAATTAATATACTGGAGCTCCCTACTTCAATTGCAGAAATATCTGCAATTAAGGTGGGGTGTGATCATATCCATGTATTTTGCACAACGGAAGTGGCCACTGTACTCAAATCTTATAGGCCTGAACTTATTGTGCATCCAGTTTTGGACAGTGCAATTGCATCTGATGAAATTTCTCTGTTTTTGCTGAGATTGCTTGCTATAGTGATGGGCCTGGTTTAGGACAAGAAGAGAGAACTTTTGAAGTTGCACGAATTGTTATTGAACAAGCTAAAGAAATGCAGATACCCATTGCGTTAGATGCTGATGTATTATGTTATAACAATTCTCATCCCAAAATAATTTTTCTAACTATAAAAAAGCTGTATTAGCATCCATTTGTGCAGTTGTACAAATTTGTAATGGAAGCAATACCTGATCATTCGGAAAATGTTAAACATTTGGCTGCAAAACTTGAAAATGTCACAGTTGTCCAAAAAGGTCGGATGGAGAAAACATTGTTACTTGTAAAGAGTAACCAGAGAGTAACATTGTTACTCTCTGGTTCGATGGGTGTATTTAGCTACTGGGGAACAATGCAAACGGTGATTTACTACCATTGGGTCCCACTGTTGCGACAGATTTTGGTGCCTGCATTGCTTAGGAGATGTAGCTTATTTGCTTTTAAGAAATGTTCTTGTAGCATGACAATTGACATGGTTGGAGATGATATACTTCAGAGTTCTGCTAGGGTCACTACTCTTTAATTTGTGTATCAGTGATATAAGGGGATATATTCAGTTGTTTTGTCAATGATGCAAATTGTGAGAGCAGGTGATGTAAATATCCTGCAGGATGGTTCAAATAAATTGGCATTGTGGGCAAAGGATAATGATTATTAATTTAATGTTGCAAAATGTAAGGTTTGAACACTTTGGGTTGAAAAGGTTACATGCAGTGTATCATATTGATGTACCAGATTGTAGGAAATTGATGAGATTAGGAACTTGGGAATAATGGTGGACAGAGAGATGAATTTCAAAGGACATATTGCAAAAGTTGGTAAAATAGCTCAAAGGATTATTTATATGCTGAAAAATATTCTAACAAGTAAAGACAGGTAAGTTATTATCCCTCTTTATAAGACTATGATTTGGCCGCATCTTGACTACTGTGAACATATTTGGTCACCTGGGTTTCTTGGGAATCAGGAGGTAGTAGAGAAGATTCAGAGACAAGTGACTAAGCCAGTGAGTCTGTGAAATGCTTCTTTTGAAGATAGGTGTTAGGTTACAAAAGTAAGCTGACAAGTGGAAAAGAGGGGATACAATAAAACCCCTTTAATATCTTATGAAGTATATACAAAGGAAATTTTTTAATATGTGACAAATAGAGAACTAGGGATCATCCTTGGAAGTTGTGTGAGAGTGTGGTAATTATTAGGAGTGTGTGCGACAAGATTTGTTGCATGTAAAATGGTGATTGGGTGGAATGGATTTCCAGAATTAGTTGCGAGTTCCTGACAGTGAATGAGTTTAAGGAGAGATACGATAGGTTTCTGTTAAATCTGGTGTAAGACAAGGATGAACATTATCCCCTCTGTTATTCATTATCTATATGGATCACATTATGAAGGAAAGTGGTATTAAACATGATATCAAAATTGGAGACGTTAATGTCAGCTCTTTGCTTTATGCGGATGATGTTATACTTCTAAATAAATCTGCTACAAGTCTGCAAGATTCTCTGACCAAATTGAATACCTGTTGTAATAAATATGGTATGAAGGTCAGCAATAAAAAGACAAAGACAATGAAAATAGGCAGAATCATTGAAAATGTCAACTGTGTTGTGAATGGAGAACCTGTGGAACAAGTAAAACATTTCAGCTATTTAGGCACGATTTTTACTGAAGATGGTAAATTAAATATAGAAATAGACAACAGAATCAGCAAAGCTGGTATGGTGGTAAGTCAATTGAATAAATTCATATGGAATAAGAGAGAAATTAGTCTGAACACTAAATTAGCTGTATACAAGACAGTGTTCAAACCAGTTTTAACTTATGGATCTGAGAGCTGGGTCAGAAGTAAAATACTTGACCAAAGACTAGAGACCACAGATATGAGAGTCCTGAGAAAGATTATAGGTGTTAACAGATGGCATCAATGGCGGTATCATATTAAAAACGAGGATATTAGGAAAGAACTCGACATTGTCAGCATCCAGGAATGCATTAGCAGAGCTAATCTTAGGTGGTATGGTCACTTAAAACAGAATGGGCAAGGAAAGATTAGCAAAACAAGTGTTCTCTGCCAGGTTGGCAGCAAAACGACCCAGAGGAAGACCAAGATATAGGTGGATTGATGCGGTACAAAGTGCTTTAGACGATTGAAATATAAGATCTGATAATGTTGGAGTCTTGACAAGTAACAGACTGATTTGGAGGAAAATTGTAGATAGGAAATTAATAATGATGTAATTTTTTTCATGTAGTACTATCATATCCTGTACACCCCTTGAGGGTACATGGCAGGAATGTGATGATGATGATAGGTTTCGTGCATAAAATATTTAGTTTGAGTATCTGGACTCCATAGAGACACTGTATAATAATAAAACAGACCTTTCAAACTATTTCAATGAGTACAGGATAGTCAGACAAAAAACAATTTCTACACTGCCTAAATTCTAGTTTGACAGGAATTTGAGGCCATTGTTATTTTTATTTTTTAACCCTGAAGGTTGAGTAATTGTAATAAAGTTTATTTACTTTTGAAATAATTAATTTCTTACGAATGCTACACACATACATATTTAACACTAAGTGAAAAAATATATCTCTGGTTCATTAATAAGTAAATAAATGAACTTACATGGCAATTACAACAAACCTGGTCTTAGTATAAGTTATCACTTAGGATTAAATGTGAGGTAATCTGAGAAATCTTGACATTAGGTATATATAAAATAGACTATTTTTGAGTTATTGGCAAGCCCTGTATTTGTGAAGGAAGCAAGTTTGTGAATAATTCGAATAGAAATGGAATTTTGTACTCTGCTGTATATGGAATAAAAGTAGTATACAGAAGATTTACTCTTTGTGTGAAAGTATAATGATTACTCAATACTAGTTTTATAATAAATGAACTCATTTATTATAAAGTTTAAAAAAAGTAAAAATAATGTTTAAACACTAATTATCAATTTTTTAATTCCTTGTAGGTCACATGATGGAACAGGCTACATGTCTGATATTTCTGCAGCTGCTACATCATTAACACTTCCATCCAAGTGGTGTCCATCATCTCTGATTGCAACACAGTTTACAACTCTTGACACAGAGACCTGGTTACAATCTGTGGAACAAGATAGTGCAAATGCTACTGATATATACAGTTCTGACTCTACAGATACTCCTGGGGGCCATTCACCAGACAGCCAACAAAAGACACTTCATTCCCATTCAGCTATTGATGATGAAGATTCATCTGTATTTTCTGTTGATGCAGATGGTTATTATACATCTATGCATACTGACAGTGGATTAAAAGGCAAACATGATACTCAAAATTATGACAATTTTGAGGATGCATTTGGCATGGGAAAACGGCAAGGTTCTGACACATCTATCAGCACGATTGGGGACAGCAGTTTAAACAGTTTACTGTCACGTACTGCAACAGAGCTTTCTTCAAGTTGTAGCACTCTTACCCAGACCAGGAAACCAGCTCCACCTCCTCCACCTCGTATTTCCAGCATCAAAATTAAACCAAATGAAATTTCATCTGTTGAAAATTGTAAAAAGGAAGATAAAATGATGCATTATGACACAGCTCATCACTGTATTTTGCAAGCTCGTGATATCCCTGCTTCTGAATCTGACCAAGAAATTGAAAGGATGCAGAAAAAAACAGTTATTGACTCTAGCCACTATCTTTCCCTGTGCCCTGTTACTCCAACTGCTAGTGATGATGAAATGAATAAAGTCAACCAGAGTGAAGAGCCAAAGGGTGCAAAAGCAAAACTGATAAATATCATTAATAGCAAAAAACAGACAACTAAAATACAAAAGAATATGTCATCTAATGAGAACATGGGAAAGACCAATAAAAGTGGAACATTTCCTATTGCAAAAATTCCATCATTTGACATGTATGGTGACCACTCTCCCCAAAAACCAAAATTTACCACTATAATTAGGCCAAAAGAATCTTCTCCAGTAGCAAATAGAAAGGATGTAATGATATCTTTTTCTCAAGCTAATCAAAATGACAATGGAAAGTCCACATCATCTTTTGTGTCCACTTCATTTCTTCCTCATTCACCAACAGAAGGCACAAGATCACCTGACACATCTTCATATTCATCTACACTGGTTGGATCACCCACCTCACAAGAAAGCATAATTATAACTGACCCACCACAACAGAAAGAATCAAGTGTAAATCCTATTATTCCACTAAAATATACCCACCAAATCACTGTGAAACCAGTAGCTAGGAATATAAAAATAGAAAGTGAAAGAACTTGTAATAATCCTAAAAACAAAAGTAATATATATACACCAGTGAATAGAACTGTATCCCCGCACATGTATGATTCTCTGCCTCTTCCCCCTCCCCCACCTTCTCCACCATTACCACCTCCACCACCAACACCCCCTCCACTTAGTGCTGCTTTATCATCTCCTCCTGAAAGTCCAAACATACCAGTAATTCGCAGGATACCTACAAAGGAACACTCTAAAAAACTCTTGCGTCCCACAAGTCTTATTCCATCATCAGTTAATCACAATCGAGCTGCAGCTCATGTAACTCTGGACCCAAGTGGACGAGTTATTTTTAGCTCAAACTCTCTAGGAAGAAGACGAGATGGTCATCTACTACATTATCAACCTGCATCATTACCTACAGACATGTGGCCAGAAAAATTTGCTACGCTGCCTCTGCGTCAAAATTGCTTGTCTCAGAATCATTCCTCAAGAACAAATATTTACGCAAAACCTAATAGTGCTGATTTTCATAATATTGCTTCTATTGTTTCCAACCGACATAATACAGATATGTCAAAGTTTTCAAGTCAGAAATTATCAGAAGGAACGTCACTTCCTATGTCACCACCTCTAAGTCCTGATTGTGTCACTTTGCCAATGCAAAGTAATTATTATAAACCATCTTCCCTTCAGACTAAAGCTGACAATCAGGTTCAAATAGCAGAAATTCAAAGATCATCAGGTTCAGAATCTCTTACTTCTCATCTGTCATTTTCCAGTACTCCAAGTATTTCATCTTCAGCAATGTTAACTCCTGTATCACCACCCCAAAATGTTTCTCGAAGTATTGCACGATTGTTTTCACCTCCATCACTGCTGACACAGCAAAACGTGAACTTGCATGCTCAAAGAATGAATAGCATGCCTATTCCTTCATCACACTATTATGTGTCAAATATATCACCAGGATATTTACCTGAGAAAACTAGTTTAACATCACAAATAGTGTCATCTGAATATTTTAATAAGGAACCCAAAAGGAAACCAATGACTACAGAAGATCTTTTTGCTGTTATTCATAATTCTAAAAAGCGTCACAACATAAAAACAGGTTCAGATATTTCCATCTCTCCGTTATCATCTCGTTCAAGTTCTCCTTCAGTTATCAGGCCAAGTACGCCCAATAAAAGTGTACTAGCTGAGACTGGATTTCTAAGTCCTAGAAGTCAAGGAACTCCGAGAGACAGACGAAGCTGGTCAGGTGATGCTAAACAGTACACCCTCACTCCTGGAGAAAGGCGTAGCCTAGCATGCGACAGGTTAAGAACTAGTAAACCAACCTCTATGCATGATTTCAAGATGCTTTTATTACAAGCTAGAGGGGGGAACCAAAATGTAACAGGAAAATCTGCAGCAGAACAGTTAAAAGCTACTGCCCCAAATGTTAGACGATCGGAACAGATTCCGGATGGAATGTCATTTCCTACTGGTACACATTCCTTACCTTGTTCCCCAACTAACGATCCATCTCTATATAATGGGCATTCCACAGTGCCTTTAAAACGTGGCTGCCGTGCTAGAACATCTCTTCAAAGCCGTTATGCAATGTATCCGCCTATCTATGAGGATTGTTCTGAAGAAGCTGAAGCTCACCATGAATCACAACAAAGTCCAAAAAATAAAAACATTCAGCACATTGAGAGGAACACATTAGGTGCCTCTCATGGTGATTATTATCAGCATTATCAAGTAAATGGATTACATGCACTTAGAGACGCTGTACAAAGTGGACTATCATCTAGTACTTGGGTATGAATCCATTTAATTAAATGTAAAGAACAGTATATCAGAACTAGGAAAGAAATTATCAAGTGAAATGTGATTTTTTAAAAATTATATTAATTGTGATAAAGTGATCATCAGGTTGCACACAAGCTAATATTTACAGTATACTTACTGCCTACATCATTTATTTGGTATTCATTATATTTTTTTTTTACTTTGTTCTATTTGGGATGTAGGTATGCTTTAATAATAACTGAATAGCTACTTGAAAAGTCATTTGTATAGCAAGTTTACATAAATATCAAGAATAAAATTTGTAATATATACATTATATATAAACATTGAATACCATTTTTTTGATTCACAGGGTATGTTATCTTCATATGATGCAATTCTGTGGTTTCAGGAATATGTGTGATTTTTATTTATCTAGAAACGATACTGTTAAAGTGGTATGTCATTTGCCAGCAAAGGTTGGTCGATTGGTAGAGCCTCTGCTACTAGTGGCTTGCAAAAAGTTAAGCTAGTTTGAGCGCGGTTAGTAGTTGATCAATCGTTCGATGCTGTTGGCACACACTCCCTCGATGAGTCTTTGGACTCCCTGGAGGTGTCACATAATAATAATAACTAGGATAAAACTATTTACTAGTAACTGTTCCTTCTACTTGTGCTTTTTTTTTTTTTAAGTAATAATATAATTTGTTCATTGTGTGCATTATGAAAAAAATCTAAAAAAAAAGGATACAAATCACTTTTTCAGTTTTAGTTCTGCAAGTTAATATATATATATTTTTAATAATTAACAGCTTCCATTCAGTGTATAGTAGATTATATGACTAGGGTAAGCTCTCTCTTCTGTAATAATTCCATGCAAAAAGTGCCATTTCTGAGTTCCCTACTTCCTTCCATGTAACAATAACTGCCATTTTGTCACATGACATAAAAGCATTTCATGGCATATCAAAGAAGCATTTTATATCATTGTGGTAGTTTACTTTTCTACCAAGTTGATGTAAATATATATATATATTTTTAAAATATTACTATAGCTCTTTCTTACCTACACTGTTCTAAATCAAAACAAATTATTTTAATGTCTTTTACATCCCCATATACCACAATCTTGATTTAACTGTAAATTTCTTCTACTGTTTAAAATTTCTTCAAATACACAAATTTCATTCAGAATGCAGATACAAAATAATACAAATTACATGTTGTGTGTGTGTGTGTGCACGCGCTGTACATATAGTAACTCAGCTAGTTCAACAATCTGTTCATTTGGTCTGATATGCTTAGTTCCACAGTTAGTCAACAAGGGTGTGATAATTGTTACTGCTTTGTGGATTACTTGCTTTCTTTTATTTGGCAATTATAAAAGCAAACAAAACAAGCTAAAAAGATTAAAACTCAATTGCAATGTACTTTATACAGCCCACTATCACAAAGCGAACTTGTAGGAACCATGGAAATAGTTTCTTTTATAAGGAATTTCTTTTAGAATAACATTGTGTCTACATGCCTTTGATTAGGATTTTTCAGTGATTTGTTATTTTTACATAACACCTCATCATTGGAGGGCACCCTTCCACATAACCCACCATTTACATTACTTAATCCTCCATCTACACTCTTTGCCACCTACCACCAAATAATAGTATTTTGTCTGTTAATTGCATACATCTTCTGGTCAATATCTCCCAGTATGTGGGGTAAAAAACCCAAGTTTCTGGAAGAGAAAAGCTCTGCTACCCCCACACGGGATTAGCTAATTCACACTCAGTTGAAAAAAGCTCCTATAAAGATTCCTTTCATCATGAATCAAACTCAGATCTCTCCCAATTGAAGAGTCCAATGTTCTGTTGTTTTCCCAGCTGTGCTACAGAAGCACATAGTGAGCAATTTTGTTATAATGATATTTGCTATAGTGAGAGATGATTGCAATCCATTGCGGGTTTAATTTCTTTGGCAACTGTTCAGTTTTGTACAGTAAACAATTTCCATTTTCTGAAATACAATTATCTATTCAAACACAAAATGTCTCATTGACTGTTTTCTTTCAATTAATTTGAAACATAATGGAATGTATTTCTCTCTACTTTCCTGCATCAAATAAAAGCATATCATGCTAAGGGTTCATTAAATGTACATTTTCACCACACAAATAAGGCCTTTTTTTTTTTTTTTTTTTTTTTAATGGCATAGCATGTCATATTAACTTTTTTTTTTTTAATAAAATGAAATCTCATTCTAGTAATAATCATTTCAAAAGTTTCACTACTATATATTCATTCATTTCCCATAGTACAGTCATTGGAGGGGGGGGGTTAAATAAACAAAGTATAAATCTGATGAAATATTTCAAAGTTCTTAATTTTTCTTCTTAACTAAATCTGGTATTTTTCCCTCTGGAAAGGGAGGAGGATAGCACTGGAAGGGAACTGAAAAGCAATCAAAGTAGCAATAGAACATTTAATTGCATTATGTTGAATTTCCCTAATTATTTCTTTATTAAAATGTCATTTTTGTTTTCTTAAGAGCTTTGGAAAATAACATTACAGTAAGTAGTGTATTTCAGATTATTTATAAGTAAAATAATTTTAATGAAACATATTACTTTCTGATGTGTGTGCATTCAATTCACAAAATACACATTTTATATGAGTTATGTTTGCATTTAATAATTGCAGGAAGTCATGCTTGATATGTTAGTATGAACCATGGTATAACAGAGATACAGAATTGTGATTGCAGTTTACCCTCACTATAGCACAGAGATAACAGGAATGGTTTGTTATTATAGTGAATTTATTTCAGCACAGCACTGGGCATTTTGAGAGAGATACTGCTGTAAGGAGAGTCAACTATAATATACTGTATTCTCACTATTCAAGGTCATAACAACCTAGGTTTACATTGCTGAATGGCACAGCTGTAATATGCATTGTCATTAACACCACTATAAGGTTATATAGTGTGTGAGTTATAAATGAATTGACAAAAGTGAAAGTAGTTGTATATCATACACAACTCATCTCTTTTAAAACTTGAAGCAAGATAAGTCATGTGACCAGTGCTATAATAATAGTTTCTCCTTGCAACAAACTTTCATCATGTATCTCCAGAGTTTTGTTTACACTTGTAGGGTTCACTAAATTCTTAGTCCCTTATATGTTAAGGGATTTTGCAGTATGGTAGCTATTTGATGTTTAACAATATAAAACTTAAATGTTAAATCCCAACTTGTTACTAGCTGACTGCCTATCTCCACTATATGATACAATAGCAAAGATGTGCATGTAATTAACTGAGGAAGGGCTTCATTGGTATGCCATGTCACTTATATAAACTTTAATGGTGTTGTATGACACAGCTGAGTTAATAAACCAACAGATGTGTTTTCCCTTCAAAAGTTATAAACACTCTAATTTTTGTAGACCAGTTACTACTGTTTCACTTATTTTGCCAGGGATTCATTTGTCTTATATTAGTTAGTCACATAACAAACCAACTGAAGCAAATAATTTAATATAATTCAAATATCAACCAAAAGTGCCCCCCCCCCCTCCCAAGAGCAGAATATTATTCATATTACAACCATAAACGAAAAAATATTTTGTATTTAAATATTACAGTATAATTGGTATAATTCAACATTTTTCTATTCCAGATCTCACAACTCCATTCAAATCAATGCTCTTTCCATGTTTTTTTAACATATAGCTGCTATTTACTTAATACCTTGTAGCCAATAATACACTGCCTGAAATCTGCAGCAAAGCTCAGAAAAGCAAGTGGTCTTTGACTTGATAAGATTATCAAGTCAAAGTATACAGACACTTAAATGCAAGTTTTGGCTACAAAATGATGCCATTAATAGTTTCAGTGTGAATGGATTAATAACAAAACAAGGGGAAAATACAGTAAATATGGCTTATTTTAAATTAATTCTTTGCAGAATAACAATTAACAAATAATTAAAGAACATTGATATGATGTTTTTTTAAAAGCTTGTTTAGAATATGGCTATTCAAGTTATGTCAAAGAAAGTAAGTATATTGTAAATTGGGTGGGTATTCTTTGACTGATGTGCATGTTTTCTGGGATGAAAAATCCTGCCACATCTAATGGCTAACTCAACATTTATGAAAAGAAAAGACCTCATGTTCTTCTCATATTATGATAAGAAAAATAAACCTAAAATAAAAAAACAAACTGCTCCAAAAATTAAACTAAAAAAACTAATAAAACATTTCTTCTAAATTGTTTACTAATATTTGTGGTATCAACATAAACCTAAATGATGTGCACCCTTACCTGCAGACATTCAAACCTGATCTTCATCTTCTTACTGAACCCCACACCCAAATCTCCTTAACTATCTGAATCGCACTCTGTAGGATTCCTTCTACTACAACAGTTGGCATCCATGTTTTTGTGTGGTTTGATATTCCTTGTCTCAAAGTGCATCATTCATCTGCTGTCTCTATCACTTCACAAATTCTGAAAATAAATCACTCTGGCTGCTTTGACTTCTTATCCTTGAAGCATGATTTCCTGCAATCCAAATTCTCTAATACTAAAGTCATCTTCCTTGGAGACTTTAATGCCCATAACTCTAACTGGCTCCCTTTTACCAACTCCAGTGACCAAGCTGGAAGAGGTATTTACTGTAAGTAATGTCATTGTTACAATGTTGCTATGCATTATTACAAAAATTGAGCTAATTTTGATATATGTATGGTACATAAAATTTCATCAATTTTGCCATTAAAATGTTCAAATTGAAATGAAATCTTAATAGTGGTTTTAAGTATTAAACTTCATGTAGGCAAGTAAATTGTTTTGCCAATAAAAACAATTTACTCATAGCAAAAAAAAAAGTTTTGCAAATTAAATAGAATTATATGAACGGAGGAGAACACGTTCAGTGCAACTGATGCCCTGCAGCTTCTAAGCATTGCGAGACTCGCATTTCTATGCTGCATAACTCAGTCTGACCTGAGCAGTAGAATTGTGTGGATGTGTAGGTGCTGCAACAAAGTCATTCTGAATGGCCTGGGGATATTTGTAGGCTGGTGGTGGATGACTCACTATCTGTTGCATCACAAACACCGTCAATAAGAGATTTCTTAATATCAAAATAAACAAAGTCCCTTGTCTCTTATAAGTGGCAGTGAACATGTTAAGCAATCTTAAATAATGAAAATTAGTATCCTATGCTACATGCCAAATGAGCACATGGATTGGAGTGCACTTGTAAAAAAAAAATGACAAATTTTTGCACATTTCTGATTTATGTAATTATTATTATTATCACAAGATCCCATGGAATCAGACTCATCTAGGAGGTCCCTTTTGTCATACACAGAGCTCTTAAAGACATACCAAGTCTTAAACACATTAAAATTCTCTACAGCAGCATTTCCCAAACTTTTCTTACGACAGAACTTCACAAATCCTGAAATTTTCGAGGAACACCTTGGTTATTTTGCAGTGTATTAATTAATAATTAATTGTTAATTTAGCTGATTTTTATTATTAATTAATAATTAATTAACCATAAACATTAAATTAATTTGTGCTGATTTTCATTAACATCCCATTCTGATCACCAAAAATTTATAATATTATAAGTACGAGTGAATGCAGACTTTTTCTCCTGTGTGCTGGTAGTTTTCCCCTCCTTTTGTACATCCTGGAGATCGCTTTGTAGGCTGGTGGTGGATGACTCACTATCTGTTGCATCACAAACACCGTCAATAAGAGATTTCTTAATATCAAAATAAACAAAGTCCCTTGTCTCTTATTCATATTAAAATTTAAATCTGTAGACCTATTACTTTTAAAAAATCACGGCATTATGGTTTCGAAACTTTCACCCTATAATACGAACTTGCGAAGAAAGTATTCAGTATTACTAAATTTGAGAACCGGATACAGACTACCTTGATCTTCAATTTTAGTGGAAAAATTTTCTTTATACTTCTTTGCTGATTGGTCACTAACATTTGCAACACAGATGTTATTTCTTTCCGTTTTGAGAACAGATGATATGCTGCCCATTGTTGTAATGGGCTTGCAGGCAATTCAATGTGTGAAAATTAATGATAATTCATGAATATTTCCATGTTTAAAAATATGCTGCTTGGTCATTGACATTTGCTACACAGATGTTATTTTGTTCAGTTTTGAGAACAAAGAATATGCCTCCCATTGTCATAATCCGCTTGCAGGCAATTTTTATGACCGGTCATAAACAGCGGTATTCCTTTTCCCAAATGTTGAAAGGTTTCGATGTGTGAAAATTAACGATAATTCATGAATACTTCCACGTTTAAAAATACAAGCTTGGTCACTAACATTTGCTGCACAGATGTTATTAGGTGTTTTGGTTATGAGCTTTTCGACATATTCACGAATATTATTCTCCTCAGAATATTTATTCATGAAAAATACTTAGAAAACTAAAATGACAAATTTCAGGAGAACTTATCGTGGAACACAGTTTGGGAAACCCTGCTCTAAGAAAATGCATTCCAATCATTCACAACTCCATACAAAAAAACTCGCTTCTCACTTTCTTGCACATGCCCTCGTTTTTCCCCAATCTCCCAGCATTTTATGAAAAACCTCTTCAATTAATCCTATAACCGTTTGCCATCTTGTATGTCTCCAACATATCGTTCCTCTTCCTCGAATCCACTACACCCTGCAAATTGCATCATCTCAATCTTCATATTCAACATTCCAGAGATCGGAAACTATTTTGGTCAATTACCTTTGGACCCTCTCCAACATCTCTTCATCCTTTTGAAAACCAAGTGACCAAATCTGTACACAGTAGTCAATATGTGGCCTACAGTATTTACTTGAATATAACTCACACTTTTTCCCCAAAAATTAAAGTTAAAAAATCAGGTGCAAGATATATCAGGGATTTTCAGGAACTAGTTTTTCGGACAAAAATTAAATGGACATTTATAATTAATCCTCAGTATTCATTATAATTGCTCACATTATTTATAAAATTAATGTAATTTAAATTTTATTAATTATTAACGTTATGTGATCAGCCGCTTACCTTCATCACATGATATATTTGAATCTTTAGTGACAATGCTTCTGTAATTATCTTAAAACACAGTTTCATTCTTGCTTATCCTTTTATCATTTAGGAATCATAAGATCTTTGAGTTTAAAACAAGCACTGTAACTTGAATGTTTCTCCATATTTCAAGCAAAAATTACCAGTAATTTACAAGACTTGAGATATGTCATGAACAATCCTTCATAAATGACTAATGAGAAGTGAAAGCAGAGTGCAAAATGGTCAGCAGTGGTAGGGCTGGTAGAGATAGAGCAGCTTTGAAGATGTGCATAGGATTGGTGCAGTATTAACAAAAGATTGTGTGACCCAACGACAAAGGCAAGCCGATAGTTGAGTTGAAATGCTGATTCTCTTCAACCAAATTCCAAAATATCTGCAATTTCCATAATGGCATTCACTATATTTTTCTTAGTTTTAGCACGTTCATGTCGGAGTGATGTTTTGCCTGTTTATCGTTCTGAAGGGACTATTCATTATTGTTTGTGTACCATTTCTGCCTTGTGTAGGCAGGCTCAACTGACACAAAGTTTCATCCCTTCAGTTCAATTTTACTGCTTTATGTCGGAGTGATGTTTTGCCTGTTTATCGTTCTGAAGGGACTATTCATTATTGTTTATGTACCATTTCTGCCTTGTGTAGGCAGGCTCAACTGACACAAAGTTTCATCCCTTCAGTTCAATTTTACTGCTGCTTGTTTCAATTACATGAAATAAGTGTTTGTTCAAAAATTTCAAATGCAATTGAACACACACACTCATTTCATATAATTGAAAATTTGGACAATAGTTTTTATAGTTAGATACTATGCATGGCAGTACAACATGCAGCTTTTCTTGAATCTATACAGCATAGTTTCTGTGGGGGGGGGGACATGATTCATTAGTTAGTGCTGTTTTTATCCTAGTTATTTTTAACTGCCCTATTTGTTGACAAATATAGTACACAGACTGCAAATGTTTTTCTACCTTATTCAGTGATACAATAAAACTATTTATTTTTCTTGCTTCTGCAGTATAGTGGCTGTTGGGGAGGGCGTGTTGTTTACCGCGGTGAGCGAGTTACTATTACCCCAATGTGAATGTGTTTAAATTTTTTTTCATGATCTAGGCATATGTGAAACTTTTTAATTTTTTTTTTCCATAAAGTAAAATGGGTGCGAGTTATATTTTAGTTAATACGGTAATCAGAGCCTTATACAATGGAACCAGAATCTCCTTACTTTTACAAGTCATTGTCCTCTGCATCATTCCCCAGAATATGTTGCGTTGTACTCACAATTTTGGCATTATGTCCTCTAAATTTCAGATCCTTATCTACCATTACTCCAAGATCTCTTATTTCCTCCACCTCCAACAATATATCCCAACCAAGAGTAAACTTTACATTTCATTTTTGTTTTTCAAAGTTTAAAATCTTACATTTTGCAACATTAACTGGCTCCACACTCCTGTGCCCATTCACTCAATCTATTCAAGTCTGCTTGAAAGCCACATCTGCTCTATTTCTCATACTTTGTCCCAACTTTGCATCATTTACAAACAACTGAATATCCCCATTCAAATCTTCTCCAATATCATTAACAGACAGGTTAAACAGCAATGGCACTAAAACAGACCCCGAGGCACACCACTAGTGACTTTCTTCTGGGATATTTCTCCCCATACAGAATGCGGTGATACTTATCAGACAGCCAATCCAATGCACTAGTCTAATATCCAACTCCGTCTGCTCTAGTTTGACTATCAACTTGTCATATGTCATATGGTAATCTAGCAAAAGTCTTTGCAAAGTCTAAGTATACTACTGCGTACCCATCTCCCACATCCATGTTGCTGTTACCTTATTATAATAATTAAGTAAATTACTAAAACATGAAGTCCCTTTAGCAAACCCCCTGCTGTCCATCAAAGATAATACCATTGTTGTATTATTTGACACACAGATTGGCCTATAATTTGATGCTTGACTTCTGTTTGCCTCCTTTATGAAGCAGTATAATTTTGCCTTCCTTCCATTCCTTTGGAACTTGACCCAATGTAAGACTCATATTTAACAAATATGTCAAGGCAGATGTCAACTCCCTAATACATTCCTTCAAAATATGTCTAGCAAAAATTATTCTTATTTTTGCTAGCTATATATCAAAAGAACTCTCTGGGATTTTTTGGCTTAATTAGGTAACTGCTGCTCATACTGAACTTTTGCTACCTTTACCGAGTCACCCTCTTTGTCTGTTCTTTGTATTCCTCATGAAATTGATTATTACCACTCCTCTTATGTTGCCTCCATTCCATAATGCCTTTTTTCCAGTGGTGTAGCTAGAGCTGTTGCTGCCCGGGGCGGTCCCGGAGTTTGCTGTCCCTCTCAATACACACCAAAAATACTACAAAAAGTCAACATGATGTATGGGGAAATAAAAATAAACATAGTTTTAATTTGAAGTAAAACTTTAATTTCGACATTCTAAAATGTTATATTTCTTGCTTTTCTGTTAGCAAAATCGTCGATGACATTAGCGAAGTCTATTTCATAGTAATGTAGGTAATTCTTAATCAACTTTTATTTAGAAAAACTCCTCTCACAACTAGCAACACTTACAGCAATTGTGAGGAAAATTCGCAGTAGTATTACAATATTTGGAACAGTTCTCGAGAATGTATTTTAGAATTAACTGCAAAAGTTCAAAGTACTGTCCCCTCCACACCCCCTTAGCTACGCCACTGCTTTTTTCTCTATATTGTACACTTAATATCTTCATTCATACCTACTTTATTTAACTTTCTGGCCTTTGGAATACATTTAGACATTTCTTCTACTTGATAGTTCTTATGTAATACTAGACAGTTTTGTTTTGCTTAATCTTTACATTAGAATCTCACCCACAAAATGCCATAAACTGACAGTTCATGAGTATTGTGAGCAGGCTAATGGTCAATAATTCATAAACATTGCTCTACATCAGGGGTCGCCAAACTTCTTTGACTGTCAACCCCTTCAAGAGTTTCTTGACTTTTTATCGACCCCCTCTATTTTACTATTACGTAATTATAATAGGACACGCAAAAAAGATGCTTGTGAGTTTTTAGATTGTTTATTTTATAGTTACAGTGTTTATTGTATGTATAACATAGTATATATTATTATATTACTATTACTACTACTATTACTATCACTGGTATTACTACCAGCCCTGCTCAACTCTTCAACATAGAGAAGTTTAGTTCGTGAATGAATAATGATTGAATTATAATATGTATGTTGATGAATTTTAGAACATTAATGCTCACTTGTATGTCGATGCACAAAAATGAGACTGGGATTGAATACGTGCAAGTATAAGTAAATAAGAACCGTGCACGAGTTGCAATCTCCACCGCGCCGGCTGGGCAGGAACCACCAACATCCGTTTGTTGGTAAATATGTCATTTTGGCCTACTTGATTGGTCTCAGTAACTATTTTCATGACCTTGCTCCATCTTACAGGTCCTATTCATGTCACTGTTCCCATGATTCACTCTTAATTACGTTGTCATTCAGGATGGCGGTAATCCAAGTTAACCGAATTAAATATTATCCGTACAATGATGTCTTATATTATTCTATCAACCCCTAACAATGTTATATCGACCACTGCTCTACATGCTCAATTTGGAACCTTTTTTTCAACCACTTCAGGTCTTTAATAAGCAAGGTAGTAGTAATGTTTGCATGCTGCATGATGAAATTCTTTGATATACCTAAAAGCACTCGGGATCGTTATGAGATTGAAATTCAGAGCATTTTTATCACTCCTACACAGGATAAGCCCTAAGGCTTGCACCAAATAAATGTGGGCTGTGGTCAAAAGCAAAGTAATTGGTTGATATTCCTCTTAAAGAGCTGGGGGTTGTAGGTTTAGTGGGGGAGAGGGGGATACTTCATGGGAAATGCTGTTCTACAGAACTGAGGGAGATGGAATGAAAGGTGACTAAAAAAGGAGTAGCTAGTTCATTGAGTTAGCAGTCAAACTATAAAAGGATGTTGGGCAGCTTGTTTGTGTTGCTGTACATTTAGCAGAGATAGTGGACATAATGAATGATAGTTCTTCTGACTATCACTTGTACACTTAATATCTTCATTCATACCTACTTTATTTAACTTCTGACCAAGGGTGTTCATACAAAAGTTATGAACACCCTTGGAAATATCTATAGAAGAGACATGATGGAACTGACCATCTGTGAGATGAGTTAATCAACCACTGCTCTCTCTTCTGAACGACATCTAGAATTTAAGACAAGTTTTAGGTGCACCACCCCAAATGTGAGAGTAGTATTCCAAGGTTGGGCAGATATGGCACTTGTACAGCATAAATAACTACAGAGATAAAAAGTAATGTCTTAAATGAAAGAGGATGATGTTCAGGATGCTAATAGAAGTGATATGATTATGCCTAGAAAGGCTAGGAGTAAGAGTTGATCTGAAAAGAGACCTGATCTTTACTGTTAAGTTGAGCATCATCAAAAATAAGAGGAAGAAAACAGAGAGCTATGTCTCAGGATTAATAATAGTCATTTTCAATCCTGAAACACAGGATTGAACATAGTCATTTTCAATCCTGTGTTTCAGGATTGAAAATGACTATTATTATTGCTCCATTGAAGGATAATGTGAAGATAGTATTGAGAACATTCATTGTAGATGATTTTAAAGCTTGAAATGTTGAACACAGCAAGTTTGTAGGATGAGTGGAGAGTGCTGTCATCAGTTTTGCTGATGACAGCACTCTCCACTTCAATTCCTGCTGTGGATGGGATTTGAGGATGAAAGAATGTTATGTATATGAAGAAAAGGGTGGGCAAAATAACAGAGCCTCGAGGAACAGCTGAAGAGAGAACAACTTCCACCATTACACAGAGAACAACCAGAGAGAAGAGTGGCAATCCAGTTATAAAGGAAGGCATGCCATAAGATCTGTAACCACCCATATTGGTGGTTACAGATTAGTTGAAATTTCTTAGAGTGCCAAAAGTTTACTGCTGATAACCTTCTCCGTTATTTTAGAACTGGAGTCGGCAACCTTTTCAGACTCACGTGCCACATTCAACTTTTATTTTTAATAATCAGGCCACAAGTGTTTAATTAAGAGAAAATAGTGAGTGAAAAAAATACTTAAGTTATCAGTTTTAATTTTATCAGCCTTAAAAAACACAGAAATATTTAGAGAACGAGATAAAGTATGACATTCTTGTAATGATGTCTGATATCATATTCTTTCATAAAAGCAACACTTCTATGACAAATAAGACAAAGGGGCTTACCCCCATTTTCAATGAATTAGTACTTGTGTTCCATTCATCATTAAACTTTTCTTCATCTGCAATTTTACGTTTTCTTGAAACTCATTTTTGAAATTTTTTTTAACAAATATGAATTCTGCAAAAATAATAGCTGATGTTATTGAATTATATTAAAATATGGACTAGGGAATGCGACTGCAAAAGTGCGCCAAAATGTCAGTTGTCGTTGGATGATGTCGGCTTTGTTATCCCAACTCATGATGACTCACACGGTTGATTCGTGCCAAGTTGCACGGTGATATCACGAAGTGTAGATATAAAATTATTTTTAATTTATTATTCATATTATAAAATGTATTATTTAAATAATTCAACATATGGGCCACATGCCATGTGGTATTGTCAACCTTTTATGGGTCACCAAAAAATTTACATTTGGGCTGCATGCAGCCTGCTCAGAGCAACAATAGGCCAATAGCTTGATGATAAACACTTATTTTTTTTTGGAATTGATAGCATATGGGGCTGCTTCTATGCTGTAGTGTGGATGTCAGCCAATTATAATATAGTATGTACAGATGATGGGCCTCTGTAGCTCAGTCTGTATAGACGAAGCCCTTTGGTCGGAAAGACCTGGGTTCAAATCCTGTCCATGACATGAGGCGCCTTTATCTGGTCTCTTTCAACTAAAGGTGAGTTAGCCGGTCTCATACGGAGGTAGAGGGTTTTTTTTTTTAACCGGAAACTCTGGTTTTTCGTCCCTCAGAACAGGCAAACTGGCCCGTGAACACACACACGGATCTACAGTCATAAAATACTTAGAGGTATAGGGATAACTGCCTTATCTTCGTATTACCGGTTAGGAAATCCAAGGATACTTTGAAGGCTATGGGTGCTTGAGTGCCTGTTAAAGCCACTGATTATGATGTATAGATCATAAAGAACAGATGATAGTTTTTGAGCATAATTGGTTGGATTCCATCAGGACCATAACCTTTTTTTGGTATCTAAGTTTTTTCAAGATTCTTTTGATGTCTTGCAAAAGATCACAGGAGGCATGAAATGGAATGTTCCCATAATGAAGGAGTGATTTGCCTTGGTAATCTATTCTGGAGTTGGATGCAAGGGAGATTAGTTTTTTTTTTTTTTAGATGATTGTTACAATATTATCATTTCGGTAATAAAGAGGCAGAAGCAGATGGACAAATGTTTCATGTAACAGCTTTTGCAAGGGACCAGAAGCACAACCACCATTGACAAGTTTTTCTACATTTAGCTTTCTCCGAGTCAGACCTAACCCAGTTAAGGATTTGCAAGATACATTGAAGTTCACAATTTGCATTGTGAGCTTCAATGTAGACTGTGAATGAGGCTGAAGTTTTTGTCTCAATAGAAAATCATGGCTTGGATATTGGGTGAGAATTTTGAAAACAGAGTGAAAAATGAAGTCTAGATGGAGAATAGTAGTCTGACCACTGAAAGGAGGAGTATAAATCTGGTGGTAAGGTACATTGGCTGTTCATAACAGTATTTTTTAAGGAAATTACAATGTACACTAAATATTAATTACAATAAATTTAATTAATATTTCTCCAATAATTTGGCAGACCTGAACTGTTATCATCAGAGAACAATGTACAAACTGATGCATGGAAACCAAATGTGAGCCTGAAGACAAGCACTCATTCCCAGAGCATGCGCTCTAGCCCAACATTAGGACTTTAGCTAGGCTCACCTTTAGGTTGCCATGCTTCGGCCTCATTCATCCGGTGTAGTACCTGCATGTGCATATTAGTTTCTACATTTTTCCCTGATGATAGTGATTTGACTTTGTCTAATTATATAAGAAATATTAATTAAATATACTGTCATTAATATTTAGTCTACATTGTGATTTCTTTAAAAAACACCATTATGAAGAGTATACATCTCTGAGATCTTTCCACTTGGCATTGTTGCAGTGCGAGGTTGTGAATGGCTGAGAAGTCATTCAACTATAGACGAAATTTGGATGAGATTGTGATCTGAATTACCATGGGAATCAGTAACCTCAACAGTGTATCTGAAAGGAGAAGTACTTATGAAAAGATCCACAGTGTTGGATGAGGAGAGTGAAATGATTTGCTTTGCTTGGCAGACTTTCCACTAAAGTGTGCCATTTTTTAAACTGAAGTCATTCCATAGCAATATCTTGCATAGTGTGGTTTTGAACAGTGCAAGTTTTTTTATACCATGGTTTATCATTTTTAACAATTTAAAAACTTTTTAACAGTAGTATGGTACTGTACTGCATTACTGACTACTAAAACAGTACCATAACGATTTAGCATACCATAATAACAGCTGTATCGATGCACACTTTTTGTATTATTTCAGCTTTGGTGCAGCAAATTTGTGGTCACTCTACAATTTATTTCTTATATGCTAATATATCTAATATGCTTTACTGCACTGTGGGAATGATTTCACTAGTTTTGAATTGCAAATTAAATATAACTCATTGGGAAATTTTGCAGCAGCAGCATCATCAAAATTTGAACATTATGGAGCCTCCATATGCTTTTTTCAAGTTATAAAACTAGCCATGCCTTTATATCCAGTCATAAGTGTGAAGAGGAAATGCAATAAAGTTGCTTGTGATACTTAAATGATTAACACCAGAACAAAAACTTGAAATTATAAAGCATCATGATGAAGGAGCATTCTATATTAAAATAGGATGTGACAATGGAATGAACAAGTCATGCGTATAAATGCTAATTAAGAAGAAAGATCAAATAACAAAACATGGAATAGCCACATCATCTTATATGACAAAAATGATTGTTAAACAGAGAAGTTCTGCAAGGGATGACATGGATTGTAATCAGAAAAAAAAAAATTCCATTAAGCCAAATGGTAATTCAAGCTAAAGTCTGGATAAGAGAAAATGGAGATGAAGGAGAAACCTTTTCAGGAAGTCATGGCTGGTTTTATAACTTGAAAAAAGCATATGGAGGCTCTATAATGTTTGAATTTTAAGTGAAAGTGCCAGTGTTAATGATGCTGCTGCAAAATTTCCCAATGTTAAAAGAAGTGTTGTAGGCTACAAAGATGAGAAAATTTTTAATCTTGACAAAACAGGTTTGTTTTGGAAGAACATGCCTTTGTGCATTTCTTTAAGCAGAAAAGGAAAATTTATTTTAGCAGAAAAGTTGCAAGCATGATAAAAAGATTTCAAAAAACCATCTGACACTTTTATTAGGAGAAAATGTATCTGTTGACTTAAAAATAAAAACTTTGTTTACCGAACTGAAAATCCATGGGCTCTTATGGGCTGTATTAAAAATGCTCTTCCTGTAATATGGTGATCAAATAAGAAAGCATGGATGATACAAATGTTTGAAGAATGGTTTACAACTTATTTTTGCCCTGCAGTTGAGCATTACATTACTGCAAAGATAATGATATAGATTTTAAAATTTTGTCATCCCTATTGCTATTTCTGACTTGCATGAAAATGTTAAAATCCTTCTTCTGGCAACCAACATATCATTATTGCAGCCAATGGATTAGAGTGTCACTGCTGCATTTAAGGCCTATAATTGGAGACAAACTCTGTCTCAAACCATGAAAGCAACAACAGCTTGCAATATGAGAGCTGTGTGGCAATATGCTTTACTGCACTGTGGGAATGATTTCACTAGTTTTGAATTGCAAATTAAAACTTTCTGAAGACATTGTGCGGATTGGGAAAGCTCTTGGATATGAAACTTTGGATTCTGACAATGTGCTTACTGTACTGACTTGTTTAGTATAACTTAGATAAAGAAACTCTTGTGGAGATAGATCAACAACGTTTATATGAAGAAAAGGAAGATAAATTAGATGAAACTGACATGCAAAAGAATTTTCGTTAAATGAGCTTTTGACTTTATTGGAAAAATCGATGATGCTTCTGATTTTCTTATGGGGGCTGATCCTAACATTTGAATAAAGCATTACCTGGAGTGTTTTGCCTGGAGGAATGATAGAAAGTGTGGCTATGGCAACTAGGAGAGGTAAAAGGATGGATGAGATGATGATGATGATGATGGTAGGAACAAATGACTTAAGAGGTAATGTAAATTGGGCAGTGAGAGATATGAGATTCTTGCTTGAGTTGGTACGAAAGAAGATGCAGAGAGGAAAGATAGTGTGCGTGTTGCCTAGGTATGATAGTGATGAGCTGAGCAGAAGAACAGTAATATTGAATAACATAATAGCTAAAATGTGTCAGAAGAGAGGATTGGAATATGTGGATGCTTGGAGGGTGTTTGAGGACAGAGAGGAATTGTATGCGAGAGACCGCTTGCATTTGAATGAGAAAGGATCTAGGCATCTGGAGAGATTGTTGTTCTGAACGAGTCGGTGTGTCCCAGGGTGGATGGTAGCAGAGGTGGCCTCTTGTGGGAAAGGGTACTTGGGAGAAGGGGAACAACATCGGGCAACGTTGAGCCCAGTGAAGTCTAGAGGGGATAATGCTGGGTATAGAAATAGTGGCATTTTTATGCTTTATACTAATGCCAGGAGTATCTGGAATAAAGGAGAGAAATTGGTGGCACTGAAGTTAATATATCCCCTTCAAATCCTGGGGACCAAATCTGAGAACAATAGTCTAAGTGTGGTCTAATCAGGGCCTTATATAACAGAATGATAACTCTTATCTCTGCATCTTTCTCATTATTGCAGCAATCCTCTGTGTTACCTTCACCACCTTTGCAATATGTCCCTTGAATTTCAGGTTTCTATCAATCATCAACCCTCAGATCTCTTGTCTCCCCTACTTCCTCCAGTATAGCTCCTCCAAAAGAGTATGCAGCGTCCCATCGGTGTCCCAAACCTCAAGACCTTACATTTTGCTGCATTAAACTGACCCCCCCCCATTCATTTGCCCATCTATCTAGCTTACTCAAATCCTCTTGCAGGACTACCATATCTGCACCATTACTAATAACCCTTCCCAGCTTCACATCATCCACAAACAACTGAATATCCCCCTGCAATCCACTGACAATGCCATTGATATCATTGATATAAAGGTTAAACAATATAGGTTCCTGTGGGACCCCACTTGTAACCTTTTGCCTTCTTGAAACTGCTCCACCATACACAATTCTCTGATACCTATCAGACAGCCAATCCTGTATCCAGTTGACCAACCTGACATCCAAACCCATGAGCTGCAACTTAAATATCAGCTTATCATGTGGCACCCTGTCAAATGCCTTTGCTAAGTCTAAGAAAATGGCAGTATATGCCTTTCCCTCATCTAATGCTCTTGTAACTTTATCATAAAAGGCTAGCATATTGCTAAAACAAGAGCGCCCCTTCACAAATCCATGTTGACTCTCACAGATAACATTACCCTCATCTGCTCAATGCTGTATATGGTCCTTCACTTCTTTCTCCAATATCTTACTAATTACTGATGACACACAAACTGGCCTATAATTAGACACTTCCAGTCTGCTACCGACCTTATGCAGTGGCACTATCTTACCTTCCTTCCATTTCATGGGCACCTTTCCCGCAGCCAGACTTTCATTGAAAAGCCAGTTCAAAAGCACTGTCAGTTCCATAGCACATTCTCTCAAAACTCGTGGTGAAATACCATCCAGTCCCACAGCTTTACTGACTTCCAGAGTACTCGGTATTTGAAACACACTCTCCTCCTGTACCTCTAAACTGTCCAACCCTCTAGCATTAAAACTGACTCCTCCAGGATGAAATACTCCAATAAAGTGTCCATTGAACAATTCCACTATGTCCTCTGCATCAGTCACTCTATTCCCATTTTTATTGCACAATATCATTCTTCCATAGCTAAAAAAGTTCTCTAGGATTTTCTTTGGATCTTAAGGCCAATCTCTTCTCATATCCCAGTTTTGCCTTCCTTACCATCCTAGTCACTCTCTTGGCCTGTCTCTTATATTCTTCATGCATCTGCTCTTCACCTATCTCCTTATATCTCTTCCATAGCCTCTTTTTCACATGCAGTTCCTGTTTAATATTGTTTGTCATCCACTTTACATCAAATTGTGTCCTCTTCTTCACTTGTGGAATACAGCTTACTATTGCTGCTAACAAATATTCCTTCACAATTTCCCAAGCATTAATGATATCCCAGCCTTCCAATTCCTCCCTCCATGAAACTTCCCCAAGTTGATGTCTAAGACTATTATAATCACCTGCCTTATAATTCCACATATGTTCCCATCTCTTTGATACTCTTGAATGTCTATTCATCTTCCAAGTCAAAACCACATGGTCACTGTCTCCAACTGGTGGGAGAGATGTCATCTCAGTTATTAGTTGAACTGTGGAAAGGGTACAAAGGCAGATAACAAAGACAGTTTCAGGACTCTACAATGTTAGTTATGAGGATTGGCTGAGGGAATGTGTACTGCAAGAAGGAGAGGTGATATGATTGAGACTTTTAAACTGTTGAGAAGCAGTTACAGGGTCACTGGGGAGTTCTTTCGCTTGGTTGAACAGCGGGAAGGAGTGATGACAAGGGGCCATCCCTGGAAGCTACGAAAGGAAGCTGTGAGCAAGAGGGTGAGAAGTGGTTTCTTTGCATGGAGGGTGGTTGAACTGTAGAATGCATTGCCTGATAGAGTGGCAAGAGCGAGAACAGTCATTGAGTTTAAGGAGTGGTATGATAGACTGTGTTTCCTAGGAGGGGCCTCCCACAATGAGTCTTGATAGACTTGTGTTTCCTAGGAAGGACCTCCCGTGATGAGTCTTTTGATTCCTTGGAGGCCTGAATAATAATAATAATATTTACAGTTCGAAAAGCACTGCAAAATGCTTGTTGAATTGGATCACGTGGATAGGCTTATGTGTTCGTCACACATGTTGAATTGGATTTAAATGTTACTGATGCGAACACAGATTGATAAGAAAATGCTATTCGATGTTACAAAGATGAGGTTATCTGGCCAGCTTGTAGCAAACAAATGATGCTTTTTTTTTTTCACTAATACTGTAATATTGTCTGTTTGTAATGTATTAATTACACTATTACACATTATAATAATATTTTAAACAGTGTGGCTTTGCATAACACAGAACTTTTTGACACCTATTAACCGTGCTATGTATTTCTGTAAAATTTTGTGAATCTTTTCCATGGAGGCTGTAAACCTATTAATATTGATGTATACTATACATCAATATTAATATTGTGGGTGAATTAGCAGTTAGATAATGTGGAATATCTGCTATAGAGGCTAAATAAATATGGAGTTGCTGCATACTGCTTAAAGCCTTCATTAAGTAGGGTGGTAATTTAATACTGGGTGATGAAATTCACATACCACCTAAAGACATTCACAAACCTGTGGTAAGACCTGGACTCATAACCTGTCTCTGTTGAAAAGTATGTAAGAAATATCTACTTAACCAATCAGGTTAGCTTAGTTAATTATTTTTAGGAAGAGTGGCACTCAAAAAAGGATGAACTGTTGTTTAGTGTATAACACTATTCACATTTATACTAGTTAAAGAGAGGTTAATTAAAAAATTTAATCCACTATACAGAGAAAAAATCTAAGCAAGAAATGACACTGCCAAAAGAGAAATTAGCTGCACAAAGGTTTCTGTTTTGTGGTAACACTTAAAAGCTGATATAATCACAATGGTGGTGGTGGTGGTGGTGTGTGTGTGTGTGGGGGGGAATTGCTTAACAAAGCATATGACTAGTTTTCTTCACTGCTCTCAAGAACAACAAAAATGTTTTGCATTATTATTATTATTATCCTAAAATACAGAGTACTTTCTATTTAAGAAAAAGTTTTTTTTAAAAAAAGAAAACATCTTTCCTATCAACTCCTAACAGTTACACCAAGTAGCTATTCATAATCATATCCAGAAAAACTATAAGCCACTAGAGAAGCAAGAACTCTGTTTCTCAGCTATACTTAGGTGTGACCTAGGATAAGCATTACTTCTGAACTACAAAATGTAGATATCAGCCTTTCTTATAAACTAGTTCAGAAACTGCAAAGCATTCTAAGAGCTTTCATGACAGTATTACTTTCTAAAAAAATATATCTATAAAATTACTATTCATGTGGTAAGAACTACATCAGTTATGAAATTTGGGAAAGCAAACACTATAGTAACATCGCTCACAATCAAAGAGAGGACAAGAATTGCTGCCTATTTCTGCACATAACTAAAAACAAACAGAACCTTCGATTTTGTGCCTTATCTTGATGTCACTTCATATCTTACTGTTCAAAAAACTTTAGTGAAGTGGTTTGATTACACAGTGGTCTAAACAGAAACCATGTTCAGACTATTGTGAAAAATCTTATCTATTTCTGCAGTACGACAGATCTATACTGTCGTACTGCAGAAATGCAACAAACTGATCTGCATAATCTCTCACCTCCAAACTGTTAGTGTTCTAAAAGTATTTAAAACTGATATTATTCTATTCAGTAAACCAATATATTGTAAATTCAATAAACCAATAAAATGCACAATATATTTGTGCATTTTATCCTAATTTTTCCAGTGTGTGTATGTTTTTATACTGAAGATGCAATCAGAAAACAAGTTATTTTAAAATAAATATTAACTTGCTGGCCTGGTTGGCTCAGAGGATAGCATAATCTACTCTTCAATACATGGCCATGAATTTGTATGAATTTAGTGGTAGAAGAATTACTGTGCAGTGAGACCACCACCTTATTAGAGACATGAAGTGGCTTGAAAAAGTTCTATGTTTGGTCTCTAGAGCTGGGTTTCTGGAGTTTTGTTTAACTAATTTCATTAGTTTCATTCACTAATGCCAATAACCTCTAGCCTTCCAGGGATGGGATTGAATGTGAGGGGTATAGTGTGTTCAGGAGTGACAGGGAGAATAAAATGGAGGGGAGGAGTGTTATTCATGATAGCTGATGAGCTGCAGCCAAGGAGAATAGAAGTTGAACTGCAGGATAGAGAAAAGAGCACATTTGAGGCTATCTGGTGTGAGATTGAGGCTAACAGAACAAAATATACAATTGGGTGCTGCTATAGACCAGGTGATGGAATAGATGGTGGAGATGCATAAGCAAATAGAAGAAATGAGTGGAAGGAGGGTAATTATTATGGGAGATTTCAGCTATGGTAACATTGATTAGAAGGAGGAGAAGACACATGGGAGGAAGGAATTGGATTTTATGCGGTTATTAAGGGATAACTATCTGCAACAGCATGTAATGGAAAATACTAGGGGTCAGAGAGTGCGTGACCTAGTAATTGCATCTGAGAATTTGGCTGTAACGAATATGACCACGTTGCCACCAACTGGTGAGAGTGATCATAAGGTCTCGACTTGGGAGGTGGCTAAAGGTGTGGAATTTACAATTAAGACAGGGTACATGTGGAATTATCGGGCTGGTAAGTATGACAAGCTTAGGAGTTTGATTGGTTCAGTGCCATGGCATGTAAAACTGCAAGGGCTGGATGTTGATAGTGCACGGGAGGCAGTTAAGAAGTGTTTGCAGGAGGCAATGGCTGACTGTATACCTAGAGTCCGTATAATAAATCAAGTAGGGGTTAAATTGATGAATAACACCATTAAGCTTGAGCTGCAAAAAAAGAAACACCTGTGGAGTTAATTTAAGAAGATCGGCAGGCACATGAACGGTATAAAGCGCAGGCCAGAAGGGTAACGAGTGTGGTAAGAAAAGCAAAAGCAGATTATGAAAAAACATTAGCCATGCAGGCTAAAGAGAATCCCAAACAGTTTTTCGATATGTTGCAAGTAAAAGAAAAAATGTATATGGCAGAATGATTTTAAAGAATGCTGATGATAGGGAGGTAACCGAATCAGTTGATATAGTGGAATTAATGAGCGACACTTTGCAAGAGTATATCATCCAGGTGGTGACATTGCAGGAATGAAAGAACCAACAGCTTATGCCAGAATTGTGGTAAATGAAGTGGAGGTGAATAGTCTATTATAAAACCTCAATGTCAATACATCTGTGGGATTGGATGGTATACCAGCTTGTGTCGTACATGAAGTGGCTAGAGAATTGTCAGTGCCCTTGACCATTTTGTTTAATTTGAGTCTCGGGTCTGGGTTAGTCCCAAGGGGGTGGAAAGAGGGGAAAATAGTTCCGCTGCATAAAGGAGGTTCCAAGACTGCTGTTGTAAATTACCGACCAATCAGCATATCAGGAATCTTTGTCAAGGTCTTGGAGAAAATAGTCAAGAGGAAAATGGGATACTGTATGGGGGACAGCATGGTTTTGTGAAGGATAGATCATGCCTCAGTAACTTGCTCACGTTTTATAACACAGTGACGGCTGAACTGGATAAGGGTAATGGGTTTAAAGTGATTCTACTGGACCTTGCTAAGGCCTTTGACAGGATACCACATGGAATTCTAATCAGTAAACCGCAGCATATGGGGATGGATAAAGGGTTGGTGAGATGGATAGGAAGGTGGTTGATGGAGAGATATCAGAGAGTGGTTTATTCAGGAGTAGAGTCAAAAAGATGGCCTGTGACTAGTGGTGTGCCGCAGGGTTCTGTTCTTGGACCACTACTGTTCAATTTGTTCATTAACGACATAGGAAAGGATCTGAGAGGAACTGTTCATTTGTTTGCTGATGATGCAAAGTTGGGTAGAACAATAGTGAGCGCACAGGATGTCAAAATTTTGCAGGATGATTTGGATAGTTTGGAGGACTGGGCTAAGGAGAATGGATGTCAATTTAATGTGGCAAAATGTAAGGTTATGCATTTTGGGGTGAAAATTAGCAGCAGTATATCACATTGGTGGAACTGTACTCCAGGAGATTGACGAGGCCAGGGATTTGGGAGTGTGGGTGGATAGGGAGTTGAAGTTTAGGGGGCACATTGCAAAAGTGGCTAAATCAGCTCATCAAATCACTTGGTTGCTGAAAAATACTTTAACAAGCAGAGACAAACAGGTTATTGTTCCTCTGTATCAAGCCTTGATAAGACCCACATCTAGACTACTGTGCCCAGATATGGGTGCCAGGATTTCTTCTGGATGGGGAGGAGGTGGAGAGGATCCACAGACGAGTTGACCAAGATGATTGCAGGTCTATGGAATGAACCTTATGAGAACAGGTTGAAGATTTGTGGGTTGCAGAAATTGGTTGATAGGCGGAAAAGGGGTGATATGATTGAGACATTCAAATTACTGAAGGGTTTCTATAAGATTAATTCAGAAGATATTTTTGAGAATAGGACTGGTGGTGGGAGGACTATTTTTTTAACTTGGAGAATGGTGAATGAGTGGAATAAGCTGCCAGAGTCTGTTGTGGGTGCTATGACTGTAAATGAGTTCAAGACGAATTATGATAGATACTGTGTGAATGTCGAATAGTTGTTCTTGACATGATGTCAGGGCTTCGATGAGTCTATGGACTCCTTGGAATTGCCTGTAATAATAATAATGATACTAATGCTATAGGTTTACAATCTTTTGTGAAGGATTCACAGAAAAAAAAATCACAGTACTCCCGGTCTCAAAATTTATTAGTTATCATTTTGAAATAATTATTCAAAATTAATGTTTAATATTTTGATGTCAATTGTTCTAATAAACTCACATATTTTATTCAAATAGAAACACTCCCTAATAGTTAGATAATTTGAAAATTATGCTTTAGCATTACAAACAGAAAACTTTCACAAAAGCTATTTCAGGCCTCTAATAAATAGGATGTATGGTCTTGCACTACTCAATAAAAACTATTAGCTAACTGTTGAGTCTTTCAAGTACCATATCTAGGGCAGAAAATATACCATTTGGAAAGTCAAAAGACCATGTCCATTGCCTTTCAACATTTCAAATGAAATGTTGAAAGGCAATGGACATGGTCTTTTGACTTTAAGGTCTAAGTTAAAATGTCTAGCTTAATTCAAAGCACTCAAAATTCCATTTAATCAAAATTTGAGTTCCAAGATGTTTTTAATCATAAATCTACTGATAATGTAATTTTGAACTGAGTTAATTGTAATTAGCAGTCAGAGGCAAATTGGAAGAATCAGTACAATACGTTTACTGTGGAATGATTATGACCTTGCATATCTGCGAATTTCTAAAATTACTGAGAAATTGGACCAAAGAAATATGATGGCATGCAATTTATCACAAAGGATAGTTTTGTACTGCACTCTTTAGTCATTCAAATGGAAAGAAGAAATCAATTACATATAGTAAACGATTTCTTCTTTATTATAAAATGACCTCGCAAAATAAATATTACAAATAATGTTTTCTAAATATTTTTTTTTCTAAATATTTTTTTTTCTAAATATTTTTGTTTAAAAAATTCTTGTAATTATTTCCACATAATATATCAATTGTGACACTTCATATTTATAATAAAGAGTTATGTACCTGATAAATCAGTTCATTATTATATATTTATCTAAAATGTATTTAAATATTAAGAAAGAATTTTTAAATTTCATTTTAATAACACAACATTTATTGATATAGCATAACTAGAAAAGTAATATTACATTTTTAGTAATATATAAACAAATTTTACTACACTAATATTTCAATATTAGAAATATATAAATATGAAAGAGGTCAATGAATATATGTTGTAAGCCAAGCTAAACAACAGAGACATTTTAAGGACTTTCTCAAATTCTAAATATTTCTCTAAAAAGTTTAAATTAAAAAGTCTTGGATAAAGGAAGTAAATTAATATTACCTTTATCATCCCATAGCCTATTATTATTATGGACTACTCCATGGAGTCCTTAGACTTATCAAGGGAGGCCTTAAACATTATGCCAAGCACTATCCAACATTTGCACAGTATCTATCATACTTTGCTTTTTTGAACTTATTCTCAGTCATGGCACCTACAACAGACTCTGGCAACCTTGGACTCCCTGGAGGTGTGACGTAATAATAATAACCTATTCTATTTGTTCACCACTCTCCAAGCAAAAAATCTAGTCCTGACACTCCTATTAACTGTACTCTTTCTCTGTTTCCAAGGATGGCCCCAAGTTCTCCCACAACCAGAATTATTCTCAAAAATTCCTCTGTATTAATCATCTAAAAACCCTTCAGTAATTTGTATATATATCAGTCATATCACCTCTCTTCTGTCTTTCAACCAATTTCTGTAATCCACAAATATTCAACCTGTCCTCATAAGATTCATTCCATAGACTTGATATCACCTTGGTCACTTACTTACCTCTGGATCCTCTCCACCTCTTCCTCATCCCCAAGAAACCCAGGATCAGATCTGCATGCAGTAGTCAAGATGGGGTCTTACCAAGACTCTATAAAGAGGTAACCTGCTTGTCTCTGCTCATCAGGGTATTCTTCAGTAACTAATCAATAAGTAATCCAATAACTTGCTTTAGTCCCTTTTGCAATATGTGCTTTAAACTTTAATTCCCAATACACTAACACCCTCAAATCCCTTTCTTCATCAATTTCTTGGAATACAGTTCCATCAGTGCGGTACACAGCTAGTAATCTTTTCACCCCAAAATGCATAACCTTACACTTTACCACATTAAACTGACATTTTCAGCTTTGCCACATTAAACTGACATTTTCAGTTACACAGGCCTGTGTAGCTCAGTAGATGTGGCGTTTTCACTCTACAGCGCTTCACTGCACAACAAAAGGCGTTCGAATCTAGTCGCTGACTAGAGGAACTTTTTCTAAGTCTTTTCTTGACTGGTTCCCGAGTTAGTCGATCTCTGGCATGGGCTAGCATTTTTTTTCACCCGGAAACTTGGGTTTTTCGTCCCGTAAACTCAAGAAAATCGGCCGTCGAACCCACACTTTTTTAGACATTCAAAATATTGTGTTAGAGCTAGGCACCACGAGATGGCGGCACTTGCTAGCCACCTTCTTCACTGCGTACCAATTAATTAGTGATAGCCTTGGGCCAGCTATCTCTGATTGGCTACCAGTGGAGATTGAACTGCCCACTCAGTCTCCAAAAGTTAGATAAGGCTAAAACGGCCTTGCCCTATAAATCGAGAACAAAAAGGTGTTAGCTTATTTTTTTTTTTTAGAACTGACATTTTCTCCTTTGTGCAGACTGCCAGTCTATTAAAATCATTCTGAAAAATTTTAACATCATCTGTATTAACTATTGCTCTATCCAATTTTGCATCATTGACAAACAGCCGAATAGTTCTTCTCGGATCCTTTCCTATATCATTAAGATACAAATTAAATAGTAGTTAGTGGCTCAAGAGCAGAGCCCTGTGGCACCCCACTAGTCACAGGCCTTTTACTGGACTCTACTCCTGAATAAACTACTCTCTCCATCAACCATCTTCTTATCCACTTCAACTTTATATCCATCCTTATGTGTTGCAATTTATTGATTAGAATTCCATGCAGTATCTTGTCAAAAGCTTTTGCAAAATCCACTGTAAACACGTTAACTTTATCTAACTATCTCTAAATTGTCACTGCCGGTCTGGTTGGCCTAGTGGTTAGCGTATTCACTCTCCAGCCCAAAGGCTGTGGGTTCGACTCCCACCGTGGGTATCGATGTTTGTGATACTATTGGTGGTGATGGGCAGCAGATAGCATTGGTGTAGATGATGCGGTTTGTTGTAGTTAGTGGAATGAGTGGTGGAGACAGAGTTGTAGAGTAGGTGCCCTCCCTCGATGAGTCTTTGGACTCCTTGGAGATGTCATGTAATAATAATAATTATCAAACGTAAGCAAGTGACTGATGCACACAACCTATCCTTCACAAAATCATGTTGCCCCCATATAGTATTCAATTTCTGCATTTTGCTCTTAATTAACTTATCGAGAACCTTGACTATAACTCCTGATATGTCTGATATGTCATCCTCCACCAGTCTCAGAGCTTCCTTTATGCAGCAGAACTATTTTCCCCCTCTTTTCACTCCCTTGGGACTAACCCAGATCCAAGACTTAGATTAAACAACACGGTCAAAGGCACTGCCAATTCCTTAGCACTTTCTTGTAAAACTCAAGCTAGTATACCATCTAATCCCATAGCTGTAATCACATCAAGTATCTGTAATATGTTATGCACCTCAAGTTCATTTACTTCAGTTTCCATATAACCTTTTGCCTCTCTTGTTACTATGATATCTTCACCTAGATGATATATTCTTGCAAAGTGTTCACTTAGTAATTCTGCTATTTCACCTGATTTATAGTTGCCTTCCTACCATCGACATCCATTAAAATCATTCTGCCACGAACATTCTTTCTTTTACTTGCAATACACCAAAAGAATTCTTTGGGATTATCTTTGGCCTATACTGTAATTTCCTTTCATATTCTGCTTTTTACCTTTCTTATCACACTGGTTACCCTTCTGGCCTATGATTTGTACTGCTCATGTGCCTGCTGATCATCTTTCTCTTTGAATTCCTTCGTTAATTTTTCTTTTTTTTTGTAACTCCAGCTTAATGATGGTATTCATCCATTTAACTTCCACTTGGTTTATAGCGCATGGGAGAGTCTTCCCATGCACTATAAACATCCAGCCCCTGCAGTTTCACATCCCATGGCACTAATCCAAGCAATCTCTTAAGTTTGGCATACTTACTAACCCTGTAATTTCGCATATACCCCCCCCCCCCCCCTCTTTAACTGAAACTTCTGTACATTTAGCGACTTTCCCAGGTCATTTATGGGTCTGAGAGCTGGGTCAGAAGTAAAACACTTGACCAAAGACTGGAGACCGCAGTTATGAGAGTCCTGAGAAAGATTAGAGGCGTGAACAGATGGCATCAATGGCAATATCATATTAAGAACGAGGATATTAGGAAAGAATTTGACATTGTCAGCATCCAGGAATGCGTTAGCAGAGCTAATCTCAGGTGGTATGGTCACTTAAACAGAATGGGTGAGGAAAGATTAGCAAAACAAGTGTTCTCTGCCAGGTTGGCAGGAAAACGACCCAGAGTAAGACCAAGATATAGGTGGATTGATACGGTACAAAGTGCTTTAGAAGATAGAAATATAAGATCTGATAATGTTGGAGTCTTGACAAGTAACAGACTGATTTGGAGGAAAATTGTAGATAGGAAGTTAGTAATGATGTAAATTTTTCATGTAGTACTATCATATCCTTTACACCCCTTGAGGGTACATGGCAGGAATTTGATGATGATGATGATAAATTATATACATACATATAACAATAACAATAATAATATTTATTTATTTATTTTTAAACACTTTATTATGTCTTGTATACATATAACAATTACATTTAAAATTATAGAAATTACAAAATTTAATAATTCTAAAAATTACATGCTAAAAATACTATTAATATATATTAATATAAATACTAAAAATTTATTTTTAAACACTTTATTATGTCTTGTATACATATAATAATTACATTATAAAATTATAGAAATTACAAAATTTAATAATTATAAAAATTACATGCATATGATAATAATAATAGTATATTTTTTAAATTCAATGATTTTTATTATTAAAATTATGATTGCATATTATGCATTTACAAAACATGTTCTAGTTTTTTTTTTTTTTAACAACGAATTTCATGCAAATTTTCCTTTTTTTTTTGTATAATGTGTTAATAATAGTTACTATAGATGGAAATTTATAGTTTGCAATTGAATAAGATTACATTTTTTTAACAGCGTTTATAGTATAACAAGAAGTTTTATATATTTTACAATGTTTGCTTTTAATGTATTTAAGTGCTATAACTACAACACTTCAATGTAATAAATAATTCCCCCCCCCCTTTCTGTTGATCTCGGTTGAGATGTAATGTCTCAGCTTGCATCCTCGAAGCTTTTTAATAAGCATATCTGAGGATGACACCGGTTGACTATTTTTTTATTGATTTGATTGCTGTGTTGGACGTAGGCTGATGTTTGAGAGGTCAAATGAATGATCTTAAAGATTCGATCAAAGTCGAATTGCCGATATATTCTGGTGTTATTACTGTCTTGATGGTTCACATTCATTTTTGTTGTGGTTTTCTTTTTGAACTAATTAGGAGACTTTTTTTTTTTTTCACTGTGGCAGCCTTTCTATTTTCTTCTGAGCTTTTGATTTGTATCGGCTTTGAAGTTTTCAACTTCCTCAAGAATATCTTGGCATCTCTGATCCACAAAAATTGGTAATTTTTTTCTGTTTCTGCTTTTCTTGCTTGGTACAACAGATTCTGGTTGAATGGTGTTAAATATTCGGATAGGAAAATTGGTGTATGGTCTTGCAATGTGTTCAAGTCCTTGGCAACTGTTTTTTTCTGTCTGCTGGCTTTTATGAAATTGTCTCTTGTGCACCTGCTTGTAAGATGAACTATGATTGGTGCAGGTTGTGGCAAGCCTTGTTTTTTGCTCTTCCTAGGAATCTGATTTACGGTCTGAATGTCATTAAGCTGTAGGGGATATCAATTGCATGGCCTAATTTTAAAACTACGTCTGTGAGGTTTTCTGTAGGTGCAGTTTCAGGAAGACCATTTATGACATGATCTTCTCTATGTTGTTGCTGATTTAAATGTTCGTATTGTAGTTTTATGGAATTAAGTTCTTGACGGAGTTCACATGTCTCTTTCATCAAACTGTGTTGCCTGTCAGTTAGTGCATTAATGCTGATTTCAATGTCTTTTACCATTTGCAACACTTCTATCACTGCTAAATTATTATGTTTGACCAAATTTCATAATCGTTACATTTTTTTGTTATTTGTTCGTTCTGTTTGTCAAAGAGTGCACAAGATCTACTAAGCTGGCTTTTAGTCTCTAGACCATTTTCTATTAGTATATTTAAGGAGTTCAAATTATAGGACTCACCTGTATTTTTTTTGTATGTTCAGTTTGTCATCTGATTTTGCCTCCGGTATAATCGGCTGCATCATAGGTGGCTTTAATAATAATAATAATTATTATTATTATTATTATTCCAGATATTGAGTTGAAGCTTGTTCCAGTAGCTGACTTTTCACTGTTCACATTGGTTCTCTAATGAAAACAGCAGTTTAATATAAACCAAAATAATTACCTGACATTTTGATCTTCATATCAAGATCATCATCTGGGAGTATACACATATATACTGCAAATGATGAGATTCATATGAAGGTCAAAATGCCAGGTGATTGTTTTGATTTATATTAAACTGAAGTTATTAAATAACATAGTAGTTGTCTCTATACTTTATTAAAATAAATGCTGATCACCACGTAACTATGAAATTAAACAAGAAAGGATAAAAACACGAAACGTGCAGTTTTCATTATATAAATAAAAATACACATTTATTGCAGTATACATAAATGGCTTTTCAATATTTTCTCAAACAAAGATTAAACTCTAATAAATTAAAGACACACAAAGGTATTGACATATTTAAATAAAGGCAGTAAAATACACTGTGGAATACTATATTTGAATTTTTTTTATACTGTATATAAAGTTCTATATAAAAACAAATGGTAGAGTACAGTAGTTTCCAAAAATTAAGGAACAAAGAAAAATCACGATAACTCAAAACTGTATGATGAATTTTTATGCAATTCAGTGAAAAGCTCTATGATATGATAAAATGCCTACAAAAATTGTAAATGAATAGTTTAATTCAGTAACAAAAACATGAAGACAGTAGTTATAAATGAGAGGTCACAATGAGATTGTCAAAGTGCCTCAATAAGGAATGTGGTCATCCCTCACAGCATTACAGCACTCACAATATGTTTTATACTTATAATGGTGTCCAGGAGCTCACTTGGTAATAACAACCACTGTTCCTGAAAATCTCTCCTAAGTCTCTCAAAGTTTTGGGAAGGAGATTGAGAGAGCAACAACATGTCTACTAAAGAATCCAGACATGCTAAATAGGATTAAGGTCAGGAGATCTGGCTGGCCAGTCCAAACATATGATAGTCTCTTCTCGAAGATTCTGGTCCACAAACCTTGATCAATGAGGATGACCATTATCATCTTGCAGAATAAAGGTCTTCCCTATCGCACCCATATATGGATAAACATAGGGATCCAGGACCTTCTCTCTATGAGCTGCAGCATTCATGGTTCTGCAAGGAAGCACATACAAGTCGGTGCCTCCACCCAATGAGTTGCCTCTCCAAACCAGTACGCTACCTTCCTCCACTATGAGTGTCCCTGTTAATTAGTAGGATGATATGTATCCCTGGTTCCCTCTATACAAAGGCATGCTCTGATCTGGAGAGAACCAGGAACACACTATCATCCCTGTGAAAGGGACACTTATGATGGAGGTATTGGGAAGGTGGAGGTTTGGAGAAGCATTTCATACACACCGACCAGTATGTGTTTCCTTACAGAACCAGAAATGCTGCAATTTACAGAGACAAGCTCCTTGACCTCTATGTTCATCCATAGATAGGTGCGATAGGAGAGACAAGTATTCTAAAAGACAATAATGCTCATCCTCATCAATCAAAGCTCATGGACCAATATCTTCAGGAAGAGGCTATCACATGTTTGTACTGGCCAACTGTCTTTTGACCTTAATCTTATTTAGTATGTCTGGATTCTCTGGGTAGATATGTTGCCACTCTCAATACCTTCCCCAAAAATTTGAGGGATTTAGGAGAGATTTTCAGGAATAGTGGTTGTTATTACCAACTGAGCTCCTGGACACCATTATAAACAGTATAAAAGATCGTTGTGAGTATTGTAATGTGAGGAGTGACTACGTGATTCCTTATTGAGGCACTTTGACAATCTCGTCTTGACCTCTCGTTTATGTTAAGACTACTGTCTTCATGTACTCTTTTGTTACTGAATTAAACTATTTATTTACAATATTTATAGATGTTTCTTTATCATATCATACTGCTTTTCATTGAATTGCATAAAAATTCATCATGCAGTTTTTGAGTTATGATTTTTCTGTTTGTTCCTTAATTTATGGAAACCAGTGTGTGTGTGTGTGTGTATATATATATATATACACACACACACACACACACACACATATACATATCAGGGGGAAGATATTCCGGGTATGCTGGGTGTGCGATGTGCTCATTCACGAAATATCAGTTCACTGATATTATATTTTTGCATTTATTTCTGTTAAAGATTCCCCCAATTGTTTGCAGACTTAAAATTGAACACAATATACTAATGCTTCATTGTCCTCTTCAGGAGGGTATTAAAGCATTAGTGCTTCATGAAGAGGGCACTTTTCAACGCATAAACATTGTGTCACATTTGCATTAATAGCCCAGGTGTGCTTTTAAGATACATACACCTTCGAGCCCTTCAAAAAGATGTAAAGAGGGTGCAGCGGGTCAAATTTTTAGCTTTCTAGTATTTTTAAACCACGGAGAAGGTGAGGCAGGGTGAGCTAACATTTTGAGCTCACCAAGCACCTAACATCTGTGATTGGTTATTTTGTCAACCAATCCGATTGAATGTTGTCACTTGTCATGAGTTGAGCGCTTTCTGTATCCGATGGCTGTATTACAAACAGCTGTTACACGTCTTCTGGAAAAGAAAATTTGAAGTGGATGTTAGGAGAAAAAAAGCTAATTGTTTTTTCTTTTGCTTGTGCAGTACAGCATCTGTTGATGTTGCAAAGTTTTTTAACAGTATATAGACATTTTTATTCTTCAGAAACAACAGACAGTAAAAAACATCTATTCCTGAATAAAAATGAATATTCTGTGTATTATAAGACGTTGTTGATCTACAATAAAATACCAGCATATGTGAGATTGATAAGACAGAAGAACCGCTGATACTAAAAAAATACGCCCATGCATACAGTCAAATTGACGTGAAATTTGTGGCGCGGGTTGCATAACCCACAGGACAGCACACCCAACCGAAATGGGCATGCGACACCACTGATATATATATATATATATACACACACATAAAAAATTTTCCTGCTTTCTGAGTATGATATAACTGTATACATTTAATGAAATGAGGTTTCTGTGCAAATTGTCCATTATTACTTAACTGGTAAAAAAAAAAAACACATATAATACTTTCAAAAAGAAACTGTTTAATGATTAGTTTCATGTGCCATATTGCACACACCCTCAGATTAAATTACAGAATTAGAAAAAAGGAAGCATTAACAGGGAGATTTCTATATTGACAACTGCTATACATCAAATGAAATTAAACTAGATATTCAATGTATCATAAAGTGTCACATGGGTAACTCATTGCTACGATGTTTTGTGTAACTTCTGTCATATGATAGAGACCTGCATAGCTATGAATTAGTCTAGGTCTGATATATATATATATATATATAGATCAAAGATAGCTTAAAATGAGACTGTGGTTTCTGTTACATTGGGTTGGACACTGAAGTCAATGTAATGCTATGGTGTCCAACTGGATGTTGAATATAAATGTCTCATTTTAAACCAGCTTTGGTCTTCATATATCAAAGACCTGCATAGCTATAGATTATGTTATGATAGAAGTTATGTGGAATATTGCAATAACAAGGCATACCTCTGACCTCTTAATGCTAGGTTCAGCATCTAGTTTAAGTTCACTCCATGTACAGCAGTTGTTCATTTAGAAATCTTCCTGTTAACACTAACTTTTTCCTCATTTTAATTTAATCTGAGGATGTATTGTGATATGGCATATGAAACTAGTCATTATACAGTTTCTTTCTGAATGTATTATACATATGTTTTACAAGTTAAGTAATAATAAAATTATCAGTTGCACAATTTTTGGTATCTTTATTCATTCTCACTTAGCTAGAGACCACAATCCTAATGACACATTCAATACAATCAGAATAGCACCTGCTATGTTTAAAGTATGTAACAAATATTTGCGTTGGTGATGGAGCAGGATACCACTGAAGAACAACTCAATAGAAGCCTGTGTTATCCACTGACCATCAAGAGCTGGGCATGGTATCATATTTAGTATTGCGAGAGCACCAGAAAAAGACACTGTGTATCTTCATATAATTAAGAAATAAGTCGTTATTTTCATCATATTATTTAAGTAGTAATAATAATTGATATATATATATATATATTACTTAACTGGTAAAAAAAAAACATAATATTTTCAAAAAGAAACTGTTTAATGATTAGTTTCATATGCCATATTATGTACAATATGGCATATGAACATATTATCATAGGGAATTCTAAACTTGGATTTATTTCACACGATAATTTTTAAATGTTAATGGATATTATTTAGGATATCATTTCAACCTGATATTCTCCTATAAAGGAGAAATTAAACTTTAATGAATTAACAATTTTAATTAGTTTTAGTGTTTTATAATAAGTATTTCTAATTCATATTTATTTTTAAAAATAACCTGCAAAATCTTAAGACTTATTTACATCAATGATTAGGCTTCTAAGTTATTGATATTTTGCATGTCAGGATAATTTCAGTTTTTCTACCTTTTATCAAGTTTGCGATTATTATTATTATTACTACCAGAGACATCCAAGTCAGGGACTCATTAAGGGAGGCCATATACCATCCACACCAGCTGTCATACCTTTTCTTGAATTCATTCACACTGAACCGCCACATTGAACCGCCACCAAAGGTAAACTATTCCGTTCCAATCACACACTACTCCACAAGGAAAAACATCTAACTCTAGCCCATTTCCTGACTGCATTCATTCTAAACTTCCATGGAATGTCCTCTCTCTTTTGTCCTCTCCTCACCTATCATAAAATGAAATCTATTTATTGATGCCCCTGACTCTTTCAAAAGTTGTAGGTCTCAATCATATTACCATTCTTTCTCCTGTTTGCTAATGTTTGCAGTCCACAAATTCTCATTCTGTTTTCATAATCTACATTTCTGAGATCCGATATCATCTTTAACACTCTCCTCTCTACCTTCTCCTCTGTATCTACATCTGTAGACACATTGAATTAATAGATAGAATTTTTCATTTTTGGGAGGTACACAGTTGGATGAGCATTGTGTGCAATACTCATCAGAGTGTACCTCCTGAGATGAGTCTCTGACTCCATGGAGGTCAGATGATGATAATAATAATAATAATCCTGCCAATATAATAACCACTGGATATCTCATTACACCAAAGTGCACAACTTTACATTTACTAACATTGAATAGACAACCATTTTCACATGCTCATAATTTCAACCTACTGAAATCATTCAGTAAGTGTTGCATGTCAGGGATATTCCTGATTATCCTGCCTATTTTTGCACTGTCAGCAAACAACTGTATGTCACCAGTCATATCCTTCCCAATGTCATTAATGTAAAGACTGAATAATACTCGATACCTGTGCTATACCACTGATTACCTTAAATCTTACAAACTCACACTCCCTGTAAACCACTTTTTGATATGTCAGTCAACAATCCTCTTATCCATGCTAACAGATTATAATACAATCCCATATATCCTTCAACTTATGAATAGACATCCCTGCTGTACCTATCCAAAGCATTAGCAAAGTACAAAAGTATCATGGTGTATCCTTTCCTTTTGTCTAACTCAACTGCCACATTATTACAAAATGTAAGCAAGTTGCTCAACATGACCTTTCCTTAGTAAACTCATACTGTTCTTTGCAAAGTATAGATTCCTTCATATCAATCCAATTCTGTCAATGAGCTCTCAACAATTTTTCTAAAACCTTCAAAACCACTCATGAGATATCAATAGGTGCATCAGCAAGCAATTGTATATTCACCATTAAAAAGAAAATAACAACAGCCTGCCTTTTCTAGATGCTCTAATCATCTAGTTTTTTCTGTAAACTGTAAATTCAGTTTACAGAAACCACACCCACACAGGTAGATACATACATCAACTTTCCCATCATCTGCCCCACCCTCCCAACAGTAAGGTGTTATAAAATCCTTGTCAACAGAGCCTCGAACTTTTGTTTGACCAGGTTTCCTTTTCAGGTGAACTCTCCTTTATTTGGGAGACCATCCTGTCCAAAGGTTGTAATACTAAAAGGATTAACAAATTGTTTTTTTGTTAATACATACAGACTACAGTAATACTATTATTATTCCCTATACTTAGCCACTTCTCATGAGACAGAACAGAACAGTCATATCTTTAACTGAAACTATAATCAGATCTAACACTTTTTTAATCTCTCAAGTTCCTTTTGTCACATGCTGCTTGAATATTAGAATTCTAATATTAAATTATTCTAATATTCAATATTAGAATAATTAAAGTCATCCATGATGATTACTCATTTAGCCTCCGGTTGATTTGGTGATGCATTCTATTGTCACCAGCAAATGATCCACAAGGTATGTAACAACACCCCACTATGTATCTGATCTTGCTTGACCACCTCACTGGATAGCTTCAAACTCACTGCTAAAAAGAAAATTGTTACTAGTATTGCAGCCATAGCATTCTATTCCCAACTGGAATCAAATCATCCAATATCACTACCATCACTTTCCTCCTCTCCTATCTTGTATATCTTTCCTAAAAATACTGTACTCTTTACACTCGATATTAGTATATCTGCATCTGACAGTCAGGTCTCACTACTGCTAATAATCTGAAGACAAAAAAAATATTCATCAAGACCACAAATTCCAATCCCTTTCTTCCTGATACTCCTGTCAAAGACATAGTAAGTGACCTGCAGCCTTTTTGGTATACTGCCCTCTGTTGTCTACTGGACCCAGTTAGACAACTTGAAGATCTCTATTCATATCTAATGCTTCACTTATGCAGACAGAGACATTCTTGTGCATACATAATAATTCTGAACTGGATGAACACACAATCATCCTTCCATCACAATCACCTCCATATTGTTAACATAGTTGTAACTTAGTTGCTCTTATGCATAGCACCATTTCACCCATCATGATATAGTTTTCCTGACTCTCCATGTCAGGATCATTAGATCTCATAATGATAAATAATTTCTCCAGACACCAAATGCATTCAAGTACAAGCTGTTCCTCTTATGAAAATTAATTCTCTCCTCCCTCCATACATCAAAAAAACTTGCAACCATTCCCTCTACACAGCCTGCACATTGAATCATTTGCCATCAGTACATTCTTGTTATGTAATTCACCATTAGAACTAATATAAATAAAAAAATTCTATCATTAACAATTAAAAAAAAAAAGGCTGAAATTATGTAAAAGGATACTTCAACAAAGTTTCATAAGCATAGATGAATCTGATGGGTAAAATGTTACTTCTTGAAGTCCATTTGGTTATTTTCACTTAAAAAGAAAAAATGCATTGATGAAAATATACTACAAATATTTATCTTATGACAGTTTTTAAGACTTTCTTATATCAATGTTGCAGGATAGAATTTAGTTCAAAGAAATAACTATCTTTCTCTAAGGAATGGTGATGATCACAAACATGAAAAATGTGAACTTTATTGAAATGTTCACATTTTGCAATCAGCTTTAAACTAAAGAAAACTATTTAGTTTTCATAGTTTTCTTTAGTTTAAAGCAGTTTTATTAACCTTAACCACAAACTAACCTATCTGTAATATTGTGAAGCACATTTACCACAAGAAATACAAACTAATTACTACAGATTACAAGTTAACAGTGAACAAGTGTGTATGACTGGTAATGAAATAGTGAGAGTGAATGATAGCAAAAAGAGGATGCAAGATTGAGTGAAATGAAAAGAATTGGAGATATGTATGGAAGAGTGAAAAAAAGATGAAAACAAATGATGTCAGTATGAAAAAGGTAATGAAAGACATATAAATGTTGTTGTATAGCAATTCGATTATTAGAGGTGTGGTAAATGAAAAGATATACAAGGTTTGTTTTCCAGAGAGCAAAGGAGTTGGTAGTGGTAGTAGGGACAAATGACTTGCCTGGGAACAAGGAGAATGTAAGATTGGATATTAGGAGGTTGGTGAGCAAGGTCAGTGTCTTGACCAGGTATGAGAATAATGAGATGAGGCAGAGAGCCAAAATAATAATAATTATTATTATTATAGCACCAGCTATCATACTTGTTCTTTAATTCATTCACACTGCTTGCACACAGAACACCCAAAGGCAATCCAGTCCAATCACGCACCACTCTATGAGAGAAAAATCTAGATCTCATCCCCTTCTTAGCATCTTCCAAGGACGTTGTCACCAACTGAAGGCAGAATACTCATGCCTTTAACTGAAACACTCTCCTTCACTATAATCAAATCCAACACTCTCAAATCTCCTATGTATAATCAATTTCGAATGATACATTAGCAGATGTGTGAAGACAAAGGAGTGCAGTTTGCTAATGTGTGGAATGAGTTTGAAGGAAGAATTGCACTGTATAAGAGTGATGGACTGCATTTGAATGTTTTGGTGTGTGTGTGTTCTGTAGTCTGTTGCTGGAATGGAGAATAATGAAGAAGAAATTGAAGTGGTGTTTATGAATGAAGAAGTGAGTAGCATGAGTTTAGAGAATGTGCAAGACAACCAGGGAAACGGGGGAGATTCAGGGTGGACAGGGGGGAACACAGCATGAGACAGGTTGATGTTCCAAGAAGACGTGAATTCATGTGTAGACAAAAAGGGGAAGACCTGGAAGCTGGAGAAAACAGCTGCATTTCAAGAAATATCTGGGATGAGTAAGGAGAAAAAGAAATGGCTCGAGGAAAGCATGGAGAAGTTACATCTAAAAAGTGGTATCAGTGAAACTTGTTATAGATCCAGGAATGTCACCACATGTCGTTACGCCTGTAGTTAACCATGAGTCACATCATGGTAGTGTTAAACTTGTGTTCCAATTTTATTTTAATATTTGTATTCATATATATATATATATTCTGTTCTGACTTGCCCCCTTTAGTAACTTCTTAATCTAACATCAGTGAGTCATGTCTTAACTATCAATCTAGGCCGACAAGCAATTTTACAAGATGTGCACATGGGCTATGAAGACAAAGGAAATGTCGTTAATTGGCGCCAATTCCTTTGTTTCAATTCTGGTACTGATTCCTTTTTAATTTTAGGGAAAATTTATATTTATACTGTGCCACCCTAAAATGTACTTGATGAATATTTATTCATGGAACCCAAGTCTAGATCAGCACACTGTCTCGTAATTCTTAAACACTTAGCAGAGTATTCCCAATTAATCTCACTGTTAGGATTTATCTCGCAATCATAGCCCCCTATTTTATATTTGTTAATCTTACCTACCGCTTTGGTTCGAATTTTTATGAACAGTTCAGTAAAAATGAAAATCAGGCAAGTCTTCATATTCATTTCAAAAGAAACTAACATTTAATTCACTGAATTACTGACATAAAATTAATCTTGATAATATTGGGCAGTGAGTAGTTTCACTTATGTTTGCTAAATCTCCTTTAACATATTAGATCATAATTTCATACCATTAATTCTAACAAAGATCTAACTCTCATTTTTATATATGTGACCATTAAAGGCTATTCTTTCTATAATTCACATAATTCACAATTATCTTCACACTATTATTCCAATTAAAGTATAGAGTTCCTAAGTTTCATCAGCATAACTCCTAAAGTTCTTTCAATGAGGGCTCAGTCCTGAGTTGAAGATTTTACCTGTATCTGATTACTGTCCCCTACAAAATTTTACATAACAATTAAGAGTCTACATTAGCAGTAGTCAGGGACGCACTAGGCCTTCATGTGTATCCCTACAGCACCTTCAATTTCCAGATTACTTCTGGCTCCCCACTGGCTCATCAATCGGCTGGGCATGGAGCTTCGATCTCCGGCGTGATCTGAAACTAATCCGCCGATGACCACTCCAGTACAGGGAACGAGAAAAAAAAAGCCACGAGTTGATGCCGCAGCACCTTTTAAAACACGTGCCCTATGTTTCTTGCCTACTTCATCCTCATTTCTCTCTTTTCTCATGACACGTCACTCCTTTCAGCACCTAGCGCCAATCACTCCCCTAGCGAGCTCTTCAGAGGACATCCGCGTGCGCGTTCTATTAGGTGCACGTGTATGACTTCAGGCCATTGCTGTATAATCAGATTGTCCTTTGCCTTCAACATTGTAATAGCATTTACATAGATTACACATAGTTCAAACTTCACAAAACACTTAATTATTTTCAATATGATGCATTAGGTAAAACTTTCTTAAATATTAACGTAACTGATAAATTACAATTGGTTATTTTTCTCTTGATATATTAATACTGGCTCTGGAATTGATAAACCGTGTTAAATCTGAATGAAGGTAAAGGTTTTGACTTTTCCTTTCATTCAGAGTATAACAGTAGTCAACCTCCTAGGATAGGAGATAGTACATGAATGGGATGGGAATTATTATAGGCGATTTTAATTATGGCAATATAGACTGGAATGGTGAGATTGCAACTGGAAGTAAAGAAAATGCCTTTCATGAGTTTTTGAGAGACAACTACATTAGGCAGTATGTCACAGAGAGCACAAGAGAATTGAGGGTCTTGGATTTGATCATCTCATTAGAGGATGTTATAAATGAGGTGTCAAATCTCCCTCCAGTTGGCGAGAGTGACCATGAAGTGATAACATGGATTGCTGCCAATCATATGAAGACTTCCGTGAGAAAAGAGTATATGTGGAACTAAAAGGCCTGGTGCATATGAGAAGCTCAGGAGACAGCTTGCAGCTGTTACATGGAATGAGGAGTTTTGTGGAAAGGAGATCAATGATGCTTGGGTAATATTCAAGAACTATCTAGTAGAAGCAACATCTTAATGTATTCCAAAGGCCAAAAGGTTAAATAAGGTATGTGCGAAATGGATTGAAGAGATTAAGCATGCAATACAGAGAAAAAAGGCATTATGGAGAAAACATAAGAGTGGTGGTAATAATCAATTCCATGAGTAATATAAAAGAGTAGGCAAACTGGGTGACTCAGCTGGTAAGGGTAGCAAAAGTTCAGCATGAACAGCAGTTAGCTAATTCTTCTTCTTCTTTCACTATGCGTTATTCCTGCTTCCTATGCAGGGTCCACGTGTTACTCCCAACCGACCTGTCGCCTAGTTTGCCGCTGGGGGGGGATATATTTTTGGCTTGGCTGTAGAAGCGTATATGTTCACGGGGCCAGTTTGCCTGCTTGTGGGATGAAAAACGCCAGATAAACTGGCAGAAAAACCCTACTGCCTGCACCCAAGACCGGCTAACTTGGCTATGCCTGAGGAAGATCCTCAAGTTCCTCACATCTTCGACGGGAATTGAACCTGGGAAACTTCTTCCCCAGGCATGGTTGCAAAGCGCAAAGCCACTATGCTAGAAGTTAACTAATGAAGCCAAAAAATAAAATCCTAAGGAGTTATTTCAATATGTAGCCAGCAAAAAAATGAATGATTATGGTAAGATGACATTACTGGAGAAAATTGAAGGACAACTGCTGCAGAGAATATACTCGAAATATTTAATGAGCAGGTCATAAAGGTCTTTCATCACTGTGAATGTAGCATCATGAGTGTTTGAGAGCACAAGAAGACACTGACTGTGAGTGAGAAAGAAGTTTATAGGGAATTAAGCAAACTTGATGTTAATAAGTCTGTAGAACTTGATGATATATCACCATGTATTTTGAAAGAATGTGTTAGGAAGTTGATATCTGCTTTAAAATATTTGTTTAATGTGAGTCTTACATTGGGCCAAGTTCCAAAGGAGTGGAAGAAAGGCAAGATTGTACCACTTTGTAAAGGAGATGACAGAATTCAAGCATCAAATTATAGGCCAATCTGTGTGTAAGGTGATATTATTATTATTACGTGACACCTCCAAAAAGTGCACAGACTAATCGAGGGAGTGCATCTGCTCTACAACTTTCCATCTCTACTACCACTCCATCCATCAACTACAGCGAACTTCTACTACCATCATCACCACCACTAACACATTTTGTCTGTAAATTGTGTGTGTACTCAAGGCTGATTTATCTGTAGGTGTTGTGGTTAGTGTTGGAAAGGCTGGTGAGAATTAGGATCCAGAATTGGGCTGACAACAATAGTATTATATTTGATGGATAGCATAGATTTGCTAAAGGGATTATTATCACGTGATACCTCCAGGAAATCTAAAGACTCATTGCGAGAGGGCACTCTACCTCACTAAATACATCTCACCCTCTCCACTAATACTTAATTCTCCTACTACAACACTACTACCATCAATGCATCTACTGCCCATCACCACCACCACCAACATTATTTCTTGTCTGTAAATTGCGTGTATTCTGAATGCCAATTAGTCTGTACGTAGGATGAAAAACCCAAGTTTCCGGGAGAAAAACCCTGCTAGCCGATCTCTGTATGAGATCGGCTAACTTGCCTTCAATTGAAAAAGCTCATATAAGGATTCCCTTCATCATGACAAGAATCAAACTCTGGTCTTTTCCAATCAAAGGGCACAATGTTCCGCTGTTCTTCCAATTGTGCTATGTAGGCACTAAGGTGCCTAAGACAATAAGGTGATGGTTTCACTGAACAAAGGAGATGGATACACAGTAGTATACTTAGATTTTGCAAAGGCTTTTGATAGATTACCACATGATAAGTTGATAGTCAACTTATCATGTGGTAAGTTGACAGTCAAACTAGAGCGAATGGAGTTGGATATTATACTAGCACTGGACTGGAGATTGGCTGTCTGATAGGTATCAACAAGCTGTGTATGGGGAAGCAATATCCCCAAAGAAAGTCACTAATAGTGTATCCCAGCTGTTTTAGGGCCATTGCTGTTTAATCTGTGTGTTAATGATATTGGGGAAGATTTGAATAGGGATATACAGTTGTCTGCAGATGATGTAAAGTTGGGACAAAGTATGATGAGGAGAGCAGATGATGCTGTGGCGTTACAAGAAAACTTGAATAGACTGAGTGAATGGGCAAATGAGCAGGGATACCAGTGCAATGTTGCAACATTTAAAGTTTTAAAATTTGGAAAACAAAGATGGAATGCAGAATTTACTATTGAAGTGATGGTGGATAAGAATCTAAAATTTAGAGTACATTGCCAAAATTGTGAGGATGACAACAAATTCTGGCAATGATGTGGAGGACACTGACTTGTAGAATAAGGAGATTCTGGTTCCATTGTATAAGGCTCTGATTAGGCCACATATTGACTACTGTGCACAAATTTGGTCACCTGGTTTTCAAAAGGATGAAGAGATATTGGTGGGATCCAGAATTAATTGACCAAAATAGTTTCTGATCTTTGGAATGTTGAATATGAAGAAAGGTTGAGACGATGAAATTTGCAGTCTAGTGAACTGGAGGCAGAGGGGGTGATATGACAGAGACATACAAGTTGTTAAGAGGTTGTTACAGGATTAACGTTTCGATAATGCATTGCATTATACATGTCATACATGCTTTGTATTATGGGATACTAAGGCAAGTGATGGGAAGTCATTAGCCTCTATATATAAGTAGCCACAGTCGTGAAGTTACTTCACACACAAACTTTGTTTGCTTCACTTGGATAAAGGATTAAACCAAGAATATAATTTCTAGGCATCTGTAATTTATAGGAAAATCTGTAAATAAATCTATCTCTGAATATCAAGACCATATCTAACTTATCAAACCTCACAAATCTGGCCTGGCACAACATGGAATTTAAAACACAAACACAGGATCTATGGTAAAACAGCAAGCTGCTGCTGCATAGATCCATACAAAAACATGATTGTTTATAAAAGAAAGTGCAGAAGCCCTACTTCATAGACCTAACTAGAATCATAACAACTGCCTCACTATTCCAGAAGTGTGGAAAATTGTTATCCTAATTTGTATCAAATAAATTGTAATCTCTGATATATTTTTTATTTTTAACTAATTATTTTCAGACCAATAGTTTCCATGAACATACAACTGTATACATCAGGCATGGGCAACCTTTCCTAGTTCGGAGGCCAAATTATCATTCTGTGTCCGAGTCAAGGGCTGGACCAAATTATTAAATAGAATAAATTAATATTAAATGAATTAAAACAAGTTGCTACTTCATATTTCATTTATTTATAATATAATGCCTTAGTATAAAGCTCTATTCTGACAGTCATCAGAAGAAGACAGATGAAATGGTTCGGACATGTGGAGAGAGTTAATGGCATTCCAAAGCAAGCACTGGAAGGAATCATTCCGGGATCAAGGGTTAGGGGCCGACCTCGATTAAAATGGACTGATAACATCAAAAAACGGACAAATTCCTCCCTTTCTCAACTGATCAAGAACAAGAGACCGAGATGACTGGAGGAGGCTAGCAAAGAGTATCACCTACCAGCCATGAATGACCCAATGGTTCATTTAGGACTACGGGAGAAGAAGATAAAGCTCTACATAAATTTTATAATATAATGAACGTCATAACAATTTAATGTGAAGATTGGCCTTGTACTTCAACTACAAGACTATCAATATTGACGTTAATATTACTTAAGGATAATCACATAGAATTTTCGAGGTTTTCATCCGTTATTCTTGTCCGAATTTTTGATTTATTGTATTTCATCCTCAAAAAAACCATTCACACATATATGTGCTGCTGAAAAGATAAATGATTTTTCTTGAAAAGGCACGTAAATTTGTATATTTTTCTTCCACCAAATAAAATTTATAAAAATCTGTCAAAGCAATGTTGTTAAATTGTGATTTTAGCACTAAATCTGCCTGAAGCTCAATAAGTTCCATCTGTAAGTTTTCTGGCACATTATTTACATCAGCATCCATCGGACGAGCAAATATAGCAAATGTGAAGTCTTTGTTTTTGAAGTCGGCAAATCTTGTATCAAATTGCTCTATTGGTGCCTTCAGTTCATCTCCATAACAATTATAAGGGAAATTTTTATGAGTTGCTAGAGTAGAAAAATGATAACAATTTTTAGCTCTTATCTGACTTTCCAACAATCTTAGTTTATTACAAAAAGCTTTGACATTTCCATGCAGTTCATGAACCAATTGTCCTTGTTTTTGCAATTTAAGATTCAGTTTGTTTAGGTATCCGGTGACATCTAAATCACACACCCACTCATCATCTTTTACTTGGTTAATTGTGTTTCCTTTTATGTCCATAAAATCTGCAATGTCTTGTCTCAGATCATAAAATCATTTTAACATTTTACCTTTACTCAACCACCTCACTTCACAATAATAAGACACATCTTCATAATCCGAAAATAGGTCTGTCAAATACTCCTTATATTGGCGGTGATTAAGTGCACGTGACTTAATAAAGTTAATACTGGCTACTACAACTTCCATAACATTTGTGAATTCAATCGATTTTGCACACAGATTTTGTTGGTGGATAATGCAGTGAAAATTTGTTAAATTTTCTGGATGGATCTGTAGTTCTATTGCTCTTTCATGAACTATTCTAATAAATCCCTTCTGTGCACCAACCATTGCAGGGGTTCCATCAGTGCATATGCCAGATAGTGAACTCCATTTAAGTCCAAATCTCTCGAAGACTGTGTTGACTGTTTCAAATATATCTTCACCAGTAGTTGTTCCTTTTAACGGCCGAAGCGCCAATAATTCTTCTGTGATGTTGAAATCCGCATCAACTCCTCGAATAAATATTGTTAGTTGTGCTGTATCGGAGGCATCGGTGCTGTCATCCAAAGCAATTGAAAATGCTTCCAATCTAGCAATCTTCTCTTTTAAACTTTTTTTGATATCATCAGCCATAATTTCTATCCGTCGGACAACAGTACGTCTCAACAAACGAACATTCTCGAAGTCTTTTTTCTTTTCAGGACATATTATACTTGCAACATCCAGCAGACATTCTTTGATAAATTCTCCTTCACCAAATGACTTAGAATGCTTAGCGATTTTTTCGCTTACCACAAAGCTGGCTTTGACAATGCTGTGGTGCTGCATTCTTTGCTTGTTGAACATTTGCTGCTGGGTATCCAAGTTCTTCTTCAACTTCTGTATTTCATCTTTTCATAGTTGTCCATCAATTTTTGGGTGATCCGCATGTCTCAAAGTAAAGTATCTCTTCAAGTTGTATTCTTTGTTGACAGATATGGATTCATTGCACAGCAAACATACAGGCAAACCTTTATTCAGAATAAAATAATAATCCTCCGTCCAGTTGTCTTGAAACTGACGATTCTCTGCATCTACTTTTCTTTTTTTTTTGCAATAACCCCTGACATTATCCCAAATTTATAAGCGATATTCAGAACTGTCTTCTACACCACAGGCACTGAACAGAACACAACATCAATGCAGGCACCGAACAGAACATAACATCAATATAGGCACTGAACAGAGCACAACACCAACGCAAGTACCGAAGTGACACGTTGTAACACGTTCACACACGCCACTAGTCAAAGTAAGAAAGAGACCTTGGTTAGAGAAAACATAGTGTTTTGTGCAAGTCGTATAACGTCAGCTTAATATGGGTTAGTAGAACACACCATGTTTTCTCCCACCACGAATCAGACAAACTTCGCTGAAATAGATTAGGGCTGAATCAAAAGTAGAGGGCTGGATCCGGCACGTGCGCTGCCCGTATGTGATATACATAGAGGGATTCCAATTTAACGCATGTGCTCTACTGTTTCTTTATTAAATTCCTTAATGACGCTTGCTGCTCGTACTGATGGTGTCTCATGATATGTAAAACAAAATATTTACATAATAAATTTATTTTTAATGTTGCATTGCATTTTATTCTATAGTTATGGAATTTCCACAGATGTCATATTATACAAGAAACACATCTGGATTATTGTGCTCAAATATGGTCAAATTGAGTTGCATGAAAATAAGGAAATAGTTGAAAAAATGTGCAATGGATAAAACAAGAGATCTATCCTATGGAAATTTGCATTTGAAGAGAGTGTGGACCTCAGAGTTTGAAAAATAGGAGGCGAAGAGGAGATCTTACGATAGTGGGAAAATTTTGCAGCTCACAGCAGCTGAGGGCAGGGATGACCCACATTTGGGGTCATCCCTGCCCTGGAAGCTAAGTAAGTGTAGTCAGGAAGCAAGGTAAGGTCTAGGGTCTTTTCATAGCATGTAGTGAATAGAATAAGCTGCTATTGGACATTGTATGTGAGTGCATCATCAATGTTGTGAAGGATAGGTATTATAGGTACCAAGGCATTTCATGACTTTCAAGAGCACTCCATTAATAAGTTTTGGGTTTCCTTGAGGTGCCTATGTTATAACAATAATAATAATAAATTGAAACAAATGGAAGAATGACTTTGCACATCTTTACAAAGCTTTTAAAAGACACCATTGTGCCTCCAATTTCAGCAATGCCACATCATTACAACAATCCACTTACTGCAAGATACATGTCTATTATACTTAATTTAATTGCAGGTAGTTCCTGACTTTAAGAGTTAATCTGTTCCTAGTGTGTGCTTATAAAGTGAGAATTTATTTCCCATAGATGTAATGTTAAAAACAGGGTTATGTTCTTAACAATGAAGTTTGAGCACAGTAATGTTAAATAAAAGTCAGCAAAACAATAGTTTAGTAGTTTAAACTGTTGTTAATAGTTTAAATAAATAAAGCCACATTTAAATACTTTAAGTAACAACAGATTTAATATGTACTATTACTTATGCAGTTCAACTGTGCACACACAGTTGAAGTGCTTAGGTAATATTGTGTGTACAAAGATTTTTAATAATCACTTCTGGCCGCATGTGTACCTATGATCTCTTTTTTTTTTTATTAATATTGCTCTCCATAGTATTATTTCATTTTGGTCCATCATTGGTCCTAATAGGCACTTAAGAGCCTATTAGGACCTTCCAACTATTCTTGAACTTTGCACTGTAACTCAAGGCTAAGGTGGTTAGTCCTATAACTCCTGGGGGATGCTATGTCTGTAGATGTGCGAGTTCACAGGGCAGGTTTGCCTGTTCTAGGGGACGAAAAAACAGAGTTTCCATGTGAAAAAAACCCCTACCTCCATATGAGACCAGCTAACTCACCTTTCATCAAAAAAGACCAGATTAAGGTTCCTCCCATCTGACGGGAATTGAACCCAGGTCTTTCCGACCAAAGGGCTTCGTCTGTATATATATTTATATCGATTGAGCTATGGAGGTTCATTTCATTTTGGTATACTGTACAATATTAATAAGGAGGATAAATTCGATAAAAAAGACAAAACAGCAAAAATGAAGAAGAACACAACCACTCTTTGGACAAAATGTCAGTATGGTAAGTAAATGTTTTATATTATGAGTCAGTGAAATGCTCTTATCTGCCTGGACAGACACATACACACACACACATGCACAAAGTTGTATAACTATGCATGTAACATCACCCCCCCCCCCAGGGTGTCAGCTACAAATTAATTTCAAACAGAATTTCAATGATATATCTAATGTTTATATAATTACCCATATAGTACAATTCTGATGGTGAACCAAGAAACAATATCATCTCTCCAGTAGATTTTAAGATTTGTACAAGTCTGGTAGCATTGTCTAAAACTGGTTTCACACATGTCCACTTTTCTTCATTATTCATTTGAAGGATTCTGCAATCCACAGAGGTATTACATTTCACATTTTGTTCCTCTAACATCTTTCTTACTTTGAGACAAGCAAATTTCTGTAATGAAAAACATAACTGAGAATGATTAAATTTACTTTTATATATTACCAAAAAACACATGAATAAGAATTTTTTTATTGTTATTCACAAATATTCTAAGAAAAACATGCTAATTATATACAGTAGATTCCAGTTACTTGGTCCACTGGTTAATTGGGAAAGCCATTTGATTGGGACGAGTCTGGGAGAACAAAAATAAAATGTAACAACAATTTGCTTTGTTTATTTGGGACACAATGCTGTTTAACTGAGCCAGCCAGTAACCACTACCACATGGAAAAATGATGTTATCTTGTTTCAAAATTTAGTGCTGATGGTGTCTGCAATGTTGATGAAACAGGGCTATTTTATAGTGCTATATCAGATTTATAAACATGCTACACTGGATCAATGAAAGCAACGAATTGTATAACAGTGTTATGGCATTCAAATATGTTAGGAAGTGGTGAATGAAAGCTGCTGGTTATTGGAAAGAAGGGCCATACTCAGTGCTTTAAAGGGATTAGAATGGAGAGTTTACCAGTTCAGTACTATGAGAACAAAAATGTGTATATGACATCTAAATCTTTTAAGAATTGACTTATGAGTTGGGATATGGAATTACAATGGAAATTAAGAAAACTTTTACTGATTCTTGACATATGCTAAGGAGGTCAGCACAAAGACTAATCTTTTACAAGCAAAATATAGTTTATAGCCAATAGTTGGTGAAGAATAAGCAACAGGATCATTCAAAATTGTTTTGGCATGCTCTCTGCACCAATTATTTAACCAAGCCAATCTCATTTTTTTGGATAATAAGGCTTCTTTTTCTAGGGCACCTGCTATAAGTCCCTGTTGAACGAGTCCTCTACTGACAGTTACAGAGCCACAACTCCCATTTGCTCTTCCCAGTTCCATTTCAGTTCTCTGGATGATGCACAGGATTTTCTGAGGTAGAATTTTAAAACTCGATCTTGGCATGGTGTAGACAGTGGCTTTCTTCCTTTCGGCATCTTTCCTTCACTTTCAATGGCAGCCAAGTAGATTGACAACAGGACACCCTTTTAGTATTTCACGAGAGGAATAGCCTTCTCTATTCAAAGCTTGAATCACACCTTTTCTGCGAGGTGTTAACTACACATAACTAGCCATAGCGATCTCAGCACAAAAATGCAAAAACTAGTGCTCCTGCTGTCTATTTATAGCATAAAAAATTCTGGAAACTATTACATTATACAGAAATTTGCAGGAATGATAGATGATGCCATACAACAAAATGTCTAATGAGAAACCAATGAAAATGATCATTTAACTATTAAAAACTCTTTTTACATAAGGGAATGCAGTTTCTATGAACGTGAGTGTATTTCTGACAGCTAGTAGACACAAGCAGAATCTACAAGTGTCCCTTGATTAACATGATTAATTAATCCCTCGATGTTACCACGTATATCAAAATCGCGTTACTCAAATATAATAATCAATGGTAAAAATTACAATTCGTCCATGATCGATTACTGTATTAATAATTCGTTTTATATAGTACTCTTTTAGGAAAGATAAAAAATGAATGCAAAGTAAATGTTTAATAAATGTTTGTACCTTAACTTTTTTTTTTACCAAAACAAGTTATCAAGAGTTGTTTGAACAGTTTTAGTTTTTTTTCCTATCAGCATAAATTCTACGATAATAAGCAAAATGACTCTCTAGACCTCGGCAAACAAGCATTCTTCGATTAACATCTGGATCCATATCCATTACTTGCTGCTTAAGTGATTCTAAACTGAGAAATATTTCATCCAGCTCTTTGATTGTTATCTCCTTTGGAACTTCATCTTCACATTCCATTTGTTCGTTGTTGTTCAATTTCAAGAAGATCGTTGTCACTGAAATCTTTTCAATTTGAATTATCATTCAAATTGAAAAGATTAATAACACAGTCCAATACAATTTTTGCTGACCTTTATATGAGACTTGTTTTTTACTAATTTGGGTGCGCTGATTTCAAATATCAAACCCATTTTTCTCTATCATGTCAGGTTTTTCCTCTATGGCATTTTCTTTTGCTAATTTGTAAGTTTTTGATAGTTTTAAGGAGGCAGTACTATTTAGAGGATCAAAAAAAATCGATTTTTTAATATTATTTTCTGAAAGTATGTACTTTTAAAAATCCGTTCCTAACTTTTTATCAAGAAATTCGAAAAATTCCCGAAGATATAGCCTATTATTAAAAGCGGTGCGCAGATCAGAATCGGAGCGCTCACCGCTCTCGCTTGTTAGTAAACGAATAAATGCGTAAGAACCTGCAATGGCACGTACTGGCACTTTGAATGCGAGAGAGGCCGATAATTAGATACATAACTACTTAACAATATTCGTTAAAAATTACAAGAATATTTATAAAAAAAATAACAATTTTACTTACACGAGTTTCAGGGAATAAATTTTTGTTTGTAGCAATTTCTGCTGTGTGTTCTGTTTTGGCAATCCCTTTGAATACTCCAACAGTAGTCGGCCATCATGTGAGAATCCCATCTTCCTTGGTACCGATCTTCCATAGTTTTTAAGTCTTGATGAAATCTTTCGCCTTGTTCATCGCTTACAGCACTAAATTCTCGGAAAATCTATCAAGATGACTGTATAGGAAATGAAGCTTTATGCTCATGTTGCAACCTAGGCGCTAGAAATTTTCAAGCATTGTTTCCACTAGATCTTTGTAATTGCACGCTTTTTTGTTTCCAAGAAAATTATTCACAACCATCGTAAATGAAGTCCAGGCCTCTTTCTCAATTTCATTCATAGAGTTGATGAAATTTGGGTCTCTCATTAAAGTTCTAATTTGCGGTTCATCAAATACACCTTTAATTTTTTCATAACTAAGTCATGGAAATTTTTCACATATGTATTGGAAACAGTCACCTTGTAAATCTAAAGCTTTAACATACTGCTTCATAAGACCTAGTTTGATGTGTAGAGGTGGAAAAATGATTTTTTCTCTGTCGATTAAAGGTTGATTTATAACATTCTGTTCTCCAATATTTAAGGATATTCTAAGAGGCCAATGTTTCTGACTCCAGTGTTGGTTTCTAGCTCGACTATCCCAGAAGCATAGAAACTTTGTATATCCTCTTTGAAAGCCAAGTAAAAAGTTCACCATTTTAAGTTCCACACAGATGATCCAATAATGGTCTGTATATCTTAATAACTTCAGAACTTTTTTAATGTCCTCATATGTTTCCTTTAAGTGGACTGAATAGCCAATAGGAATTGAGCCATATACATTCCCATTGTGTAGTAAGACACACTTGAGACTTCTGCTTGAACTGTCGATAAATAAACGCCACTCATTGGGATGATATTGTACAACACTCATTTCAGTTAGTAAACCTGACACATTGTTACAGTAAACAAACCCACTCGTGTTTAAAATATTGTACAAGATTACTTTCCCTGCTACGATAAAAAGTTATCTTCGTATCTTGCTCCAGTAAGTTTTTTTTATTTAATCTTGAAGCTAACAATTCCGATGATTCCTTTGATAGGCCCAAATCTCTTACTAAGTCATTCAATTCTGCTTGAGTAAAACATTGTGGTCCAGAACTAGAAATTAAATTTTCATTCTAAATCAACATCCGGGTCTTGCTCCTCAAGAACATCTGGCATATCCCGATCATGCTCGTTCTCAAGTAAAGGAAGTCCTTTATAAATTGGCACAGCTATTTCATTGGAATGAGCAAATGGCCGAATTGCTGAGTCGAGATTTGGATACACAATTTTTTTCTTATTCTTCTTATTATAACCAGAAGTCTGAACTAAACAAAAATAGCAATCATCTACATGATTTTTCGGTTCACGCCAAAAGCTAATTTTTGGCGTTTTCCCTTGCTCCACTGTTGTAAATTTTCTACCCATGACTTACACACTTTATTTGGAGTCCATGACTTGTCATGATCTGTAATTTTTACGTCAAAGTATGCAAAGTACACTTTCTTAACGAAATCAGTGATATTTGTCCTTTGACTGTGAACAGTAAAGCTGCCACAAATGTAGCAGAAGGAATCTACACTATTGACACAATTTCGAGTAGTAGACATGATGTATTTTCTTCACTGCCGACTAACATGCAATTAACAAGACAAAAAAAAACAGAGACTTTATTGAAACGTTATAAGCGCTCATCATACTTTCACGATCGATTAACAATTGACTGATTTTGATCGTTCTTTGTCCGCTATGACGCATATAGCATTCATTTGTTTTAAGCAGTTATCATCGCCTACTTTTCATCACCTAAATGTATTAGGTCAGTTATCGGCCTCTCTCGCATTCAAAGCGTCAGTACGTGCCGTTGCAGGTTCTTAAGCATTTATTCGTTTACTAACAAGCGAGAGCGGTGAGCGCTCCGATTCTGATCTGCGAACCGCTTTGAATAATAGGCTATATCTTCAGGAATTTTTCGAATTTCTTGATTAAAAGTTAGGAACAGATTTTTAAAAGTACATACTTTTAGAAAATAATATTAAAAAATCGATTTTTTTGATCCTCTAAATAGTACTGCCTCCTTAAAACTATCAAAAACTTACAAATTAGCAAAAAGAAAATGCCATAGAGGAAAAACCTGACGTGATAGAGAAAAATGGGTTTGATATTTGAAATCAGCACACCCAAATTAGTAAAAAACAAGTGTCAGATCATAATCAGCAGAAAAAAATTTTTTTTTGTTGGCCAGTGTAATTCTTTAATATCTTCTGCATCAACACCAAGTTCTTCACCAATTGCAATGATTTCTTCAACCACGTTGTTCACAGAATTTTGAAAACCACTTAAGTCATTAGTGCATTCTGGCAGAAGGTTTTTCCAAACAGCTCTCATGCAGCTAGAAGACACTTGTTACCACAAGTCATGAATGTTTTCCATTGTGTGTTTAATGTTAAAATTTTCCCAAAATTCTTGGAGCTTAATTGCGTTTTCTGTTAAAATTTTCTGTTGTTGTTTCTACTGCCTTTGAGAATGTCTTTTTAAGAAAATAGGCTTTGAAAGTTGCAATGACGTCCATGTCCATGGGTTGAAGCAATGATGTTGTATTTGATGGAATTTTGGTACATTTAAAGACGCGTTAATTAAAACTCTTGCCGTGTATATCAAGGGATTGTTGCAATTAATTTCGCCGCGTTAATCAAATCCCAAATTAAGCAAAACCGCGTTAAGCAAGGGATACCTGTATTTCTTTTCTTTCTTTCTTCTTCTTTTTTTTTAATACTGACCCAAAATGACCCATAAAATAGAGGTCACAAAAATTTATAACACAATAATGCAGTGCCATGTGTAGAGAAGTGGTCAGGGAGAAAGAGAGCAACTCTTAACAGGTTTCTTGAAAAACTGGAGTTGTATTAAGTAGAAAAGGGGAGGAAAAAAGCGACGAAAGCTGTTTTTCTATCTCTGTTCTTAACAGATAGAATGAAGAAAGATGATTTGACCAGTAGATGGTCATGTTCTTACATGAATAGAGGAAACCAGAGGAATGGTAGTCGCCCATTTGGTGATGCCCATTAAAACATTTTTAAAAAAGACAATGCATCCAAGTCAAAAGAATATCAATTACTAGAAACTACCATTAAGTGTCTCACTTGGAAGACAGAGCTAGAGATATTCTGCTAAGATCTGCTATAAACTGGACTACAAATTTGATTGAGGGAAGACCTGGTAGAGAGAGAGACCAAGAACTTAATACATGAGTGACATAAAAAATGGGAGAATCTACCTAACAGTCAAACTAGCAGCATCAATAGTCCATGTTACCCACCAAGCAATAGGTTGGGGAGAGAAGAAGATAATGCAGAAACAGAGCATCTATGAAAAAGTGACTGGAGGGAGTTAGAGAGGAGTAATTTATTAAGTAGCTTGACTTCTATATATAATCAAGAATTTTTAGTGGGTTTTAGATACTTTACCCTAAATGTGGGAAATATTCTAAGGATGGTCAGATTTGGGATTTATAAAGTGTAAAAGATAAGCAGAGTTTTGAGCAAAAGGGAATACCAATCTTCTTTTTGGGATGAGGGAACCTGTGGATGTAACATGTTTATGCCAGGATTAGCTTGGATTTGAAATTCAGCCCAAGAAAGGGAAAATTGATAAAATAATCTTGACTGGAATTGGCACATTTTCAAAAATACAAGGGAGCGAAGCAGATTTTTCTTCTTGGTAATAAGAAAGGAGTGTATTTTGATAGAAACTTAAATCACTAGGAGATCAGTTTTAAGACATTGGTTACAGAAGATTTTGAAGTATGAATCATTGGCATATCACAAGGTTCCTCAAATGAAGAAGAGGAATGGAGAGCGCTGTCAGCAAGACAATCAATAGAATTTGATGTATAGGAGAATGAGTGTGATTAAGAGTACAGAACCCTGGGATACTCCAGCCTGGATAAAAAGTGATGACATTAAATTATCCATCATAATATGAAATGAACAACCAGATAGGATTATTAAAACACTTAAGAAATTGAACAACATAGTTAAGGATATAAATTAAATTAAACTTTAATAAATATTTTCCGATATTTCGGCAACGTCACATTGCCATCTTCTAAAGGAACTTACAAAGAAAGTTACGTGCATTTTTTTCAAAAGTCACATAATTAAAAAAGGACTCTACCGTCTTTCCAAAACCTGCTACCAACACGGTAATCAACCTTTCTTCAGTCACCCTGAAGCACTCAACGCGCTGTCACGTGGACACAACTTCGCCATTGCTCCCAATAAAATACCTAGTGAGGATATTATGATCCAGATCGAACGCGGAATCCTCCACCTTCCACATCAAGTCACCAACAGTGTAAGACTGGATGTAGCCTGTGTCCTTTCCAAAGCAAGACCACCAAAAACCAACATATCCAACAAGGAATATAAAGCTCTACAAGAAATGAAGAATAATAAAGAATTAGTTATCACCAAAGCAGATAAGGGAAATGCAACTGTAGTACTTAACCAAAAGGACTACACAGGTAAGCTGAATGCTCTTCTATTAGATCGGGCCACTTACCTCCCTATCAATTACAATCCCACCAACTCTCAAATTAGAAAACTTCACAGGCTCCTTAAGAGAGTCACTTCTTGGCCTGTAGAAGTTACCAACAGATTAAAGCCATTTAACTCTATACCCCCACCGTATTTACGGACTCCCAAAAATACACAAAGACAATGTGCCATTACGTCCCATAGTGGATGGCATTGATTCCCCCACATACAAATGAGCTAAACATTTGGCCAAAGAGCTCTCACACTATACTGGCAACACACCATCACACATTAAAAACTCAGCCCATTTCAAAGCTAGCATAGAAAACTTTACACTCCAACATACTGACATAATGGTCAGCTTTGATGTCTCCTCTTTATTTACAAATGTCCCACTCAAGGAAGCTTTACAGCTAATCCAAGCTAAATTTTCTCCCGATATCTCAGCCTTATTTCAGTTAACAATGAACTCAGGCTATTTCGTTTGGCAGGGAAAATTCTACAAACAAATAGAGGGGACAGCCATGGGTTCACCACTCTCCCCAACCTTGGCCAATTTCTTTATGGAGACCTTTGAAGAAAAAGCCTTAGTCTCTGCCCCACAAAAACCAACCATATGGCTTCGCTACGTTGATGATGTGTTCGCTATTTGGCCACATGGCTCTGAAACACTTCTCTCCTTCTTAACACACTTAAACAACCAACACCCCAGAATCAAATTCACTCTGGAAAAAGAGGAAAACAACAGCCTCCCTTTCCTAGACACACTAGTCACCCGCCAGCCTAATGGAACCTTGGTTTTCTCAGTTTACAGAAAACCCACCCATACAGGCAGCTACATTCACCAACAATCCCACCCACCCCCTCACAACAATATGGAGTAGTGAAAACACTATACAACAGGGCTAAACTAATCTGTTCAAACGACTTGGCCCTAAACACTGAACTAAATCACATCCTCAACACTTTCTCAGCCAATGGCTACCCCCCCAAAAAATACAAAAAATATTAGAACCTACAAACCACAGATCCCCCCCCCCCCTCCACAACAAGGATTACTCTAAATCCATCACCATTCCCTACATCCGAGGCACCTCGGAAAAGATTACCAAAATCTTAAAAAAACATGACCTGACCTCCTGTTACAAACCTTACAGAAAATTGGCATCCCTTATCTCCTCCACTAAAGACCAACCACTTTCCCTAGACCTACCTGGTGTATACCAGGTCCCTTGCAGTTGTAAACTGTCTTACTTTGGCCAAACAGGCAGCAGCGAATATCAGAATTTCGGAACACAAGGACTACATCCGTTTTCACAAATACAGTCATTCTGGGCTTGCGGACCATGCTCTGGATACACGCCCAGAATACGGTGGAAAAAAGCTACAGTGATACACCATAGCAAATACAAATTTGAGAGGCTCTTTATGGAATCAGCCTCAGCCCTAAGAAATTCTCCAAACCTCAACAAATTTGGTTGTATGCGACTGCCCCAAATTTGGGAGGCCTACATCAGCAGACCTTCAGCCCAATGGCTAAGAACACCTACTTAGCCCGCTAGAGGGCACCATCAGGACTGTTAGGAGAACAACAGCTTCATCTCTTCATTCCCAGTTTCTGTGTTGTAGTGCCTACATGCACGTAACTTTTTTTTGTAAGTTCCTTTAGAAGATGGCAACGTGATGTTGCCGAAATATCGGAAAATATTTATTAAAGTTTAATTTAATTTATATCCTTAACTACGTTGTTCAATTCCTTAAGTGTTTTAATAATGCATAACCAACGTATAAGCCTGTCTACGAGAACCAGATAGGAAGCTGGCAATCTAATCAAAAAGGGCTGAGTAGAGCACCCTGAGGAGACAGGCAACATTACATCAACTAAGGCAACAACAGCAAGACATCAACCTGACTCAGAAGCATATCAATTACTGGAAACTACCATTAAGCCTTGCTTGGAAAACAAGAGGTGCTCTGATAAGATCTTGCCATAAGCACATAAACTTTACAGATGCACCCACTGAATATTTTTTCTCATTAGACAAATCGCAGCAAGCATCCACTAATCTTTGTGTCATAAGAACAGACAATGGAAACATGATAGATGCCCAATGAAATCTTCCTGCCAACTTTGAAATATTATATTACAAAAACATATACAAAGTGTACACAACATCCCCTGATACTAGATAAAAAGCCACAAACAAAATTCTTGCAGAAGTGATACTCCCAGATTTGGTGCCATATAAAACATCAGAGTTACCAATCATGCTGCATGATCTGATGAAGGCCTACAACTCCATGTCAAAAGACAAGTCCCTGGGTTAGATGGCCTTAACAATGAGTTCTACCAGGCTTTCTGGGGACAATCAGGGGCCTCTCTTCTACGGAGTGCATAATGAGGCATGTATAAATGGCTTCATAAGTGGAATGACAACATCAGTAATCAAACTCATCCCAAAAAAGGGTGCTCTTGCCAAATTAGAAAATTGGTGACCCAACTCTATTATCAACACTGATTGAAAAATAACATCTAAAGTATTGCTAACAGGATGAAATCCTATCAATTGGATATTGTCAATCCATGACAATATCCAACTCATTGGAGATGTAATAAGTCTGGCTAACATAAACAATCAGAACACAGAATAAAGATCTGCAAGGGAAGGATATTCACAGTGCATGAGGGAAGGGAGGAAGATAGTTGAGGGGTATCTGGAGGAAGCAATATTACATTGCAGAGGGTAAATTGGGTAGGATTTAGATGGACGAGTAGTATCATTAAGCATGAGCTGCCAACAAAGAAAATGTTGTGGAGGGTGTATAAGGAGAGGGGTGACCAGCTAACTCATGAACAATACAAGGATCAGACAAGAAAGGTGCCCAGCATGGTAAGGAAGGAAAAATAAGATTATGAGAAGAAATCAGCTGAACAGGTAAAAGGAATTCCTAAAGATTTCTTTCATCATGTGGCAACTAGGAGGAGGAAGAAAAACTATGGAAGGATAACTTCAATGAGTGCAGATGGTAGAGACAAAATTGTTGAGCTACTGAGTGATCATTTTGCCAGAGTATATAATCCAAGTGAAGATAATATTATAACAGAGGTGATAGGGACTGATGTGAGAACCAAGGTTTAAGAACTGGATGTACTTAGCATACTGCAGAATCTGAATGCAAAACAGCAGTGGGACTGGATAGGATATCAGCTCGCATTTTTTTGAGAATGTGCAGAGGAACTGGCAATGCCCTTAACTAGGCTGTGTAATTTAAGTCTCAGCTCTGGCAAAGTTCCAAAAGAGTGGAAGGAGGGCAAAACAATTCCTTTGCATAAAGGAGAATCTAAGTCTGTGGTAGCAAATTAGAGACCATCAATATCTCAGGAGTGATGGTAAAAGCACTGGAAAAGTTAGTCAGAAAGAGAATTGAGGAAAGGTGGATAAGAATATGATATTCTATGAGGGACAGCATGGCTTTGTGAAGGGTTGGTCATGCTTTAGTAATATACTAACCTTTTATAACAGAGGGACAACTGAGTTGAATAAAAGGAATGGCTATGTCTACAATGATACTGCTGGATTTTGCAAAGGCATTTGACAAGATATCAAATGGAACTCTGTTATGCAAACTGCAACAAATGGGGATGGACAGGAAACTGGTGATGTGGATAAAAGGGTGACTGCTGGACAGATACCAAAATGTATGGAAGAGCAGAATCAAGGAGAAGGCAGGTGACTAGTAGTGTGCTGCAGAGCTCTGCACTTGGACCACTGATGGTTAATTTGTACATAAATAATATAGGAAATAATTTGAAGGGACGTATTCAGTTGTTTGTTGATGATGCTGATGATATTATTAATCTATGTCTGTAAAAAGTAGGCCTATATGCTCAAAGGCCAGTAAGTCTGCATTGCTTTATCCACAGTTCATCGTAGAGCATGTTTTCAGTGGTGTTGCATCCATAAAAATTATTATTATTATTATTATTCCTGATACCTCCAAGGAGTCTGAAGACTCATTGCGGGAGGACACCTACAACTGTCTCAACCACTACACCGAACCTCTACTATGAATCATCTCTATCAACGCCATCTACCGCCCACCTCCACCACCACCACAATTAGTATTTTTTGTCTGTAAATTGCATGTGTTCTGAAGGACGAATTTGTCTGTATGTGGGATGAAAAGCCCGAGTTTCCAGGAGAAAAAACCCTGATACCTCCGTATGAGATCAGCTAACTCATCTTCGATTGAAATCGTCTAGATAAAGATTCCTCCCATCGCGACGAGAATCGAACTTAGGCCTATTCCAATCGAAGGGCGCAATGTACCGTCATTCTTCCAATTGCGCTATGGAGGCAAGACACCAATGGGCTAATGTACTCTTTACAGATGGGAGTCACTTTAGCCTTTCCTCTGATTCCAGATGACACTTGATTTGGCATGAAAGTGGTACTGCTTACCATTACGAGAAGATTATTGAAAGGGAGAGGTACAGCAGTGCTCAGGTCATGGTGCAGGAAGATGTTATGCTTAATGGATGCACCAATCTACAGGTGATGGAAAAATGGATTATGAGTGGTGAATGATATTGCAACAAAGTTCTTTACCATCATGTTTGATTCTCCTGTAGTGTTGTAAGCAAAGAATTAATTTTAATGGATAACAATGCCACACCACATCATACATGAGTAGTGGAGATAGTTCTAGAGAATGAGGATATTAATTAAATTGAGTGGCCAATACGCTCCCCAGATCTCAACCCCATAGAACATGTTTGAGTTGAAATAGGGAGATGTATTGCTGCTTGAAATTCCAATCCAGAAAAGAAACAAAGCCTTATCCTTGTGCTGAAGGAGGAGTGGAACAGTTTGCCTTAAGAACTTCTGAATCACTTTTGGTACAACGTTGTGAGAGCTGCATGCGCTTCGCAACCATATGACTGGGGAAGGAGTGTTTCAGGTTTGATTCCCGTCGAAGACGTGAGGAATTTGAGGATCTTCCTCATCCATAGCCAAGTTAGCCGGTCTTGGGAGTGGGCAGTAGGGTTTTTTCCACCAGTTTATCTAGCGTTTTTCATCCTGTAAGTAGCCAAACCGGCCCTGTGAACACACACGGATCTACAGCCATAAATACTTAATCCCCCCCATGAGGGGGCTCAACTCGCCCCAATAGGGACGGGGGAGAAAAAGGGAGGAAACTCCATACGAATAAATAAATAAATTGTTTTCTAATATATCTTAGAACTAACACAATGTCCCCTAACTCTGTGCAGATTTGGTTACAACTGATCGATAAATTAAAGTATTCGAAATTATCCTACAATTAATTACATTAGACCAATTAAGATGAGCACTGATGTGCTGCACTCTTAAAACTTTCATACATCGATAAAAATGCAATCATATGGTCAAATTGACATGAATTTTGTAGCATGGGTTGCATAAGCCATGGCAGCACACCCAATTGAGATGGGCATGCGATGCCACTGGTGGGTGTGTGTGTGTGTGTGTGTGTGTGTGTGTGTGTGTGTGTGTGTGTGTGTGTGTGTAGGTTTATTTAGCTGATAGCTTCAGATGGCACAAAATTCTTGTGTAATATTGCAATATAGCACAGTTATTATTCTTTCTGTTAACTCATATAGTTCCTATTGTGAATGCTTTACATCTCCATTATTTGTTCCTTTAGTACAGTGCTTCTCAAACTGTGGGCCGCGACCCCCTTGGGAGCCATAGGTTTTGTTGAGGGGGACTGTGAAATAATGAAAACAAATTAAAAATCTTTTAAGACTAAGTAGATTTTTTTATCTTAAAAGAAATGTATTTAATTTTTATTATTTATTATTTCTTTTTTGTTATTTTTTATATTTTAATGGAAAAAAATCACACATTGGTGCGGGTTCACAAATTTTGCTTCCTGCGTATTTCGGCACTTAATGAATATTAGTAAATATATGCTTATTCATATAAGTTTCATTTCAAAGCAGAAATCTAAGAATTGCAGTTTCAAATATTTAACCTGATAGTGACTTTTTCTGCAGCAGTGTTGAAACACATCCATCACATTAATTGTTATTAAACTTCTTTTATGTTTTTAATTCTTTCTTTATTACTAATCGTTTTACGTTTCATGTGCTTGTACTGCAAATATACAATAACAATATATCTATCTATATAAAAACATGAGATAATGTGCCATGTCAAATGCGTATGTAAGATGCTAAAAATGTAATATTTCGATTTGATTTTTGCAATATTTGCTGTGCATGTTTTGTATTGAATATAAATACAATAAATATTATAATAATATATGTTTATATAACGATTTTTTTTCGAGGGGGGCCGTGAAATATTTTAATTTTTCCAAAGGGGGCCCTGACATCCAGAAGTTTGGGAAGCACTGCTTTAGTATACTTTGCTTTCATTATCATAATAAATATTTTATTGCTATTGGTATAATGATCTTGCCAAATGAATTAGATAATTCAATTGAGAGAGAGAGAGAGAGGTAAAATTTCAAGTTTTTATTATTTTTATTTTTTCCCAGTAATTATAAGATGAGAGTTCACCAATTTCAGTATCTTATTATTAACAAAATGATGCAGAGATACTGATAACGTCATCCAGTCAGCTAAACTTGATAAAATATCATTAAATATAATAGCAAAATTTAACTAACAATAACTGCTTTGTTATTTAACTATGTCAAATCATATGGGTATAGCATAAGTAAATGAAAAAACACACTACGCCCATATCCACAGGGTCACGTCACTGTCCCGTACAGGTAAATTAGAGATATGATTGGAGTTATGTCAGTTTAAAAATTGACATAATCATGAATATATATTTCAAACTATATAATTCCTTTGTGTTTCACTATATCACAAAAGAAGAGGTGACCGAAGATTTTATCTTATTATTCTCCTTTCAGTCAATTTTGTTTTAAAGCTGAAACAACGTATAAAACTGATACTAGGTGCATGATTAAATATTAGTTACAAAAGAAAAATTGGCATTGTTTAACATTAAAAAGGATGAAAAAAAATATTATGTACTAAAATAAATTACCTGTTTTATGTTTTCCACAGTGCTATAACTAAAACATAAACTGCTGCTGGTTGTATTGTGACAACAGTCAAATAAACTGTTCTTGAGATGGTTTACTAAGGAGAGAGAAAAATATATTTGCATGTAACTACAGGTGACAGCATATGATAAGTGCAAAACTAAAGTTTAATGCAACTATTCCTTAAATACTACCATCAAAAGTCAATAACTACTCTCTCACAGTGCTAGTGACATTAACTAAATCTATATTGTTCAATTGCTTCCTGATGATGCAAAATTGGTAGAGTAACAGTTAATCAAAGTTGATACAGAGACACCTGTAAGATGATTTAAATAGGCTGACAATATGGGCAAAACATAATAGCAATTTAATGTGGAAAAGTATAAAATTATGCATTTTGGGATACAAAGATTACAAACCATGTATTATATTGAGGGAACTGTACTCCAAGAAATGGATGAAGCCAAGAAGTTGGGAGTAGTAGTAGATAGAAAGTTGAAATTATTATTATTATTATTATTATTTATATGGCATTCCTAAAGCCTGCATGGTTAGCCTAGTGGCCATGCACTTCGCAACCATATGCCTGGGGAAGGAGTGGCCTAGGTTTGATTCCTGTCAACGATGTGAGGAGCTTAAGGATTTAAGGATCTTTCTCAGCCATAGGCAAGTTAGCCAATCTTGGGTGTGAACAGCAGGTTTTTTCCCCCAGTTCATCTGGGGGTTTTTCATCCCGCAAGCAGGCAAACCAGCCCAGTGAACATGCATGGATACAGTCATGAATATCATCCTTAGGGGGATGCAGCAGAGGAGTGGCGAACCGGCTGCCTTAATATGCCAGTAACCCCTCATTAGGAGGGGACTCAACCTGTCCTAGATGATAGGATAGGATGAGTATTCCAGAGAGTCAAAAAATTCATCGTGGAAGACCCACTCTATCCATCAACACAATATCTATCATATATCTCCTTAAACCTATTCATTGTAAGGGCTCTCACAATCACCACTCTCCAAGTAAAGAACCTAGTCTGCACACCCTTGCTAACCACACTCTTAGACAACTTCCAAGTGTTTTTTTTTTCTTGTTTCCTTGTTTACCTATTCTTTCTGTCTTCCTTGTTTTTCTCCTATTAAAAAATTTCTTCTGTGTCAATCTTATAGAATCCCTTTAGTAACTTCTAAGTTTCTATCATATCCCTTTTCCTCTGCCTGTCAGCTAAACTCTGCAACCCATAAACCCTCAATCTATCCTCTTAGGGAACATTCCTTGGTCATTCATCTCCGAATCCTCTTCACCACCTCCTGATCACCAGGAAATGCAAGTGACTAAATCTGTGCACATTAGTCAACATGTGTCCAAATTATAGCATCCAAGTAATCCTGTGAGCTATTTTGCCAACTCTTGCAATATGTCCTCAGAATTTCAAATCCATATCTACCATCACCTCCAGATTCCTATCCTCATCAATTTCCTGTAAACTAGTACCATCAATATGATACAAAATGTGTAATCTTTTCATCCCAAAGTCCATTACCTTACATTATACAAAACTAAACTGACTACCTTTGCCTACATTGCCAATTTATTTAAATCATCCTGTAAGATCACTGTATCGCATTTATCAACTACTGCCCCCCTAGTTTTGCATCATCACCAAACAACTGAATACTCCTTCGCACTGATATGATTGTCAGCTTGTTTGCAAACGTCAATAAAATGAAGGAGCGAGTGCTGTATGGGGATTCGCTATTAAGAGGCGTAATAATTGAGAATTTAACGAAGTCGTACCAGCCGGGTGCGATCATAAAGGACGTCAGCGAATCTATTCGACTGCAAAAACAGAGGGTGAAAGAGATGATAATCGTGGCAGGAACGAATGATTTGAAACAGGACAAAATGGAAATGATAGAGGATGTGAGGGAGTTGTTTGAGGTAGCAAAAGAGAAGAGTGAGAGAGTTAGGATGGTGAGTATCTTACCACGGTATGACAGTGAAGTGTTTAGAAGGAGGGCCATAATTGCCAATGACTTTATGCGTGGGTTATGCATGGAGAGTGGTGTGGAATTTGTGGATGTGTGGAATGAGTTCGATGGGCGAAAGGACTTATATAAGATGGATGGATTGCATTTGAATGGAGTTGGTGTACGGAGACTTGAAAGAGTGTTGATGAATGAAGTGGAAGTGGATGTACAGACTCAGGGAAACTAGATTTATTAAGAGGGGGGGGAGTAGATATGCTGACTTTAGGGGGGCAGTTAAGTGTATGAATGAGTATATTATGCCCGAGCGAGTACGACGGACAACAAATCAGAATGGGATAGTTAGTATAAGGCATCAAAGTAAGGATGGGACAAATGGGCTTCTGCGATTCATGTACACTAATGCCAGGAGTATTAGGAACAAGAAGGAAGAGTTTTTGGCCATGGTTGGCACTTCCAGGCCAGAGGTTGTCGGTATTAGTGAAACATGGCTGACAGAAGATGATAAAGCTAGTGGGATTGAATGCGACGGGTATAGCGTGTTCAGGAGTGACAGGGTGAATAAAAAGGGGGGAGGAGTGTTATTGATGATTGCTGATGATCTTCAGCCAAGGAGTATAGAAGTTGAACTGCATGATGGGGAAAAAAGCGCATTTGAAGCTGTTTGGTGTGATATACAATCCTGCAGAACAAAATATACAATTGGGTGCTGCTATAGACCGGGTGATGGAGTGGATGGTGGGGATAGTATGCATAAGCAAATAGAAGAAATGAGTGGAAGAAGGGTAATTATTATGGGTGATTTCAATTATGGTAACATTGACTGGAAAGAGGAGAGGGCACATGGGAGGAAGGAAATGGATTTTATGCGGTTATTAAGGGACAACTATCTACGGCAACATGTATTGGAAAATACCAGGGGGCAGAGAGTGCTGGACCTAGTAATTGCAACCGAGAATGTGGCTGTAATGAACATGACCATGTTGCCACCAATTGGTGAGAGTGACCATAAAGTCATGACTTGGGAGGTGGCTAAAAGAGTCGAATTTACAATTAAGACAGGGTACATGTGGAATTACCGGGCTGGTAAGTATGACAAGCTTAGGTGTGTGCTTGGCTCAATGCCATGGCATGTAAAACTGCAAGGGCTGGATGTTGATAGTGCATGGGAGGTGGTTAAGAACTGTTTGCAGGAGGCAATGGTTGACTGTATACCAAGAGTCCGAATAATAAATCAATTAGGGGTTAAATGGATGAATAACACTATTAAGCTTGAGCTGCAAAAAAAGAAACAATTGTGGAGGAATTTTAAGGAGAAGGGTGACCATCAGGCGCAGGAACAGTATAAAGCTCAGGCCAGGATGGTAACAAGGGTAGTAAGAAAAGCAAAAGCAGATTACGAAAGGAAATTGGCCACGCAGGCTAAAGAGAATCCCAAACAGTTTTTTCAATATGTTGCAAGTAAAAGGAAAAATGCTCATGGTAGAATGATCTTAAAAAACGCTGAGGGTAGGGAGGTAACTGAATCAGTTGATATTGTGGAATTACTGAGCGAGCACTTTGCAAGAGTATATCACCCAGGTGGTGACTTTGCAGGAATGGAAGAACCAACAGCTTATACTGGAATTGTGATGAATGAAGTAGAGGTAACTAGTCTATTACAGAACCTCAATGTCAATACATCTGTGGGATTGGATGGTATACCAGCTCGTGTCGTACGTGAAGCGGCCAAAGAATTGTCAGTGCCCTTGACCATTTTGTTTAATTTGAGCCTGAGGACTGGGTCAGTCCCAAGGGGGTGGAAAGAGGGGAAAATAGTTCCACTGCACAAAGGTGGTTCCAAGGCTGCTGTTGAAAATTACCGGCCAATCAGCATAACAGGAATCATCATCAAGGTCTTAGAGAAAATAGTCAAGAGGAAAATACAAGATTGGATAGAAGAAAATGGGATACTGTATCGGGGACAGCATGGTTTTGTGAAGGGTAGGTCATGCCTCAGTAACTTGCTCACATATTATAACACAGTGATGGCTGAACTGGATAAGGGTAATGGGTTTACGGTGATTCTACTGGACCTTGCCAAGGCCTTTGAAAGGATACCACATGGAATTCTAATCAGTAAATTGGGGCATATGGGGATGGACATAGGGTTGGTGAGATGGATAGGAGGGTGGTTGACGGAGAGATATCAGAGAGTGGTTTACTTAGGAGTAGAGTCCACAAGACGGCCTGTGACTAGTGGTGTGCCACAAGGATCTGTTCTTGGACCACTGCTGTTTAATTTGTTCATAAATGATATAGGAAAGGATCTGAGAGGAACAGTTCATTTGTTTGCAGATGATGCGAAGTTGGGTAGGGCAATAGTGAATGCAGATGACGTCAAATTTTTGCAGGATGATTTGGATAGATTGGAGGTCTGGGCTAAGGAGAATGGATGTCAGTTTAATGTGGCAAAATGTAAGGTTATGCATTTTGGGGTGAAAAGATTGGAGGCAGTTTACAGCATTGGTGGAACCGTGCTCCAGGAAATTGATGAGGCACGAGATTTAGGAGTGTTGGTAGATAAGGAATTGAAATTTAGGGGACACATTGCAAAAGTGGCCAAATCAGCTCATCAAATCACTTGGTTGCTGAAGAATACGTTGACAAGCAGAGACAAGCAGGTTATTGTTCCTCTGTATCGAGCCTTGATAAGACCCCATCTAGACTACTGTGCTCAGATTTGGTCACCTAGGTTTCTTCTTGATGGGGAGGAGGTGGAGAGGATCCAGAGGCGAGTGACCAAGATGATAGCAGGTCTGTGGAATGAACCGTATGAGAACAGGTTGAGGATTTGTGGGTTGCAAAAATTGGTTGATAGGCGGAGGAGGGGAGATATGATTGAGACATTCAAATTACTGAAGGGTTTCTATAAAATTAATTCAGAAGATATTTTTGAGAACAGGGCTGGTTGTGGGAGGACTAGGGGACATCCATGGAAACTGGGCAAAAGTGTGGTTAGTAAAGGTGTTAGAGCTGGGTTCTTTACTTTTAGAGTAGTGAATGAGTGGAATGCGCTCCCTGAGTCTGTGGTGGATGCTGTGACAGTGAATGAGTTTAAGGCGAGGTATGATAGGTACTGTATGAATGTCAAATAGTTGTGATGAATATGATTTGGGGCCTCCCTCGATGAGTCTAATGACTCCCTGGAGTTGCCCATAATAATAGTAATAGCTCCTGAAAAGATCAGCAGAATTTTATGTTATCATTGGCAATTTTACTAGAATTTTACGTAGTATTGTTTGCTTTTCGTTTTTTAGTGTGTGTGTGCGATTTTTGTGTTATTTTAATTATTATTTTTAAGATAAGATAGCATCCATATGGCACCAATTAAAAAAAAATGGCGGCCAGGTCGCCATGTTTGTTTAAGAGTTTTGATATAAAAGAGTTTATGCAATGTGCTGTCTGTGAGATGTATGCTTTGCGAAGAGCAGTTGGAGTCTGGTTAGATGGTGATAGTGGAGTTAATATGTGCAGAAAGTGTAAGGAGAATGAGGATCTAAAGCATGTTTCGGGAGAGTGATATCGTTAAAGAAAGTCAGAATATAGAAAATAGTGATAAAGAATTGCGAGGTAGTACTGGATAGGTGTGAGAGCGTCGTTGAAAGTGTAAATGAAGGTAGAAATACAGAATGAATGGATGATTTCAATGATAATGAAAATGGTGAGATAGATGCAAGTAGTGTAATTGCACGGTTGAGCGGAGTGATACATAGAGCAAAGTGGCAAATGGAGCGTATGCAAAAATGTGTACTGAACGTACCGACTAATAAACGGCGAAAATCTGATACGAAAAATAAGAGAATGTTGGTAAATGTAAATAAAATGAAGGAGGGAGTGCTGTACGGAGATTCGTTATTAAGAGGTGTGATAGTTGACAGTTTGACGAAATCGTACCAACCGGGTGCGAACATAAAGGATGTCAGCGAGTCTATTCGAGTGCAAAAACAGAGGGTGAAACACATGATAGTCGTGGCAGGAACAAATGATTTGAAAGAAGACAAAATGGAAATGATAGAGGATGTGAGGGAATTACTTGAGGTAGCAAAAGAGAAGAGTGAGAGAGTTAGGATGGTGAGTATTTTTTCGCGGTATGACAGTGAAGTGTTTAGAAGGAGGGCCATAATTGCCAATGACTTTATGCGTGGGTTATGCATGAAGAGTGGTATGGAATTTGTGGATGTGTGGAGTGAGTTCGATGGGCGAAAGGATTTATATAAGATGGATGGGTTACATTTGAATGGATCTGGTGTATGGAGGCTTGAAAAAGTGTTGATGAATGAAGTGGATGTACAGACACAGGGAAACTAGATTAAGGGGGGAGGGGAGGGAGTAGATATGCAGACTTTAGGGAGGCAGTTGAGTGTATGAATGAGTATAATATGCCCGAGCGAGTACGAAGGACAACAAATCAGAATGGGATAGTTAGTATAAGGCATCAAAGTAGGGATGGGACTAACGGGCTTCTGCAATTCATGTACACTAATGCCAGGAGTATTAGGAACAAGGAGGAGGAGTTTTTTGTTTTGGTTGGCACTTCCAGGCTACAGGTTGTTGGTATTAGTGAAACATGGCTGATAGAAGATGATAAAGCTAGTGGGATTGAATGCGACGGGTATAGCATGTTCAGGAGTGACAAGGAGAATAAAAAAAGGGGGAGGGAGTGTTATTGATGTTGAGTGTTATTGATGATAGCTGATGAGTTGCAGCCAAGGAGTATAGAAGTTGAACTGCAGGATAGAGAAAAGAGCACATTTGAGGCTGTTTGGTGTTAGATAGAATCTAGCAGAACAAAATATACAATTGGGTGCTGCTATAGACCAGGTGATGGAATAGATGGTGGGAATAGTATGCATAGGCAAATAGAAGAAATGAGTAGGAGGGTAATTATTATGGGTGATTTCAATTATGGTAACATTGACTGGAAGGAGGAGAGGGCACATGGGAGGAAGGAATTGGATTTTATGCAGTTATTTAGGGACAACTATCTGCGACAGCATGTAGTGGAAAATACTAGGGGGAAGAGAGTGCTTGACCTAGTAATTGCATTTGAGAATGTGACTGTAACGAACATGACCATGTTGCCACCAATTGGTGAGAGTGATCATAAGGTCATGACTTGGGAGGTGGCTAAAGAAGTGGAATTTACAATTAAGACAAGGTACATGTGAAATTACCGGGCTGGTAAGTATGACAAGCTTAGGAGTGTGCTTGGCTCAGTGCCATGGCATGTAAAACCTCGGTGCAAGGGCTGGATGTTGATAGTGCATGGGAGGTGATTAAGAAGTGTTTGCAGGAGGCAATGGTTGACTATATACTAAGAGTCCGAATAATAAATCAAGTAGGGGTTAAATGGATGAATAACACTATTAAGCTTGAGCTGCAAAAAAAGAAACAATTGTGGAGGGAATTTAAGGAGAAAGGTGACCAGCAGGTGCAGGAACAGTATAAAGCTCAGGCCAGGAAGGTAACAAGGGTGGTAAGAAAAGCAAAAGCGGATTATGAAAGAAAATTGGCCACGCAGGCTAAAGAGAATCCCAAACAGTTTTTTCAATATGTTGCAAGTAAAAGGAAAAATGTTCATGGCAGAATGATTTTAAAAAAATGCTGAGAGTAGGGAGGTAACTGAATCAGTTGATATAGTGGAATTACTAAGCGAGCACTTTGCAAGAGTATATCATCCAGGTGGTGACATTGCAGGAATGGAAGAACCAACAGCTTACACTGGAATTGTGATGAATGAAGTAGAGGTAAATAGTCAATTACAGAACCTCAATGTTAATACATCTGTGGGATTGGATAATATACCAGCTCGTGTCGTACATGAAGCTGCTAAAGAATTGTCAATGCCGTTGACCATTTTGTTTAATTTGAGCCTCGGGTCTGGGTCAGTCCTGAGGGGATGGAAAGAGGGGAAAATAGTTCAGCTGCATAAAGGTGGTTCCAAGGCTGATGTTGAAAATTACCGGTCAATCAGCATAACAGGAATTGTTATCAAGGTCTTGGAGAAAATAGTCAAGAGGAAAATATAAGATTGGATGATGAAAATGGGATACTGTATCGGGGACAGCATGGTTTTGTGAAGGGTAGGTCATGCCTCAGTAACTTGCTCACGTATTATAACACAGTGACGGCTGAACTGGATAAGAGTAATGGGTTTACAGTGATTCTACTGGACCTTGCTAAGGCCTTTGACAGGATACCACATGGAATTCTAATCAGTAAACTACAACATATGGGAATGGATATAGGGTTGGTGAGATGGATAGGAGAGCGGTTGATGGAGAGATATCAGAGAGTGGTTTATTCAGGAGTAGAGTGCACAAGATGGCCTGTGACTAGTGGTGTGCCACAAGGATCTGTTCTTGGACCACTGCTGTTTAATATGTTCATTAATGATATAGGAAAGGATCTGAGAGGAACAGTTCATTTGTTTGCAGATGATGCAAAGTTGGGTAGGGCAATAGTGAATGCAGATGATGTCAAAATTTTGCAGGATGATTTGGATAGATTGGAGGTCTGGGCTAAGGAGAATGGATGTCAATTTAATGTGGCAAAATGTAAGGTTATACATTTTGTGGTGAGAAGATTAGCAGCAGTTTACGTTTACTACATGGTGGAACTGTACTCCAGGAAATTGATGAGGCCCTAAACTTCAACTCCTTATCCATCAACACTCCTAAATCTCGTGCCTTGCACATTGCAAAAAGTGGCCAAATCAGCTCATCAAATCACTTGGTTGCTGAAGAATACATTGACAAGCATGTTATTGTTCCTTTGTATCGAGCCTTGATAAGACCCCATCTCGACTACCGTGCCCAGATTTGGTCACCTAGGTTTCTTCTTGATAGGGAGGAGGTGGAGAGGATCCACAGACGAGTGACCAAGATGATTGCAGGTCTATGGAATGAACCTTATGAGAACAGGTTGAAGATTTGTGGGTTGCAAAAATTGGTTGATAGGCGGAAGAGGGGAGATATGATTGAGACATTCAAATTACTGAAGGGTTTCTATAAAATTAATTCAGAAGATATTTTTGAGAACAGGGCTGGTTGTGGGAAGACTAGGGGATATCCATGGAAGCTGGGCAAGAGTGTGGTTAGTAAGGGTGTTAAAGCTGGGTTCTTTACTTTTAGAGTGGTGAATGAGTGGAATGGGCTGCCAGAGTCTGTGGTGGGTGCTGTGACAATGAATGAGTTTAAAGCGAGGTATGATAGATACTGTATGAATGTCGAATAATTGTGATGAACATGATTTGGGGCCATCCCTCGATGAGTCTAAGGACTCCCTGGAGTTGCCCGTAAAAATAATAATAATAATAAATCTTCTGCTATATTATACACCTCTGATGTCTGTCTATCAGCCACTCCCATATACATGCCAACAGCCTCATATCCATTCCCATTTGCTCCAATTTATAATGGTTTTCCATGTGGTATTCTGTTAAATGCTTTTGCAAAGTCCAGTATGGTGTAGCCATTTCCTTTATCCAATTCTGTTGTCACCTTATTATAAAATGTGAATAAATTGATATCAGCAATAAAAAAAGGGTATAATGTGCAAATTCTGTTGCCACTGGATACATGCTTACTGCGCAAAAATGGATGAATCGGTGCACAAGATATATATATCAACTTTAACCAGCCCTATTTCTGTTCACTGTGCCTCCTGTCTGCAAAACAGCTCCTGAACTTAGGCAAATGAATTGAAAACCTCGAACAGCACATCAGTGCTATGAATGAAACTCTTTCCTCCAAAATACGAGCACTAGAAACCAAGCTCGAATCAACTGACGATCAGCGCCGCAAAGCAAGTTCACCCTTGCACGCGAATGAACTCCATGAAATAATCGCATCAACGGTGCATGACTTGATGGAGACCAAAAACAAAAAATTCACTGGCATCATTTTGAACTTTCCAAAAGAAAATGGAAAAGCACTGAAAGAAGACATCAATCCTAAAAATATAGTCAGGTTGCCATCGTTTCGGCCCCATAAACAAAAGAAAGAATGGAACAAACTTTTCACACCTCATAAAAGTGACTTGCAACATGCCTACAAGCACATCAAAACTAATAACTGCAATCAACAACAAGTTCAAAGACACTTGTCTGCAATTGCGCATACGTGCTCAACCAGATTTATCATTTGCACAAAGAGAACAAGGATGCCAGCTTTGAAGACAACTTGCAGAAAAACATCAAAATTGCGACTACAGCTGGACGATCGACTAAAGACAAGCTAAACTGGTGCAAAAACCAAGTGACACCACTAGCAGCCACCATGGTGACCAGTATGCAGGCACTGTATAGGAAATGTGTAAGACCCCCTGCAGGCAAACATGACTCACAAAACCCTATAAATCCACTTCACCAACATCCGTGGACTAAACTCCAACCTTAATAGGGTCCACTACCACCGGCAGTCTATCAAACCCGATCTACTCTTCCTGGCAGAAACTCAAATCTCGCCTCCCTCCAGCACTATTCACCTCAACCTTCAAAACTACATACTCTTTAACTCCTTTTGACCCAAGGGTGGCATCTGTGCATATACCTGCACCAACATACCTTGCCAGAGCGCACCCAACCTAGAATTGCCCAACTCTGACCTTCTTTGGATGAAAATATCTCCACCCAACTCAGTCAAATTCATATGCTGCCTCTACCGCTCCCCTAATGCAACCAACCACTCTGAGCTCTTCAGTTTCCCCTCCTTAAAAATTGATTTTCTCCAGTCTCACTTTCCCAACAGGGAAATCATTCTCCTAGGAGATTTTAATGTCCACAACATTAACTGGCTTTCCTCCTCCATGCTGTACAGATCTTGCAGACAGAGATGCTGAAACATTCGCCATCACTAATAACCTTACACAACTAGTTCAGATGCCAACCAGCATACCTGATAATCCAAACCACTCTCTAAATACCCTAGAACTCTTCCTGACCAATGACCCTTCCAAGTACAGTGAATGTAGAGAGCCTGCTAGGCAATTCTAACCACAACCTAGTGCTCATCTCCTCCCCATGCAACAACGCTTACACAGTCACTCCCATACAAGAGTAGTTTGGCATTATAACAGTGCCAAGTGGGACAGCCTCCACAACTTTTATGCCTCATTCCCACGGTTAGATTATTGCTTCCGATCTCATGCACCGAACTCATAACCAAAGTAATCCTCACTGGCATGGAATCATACATTCCCCACAGTACTCTGACGTGCCGTTCCCTAACTAAACCCTGGTTTTCCAAAAGATGTGCCAGGGCTGTACAAATGAAAAATCAAACATATCATTACTGGCTAAAATCAAGAACCTCATCCTCCTTTAGAGCTTATACCCAAGCCAGAGATAAATGCAAAAAAACAATCAGTGCTTCCAAAACAGAGTTCAAAAGAGCAAAAAGCAGGAAATTAGCAACCTGTCCAAACGGTAGCCGACCCTTATGGTCCTTCACCAAAGCAATCAGTCGTAACTTCTGCCCAACACTATTCCCACTTCTATCATACCCAGATGGCTCCATTGCATCATCACCTACAGAAAAGGCCAATCTCCTGGCCTCACACTTTGCTTCCAATGCAAGCATAATTGACAATGGCAAATGTCCCCCAACCATTCCAGATGCCCAACATAATATGCAATGCCCACTATATCCTTTTTCCAGAAAGGGATCAGCAAAATACTGTCCAAATTAGACATAAAAAAGTCCTGCGGCCCTGATGGCATTCCTCCAATTGTCCTGAAGGTTTGCACACCAGAACTGTCTCCTGTCCTATGTTGCTTATATATACTGTCTTACTCCACTGGTATTTATCCCAAAAAAACAATCAATGCTTCCAAAACAGAGTTTGAAAGAGCAAAAAACAGAAAATTAGCAACCTATCCAAATGGTAGCCGACCCTTATGGTCCTTCGCCAAAGCAATCAGTCATAACTTCTGCCCAACACTATTCCCACTTCTATCATACCCAGATGGCTCCATTGCATCATCATCTACAGAAAAGGCAAATCTCCTGGCCTCACACTTTGCTTCCAATGCAAGCATAATTGACAATGGCAAATGTCCCCCAACCATTCCAGATGCCCAACATAATATGCAATGCCCACTATATCCTTTTTCCAGAAAGAGATCAGCAAAGTTGTAATAGATTTCACGGTATGATATGAACACAGATGGATAAGAAAATAACTATTTATTAACTTAAAAGCTAATATTTCGCTGGTATTATATCCAGCATCTTGCCAGACCCGACTTGCCATTTCGCTATGGCAAGTCGGGTCTGGCAGACCATGCTTTGGATACCCCTGCACACAGGATCAATTGGAAAGAAACAAAAGTAATGCACAGAAGCTTCTACAAGTTGGAGAGGTTGTTCCTGGAATCAACAGAAGCCTTAAAACATACTCCAAACCTTAACAAGTATGGCTGTATAAATCTACCAAAGATTTGGGAGACAGTCATCCTAAGACCAAATTAATATTTATTACTTTTATTTTTTTATTTTTTTTTTTCAAACTTTCTAAGACTATCATTTGGACTACTATTTCAAAACTTTGAACTTTTTATTTATTTATTTATTTTTTATTTTTTAACCTAGATGGCGCCATGTTAGGACTTTAGTCTTGTGTTGCACGCTGCAATTACTTATACTAGCCCCACTGTTACACCGGATTGTGATTGTCTTGCATTTGTAAAAAACTTTGTGTTGTGTGCTCTGTAGATGCTGGATATAATACCAGCGAAATATTAGCTTTTAAGTTAATAAATAGTTATTTTCTTATCCATCTGTGTTCATATCATACCTTGAAATCTATTACAACATGTCTGACGAACACATAAGCCTATCCACGCGAGATCAGCAAAATACTGTCCAAATTAGACATAAAAAAAGTCTCCTGGCCCTGATGGCATTCCTCTAATTGTCCTGAAGGTTTGCACACCAGAACTGGCTCCTGTCCTATGTTGCTTATATATACTGTCTTACTCCACTGGTATCTATTCCACAGCCTGGAAATTGGCCTATATTCAACCGATTCCCGAGAAGGGCGACAAGTCACTGCCGTCCACCTACTGCCCCATCTTGCTCGCCTTAGTCCTGCCTAAAGTAATGGAAAAAATCATCAATCCCCAACTCCTACACTACCTTGAAGCTACCCATCTAATAAACGAGTGCCAGTATGGATTCTGTTGCTGCCGATCAACAGGGGATTTGCTCACATGTCACCCATTTCTGGACAAATGCCATGGAGAAGTTTAGTGAATCTCAAGCAGTTGGACTTGATATCTCCAAGGGGTTTGACCGGGTCTGGCACAAGGGCTTACTAAGTAAGCTGCAATCGTTTGGTCTATCTCAAGACCTCTGTAGTTGGATTGCCAGCTTTCTGTTTGGATGCACACTATGGGTGGATGGCTCCTTATCCTCTCACCATCCAACTAATGCAGAGGTTCCTCAAGGTTCTGTCCTCTCACCAGCCCTCTTCCTACTATATGTCAATGACCTACTTCAGCTTACTTCCAACCCAATACACAGTTTTGCAGACAACAGCATATTGCACTCCTCCCTTTCTTTTGATAAACCTTACTCCACACATCTCACCTCAAACTACAGAACGGCAACCACCACTGCCTTCAATTCAGACCTCCAAGTCATCCTCTAATGGGGTTCAGATAACCTAGTCAATTTCAATGCAAATAAAACCCAGTACTGTCTAATTTCTCATAAAAAAGAATCATTTTCTCCCAGTATTATTTTCGATAACATCCAAATTTCCAAATAATCTGAGATTTCTCTTCTCGGAATTACCCTGACATCAAGCCTCTCCTGGCATACACAAAAACCATTGCATCCTCAGCTTCTAAAAACTAGGATTTCTCTTTCGCTCAAGATGTTACTTCACCCCTGAACAGCTGTTAATCTTATATAAATCACAAATCCATCCAACCATCAAACTGCTCCCACATATGGGGTGGTGCCCCCAAAAGCTCTCTCAAAATGCTCGACTCAATACAGAGGAGAGCAATCAGACTTATTAATGACTCATCTCTTACCAACTCACTCCCCCTACTTTCGCACAGATGATTGGTCTCTGTACTATGTGTTTTCTACAAATATTTCCATGGAAAATGTTCATCTGAAATAGCATCGATAATTCCCCCACTTAGCTCGTTGGAAACACATGCAGCTGCTGCTCAACATCCCAACAATGTGCACCTTGAAACCCAGAACAAGTTTCTTCTCCTCCTCCTCCTTCATCCCTGCAACTGCTATACTATAAAACAATCTTTCCCTTGATAATACAATATACAGTCATTCAAATCCAATGTGAACAAGTACCTTGTTTCCCAATCCATACACGGTACTAATGTACTATAGGTTGATTTACCAACCTCTCGTGTATGGGCTCAACATAAAAAAATAAATAAATAAAAAATAAAAAGAGGCAGACCCTCTTTTACAAAGCCATAATGTACCTATAAAGTATCGTATTCCTATTCATCCATTCCTGAATTTTACTTTTAACTAACTTTTCCAATACTTTAATCATCATTCCAGAGATACTAATTGGTCTGCAATTTGCCTACTTCTGTTTTGGAGCCATCTTTATGTAATGGAACTATCTTACCCTCTTTCCATTCCCATGGAACATTGCCAAAGCTGAGACTTAGATTAAACAACTTTGTCAGAGGCACTGCCATTTCACTTGCACATTCTCATAGCACACGAGCTGACACACTTTCCAGACCCAATGGTGTATCCACATTGATATTTTTCAATATACTCCAGTTCATCTACCTCTATGCTCACATCAGTAACTGCAAAGTCACCACCTGGTTGATATACCATTGATCACTTAGTACAGGCATGTCAAACACGCAGGCTGCATGAGACCTGCCAACAAGTAACATGCGGCCTGCCAAACTTTGTAACCAATATAGTTATTTAACTTTTGCCAATACTGAATTAAATAAACATATTTAAAAAATTAACATTTCCACTTAAGATTATTTTATATGCCAAACTACTCTGCAATTTCTAAAGGAAATAATGTTCTATTTGTCATTTCAAAAAACCTTGTTACACCACTGCATAAATATCAAATTTTACCGAATATTAACGAGCAAGTCTACGTACGCGGCTACATCCGTTGACAACAGCAATCGGAGGCTAGCCGTTATCAATTTTCAAGTTGTAAGAAAGTGTAACGTTTTCTTTATAATTAATAAAGAATTTATAAAAATAACGTCGAAACCTTCAAGCATTATGAGTAAAAAATGACTAATTGAAGAAGACGTCGTAGTTTTCAAGAAAAATGAGAGTTACAATATTTTTGTATTCAAGGGGAAAAAAAATGTATGCCTGATATGTAGAAACTGTATTGCAGTTTGCAAAGAATGTAATATTAAAAGGCATTACAATACAAATCATAAAGAAAACTATGACAAATATGTTGCGAAACTTCGTGAAGATAAATTGCCAGAATTAAAATTGACATTTCAAAATCAACAAAGTGTATTTACCAAACCTATTGAAGATAATAGAGTTACGATAAAAACCAGTTATTTGTTATCACATTTAACTGCAAGCAAGTCGAAACCATTCACTGAAGGGGAATTTATTCGTGAATGTATTATTACAATTTTCAAACAGAAATTATTATTTTGGGAAAAACAAATTCAAAAAGAAAATTTATCCCATTTTGAATGTTGTCAATCATTAATACAAAAATCACCGAAATTAAAATTTTCAGAATATGCCAATCAAATTAAGCTATTAGAAAATGAATTCAAAAGAAGATTTTTAGATTTTAAGAAATATGAAAATCAGTTTCACCTATTTACTTCTCCTCCATCGATTGATGTTGAAACTTTTGATGACAATTTAGTTGGAATTAATCGAAACAGTGTGATTCTGTATTGAAACAAAAATATATGGATGTTGGAATTCCAAAGTTCTATAATTATTTATCGGTCGATCGATACCCCAATGTGATATGTGCAATTAGGTGTATTTTATCTATGTTCGGTAGCACATATTTATGCAAACAACTATTTTCAACTGTAAAGAATAATAAAAATGCAGAAAGATCAAGATTAACAGACAGGATGTGCAATCAATATTAAAATAACTACAGCTCAACAAATTCAACGAAATTTTGACAATTTCGTTAATGAAAAACATCAATTTCTTAAAAAAAAATGATATGTATAATTTTATTTAAATATGCAAGCTTTATATTTTATATGTATTTTTATAACATGGTTGTATTTTGTACTTATAAAAAAAAGAAACTTAATTAAAAGATATTTTAATTAATATTAAAAAATCTGTTTCCTCTTTATTTTGAGATTTTTTTCTGTTGTGGTCCGCGGTTTGATGTATAATTCTTCAATTGGCCCTTGGAAGTAAACGAGTTTGACATACCTGACTTAGTAACTGAACTATTTCTTACCATCAGCACTGAATTAAGTTATCCTTCCATAATCATTCTTTCTCTAACTTGCTATGTAGTAAAAAACTCTTTTGTATTAGTTTGGCCTGCTTAGCTAATTTTCTCTTGAAATCTCATTTAACATTCTTTAGCATACTAGTTACCCTTCTTGCTTGTGCTTTATACTGCTCAAGGGCATGCTGATCACTTTATTGTTTATTATTCCTTCCACAATTCTTTTTTTTTTTTTTTTTTTTTTTTTTGCAGCTCGTGCTACTCAGTTTAGCTTTCTGATCTTGGGTATGTCATCTGATACTGCCTCCGCTCAAACAATCTTTAACTTCCCAAGCACTAATGACATTTACTCCATGCAGTTTCTTACGCCATGGCGCTGCTTAAAGTAGCCTCATAAGTTTGTGATAATTGCAAGCTTTGTAGTTTTGCATAAACTCTTTCTTGACTGAAATGTCCACATGTTGAGCTCCCAGAACAAGACTGCATGGTCATTTCCCCCAAATGGAGGCAGATTTGCTACTAGTTATAGACAGATCTTCTGATGTTATTACCAGATTCAACACACTGAAATCCTTGTTCCCTTCCATCATGTGCTGTTTCAGGTAATTATCCCTCAGTAACTGTATAAATTCCATTTCCATTTTGCCTTTTCCTCCTCCTAATCTATATCACCTCAGTTGAAGTCTCCCATGATAATTGCTGGCCTGCACTCATTGTGCTAATCTCCTTATGCATGTCGTCAACATCTTCTTCTGGACCTCCAGGTCTATAGCAACAACCATCAATATTATTTTGTCCTATTGGCCTCTATCTTACACCAGACAGCCTGAAATGAACCATTTCCATCAGATCTACAATCTTCCTTAACTTCTATTTTTGTTGGTTGAAGTTCTTCAGCTATCATTAATAATACTATTAATGTTTTTCATAAAACTTCATTAAAAAATAAAGGATTATCAGAAAAAATTAATAGAATTATACACCAATATAATCTTAATGCCACTTTTAAACCAACTATAAAATTAAAAAACATATTCAACTCCTCTAAGGATCCTCTACCCCCATTGACTCACCCTGGAGTTTATTATATCTATTGCACCTGTAACTTACCTTATATTGGGGAAACTGAATGTATACAATCCCTATCTGTAAAAAATAACATACAATTTTGGTGAAGCAAACCTCTCGAGTCACGTTCTTAATGCCCTACTCCAAACTGATTGGAAAAGTACTTGTTCTTTACATCATACAAAAACCTGGTATGAACGGATATTTAAAGAAACCTGTGAAATTTTGATTAACCACCTTAATCTTAACAATATTGGTGGCATGAAAATCCCAAGAATTTGGATGGCACACATTCAGCTCACTTAGTTCTTCAAGTTTTCCAGCAAATCCTCACTTTAGGATGCAAAGTAACTTTTCAGCTTTTATTGCCCACCATACTGGGTTTTTTTTTAAATTTATATGTATACTTATAATATGAGTAACATTTTTGTGTGAATATGTTGCTTTCTAGCTTAATTTAATTTGTAACCTAATAGATAATAATAATAACAGGACTCTAACCTTGATGTAGTAAGGTTTTTTTTTTTTTCACCAGAGGTCAGACCAAGAGCTGACCAGTAACTTTAACATGCCATGTAGATTGTTTGTTGATGATGACCTTAACGTGAAGGTCGAAATGTCGAGTGATTATTTTGGTTTATATTAAACTGAAGTTTAACTCTAACATGGTAGTTGTTTTCATAATTTCTAATCTAACATGGTAGTTGTTTCCATAATTTCTAATCGAACATGGTAGTTGTTTCCATAATTTCTAAGATATATTATGACATAATGAAATTGGTGGACAGATGGCAAGAGGTCATTGATAAAGAGGGTCAATATATATAACTGACTAGTATGTATTATATATATTAAATGAAATGTGTTTCATTCCACTCTGAAAAACTGAACGAACTTATTTGCCAACCCAATACCATCAAAAGTCAATAATGACTTTCTCATCGTGCTAGTGACATTCAACTACCACTCAGACTATATAGCAATGGAATGCTGATAGCAGTAATTCACCTAAACCAGAAACAGCAAATATCAATTGTAGATGCTTTTTTTCCCTTACCATCCTCCAAGATAATCCAGTCTCAATGTATCTTCTGTATATTCATCATTTAAAACTTAAACAGGTGTGAATACTGTATTCTCCAAATCACATTTTCATATTTCATCAATATTCCAGTACAACTGGAGCCAACATGTAATAGCAAGTGAGGATTCTTAGGACAACTTCTACTAAATTGATGTAGTTGATTGGTAGTAGAGGTTCGGTAGTGGTGGAGACGGAGAGTTGTACAGTAGGTGTCCTCCCGCGATGAGTCTTCGGACTCCTTGGCGGTGTCACGAATAATAATAATAATAAATGGCATATTCAGTAACATGCATTCAAGATTTAATAAAATTGGTATTTTATTAGTTTCCTCACTGACGTTTTTAAGTATTGCCATTAAATGAATAAATTAAAAGTCAAAACAATGTATAATAATATACTGGAAAAAGAAAAAAACTTCTGCATGAAGGGATGCTGCAAAAATGTCATTTGTATCCATAGTAGTATGGATGTGATGGTCTTTCTAAAATAATGGTGAAGCTATAATGGTCTTTCTTTTAGACAACTAGAAGAAAGACTATTATAGCTTCAATCTCAGATGCCAACTAGAGGAACTTTTTCTAGGCCTATTTCAGCCAGTTTCTGAGTTAGCCAATCTTTGTTACAGGCAGATCACAGAGGAAGGGGGGGGGGGGATGAGGAGTGGATTTTTTTTGCATGGAGAGATTGGTGGATGATTAGAATGCATTACCTGAGAATGTGGTGAGTGCAGGGTCAGTGAATGGATTTAAGTCAAGGTATGGTGAGCTGTGCATGTGAGAGTGGCGCATCCAGCAACGAGTCTCTTGATTCCATGGTCTGTTGATAATACTAATAATAGTGTTACAGACCATTAGATGGCTCCATCATTCACTTTGAAGAATAAAAGGCAGTGGATTTTTATTTTACTTTTACATAATCAAATATTTTTTCAACACTGACATTATGTTTTTTTTTAACATACTATTAAAAATAAAATTATTTTCATTAATTAAGAACACAGATAATTAGAGAGTTTTTTATATCTCCTTTTCTAGGGACCTGCATACTATGTAATACTTTTGCTAAATATTAAACACTATATATATATTTTTTAATTCTTAAAAGAAATGAACAAAAACTTTTTCTCGGACAATAAATTATTTCTTGCAGAAAAGTTTTCAATGCGGAATGGCACCTCTGGTCTTTCTTAATCTTACGCCAATAAAAAAAAAAAGCAAGAATAAATAAGCACGTATACTAAAACCCTACAATTCCAGATCCCCCCTCCCCTCTCCATTTATGGACTGCCAAAAATCTATAAAGAGGATATACCTCTATGCCCAATTGTAGATGGTATTGTACTACAGGCAATACCTCATCACATATCAAAAACTCAGCCCATTTTAAGTCCAGTATACCTCACACTCCACTACGCTTACTTAATGGCCAGTTTCAATGTCTCCTCCCTATTCACAAATGTCCCACTCAAAGACACTTTGGCACTTATCCAAGCAGAATTTCCTCCCGATATCTCAGCCATTTTTCAGTTCACTATGAATAAGGCTATTTTGTTTGGCATGGAAAATTCTACAAACAAATCAAGGATACAGCCATGGGCAGCCCCTCTTTCTACCCCTTGGCTAACTTTTTCATGGAAACATTCGAAAAAAAAATGTCCTAAATTCCCCCCCCCCAACTCACTATTTGGACAATTTGGCCACATGGCCAGGACACCTTGCACACTTTCCTTTCCCATTTGAACAGCCAACATCCAAGAATCCAATTCATGACAGAAATAGAAAGTAACAACAATCTGCCCTTCCAAGACCCCCTAGTTACAAGACAACCAAATGGATACCTGACCTTCACAGTCTAAGAAAATCCACCCACCTACCCACACACACACAGGTAGATACATCCATCAACTGTCAGATCACCCACCTTCCCAACAATTTTGGACAATAAAAAACCTTAGTCCACTGGGCAAAATTAATTTGCTCAGACAACAGTGCACTCAACATAGAACTTACCCACATAAAAAACTTTTTTGGTCAATGGCTACACCTCCTGCCAAATACAAAGAATTTTAACACCACACACACCCCGTCTCCTCCCAAACATAGATTACAATAAATCTATTACCATCCTCTATATCCATGGCATCTCAGAATAAGATGGCCAAGATATTAAAAAAGCATAATCTTGTGACCACCTATAAACTACACAAAAAGCCAGCAGCCCTCAAGTGCTCCCCCCAAAAAACCAGCAACAACCTCTGGATTTTCCTGGAGTTTCCCCAGGTACCCTGCAGCTGCAACCTTTCTTATTATGGACAAACAGGCAGGAAGCCAACATCCATATAACGGAACACCAAGATTACATCGGATTTCAACACTATGGCCACTCATGATTAGCAGACCATGCCCTGGATACTCAGCACAGAATCCATTGGAAAAAAAAGCCACCTTACTCCACCAAAGTAAATTCAAGTTTGAGAGACTTTTCCTGGAATCAGCTTCAGCTCTTACCAACTATCCCAACCTAAACAAATATTGTTGTATCAGACCCCCCCTCTTCATATGGAAAACCCTGCTCTGCAGACAGTCAGCCCAACAATCAAGAACTCCAAACCGAAGCCAATAGGTGGCACAATTGTAGGACTCTAGGTTTCCTGTATTCCTCCAGTGTTACTGAAGTGCCTACATACATGTGTCTAATATAATTGTATTTTTCCTGATGATGCTGATTTGACTTCAGCAAAATATTCGAAAGTAAGTAAATAAGTTTATTTATCAACCAATACATTGTCAATTTCCTTAAAAAATATACAATGATTGAGAATCAATTTATAAGCCTAAACACTATGATGTATAACCTATGAAGTATTTATGAAAATACCTTTTCAGCTGGAAAATTCAAATCAAGTAAAAATGTTGCTTATCAGAAATAATGACAATAGTTCCTATCATTGGATTAGCCAAATACTTTAGTAAACTTTAATAAAATATTGAAAGATTATAGAAAGAGTGTGGGGAAAGATAATAAAGTAGGGGACTGTGTAACATAAGTTATAAAAGCAAAGAAGAAGTAAATTGCAGATCCCAGTAAATAGGAAAAGAAGAAGTGATTGAGACAATAAGACATTGCCTCAATCACTTGATATACAAATAAAATAACAATGGTCCCAACTTGCTGAATAAATTCTGGGGAGATTTATCAAATGGCAGATGGGGATAAAAATAAGAAACCATCTCTGGAAACAGCTTGTTAGACAGAGAGTGGTGAATAAGGACTCTGAAAGTTTGTTATAGAGAAAGATTAAACAAATATAAATTACAGAATTTTGTAGATAGGAGGAAAAAAGGTAATATGACAAAGACATTAAAGTTAGTGAGGGGATTATATTGGATTAATGCAAAGGTTATTATAAAAAGAGTAGAGGGTCAGAGGAAAAGAACAACAGACTATTCTAGAAAGTTGTGTAAGGGTATTTACATGGAGAATAACAATAACTGTTGAACGTTTTTCCACTTGGTTACTATAAATTAAAAATACTAAGAAATTATATACTTGGTTTAATTCTTTATCCAAGTGTAAGCAAACAAAGTTTATGCTTGAATGTTTGTGACCTCTGAATTTCAGATCTTTGTCCTCCACCACCACCACTGCAAGGTCTCTTATCTCTTCACCTTCATTCAAAATTGTCCCACCAAGTACAGGGTGATTATAAAATAACATCATGTTCAGAGCCCTCTAGCGAGTAATGTATTGGACGAAACACACCAATATTTGGTAGGCCGTACACAGTGGAACATGGGGATTCAATTTAACGAAAAAAAAAGTACCAAAAGTCGCCAACAGGGGAAATTTTAGCGCTGTTTACCGAGTAAAATGCATTAATTTGCATTATCGCATTTCATGTGAGCTATCATGCAATAAAAGGAAAGCCTGTGAGATTTCTTATCATTCGTAGACGAACTGCTTTTCGATGCCTCTTACTTTACGTGAACGTGCTTTGTTAGTCAAATTCTATTATCAGCGGAACAATAATGCCAGTGCTTGTCTTCATGATTTTCGGCATATGAAAAATTTACGAAAAGGACTGATTAGCGTAACAAACTTACGAAAATTGATTTGGCGATTTGAAACTACTGAAACTCTAGGTAGGCAGGGGACGCAAACAAATCAATCATCAAGTTGAACAAGTTGCAACTGCTATTGTGGAACAGGAGATGACGAATGTGCAGGGTACCAACAGTGCACGAGCAATATCCCGGCAAACGGATATCGCATACACAACGGTGTGAAAAATCCCACATCAGATGTTGAAGTTTTGTCCCTATAAAATCAGTCATGTTCAAGACTTGCGCCCTGGTGATGCGACCACACATATCGACTTATCTTTGAGATTCTTAACGCGCATGGAAGTGGATGATGCATGGCTGTGGCAGATTTTATGGAGTGACGAACTGCACTTTTATTTGAACGGCGATATTAACACACGCAACTGTCGCATTTGGGCTGTAACTAATCCACACGTGTGTCTGCAGATGCCTATCCACTCACCCAAAGTCACAGTGTGGTGCGGATTTATGGCATCTTTTATCATCGGTCCATACTTTTATGAGGAAACTTGCCAAAATGAACCAATGACCTGTTCCGTCAATGCTAACAGGTATGCCAATATGCTACAGAACTTTGTGGTTCCACAACTGCAGCAAAGAGGATGTCTCGATTTGACCATCTTCATGCAGGATGGTGCACCACCCCACATTGGACTTCAGGTACAGCGTGTTTTGCGACAATATTTCTCTGACAGAGGAATCATTAGTCCTGCATTTCCCACGCCATGGCCACCGAGATCGCCTGATCTCAATCCTTGTGACTTTTGGCTGTGGGGATTTCCTAAAAGCATTGTGTATCAAGGACATGTACCCAATATTCCAACTTTGAAAGATCGAATGTTACACGTGAGACAAATCAATTCCAATATGTTGTGAGCCACTGTGGAAAATGTCATGCACCGTATGCAGTTCCTGGAACATCAAAATGGTGGTCATATTGAACCTCATTTGTAATTAACAATAAATGTCATGAAATTGATGTGTGCTGTCTCTCATTTGCCATTTAGTCATTCATTAGTCACACCTACTAAAATTAATTTGGCAGCACCAAAATTTCCCCTGTTGGTGACTTTTGGAACTTTTTTTTTTTTCGTTAAATCGAATCCCCATGTTCCACTGTGTACGTCTACCGAATATTGGTGTGTTTCGTCCAATACATTACTCGCTAGAGGGCTCTGAACACTTGACGTCATTTTATAATCACCCTGTATATACTTTGCATCCTATAGTTGATTTCCAAATTTCAGAACCTTACACTTTTCAACACTGAATTGACAGTTCCATATTCCTGCCCACTCATACAATTTATTCAAGTCCTCCTGTAAGGACACATCTGCTTGAGTCATCATCACTCTCCCAGTTTTGTATCATCTGCAAACAGTTGTATATCACAAATTAAACCAATCCCATTATCTCCCATTATCATTAATATACAAATTAAATAACAATGGTCGGAAAACTGACTGACCCTTGGAGCACACTACTAGTGACTTTCTTCTTTTGAGATAGTGCCACCCCCCATAGCTAGAGACTAACTTGCTGATACCTATCCAACTCACTAGTTTATCATCCAATTCAATCTGCTGCAATTTAGTGACTAACCTGTGGTGTGACAATCTATCAAAAGCCTTTGCAAAAACTAAGTATACAACTGTATATAAATCTCCCTTATCCAATACATTCATCACCTTGTTATAGCACATAAGCAAATTTGTAAAACACGACATCCCTTTAACAAACCCATGCTCACAAGTACAAAGAATACCACTGTTATCAATTACTTTTGTATCCTATATCTCACCAACCTCTCTAATATCTTAACTATAACTCCAAATATGCAGATAAGCTTATAACTTGTTGTCTTAGCCTTATCACCATCTTTGTGAAGTGGAACAATTTTGCCTTCCTTCGACTGCTTTGGGACTTGTGCTGTTGCAAGACTCTTGTTAAACAGATAGGCGAAGCCTGATGCTAACTCCCTGGAACATTCCCTCAAGACACATGGTGATATGTTATTAAGCCCTACTGCCTTATTGACATCTAGCTTACTTAACTCCTCATATACATCTTGCTCGCTCACCATTAAGTAAGCTAGATGTCAATAAGGCAGTAGGGCTTAATAACATATATTTATCTTCAAAAGATAAATGGTCTCTAGCTCTCCCTAGTGTCTACCAAGTTCCTTCTGACTGTCATTATTATTATTATTATTACACGACACCTCCAGGGAGTTCAAAGACTCATCGAGGGAGGGCACCTACTCTACAACTCTCTGTCTCCACCACTCAGTTCAGCAACCACACTAATGCCATCTACTGCCTGCAATCACCACTAATATTTCCACAGACAATCACAAACATCCATGTCCGCGGCAGGATTCGAACCCGCAGCCTTTTGGCTGGAGAGAGGATATGCTAACCACTTGGCCAACCAAGCCAAGTAGGTCATTGGTCTTACTAGGGACAAACTGGACACTCTGCAGAAAGAGAATACAAGAACACCAAGAATGTTTTTATTAGCAGCAGTAAATCTGAATTGACGCAGCATGAAATAGATACAGACCACAACATCCAATGGTCTGAAACACTCTTTACTTCATCAGTGTCATTATAAATTTGAATGCTTGTTTAAAGAAAGCACTGAGGCCCTGCTCCATTGTCCAAAATTAAATTGGAATGACTGCCTCTCTATTTAAGATATGGGAATGTCTTATTTAAATCACACATAAATAATTTCTTTTATAAATAACTAATGAATAATTAATATTGCAATATTCCCTCAGTTATACCTTTGCATTGTTTTATATATAACATCACATGGCTCTTATTATCAAATCAATCCATTGTTCACATTCTACCTTGTAATTTACTGTTATTGCCAATGATGATGGCCTGTAATATTCAGCCTTAAATAAATAGTATTATTTATTCTTTGTGTTTTTCATGTTAATTTATCATTTTATAATTTATTAACTATCTGCTGCGTCAATCCAGATTTTTCAGATTTACTGCTGCTAATAAAAATATTCTCGGTGTTCTTGTATTCTCTTTTCTGTGGAGTGTCCAGTTTGTCCCTGGTAAGACCTAACCTACTTGGCTTGGTTGGCCAAGTGGTTAGCGTATCCCCTCTCCAGCCAAAAGACTGCGGGTTCGAATCCTGCCACGGACATGGATGTTTGTGATTGTCTGTGGAAATATTAGTGGTGATTGCAGGCAGTAGATGGCGTTAGTGTGGTTGCTGAACTGAGTGGTGGAGACAGAGAGTTGTAGAGTAGGTGCCCTCCCTCGATGAGTCTTTGAACTCCTTGGAGGTGTCGCGTAATAATAATGACAGTCAGAAGGAACTTGGTAGACAATAGGGAGAGCTAGAGATCATTTATCTTTTGAAGATGAAAATAATGCTGAGAGTTTGTTCATAGGAAGAAAAGTAGCCATTAAACAGCATTTCTGAAGAATTCTGGAAATGGGTTCTGAGATGCAAGAAATAGGATTGGAACTTGGTCTGCTGTTTCTTTGTTATTTGAGATAGGATTATAAGAATTAAAAAGCTGTTGCGTGGCCCTTTATGAGAAGCCATTGAGTTTCATATATCGTTTGATGTTCCTGCTGTAACAGCTGAGGTGTAGAACAAATAGAATGAGCATGACACAGTAATGCTTTATAATTACAGTCTTCTGTGATGTATGGTGAGCCAATTGCTGTTGAATGTAGCCTCCAGTGAAAGTAGGCTTTTGATAAATGAAAGTAATTAATTCACCTGAGGTGAGATGAAGAGTAGAATATCTAAAAAGGAAATTTGTTGCCTTTATCCATTTCCATAGTACATTTAATTCATGGATGTAGATTGTTCATATTAGTTAAAAAAGTAGGCAATATATTTTCATTACGGGCACAGATAGCAAAAACGTCGCTTATATACTCGAAGACGGGCTTGTACGTTGGGTTATGCATTTCTAAATCACTTAGGGAATTGAACAATGTAGATCCAAATATAAATTAAATTATACTTTAATAAATATCTCCGATATTTCGGCAACGTCACGTTGCCATTTTCAAAAGGAACTTACAAAAAAGGCATGTGCACGCAGGCACTACAACACAGTAACTGAGAATGAAGATATGAAGCTATCGTTCTCCTAGAAGTCCTGATGGTGCCCTCTAGCAGGCTAAGTAGGTGTTCTTGTCCGTTGGGCTGAAGGTCTGCTGATGTATGCCTCCCAAATTTGGGGCAGTCTCATACAACCAAATTTGTTGAGGTTTGGGGAGTTTCTTAGGGCTGAGGCTGATTCCATAAATAGTCTTTCGAATTTGTATTTGCTACAGTGTATTACTGTAGCTTCCTTCCACCGTATTCTGTGGCGTGTATCCAGAGCATGGTCTGCAAGACCAGAGGGTAGTCTGCCGGATGTAGTCTGCAAGACTACATCTGGTTTCACAAGTACAGCCATTCTGGTCTTGCAGACCATGCTCTGGATACACACCACAGAATACGGTGGAAGAAAGCTACAGTAATACACCGTAGCAAATACAAATTCGAAAGACTATTTATGGAATCAGCCTCAGCCCTAAGAAACTCCCCAAACCTCAACAAATTTGGTTGTATGCAACTGCCCCAAAGCTTGTGTCCTTTCCAAAGACCACCAAAAACCAACATATCCAACAAGGAATTTAAAGCTCTACAGGAAATGAAGAATAATAAAGAATTAGTTATCACCAAAGCGGATAAGGGCAATGCAACTGTAGTACTTAACCAAAAGGACTACAAAGGTAAGCTCAATGCTCTTCTATTAGATCGGGCTACTTACCTCCCTATCGAATATAATCCCACCAACTCACAAATCAGAAAACTTCACAGGCTCCTTAAGAAAGTTACTTCTTGGCCTGTAGAAGTTACCAACAGATTAAAGCCGTTTAACTCTATACCCCCCCCCTCACCGTATTTATGAACTCCCAAAAATACATAAAGAAAATGTGCCATTACGTCCCATAGTGGATGGCATTGATTCCCCCACATACAAATTAGCTAAACATTTGGCCAAAGAGCTTACACATTATACTGGCAACACACCATCACACATAAAAAACTCAGCCCACTTCAAAGCCAGCATAGAAACCTTACACTCCAACATACTGACATAATGGTCAGCTTTGACGTCTCCTCCTTATTCACAAATGTCCCACTCAAGGAAACTTTAGAGCTAATCCAAGCTAAATTTTCTTCCGATATCTCAGCCCTATTTCAGTTCACAATGAACTCAGGCTATTTCGTTTGGCAGGTAAAATTCTACAAACAAATAGAGGGGACAGCCATGGGTTCACCACTCTCCCCAACCTTGGCCAATTTCTTTATGGAGACCTTTGAAGAAAAAGCCTTAGCCTCTGCCCCACAAAAACCAACCATATGGCTCCACTACATTGATGATGTGTTCGCTATTTGGCAACATGGCTCTGAAACATTCCTCTCCTTCCTTACACTACCAACACTCCAGAATCAAGTTCACCCTGGAAAAAGAGGAAAACAACAGCCTCCCTTTCCTAGACACACTAGTCACCCGCCAGCCTGATGGAACCTTGGATTTCTTAGTTTATAGAAAACCCACCCATACAGGCATATACATTCACCAACAATCCCACCACCCCACCTCACAACAATATGGAGTGGTGAAAACACTATACAACAGGGCTAAACTAATCTGTTCTAACCCTAAACACTGAACTAAATCACATCCTCAACACTTTCTCAGCCAATGGCTACCCCCCCCAAAAAATCCTAAAAATATTAAAACCTACAAACCACAGCCCCCTTCCCCAACAAAGATTCTAAATCCATCACCATTCCCTACATCCGAGGCACCTCGGAAAAAATTACAAAAATTTTAAAAAAACATGACCTCACTTCCTGTTACAGGCCTTACAGAAAATTGGCATCCCTTATTCGCTCCACCAAAGACCAACCACTTTCCCTAGACCTACCTGGTGTATACCAGGTCCCTTGCAGTTGTAAACTGTCGTACTTTGCCCAATCAGGCACAAAAGCGAATATCAGAATTTCTGAACACAAGGACTACATCCGGTTTCACAAGTACAGCCATTCTGGTCTTGCAGACCATGCTCTGGATATACGCCACAGAATACGGTGGAAGAAAGCTATAGTAATACACCGTAGCAAATACAAATCCGAAAGACTATTTATGGAATCAGCCTCAGCCCTAAGAAACTCCCCAAAACCTCAACAAATTTGGTTGTATGCGACTGCCCCAAATTTGGGAGGCCTACATCAGCAGACCTTCAGCCCAACGGCCAAGAACACCTACTTAGCCCACTAGAGGGCACCATCAGGACTTCTAGGAGAATGATAGCTTCATATCCTCATTCTCAGTTACTAATTTATAGTATAATTTAATTTATATTCAGATCTACGTTGTTCAATTCTCTAAGTGATTTAGAAATCGCTTATATAATGAACCCAAAATGAAAGTCGAGGGTGTATGGACAAGAAAAGGATGTCTCCTTAATGTTGCAAATAAAAGTTAGCAAGTGCAGGGAAGAGTGGACTTCCCATTGCAGTTCCTTCAACTTGACTGCAAAATTTACTTTGACAAATAAAATATCTGGAGCGCATAACAAAGTTGAATCATTTCAAAATATCCTGTGGAAATGTTTCTAAAAGTAGATATAGTGCATCCTCAAGAGAAATATTATTATTATTACATGACATCTCCAATATTTGTGAAAAGAGATTCTATATTAAACTAACCATTATTACAGAAGTGGGTTGTAGGGAAACATTTTTCACTTTACCTAAAAAATCAGAAGAATTTTTATGAATGAACAGGAGTTGCCAATCTGAGCTTTGAATAGGTGTGCTAAAAATTTACCTACAGAGTAAGTAGGTGAGTCTATGCAGTCAACAACTGGACAAAGAGGAATGTCTTTCTTATGTATCTTAGGTAAACCATAGAACCTTACATAACATAGGAGTTCTGGCAAAATAAGTGTTTAGATTTTCTCTGGTGTCCCCGTCAAGGTGTACAACTTCATCTAGTAAAGCAGTCAGTTTCTGAGTTGTCTTTTAGTGGAATTGTAATCCGTTTCTTGGTTTTACTTCCCCGTCTGAACTTAATTCAAACTGACTCTCTCTATCTAAGATATGGGAAATTCTTATTTTAATCAGACATTAATAATTTTTTTAAATAGTTAATGATAATTAATATTGCAATATTTCCTCAGTTATACCATTGCACTGTTTTATGTACAACATCATGCTGCTCTTACTTTTTCAAATCAATCCACTGTTTGTATTCTGTTTTGTAATTAACTACTGTTGCCACTGATAATGGACTGCACTATTCAGGCTGAAATATATGGCCTTAAATAAACAGTATTACTTATTTCTCATGTTTTTCATGCTCATTTGAAGAAACCTCCTATTGCACAAGTATCTCTTAAACAACAACAACATGATAAGTATGTTGCTGGTTGAGTGAATCTCCCATGAGTCTGCTGAACTTCATGGAGGTGGTGAGATAATAATAATATCGATTGTTATTGTTCTACCTTGTTTGAAGTAGCTTAATGCTGAGGATGTTTTGTAAGTTCCATATCAAAATATTTGTCAAAGAAAGTTTTGTTAATTTTATTCATATTCTTGTGTCTATGTGTATAATAACAGTTCACTGTTACAAGTGCCTCTGAAAACTCAGCAAAACTGCTATAGACTTTGATGAAAATTTTTTCACTTGTTTATAAATTAAATTAAAGATGCCCAGAAATTATATTCTTGTTTTATCCTTTTTCCAAGTATAAGCAAACATTGTGCATGACGTATCATCATGACTAGGATATGTAGAAATAGAGGTTAATGACTTCATATTAACTGCCTTAATATCCCAAAATGCAAAATATATATCCTTTCAGGCATGTATAATTCTATGCATTATAATGCAATCTACTTGTATTTAGAGGTTAATGACTTTATATTAATTGCCATAGTATTCCATAAAGCAAAGCGCACATCCCTTCAGGTGTATACAATGGTGTGCTTTGCATTATAGGATACTAATGAAGTTATTAACCTCTATATAGAAGTAGTCTAGTCGTGAAGATACTTCACATGCAAACTTTGTTTTCCTACATTGAGATAAAGGATTAAACAAGAATATAATTTCTGCGATGTTTAAATTTATAACCAAGTGGAAAAGCTTTCAGCAACTAACTCTGATCAGTATTTTAATAATAAGGTGTTACACCTTTTTACTACTTGTATATGGAAAATATATGACTTCTGTATTACTTCAACTTAATATCTCTTCTGAGTCTAGCTCCTACTAATGAGACTACTTGCTTCCTGGGGAGTAGAACAGTTCTACTCAGTAGTGGGTTTTTGCCTGTAACTGAATGGAGCCACCACTAAGTTTCCTGCCCTGGAGTGATTCAGAACAGGAGGGGATGAGTTAAATAGTAATCTTTTAGGATCATTCAATGAGATTTAGAGTGATTTCATATATCACTCAGAGTTTTTGGAGAGGGTACCCATGCATCTTAACAGTACCTCAATAAAGATCAAAACCAGTCTGGGAAGTGGCCCTTCCCATAATAAATAGCATAACACCTGAAAGGATGTGTGTTTTGCATTATGGGACACTAAGGCAATTAATGTGAAGTCATTAGCCTCTAAATACAAGAAAACTAGTCAAGAAGATATTTCATGTGCAAGCTGTTTATTTACACTTGGAGAAAGGATTAAAAAGATAATTGCTATAGCAAACTCACTTACTGTAACAAACTACTGAAAAGTCTCAAAAAAAGCCCCATAATTTACAGTGCTATGTTAAAAAATTATTCACTATAACAAACTACTCCTGTGATTTCTACATGTTTGCTATAGTGAGAGTGAGCTGTATTATAATGTTTAATGGTTAAGATTAAAATGCTTAGATTTCTTTCTTACTTTTTCCTGACATATTTTCTTGCTGTATAAACTGCAGTGAAGTGCAATATCCATTCTGCAAATTAACAGATATAGATATTATACAAGATTTCCAAGACTCCTCATCTACAACAGGGCAGAAGTTCAGAGATTTGATTTGGTCTCCTACTTGTAGTCCTGCAGGTCCTGCAATCCCAGATTCCTATATGTATTACAAATTTATGCATATATTTTGAATAAATAAAACATTTTCAATTACAGAAGGCATTACAAGCAAAGCTGATATTCATTAAATCAATTTTATACTATACTATACTGTATAGTTAAAGTTTACTGTAAAACAGTAGTTAGAAATAGCTACTTTAATGTAAAAGAGAATAAAGCTAAATATCTTGCTAAAGCTGAAATTAAAATATGAAGTGAAACTACAGCTTTTCCAGATTTTCACTTTAAGACAAATAGCTGAGAAATCTTGAGAATATAACAAGGATTTGTATTTAAGTTTTGTTGATCTGGAAAAGGCATATGACAAGGTGCAAAGAGAAAGCTCTTAAAAATGCTACAATTATATAGTGTAAATGGGACATTATATCAAGCAATGAATAGTCTCTATTTAAGCTGTAAGTCAGCTGTTAGGCTTGAAGGAGGTACAGGAAAAAGGTTTGATGTAAAATGAGGTGTGTGACAAGGGTGTACATTATCTTCACTGTTATTTATTATCTACATGGATCATATTATGAAGGAAAGTGGTATTAAATCTGATATTGTAATGTTAATCTTAGCTCTTTACTTTATGCAGATGATGTTATAGTTCTGAATAAATCCAGTACAAGTCTGCAAAATTCCCTGACTAAATTGAATAATTGTTGTAATAAATTTGGTATGAAAATAAGCAATAAAAAAAGACAATGAAAATAAGCTGAAACACTGAAAACATCAAATTATCCTGAATGGTGAACCTATAGAGCAAGTAAAATATTTAAGCTATTTAGACAAAATTTTTAGTGAAGATGGTAAATTAAATATAGAAATAGACAACAGAATTATTATTATTATTACATGACACATCTGGGGAGTCCAAAGACTCATCGAGGGAGGGCACCTACTCTACAACTCTCTGTCTCCACCACTCAAATCCACCAACTACAACTAACCACAACTACACCAACGCCATCTACCGCCCATCACCACTAGTATTTCCACAGACAATCACAAACATCCATGCCCACGGCAGGATTTGAACCCACAGCCTTTTGGCTGGAGAGCGGATATGCTAACCATTCGGTCAACCAGGCTGGCATTAGTAAAGCTTGTATGGTAGGAATCCAGCTAAATAAATTTATATGGAATAAGAAAGAAATTAGTCAAAAGAATAAATTAGCTGTATACCAATTTTAACTTATAGATCTGAGAACTGGGTTAGAAATAATATACTTGATCAAAGACTGGAGACCTCTGATGATATGAGAGTTCTGAGAAAGATTAGTAGAGTGAACAGATGGTATCAATGACAGTATCACATTAAAAATGAAGATATTAGGAAAGAAATTGCCATTGTTAGTATTCAGGAATGTGTTAGTAGAATGTGTTACAGGTGTTCTTTCCAAGGTTGGAAAGGAAAAGATCCAGAGGAAGACCAAGATGTAAATGGACTGATACAGTAAAAAGCACCTTAAAAGGCAGAAATATGAGATCTAATAGTATTGTAATCTTACAAATAACAGATAACAGATTAATTTGGAGGAAAATTGTTGATCGGAAGTTAGTAATGGTGTAACTTTTCATGTAGTACTACCATAATTATCCCATACACCTGAAAGTACACATCATAAATTTAATGATGATGCAAATTTCATATACTGGACTAAAGAGGCATTTAAAATGCATTCAAAAATCAAGTTTTAAAAGAGGTGCTGAGGGAAACATGGAACCTCCAAGTAGTTCAAAAGAATTAATACTGAGCAGTGAATTTTAAACTTTTGTAAAACAAGAAAATTCAATTAAACTGTTTCTAGTAGATTGGCTGCTGTAGAATATATCTCAATTCAAACAGCTGCTAATAGTTTTATACTTCCAAAGCAGTATTAAAGAACCAGACAGGCTTTGAACTTCTATGAACATAAAAAAGAACAAATATCAAAAGTAAAGAATTAATAGAATCGGATCACTGTTTAGTCTGACTTTAAATGAGTAGACTAGTAGTGGAAATAAAAGATATTTTAGTATTGTTTTTCATTCAGATGACATCATCTATCAGGAAAAATGTTCAACTGATATTCAAAATACTGTCGACTCATTAATACAAGAATTTGGAAAAATTTTGAAAAAAAAACAAATTGTAGTTATAACGATAGATGATGATGATAAAATTTGCATGTCAAAGCTCAGTTGAAAATTTATTATTATCATAAGATTATTATCCTAAGACCCCATGAAGTCAAAGACTGATCTAGAAGGTCCTTTATCATACATACTTGTCATCATACCGTGTCTTAAACATATTCAAATTCTCAGCAGACCCCCAGACTTTCAGGCAATGCATTCTAGTCATTCACAAGTCTTCATGCAAAAAACCTGCTTCTCACACCTATCTTATACAGCTTCCAGGTAAATTGTTTCTAGAGATCAGAAACAATCTTAGTCAATTGTCTCTGGACCCTTTCCAACATCTCTTAATCCTTTAGAATACTAGGTGACCAAATCTGTGCATAGTAGTCCACATATTTATAATTATAGAATAGCATGTATGCCACAGCAAATAACTTATTTTATTATGTAATTATTTTGTCTTATGTCTCATAAGACATCATCAGTGCAATGAGTGAACAACAATAGGAACTGAATGCAAAAAACATGCTTAAATTGGAATTCCTCTATGTATACAGTTTATACTTGTGTATACATGTTCATGGATTAAACCTAATGGGCTGAAATTAAAACTAATTAAATTAAATTAAAATATATAACAGATAAATTTATTTAATACAATTGAGGATAACAATTTGAATGAGAATTGTTCCGATTAAGATTACATCTATGAAATAAGGCTTCAGCACTTTCTTTATATAAACATTCAAGTTTATATATGGATCTATGTAGCATCTTAGCGTTTTGCCATTGGATCCTGTGGTTAATGTTTTCAATTCCATGTTATGCAAGGCCAGATTTGTGAGGTTTGATAAGACAGATGTGGTCTTGATGTTCGGAGATAAGTTTATTAATAGATCTTCTTGTTTGTCCATAGTAAGACAAACATGTTACATAAAGTTACACAAAGATGGTACCTATACTATACCAAGGGTTGGCAACCTTTTCAGACTTGTGGGCCACATTCAACTTTTATTTTTAATAATTAAGCCGCATGCATTTAATTAAGAGAAAATAGTGACTGAAAAAATTACTTAAGTTATCAATTTTTATTATATAAATCTTAAGAAACACAGAAATATTTAAAGTACGAAATATGAAACAAGCATGAAAATGAAAGTCAATTAAAAATTATTATCACTAAAACAAAGTAATATAGTTCATGTATCACAATATGCGTGTCTCCCTGCTTAATATGACTTTTGTGATTGTTTTCCCTTAGCCAAATTATCTATATCCACTTTATAAAATGAGGTGCAAATATGAATCGAAGCATGCAAATATTCATCAGTCAGTTGAGAAGAAAATTTATTTTTTCTAAAGCTCATGGCAGAAAATGCTTGTTTACAAATGTATGTGTTTCCAACTGCGACTATCATCTTCTTTGTGAAACTGATTAATCCTTCAAATTTTTTGGTAAGCATCAAAAAATTTTTGGACATTTTCTAATGAAAATGAGTTCTTTAATGTTTCAGCATGTTGTAATTCCAAAACTTCCATCTGTAGTTGGTTTGGTATGTCATCAATGTCAACATTGAAAGAGTTCAAAAATAATCGCATTTCGATGCTATTTTTATGAAAATCCACAAATCTGGTTGAAAATTCTGTTTGTAGATCTTCGATGATACCAACAAAAGTTTCCTTTTGTGTTTGCCATCCAACTGTAGATGCAGATTTGCAACTACAGTTGCAAATATAATACAACATATATAATGATGTAGATTTTCTTCCATCACATGTTTCTTCAACAGACATAGTTTGCCTTAAAAAGTCAGAAAATTTATTTATGTCAGAAAACAGTTCTACTAGTAATTTACTTTGTCCCTACAGGTTCAAATTAAGTTCATTAAGGTATGTTGTAATACCTACCATAAATGCAAGAGACATAATTCATTTTTTATCTGATAGTTGTGGGACAGTATTTTTGTGTTCTGTCATAAAAATATATATTTCTTCGTGTAAATTAAAAAATCTTTTTAGCACAACACCTCTACTTAACCATCTAAACAGCTGAGTAGTAGATAGCATCCTTATACTCTGATTCTATTTTTATCAAGAATTCTTGAAACTGGCAGTGTTTCAGACCATTGTGTCAGATGTAATTTACAGTTGATATCACCATGTCCATAACGTCTTTCACTGATGATAAAATTTTGCAACAAAGTGCTTCCTGATGAATGATGCAATGGAACATCATTGGATTATCATAACCGAAATTTTCTAATTCAATACAAATTCGACCTACTACACCGGTATTAGAGCCACACATATTTCTTCCACCATCGATTGCCACACTTTTTAATTTTTTCCAGTCCAATTCTAAAAAATCAATAGTTTCTTTTACTTTTATGAACAAATCATTGCTTTGGTTGTAGTACCTTTTAAACTACACAAACTGGCCAATTTTTCATGAACATTAATGTCACTATCGACATCCCGAATAAATATCATTAACTGTGCAATGTCTGTTATGTCAGTACTTTCATCCATTGCCAGAAAATAAAAATCAAATGATTTTGCTTTAAATTTAAGCTGCTTAAAAAAATTGGCACTTATTTCTTCTACTTGCCTTGTACAAGTCCTGGCAGATAAACTAATATCTTGAAATAATGTCTTCTTTTTCTGGGCATATTTGTTCAATTACAGCTAATAAACATCGTTTAATAAATTCTGAATCTGTATAAGGCCTTCTTTCATTCGCAACCAGTTCCACTACAACATAACTAGCACAAACAACTGATTCATTATGAATACTTTGCTTCTTAAATATGTTTTACTGAGCAGTCAAAGATGCTTGTAATTTATTAATTTGATTTTTTCTAAGTTCACAGTTCAAATCCTTGTATTGACTTTCATGTTCATTTTCATAATGATGTCTGATATTATATTCTTTCATAACAGCAACACTTTTATGAAAAATAACACAAAGAGACTTACCCCCATTTTCAATAAAGAAGTATTTGCTGTTCCATTCATCATTAAACCTTCTTCCTTCATCTGCAATTTTGTTTTCTTGAACCCATTTATGAAATGATTTTTAACAAATATATATCCTCTGAAAATAATAGTTGATCTTATTGAATTATATTAAAAGACGAACCAGGGAGCATGTTTGCAAAAGTCCACCCAAATCTTGGTTGTCGTTGGATGAAGTTGCCCTTATCCCCTATGATGACTCACACAGCTGACTCCCACCAAGTTGCATGGTGATATCACAAAGTATAGATATAAAATCATTTTTAATTTATTATTCATATTATAAAATGTATTATTTAAATAATTCAACATATGGGCCAAGTGCCATGTAAATATTGTCAACCTTTTATGGGCTACAAAAAATGCACGTTTAAGCCGCATGCGGCCCATGACCCCTGTATTATACTATATGTTAAAGGCATCTTTGAACATGTGGCAAAAATTATGAAAAAATATTAACTCATTGCTACATATAAACCCATCAACCAAATTCACAGCTTGCTACCTTCTCCAAAAGACAAACTATCACTAATGATGCTACCCAGTGTATACGAAGTGCCATGTTCATGAAACTTGTCCCCTTCCATCTCTATCTTGTATGGACATAACTCATTTTCTATCATAGCAACCCCCTCCCTTTTACTCTTTCTGTCTTTATGAAATACATCATACCTTTCCATAACTTAAAGATGCCAAGAAGCTATATTCTTGGTTTCATCCTTTATCCAAGTGTAAGCAAACAGAGTTTGCACATGAAGTCACTTCATGACTGGGTTACTTGTATATAGAGGTTAATGACTTCACATCAATTGCCTCAGTATCCCATAATGCAATGCACATATACTTAAGGACATGACTAATGCTATGCATAATGGGAAGGGCCACTATCCTTGCTTCTACTTGGATAAAGGATGAAACCAAGAATATAAGCTCTTGGCATCTTTAATTTATAACATAACCAAGTGGAAAACTCTGATTACTTATTACTAAAATAATATAACTTATTACTAAAATACTCTAATCCACAGTATTTCAGTAATAAGTTGTGACATCTTTTGACTACTTGTATATGGAACTATGACCTATTCATTACTTCAACCTTGGTAGTCACTTCTGGGTCTGGTTCCCACTGATGAGACCTCAATAAAGATCAAAACCAGTCTGGATAGTAGTGGCCTTCCCATTATACATGTCCATAAGGATATGTGCATTATATTATGAGATACTATAGTAACTGATGTGAAGTCATTAGCTTCTATATACAAGTAGCCCAGTTGTGAAGTGACTTCACATGCACACAAAGTCTGGATAAAGGATGAAACTAAGAGGGTATAAATAAAAAAGATGATGATGACTAAGAATATAACTTCTTGGCATCTTTAATTTATAGTATAACCAAGTGGAAAAACTTTGAGCATCATACCTTTCCATCTTTATTCTTGTCAGGATGTCATCATCAACAAACCATGTCTCACTTATTCCAACAATTTTTGGGTGAAGGAACTCAATCAATGCAACTATTTCGTTTCCCCTGTTTCTGATACTTCTAGCATTCATATACAAACATAACATCTTATTCCTGGATCTATGACAAGCTTCCCTGAAACTACTTATTAGATGTAACTTCTCCATTTCCTTCCTCGAACCATTTCTTTTTCTCCTTACTCATCCCAGAACCTTCAACTGTTTTACCTACATCCCAGGCAATCCTGTTCCTTTCTTGTCTACATGTGCATTCATGTCCTCTTGAAGCATCAACGTTTATCATGCTATGTTCCCATGTCCACCCTGAATCTTTCCGTTTACCTGTTTGTCTTGCACACTTAGTCTCTACACTCATGCTACCCACCTCTTTATTCATAAGCACCACTTCAGTTTCTCCTTACTTGCTGTACAGCTCTTTCACATGGCTTCTTTCTTGCTCAGATTCATTCTCTGCACTCATTACTCTCCCTTCCAGTAGCTATCTCTCCAAATAACTCACACCAAAACTCTTCAAACGCAGCCCATCACTCTTATACAGTTCAGTTTGCCCTTCAAACTCATTCCACAAGCTGAACTCTTTTCTTTTCAACATTTCTGCTAACATCCATGATCCTTTCTCTGCCTAATCTCACCAGTCATACTTGGGCAACACACTGACTACCTTTCCTATCACATTATAATCTTTCATCCTTCTCAACAACCTCCTAATAACTAATATTATATTCTCTTTGTTCCCAGTAAAGTCATTTGTCCATACTACCACTACCACCTCTTTTGCTTGCTTACTGCTCATATCCAACACCTCAATCACTCTATTCCTTTTGTCTCCCATAAAACAAACCTTGCGCATCTTCTCGTTTACCACACCTCTAATAATTGAATTCCCATACAATGCTACTCTAGGGTCTTTTGTTACCTCTTTCATACCAACACCATTCATGTTTGTCTTCTTCACTATTCCATACATATCTACAATTCTCTTCATTTCACCCCACATCTGCCTCATCTTCAACTTAGCTTTCAAATTTTGCATCATTTTTATGCTGTCACTGGCTCCTCTATTTTTCCAGTCACATATGCTTGTTCACCATCAACCCAGCTTACCATTAGTTGCACTTTGTATTTCAACCTCATTATCATCAACAGAACTATTTTCCTCGCCATCACCTCCACACACACTTTCTGAACATTCATACAATCTTCTTCAACTGCTGTTTCAGTTATTACGACGCCATGTTCCCTACTCATATTTAAACTATTTAAAATCATATTTAAACACATTTCATTGTCCATCAGACTATTGCACCTCCAACATACAATAGCTCCTTTCCCTTATTCCGTCTGTCTACATAAATATCTACACCATCTTCCCATGCATATATATTACATTCATGACACCATACCATTTTTGAAAAATCCATAGCATTTACTTTGCTTTTCTTCCACATTCACCTATGCAATGAAACACATTTCATTGCATAGGTGAATTTGCCTTTCCCCACCATTTTATATTGTACTAACAAGAATAATGAATTTTAATAGCCATAACAGCATAACAAAATACATCCAAACACTGCATTCCGCCTTCAAATACCCCCCCCCCATAGCACTCAATCTACAAATTACACAATATCGACATACATTAAGTACAGTGGTGTCCAAAAGCTAAGGATGAAACTACATTTTTAACTGTATATGAAAACATTTTCATGACTACAACCAAATGTAGACATAAATTTATTGCCAGCATACTAATAAATTATGTTACATAAAAAGTGTGTTGTAAATATCATACAAATCAAATGCAATACATTTTTGGCAAAAGTTCCAAATTTCCTAATGACATAGCCAAGGAATTAATGTACAGTACTTACAGAAGACTATGCAGAGAGAGAGAGAGAGAGAGATATGGAATATGTCCATTCCAAACTGCAATGCAGCTCTCACAATGTCATACCATGCTTAGAACCAAGTGATTCAGGAGTTTCTGAGGCCGAAACTCCTTTACTCTCCTTTACAGCAAGGATAAGGCCTTGTTTGTTTTCTGGAGGGAAATTTCGAGCAGCAATACGTCTCCCTATTCAATCCCAAATGTGTTCAATTTGGATGGGATCTGGAAAGCATGCTGGCCACTTGATTCAATTAATATCTTCAGTCTACAGAAGTATCTCCACTACTCGTGTATGACATGAGTGAATAACACTTACGGCAAACCTTTCCTGGCATAATCACATCACTTCTATGCTATCATAAACTTCAAAAAAACTTGGCATCCTTATCTGCTCAAGACAGAACCTCTATTCTGACTAGTTAGTTACTGTTTATAATTTCCAAATCTAGCCAACCTTGGAATATGGAACTACCTTGGAACTACTTTTATGTTTGGAATGGTACACCTAAGATCTTTCTTGATGCTTTTCAGTTGATTAATGACACATCTCTTACAGATTTTCTTCAGCCACTTTCACATAAAATATAAGTTTCTGCATTATGCCTCTTCTACCCACTGGTAGGGTAGAAGAGGCTTCTACCTCTTCTACCAATTTCCATACCTACTGTTCAGTAAAACTTGCATCCATTATGCCTCCCATTTCTGCAGATCTATAGGAACTTGAGCAATGCTGTTCAACATTCCTTTACAGTTGAACAGCATATCCATCAAACCTGCTACTCCCAGTCATTTTTCATTCCATCCACCTCACTTCTGTGGAACAGCCTTCCCCATGAAGCATTTCCAAAGAACTACAACCTGCAGCAGTTTATGAAGAATATCAGATTACTTTGCTCCTGACTCCTACACATGCACAGCATTTATTTGCTATAGGCTCTTCTGCCTCTCATGTGTGTGAGAGTAATATATAAAAAAAAAAAATTAAAAACCTAAAACATCTGTTGCAGCAATATGAGACATTAAAAAAAATCAACTGAAACAGTCTATTTTGTGTGTGCCAGAACCACAGAGGTGTCTATATAAACACACACACAAACTTTTTTAGACTGAGCAAACAAAAAATTCTGGTATTTTATCATTTTTAACATTTAGGTATTGTTTGTTTGTTTATTTGTCGTGTGGGGTTACCTCCAATTTGTCCCATCTGCCTTCCCCTTAGAACTGGTTGAGGTTCTGCTTCATACTTAGTATGTATTTTGACTGTAAATCCATGTGTGTTCACAAGGCTGGTTTGCCTGTTCTGAGGGACGAAAAACCCAAGTTTCTGGGAGAAAAACCCTCTACCTCCATATGAGACTGGCTAACTCACCTTTAGTTGAAAGAGACCAGAAAAGCAGGAATCAAATGACATTTAGGTATTTGTCAGAGGAATATATATGTTGCAGGGTTTTTTTTCTTCTTCTGTGTTTTTAATTTGTTAAAAAAATCCTGAAAGGTCTGCAATAGAATATTATTTGACGATAATGACATAAAAACAGTTTCACAAGAAAATGACAGACAAATTTATATAACATAAGTATTCCATATTATAAATACTTCAATCAACACTAAACTGGTTTATCTTTATTTTATGCATAACAAGCAACTTTTAAAACTTCTCAAATATTTGTCTTTTTGAACAGTCATTAAGTGTTTAAAAATATGACCAAGTTTCTCAAACATGCTAATAATAACTTTCTAGAACTAGAAGAAAAAATTTTATACAGCGTGAATTTACCTGAACGATGTTAACAACCGACACTCCACTGCCAGTCTGATAAAAAGGACTTAAAAGATAAGGATTGAACAATAAGATACCTGCAGATAGTACAGCTAGGACAATATTATGCCATACTCCAGCACAAAAAACATGAAGTTGTCTCCATGGCAAAAGATACGTCACCTGCTCTGTGGGAAGATCTACAAAGGCACCAGGAAAGAATCCAAATATAAACAAACCACATCCTTGGACTTTTACTGCTTCTCTTAAAAGAAAAAAATATGCATTTTATATATGAAATGCAGATCAAATAATATAATCAGAAATGCATTTAAGCAAATTTAAAATCAAATGCATTTATATATGTATATATGGCAATAATGGATTTAATCGGCTGCGAGATATTTTTTAAAAATATGTCTCGCAGATTAAATGACTGAAAACTGAAAGATAAAAAGTACTGTTTAATTAAGTACAACTAGATTCGTCTTCATAGAAGACTTCTTTGGGTGCACAATAAGAGGGAACAACCAACAAAAATTGCAAAAGAATAAAAAAATCTGTACATTAAAGCATTAGTGTACTGATAATTGAAGCTGTTCTGTGTATCTCCTCTTTCACTCTTCTTCTGAAATCTGTTCCTTGCCAAGTAGGCCCAAACAAAAACATGACAACTTAAAATATTCTGGTTTCCACTGAATTTGGTGCAACTACAATAAACCTTATTTTGGCCAGACAGAAAAATCCATCAAATTATGTTTTAAGGAACATAAAAGAGACGTCACATATGGCAGAAGAAGAGCTAGTGCTCTGTTGAACCATGTCTTGAATTCTGCTGACACTACTGAGGAAAATCTCATTCGTCCAATCTTATGGGACAAATCTGAAAATATCTTTCGCTGCTTTGATGAACTAGGAAGAAGAATTGTGGAATTCAAAGAAATTGTCCACAATCAAATACATCTTAACAACAACCTCAGTTATAATCGCTCAGACTGCCATCCAACTTTGGCATTCACGAGATGTTGAACGCATGCACACGCTCAACAATGAGGAGATACACGTAACAGCTTCAAATGTCAATATGCTAACATTTTAATGTATAGATTTTTTATTCTTTCACAATTTTTGTTGGTTGTTCCTCTTTATTATGCACCCGAACTATGAAGACGAAACTAGTCGTGCTTAATTAAACAGTATTTTTTATTTTTTATCTCTCAGCTTTGAGTCATTTAATCTTTTTTTTTTTAAAAAAAATACACACACACTGCTTGGAAAGAAGTCAACAGACACCTTCATGGGAAAGGTGCATCATGCCATGTAATGAGGCACATATGTAGCCAGTATAAATTGGAGGAATATGATGCTTCCAAGTCAGTGCAACCATGTCTGGGTGAAACGGCTGTGAGAAGGGAACTGACGGAGTTTGAAAGAGATGTTGTGATAAGATGCTATGTTGCGGACCTATGTGTTCAGCAAATTGTTGAGAAATTGAGCCATCCCAGATCAACAATCAGTGATATCATACTGAGATGGAAGCACAGGCAGTCAACTGCAAGTGCTACCCACCGTGGACAACCCACTACACTCAGTGAGTGTGAACATAGGGTGCTACAAACAATATACATAAAAACTGCCATTTGTCAGCTGACATGTTGAATTCGGAGCTCCAGGAATTGAGTAGAACACAAATCTGCACAGAACATTCAGAACTGAGGTGCACAGCATGGGTTTCCATGGTAGGATTACAATATGCAAGGTATCTCAACATTCTGGATAATGCAATACTCCCTACTTTGTGGCATTTCCACAGAAATGACTATTGTCATTTTCAGCAAGAAAATGCACCATGTCATAAGGCTGCTACTGTAAATGCTTGGTTTATGGACATGAACATCATCACACTTGACTGGCCTCCACAGAATCCTGATCTCAACTCTACTGAACATCTTTGGGATGAACTGGTATGTCAGGTGTGGTCAAGGGATGTCTACCCACAACAGTCCAGGACCTCATTACATGCCTAGAGGAAGAATGGTCCAAAATTCCAATCGACTGCTCTCGTATGCTTGTGGTAAGTATGTCCCATAAGACTGCTGCAGTTATTGCAGCAAAAGGAGGTTCTACATCTTATTAAGGTGGGTGCCATGATTGTTTGTTCCTCACATTATGGTTTCTATTGACTTCTTTCCAAGCAGTGTATATGTTTCCTGATGTGTACTCTGAAAAAAAGGAGTCCAAAATTTCTATTTGCAGAATGCCTTATGCAAGACTTATTTCATTCTCAGTTATCATGAATTCAAGATAACCTCTTGAATTCGTTATAAATTACACCTCCAGGGTTTTCCCTTTCAGTCATTTCTGACCGTAAACGACTTTGCACTGCCCACAAAGTATTCGTGGTGAGATTTTTACAGGATAGTTCACCATTGCATCCCCCCCCCCCAATTTTATCTGGGCTCAGGACAGCATATGGCTGAGATGTATTCATGACTGTAATCCATATGTTCACAGGGCCAGTTTGCCTGTTTTGGGAGATGAAAAACTCTCATACCTCCATATGAGACCAGCTAACTCATCTTTAGTCAAACGAGACCAGATAAAAATTCCTCACATCACTGACAGGAATTGAACCCAGGTCTTTCCAACCAAAGGGCTTCATCTATACTGACTGAGCTACAGAAGCTCAATTTATATCATTACTACTACTACTCATTTTTCAACTCTTTTCTTTATGATAATCCCATTCATAAAATGCTGAAACCTATGCAACATTAATATTGTGGGTGAGCCACAGGCTATATATATATATATATATATATATGGAAAAAGACCAAACATGGTTTTTTTTTCAGGCTACTTCCATCCTTTAATAAGCAAAGTGGTGCAGTCATGCTGTATCACCTGAAAACATTCACAAACATTCATGCCAAAGTGAAATTTTAATCCACAGCGTGTAGGTTGAAGAGCAGATAATGGTCAATAAACTTTCATTGGATTCACAATTACCATTGGCCAAATAACTCACTACTTTTGTTGCATATTAACAAGACATTACAAGCATCTAAAACTTGGCAGTTTTCACAATAATAACGCACATATATCCCACCAGTCAATATTAATTGTGTTAGACAGTAATAATACATGGTACACTGCTTGAGAATATCTACACCAGAAGATAAAGATAACGTATATCTCATCTTAACAGTGTTAAGCTTATGCCACAGAAAATATTTTGAAATTCAACCAAAGAGTTATTTATACTTGAAAATAGATGTGTAATTATTTTATTCAGCAGCAGCTGTTATTATCTACTGGTGATAATAATCACCAGTAGATAATAATAACAATCTATAGATACATTATTACAGGTAGATAGTAATAACAATCTATAGATACATTATTACAGTAGATAGTAATAACAATTTATGAGAACACTGCTGGCAGTGTTCTCATAAATTGGTATAGGATCAAAAGAAAATGTCATTCTACTAAGCTTATAGCCAACTGAAGAAGGAAAAAAACTATTAACTGATGATTATAAGTTAATAATTAGAAGAATATATAAAATGCATTATTATCATGCATATGCATTTTGATATCTTAGTCATCTCATCAGAGGATGTGATTATAAATGAGGTGTCAAACCATCCACCAATTGGTGAGAGTAACCATGAAGTGATTACCTGGGTGATTGCCAGCAGTGTGAGGACCTCTGTGAGAAAAGGGTATATGTGAAATTACAAGGGGGGTGATTATGAAGAGCTCAGGAGACAGCTTGTGGGTGTAGCATGGAATGAGGAGTTAGCTGGAAAAGAAATCAGAAGCTTGGGGGATTTTCAAAAACTATTTACTAGATGCAATGTCTAAATGTATTCCAAGGATGAGAAGGTTAAATAAGGGAGGTGTGAGATGGATGAATAAAGAGATTAAGCATGCGATAGAGAGAAAAAGGGCATTGTGGAGGCAACATAAGAAGTGAAAATAACCAATTCCATGAGGTCTACAAAGACCAGGCAAGGAGAGTGACTTGGTTGATGAGGTTAGCTAAAGAGAGGGAAGAACAGCAGTTAGCTAATGAAGCCAAAAAGAATCCTAAGGAGTTCTTTCGATATGTAGCAGCCAAAGAAAGAATGATCATGGAAGGATGACATTGATATTGGTATAAAGACAGCTGTTGAGGAATGTGTGGTGGAGATACTTAATGAGCAGTTCATAAAGATCTTTCAATCCTGTGAATGTGACTTCATGGAGAGATTGGGAGGAGAGACTGACTGTAAGTGAGCAAGACGTATATGGGGAGTTGAGTAAACTAGATGTTAATAAGGCTGTGGGACTTGATAATATATCATCACATATTCTGAAGGAATGTGCCAGGGAGTTGACACCTGCCTTGACATATTTTTTTAATACGAGTCTTGCACTTGGTCAAGTTCCTAAGGAGTGGAAGGAGGGCAAGATTGTGCCACTTCATAAAGGAGGTGATCAAACTCAAGCATCAAACCATAAACCTATCTGTGCGTCAGGTGTTGTGGTTAAGTTGTTGGAGAAGCTTGTGAGAACTAGGATCCAGAGTTGGGTTGACAACAATGGTATTATCTTTGATGGACAGCATGGATTTGCTAAAGGGAGGTCATGTTTTAGTAATCTACTTACTTATTACAATAAGGTGACTGCTTCCTTGGACGGAGGAGAAGGATACACAGTAATATACTTAGATTTCGCAAAGGCTTTTGATAGAGTACCTCATGATAAATTGATAGTCAAACTAGAGCATATGGAGTTGGATATTAGATTAGTGCACTGGATTGGAGACTGGCTATCTGATAGGTATCAACAAGTGTATGGGGGAGCGATATCCAGGAAAAGAAAAGTCACTAGTGGATTGCCTCAGGGGTCTGTTTTAGGGCCATTACTGTTTAACTTATATATTAATGATATTGGTGAAGATTTAGAATAGAGATATTCAGTTGTTTGCGGATGATGCAAAGTTGGGACGAACCATGAAGAGTAGTGAAGATGTTGTGGCCTTACAAGAAGACTTGAATAAATTGAGTGATTGGGCACGGAAATGGGGATGTGAGTTCAATGTTGCAAAATGTAAGGTTTTAAAATTTGGAAAACAAAGACGGGATGCAGAATTTATGCTTGGTGAGGATATATTGTTGGAGGTGGAAGAAATAAGAGATCTGGGGTGATAGTGAATAAGGATTGAAATTTAGGGGGACACAGCCAAAATTGTGAAGACAACACAACGACTTCTGGGAATGATGCGGAGGACACTGACATGTAGAAGTAGGGAGATTCTTGTTCAGTTGTATAAGGCTTTGATTAGGTCACACATGAACTATTGTGCTCAGACTTGGTCACCTGGTTTTCAGAAGGATGAAGAGATGTTGGAGAGAGTCCAGAGGGGACTGACTAAGGTAAGTTTCTGATCTCTGGAATGTCGAGTATGAGGAAAGATTGAGAAGATGTAATTTGCAGAGTCTGATCGAAAGGAGGAAGAGGATATATGACAGAGACCTACAAGTTGGTAAGAGGTTGTTATAGGATCAATGCTGGAGAAGTTTTACAGAAAATATTGGGAGATCGGGGGAGAACCAGAGGTCATCCCTGGAAACTGTATAAAGAGAGTGTGAGTAGTGGAGTGAGAGACAGGTATTTTTCGTGCAGAGTTGTAAATTATTGGAATGCCTTGCCGAAGAGTGTGGTGTCTGCAAGGGGTTTGAATGTGTTCAAAGCATGGTATGATGAGCTGTGTGTGTGTGATAAAAGGACCTCCCAGATGAGTTTTTGACTCCATGAGTCTTGGGGTAATAATAATATCTTATGTTTACTTTCCTTTTATTATTCCCATTTTAGATGATGGCATGTCAAACATGCCATCATCTGTCCATGCTAAAATTGACTGAAGTTCATATGTAATTAGAAAATAGTTCTGTCATTCAGGTTTACTTTCGAATTTTTGTGAATATCCCATATTTAAAAGAATGACAATATTTTGGATGGAAAAACTAAGACACAGTAGCTCACCTTCTGTTAAGTGTTTGACTGTGCAAAAATAGTTTGTACTCTTCAAAGTTTATATACAGTTTAAATTTTTCTCACTTCACTTTTTTTTAATTTACAAAAAATTAACATTGTTTGCCAACTGTGAATAGTAATGAACTGGCATTAATTGATGGCAACAAATATTGTTAACTGAAATTAATTTTAAAATAAGTTCATCTACTAAAGCCTTCCCCCTCTCTCCCACCTGCATTGTATTATAAATACTTGGTAATTGGGAAAGAGAGAGAAAGAGAGGAAGACCAGTGAAGCAGGAACACTCAGATGCCTAATCCTTAAAGATAAGATGATGATACTAGGAAATTATGTTTTACAATGATAGCCTATTAATTATGCTCTTTTTTTATAAACCATGTTATATTTATGACACTTATACTGTGGCTTTCATAAAAAGAGTAGAAAAAATTATGAATCTATACTCATAAGGAACTTATTTTATATATCTTTAAAACTTATTTTCACTAAAAAACATAAAAGAAAAAATATCCATTACGTTTAGCTTTTTGAAGAAGGTGTAAACTGTTTGTCCCACATGCAGTGTGAGTGAAGGCCTCCCCACTCTTGCTTCCCCTCTTCTTCTACAGCAGTGATTCCCAACCTGGGGTTCGAACCAGGACATTTAGGGATACACGAAAAAAATTTAATAATAGCAGAAAAAGGCACATATGTTAACAGTATAAGACAAGATACAAGTCAAAAGCTGTGAAATCAATTGAATGTTAAACATGACGAGTGGTGGAGTGAATTTCCTTTATTATTTAACCTTGAGAAAAGACCTGTTCCCTCACTTTGTTATTTTGGTGAAAGGTGGGGAGCCCCTCCATCATTCACGATGAGTGAGTGAGTGAGTTCTTCCAGGTCTTCTCCACGTTTCTTCTCTTTGTCATTGTTTTAAGTTTTAAAGTAATTTTTCAATTATGTATTATCAGATATGGATCAGTGGTTGAAAACTGGCACAGTAATAAAGGTGAAACATAATGTGGAAGTGACCAATTACTAAGAATTTCTTGGGACACGTCTAACGCTTTAGTGAGAAGGCAAGGTCTTCAGCTCTTTGAAGAGGTTAAAAGAGAAAATACTGTGATGAAAATTATGGATTTTCATATATAGGTGATGAGGACTATACTAAGCCCCAGTGTGTAGTGTGTGTGTGTGTGTGTGTGTATGTGTGTGCGTGTGAGGGGGGGGGGATATTATCCAATGGTAGCAAGAAACCTTTACTCTTGTGGCATTTACAAACAAAACATGCCAGCTATACAAATGTAGCTTTTTTTCACCACCTAGCAAAACATCAGAATATGACCTCATTCTTGTCGTCAGCTAACAAAGATAACGAAAATGCACTAGAAGCCTCCTACCATATTAGTTATCGTACTGCTAGATGTGGTAAGACTCATACTATACCTGAGAATTTAATTTTTCCTTGTGTAAAAGATGCAGTTCTGTGTATGCTTGGAGAATAACATGTGAGGAAAATGAACACTATTCCTCTTTCAGACAATACAATATCTCAAAGAATTCGGAATATGTGTGATGATGTTGAGGCAGCAATAATTGGTAGAATTAAAAATAGTAAATTCTTTGCTATTCAAGTGCACAGATTGCTTATTTTACTGTTTTGCTTGTTATTGTGAGGTATCTGAAAGACAATGAAATTGAAGAAAACATTTTGCTTTGTCATCCTCTGTCAGAGTGCACAAGAGGTGAAGTTATATTTAATGCTATAGATTGTTATTTCAAAGAAAAGGACATTAACTGGTATAATTTTTGTGGGTAATGCACTGATGGGGCAAGTCTATGTCAGGTTTTTGCAGGTCGTGTCATGAAGGTAGCCCCCAATATAACCTGTAGTCACTGCTGCATCCACAGGCAAAGCCTAGCATCTAAGCACCTCTCTGGTGAATTACAAGTCGTTCTTAATGAAGCTGTTAAACTGGTTAATTTTATAAAGTCCAAGTCCACAAACTCGAGGATTTTCAAAGCACTGTGTGAAGAGATGAGGCTTCATTCTACCCTGCTCCTTTATACAGAGGTAAGGTGGCTCTCTCATGGTCAAGTTCTTACTCGGCTGTTTGAACTTAGACATGAGGTCCAGGTTTTTTTTTTTTTTTTTTTTTGAAGACCATCCCTTAAGTTACACTATTTTGATTGGCTTCAGACTCTTGCATACTTATCAGATATTTTTCTACAAATAAACAATCCAAATTTGGCACTTCAAAATAGTTCGATAACAATCTTCAAAGTTTCAGACAAAATTGAATCTATCATTAAAAAATTAGATCTTTGGAGGTCATGTATTGAAAAAGGCCAACCTGAAGTATTTGAAATTTTACACAATTTCCTACCTGAGAACAAGCTACAGCTCTCCCAGGAAATGAATCGAACGCTTGAAAGGGCTAAAATCATCTTTTGATAAGTATTTCTCAAAACCTGGAGAAGAGAACAACTGGATTGCAAATTCCTTTGAAGAAGAAAACTTCCAAGCTGCCAGATTATCAATCAAGGAAAAAGAGAAGTGATCAAACTTTTGACTGATATTACTTTAAAAGCTGAATTCAAAGAAAAATTCCTTATTAACTTTTGGATAGACATCAGCAGAGAATACGAACAGCTTTCTGACAAAGTGCTTACGTTTCTATTGCCATTTACAAATATGGAGCTGGTGGAAAGGGCATTCTCTTATTATACCTTTATAAAAAATAAATACTGTAGTAAGCTGAATGCAGTTCCAGATTTAATGATGTAAGTATGTATCTTGCATCAGTTGAACCTGATTTCAAAAAAAACTATGTGCCTCAAAATAAGCTCAAGGTGAATATTTGCTGTTTATAAAATATTTTTTGTGTGTTTTTTATAAATATTATTTAAAAAAATATTCGTTTTTCAATTGTTAATAAATTAACAAATGTGATATCATTTTGTGTAATCTGTGATGTATTTACTTGAATTCATTGTATCATTGAGTTTTGAATGTAAATGTATATAAACTGTCTGTTCACCTTAATATTCTATTACTTTTTAATTCCATTAAGTGAAAAAAGGTTGGAAACTACTACTCTACAGTATACCACACACACACTGTCCACGCTTTCAAAGAAGAGTAGAAAAAATTAAGAAACTATACTTGAGGAACCAGTACCTGCTCCATTCAAGAGTAAAGCTCTAAAATGGTTTCTCCAGGCCAGCCACCAAGTAGTACACAAGACTGACCACAACACTAACTCTTCAGGAGACTTCCCAATCAAATAGCAAATAATCCTGCTGCTTATTTTGTCAGGTTGTCTGAGTAAGCAGCTTGCTCATGACCATGACTATCAATGCAAAACACCCCAGAGTCACTGTGGTAAAAAAACTAATTCTCTCTCAAAAAAATAAAAAAAATAATAATAATAAAAAAACAGAATTCCTCACAATTAAAAAAACCTTCATATTGACTTCACTAACATCAGGGGCTTTAATTCCAATATCAATGAACCACAAATGGCATCCTATACAACAATTTCTCAACTTTCCTCATTACATCTTTCATATAATGAGGAAAGAGGGGTAGAACCTGTGTTCAGGTCTGATATCCAATGCCAAAGGATATTAGACCTGGAATCCCCTTTACATAATGTGCTCTGGCTCAAGATCTCCCTACTTCACTTTATCGTCTTCATTTGCTGCCTCCATTCCTCTAACTACAATTTCAATGACCTCTTTAACTATCTATCTCTGAAAGTCAATCACATGCAATCTAACTATGACAACAGTGAGATAATCTTCTTTGGTGATTTAAATGTTGATAATTCCAAAAGGCTTCATTTCTCCAGCTTCATAGACCAAGCTGGTAAAGAAGCAGAACTGTTTACTATCAGCAATGATTTAACAGAAATTGTCTATGAACCCACCAGAACTCCAGATACTCCTCTTAATTCTCCCCATACCTCGGATCTTTTCTTAACTAGCTCCCTCCAAATATGCTGCTGGTGATGTTAGATATCCTCTTGGCAAGCTGACCACACGTCCGTGTCTTCTTTGTTACAGATTAGCCTTCTACCAGTCATTCAGCCTCGTATCCCATGCACTAAAACAGTACCAATTGGGATGACCTTCGGGACTTTTATTCATCGTTTCTGTGATCTGATTATTGCTTCCGATTTTCCAATTCTAGCATCTGCTTTGACCTAATAACAAAAATTATTCTCAATAGGATGAGTGCATATTATTTCCCACTCCACTCAAAATCCCCGATCTTTATCCAAACCCTAGTTTTCTAACAACTGTGCCAAAGCAGCCCAAACCAAAATGTCAACATATGTCCAATGGCTCCAGTCAAAAACACCCCAGCCTCTCACTCAGCTACATTACAGCTCATAACAACTGCAAATGAAATCATCAACAAATCCACACAAAGCAGACTTTGTAAGGGCCACGTGCACTAAGCTTGGCTCCTGTCCTATTGGCAGTCATACCTTCTGGTCATTTGCGAAGGCTGTGGGATGCAAATTCTGTCTTACCATGTTTCCACCTGTCTCACATCCTGATGGTAATGTCAATGACAACATCTTCTCAAAAAAAGGCCCTGCAACTCTTGCATAGATGACCAAGACAGAACTCCTCCTACCATTCTGCAAACTATCCACAGTGTGCCTCCTCTGAAATTTCATTAAGACATCAGAAAAATCCTCAGCAGTCTCGATACCAATAAGTCTCCTGGCCCTAACAGTATTTCTCCTGTTGTACTAAAAGCTTGTGCTCCAGAACTACACCTGCCATGCATCACCTTTTCAAGCTGTCATACTCATCTAGCATCTATCCCACAGCCTGGAAGCAAGTTTTTGTCCATCCTATTCCTAATAAGGGAGATAAAAGTCACCCAACAAACTATCACCCTATTGCTTTTACTTCAATACTCTCAAAAAATCATGGAAAAGGTCTTCAATAGCCAACTGCTTCACTACATGGAGACACACCAGTCACTTAATAATAATAAAAATGGATTCTGCAATTCTTTCTCCACAACAGACCTCCTTGCTAACCTCACTCATTTATCTTCAGTGGAAAGCCATGGAAAAGTTCAAAGAAACTCAAGTGATCGCTCAATATTTCCAAGGTGTTTGATCGAGTCTGACATCATGGCCGTCTTACTAAGCTACCATTCTATGGTATTCCTCCCTCCCTTTGCAAATGGACTTTCAGCTTTCTCTCTGGCCATTCATTGCACAGGTTATGGTGGATGGTTTCTTTTCATCAGATTTCTCAATTAACACTGATGTTTCCTCAAGGCTCAGAACTGTTGCCTATGATCTACGTTGATCTTCTCTACCTAACATCCAGTCCTATTCATAGCTTTGTTGATGACAGTACTCTCCACTCATCTTTTACTTAATTTACAATTAAGTAAATTTACAATTTACTTAATTGATGAGTAATAATTTACTTACTGCCTCACCTCCAGTCACTTTCCCATAGATGTTCAGTTGCTGCATTATGTTTCTTCCATAGGTATTTTCATGGGCACTGCTGCTCCTCTGAACTGACTTACAATCCCTCCACTTTCCTGTACTCATATATGACACAACCAGCTGCCAGTCAATAGCCACAGGTCAACTTCACATTTATCAAACCAACTTCTCATCCTCTGTCTTTATTTCCTACACCTCTGCTCTTTGGAAAAGTCTTCCAGTACTTCCCCACAATGACTATAACCTTCAGATTTTCAAAAAAACACATTAACAAATTGTTCTCTTCCATTCCATCTAACCACTTGCTAACACATGGCACTGTTGTGTTATAGGTCCTGGGACCTCTGACATGGGGCTGATTATATCAAAAAAAAAAAAAAAATCAGCTAACGCCTTTTTTTATTCCTGCATAGGGAGTAGGCGAGGCCGTTTTAGCCCTATCTAACTTTTGGAGATTGAACTCAAGAAGTTACGTCCTGTAAACTTCCTGAGTTTACAGGAAGTTTACAGGATGTAAAACCAGAGTTTCCGGGAGAAAAAACCCGCTTGTCCATGCCAGAGATCGACTAATTCGGGAACTGGTTGAAAAAAGGCTTAGTAAAATTTCCTCTAGTTGGTGACTAGATTTGAACCACCAAGTCTTTTTTCGTGCGGTCAAGCACTGTAGAATGCAAACGTCACTTCTACCTACTGAGCTACACAGGATGATTATATATATAAACTGTAATCCTTAGAATACAAAAGCATAATGCTAAAGACAAAAACTATCTCTTACAATTTTAAAACAAATCAGAAACATCTAAATTGTTTATATTATACAGTTAATGTTCTACAAACACTTTAAGTCAAAATATTTAAACAAAAATTTGCACACTGCATTTCATAGCAAATGTTTCAGAAAGCCAAAGAATCTACATTAAACAATTTATTAACTAGCATATCTAAGCAGAGGAACTATAATTAAATCTGTAATGGTAATAATGACGGTGTTGGGGGGAACCATTAAATGGTTCGTCACAAAGGCAAGCTTGTAAAGGACTACTGAAATTTACATATTGTCACCACAAACCATGTCAACTTTTGTTTTAGCAACACTGCTGGTATAAAATTCATTTTTGTATGCAGTGAAGACTGAACATGAAGGCAAATTGCTTAAAGAAAGATCTGAAAAAGGCAGAGAAAACTGACATGAGAAGAATCACAGCTAGTCAATAAGAAAAATCTTGCTGTCCACTATTATTCTGCTTTAAAGAGCTTTGAAGTTGTTACAGTTACTAAAGCATCAAAGGTTATTTTTATTTCACCACAACTGAATGATTGTCTGTTGTGTTTGCAATGGTAACTATTAGAACTGATTAACTACAGAAATGCTATTAAATTTCAAAAGATCAATTATGTCATTAAAATAAATTATATTTAAATGGCAGTACCAATTATTTTTAGTACCTACCTAAATAAAATTCATTAAAATAGAACAAAATTTTATAAGTACTTCAAACTGCAGTACATCTGTTCTTTGCAAACATCCTAGAGATATGAAATTATAGTTCGCATAGCTAAGTTGCTAGTATAAAAGTAAAAAAAAAAAATTTTTTTTTTGATGTTTTATGCTACTTTTATATTAATGCCAGTGAATGTAAAAACCGTCAACATGTAATTATTGCATACTTCATAAAACTCAACAGTTCTAAAAAAACTGTCTTCAATAAGTGGATGTACTAAATACACTGAAAGATGAAAACAAAATCAAAAATAAAATAAATAAAAATGCAGTTTTTCTTCATTTTCAACATGTTGAATTGGATTTAAACGGTATTGATGTGAATAGTAGATAAGAAAGATAACACAGATAAGAAAATAACTATTTATTAACTTAAAAGCTAATATTTCGCTGGTATTAAATCCAGCATCTTCAGAGCACACAAAACAGTTTGTTACAAATGCGAGACAACCACAATTCGGTGTAGCATGCGTTTACTTTCAAAAGTCTAGGCTGAAGGGATAAAAATAATAAATGGGAAAATGGGAATGATTTTTCTTTACAGCCATCTAACCAGAGTATTTCTCAAAAAATATCAAACTTTTATTCCCTCACACATTACTGGGCTTCAGAATCAGCCATTTTTTACATTTTTTTAATTTTTTGCAAATTTTGAGGCTTTTTTTTTTTTTTTTCATTACAGAAAGTCTTCAATTAAGATGATTTTTGGCATACATATTCCACTACCTACATACATAAAACACAAAAAAAATGAGAACTTGTGGATTCAACCTACGGCCTCCAGAAGAGAGTACAAAAACAAAGTACAAGGTGACTTGGAGTACATGCTTTAGGTACTCCATAGGCTTGGAGTATCGAAAGCAGGTGGCCACCATCTTTAAAAAATTCTTTGTCCAAAAATGCAAATAAGAAATCAAAAAGCATGCACATTAAACATTAAAATGGCAGTAAAAAAAAAAAAATCAGAAATTAGACAAGATGCAATTAATTTTAAAACCCTCTGAAATTATGATTAAAATGGCCAGAGCCTCCACAAATAGTATAGATGAGCCCTTTGGTTGGAAAGACCTGGGTTCGCATCCCATCTATGATGTGAGAAATGTTTATTAGGTGTTTTCAATCAAATGTGAGTTAGCTGGTCTCATAGAGAAGTGGAGGGGTTTTTCTCCTGGAAACTTGGATTTTTTGTCCCTCAACCAGGCAAAGTGGCCAGGAGAACACACACACACACAATTAACAGACAAAAATGCATTATAAGCAACAGCTTCATATTGGTTTCATAAGATTGTACCATACTGCCTATATGGGAGTCATAGCCTATGATATGCTACTTTTAATTAATTAGCATATCATCATATGCTAATTAAAATGGCCACTATAATTAATAGGATGCCAGGAAAAATCTAAAAATAAAATATTTTCTTTCATCTAAAAGATAGTGACAAAAAACTTGCTTTAATCAAAATAAAAAATAATGCAAAATAATGGGAGAGATGTCATCTCTGGAAGCTGTGTAAGATTGTAGCAAGATTGTAAAGATTACATTTTTTTTGTTGTTGTTTGGTAAATGAGTGGAATAGGTTGCCATAAACAGTCATGAATGCTTTTGAATTTTTGAAAATTATGGAGACAACTACCATGTTTGAATAAAAACTTTAGTTTAATATAACTAAAATCTACAATTCGACGTTTCGACCTTTATGTCAAGGTCATCTTCTGGAGCGTACAAATATACACAAGAAACAAGCTATACTACATTCAAACTGGTTCGTTAAAGACACTGACCAACCGCTACCACAATTGTTGGCCTGACCTCTGGTGGGGAAAAAAAAAATTAAAATTAAAATAAAAAATAAAAAATTATACATCAACGCTAGAGTCCTATTATTTGTGTTGTCTACTATATACATATATTAACATCATTCCAGCCAGTTGGAGTGGAATCGTTTCTAATACTAGCGGATTGGCTAGAGTCCTGACTTATGTTGAATCTTTCATATTAGGTTAGCTGAATGTGTGCCATCCAGATCCTTGGAATTTTCATACCATCTTTGTTATTGATATTTGGGTGGTTTATCAGGATTTCGCAGGATTCCTTAAATTTTCTTTCGTACCAGGTTTTTGTGCGGTGTAAGGAGCAGGTGCTTTTCCAGTTGATTTGGTGTAAGGTGTTAAGTGCGTGGTCTGAGAGGCCTGTTTCACCATAATAGTTATATTTGATGTGTCTAATGTGTTCTTTCTTGTGTATAGGGATTGTCCGTCCTGTTTCACCAATGTACGGTAAGTTGCAGGTGCAGCGGATGCAATAGACTCCAGGATGTGCTAATGGGAGGAGAGGATCCTTAGAGGAGTTGAATATGGTTTTAATTTAGTGGGTGGTTTAAAGGTGGCATTGAGGTTATAATGTTGTAGGATTCTGTTGATTTTTTACGATAGCCCTTTAATGTATGGGATGGCTATGGTTTTACTGTAATCTAGATTCGTTTTTGTTATGGTTTTATAGAGTATTTTATTGACAGTATTTTTGTTATAGCCATTATTTATGAATGTGTCACTAATGATTTTTAGTTCTTGTTTTAGGGCTTGCTGGTTAGAGCAAATAGTTGTGGCTCTGTTTTTAAGGGTGTTAATGACTCCATATTTTTGTGCTGGGTGGTGGTATGAATTCGCATGTATGTATTGTCTTTAACAATACATACATGCATGCATGCATGTATTGTTAAAGACACTGACCAACCGCTACCACAATTGTTGGCCTGACCTCTGGTGGAAAAAAACCTAATATGAAAGATTCAACATGTCAGGACTCGAGCCAATCCGCAAGTATTAGAAACGATTCCACTCCAACTGGCTGGAATGATGTTAATATATGTATATAGTAGACGACACAAATAATAGGACTCTAGCGTTGGTGTATAATTTTTTATTTTTAATTTTAATTTTTTTTTTTCCACCAGAGGTCAGGCCAACAATTGTGGTAGCGGTTGGTCAGTGTCTTTAACGAACCAGTTTGAATGTAGTATAGCTTGTTTCTTGTGTATATTTGCACGCTCCAGAAGATGACCTTGACATAAAGGTCGAAATGTCGAATTGTAGATTTTAGTTATATTAAACTAAAGTTTTTATTCAAACACGGTAGTTGTCTCCATAATTTTCAAAAATACATTCGGATCACCGTGCAAGTCTAAAAGAAAGGATTCAGATCATCCATGGAAATGATACCCACAAGCGCTGCAATCACTATGGTAAGCTAAAGATTCGTATTTCGCTCCTGATCATTCGGCTGGCCTTTTTAAAAAGATGCAGAGACAATAACCTTATTCCGATCTGCATCAGGCTAAAAAAGAAATTTACGTCCGCTAAGGCACTCCATATCTATGACCGCACAGAAAAAGCAATGTTTAGAGAACAGATTCAAACAGCCCGCCAAAACCTAGCTACAACACAAAATCTGGTTTCTAAATTACAATCAGAACTACTGACAATTCGGCCAAGCATACCCTGGAAAAGAATAAGGAAAAACTCAAGAAAAAATTCCACAGTTTGAAACAACGGCAAAATATGGCAGCCAATCACAGGAATCCATCCAATCAGAGGACTTCCTCCCCGAGAAACAACAATGAACAATAAACAAGGGAGACAAGGAGCGACCAACCACTGACAAGCAAGAACCATGTGATTAACCTATCATGCCACACCCTGAACAACGGCGAACTTACGCTACTGAATAAAGGACTGAACTACGCAATAGCACCGAAAAAGGTAAACAAATTGGATTTTATATACCACATTGAAAGAGGCATCAGATCCCTACCTAACAACATCCCTACCATCGTACATAGCAGATAAAATATGACTAGAAACCAGTAATGTCCTAAATACCAAGAAAACCATACAGAACAACCTGACTAAAACAGAATTAGCAGCAATTAAATCATCAAAAGCCAAACAAAACATAATAATAACGAAAGCGGATAGAGGCAGTGCCACTTTTGTCCTTGACAGGTCAACATACATACTACAAATGAACCAACTAGTAGCCGATAACAACACATATAAAATGGTAACTTATAACCCAACAAAAAGAATAAAGGATAAAACAGAAAAACTACAAAAGTCAGTCACTTCTTGGCCACCAGACACGGTTAAAAAACTCAAACCCCACTATGCCCGACCCCCCAGAATATATGGGGTTCCGAAAATACACAAACAAAATGTGCCCCTTTGACCAATCGTGGAAGGAATAGACAGTCCCGATTACCACCTAGCCAAGAAATTAGCGGCAACACTCAAGGAGTTGGTAGGTTATTCCCCCTCCTACATAAAAAACACACAACACTTTATAAACAAAATCAAAAACATAACACTCGACAAAGATGACTTATTAGTCAGTTTTGACGTTTCTGTCCTTTTCATCAATGTCCCCATCAATGACACAACTCTCCTACTACAGAACAAATTTCCACCAGACATTACGGCCCTCTTTGCCCACGTACTAAAGTCCGGTTACTTCATGTGGCAAAACAAATTCTACCTACAAAAGGAAGGTACAGCCATGGGCTCACCATTATCCCCCCCCCCCAATCGCTAACTTCTACATGGAAACCTTTGAGCAAAGGGCTCTTGATTCCGCCATGCTACGACCGACAGTCTGGCTCAGATACGTCGACGACGTGTTCGCGATCTGGATGCACAGGCGACAAACGCTAAACACATTCCTCAGCCACCTAAACAAACAACTCGAACGCATACAATTTACCATCGAAATCGAAAACCAAAATTCGCTCCCATTCCTAGACACACTAGTTACACGTCTTCCTTCAGGCAGTCTATCCTTCACGGTCTACCGAAAAGCGACACACACGGGCCATGCATACCACCACCCAGCACAAAAATATGGAGTCATTAACACCCTTAAAAACAGAGCCACAACTATTTGCTCTAACCAGCAAGCCCTAAAACAAGAACTAAAAATCATTAGTGACACATTCATAAATAATGGCTATAACAAACATACTGTCAATAAAATACTCTATAAAACCACAACAAAAATGAATCTAGATTACAGTAAAACCATAGCCATCCCATACATTAAAGGGCTATCGTAAAAAATCAACAGAATCCTACAACATTATAACCTCAATGCCACCTTTAAACCACCCACTAAACTTAAAACCATATTCAGCTCCTCTAAGGATCCTCTCCTCCCATTAGCACATCCTGGAGTCTATTGCATCCGCTGCACCTGCAACTTACCGTACATTGGTGAAACAGGACAGACAATCCCTATACGCAAGAAAGAACACATTAGACACATCAAATATAACCATTATGGTGAAACAGGTCTCTCAGACCACGCACTTAACACCTTACACCAAATCAACTGGAAAAGCACCTGCTCCTTACACCGCACAAAAACCTGGTATGAAAGAAAATTTAAGGAATCCTGCGAAATCCTGATAAACCACCCAAAGATCAATAACAAAGATGGTATGAAAATTCCAAGGATCTGGATGGCACACATTCAGCCAACCTAATATGAAAGATTCAACATAAGTCAGGACTCTAGCCAATCCGCAAGTATTAGAAACGATTCCACTCCAACTGGCTGGAATGATGTTAATATATGTATATAGTAGACAACACAAATAATAGGACTCTAGCGTTGATGTATAATTTTTTATTTTTTATTTTTTTTATTTTTTTTTTTCCCACCAGAGGTCATTCAAACAATTGTGGTAGCGATTGGTCAGTGTCTTTAACGAACCAGTTTGAATGTAGTATAGCTTGTTTCTTGTGTATATTTGTACGCTCCAGAAGATGACCTTGACATAAAGGTCGAAACGTCGAATTGTAGATTTTAGTTATATTAAACTAAAGTTTTTATTCAAACACGGTAGTTGTCTCCATAATTTTCAAAAATGCAAAAGCATTCATGACTGTTTATGGCAACCTATTCCACTCATTTACCAAACAACAACAACAAAAAAAATCTAATCTTTACAATCTTGCTACAATCTTACACAGCTTCCAGAGATGACATCTCTCCCATTTGGTCATATATTATAGAAATATTTCTTTAGCATTAACACTATAAAACTCTTTTAGCAACTTACATGTTTCTATCATATCCTCCCTTTTCACTTATCAGCTAAACTATACAACCTACAAATCCTTAAGTCTTTCCTCACAAGGAGCACTCAATAAACACAGTCACTATTTCTGAGTTTTGCTTACACAACTGAATCCTCTCCACCACCACTTTCACATTCCTTCCTCCCAAGAAAATATAAAATAAATAAATAAATAAAATTAAAAGGAGTCCAGGTGTGGTTTTATCAATGCTTTTTAAAAGAGGATAATAACTGTCTTATCCCCGCTTGCACAATATGTTTCTTAACATTCAAGCAATCCTTGGAAATATTTTGTCCACTTTTGCAAATGTCTTCTGAACTTCAACTCTCTCTTCACCATTATATCTAAATCAATTGTCTCAACAATTTCTTGCAGTTTACTTTCATCTATGCAATATAAAGCCTGTAGGCGTTTCATCCTGAAGTGCATAATTCAACACTTCCATACATTGAATGTGTAGTTTCTGTCCAAAATAACATTCTATTTAGATCATCCTGTAGGATCTCTACATCATCTTCATTAATTATTGCTCTCACCACTTTAGCATAATTGCAAACTGGATATCATCCTCATCAAATTCCTGATACATACCTTCAAGGAGTGTACATGATATCATGATAATATTACATAAGTTTACATTATTACTAACTTCCTAGTGACAATTCTCCTACAAATTAGTCTATTATATGGCAGGATATAGCTAGATCTTATATTTCAGTCTTCTCCTTAGGCACTTCTAACTACATCAGTTCACCTAGATCTTGATTCTCCTCTGGATCTTTTTCCTGCCACCAAATAACTGCTTTGCTAATCTTTCATCTCCCAATTTGTTTTAGGGATCATACCACTTGAGCATACAACTCTGCTCATACATTCCTGAATGCTAACAATGTCATGTTCTTTCCTAAACTTTATTGTTAAAATGATTCTGCTGGGATACCATTCTGTTCACTCCCCTAATTTTCTTCAGAAGTCTCATATCTGTAGTTTCCAATCATTGGTCAACTGTTTTATTTCTAACCCAACTCTCAGATTCCTAAGTTAAAATTCATTTGAACACTGTCGTGTATATGGCTAGTTTAGTGTTCTGACTAATTTCTCTTCATTCCATATATATTTATTCAACTGACTCTTCATCAACTTCACTGCCCATTCATTAGCTAGTATGGAGATGCAGTATCGTATCCCAAAAAAAAAAAAAAAAAAAAAAAAAGGAAGGTGACAAGGGGGTACTACAGGATTCTAGAACCACAGTTGTTTTTGTTTAATTTAGATATCCCTGATATAATTCGGTGTGTGAGAGGAGATATTCAGTTGTTGGCTGATAATGCTAAATTAGGAAGAGTTATGTCAAGAAGTTCTGATGTGATGTTGTCTGATGTGGATTGGTGCTATGGGATGAAGAATGGAGATTTGATTTCACTTCAATGCTGAAGTGAAGATTGAATGAGATTTATCATATTGGATGAGCTTTGCTTCTGGAGGTGGAGAAGGCAAGGGATCTGGGGATCTTGGTGGATAGGGAACTGAAGTTCAGGGGACACAAAGCAAAAGTTATAAGGGTTACCCAGACAAATTACTGTTATAATGCGAAGAGTCCTCACAAATATGGATAAGCAGGAGGTAGTTCCACTGTATACACTAATCAGGCTTCATCTGGATTTCTGTGCACAAATCTAGTCACCTGGCTGTATTGGTGATAAGGTAACATTGAAAAAAGTGCACAGTAAAATAACTAAGGCTGTCTCAGGCTGTCCTCATACTCAGAATGTTGAGTATGAGGACAGCTTAAGGAAATGTAGTCTGCATTACTTGGTAGATAGGATGAGAGGTGATAAGATTGAGAAGTATAAGTTGATGAGAGGAGCCTATCTCAGAAATATACAAGGTAATTATTGGATAAGATAATGGGAAGAACAAGAGGTCATCTCTATAAACTGTATAAAAAATCATGTGAGTAAGGATGTGAAAAGGAATATTTTTATATGACAGCTGGAGAAAGACTGGAATTCATTTCTGGAGTGGGTGGTGAGTGCTCCATTGAAATGTCTTCAAGGCATGAATAGTTATATGGTATGAGATCGTTTAATCTCCACTGATAAGTCTTTGGAATCCATCAAGTTTCAGAAGTAATACTATAACAAAACTAAACGATAAGAAGTTAAATAGAATAAAAATTTATAATAATACAGCAAATCTAATCTATTATGTAGATGACATATTAATGTTACCAATGCAAAATATAATTTCTAAGGAGAAGAATTTAATTTCCAACAGATCTGCAAAAAAATATAATATAGAAATATCAACAGAGTTTAAAAACCACATGAATAGAAGCACAACTGACCAAATCTTCACTTTAAGGCAAGTCTTTGAGAAATCTTGGGAATATGCCAAGAATGTCTACACATGTTTTGTGGACTTGGAGAAGGTATATGACCGGGTTCCTCGGGATAAGCTTTGGCAAGTAGTACAGGAGTATGGAGTGGATGGTCAACTCTTAGCTGCCATCAAGTCCCTGTATGAATGCCCAGAGTTTTGTGTCAGGGTAAACAGCACAAAGTCTGAACCTTTCACAGTCTCCATTGGCCTCCGCCAAGGGTGTGTTCTGTCACCCTCCTTTTCATAATATTTATGGACTGGATTGATAGGCACAGCCGAGGCAGTGAGTGTGTCAGAATTGGAAAATGTAGCATTGGACGTCTGCTTTTTGCAGATGACCTAGTTCTGCTTAGCTCTTCCACAGATGACCTCCAGCAGACCCTGGATAGGTTTGTAACTGTTTGTGCAGACGCCGGAATGAAGATCAGTGTGGCCAAAACTGAAACATTTGTAGTCTCAAGACAACCATCCCAGTGCACTCTAAATGTAAGTGGAGTCCCAATGAGACAGTTGGAGAAGTTTAAATACCTTGGGTCCATACTCACGAATGATGGAAAATGGGACATAGAGCTAGATACTCGAATTGGCTTAGCAACCTCAATATTGCAGGAGCTTGGCCGTTCGGTAGTATTGAAGTGGGAGTTAAGCCAGAAGGCAAAGTTGGCTGTCTTCAATACAGTCTATGTCCCCATCCTCACCTATGGTCATGAGAGTTGGGTAATGTCCGAAAAAATGCGGACACGAATCCAAGAGGCTGAAATGAGGTTTCTTCGAGGGGTTGCGGGACTGACAAAACTCGACAGAGTCAGAAGCTCTGCAATTCGCGAAACCCTCAATACTCAACCACTGCTTCTCCGTGTTGAGAGATCACAGTTACGTTGGTACGGGCACCTGGTCAGAATGCCACAAGAGAGGCTTCCCTCAGCAGGCCCTCTTTGCCAAGCCAGAGGGTGGGAGGCCACGTGGAAGGCCAAGGACTCGCTGGATAGATTACATCCAAAACCTTGGGTGGACACACTGGATAGATTACATCCAAAACCTAGGAAGAGTGGGCCTTGAAGATGTATGTATGTATGTATGTATGAATAGTTAGCAGTTAATCAGGTGTAAGTTAGAAATAAACAGAAAAATAACAGATTTATAAATAACAATTAATTTTAACTACTTAAGAATTCAGATTAACTCAGATGGAATAATGGAAAATGAAGTAAAAGAGAAGTCATTGTTTATGGCACAACTTTTTTGGATGTTTAAACAGAACAATATGGAAAAATAAAAATCTAAACATTGTGACTAAGACAAGAATTTCAATACTTAACAATTCAGATTAACTCAGAAGGAATAACAGAAAATGAGAAATCACCCTTAAAAATATACACATAAGGCCACTTTTAATTTATGCATCTGAAATAGTTATTATTATTATTATTATTATTATTATATGACACCTCCAAGGAGTCCAAAGACTCATTGAGGGAGGGCATCCACTGTCTCCACCAACTACAGGGTGTTTCAAAAAGAATGACCAGATTTCAAATAATTATATTTAATAATGAAAATGTGGAACAGTTACAAAATAAATTACGACGTATGAAGTAAGGCCTAAAGTTTCACTCACCACAATTACAAATGGTACACGTCACATTCATTTGTGGTTCACAAATGAATGTGAACCACAAATGAACCAATGTCATCTATAGCCCACCATCACCACCAGTATGTTCACAGACAATCACAAACATCCATGCCCATGGCAGCCTTTTGGCTGGAGAGTGGATATGCTAACCACTCGGCCAACCAGGCTGGCTTAAGAGCAAATAGATAAACTACCAGAAATGAAAACACTTATGAATATTGTGAGAAAAATTTGATAAGATCAAAAATAAAGAAATATATAAAAAGTGTACCTAACAACCAGTAAATGAACAAACAGCAAAGAGGAAAAAGAATAGCAAAAGGAATATTGTTAACAGAATAAAAACAATAGAATAACAAGATGAATATTTAAAAAAAAAAAAAATTTTAACCAAATAAATACCAGAAAGACCAGAGACCATGGAAGATATGAAGGAATGCACAGATGGATTCAAGGAACACAACAGGTCTAAGATTTATAGCAGAAAAGAAGAAAACTCTCTCGCCATATTCAGTTTTGCTTACTGTGGTGTCTATTTCCATATTTAATTTGACACCTTCACTAATAAAATATGCCTAAATGACTGAAATATTTTACTACTACTATTTTACAGATTCTCATTTCACGATACAGAGAATGTTTCCATGTTCCTGCCTATTTTAATTGTCTTTGTCTTTTTTATTGCTGATTTCAATGCTAAACTTGTTACAGCAATTATTCAATTTAGTTAAGAATTGTACAGACTCATACTGGATTTATTTACTAGTATAATATCATCTGCATTGCTGAGATTCTCCAATTCAAATATCTGGATAAATGCTACTTTCCCCTTGAGTTTTTAAAGGAACTTATGACACAGAAAAAATATTATTATTATTATTACAAGAGACCTCCAGAGTGTCAGGGACGTCTTCAAATTATCCTTCATGTATTGAATGTGCATTCCAGATTATCCTATGCTTCATCAGAAAATAGCCGTATGTCTCCTGTTAAATCCTTCCTAATGTCAATAAATTAAAGATACCAAGAAATTATATACTTGGTTTAATCTTTTATCCAAGTGTAAGCAAACAAGTTTGCACCTGAACTATTTTCATGACTGGGGCAACTCGCAGTAAAGGTGGTAAGACTTCACATCACTTGCCTTAGTATATCATAATGCAAAGCACATATCCTTGCAGACATGTATAATGCTATGCAATGTGAGAAGGATCACTACTCAGACCGGTTTCGATCTTTATTGAGGTCTCATCAGTGGGAGCCAGACCCAGAGGTGATAAAAGATTGAAGTAATGCAGAAGTCATATTTTCATATATGAGTTGCCAAAAGGTGTCACACCTTATTATTAAAATACTCTGGATTTTCTATCTATATAGCTGTTGAAAGTTTTTCCACTTGGTTATACTATAACCAAGTCCCATTCGTTAAATTGTCTTTCAATTAATTGTTTTCGATGAATTTTCATGGAACCAGAACAAACTTATTTCTAACTTGCAAAAGTTTGGTATCATTATTTTGATCCAAAAACTAAGCATAAGGTAAAAGTAATACTATTACATAAAAAAGCAGTATTATTATATAAAAGTAACCAAACATGAACACTTCAATAGGATTCCATCATATACTGATGATAATAATTCATATTTCAATTTATCGAAATTCCATGATATGAAGGAAATTATACTCGCAAATATCATAAATGCAATTTCAAATGAAATGGTGAATACATACGACAAAGACTTGTATTGTTTCACGTTGGTTTTGGATAAAAACAAGGTTAGTTATTGTTTTTAGGATTGTAATAATGGTATTATAATTCTGACAATGTAATACGATATTAAAATTGTATTTTTCTTCTTCAGCTTCATTTCCACTCAAGTAGGGTCACTGCAAAGGCTCAACCTCCTCCACTGAGTTCTGTCCAAGGCCATTTTCTCCTCTAGTCCGAGGTCTTATTGGTCCCCCCCCCCCCCCGCACACACGTCAAGCTGGCCAGCCATCATTCTTTAGGTCCCCTTACTTCTTTTGCTTTGTGGCTTCATCTCCAGCACTCTCCTTATCACACGGTTCTTATCTCACTGCATAACATGAACAAACCCCACCTCAGCCTTGATTTGATAATTTTTTGAGATACTTGGGTTAACTTCATTATTCTCCTGATTAGTGAATTTTTTATCGTCCAATCTTGTTACAGTACTTGCAAGTCTCAGCATTCTCATTTCAGCTACATCCATTCTCTTCTCCCATCTTCAGATCATCTGACAGGTCTCACTGCTATACATCAGTGCAGAAGGACTCTTACTACCATTTTGTAGATCCTTCCTTTTAAACTGCTAGACACTTTTGTATCATTCAAGATACATGAAACCTTTTGCCAATTTATTCACCCTCACTGGATATTCCTACTGAGTTCTGAGTCCAGGTATCCATCACTTTGGACACATGATCCTAGATATGCGAACCTAGATACATGTGGTGTGACTGTGACCTGAAATGTTATACTTCCAGCTGCTTCACTACAATTACTCATTACTCTATCCTACATCTACTGATCCTCAAACCACTGTCTTCCAAAGCTTTCCTCCATTTCAAGTATTTCTTTTGCTTCCTGCTCCTTTGTGCAAATCACTACATGATCATCCGAGTGATTCAGTTCTTACTGTCTCTGTCAATCCATCTAAGAGAATAACAAACAAGAAGAGGCTCAAAGCTGATCCTTGATGAACCCCAACTTTTACTGGGAATCAGTGGTGGCTTGAAATCCTGGGGTGCTGCAACTTTTGAAATATACATACACACTCTAAGTACATTGTATACATGTTTGGATAAAATCTCAAAATTATAGTAAAAATTAAAAAAATAAAATTAAACATGAAAAAATATTGTTTATTATCGATAAAATTAAAATTGTTATAATTAAAAATTACTTAAAAATAAAATACATCCTTCTTGTTTTGTTTCATGAAAAAATACTGTTTATTATCGATAAAATTATACAGTTTAGTATAATTCAAAATTACTTAAAAATAAAATATATTCTTCTTGTTTTGTTTCATGAAAAAATATTGTTTATTATCGATAAAATTACACAGTTTATATTAATTTAAAATTACTTTAAAATAAAATCCATTCCTTTAATTGTAATTAAAGGAATGGATTTAGAATTTTTGGACATTACAATTAAATCCTGTAATTGTAATGTCCAAATATTTAAAGAGACGGAGTAAACACGATAAGCACTACGAACACTTTACTACTAGTGCAAACTGCAAATAAACAACAGTGGAACTGTGTGATGGACAGTGCCGCATTACTCTAATAGCTTGCATCTCACTATGACGTGCATATGCTTGCACGCGTAGCAATATGAGACTGTGGTAAACACAGCGCTGCTAGCATCCTTTGTCCTCCTAAGTGCTACAAGATGTATTTTTATTATTTTTTATACAAAATAAGAGAATTGTATAGGACTGTTGATGATAAAATTAAATATTACAAGCAAATATAAATAAATTAATAAATATATTTATATATCAAGAAGAATTGGGGGTGCTGCAATTCTGCAGTGCCTATGCACAAGCAGCCACTGCTGTGAATGCCTCAGTGGTTCCTGCTCCACATCTCATCCTTGTTTTACTACCATCATACATATCTTGTACAAAATGTACACTCTTCTCTGGAATAATTTTCTTCTTCATGCTTCTCCATATCTCTTTAATTGGGACTCTATCAAAGGCCTTGTTCAAATAAATGAAGACCAGAAAAAGTTCCGTGTTACTTTCCCAGTATCTTTCTATGAGCGGTCTTACAGCAAAGATGGCATCAATTGTTTTCCCAACGCATTTATTTATTTAGTGTGTGAACTACAGAAAATGTAAGAGCATACATATAAATGATTAATAGTATACATCTAAAGAAATAGACATTAAAAGAATAGGGATTAAAAGCATACATTAAAAGACAAAAATGCCACTTGCATAAAATATTAAGCAAAAACATAAAATGTCAGATTTCACTCATCCCGTAATTAATATACTTTAAAGCTATTTCATTACACTGCATTAAATCTTCTCAGGACATATATTATTAATGTCTATTAAGCAGCATTGCAGAAGATGATCCATGGTTTGTATTTCACCGCATAAGCAGCTGTCATTGTCTGTGTAGCTCCATCTGGCCATATTCTGCTTTGATCTGCCCATTCTGGAACAAAGTCTATTCAATGTCTTCCATCTTTGCCAGTCTATATGTAAGCCGGTAGGAAAAGATTCGTTCATGTTCAGAGCCTCTGGAGATTGTTCTTGCTACATTGTTGACCTTGTAGCTTTTATGGAATCACCCAACAGTTCCACTGAGTGCATAAAACTTTTTCTTCATCTCAGCCTCCTAGGTACTACAACATGTCTGTACAAAGGATGCCATTCATCACTTAGTTGTTGTTTCCGCTCATATCTGCTCTGTGTAGTTCCTTCAGATGTGAGGAGGTGCAATACCAAACAGTGAGTATAGATGGTCAACAGATGATTTTCCTTATAGTAAACTGTAAGTTTTTCTAGTTCTTGTGTGAGCTGCTTCTCAATGTTGTCAAAGGATTGGACATAAACCCATGCTATTATATCTAAATTATGTTTTCTGGTGGCTAATTGTAAAAGAGTTTAAATGAGATTAACTAACTTACTTCAATTAAAATTCACTGATGATGTTTCATACTCCTAGATATGGTTCAATAAGAAAGAAGATGGCAACAGGATATCCCCAAAGTTTGTTTGTAGGAGGAATGCAAGTTTATCAAAAAAAAAAAAAAAAGGATTAAATTTTTGTGTGCACATTTCCAGAAAATGAGGCCAAAACATTTGTTTGTGCTGTAGGTCATTACTTGTACATACACTAAGGTGTAAAAAAAAATGTGATATTAGTAATGAACATAATGAAGCATGCATGACTCTTCAATAGCAAAAGAACCTGAAGGAATTAAACTAAACTATGCAAAAATAAATCAAATTAATCACTACTTTTTCATCATCTCCATATTTGTTAGATTCTGAGTAATACTGGTGAGAGAATTAGAGATCATTCTGGAAAAAGTAATACTGATCATGTAAATAAGGAAGTGAAAAGTAAATTTTTTTGCATGGAGAGTGATAAATGAGTGGATGAGTTGGTAGCAAATGCTCACAATGCTGAATGTCATTGAGTGAAGGTATGATATATACTGTAGCCTGTAAGAAAGTTTGGTCTCCTGTGATAAGTCTTCTGACTTCTCCATGGAGGCTTGGAAAATAATACTAATACTGAAGTTTTCTTTTCATCAATTTTGTCTTTGCCATGTAAAAAGTGAACTGCCATTATGGACAATTTTGTGGACCCTTTATTTGACAGTGCTGCTCTCAGGCAACATGACTTTACAGTTGTTCTATTCTCATGCCAATAAGGGTTTTCATCCAACTGTTGTCATTATTGCTTCCAGGCAACATTTGTCTTCATGGATGCACTGTGAAACACTTTTTTTGAATCACATTTTTGCCAACAAATGGTGCCAGTTGGGTGGAAATGAGAACAGAACTACTGTAAAGTAATGTTACCTGAGAGCAACTGTCAAATAAAGGGTTAAGGGATATTCCAGATAAATAAATTTCTTAAATCTAGTAATAACAAGTGTAATTTCATCTTATCTTCTCTTCAACACATTCAATGGCCTGTCATAGCCAAGTAATTGGTTTCATTATCATCAAATTCATGAAATGAACAGGATATTATAACAAATATTACATGATGTTTCTGGAATCATGTATTCCAGCTGCCTTTCCACATTTCAGGTTTTTGACAGCTTTTTCTCAAGTACTAATATGTACTCCTAATTGCATTCCCTTTAAATATTTTTAATGCCATTCTGACACTACTTCCCTTGTTTCATTTAACAATCTATTACTCTTGTTTCACTTAATAATCTATAACAATTTTTTGTTTACATTACAAAGTAATGTAAACAAAAAATAAATATATAATATATACTTATAATATATAATAAATCCTATAAAATCCTTTAAGTAACTTAAATGTTTCTATCATATCCCCTCTTTTTTGCCTATCAACCAACTTCTGCAATCCACACATATCCTCAAGCAGCAAGAGATTAGCAGGGCTGAGAAGAAAAAGAAGCAGATGGTCCGAGATAAGAATTGAGAATGAATGAGAAAAACAAAATAAGGAGAAAATTATGTACAGAGACTTCATGATCAAAAGAGTACTTAATGAAAGTATAACAAAATCATGTTTCCCTGGCACAAAAATTAATGATATTAGGTCATACCATATGGATGCAGAAAGGTAAGATGAAAAACTATTCTATGAGGGAGGATGTGAAGGAGTTGTTGGACAAAGCAAAAAAGAAGAGCGACAAGGTGAAGATAGTAAGTCTCCTGTCATCTGGTTGTGCAGAAGGAATGATGTAAAATTTGTGGACTTACAGCCTGAGTTTGATAGAAAGAAGGATTTGTATAATACTGACAGACTGCACCTCAATGGTTTGGTGTCTAGAGAGAGCTTTGTTCACCAAGCATGGTGAAGTGCAAATTCAAGAAAACATAAGCAATTAGGGTGGATGCAGGTGAGTGTGTATGAAGGCACCCATGAGGTGCCTTCATACACACTCACCTGCATCCTTCTCATTCTCACACTCACCTGAGTGTGAGAATGACCAACAAGTGCAGAATCTAGTCTCTCAAGCAAAAATATTGAATAGGGTAGTCAAACCAAGAAGTAAAAGTGGTTGGGGGCCTAAAGGGATGCTACAGTTTTTGTGTACTAATGCCAAAAGTATTGGAACAAGAGAGAGGAGTTTTTGGCATTGGTTAGTGCAACCTTGCCAAAAGTTATATGCATTAGTGAGACATCAAGTAAGGGAATATTTCAAATACATGTTTATTTATGAGCAGAGTTGATTTGCAAGATTTGCAAATATTAATTGCATAAAATGTACACATTTATTACTGGATACTTACCTAGCTGCCGCTAATGCATGACCCATTTCGTGGAACACGCTACATATCAGAAGAGTTATCAGATAATAAGGAATGTCTGACAATGGCAGATTAATTCCAGGCATCTAATGTTAAGTGGAGGAAAAATATATTACTGCACCAAATTATTAAAAGCTATTAGGATACATAAATGTAATTTATAAGATATTAAATTTATAACCTATCTATATAAATTTATAAGCTATTATACCTAGTTTAAGTGAGATTTCAAATTATTAAAGTTCATATTCACCACATATGTGGAATATTTCTAGTTTGCTTAATCTTTTTTTTTTCTCAATATATTTCATAACAGTATACTGTCCATCAGAGGACAGGAATCTTGGAGTAGTGGTGGTGGAGTAGGGATTAGGGAGGAGTCAAAGTTCAGGGATTAAAGCAGCAAGGATCACTTGAATATAAACAAGAGAGGTAAGGAAGTTAATGAACATTTTTATAAAGCTCATTACAGCTATATCTGGATCAGATTTGGTTGCCTAGGTTCTGCAGGGGCAAGAAAGAAGTGGAAAGGATTCAGAGCAAGTGACCAAGATGGTACTGTAATAGGTTTGTGAAACACAGAAGAAAGTTTTTTTAATACATGGCAGGAAACAAGGGATTATCCCTGAGAATTGAATAAGAATTCATTATGGCAAGGATATGAAGACTAGATTTTTTGCTTGAAATAGAATGGATTGCCAGAAGGAGTTGTCAGTGTATTATCAGTAAATGAGTTTAAGAAGAGATATGACAGAAATGTGTGGACTTCTCAAGAATGAGTCATAGGGTTACATGGAGATGAGTGAATAATAATCTGTCAGTATGCATATGTACAGATACTCTGGCACTGGGTGCATGGATTATAAGAAAAATTTGGCATTTAGGATCATGACTAAAATAAAGCAGATCAACTTTGGTTTATACTAAGATTTAAATTTCTAAGTTATTCTCTAAATTAAATTTTGAAATTAAATTAAATCTCAATTATAACACTCTGGAATTACAAAGCAGATGATGATGATAAGGTGAGAACCACCTTTCAGCAGTATGGCATAAGAATTTGTAGGAGGAAAAGAGAGAAAGAGATCTGGATAGTGATCAGAAGATTGTCAATGAGTGTTTGAAGAAACATTATCAGACTGTATATCCAGAGTCAGAAGGATAAATCAGGTAAGAGTCAAATGGATAAATTTGCAGCCTGTATGGTAAGGAAAGCCAAATTTAATTATGAGAGAAAACTAGCTGATGAGGCCGAAAGAAATCCTAAACAATTCTCATGCTATGTGGCAAGTAAAAGCAGGAATGACTAGAGAAGGATAAAGCCATCACTAACAACCTTACACATATAGTTCACATGGCAACCAGAACACCAGATAACCTGAACCACTCCCCAAATATCTCTACCTCACCAATGACCCTTCCAAATACACAGTAAATATAGTGAGCCTCTGGATAATCCTGACCACAATCTAGTGCTTATTTCCTCCCCCATGCAATAAGGCTTAAACAGCCACTCCCATACAAGAGTAGTTTGGCATTATAACAGTGCCAAGTAGGACAGCCTCCATGACGGATAACACCATCACTACAACCTTACACAAATTGTTCACATGCCAACCAGAATACCAGATAACCCAAACCACTACCCAAACACCCTAGATCTCTTCCTCATCAATGACCCTTCCAAATGCATAATGAATGTAGTGAGCCCCCTGGGCAATTCTCACCACAATCTAGTACTCATCTCCTTCTCCATGCAACAATGATTACACAGCCATTCCCATACAAGAGTAGTTTGGCATTATAACAGTGCCAAGTGGGACAGTCTCCATGACATCTGCACCTCATTACCATGATTGGACTATTGTTTCCGATCTTCCAATCCAAATATATGCACCGAACATATCACCAAAGTAATCCTTACTGGAAACATACATTCCCCACACTTCTCTGAACTGCCATCCCCTAACTAAACCCTGGTTCTCCAAAAGATGTGCCAAGGCTGTACAAATGAAAAATCAAGCATACCACAACTGGCATACATCAAGGACTCTATCCTCCTTCACTGCTTATACCCAAGCTTGAAATAGATGCAAGAAAACTATCAATGCTTCCAAAATAGAATTTGAATGGGCAAAAATCAGGAAACTTGCAGCCTGTCCAAATGGCAGCAGTGCCTTTTGGCATCATGCCAAAGTAATTGGTCGTAACTTTTACCCAACACTATTCCCACCCTTATCATACCCAGATGGCTCTATTGCATCATCACCCAGAGAAAAAGCCAATCTTCTGGCTTTACACTTTGCTTCCAAAGCACACATAACTGACAATGGTAAATACTCCCCAACCATTCCAGCTGCCCAACATGCAATGTCCCCTATACCCTACTGTCAGAAGAGATCAGAAATGTATTGTCTAAATTAGACACAAAAAAAGTCACCTGGACCCCAATAGCATTCCTCCAATTGTCCTGAAGGTTTGTGCACCAGAACTGACTCCTATTCTATGCCACTTGTACGTACTCTCTTACTCCACTGGTATTTATCCTACAGCCAGGAAACTGACCTATATTCAACCCATTTCCATGAAGGGCGACAAATCACTACCATCTAACTACCGTCCTATCTCACTCACATCAGTCCTATCTAAAGTGATGGAGAAACCATCAATTTCCAACTCCTACACTACCTTGAAAGCGCCCAGCTATTAAGCAACCACCAGTATGGATTCTGTCACTGCTGATCAACAGGAAATCTACTCTCACATATCACCCATCTCTGGACAAATGCCATGGAGAAATTTAGCAAATCTCAAGTGGTTGCACTTGATATTTCCAATGTTTTTGACCGGATCTGGCATAATGGCTTGTTAAGCAAATTCCCATCATTTGGACTGTCTCAGGAATTCTGAAGTTGGATTGCCAGCTTTCTATCTGGATGTACACTACGTGTGATGGCAGATGGTTTCTTATTCACTCACCATCCAACTAATGCCAGGGTTCCACAAGGTTCTGTTCTCTCACCAACCCTCTTCCTTCTGTATATCAACGACCTACTTCAGTTGACCTCCAACCCAATACGCAGTTTTGCAGATGACAGCACATTGCACTCCTCCCTTTCATTTGATAAACCTTACTCTACACATCTCACTCAACATACAGAACCTCGACCACCATTGCCCTGAATTATGATCTCCAAGCCATCCTCCAATGGGGCTCAGATAACCTGATCAATTTCAATGCTAGTAAAACCCAGTTCTATCTTATTTCTCACAAAAAAAAGAACCATTTTCTCTAGTATATTTTTGATAACAGTCAAATTTCAAGACAAGATGAGATTTCTCTTCTTGGAATTACATTGACATCAAGCCTCTCCTGGTATAAACACATCACAACCATTGCATCATTGGATTTCTCTTTTGCTCAAGATGTTACTTCACCTCTGAACAGCTCTTAACCTTATACAAATCATAAATACACCCAGCTATCGAATACTGCTCCCACATTTGGAGTTGGGCTCCTAAAAGCTCCCTCAAAATGCTTGATTCAAGAATTGAGCAATTAGATTGATAAATGATCCATCTCTTACCAACTCACTCACTCATCCCACTTTCACACAGATGTTTGGTCTCTGCAACTTGTATATTCTATAAATATTTCCATGGCTAATGTTCATATGAAATAACATAAATAATTCTCCCACTCACTACTAAGCCCATACAGCTGCCGTCCAACATTCTTTCACAGTACACTTTGAAACCCACAGAACAAGTTTCTTTTCCCCCTCCTTCATCCCTTTACTGCTGTACTGTGGAAGAAACAGTCTTTCTCTGATGTATTTCCCAAGGAATACAATATACAGGCTTTTAAATCAAATGTAAATAAGTTTCTCCTTTCCCCCATATACGGTACTCATGTACTATAGGTTGATCAACCAACCTCTTGTGTATGGGTTCGGCATAAAAAAAAAAAAACTTGCCACGAACCCAACCATCTAGCAAAGTGAGTGAAATTATTGGCAATTTCATTCTTACGTGTTGTCAGACATGCTGCTTTTCGTGACAGTTTCTTCGATTATAACTAATCCCACATTGGGAAGGGTGGGGGGAATAGGTGAAAAGAAATGTTCTTTTCAGAATATATATATAAAAAAAAAACAATAAAGAGAATGATGTATCTGATTATTAGTTACTATACCTGATTTACTAAAATATGTAAATAGCAAATTTAAGTAAGAGAAAGAATAGGCATGAATAAAAATACTTTCAGTACTGTAAAATAGATTACGAATAATTTACATCTGTGATATTATGTGTGTGTTTGTGTTATAAGTATCTGGGGTGGAGCGAAGAATAGATGATCCTATAAACTCTAGACTTCCATATTTGCATTTACGATGAGTATTATATATAAAAAAAAAAAAAACATGAATAGATGGAAAGGGAATCTGCTTATGAAATATAAATCACTAACCAATAAGAAATAGCGATTATGTACATTGCTAGCTAAGTAAATAAGGGTTCTCTCTCTTCGAGAGACTTATCCTATGATATAAGCATACTGATCAGCTGATTCATGTGGGTGTGGCAGGAATACATGTGGACTGATTGAGAAGCAAATCATCTTGTTCAATTTACTATGCTTTTTATGTGTATTCCTTTCTTTTTTTTTTTTAGATATTGAAATCGTCATCTGAATTATTCACTACATCTTTGAAAATTCGAACTTCATCAAATGTGTTTTTTTTTTCTTTTTTGACAGTGGCTCAGGAAACTCATCACTAGAACATTATTATTATTATTATTATTATTATTATTATTCAGGCCTCTATGGAGTCAAAAGACTCATTGTGGGAGGCCCTTCCTAAGAACATAAAGTCTATCAAGACTCATCGAGGGGAGGTCCCCCCCCCCTAAGAAACACAAAGTCTATCATACCACTCCTTAAACTCATTGACCGTTCTCGCTCTCACCACCCCATCAGGCAATGCATTCCACGGTTCAACCACCCTCCATGCAAAGAAACCACTCCTCACCCTCTTGCTCACAGTTTCTTTTCATAACTTCCAGGGATGGCCGCTTGTCATCACTCCCTCCTGCTGTTCAACCAAGCGAAAAAACTCCCCAGTGTCAATCCTGTAACCACCTCTCAACAGTTTAAAAGTTTCAATCATATCACCTCTCCTTCTTCTATCCACCAAACTCTGCAGTCCACATTCCCTCAGCCGATCCTCATAACTATCCTTGTACAGTCCTGAAACCATCTGTCATCCATCTTTGTATCCTTTCCACAGTTAATTTATACCCTTCAAATCCTGGGGACCAAATCTGAGAACAATAGTCCAAGTGTGGTCTGATCAGAGACTTATACAACGGAATGATAACCCTCTTATCTCTGCAGGTCAGTGTCCTTCTCATAATTGCAGCAATCCTCTGTGTTACCTTCACCACCTTTGCAATATGTCCACTAAACTTCGGGTTTCTATCAATCATCAACCCCAGATCTCGTCTCCCCTACTTCCTCCAGTATAACTCCTCCCATAGCGTATGCAGCATCCCACTGATGTTTCCCAAACCTCAAGACCTTACATTTTGCTGCATTAAACTGACACCCCAATTCATTTGCCCATCTATCTAGCTTATTCAAATCCTCTTGCAGGGTTACCACATCTGCACTATTACTAATAATCCTTCCCAGCTTTGCATCATCCGCAAACAACTGAATATCCCCTTGCAATCCACTGGCAATGTCATTGATATAAAGGTTAAACGATACAGGCCCTAGTACTGAGCCTTGTGGGACCCCACTTGTAACCATTTGCCTTCTTGAAACTGCTCCACCATACACAACTCTGTGATACCTATCAGACAGCCAATCCTGAATCCAGTTGACCAATCTGACATCCAGACCATGTGTTGCAACTTAAATATCAGCTTATCATGTGGCACCCTGTCAAATGCCTTCGCTAAGTCTAAGAAAATTGCAGTATATGCCTTTCCCTCATCTAATGTTCTTGTAACTTTATTATAAAAGGCTAGCATATTGCTAAAACAAGAGAGCCCTTTCACAAATCCTCTCACAGATAACATTACCCTCATCTGCCCAATGCTGTATACGGTCCCTTACTACTTTCTCCAAGAAACTACTGATGACACACAAACTGGTCGATAATTAGACACTTCCAGTCTGCTACAGCCCTTATGCAATGGCACTATCTTACCTTCCTTCCATTCCCTGGGCACCTTTGCTGAAGCCAGACTTTCATTGAAAAGCCAGGTTAAAGGACTTTCAGTTCCCTAGCACATTCTCTCAAAACTCGTGGTGAAATACCATCCAGTCCGAAAGCTTTACTGACATCCAGAGTATTCAGCATCTGAAGCACACTCTCCTCCTGTACCTCTAAACCTCAAATCAGCCCTATCCCTCTAGCATTAAAACTGACATCTCTAGGATGAAATACTCCAATAAAGTGTTCATTGAACAATTCCACTATGTCCTCTGCATCAGTCACTCTATTCCCATTTTTATCCCACAATATCATTCTTCCACAGTCATTTCTCCTCCTACTAGCCACATAGCTAAAAATTTCTCTAGGATTTTCTTTGGATCTTAGGGCCAATCTCCTCTCATATTCCAGTTTCGCTTTCCTTACCACACTAGTCACTCTTCTGGCCTGTGTCTTATATTCTTCATGCATCTTATCTTCACCTGTCTCCTTATATCTCTTCCATAGCCTCTTTTTCGTATGCAATTCCATGCAATTCCTGTTTAATATTGTTTGTTCCACTTTACTCCAAATTGTGTCCTCTTCTTCACTCGTGGTATACAACTTACCATTGCTGCTAACAAATATTCTTTCACAATTTTCCACGCACTAATGATATCCTGGCCTTCCAATTCCTCCCTCCATGAAACTTCCCGAAGTTGACGTCTAAGACTATTATAATCACCTGCATTATAATTCCATATAAGTTCCCGTCTCTTTGATACTCCTGCATGTCTATTAATTTTCCAAGTCAAAACCATTAGGTCACTCTCTCCAACTGGTGGGAGAGATGTCAACTCAGTTATTATCAACTCTTCTGATGCTATAACCAAATCCAAAACTCTTGAGCCTTTTGTTCCCTCTGTTGCATGTTGCCTAAGACATTTGTCCCTCAAGAATTCTAGAAATTCCATTCCTCTATTGCTACATGTGGATTTCCCACATATTTTTCTAGCATATAGGCTTTCATGAGATGCATTCTTCTCATAGAATATAGAAAGATTCATTTTCAGTTAGAAATAGACAAATTTTTACTCCCTACATGTATACTGTCTGAAGACTGGAAGCAGCTGTCCCTATATAATGAACCACACGTCCTCTCCATCAGCCACTATACTACAAGTAAACCAAGTAGTTTGATTGTATCACTATAAAGTACAGAGACATTTGTAGTCTGTGTAATATATCTGTCAACAAATAGTACAATTAGAAACAACTGGGATAAAAACAGCACTACCTAATAAATCACATGTTCCATCCCACAGAAACTATGCTACATAGACCCAAGCAAAACCATTTGTTGTACCATCGAACACGGTATCTAACTAAAAGCAATTGTTCTAACATTTGTCCATTTCAATGACATGAAATAAGCGTCTGTTCGATAGCATTTGAAATTTTAGATGTTATTAAGACAGATCACAAATGCTAACTTCAAATAAAATTCTACGGAAAGAGTTGCAACTAACATGCCATATAAACCTGTGTCAGTGAGTCCGCGTGCTAGCCTGACATGGAAGTAGCACACAAACAAGTCGTAATAAAATTCACCAAAAGCATTGCAACAAACATGCAGTATAAAGTTTGTGTCAGTTGAGCCTGCCTGACATGGAAGCAGATTGCAACTTTGATTATTCAAGAACACTCACAATATTTCCAATGTCAGTGGAAAATCACCACTGAAAACAGTTTATCTTGAAAATGGTTGGTTTGTGAATCCATATTTACTGGAACTTGTTCACTTATTTAGAAGTGTTCTTTTCAACCTTGCAATATTTACTATCACTTAATGCATATTTGTGCTAAATATAAATTTCTGGTAGAAATACAGTATGGCCCACATTACAACGATTTTCACATATGATTAATGCCCAATGCTATGATGCTGTAACTGTTCACACAATGGTTTTAGCAACATGATGTCACCATGATGGTGCAATTTGTGCAATTGTGTTAACCTAACCAATGCACAATTTAACTGTTTATAAATATCATTTTATTTAATTGTTGTTAATAAACAGATAAATATCCAAGTACTGTCCAACCACAGAAGTGAGAGCAGTTGCTGGCAGATTGCCAAAAAGAGTCAGTTCATGTTAAAGGGGAGAAAGGAATAAGGCAATGTACAAATTCGTCACCAACACGTGAAATCACATACTTTATACATAAAATTTTCCACCTGTTGTACAAACAAAATAGTTATCACTTTAAAAACTAGAATTTTCATAAAAGAAAAGCTAATTTTCCGATATATAATAATAAACACTGATCCCACAAAATGCACTGATTACCCTATTATTGGAATTAATTCACCTTCTTCTGCTATGCGAAGAAATGTCGAGAGGTCTTGCATCTGTGGTCACACAGTAACGTATTGTTTCTTCCAGTGAAAAGAAGAATCTTAAATCTAAAATTGAGTTATTTTCTTTTGGTTTATTAGTCGACCATAAATATAAAAAGATCTACACAATTGTCAACAAGTTTCACCAGCTATTCTGACTGGCTTCTTCAGGACAAAAAAACTAGCACAGTCAAATCAAGTAAAATTAAAACTGACACGTAACATCATAAGAATGGAGCGTGAAGTCTCAATCATTGTTTGTTGAGTGTGTTGTATATAGATTTTCGCGAAATGAAATTCTGGTAAGCTAAGTGAATTTTTTATGGCTTTTCCAAATGTCTTTCAGTATCATACCTTGATTTCTGTTTAGATTATCTCCTTTCTGGAGTACAACTGCGGCTTCTTTGAAGTTTCTACATCTAAAATCTTCTATATAAGGCATGGAGCTGTTATCCCAATTGATGGAGTGGTGAGAAATCGAGAAATGATGAGCTAATTCTGAAGTGTCTGTTCTGTTGTTGTTAACATCTCCTATATATTATTTTTTTCGAATTTCTAGGCTTCTTGATATTTGGTGTATATAATTTAACCCACAGGAACATGGGATGTTGTATTCACCTGCGTATTTGTAAAAGGCATTACTGTCCTTAGGAGATCTTAAGATGTATCGTATAGTTTTTGACAGATTTAAGAGCAACTCTGACGTTGAAAGACCTTATGAGTTTGGCTATTTTTGTTGAAACTGAGCCGGCATAAGAGATAGCAATAGATGATGTATATTGTGTGACAGGAGGTAATTGCTGTGGATTATTCCTATGAAAAATCTTTTGGATTATATTTTTTGGATAACCATTGTCTACCAGTGTTTGAGATATGAGAGTAGTGAGTTCATCAAGGAGATCTTTTACTACTGAGATAATATTGGTTGCGCTATTTTTAAGCATATGTATAATGCTGAGCTTTTGTGCATAATGGTGAGCTGATTTGAAATGTAGGCAACGTCCAGTGTCCGTAGGTATTCGATATATTGTGAGCTGGATTTGTTCATTCTAGAAAAGGTAATTGATTGTTCTTTTCCAGCTCTAACGTAAACTGTATTTTCTGGTGGAAGGAATTTATTTTTGTAAGGAACTCAAAGTGTTTTCTGTGTCTTTCCAAATAATGACTATATCATCTACGTATCTCCACCAAATCAACGGCTTTGGATTTACTTTGGAAAGGATATCAACTTATAGTTTTTCCATGAACAAATCAGCGCAGGGAGGTGACAAGAGACAGCCCATGGCTAAGTCATCAAGTTGTTCATGAATAGTATTATTTACTTTAAAATAATTTGATTTGAGGCAATGGTGAAAGGGTTGAACTAAGTCATGTGGATAGAGATTTTCTATGATCTTGATAAGTTCTTCAACAAGTTTGTGCATAACGACACTACGTCAAGACTTGCAAGTATGTCTGTATTTAAGATGGTGATGCCTTTTAATTTTTCCATGAAATGCTTATAGTTCTTTATGAAGGAATCCGATTTCTTTATATTATCTTTCAAAAGACTGGCTAGATATTTAGCTAGTAGGTATGTCGGAGAATTTAATATTTATGGTCGACTAATAAACCAAAAGAAAATAACACAATTTTAATGTTAAGTGACCAAATAATTTAACAATAAAGAATCATAAATCTATTTATTCCATTAGATACTAAGATTCAAATTATTAAAACTGACTTAAATAAATGCATTATTTACGTCAGTTATCTAAAAAAAAAAAAAAAAAAAAAAAAAAAAAAAAAAAAAAAAAACTATGACTGGCTATATAGTGGTTGTTTGAAACCTAATGTGTCATATTGTCGTGACGTTCTCTTTTTCAATGTTCTGTTCTAATCCGCCATCTTGTTACTAGTCACTTTCATAAATTAAAACACAACCAATTGTAAATTGATCACCAATCCAAGGGTAGAGAAATTTCTATTATACTGCGCCACTCTATCCTTAGATAAGTCTATATGAAATAGTACGATCAATTCAAAGTTAGTTAGCAGTCTTTTCATTCATTCAGGCCGAAGTATTTATTTTCTTTCTGGGATTCCCGCTAGATTCGAATTTTTGTGAACGGTTCAGTAAAAAGAAATTCAGGCAAATACAATAGTTAGATTAACAAATGAAACATTTAATATAGGTTACATAACACATACATAAACATTACTTCTAATTTTTATAGCAGAAACAAGTCAAACATTAAGTTTAGATAATCACAATAGCACAATCTTCCAAGTCTTCACATGTACTTTCTCAGCTTCTGGGTTACAAAGTTTCTACACTTAAATTAATATAATGGAACATCCAATCTAGTCAGTTTTCACACAATTCTCAGTCATGCTATAAGTTCAAAATATTACAAGCACTAATAGCTGAAAATATCTTTCAAACAATTCTTATCTCCAACTCTCATTCACAAAGAGTTTCCACAGTTAAGGTAGCGTTAAGCATAGCGTAATTAACACACAATTCTTCAAGCATAGAAATAATACGCTATGATAAACCTTACCGGAAATAGTTCCTAATACATCAATTATGTTGTGAGCAAACCTTTGGAACTTATTTATCTTACTTAATAAAAACACATCTACAAGACTTATCCATGGTTATACTTAAAGCACTATCAAACGCACTTCAGAATTCTAGACTTCAATTACAGGGTACTTCAACTATCGTCGTTACCACTCATAAACTAATTAAACACCGTGAGGTTCTTTTTTAGGGCAAATCGGAAATAAGCCACAATTCTAGAATAGCCGGGTTCATTCAGAATTCTTCCTTAAACATCCAGCTTTTTATTTTATCCGATTGTAGTATTAATTTCCTTTTTCATTATTACTGCTGATTATACTTTCAGCTAACTATAAAGCTCGTTTCGTCCTTGCTCACTCATAAAAAAATATCCACTCAACTCTGCCCTTAAGAACCTTTTATTTACTTCTACTTCTCTAGTTTATCTCCTTGCTACCTTTTACTTCCAAAATTCCGTTCCGACTCCTCTACTACATATATATTTTCTCTTCTTATTTAGCCCATGCTCCCTTCCACTCGCGCTCGTTTATTTCACGCGTCTCTATGACAACCGATAAACGTAAACATTCTCGCGAATGTTACATTAGGCTATACAACTACATTCTGTTATTACATAACGTTAAACTTTCACAAAAAAGAATAAATAGAATATTTGCATTTCAATAAATGCGTAGTTAAATTACAAATACAACTTCTTATAATATTGACATAACAATAAATAAAATAACTTATTAATATTTAATACAGTATTTTCATTATTCATACATATATCTTTGTTTAAATAATTAAATATTAGACAAAATTAAGGCAGTTATATGAATATTAAGTTTTAAAATAAGTTATATACATTAAATAATATTTACAAGTCTAGCCTTTGTGATGGAAGATCATGTTAGATTCTGAAGCAAATAATAATTACTCTAATCTCTACATTATCAGAATCCAACAATATGACTGGGGCATGCCTATATATAAAATTCTTGACACACAAAAATAAATAAATAAATATATATATATATATGTATATGTACTACGAATGGATGGAGATAAATGAGAGTCTGAAAATAAGAATCAATTTTGTCCGAGTATTTAGGTATTGTAAAGATAAGTTTTTTTTTTTTTTTTTTTTTTTTTTTGCAAGAAAGAAGACAGTGCTGTGAGTACCAACTTTTGTGGCTACTGTCCATCATTCATGAGAAGTACCACTCTATATCCACAGTAAATGTTTATGAAAATAAAACAGCCTCTAATTATGTGGTGATTCTTCAGGATTACAAGAGAGCTAACAATTATTACAACAGTATAAAGAACAATTTGATATACAATTAAAAAAAAAAAAGTTACAGTCCATTATAAAATCCCAGAAGAGGAGGAGAAGGAAAAACAGGTGTCACAGCATAAGGAAAATTCAAGTCTATGCCGTTTTCTCAGAGTCCAGTTCATATTAAGTGTGTTGGTAGCAATGGCATGAGAAAAACTAGTCAGATACAAATATAAACTTGGATTGAAAAGAGAAATATTTCTAGAGAACAGCATAAGTCTGTTAAGGGGAGGTTGTAAAAATAATCACAATTTAAAATTCTGAATATTTTTACGTATTGTTTATGTTAGTATGTTTATTAGTTTTAGTTTCATAACACGCATTGTCGGCACTTGTGATGTGCCCATTATTGAAATTGTTTTGTCAAAAATGACATGTAAAGCACTTAAAAATTTATGTACTTATCAGATTTGAATAGTTGTGTTACTTTAAACATATTTATTGTAATTTAAAATATTAAGTGTTGTGTTTTTATGAAGACATTCTCTTGTCGCTAACGGACACAACGCCAGCCATTTTACCTAGTTTTTCTCTTGCCACTTTCATGGATTGCGCATGCTCGCCGAGAAGTTTGATGTGTAATTGACAGCTGATGAGTTTGGTATCAAAGCAACGGGTATAAACAGAATAGCGTTCAAGGAGAAAATTAGAACACAGGCCGGCAGATATTTAGGCTCGGAGGAACTTAAGTTTTTTATGTGACAGTCGGAGGAAAATTAATAGTATATTCCAAAAAAGGAATCATGGAACTTAAGTTTCAAAGTGGAATAAGTATTGATAAATAAAAGAGAAATATTGCTATAGGCATTTTAAATGGAATATTGGAGGAAACGCTAATTGGGAGATTTGTAGGATTCCGAAAAGGGAATCGTAGAACTGTAAGTTTTTTAAATGGAAGAGTTAAGACTGTCAATAAGCATTAGTGAATAAAATAAGAAATTGCTATTAACGCTCTAAAGGAATGTTCCAGAGAATTCTAATTGGGAAGTTTCATCTATATTAAGGACGCCGGATCTAACTATTATTTCTACTGGAAAGGAGACAGAATTGAGTCAGGAAGAATTAAATGTGTGCTACGAGTGAAGAAAAAGGATTCTGTGAAAATGAAGAATAAAGTCATATATCTTCGGAAAAGGGCCTTGACAGAGAAAGAAACTGGCTATGAACATTTTGTCATTGTGAAAACAAAGTGTTTAGTCTTAAGTGTAAGTTTATTTTTAAAAAGCCCTGGATCCAATTAATTTGTAGTTAGTTATGTAATATTTGTTTGAAGTGTATATATATTGTTTTTGTTATATTAAATGTGTTTATTTTGTATTTTGGTCTTGAGTCAGTGATTTATTTGGATTCTGAAAGAAATAATTAAAAAAAAAAGGTCATTGCACCAATCGGAGTGAACCCTTGTGAATAAATAAATATAATAAAAGCATTCGAAAATTAAAAATAATTGTTAGAAATAAAGAGATCAAATAATATAAACATCTCTATATAAAAATCTCACAAATATTAACAATTATAATCCTGTCGGCTGTGCCATTGTTAATATTTGTGAGATTTTTATATAGAGATGTTTATTTTATATTTCTAGAGAACAGCATAAGTCTGTTAAGGGGAGGTCTTGGTTCAGATCTGGTTAAATATTATAACCGAGTAACAAACATAATGAACAGAGGAAATGTATATATGGTAATTTTTCTATTGTTAAATTGTGAATGAAGATATTTTGTATGTTTTAATACTTCATTCACATTCAACATAATCCACCATGTCATGAGCAAGACTTGTAAATATTATTTGTTGTTAGTCTCTTGCTTGTAATATATTATTCATATAAATGCTTTGAGTTTGTTTATTATTATTAAATCTAGAATATGTATTAGTGATGAAAGGACTCTGTATTAAAATGTCATTTAATTTATTTTATTTATTCCTGTGTTAATATCATAAGAAGCTGTGTATATATATATATATATATTATAGGAATTTGTATTTATCATATTTAAATGTATATTATATGAATTGTAATATATCGTTTTTTTGTGTTTCTGTATGTAACAGTGATTTTATGTAATTCTTCTGAATGAATTTGATTGGCTGCTGAAGGAGAAACGAAGTTTGTTTTTAGTCAACGCATGTTTAGAACGTGAACAGCTGTGATATGGAGTGAAGCAAGTAGATGTAAGCTGAACTGGCTAGAACCAGATTTTGGCAGGAAGAATGAATGTATTTAATTGGAAAACAAAAGTAAAAAAAAGGAGAAGCGTTCAGGACAGCAAGGAGTGAAGTAACTGGTGGCAGTGAGGAGATTTGGGAAATAGATTAAGAAAGGACCGGGAAATTAATAGGCAATTTGGAATATTTCTACGGAATTCTAAAATTACGACGGATTCCAATTGTTTTGAGGAAGAATAGTGCAATGCTGAATTTAATGCATAGAAGAAAATAAGGAATAAGCAGATTACCGAAAACGAGTGCATCAAGACTTGTGAAACTCTATGTTTAATATTTCAGTTATTATAGTGAAGATTTCTTTTGAATAGTGTTACTTCAAAGTAATAGTTAACTACAGTTTTATGTGTGCCTATAGTAAATCCAGTGTGTAAAAGGTGTAACCCAGTAAGAGCAGTCCTTTTTATATTTCAGTGTGAAGAAATAAGAGTTAGCTCCGCCTGATATATCTTAACATTAACTGTGCCGTTCCACTAAAAATAGCTGAAGTATGGAGCTTTAAAGTGTTTCCCCCTTGAAATGATAACTGCCTCATAATTAAATTAAGTGCTTTTTAACTAAGAGAGAATTAGAGAATTCTACCTTAAGAATAATTACTGTAAAATTCAGGAACATTGAACTGTGTGAACCATTTTCAATTATTCGGAAGAATATAGAATTGACAGCTGAATGTTTAATGCCTAATGTTTTATGTTTGTTATGAGTATTTGAACTAAGTAGATGTATAAAAGAATTGAATATTCTCATTGAATAGAGAAAAGTTGTGATAATAGTATTTAAGCATTGGAGAATAAGATCTGTAAATTAACTTCAATCTTTAAACCAAACTGAGAGGCTACTAGTGTCTCAGAGATATTTTGAATATTGTTCAATTAGATTATCTTACTTAGAAAATTATGCTTAAATGTACATGTTCTATAACCCTGTATTAAATGTTTATTTTATTGAATTCGATTTGTTGTTTGCCTGATTTTTCTTCATTGCACCGCTCATAAATTTATTTGAACCTTGCGGAAGCCTTAAATGATAATATTAACCTCGGCCTGTATAAAGTGAGATTGCAAAAGTTAGTTGATGATTGATTCCTCTGTATTATATAGACTAATCTGATTATAGGGTGGCACAGTATAATATAAATTTCCTTATATTCAGATCAGTATCAATCAACATCTAACAAAAATAAAAACGGAACTTAAAGAAATAAGAATAGATCCAACTAACCAACATAAATGGATCAATTAGCAAGATGAACGACACAACGCTATATTTTGCAAAAGCATTTAACAGAATACCACGACATACTACTGCTGTTAATGAGGAGGGTGAGTACAAATAGTCAGGTGGAGAGCCTGGTTACAGGGATGGTTTGCTAATAATCATGTACAGGAGATGCAATATCTTGAAAGGGAAGGGTGACAAGCTCAGTATGATGGAATTCTGTTCTGGGACTGCTGTTGTTTACTCATGATGATAAATTAGAAAGAGCAATGGCAATCAGTTTTGAAGTGAAACTATCTGAACAGTTTGATACTTTGCATAAATGAATGGGGTTATCAGTTATATGCCAGAAGTTAGACATTTCTGGCATATAAAAGGTACCAAAGAAAAGAAGGTGAGATGAGGATTTGGTAGTGCTGGTGGATAGAGAGCTGACGTTTTCAGGGGAAACATGACAAAAGTTGTAGAGTTTACCCAGAAAATTGTTGCCATAATGAGCAGAATAATTTTCATATAGTACTATCACAATATCCTGTACATCCCTTTCCCTAAGGATCCATACCATATCATGAATTTGTGGATGACAATCAGAATACTGACAGTTCTACCATATAAGGATTTTGATGAACAGATCTAGTTACTTGAATATCTGGTTGATAGTATGCAGATATGAATGACCAGGGGCAGCTCGTGCATAGGCACTGCGGAATTGCAGCAACAACAACTTTTCTCGATATATAAAAATATTTATTAATTTATTTATATTTGCTTGTAATATTTAATTTTATCATCAACAATCCTATACAATTCTCTTATTTAGTATAAAAAATAATAAAAATCCATCTTGTAGTGCTGTTAGTGTCCTTTGTCCTAAGTGCTACAAGATGGATTTTTATTATTTTACCACAGTATCATATTGCTATGCGTACAAGCATATACACGTCAAAGTGAGATGCGAGCTATTAGAGTAATGCGCCACTGTCTGTTGCAAAGTTCCACTGTTGTTTATATGCAGTTTGCGACAGTAGTAGAGTGTTCGTAGTGCTTATCGTGTTTACTCCATCTCTTTAAATATTTGGACATTACAATTAAAGGATTTAACATTACATTTTGGACATTACAATTAAAGGATTTAATTGTAATGTCCAAAAATTGTAAATCCATTCCTTTAATTATAATTAAAGGAATGGATTTTATTTTTAAGTAATTTTGAATTATACTAGACTGCATAATTTTATCGATAATAAACAATATTTTTTCATGAAACAAAACAAGAAGAATATATTTTATTTTTAAGTAATTTTGAATTATACCAAACTGTATAATTTTATCAATAATAAACAATATATTTTCATGTTTAATTTTTTTTAAATTTTTACCATAATTTTGATATTTTATCCAAACACATATACACCATACTTACAGTGCATATGAATATCTCGAAAGTTGCAGAATCCCCATGATTTCAAACCACGAGCCACAACTGTGAATGACCAATAGTGTCTCGGGATAATGGAATACTGAATACAAGGAACAATTAAAAGAATATGCTCTGCAGAGCTAGGCAGGTAGAAGAAAAATAAACAATATGACTGAGACATATCTGAAGTTGGTGTGGGGAATTCAGAAAGAGTTACAGCAGTGGGTTAAACAAGAAGTCTTCCCCTGGAAACTATGTCATGAGCATAAATTATTATTATGATGACGATTCATGGCTCCATGAAGTCACAAGACTCATTGTGGGAGGCCCATCCTTCACACAAAGTCGATCATACCACTCCTTGAACTCACTGACCGTTCATGCTCTCATCACTCTATCAGGGAATGCATTTCACAGTTCAACATTACCCTCCATGCAAAGAAACCACTCTGCACCCTTCCTTTCATAACTTCCAGGGATGGCCCCATGTCCTCACTCCTTTCCTCCCATTCTACCAAATGAAAGAACTCCTCAGTGTCAGCCCTGTAACTATTTCTTGACAGTTTAAAGGTCTCAATCATATCACCTCTCCTCCTTATATCTACCAAATTCGGCAGTCCACATCCCCTCAGCCTATCTTCATAAATAAAATTGTACAGTCTTGATACCATCTTTGTTATCTGCCTTTGCACTCTTCCTGTGGTGAAATTCATCCAGTCCCACTGCTTTATTGACATCCAGAGTACTTAGTATTTGAAACACATTCTCCTCTTGAATATCTAAACCTTGAACCTGCCCTATCCCTACTTCTCCAGGATGAAATACCCAATCAAGTGTTCATTGAACAACTCCACTATGTTCTTTGCATCAGTCACTTTATTCTCATTTTTATCCAACAACGTCATTCTTTCACAATCATTTCTCCTCCTTCTGGCCACAGATTAAAAAAATTCCTTAGGATTTTCTTTGGAGCTCAGGGCCAATCTTTTCTCATATTCCAGTTTTACTTACCATACTAGTCACTCTACTGGCCTGAGTTTTATATTCTTCATGCATCTGCTTTCCATCCCTATCTTAATCTCTCTCTCCCATAACATCTTTTTTACCTGCAGTTCCTGTTTGATATTGTTTGTCATCCACTTGACACCAAATTGTGTTCTCTTCTTCACTTGCAGTATACAACTTGCTATTGCTGCTAATAAATATTCCTTCATAAGTTCCCAAGCACTAATAATATCTTGCCCTTCCAATTCCTCCCTCCATGGAACTGTCCCAAGTTGAAAACAAAGACTATTATAATCACATACCATATAGTTCCACATACATTCCCTTCTCCTGGATACTCCTGCATGTGTATTCAACTTCCAAGTCAAAACCATATGGTCACTCTCTCCAACTGTGGGCAGAGATGCCATCTCAGTTATAATCAGCTCTTCTGATGCTATGACCAAATCTAAAAACTCTTGAACTTCATGTTCCTTCTACTAAATGTTGCCAAAGCTAATGCTGTCCCTCAAGAATTCCACAAATTCCATTCCCTTATTACTGGATGCAGTTTCCTCTTCCATTTATACTGATGTAGTTAAAATCTCCCATAAGAATCATTCTTCTTGCACTTGCCAAGCTCAACTGCCTAAACATCTCCTGCTCCTCCCTCTATAGTCCCTGGCATGTAGCAACAACCCACTAAATATCGTGTCCTGCTTACCTCAACCTCACACTATATGCTTTCAAAACAATTAGTGCCACTGCCCTCCAAATCTTCCACTCTGAGTGGACATAAGTCATCACTTATCATAAGTACTCCACCACTACATTTTCCCTCCCTATCCTGTTGAAAAATGATGTACCTTGCTACTTCTATTCCTGTCAGTATATCATCTTCCATCAACCACATCTCAGAGATCTCAATAATCTTTGGACAGGCTGATGCTATCAGCACCATCAATTCATCTCCTTTATTCTGGATACTCCTGGCATTAGTATAAAGAATCAAGGCATTGTCACTGTTTCTAAACATCATTATCCCTTCCAAACTCCACTAGATTCAGCATTACCCAATGTATTCCCCCTTCTCCCAAGAATCTATTCCCACAAGAGGCCACTCCTGCTACTATCCACCCTGATAATTCTAGTTTCCCTGCATTGACACACTGACTCATTCAGAGAACAGCATTCTTTCCAAATGCCTACATCCTTCCTCATTCAAATGCAAGTCATCTCTTGAATACAGTTCGTTTCTGTCCTCAAATGCCCTCCAAGCATCCACTGATTCTAAGCCTCTCTTTAGACACATTCTGGCAATTATACTAATCATTATTGATGCTCTTCTCCACAGCTCTGCATTATCACACCTGGGCAACACATACACTACCTTCCCTCTCTCAGTCTTCTTCTTCCATACAACATCAAGCATGAGCATCAGATCTCTTGCCACCTGATTCACACACTGCCTTTCAAGTGGTTCATGCCCACCATCACAAGGGATCCAATTCTAGTAATCTGGAATTGGATCCCTTGTGATGTTACAGTGCAGCCACTGTAAAACTTTTATACTTCCATATTCAAGCATTTCTGATTAAATATCAACTGCAGCTGCCTTTCCACATTTCAGGTTTTTGATGGCTTTTTCAACTTCAAGTACTGACATATATTCCTGATTACAATCATCTAGAATCTTTCAAAGTAATAACATCAGGCATCTAGAATAGCTTCATCTTCAGTTTTCATGTCATCTTTATTATACTGAATTATTTTTTATAGTACTCTTTCCTTCATTTTAAAGGTTTTTCAATGGTAGCCGCCAGAACATTTTGCCATCTTCCTAATATTTATCTGTATTTTTTTTTGTTTAGCTAGCTTTATATGCTGCTTCACTTTCTTACATTCTTATTTTCTCAGAGCACATACTGACTTTCTTGCCAGGAACTTTTGATATGCTTTCTTCTTTAACTGAAAATTTCTTGCAAACTGAGAAAGATTATGAGGAATGATGCTGATGTAGTAATTTTGAGGAATTTTGAATAAGCTTATTATTGAATTGTCATACCAGTTGGATACAACTAAGGATACCATTCTGAAGACAGGAATCTATGAATAGCTACATATTCTATTGGTGAACTATACTGGAGGATGTGGAGACTGAAAGGGATCATGGCTAATAGTGAATAAGAAACTAAGTTCAAGAAACAGATTACAAAAGTGTTTAAGACAGTCCAGAAGGATTTCTGCCCAGTAAGAAAGGCAGGTAACTAAACTGATATATGGACTATGGAACATTGGCTATGAGGAGAGTATGCAGTCATCAGAAAGTGGTTGACAGAAGATGGAAGGGGATAAGACTGAAATGTATAAGTTACTGAGGGGGAGGTGCAAAAAAAGCAAAGCTAAATAATTGGAAAGAGATCCAATATTCATATTCTCACTGTGTACTCTTATTATGTATTTGGATGAGTATTGAATAAACTAGAATGAACTAGAAATTTGGGAATTAGCCAACACCATATTCTGTATTGACTTAAACTCTAACAAATATGATGGTACTATTTGTTAATGCAAAGTGATGTGGGCAATTTCAAAATGTAAAATTAGCCAATAAGATTTACTTGTGCCTATAATCTAGTAAGGAAGAAATGCAGACAATTTTGGAGTCAAGAAAAAGAAAAGCCAGCCTTTGTTGGAGACCTAAAGCTAATTCAGAAATGAATTCCAGACAAACAAAAAGGTTTAGGAAACCAGGAGAAAACAGCAATCTTCTCAAATAATAATAATACTGATAAATGCCTGATGTATTTATTATTATTATTATTACGTGACCCAAGGAGTGCAAAGACTCATCAAGGGAGGGCACCCACTCTACAACTCTCCGTCTCCATCACTCAATCCACCAACTACAGCTGAACTGCATCATCTATGCTAACGTCATCTACTGCCCACTACCACCACTAGTATTTTCACAGACAATCAAACATCCATGCCCACGACAGGATTCGAACCTGCAGCCTTTTGGCTGGAGAGAGGATACGCTAACCACTTGGCCAACCAAGGTGGCATTTATGTCCAGGATATGGAGTAATCATTACTAACATGATGTTCCAATATAAAGATATGCATATATTCACATTGAGAGAAGACAGAAGAAATAAGCAAAGTCTTATTTACTATGCAAATGTTGATATCTTCCTGCTGATTCAAGATTTAAGAGTATATAGTGGATCAGAAAAGGGACAGTCATCATCATGTAGTCTTCAGCAAAATAAAAAGAATATCACATAATATATATATGCAAGAAATTTCTAAAAAAAGACTTAAAGTTGGGCATTTTTCAGAGATGAAACATCTACAATATTTAGACATCTATAGAATACAATCAACTCTCACTTACAGCAAACTCATAGGAATCAAATGAATAGTGTGTTGTAGGGAATGATTTGCTACAGTGAGTTTTATTTTGCATGACAATGATGATGCTATGAAACTTTGGCTAGGACTTTTTGGCAGTTTGCTATAGTGAAAGTTGTGGAAAGTTTCATTCAGCTCTCCTTCCAAGTTATAGAAGGAGAGTTGAATAAAAAAATGGTTGTTGAGAGGATGATGATGATATGATATTTCAGTGGACAATCCTTTAATAGATAATTTATGTTAGATCATTACTAACAGCAAATACTTAAGCATCTTTCCAGCACAATCAGTGGAGTCCGTGAAATTAGTCTCGCCTGGGAACAGTGAAGCCCTCAAGGAAGATAACCTCACTGTTTGGATAATTAGACTGCAGAAAACCAAGTTTCAGAAACAATAATCAATGAGTGGTTACCAGAATTTGGAGAGCAATAAAGAAAACAAATGAAAGCAACGAAGTGTGGCAAGGAAATTTTGAGCCAGAGTAAATTATAAGATGGAAGATTCTAGGTTTGGTATTTTTTTCGAACATGGAATGTCAGATCTGATAGCTAAGGTGGACAGCAGCTGCCAACACTACTACCAGTTGAGATTATGTGAGAAATACTACAATAAGCCTAGTTCTGATGCATTTCTGGTGATGCCGAAAAGTCAGCAAGAATGTGGCATTTTGGGGTGAAAATTTCATATGCACATCTCCATATGGACCATGTATTCTTATGTAGAGTCACCAGTTGTAAATGTAAAATCATTTATGACTTTCATCAGTAATCTGATCATTGATTGTTTCTGTTCATTCACATTTCTGAACTAATAATAGAAGAAATGTCTTAGAACTTTTAAGTGATCTTGTACACCAACATTTCCCAAACTATGTTCTGAGGAACACCAGTGTTCCACAGAAAGTGAATAAGTGTTCCATGAAAAATTATCAAAATTAATATGAGCCTGGAATTGTTTTAAATGCTGCTATAAGTTTAAACATGTTTGAAAATCAGGTGCTCCTGACTTTGCGTGTGGATTGTGGTATCAAGGCTAGCACGTGCTAGCCTTGACTCAGCCGCCCACGGTTGTCGACACCTCTGAGCATGAGTGAAGTACGGAGGTATCTATTGTAGGAAGCGTGCGGTCACAAGCAAGGTCAATGCGATGTGCTGCGGCCTGGCATGCCTGTAGCGTGCACTGTCGAATTTTTGAGATGCGATACAGCCTGCTGCAGCGATAGTGTACACTTAGCTTTACATTGAATATGGGACTGATGATACTCAACTCTAACCAAGGTGCTCCATTAAAATTTCAGGATTTGTGAAGTGTTTAGTTGTAGGAAAAGTTTGAGAAATACTATTGTACACCATAGCATTCTCTGACTTATTGGAATCACAGATTTTCTGATGCCAGTGTATTATATTATTTTATTTTACATTGACAAAATTTGGACAAATGATCAAAAATTCAAAGATCATCAACATATCAACTATTGTACAGTGTTAATTTGCCATATGCATGGAGAATGGATAACCTAGTCAACTTCCATGCAACTAGATCCAAGAAGCTTTCTTTCTTTCTTATTTTTTTTTTATTAATTTTAACTTCCAGCATTTTCTGGAATATATATATATCAACTATTCAACTGCTGCTGCTGTCTACAAAAATGCTTTGACTGTTTCTTCAGTTCCAAATGTTACTCTTCTAAACAATTATCTAATTTGCACAACCAACTTAGGGTGATATTAGGTGCACCACTTCAAATCTCTCTCTGAAAATCCTGGCTCATGTTCAGAGGAGGGTGATTTGGTGAATCAATTACTGATATATTCCACACTATCACAGGAACTCTGCTTCACAGCCCCCCCCCCCCCCCATGGTCACTCTTCAATGCACATGATATTCATAATCTGCCAATTACTTCAAAACATGTTAGAGATCAGTAAGTGATGGACATGGATGTTTGTGAATGCCTTTAGGTGGGATATGAGTTTTATTGCCCTGTATGAGCCTACTGTCCTACTTATTAAATGCCTAAAGTGGCTTGAAAAAGTTCCAGCTTTGGTCTCTAAAGTAGAGTTTTTGGGTTATTCCTGAAAATAAATACAATTTCTTTTTTTAAAATTACAAAAAACATCTTAGCCCACCAATGGTCATACCATAGGTTTACAACCTTTCATGGGTGGGAGTAACTTAAAAAAAAAAAAAAAAAATGTGACTCCCACCCATAAAAGGTTGTAATCATCATCCATAGAGGTTAATCAGGGTTCCTTCCTTTTTATATCCCTTCCATCTCTATGCTTTTGAAAGTCTTTTCCTTCTTAAACATTTCACAAGGGTTATAGAAAACAGTCAACTGTAAGCTCAACAGTTCATTCTTGTTGCTAATCTCTAACCCTCAAATGGTACTCATGTGTATGGCTTTTACCACCTTTTATGTGTGACATTAAGAAAGTTAAGATTTTTTTTTTATAAACAAAAAAACAAAACAAAACAGTATATTATTGTTGATTTTTAGTATAGCAAACACATGTAACAAATTCACTCACAATAACTAAGTACTTAAAAGTCCTGACCAAAGAACTTTTCAATACTTGGCATGGCACAATGCTAAAGTGAATTTTTATAGTAAATTCACTATAGCAAACTATTCCAGTAATCACATGAGTTTATAGTAAAAAGTAACAGTATTCACAAAATAAAAGTTAAAATTTGTTCTTATACAATGATCATAATTAGACTTCCTGCAAACTTTTAATTTATCAATTCTAAAAGTAAACTTACCACTGGTCTTAAGGATTGGGAATCTAGCTGTGCCGAATCATGGAGAAAGATAAAATTCTTCGCTGTCACTAGCAAAAGCCACAATGCTGGTATAACCATCATGCATGTTATTCCAGCACCCAACCCAAACCATTTGCGAAAAAAATGTGGTTTGCATGAACCCCATTTCTGTATGCTTCTGTTCCAGCGAGAAGTATACCACTGAATTTGGAAAGGTTTGACAGAGAGTCCACTTTTCTCCAAAAGAACAAGGTATGGATACAGCATACAAGACTGCAGAAAACAAAATACTGTGTAAATACATAGTTTCAGATTCAAAATTGAATTATAATACTATTTAGAAATGAGTTTAATTGTAAACTTATAGTTTTTAAAGTAAATAATTCACTTCATGGTATTTACTATAGATATTAATGGAGAGAAGCACAGAGATTCGGGATGTAAAATAATTTAATAATATAATTAACAAATTACTAGAAATGTGATTTCTGAGTGTTTCCAATGCCTAAATATAAGCTATGAACATTCAATTTGCTTCAATTCTTAAGTAAGAAAACCACCACTGCTACCGTGCAAAATATCTTGATACAGTCTACTTCATGTCTGAAAAGTGGGTAGGGCAATGCAAATAATGTATAGCATAGAACACTGTCCTCACCTGCTTCTCAAACTTGTGCAGTAGAGGTGGTCAGGGCAATGCAAAGAATGTATTGCAGGTTTTTCCCACACATCACACTGATATGCATATAACAACCTCTCATGAGTAGAATTGATATAGAAAGTCTTGTTCACTCAGTTATAATTTAAATTAAACTTGGCAAGAAATTATATTCTTGTTTAATCCTTTATAATGCAAAACACATTACCTTTTGGACAGGTGTATGATGTTATGCATTATGGGAACAACCATTACCCAGACCACTTTCTACCTTTATTGACCTGAAATGAATCACTATAGCACAGGAAACTCAGCAATGGCTCCACTCAGTGAAAGACAAAAATCTGTCACTCCCACATGGAACCTCTTTACTCCAGAAATTCTAAGAAAGCAAGATCAGGTAGATCTTGCTTTCATAATTCATTCACTTATTATTATAAAGTGGAAGTTAATATGAAAGCACGATGCCATTGGACTTATGAAGGCATTTGGTAGGTTATCACTACATGGAAATTATTGCATAAGTTGGAGCAAATTAGGTGAATATGAAACTGGTGGCACATAACAATTTACAACTGTTTAATTTACAGACAAGAATCATAGAGTAGCATGTGGTGGAGCAAAATCAAGAACACAAGTGGGGATGATTTTAGGAGGAATATCCTATAGCGTGATGAAAGAGATGCTACACAATGATTTAAACAGATGCCACTTTGAGCAAAGGATAATGGTTGCTAGTTTAATGTGGCAAAGGATAATGGTTGCTAGTTTAATGTGACAAAGTGTATGGTTATGCATTTTGTGCTGAAAACACTGCAAGCTGTATTTTATGCTGATGTGCAATAAAGTGATAAAGCTTGAGATTCGGGGTGCAGAAGACATACTGCAAAAGTGAACAAAGGATCACTTCGTACAGGTAACATACACATAAAAAAAAAACATGTCACTGCATTTTTGAATATCAATCCTACATGTGAGAGGTCCTAGGACATCTGACATAACAATGCTATGTGTGGGCTGGTGGTTAGAAAGAAGAAAGGAATTTGTTGATGTGTTTCTTAAAGACCTGAGGGTTGTAATCATTATGTGGAGAGCATATTGCTCCAAGAAGCAGAGATATAGAGAATGAAGGAGAAGATGAAAAGGTGGTTCGATAAATTTTTATATCACCCAGCATGGACGCACTTCCATAGATAAAACTCTATACGGGTATTGATCAACAGCTGCTTGTGTTCCCATGATTACAAGAAAGCAAAGCAGCACCCATGGAAATACTTACAGAAAAGCCATGATGCAACAACAGAGTATCTATGGGAAAGCAACTGGATGGAGTCATTGAGAGAAGGGTTATCAATTGAGTGAATTGCTCTCTTCTGAATACGAATACAATCAAGATTCTGAGGGACGTTCCTCATGGCTCAGAAAGGCCTACATTTTCCACTTATGTAATATATATCCCATTTCCAATATATTCCATTTATGCAATATTTGATTACCTGAGCATTACAAGCTTTTGAAAACGAAAAGAGTGGAGAGTACTGTCATCAACAAAACTATGATTAGAATTAGATGTTAGATACAGAAAGAAAGAGGATCACTGATGTATAAGAGGAAGAGTGTAGGTGAAAGTACAGAAGCCTGTACTTTCACCTGGAATACACCCTGTTGTATTCCAGGGTGTACACAGAAAAATCTGATGAAAAGAAACCATCTAACACAATCTTGAATCAACAACCAGAGAGGAAGCTGGGAATACATTTGCAAAAAGGAACACCATAAAATGGTAGATTGGTAAGAATGCCACAATGCCAGATTTGGTCAAATGCCTTGGAAATATTAAGAGAAATCACTCAAGTATCTTCAAACTTTACCATGGCCTATGTTCAAAGGTGGGTGAAGTAGGCTAGGAGATCTACTGTGGAACAAGAAGAGCAGAATCCATATTGATGATTGCTAAGTAATTAGCGAGTCTTCAATGACCATGATCATGAATAATTGAAACAATATAACAAGTGATCAAATCTACAAGCAGTAACTTATTTTGACACATTGCTGCAAGCAGCCAATGGGCAGTGGTTACCACAGAAAGTCAGTCTCAATACTTTTTTATTTATCAGGCTTTTCATATTTTTCTACAATTATACGAATTTTATTCTTACCTTAAAAATTACATCAAAGAAGCATATGACTATCCAGAATGATGCAATAAAAAACAGGATTGCTATTAACATCTTTTGTTCTAAAAATAATTAAAACAAGCATAAATATCTAATAAATAACAATACCAAAGTCAATTTAAAAAACTTTTACTATTAGCAATTATGTACTATATGCATATAAACATACAGATGGACTGGCCAAAACATCTGTGCTTGGAGAACAAAAAAAATCCATTTTCATCATAGTAGTATCCAGTGGGGCACTCAGGATTTAATCTCGGGGGGGGGGAGTTGAGTAGACGATTTGAGAATACACACTATGCATTCCATAGAACCTATGATTGAGCATCTGCAGTGATCACCAATACATGATACCTGTGATCTCCTCTGGCCCACCTTGGGCAAACGAAGTAGCGCTCAGTCTGCCTGAGCACTACTTCATTTGCCTTGCATTCACAGTGGCTGTGATTTCCAAGAGCAGGGCATTCCCACCTTATGTGACCACTAATTCATAAGTAGTATAGAAATAGAAGACATGACACAACATAAATAAAAAATGAATTTTAATTAGAAAAAGGTTTTTGGAAAATTTTCTAGTGTTTTTTTACTTTTTCTTTTTTTGGGGGGAGCAGGGCTCCTTGCTCCCCCCTGGGTGTGCCACTGGTAGAATCTAATTCTGCCAAGTTAAATAACAGAACAAAAGAATTAACAGATTTTAAGTTAGAAAAATTGGCTGAAGCCTGATCTCATAGCCTTAGTTTATCATGGAAGGTCCACATGAGAATGTGGACCTTCCATGATAAATCTTTCGACTCCATAGAGGTCTGATTTAATGATAATTAAAAAAAAAATAAGCATGGAAAATATTCAAGATAATCATAAAACTGCATTTTCCAATATTCTTGTAATTATCCTTGTAATACAAACTGAGTAATAATGACCATAAAATACTGGCAATGCACTGTTTTTTTTTTTTTTTTTTTTTTTTGTATACAAATGTTAGGAGCATTAGGAATAAAGGGAATGAGTTTATGGCATTGATTGACTCAGTCTCTCCAAAGACTGTTGGTATAAATGAAACTTGGTTAACTGAGGAGGATGTTCTAACAGGGATGAAAATCAAAGAGTACAGCATATTTCTGGAGAAATATGCTATACCCTTTGATTTGAGGAAAGATAAATGAGGTGGTGGAGTGTTAGAATAAGAAACGAATCATGCCCTTTCAGGGTGGAGAATCACAGTGGAAATAATACTAATGGCATTGAGAGTATACAGTGTGAGATAGATGTTTATAAGACAAAATATTTAATATGATGTTGCTATAGACCATAGAAGATAGATAGTGAGCAGGAAATGTTTAGACAAATTAGTTTAGCAAGTGCAAAGGAAGTGATCATTATGAGGGACTTCAACTATAATGATATAAATTGGCAGAGGAGACAGCAAGCAGTAATAAGGGGACTGAATTTTTGGATTTCTTGAGAGACAACTGTCTTGGGTAGCATGTGGGGAAGGAACATGAGGATCAAGAGTTTTGGATTTGGTCACAGCATCAGAAGATCTGATTGTGACTGAGATATCATACTTGCCCTCAGTGGGTGACAGTGACCATGTACAGGTATCAAGGCAAAAGGAATTTATGTGGAATTATAAGGCAGGCAACTATCATAGACTTCAAAACCAGCTTGCAGCAGTGCAATGGATGAAAGAATTTGAACACAGAGGAGTAAGTATTGCATGGGAAGAAAAAATAGTGCAATGGCAGATTGTATACCTCGAGTGAAGAGATAAAGTATGGAGTCAAATGACAAGAGAAATAAAAGAGGAACTGCAGTGAAAAATAGATTATGGAAGACATACAGAAAGAGAGGTGGAAAACACCTCTACACGAGGTGTACGGTTACACGAGGAATATACGGCTCAGGCTAGGAAAGTGCCTAGTACTATAAGGAGAGAAAAAGCAAAATATGAGAGGAGACTAGCATTGCAATCCAAGGAGAATCCCAAGAAGTTTTTTTGCTATGTGCAGAGCAGAGAAAAAATGACAGTGGATGGATTCCCTTGCTGGATGGAGATTGGACTTGGGTGCCCAATGCAAATGATATAGTTGAGCTATTTAATGATTACTTCAAGTGTTCCATCCTGATACAGCAGGCTTTATGCCTAGAAGAATAATGAGTGGCAAAGTGTTAGGAGTGAATGAAGAGGGTGTATTCTGAATACTAAGCATACTAAATGTCAATCAGGGAAGTGGGGGGGGGACTAGATGGAATTTCACTGGGTGTTTTAAGGGGATGTGCTGTGGAACTGACTGTGCTATTAATTTGGCTGTTTAATGGAAGTAATGCAACAGGATGGGTTCCTGAAGAGCAGAAGGAGAGTAAGATAGTGCCATTGCATAAGAGCAGTGGCAAAATGAAGCTATCAAACCATAGGCCTGTGTGTGTATTTCTTCTTAAGTAGTTGTTAAGATGTTGGAGAAATTGGTAAGAACTCGTATACATAACTGGGCAGATGAAGGCAATATTATTTGCCAGAATGGATTTGTTGAATAGTGCTCTTGTTTTAGTAATATGGGTACCTTTTACAATAAAGTAACAAGAGTAGTTGATGAGGGTAAGGCATACATATCCTATCCTTTTTTTTTGGATTTTTCAAATGCATTTTGTGGACAGGGAGCCACATGACGAGTTGGTTTTTAAGTTGCAACATATGGGTTTGAATATCAGGTTAGTGGTTAGTGGATTGGATTAGTGACTAGCTTTCTGGCAGAGAGTTGCATATTGGGGAGCAATATCAGGGAGTAGGAAGGTTACAAGTGATGTTCTACAGGGTTCAGCACTGGGACCATTACTGTTCAATCTTTATATCAATGATATTGTAACAGGATTACAGGGATATTCAGGTGTTTGCAGATGATGTGAAGCTTGGGAGGGTTATCAGTAATAGTGCTGATGTTTTGGCTCTTCAAGAGGATTTGAATATGCTGGATGGGGATGTCAGTTAAATGCAACTAAATCTAAAGTTTTAAAACATGGAATCCACAGATGGGATGCTTCATACTTACTTCGTGGAGTTATACTGGAAGAATTGCAGGAAACAAGGGATCAGCTCTTGGGGATTGTAGATGGAAATTTGAAATTCAGAGGATATATTGAAAAGGTTGTGAAGACATCTCAGAGAACTGGCTGCAATACTGAGAGTAACATTGACCACAAGAGATAAAAGTATGGTGGTCCCATTGCATAAAGCCTTGATCAGACCACAACTGAATTTCTGTACTCAGATCAGGTCACTAGGATTTGAAGGGTATGAAGTAACCTTGGAAAGGGTGCAGAGAGGGATAACAAAAATGATATCAGGACTGTATAATGTTGATTGTACAAGAGGATGAGTCTCGATAGATCACAGTATGATGGCTGCTCTTCTAAGCACAATACCAAGACCAGTATCTAGGTTGTCTGCAGACGATTTGGTGCCTGCACGTCACACCTGAATGGTGCAGTGTAGGAAGCAGCTGCCACATTGCTTCCGTTCTAGTGGCCTCATCGCCAGAGCAATCGCACCATAACAGTACAAAAGTAACTCTAGCTAGCACTGCCTTTCAATGTGCTAGGCACTAATTTGTACCTTTTCTGTATATTTCATGCTTCTTTCCCCAATTAAATCATATTGATCCTTTTTCTAATCTAACTTACAAGCTAGCTTAGAGCTAACTTACATCTAAGAGCTATGAGCTCACCTACTCCTATACAAGGATTTTATTATTTTCATACTTATATCTCACATATTAATACATTTGTCATAGGTGCATGCTATTGAACCACCAACTCGACAATGAGAAGTCCATCGCTAGACATTCTGAGAAAGGTTCCCAACAAGTACTGTGTTGGGGAAGGGTGATGGATTAATGGAGTACGCCCTGCAGAGTTGTATCTAACAACTGAGGAAATTTTTCATATTATAAAAAAAGGGGAAGGAACAAGGACAAGGAGACCATCACTGGAAGTTGTGAGGACCATCACAAAAGAAGTAGCGAATAAAAGAAAGAAGTAAGTTTTTTGCACATATAGTGATAGGAGCATGGAATACATTGCCTGAGAGGGTGGTGAAAGAGCAATCAGTAGATGAGTTTAAGGAGTGGTATGATAGACTCTGTATTGAGTAGTGTTGACTTCCCACGATGAATCTTGTGACTCCAAAAAAATGATAATGGAATACATGGATTTAAAAAGTCACTGTAGATTTTATGTACAAGAGCGAAGTGAACATTTTGCAGGACAAGCTTTCTACATTGCTTAGTGATGAAAGTCTGAATATAAAGATTTTTACAGAGATTACACATTGGGATGCTTCCAGTATCAATATGCAGGAGTGTGAACATGACTTGAGTAACCAGGCCTTGTTATTTGCTTAATTTGCCACTGTTGGAGTCTGAATATATAGAGATTGGAGTAATTATTATTTGCTTCAGAATCCAACATGATCTTCCATCACAAAGGCTAGACTTGTAAATATTATTTAATGTAAACAACTTATTTTACAAATTAATATTCATATAACTACCTTAATTTTGTCTAATATTTAATTATTTAATCAAGATATATGTATTATTAATAATGAAAAGACTGTATTAAATATTATTAAGCTATTTTAATTATTACTATGTTAATATTATAAGAATTTGTATTTGATAATTTAACTGCGCATTAATTGAAATGTAAATATTCTCTATTTATTCCTATTTGTAGAAATTTAACGTTATGTAATAGCTCAATTTTATTATGTTTTGTTTTGTTGTCATGGAAACGTATGTTAGATAGCTTGCATGTTTTGGAACACCACATGAGGAAAAGGTTTATTGAAAAGAATTTTAGAAAGAAATCACGAGAATAATTTAGGCGGGAAGAACAGATATATAAGCGATGAACGCTGAAATTATTAATTAATTAAGAGATTAGATGAATTAGGAGAGAGAGAGAAAGGAGAGGATTGGCATTAGGTTGGAATCGGAGCATTCGGGAATCACAGTGCGATAATAGCGAGTCGGCAAGTCACTCAAGAAGCTAAATAAAGTCTATTAGCCGAGAGGCAGTTAGCTAATAAGTTGTAGAATAACAATTATAGCTACGGAAGACAGCTGAGTGACTACTAAATAGACTAGCAATACTTGAGTTGAGATTTAATTTCAGGGCCGACCTGTCAAGGACACACAGAATCTTGAAATAAAGCAGGAGTTACTAAAGTAGTAGAGGCTGTAAAGTTGAAGTTTACCGTTAGCTGTGTTTAGAATTGTAGTGTCTAAAGAATTAATTGAATGCTGGAAGAATAAACAACTGTGCATATAAAACCTCAAGTTAAGAATTATAGTGTGTTGCCTTATTTCATGAGTGATCAGTAGTACTTTATGCAACAACGTTTGTTTATGTGTATTGTGACCGATGATTAATTCAGTTATTACTTAGAAGAATTATTTTAATGAGTGCCGTTTACTGTTTAAAGTGTTTACAGTTATAAAAAGTGTATATGTATAAGTAGATGAAGATAGAAGATTATTCCAACCATTAATATTCCTTTACAGAAAAGTGTGAGAGTTTCATCCTAGAATTTCCTTATACTAACAGTAACTATTGAGGAAGTTAGCTAAAGTGTAAATTTAAAAGTGTTTGTTTGTGAAGAGGTATTACTGCAATTTTTGTTGTATTTGGAACTTAAAGAACTGTGAGAAGACTGTATTTTAGAGATAACAGATTTATCATTGTCCGAGTTGTATGATTGAATTTATCAGAAGTTAAAATGTTTGTGATATCTTAATTACTGATTTGAATTTAAGTGTAAAATTTATGATTCTAAAATTAAATGTTTGTTTTTGTTAATCAAAAGTTGTATTTTGCCTGAATCTCTTTTACTGCACCATTCATAAAATATTCGAACCAAAGCGAGTGAATTAAGTAAGTTAAATATACTCGGCCAGTATATATTTTAAGGAGTAATAGTTGAGGATTGATTTATCTTCAATTCTTGAACTAATCCAGATATAGAGTAGCGCAGTCTATAAATATAAATTTTCTCTATATTTGTATTAGAAATCAACGAGCAACTATTTTTTAGGTTAAGAACATCGTAATAACTAAATGTCGGATCCAAAGTATATATTGAGAAGAATTAGGATTCAACACCACCATTAAGCAAGAGAAGAAAAGGAAACCTCATAGAGATTTCTTAGCATTTTTAACAGTAAAGATATAAAGAAGAAAGCATCATGAAGGATGAATGAATGAGAGAACTACACATACCAGAGGATATTAATGAGACAATAAAGTCATTCAGCATTCTGCCTGCTCAGCAGTCGCATCAAAATATTTGGTGGCTGGGTGGAATTGGTCCACACTGCTTTCTCACTTATGGCTCCAAGTAGCTGGTAGAGTGCACCAGCGGCCACACCCTAGAAAAGTGCCTCGACTGGCATGCAAAACTAAGTGAGGGTATCAGCATTTTATGCTGTAGTGAAGGAGAGTGTCTCCTTCTTGTTGCACTTGAAAACTGGAATGGCTGAGTTAGCAGATGACCAAAATTTAATTTGACAATGGTAATGAAGGCATGACAGCAAACTATGTGACAAAGTCCAGGCACACTCCGAGACAAAACAGAGAGAGAATGCAGCCCACCGTGGAAGAGACAGGAACCTCACCACATAACCTTCCGTAGTAAACCATGAAACAGAGAACTATGTCGGATATATTGGACCCTCTGCAACTTTTGTCTCTTGGAAACATTACAGGGAAGAAGAGAAAGAAACTTGGGAACGTAAGACGGATACTATGAAAACCGCATATGACGAAGATACCTTGAACCCTCCAGGGAGGGTATCTCCTGATTCTTCACGTCTGAAACCAAGAATCTTCTCTTAAGGCTTGCAACTTGCAACTCCTATACACATAGAAAAATAAAGGACCTTATATGAAGCTGGAAAGATAGATAATCTTATACAAGAACTTGAAGCAATGAAAATTAACATTGCTGGTATCAGTGAAATCAAATTGACTAATAGTGGAAAAATAAACAGAAAGAGCCATTCAATTATATACTCACGTGGAGATAGTCATATGAATGGAGTAGTGTGTGTACTAAAAAATAAGATTATGCAATCCTTACTTGGATTTTGGCCCATAAGTGACAGGATAATTGCATTAAAAATTGCAGCTCAACCTTTTAATATTTTTATTGTCTAAATATATGCACCTACTTCTGATTACCCAGATGAAGTTGTGTAGAATGTTTCCATGAAGGTATTCAAAATATACTTAAAACTCAATCAAATGACATAATTATGGTTATGGAAGATCTAAATGCTAAAGTAGGCTCAGAAAAGATCTCTTCCTGCATGAGAAACCAGGGCCTGGGACATAGAAATTCAAGAGGAGAAAGATTAATATAGTTCTGTGAAGAAAACAATCTGATAATAACAAATACATTATTTAGCCGCCCTCCTAGAAGACTTTACACATGCAAAATTCCTGGAGACAGATGTAGGAACCAGATTGACTACTATTATTATTATTCAGGCCTCCATGGAGTCAAGACTCACCGTGGGAGGTCCTTCCTAAAAAACACAAAGTCTATCAAGACTCATCGAGGGGAGGTCCCCCCCCCTAAGAAACACAAAGTCTATCATACCACTCCTTGAACGTTCTCGCTCTCACCACTCCATCAGGCAATGTATTCCATGGTTCAACCACCCTCCATGCAAAAGAAACCACTCCTCACTCTCTTGCCCACAGTTTCTTTTTGTAACTTCCAGGGATGGCTTCTTGTCATCACTCCTTCCTGCTGTTCAACCAAGCAAAAGAACTCCCCAGTGTCAACCCTGTAATCGCCTCTTAACAGTTTAAAATCTCAATCATATCACCTCTCCTTCTTCTATCCACCAAACTCTGCAGTCCACATTCCCTCAGCCGATCCTTATAACTATTATCGTACAGTCCTGAAACCATCTTTGTTATCCACCTTTGTACACTTTCCACAGTTAATTTATCCCCATCAAATCCTGGGGACCAAATCTGAGAACAATAGTCCAAGTGTGGTCTGATCAGGGTCTTATACAACAGAATGATAACTGTTTTATCTCTGCAGGTCAGTGTCCTTCTCATTATTGCAGCAATCCTCTGTGTACCTTCACTACCTTTGCAATATGTCCCATAAATTTCAGGTTTCTATCAATCATCAACCCCAGATTTCTTGTCTCCCCTACTTCCACCAGTATAACTCCTCCCATAGAGTATGCAGTGTCCCATCGCTGTTTCCCAAACCTCAAGACCTTACATTTTGCTGCATTAAACCGACAACCCCATTCATTTACCCATCTATCTAGCTTATTCAAATCCTCTTGCAGGGTTACCACATCTGCACTATTACTAATAATCCTTCCCAGCTTTGCATCATCCGCAAACAACTGAATATCCCCTTGCAATGTCATTGATATAAAGGTTAAACGATATAGGCCCTAGTACTGAGCCTTGTGGGACCCCACTTGTAACCCTCTGCCTTCTTGAAACTGCTCCACCATACACAACTCTCTGATACCTATCGGAGAGCCAATCCTGAACCCAGTTGACCAATCTGACATCCAGACCCATATGCTGCAACTTAAATATCAGCTTATCATGTGGCACCCTGTCAAATGCCTTCGCTAAGTCTAAGAAAATGGCAGTATATGTCTTTCCCTCAACTAATGCTCTTGTAACTTTATCATAAAAGGCTAGCATATTGCTAAAACAAGAATGCTCCTTTGCAAATCCATGTTGACTCTCACAGATAACATTACTCTCATCTGCCCAAAGCTGTATACGGTCCCTAACTAATTTCTCCAAGATCTTAACAACTACTGATGACACACAAACTGGCCTATAATTAGACACTTCCAGTCTGCTACCACCCTTATGCAATGGCACTATCTTACCTTCCTTCCATTCCATGGGCACCTTTCCTGCAGCCAGACTTTCATTGAAAAGCCACTTCAAAGGCACTGTCAGTTCCCTAGCACATTCTCTCAAAACTCATGGTGAAATACGATCCAGTCCCAGAGCTTTACTGACATCCAGAGTACTCAGTATTTGAAACACACTCTCCTCCTGTACCTCTAAACCTCGAACCTGCCCAATCCCTCTAGCATTAAAACTGACTCCTCCAGGATGAAATACTTCAATAAAGTGTTCATTGAACAATTCTACTATGTCCTCTGCATCAGTCACTCTATTCCCATTTTTATCCCACAACATCATTCTTCCACAGTCGTTTCTCCTCCTACTGGCCACATATCTAAAAAATTCCCTAGGATTTTCTTTGGAACTTAGGGCTAATCTCTTCTCATATTCCAGTTTCATCTTCCTTACCACACTAGTCACTCTTCTGGCCTGTGTCTTATACTCTTCATGTATCTTCTCTTCACCTGTCTCCTTATATCTCTTCCACAGCCTCCTTTTCGCATGCAATTCCTGTTTAATATTGTTTGTCATCCAATTTACTCCAAATTGTGACCTCTTGTGGTATACAACTTACCATTGCTGCTAACAAATATTCTTTCATAATTTCCCACGCACTAATGATATCCCGGCCTTCCAATTCCTCCCTCCATGAAACTTCCCAAAGTTGACGTCTTAGACTATTATAATCACCTGCCTTATAATTCCACATACGTTTCCATCTCTTTGATACTCCTGCATGTCTATTCATTTTCCAAGTCAAAACTATATGGTCACTCTCTCCAACTGATGGGAGAGATGTCATCTCAGTTATTATCAACTCTTCTGAAGCTATAACCAAATCCAAAACTCTTGAACCTCTTGTTCCCTCTATTACATGTTGCCTAAGACATTTGTCCCTCAAGAATTCTAGAAATTCCATTCACTTATTGCTACATGCATCTTCCTCTCCTCAGTTTATACTACTGTAGTAGTTAAACTCTCCCATAACAATCATTCTTCTTGCACTTGACAAACTCAACTGTCTAAACATTTCCTGGTCCCCACCCTCTGTACTCCTGGGTCTGTAGCAACACCCCACTAAATATCCTGTCTTGCCCACCTCTACCTCACACCATATGCTTACACTCTTAGAGGACATAGGTCGTCACTTATCATAAGCAGTACTCTACCACCACGCTTTCCCTTCCTATCCTGCCTAAAAATGCTGTACCCAGTGACTTCTATTCCTGATATTATATCCTCTTCTGTCAGCCACGTCTCAGTGATCCCAATCATTTTTGGCCAGGCTGATGCTATCTGCACCACCAATTGCTCTCCCTTATTCTGGATACTCCTGGCATTAGTATAAAGCATATAAATGCCATTGTTTCTATACCCAGCATTATCCCCTCTAGACTCCACTGGGCTCAGTGTTACCTGATGTCGTCCCCCTTCTCCTAAGTACCCATTCCCACAAGAGGCCACCCCTGCTACCATCCTCCCTGGGACACGCTGACTTTTTCAGAATAGCAATCTCTCCAGATGCCTACGTCCTTCCTCATTCAAATGTAAGTGGTCTCTTGCATACAATTCCTATCTGTCCTCAAACGCATTCCAAGCATCCACATATTCCAGTCCTCTCTTGTCACACATTCTAGCTAATATGTCATTCAATATTACTGCTCTTCTGCTCAGTTCATCATTATCATACCTAGGCAACACACACACCATCTTTCCTCTCTGTGTCTTCTTTCATGCCACCTCAAGCAAGAATCTCATATCTCTCGCTGCCCTATTTACACCACCACTCAAGTCATTTGTTCCCACCATCACAATCATCTCATCCACCCTGTCACCTCTCTTAACTGCCAAAGCCACCCTTTCTATTGTTCCTCCTGGCAAACACTCCTCACGCATCCTATCTTGAACACCACAGATCATTGAGTCCCCATACATTATACCTCTTACCATTCCCTCTCTCCTACTGTTTCCATTTTCTCCTCTTCTAGCACTCCCATACCTCTCTCTCATTCCATTCTCTCCTAGCACTGCCATACCTCTCTCTCATTCCGTCTCTCCTACTGTTTCCATTCTCTCCTCTTCTAGCATTCTCATACTTCTCTCTCATTCCACTCTCTCCTCTTCTAGCACTGCCATACCTCTCTCTCATTCCTTTTCTCCTACTGTTTCCATTCTCTCCTCCTCTAGCACTCCCCTGCCTCTCTCTCATTCTGTCTCCCCTACTGTTTCCATTCTCCTCTTCTAGCATTCCCATACCTCTCTCTCATTCCATTCTCTCTGCCATACCCCTCTCTCATTCCGTCTCTCCTACTGTTTCCATTCTCTCCTCTTCTAGCATTCTCATACCTCTCTCTCCTACTGTTTCCATTTTCTCCTCTTCTAGCACTCCCATACTTCTCTCTCATTCCATTCTCTCCTCTTCTAGCACTGCCATACCTCTCTCCCATTCCTTTTCTCCTACTGTTTCCATTCTCTCCTCCTCAAGCACTCCCCTGCCTCTCTCTCATTCCGTCTCCCCTACTGTTTCCATTCTCCTCTTCTAGCATTCCCATACTTCTCTCTCATTCCGTCTCTCCTACTGTTTCCATTCTCTCCTCTTCTAGCACTCCCATACCCTTCTCTCCTATTGTTTCCATTTTCTCCTCTTCTAGCACTCCCATACCTTTCTCTCCTGTATACATTCTCTCCATTTCCACATCCAATTCCATTCTCTCCTCTTTTATCATTCACAAATTTCTCTCCTCTCCTCTCCTATCATTCCCAAAACTCTCTCTCTCCCCTACTCCAATTTGACTTGCATTTATTTCTTCCATTCTTCTAATCTCATCTTTCATACTTATCATACTTCTCCCAAGACATTCCACCTCCTCTTTCAGCTCCTCTATTATCTCCCTCTGCAGGTCAGTCACTGTAAATCGAAATTCACTCTCCCAAACAAAACCATCTCCTAAACTTTCACAGTCACTCACGCCTTCCACAACTATCAACTATTATTTTCTCATGCACATTTTTTTCTTCATTCTCTCCTATCACACTACTCGTCTTCCTGTATTCATTTTCCGTTCCTGGAGCAACAAGGTCAGTTATTGAGATATCTACTGCATTTATTTCCTCCCACTGCACTTTAAACACACACACACACCCCATCCTCTCTCACAAGCCAGATATCCAATTCCTGAGACCAAAATTTTTGATTCCAGAATAACATCTTACAAGTCAAAACATACCCAAGGATTGGATCAGATCACAACCCCTGTGGTCATTAAAGTAGCAATCAAATTAAAGAAAACAACAAAACCTATAAACAGAAAAATATGATCTTGGCTCGCTTAAAAATCAAGAAATACAAGATAAATTTTTAAAGGAACTGGCACAATCCACTGCTGTTAATGTTCCTGATTCCACCAATTATCCTTATCCTAAAGATGAGATTGAGGATAAATGGCAGACATTTAAAGAGGACATAAAAAAGGCAGTAAAACAAACAATTCCCAAATTTGAGAAGAAAATGAGTAAACCCTGGATGAATGACAAGCTACTGAAAATGATGGAGGAAAGAAAGAAAGAAACAAAAAAATTGTCCAGAATACAAGAACTTAAACAAGGAGATCAGGAAAAAATGTAGGATTGCAAAAGAACTATGGGTCAACAACAAATGCAAGAAAATTGAACTTATGGACAAAAAGCATAAAACCAGAGAACTTCATGAAAAAGTTAGAGAGCTAACTAACAAATCTGCTAAAGGGTAGGCTCTCACTGCATTGAAGATACCAGTGAAAACATCCTAATGGAGAAAGACAAAATAGGGGATAGATGGGTAGAGTATTCAAAGGAACTCTACAATCATGATAGAATAGATAAGTCAATGCAAGAAGATTTGGAGAGGCCTACTATTCTTACCTCGGGAAGTAACAAATGCCATTAAGAAACTGAAACCAGGAAAAGTTCCAGGAATGGATGGAATTATGGCAGAATGTCTAAAGGCTTTAGATGATAAAGCTATAAGATCACTGACTGACATATGTAACAAAATATACGAAAATGGACACCTGCCAAAAGATTTTAAGCACTCAACATTCCAACCAATATCTAAAAATTCGAAGACAATCAAATGTGAAGAATACAGAACAATCAGTCTGATCAGTCAGATAGAAAAAGTTATGTTATATATCATCCTAGAAAGAAATAAACATAAAATCAAAATAGAAATTAATGAAACACAATCTGGTTTCCAGGAAAATAAAGGAACTAGAGAAGGACTCTTCAACATTAGAACTATTATAGAAAGATATCTGGAGAAGCAGAAAGAAGTCTACTTGTGTTTTATTGACTACACAAAGGCCTTTGACAATATACAACATGAACAACTAATCAAATGCATCAGAAATTTAGGAGTAGATGGTAAAGATACCAGATTACTGATAAATCTATATTGGGAGCAAACTGCCTCAATAAAAATATCAGGAGAAATTTCGGAGGAATTCCCAGTAAAGAAAGGTGTCAAACAAGGCTGTGTTCTTCTCCTATATTGTTTAACCTCTATATTGAAAATATCTTCCAGCAATTAGAAGAATTTAAAGGAGTCAGCATAGGAGGCAGGAATATAAACAACTTAAGATATGCAGATGATACAGTACTGCTAGCTGAAAATAAAAAAGATCTTCAAAACCTACTAGAAGAGACGCTGAAGCTAAGTGAAAAATATGGACTTAATTTCAACTTCAAAAAAACTAAAACCATGCTGGTAACAAGATAAAAAGGGAAAATACCCAATATAAATATTAAGATCAGAGGAAATACTTTAGATCAAGTAGAGAGTTATATATGTTTGGGTCAACTAATTACAAAGAATGGAAAGTGTAATAAGGAAATATTAAGAAGAATAGAAATTGCTAGATCAACCTTCATTAGCATGAAAAACATTCTGACCTCAAGAGAAATTCACACAAAAACAAGAATTAGGGCTGTCCAAATGCTACGTATGGTCAACACTGCTATATGGAGCAGAAACCTGGACAATATCAAAATATTGCGAAAATAAACTAAAAACCTTTGAGATGTGGATCCTCAAAAGAATTCTTAGAGTCCCATGGACTGCCAAAAAAACTAATTTAGAAATATTAGAGATGATTGGAGAACATAGGAATCTGTTGAAAACCATTAAGAAAAGGAAAACCACCTACTTTGGTCACTTACTAAGGCATGAATCTCTACAAAAAACACTTCTAGAAGGAATGATACAAGGAAAAAGAAGAAGAGGAAGACAAAGAAGATTGGATGAGAAATATTAAGACTGGACCTTTTTGTCCTATGAAGAATGCAAAAGAGAAGCACAAAACCATACATGGTGGAAGCTCATGGTAGTCAACCTCCTGAAAGGAGATGACATTTGACAAGACAAAACAAAGTCATTTACAAGTGAAGGGTCAGAGTTGTCAGAAACTATCCACTGACTCAGGTTTTTGTTCCTCATTCAAGTGTAATTCTGGTGCAGCTCAGAACTTGCTTCCATCTGTGCAGAGTTCAGTGTTGGTAGAAAGATCACAACAAGGTGAAGATACAGTAACTGAAATGGAGGCATCTCGGGCAGTGACAAAAGATAGTGTATTTGTATCTTATGACAGTTTGCACCTAGATCCTATGTGAATTCCAGTTACAAATAAGACCCATTCTGAATACTGTTAAGCTAGTCAAAACTCAGCCAAAGAGAATGGAGACTATGCATAAGTAGTCAAATATTGGTTCCTTATTCTATATTACCCAATTTTCTACTTCTTATCAGGTTACTCAACATATAATACAAGATATCGAACCTAGTGTCTCATCCTTATTGGAAGGTACAGCAGTTTTGCCCTTTAGCCAGTCCTTCGCATCAAGGTAGTCAAGGTAAAGCAGGTTCCATGATGATGTACTGGGATACATCCGGAAGGCTTACTGCTGTCACTCCAGGTAATCATGCATGAAGTACATGATCAGCAGCTTCAACTAGGTCAGAATGTTACTCAGAAGAAGGTACATGAGTAAGTTCATTATCCTAGGAGTCCTTGTTACAGTGCAAGGTCTGTTGCAGATGATACACTACCAAAACCAACCAGAAACATTATATGAAACTGCATGAAAATATTAGATATGAATCTTTGTGTTGCCATATATCAGATCTGGACATGAAAGTGGAGTTGATGAAGATGAGGCAAGAGATGAAATGCATGTGAAATGAAATGACAAGAATGACAGGCATGCAAGGAAAAGAGAAAAAGAATGGAAATGGAAGGAAATATGGCTGTGTGAATAAGACAATTAAAGATTCTAAAGTGGTCCTGGATGGAGATTCCATATTAGAAGTGGTTAAATCAGAACTTGCACAAAGTTTATTTTCCTGGTGGTAGAATGAGCACAGTGATTGAAGCATTGGATATGAGGAATAAAAGAGAAAAATTGTTGGTGGTAGTAGTAGCAAATGATTTGAATGGGAACAAGGAAAATGTCAGATTGGATATCAGGAGGTTGTTGAAGAGAGTAAAGTGTGGTAGGAAAGGTAGTTAGTGTGTTAGCCAGGTATGATAGTGTTGAAGCAGAGAGGAAAGATTATGAATGGTGTGTTAGCATGGATTATGAAGAGGAAGGAGTGCATTTTGTGAAAGTGTAAGATGAATTTAAGGGATGGATGACACTATATAAAGATTGGTTCCATTTAAATGCAACCAATCTGGAGAGAGTGTGTTGCTGGAAGGAAAGGTAATGACTGTAGTGAATAGGGGATCTGAGATAGATCAAGTTGTGAAAGAGCAAGAAAGCAGGATAGGGAAGCTTGTGAATGGAGAGGTGAACAGCATGAGTAAAGGAAACGAGAGAGCACAAACACAGATAGGTAAATGATGAAAGTCAGAGTAGATGAGCAGACAATGCACGAAAAGTGCAGATACTGAATTCAGAAATGAATGTGTGGGTGAGAAAAAAAAAGACTGAAATGGTCTGGGATGGGAGGGGAGAATTTGGGTCTGAGGAAAGTGAAAGAATCAGTGGTAACAGAGAAGAGACCAGGAAAGGTATTGAGGAGTCACATATGAGAAGTTATATCAGTAAGCCTTGTAGAAATGAAACAGAAATGATTTGTTGTTTGTTTACTAATGCTAGAAGTACTCAAAATAAGAGGAATGAAATTGTTGCATTGATTGAGTTTATTTACTCCAAAATTATTGGAATAAGCAAGATATGGTTAAATGAGGAAGATATCCTGACAGGAATAGAGATGTATGGTATGAGGTAGAGGTGATCAGGATAAAATAATTAGTTGGGTGTTGTTACAGACCTAATAATGTGAAGGGTAGTGAGAAGGAAATGTACTGGCAAATTAGCCTGGTAAACAAGAAACAAGTGATCATTACAGATGAGTTTAATTATGGTAATATAGACTGCAATAAAGAGACTGCATTTGGGGGTAAAGAGAATGAATTTCTGGAGTTTTTGAGAGATGACTACCTTAGGTAGTACATAACAGAGAGTACAGGATGATGAGGGGTCAAAAATTTGATCATCTCATCTGATGTTGTTATTGTAAATGGAGTGTCAAATCTTCCAAATCTTCCACCAGTTGGTGAAAGTGATCATGCGATGACAGCTTGAAGGATGGCTAGCCATTTGAGGATTTCTGTTAGAAAAGATATATGTGGAACTATAAGGCTGGTGATATCAGAAGCTCAGGGAGACAGCTTGCAGCAATAACATGGAATAAGGAACTGGATGAAAAAGATATTAACGCTGCTTGGGACCTACTGAAGAACTATCTGATGGAGGCAATAAATGAATGTATTCAAGGGATCAAGAGGTTAATTAGAGTAGGTGTGATATGGATGGATGAATGAAGAAGGCATAAAATCTGGTAAAAGAAGGTATTATGGAAGATGCACAAGATGAGTAATAACAACCAGATGTATGAGGAGTGTATAAAGAGCAGGTGAGGAAGATCACTCACTTGATAAGAGTAGCAAAAGTGCAGTATGAGGCTATAAAAAAAAATCCCAGGGAGTTTTTTCAATACATGGTCAGTAGAAGAAAGAATGATTATGGAAGAATGACACTGATTAGTGAAAATGGTTGAATAATAACCACTGCAGATATTCTTGAAGTATTTAATGAGCAATTCATAAAGGTATTTCATTCTTGTGAATGTGACATCAATCAGAACTTGAATGTAGTGGAAGGAGGAGGATGAGGAAGAGAAACTGTTAGTAAATGTGCAGGAGGTATATGAGGAAATAAAAAAACTTGATGTTAAGCTGTAGGACTTGATGACATTTCACCACATGTATTCAGGGAATATTCCAGGGAGTTAACAATAACTCTGACATATTTTTTTAACATGAGTCTTGCAATGGGCTAAGTTTCAAAGGAATGGAAAGAGAGCAAAATTGTTCCACTTCATAAAAGAGGCGATAAGACTAAGGTTTTGAATTATTGGCCAGTCTGTGTGTCGGAAGTTGTGATTAAAGTGTTTGAGAGGTTAGCCATGAACAAGATTCAGAATTTGATTGACAACAGCAAAATACTTTTTGATGGTTAGCATGGGTTTATTAAGGGATGATTATGTTTTAGCAATCTGCTTACTTATTGTAACAGGTTGACAAAGGCATTAGATAAGGATAATGCATACACAGTGGTATATTTAGATTTTGCAAAAATCTTTGATAAACTATCACATGACATGCTAGTAATTAAATTGGAACAGATGGATAGTAAATCTGTGTGTGTACTGGATTTCTGATAGGTATCAGCAAGTTATCTATGGAGTAGTGATAGCTCAGAAGAGGTAAGCCACTAGTGGTGTACTCCAAGGGTTCTGTTTTAGTTTAACTTGTGTGTTAATGATATTGGTAGAGGTATCGATGGTGATATGCAATAATTTGCAGATGATGCAAAGCTGAGAAGAACTATGAGGAGTAGAGCAGATACTATGGCTTTGCAAGAGGACTTGAATGCACTAGCTGAATTAGCAAGTGAGTGGTGTTATAAGTTCAATGTTGCAAAGTGGAAGGTTTTGAAATTTGGGGAACAAAGATGGGATGTAGAGTTGCACAACTGATGGAAATATCTTGGAGGAGGTAGAAGAGATAAAACAGATCTGGAAAACATAAAATTTCTGGGACTTTTTTGTTGAAACTGTGAGGACAGCACAACAGATTATGGGAACAATGTGGGAGGGTACTAACACGTAGAACTAAGGATGTTATATAAGACTTTGATCGAGCCACATATGGATTTCTGTGCACAGATTTGGTCACCTGGTTTTCAAAAAGATGAAGATGTACTGATTAAAGTGGTTTCTGGAATGTTGAGTATGAAGACGGATTGAGACTATTCAATTTGCAGAAACAGGTGGATACGATGAGGAGGATGGGGGGGGGGGGTTATGATTGAGATATATAAATTGTGAAGGGCTTATTACCAGATTATTGTGGAAGAGGTTTTGCACTGAATAGGAGAAGACAGGGGGGAAAAAACAAGAGGTCATCCCTGGGAACTGTATAAGGAGGGTGTGAGCAAGCAGATTAGGAGCAGTTTTTTTGCATGGAGAATGAGTGATTCGAATGCATTGCCAGGAAGTGTGTGATTGCAGAGATGCTGAAAATATTGCCTCTCTAGCACAATTGGATGAACAACAAAACATTGTGCCCTTCAATTAGAAAAGACCAGCATTTGATTCTCATTGTGATGAGAGGAATCATTATAAGGCCTTTTTCAATTGAAGGTGAGTTAGCCAATCTTTACAGAGTATAAGAGTTTTTTTTCTCCCAGAAACTTAGATTTTTCATCCCACATACAGGCAAATCAGCCATGAGAAAACACATAATTTACAGACAAAAAATACTGTTGTTGTTGGTGGACAGTCAATGGCATTGAGGGTGGTAGTGTCATTGTGTGCAGTTGGAGAATTAAATAGCACGAGAGACGGTGAGGAATGTGTGTGGCAGAGTCGAGTGCTCTCCCATGGGAGTGTCCAAGATCACCTCCCACGGAGGTGTCACACAACAATAACAGTAAACAGTGTGTGTGTGTCAGTTAGAAAAGTGCATTAGAAACTGAATAAGAATGACTACTGCTAAGGTATGAAAAACAAAATTTTGGTCAGTATTGAAATCCAGATGTATAAACGAGTCCAGACAATTCATTGAATTTCATGATAATAAAATCAAATAAAACTATAATATTTGCAAACTAGCATACCAGTAGCCTACCCCATAATTCTGTTGTGTAAATAGTAGTGGTTATCAGCCAGAAAAGTTTGCTTATTAAGTGATGCCATGTTCTAGATTAAGGCATTATATCAATGTATGATGGCTTCTACAGAATCATAAATGAGAATGTCCAGTAATATCACTTATTGTTTTAGCTACTTTTTTAATAACAATCCTGCCCACAAAATATTGAAACCTGAATCTAATTTTAGCTCATCCAAAATTTCAATGAAATTAAGATGAAAAACATAGAAAAATCCAAACACAGAATTTTTCTCGCTACTTCAGACCTCCAAAAAAGTATGTTAAAGATACCAAGCTATTTTAAATATAAACCTGTTTTTTTACTCCATTTCCCAAGTAAGCAAACAGACAAGTCAGTCAAGTTTGCACCTGCAAGTGTTGCAAGTCTAGCTGACCCTGCAGGTAGTGCAAGTCAAGGCAACTTGTGGTAAAGGTAGAATAAAAAACCAGGTTTATATTTAAAATAGCTTGTTATCTTTAACATATATTATACCCAAGTTAAAAAACTCTCTACATCTATCTCTCATCCTGAGATTTTTATTTAATAAGGTTCAAGCACCTTATGGTAACTTGTTTTGGTAAAATATTTATAAGCTCTGTATTACTTAAAACTTAGTATTTCTTAGCCTGGCTCCCACTGATGAGACCTCAATAAAGGTCGAAACTGGTCAGGGTAGTGGCCCCTTGCCTTTAGTACATAGCATCATACATCTCCTCCAGGAGATGTGCTTTGCATTAAGGGTAAATATTAAGAATAGTGATCAGAGCTTATTCTACCTTTACCACGAGTTGCCTTGACTTAGACTACCTGCAGGGTCAGCTAGACTTTCAACACTTGCAGGCGGAAACTTGACTGACTTGTCTGTCAACTTGGTATCTTTACCAAGATATGTTTACTTGGGAAATGGAGTAAAAAACCAGGTTTATATTTAAAATAGCTTGGTATCTTTAACATATATTATATTCAAAGTAAAAAACTCTCTACTCCAAAAAAGTAGAGTAGTAGTGGTCTCATACTTGGAAACAAAATCATCTACCTTTCCAAAAGATGTTTGCAAATATTCATGCCACTTTGGAATTTCAATCCATAGCCTTTATATATATATATCTATCAAACCAAGATATTCTTGGCCAGTAAGGATTAACCCATAGTTATGAAACCAATTATTGATACCCAGTGAAAAAAAAAAAAAATAATAAGAAAAAATACCACCATTTTCATTTTAAAAAGCCATTTTTCTTCTATCAATGCTTGGACAAGGCAAGTAATATATAATTATATTTACTAGTATACCCACTTTGAATTTTGCTGTTATGTGGAAGCTGGAAATCTCACATCGGTGGAAACAGTACAGAATATTGTAAATTTTTTAAAAAATGACCTATTATGTTGTTTTAATTATAAAAAGTTTATTTCAACTCGTTATACATTAAGTTTAGCTTGCCAAGAAATTATATTCTTGTTTAAACCACTATACAAGTATAAACGAACGTTGTTTTAATGTTAAGGACTAGATTTTTAAAACCTATATCGATTCAATAGTTGATTTGAACTTTTAGCATATAACCTAACTTCCACATTGAAAACGGGCAAATTAATATTTTCACCCAGTAAAGTGGATAACAATAAAATAAATTTAAATTGCATGTTTAGCACACAGCAAACACGTGAAACCAATTCACTACTACCATTTCACGGATATAAACAAACAGTTAAACACCACATGTTCAGATATGACAAAACAACGAAATATTTTCCCTGATTCAAATACAATCCCTATGATGTGGAAATTAACCAAACATTCTCCCTGTTACTATATATATATATATATATATATATATATATATATATATATATATATATATATATATATATATATATATAATACAGATCATGTGATTTCTTTTTCACAAAGTGAAGACATCATAACTTTAAGCCACCGGTAAGGGGGCCCGCAATTTACTTTGGCCAATACTATTCATGACGAAGTGGAACAGAAAGCGACGTGGACACTGGAATGCAAATAAATAATTGACTAGCCCCTGACAACTCATCCACCACATTACCCTCCTGGCAAAAAATCTGTTTGTGATACCCTTAGAAGATTTTATATAACGCATAACTTAGTTCACTAAATGTCTCGAACTATTAGTGTAATGTCGAGAATTAAACATTCAGCTGTCCGATTGGGATTGTTAGAAATTCATTATAAACACCTGTGGAATAACACGTCAATATATTTCGTTACAACAGTTTCAATTTTGTTGTCGGAAGCAGATTTCAGTGGATTTATTTATTATTTATGTATTCCATCACCTCCCACAACAATGCGTATGCGGTAAATAGGCAGCCAACCAGTCTTTACTGTTCATATGTGTTAGTGTGTATGTAACCTTCATAATTAAAAACATATCTGTAAGTGGTAGACAAACGGAAATGCTATAATCATAACTAGTACTTACTATACGAGTATATTACTGTGTAAGCAGGACCGTACTTATGCGCAGGCACACGAGGCTCGAGCTGAGGGGCGAAAAATTAAGTCCAATTTAAAGGCACTTTAGCGTCTCATATCCTGCCCGCTTCGGGAAAAGTATAAGTATGGTCCTATGTATAAGTGTGGTTAAATTTGATTTGAAAAATAAATTCGGACTTCCTGACGAAATTAAAAAAATCCTACATCATATTATTATACATTTCTTGGACATTGCCATGGAGTCAAGGAATGATGTGGGCGACATCCTCTGACTTTTGTTCATACATCTACCATTAGCAACAGACGCAACTCATCCACCAAGCAAAAAATCTATTCGTGATATCCTTGCTAATCACACTTGTACAATTTCCAGAGTTCGCCCTCTAGTTCTCTATATTCCAACTAGGTAGTGGAAAACATTTTTTCGCATCGATCCTATAAATCCACTTTAATTACCTATATGTTTGTATGATGGTTCCTCATTTTCGCGTATCGGAGTTTTTGAAACAAAAGATATTCTGTCTATTCTCATAAGGAGCATTCTGTTGACCATTCACATACTTCGTCACTAGTCTATGAATCGTTTCACCACTTCTTCATGTTCATGGAATTCAGGCAACTAGATCACTGAGTAGTCCAGAAGTTGCCTTATTAAAGACTTATCAATAATAATAATAATCTCCGTACTACTACTACTAGCAGGATGTTCTATAACAATCACATAATTAACTGTGCTGTTCAGGCCACATTTGTGATATGCTGTCTAAACTTCACCTCCATCTGTCCAACAGCTCTCAAATTCCTGATTTTATTAACTTCCTTCAGTTCGGTTATGTCGATATAGTACAGAACGTAATATCTTCATCACAAACTGAAAAATCATAACCTTACACTTGGCAACGGTAAGAGAGAAGCAATTTACTATGACCAATGCTATGCCTGCAAAGTTTCTGGAGTAGAAAACGATGTAGACATTGGAATGCAAATATATATATTACTAGCAAAAATTAATTATTTTTAAGGTCTCTGTAACTCAGTGGAAGCGATGCTTGCATTCTCTACACTAGGCCGACTGAAGATAGGTTTACTCTAAAGTCTAGTTTCCAATTGGAGAAACTTTATCTCAGCCGTTTTTCGACTGATTCCCGAATTAGTCGAACTTTCGCACTGGAAAGAGTGTTTTCTCGCAGAAACTCTGGTTTTTCGTCCGGTAAACCGAAGAAAAACGACCATAGAATCCACTCTATTAAAGAGAATATCCAGTTAGGGTTAGGCACCTAGAAAGGGGAGTGCTTGTTTATCATTCTCTTCATCGGTTGCCTCTTATAATTAGTGATAGTCTTGGGCCAGCTATCTATGATTGGCTACTGGTGGAGACTAAACTGCCAACTTAGTCTGTAAAAGCTAAACAGGGTTAAAAAGCATCGCCTACTCGTCTATAAGAGAATAAAGCCATTAGGTGATTTTTTAAACTAATTATTTACAAACTAACGTTACGCTCACTAAAGCTAGCATTATCAAAGTCAATTTAACTCATTTCCAATGAGCGTACAATTCCTTGAAGACAACAAATCAAAATGAAATGGACAACAATCACGTGCATTGAGGGCGACAGTGGGGGTATTCATGATGATTTCTGTAGCAGTCAATGCTGATGGTGATAGGGTGCTCCAAAATCTATCTAAAATCATGTTCTGCTACAGATAATTGCGTTCTATTGTATAAGTTACGATTCCATGTATAAGTTAGCATTTTGGAATGAGAGTAGGGGAGTCAACAAAGTTGAGTCGGAATGTCAACTGCTTATTTAATTTGTAGGTGGGATAATTTATGGCTTCCACGATGGCGAATAACGAGACTTCAGGTTTATCAAACATAGATAGCCTGGTCTTGATGCAAGCGGATAAAAAAATATTTTTAGTTAGGATTCAGTTTCAGTTGGCCAACTTGGGATGTTATCTATCAGAATTAAAGCTTTGTTTATAATTGATATTTTAATTGATATATCGAATTCTTTCAACTTATAATTGTAGTCGTCTGTGATCATGATCACCGTAGCATCGCCTTTGTTTACTTTCTCTGTTACTATATTTTGGTTTAGTAGTTATTTTATTTTATTATTTTTTTTTCATAGTCGCTGTTTTCTTTATTGGAGATGTTGCTGCTTGATGGGTTGCGTTTATAAGTATCGCAGCGGCTTCTAGAATAATGACTTTTGTTTCAACTGGCGAAGTTTGATGGTGGATTCAATCCTTCCCATTATCTGAGGGAATGGTAATTTTACTGTAGCAATAGCAGAATTAATCCTATTGTTTAGTTTTTACATAATTGTGTCAAACTCAGACAAGCTGTGGATCACCTTGTCTGCCGGAATTTGCAGAAGAGTTTTCGATTTTACAAGTTTGTTGAACTTCTTTATTAGACTTTTAATATTTTCTTTATATATTCTTAGTGACCATGCTAAGTATCATGCAAGGGTTTTCTATTTATTCGATACATACAGATAGGGACTGGCTTTCGTGTATATTCTAAGTGCTCAAGCAGAGCAGGCTTTTTAAAAAAAATTTAAAAAAAATTCCTTACACACGTAGAAATTAGGCTGTTGACCATACAAAATTTAAAATAGTTAAGTCTATTAAAGTAACTAGTACGTACGTTGTTAAAGGCTTTCATGTTTTCGCTGGTAGCTTTTCCATAAAGGAGTTTTTCCACGTATCAATTTACGAAGTTGTTCCTTCGAATTCACTTCGAATATTATTCACTTCGAATAATAGGAACTTCGTTTCTGGAAGAGAAAACTGCATTGACATTGGAATGCAAATATATCATTTACTAGCTTAAATTAATTACTGATCAGATAAAAAGCCAACGTTACACTATCTGGTAACAGCACATGACCTAAAAAACCCGATTGCTGAACAGAACCGACAGTAAGATTTTGATACCATATTTTGCTAATTTTATTAATAACATAACATTGATAACAAGATTAGCTAGTAAATTATTTTTGATCATTCCAGTGTCTAAGTAGTTTTCTGTTTCATGTTCCAGAGAAATCGACATGGATAATACCGACAAATACGGAATGAATTCGTATTAATTTTGCCAATTCTTACACACACGCATGCACGCACGCACGCACACGCACGCACGCACACACACACACACACACACACACACACACACACACACACACACATTGATCCCAAATACAGGAAGTCAAGAGACATATAGGCGCACCAGAACCGTGTGTGGTAAGTGCAGATAAGGAATGAGATAGAAGTTTATTAATGTTTTTCTTTTCTTTCAAGAGTTGCAGGTTGTATATTTGTGAACACCTCATGAGGAAGACTATTCTGGAGACCAGAGGTAGACTGAATAAAAGAAGAAGAATAGAAACAAATTCGTTATATTTGCAGTTGTATGTAAACGGGTGCTGGGATGCTGCAACTGTTGCAGTAATAGAAATTGGTGGAATGATGATTACCAATTCACTGGAGCAGTGACCATGCATGTACCTGTAGAATAGACACGGGGCTGAGACAGTGCACCAGCAAAAAAAACAAAAAAAAAGTTCATACGATAAAATACGATAATACATATTTTATCATACCTCGTTTTGAATCCATTCACCATTAGATAACTTACAATCGATCCTGGCAATACATTTCAATCACTCCCATGTCTCTATGCGAAGAATCTAGTCCCCACACCCCTACGAACCGCACTTTTACACAACTTTCTCGGGTGGCCCCTAGTTCTTTGACTGTTTGTAATAGAGTGAAAATTTTTATTTGCATCAATTTTATAAAACCCATTTAATATCTTAAAAGTTTCTGTTATGTCCCGTCTTTTCCAGGGACATGATAGAAACTGAAATTTGTAACTCACAAATCTTCAATATATCCTCGTAGGAAGTATTCCACAGATCTGTCACCATCTTGGTCACTCTAATCTGAATGTTCTGGACCAGCTCCTATTCCCCAATAAACTCAAGTGACCAAATCTGTGAGCCATAGTCAAGATGTGGCCGAATCATAGCCCTTAAAGAGGGATAATAACTTCTTTATCTTAACTTGTTAGCATGATTTTTGAACTCCAAGGAATTCGTCGAGCTATTTTAAAAACTTTTGCAATATGCCCTCTGAGCTTTAAATCTTTGTCTACCATTATCCCCTAGTCTTCAGCATCATCAATTTTCTGCACACCAATACCATCAATATAACACCACATGCAACCTTTTCAAACCGAAGTGCATAACCTTACATTTCCTTATGTCGCAGAGCTAATGTTATTGAGTCAGTATCACCGTCATCTGGGGTCGTGAAGGGAGAAATTATAGACTCTTGGAAATGACTTCCATACAAAGAGAAACCAATCTCTATATCATGACGTAGGCTCGAAACTGTTTATTCTCTGTACTTCTTCATCAGACATGAATAATCAGCTCCTAATTTGGAGCTGATTATGCTCCAAATCAGTTGAAGAATAATCAGCTGGATTATGCTCCAGCTGATTTGGAATCCTCCTCACTGGATGCTAACTAATGATTGCCTTTTTTCTCTTTGTATGGAAGTCATGTCCAAGAGTCTATAATTTCTCCTTTCACGACCCAAGATGAAACTTATGACGTCACAAATTAAATATTTGTGACGGTCACTCACAGTATGTGGAAAAGAGAAGGAGAAAATAGAAATAGGAAACCCTCCTTTAGAGGCAAATATGGAAATTTCAACTTTAGTCCACCAATAAAGCAGAAAGTTCATGTGGATGGGATAGGCCTACTGTTGGTGCATAATTTCGCATTTCACCGGGCGATGAAGAACATCTACCATTTAGTGTCTAGTTTACATATCTTCCAACTAACAGGGTATCTATTTATAGGTATTATTTCTGGGAAACGTCCCATGCCAGTCCTCAAAGCGAATATTAGTTATATGGCAATTTAGCTTATTTTTGTTTAGGTGTGCCCCTTTTAAAATGTCATTAGATTTTTACTCAAATTTTAGGGCAGTAGCGATGTTTTATATAGACAGATATATGATGAATATATAGGAGGAAAAATTCGGACATACCTTTGTAGGATGTTACTGGCTGTCTTCTAATTCAGCAGCATCCCAGCGTGTGGCGATATACATTCATCTGCTATTAAAGGAAGGAAGTATGATTGAAAGGAAGTGGGGTTGGAAAATGTGGGTTAGAGGTTTGTGGGAGAATTATTGGTGAGGCAAGGGTTATGTGAATTTTTGAAAAACCTGTTTTTTTATATTATTAAAGGTGGGTGGTAACACCAAATCGGCATGACATATTATTCATTTATTTTCATACCCCTCCCAAACTGTTCTCTGCCCACCTTTAATATATTTCAAAGAGTTAATAATAATATAATAATATATTATATAATATATATCTAAGAGATTCCCAAGCATACTTCAGATGTTGAGGAGGAGTGGGAGCTGTTCAGAACAGCTGTCACTACCTCTACATTCTCATGCTGTGGCAGAAAGCGGTTCAGCGTGGCGAGGGGCAGTGAGAAAAGGACACCTTGGTGGAACCAAGAGGTAAAAAAAGCTGTCCGGGCAAAAAAGGAGGCCTACCTAACATAGTTTAGAGTGAGGTCACCTGAGATGCGTTTCCGGCACGCTGAGGCACGAAAAGCTACTGCTGACGCAGTAAAGCCAGCAAAGCAGGAGGCTTGGGAATCCTTTGGAGAAAGATTAGACTCATCCTATTCCAATGCAAACAAAGTATTCTGGCAGACCATCCGCTGTCTTCGAGGGAGGAAATCGTGCACAGCAAGGGCAATTAAGGCTTCTGATGGTGCACTTTTAACAATCGAGAAGAATATCCTCAACAAATGGAGGGAATTCTTTGAGAGCCTTCTTAACCCTGATGGCCCAGCAGTTGTGGACATCCAAGTTATGCCGATCGGCAGATGACTAGTCTCACAGCAGAAGAGGTAGAATTAGCAATAAAATCGCTAAAATCGGGTAAGGCTGCTGGCGATGATGAAATTCGGCCCGAAATGCTAAAAGCCTTAAATCGAGACGGTGTTCTCTGGCTGACTTAAGTGTGTCAGGCTGCTTGGATATCTGAGCGAGCACCAAAGCAATGGTAGACAGGCATAATGATACTAGTCTTCAAGAAGGGAGACCTGAGAGATTGCAGCAACTATCGTGTCATCTCTCTGCTCAGCCTGCCTGGGAAAGTATATGCTAGGTGCTTGGAAAGAAGGTACAGGAGCATAGTTGAATCAGTGTTCCAGGAAGAACAATGTGGCTTTCGTCCTGGTAGAAGCACAACTGACTAAATCTTCACTTTAAGGCAAGTCTTTGAGAAATCCTGGGAATATGCTAAGAATGTCTACACATGTTTTGTGGACTTGGAGAAGGCATGCGATGACCTGATTCCTTGGAAAAGCTTTGGCAAGTAATACAGGAGTATGGAGTGGATGGCCAACTATTAGCTGCCATCATGTCTCTGTATGAATGCCTGGAGTTTTGTGTCAGGGTAAACAGCACAAAGTCTGAACCTTTCACAGTCTCCGTTGACCTCTGCCAAGGGTGTGTTCTGTCACCCCTCCTTTTCATAATATTTATGGACTGGATTGATAGGCACAGCCGAGGCAGTGAGTGTATCAGAATTGGAAGATGTAGCATCGGACGTCTGCTTTTTGTAGATGACCTAGTTCTGCTTAGCTCTTCCACAGATGACCTCCAGCAGACCCTGAATAGGTTTGTAGCTGTTTGTGCAGAAGCCGTGAAGATCAGTGTGGCCAAAACTGACACATTTGTGGTTTCAAGTCAACCATCCCACTTCACTCTACATACATGTGAGTAGAGCCCCACTGAGGAAGGTAGAGAAGCTTGAATACCTTGGGTCCATATTCATGAGTGATGGAAAGTGGAACGTAGAGCTAGATACTCGGATTGACTCAGCAAGCGCAATATTGCAGGAGCTTGGCCGTTCGGTAGCATTGAAGTGGGAGTTAAGCCGGAAGGCAAAGCTAGCTGTCATCAATACAGTCTATGTCCCGATCTTCACCTAAGGTCATGAGAGTTGGGTAATGACCGAAAGAATGCGGACACGAATCCAATCGGCTGAAATGCGGTTCCTTCGATGGGTTGAAGGGGTGACAAGACTCGAAAGAGTCAGAAGCTCTGCAATTCTGGAAACCTTCAATACTCAAGCCCCCCTTCCTTTCAATCATACCTCTTTCCATTAACAGGAGATGAATGTATATCACTTTAATAATATTAAATAATAATCAGTACTGCCTAGGCTGACCATAATTCCTTGATACCAAAACGGGACGATATTATGTAATATTCTGTATTCATGAAAAAGTAAGACTATTAAAAAACGTTTACTTTGCCCAATATGTATGGTGATAAAACATTGGTAATTATTGCTTCTGATTTGGTACGTGCCGAAGAAAATTTTGGTTCATGGCTTTTATTGATCAATGTTGACAAGCAGTCATTTGCGCGAAAACTTTGGCTGTGACCCATAGTATGATAAGCAACAAGAGCTCCACTTGTTGCAATTTTATTACCTTCGCCATCACCAACACGTCTCACCATAAACGAGCTAATGTTTTAACTAAAGCCATTGTAGTTTCAGCATCCTTATGTTTCTGGCTATGTAGATATCGCTTCTACCTTCATGAGCAACGGAAAAATGGACATTACAATGTCCATTTTAGTTCCATCACTACACAGCTTGTCCAGTTTAATAAATTTGAATTCTTTCTGGAAATCGTCATTAAAACTGCAGTTTCTCCTCTTTGACATTCCAAGGATAGACTTAGAGATATAAAAAGTAAAACTTAAAACTTTAAAAATTGTGAAATTTAAACCACCTGCATTAATAACAAAGCCACCGGTTAGCATACAGACAAAACAGAAACTAACGCTAGCAGAACATACGTCTGAGACGCAAGTGTTATTATTATTATTATTATTATTCCTGACACACCTCCAAGGCGTCCGAAGACTCATCACGGGAGGACATCTACAACTGTCTCAACCATTACACCGAACCTCTATTACGAATCATCTCCATCAACGCCATCTACTACCCATCACAACTAGTATTTTTTGTCTGCAAATTGCGTGTGTTCTGAAATGCCGATTTGTCTATATGCGGGATGAAAAACCCGAGTTTACGGGAGAAAAAACCATGCGATGTTGCCAAAAGGTATTTATTATTTCCTCTGAATAAATCAATGCAGATATCGATATTTAGTATCGAACAAAGCGACTCCATGTTTATACAAATTACTGGTATCTATGATATTGATATACGATTATAGGTTATGGATAATAATTTTATGATCGACCAATATTAAAGTATATTGATAGGTTTTATTAAAAATAGGACAAAATTGATATTTATATTAAAGCGACGAGACTGCTGGGAAATATGAAAACAACGGTACTGTCCCGTTCAAAACGATACATATGGTCATCCTAGTACTGCCCTAAAATTTGAGTAAATAGCAAATGACATTTTAATAGGGGCACTCATATACAAAATGGGCTAAATAGCCATAAACATAATATCTATTTATAGCGAGAATACTCGCTGGTTTCTTTTGTGGAACCAAATAGATTCCTTAAATAAACTAGGAATTCTGCCACAATGTTAAGTAATCCTGCAGGATCTCGATCACCCACATAAACTTTCACACTTTCACTCTTATTAGCTGCTTCATCAAAGAACAGAATAATTTAATCACTTCAGAGAACAATATACTTTGCTATTCTCTACTCCTCTGTACACACCTCGGTTTCTCCTGGAATCATCTGTTACAACCATTTTTAAACAAATGCCCACCGGCTGTTTTATTACCCAAATTATCTTCCTCCCCCATTTTCTCCAATTTATCCAGAAGAGTGTCATGTGATATCGAATGGTATCCTCACTCCAGCAAGCAAAGAAAAACTAAATGAATTATTACTACTAGCTGAAAAAAATGATGATGATATTATCTGCATCCAGGAAATCAAAATTCTGCAAACCACCCAAACATTAAAAACAAGATAGGCCTCTGGCCAAAATGGAGCAGGAATTCTGATAGCAATCTGACATATTAAAGTTGTTGAACTAGACATAGTAAACTAAAATGCAAGGAATCCAAATACTGGAACCAAGTAAAAGGCCATTAAATATATTCAATTGTTATCATCCTCCTAAGAAACCTGGACGAAATCTCTCCAGTCTATTCCATCTCATTGATGAAAACTCGATTATCATAGCAGACACCAATATCAAACACTTGCTGTGGGGTTCTGAGGAAATAAATTCCCGAGGTGAAAACCTGAGTAATTTCTTAGATGAAAAGAGACTAATAACTCTCAATAGTGGAGAACCAGTTGTTTGTCTCATTCTTGTGATACAAAAGATGCTCTGGATATTTTTGCGATGTCTCCAGATCTTCATGACAAAGCTATTTGGTCTGTTTTGGAACCAGCAGGAAGTGACTATACCCCATTCTTAATTAACTTGAACACAAAAATTACCAAATCCACCCCAATAATGAATATATCATTGGAACTTCCAAAAGACAAATTTGGTGAAATACTAGTATGAAGTAAACAAAATGCTGAAAGATCACAAATACCATGGTAACCTAAACAAAGACTACGTAACTTGAAAGAATACTATTCATTTAAAATAGCACATCATAGAAGTAAATTTTTTAAAAAGTGGAAACCAACAAACAGAATAAAGAAAAAATCGGCAATGCACAAAATCATGGAAAATAAATTTCCCTTGGATTGTCCAAATAAAATAGTCAACTATCCAGCATTTCCTCCAAATCAAGATTGGAAAAATATAGTTATTAATTTGAAAATGGGAAACAAGAGAAAAAATTCTAGAAACCTGAAATCTTGAGATTATTAACACTTTCAAAAATAATGAAATATGGACTGACTTAATAAATAACTACACAAATGACTCTAGAAATCCAATTTACAATTATGGGAGTTCATACCAATCTATGACTCTGAAATTATAGAGATGAAAACAACCAACCATTATAGGATGCAACTCTTGCCATGCAAAATTAATAGCCTTTAACACAGCACTGCAGCATTTGAATAAACAAAACCCAAAGGAATTTATATTTTTCACAGTTTCGTTCTCACTGAAAGACATAGAAAAAAATATAAAGAAACTTCATTAGAATTCCGAAGTAATTTCCTAATGGATTCAATTCCCTTATGTGATTAAATGGAAATGAAAGTGCAAATGAAGTTGCAAAAATTGCTTCAATATCAAGTGATACCGCTTGATCTTTTTAAAACTATTCAAAAAGGAACGCTAAAAAAATGATTCTCCAGGACATGACTCACCACTGGTATTCAGCAGAAAATCCAGGAGCTACAATCAACTTCAAATTTAATCGCTGTGCCACTACCATTTTCTCTTGCCTCAAGACTGGCTAGACAAGACCAATGAAGTTTAGCAATGGCAAAAAATCTTCCCCATCTGCAAAATCTGTAATATCGAGGAAGCATCACCACTGCATTTACTAACTTGTATAAATATTTCTAAATGTGAACGTTATAACTTTGGAAAGGTGCTGTATAAACTTTAGGACTTTGACCTCAATGGTCTGGTATAATAATACCATGTGATAATAAAAAAATCTCACGTTCAGCGCTAGATGTCCAAAAAAAGGCCAAGTTCAATTCTAGTCACCGACCGGAGAACTCTAAGCCTTTTTCTCGACACTTTTCCTAGTCAGCTGGTCTCCCCCCGCCCCCCACGAGTAGGCGGGTTTAACTGTAGTTCTATATACTTCACAAAAGGACTACAGTATCATCTGACAACCTTTCAGAAAATTGTTATCCTATATACACTGTTCGCAAGCTACTATTAAATCCACCTGCTCGCTAATGAATATAGTACTAATGCAAAAGAATTTACATCTATATCATACTTTAGCTCTTTTTCCCCAAGTTTCGCTAAAATTCTCAAGAAATTTAAAATCTGCACTTCTTTTACTTCTGAATCCAATTTCCGTTCTTACTCGTCATGTTTCCTTTCAGATGTACTGAGTAAGAACGGAAATTGGAAACGATAAACTCCAGATGTTTCCAGGGGTTTATTGCTTTTCATGTAACTACAACGTGCCCTGTTTTGGTCAGTCGAAGAATCCATTTGGTTGCGTATGGAAGAACATGTAAGAGATATCACGTGTGTCAAAAATACCAGTGCACTGTGTAAATACGTTCTTAATTCTACTCACCCTAATGATGAAGATTCTGTCACTTATGTAGTTATCTGGAACAAATCAGGAAACATTTTTAGATGCTAGAATAAGCTTGAGAAAAGAATGGTTGAATCAACAGAATTTATCCTCAGCCCAGTCCATCTTAATGATAACGTTAGCGATAACCTATCTGATTGTCCACCTTTGACATTCAGATGTCAACAATACTATTGCATCCAGAATACCTTTAAATGTCAGCAATCCATTTGGAAGTTAATTTATAGCTGTTGTACTCATGAAATATATATTTTTTTATTTCTCTTTTCATGTTATTCACATTAAATTTCTTTAATTTGTGCATGTGTGTAGAGAAGCTATTGTAGCTCAGCAGAAGTGGGTTTGCATCTTCTGCACTAAGTGGTGCCAATATAGGCTTAAACTCTAGTCTATTCGCCGACTAGAGGAACTTTTTATATGTCTTTCTTGAAGCAATTTACACGATAGTCTATCTTTCGGACAAGCGATTTTGCACCCGGAATCTCAAATTTTTTCCCGTAAACTCAAGGAAATTGATATAGAACTAGAATAATAATAAGAAAAAGCTAACACCTTTTATACCCTTATAGGGAGTAGGCGAGGCCTTTAAACCCTATCTAGATTTTGGAGACTGAGTGGGCAGTTCAATCTCAGCCGGTAGCCATTCAAAGATTACTGGCACATGTCTATTACGAATTATAGGCAGTCACCAATGAAAAGCCGGCAAACAGTGCCCATCTCTTGATACCTAACCCTAACAGGATATGTTACTGCCTGAAATAATGTTGGTTCTACGGTCGATTTTGTGGAGTTTACGGTGTTAATCATCCGAGTTTCCGTGAGGAAAAACCCGCTTGCTCGTGTTGGAGTTCGAATAACTCGAGAACCGGTTAAAAAAAGGCTTAGAAAATGTTCCTGTAGTCGGCGATTTGACTCGAACAGGATATAAGCGCCACTTCCAGTGAGGTACAAATGCCTTTCCCCTAGAACTAGAACCCACATTATTTCACCCAATAACATATTGTGTATGGTACACGGGGTCGCCAGAAATATCAATCGTCTCTTCATCGCTTGCCACTGATAATTAGTTCTGGTTTTGGGCCACGTATCTCTGATTGGCTACCGGTAGTCTTTGAGGTGTCCTCTTAGTCTCCAAAATTTAGATAAAGATAAAACTGTCTCGATACTTCCAATAAGGGAATTTCAAGGCAGTATGATTTTCATTTTTCTAGAAAACTTCATCGCGTGCATTACATGGAAATGAAAAAATTAGAGATATACAAAAACATTACTTGAAAACATCTACAATAGTTTTAAATTTTACCAACGAGTTACTCTCTGACCACCTGCGCTGTTGTTCTCGTGCAGGAAGGCGTGATCTCGCGATCTTGATAAGTGAACAGCAAAGGTGTGTACCAATCAAAAAGAATGTAGCTGAGGTTGACATCACAGTGAACAGTGTTTAGTGCAACTTCTGTTCATTACAGAATTTATCTTTCAAGTTTATTATATATTTATATATCATTTCACATCTATACCGGTTTATGGTGAGTATATTGCTATAATCATCATCGGGATCAGAAATATTGAGATCACTGGATAAAGCTGTTGCATTAGTTCAGAGGCATGTTGATATCTCTGAGATGTTCTACGATACGACGCTGAACTGATTTCTCAGATTGTTCATAATAAGTGGAATTGCAGCCCCACCAAACACAGTATGCACCTGGATACTTCAAATTATTATATTTTTGTTTTATCGGACGAAGCCAGGATTGAAGGTTTGTTCTCCACAGAATCAAAAGAGTCAATAAATATTTACGGCTAATACACTCCTTAAGAATTTTCTCCTTCTTGGAAACAGAACTAATATACCGAACAGTGAAATAACCTTTCACAACATTGCAGACCTCAATAGAGTGTGTAGGAGAATTGAATAACAGTTCAGAGATCGACTGTTTATAAAAACAATTCTTTTGAAATATCGACAAAAAGAAAAAATAATTAACTGCTCATCTTAATAATTAACTCTTATCATTCTCCAGATCCTTACGTTCAATGTCCAAAACCTAGTTATGTTTAAAATTCTGATTCCCTATACTGGAACAAAAGGTGTTAGTGGATTCTTTAATAATAATAATAATAATAACTAATTATTATTAATTATCGATTATTAGTATTGATGATACTTGATTCATTGATATTATTAATAATAATAATATTATTATTAACTATTTATTATAGAACCTGTGTAGCTCAGTAGAAGTGGCGTTTGCATTCTACAGCGCTTAACCCCGCGAAGAAAGGATTTGATGGTTGGAATCTAGTCGCCGACTAGAGGAAATTTTTCTAAGCATTTTTTCGGCCTGTTCCCGAGTTAGTCGATCTCTGGCACGGGCTAGTGGGTTTTTTCGTCCCGTAAACTCAAGAAAATCGACCGTAGAACCCACACTATTTTCAGACATTAAAAATATTGTGTTAGGGTTAGAGACCACTAGATGGCTGCACTAGCTTGCCACCTTCTTCACTGCGTACCGATGAATCAGTGATAGCCTTGGGCCAGCTATCTCTCTGATTGGCTACCAGTGGAGATTGAACTGCCCACTCAGCCTCCAAGGCTCCAAGACTGTTTACCCTAAGTTAGTTAGGGTAAACAGTCCCGCCTACTCCCTATACGGGAACAACATAGGCGTTATCTGATTTTTTTTTACTATTTATTATTATTATTATTGCAACATCGAAGTGGCTTTTTTACTTTTACATAAAATCCCCAGATCCTTACGTTCAACAATACCTTAACATTATCCCGTGGAAAAAACCTGGCTTTTATGAGATTCATTGGTCTTATGGCATTTGCTATATAGGCCAGATAGGAAACTCGGGGGAGATTTGCATGTCTGAACATGTAAAAGACTTCGAAAAAGAAGATAGCATAAATCATGCTAGGCAATCCACACAACTACTACAAGCCACCAAGTAGTTTGGCAACAAACACAAATGCCATATATTGATCATCATTGTTTTACACAAAAGTTTCAGGATGCCTCGCAAATGCTAAGGATCAGCACACAATGTAACGAAAATCAAGTCTTAAACTTATACCAAGTTTGATCTGCTTTTTTAAAAATGTAACTGCCACTGTCCTAGGATACACCATGTCTCATGCCACAGAACGTGACCACAACAACTGTCAACATGCAAACAGTAATGAATTCAAACTTTATATTTTAATTATTACTTGTTTGTATGTACCAGTTGTGAAGAGTTTTCATAATATGTAATATGTGTAATTAATTGTTTCTAGTCTGTTGTGTATAACTTTTGAAACTTTATTATTTTTATCCAATCCCCACGGAGTCAAGAGACTTATCCCGTAGGTCCCACTGACACATGTAAAGTCCATAGTAAATCGACTAAAATGCATTCACTGTACTCACCACACTCACATGCAATGCATTCCAATCACTCACAACTCTTCAAGCAAAAATTTACTCCTTCCCCATTGCTCATACCCGCGTTATACAACTCTCAGGAATGTTGTCTCTGTCAACCCCTGTGTTCAGATATTCAATGATAAATGTCACCCACGCTAATCTGGTAATTACCCCTTACCAACTGATTCGTCTCGATCATGTATTCATCAGGCTCTGTAATTTGCATGATTTCAATCTTTACACATATTCCACATACCAGAAACCAATTTAGTTAATCATCTCTGTACCTTCTCCAATATCTCAACATCTTTTTGAAAATCTGTCTACCAAATCTGTGCACAGTAATCCATATGTGTGAATGAAATCACAACATCCTTACTTCTACATGTCAGTGTTGTCTGCATCATTGCTAGAAACTGCTGTGTTGTTCTCAGAATTTTAACAAATGTCAACAAAATAAATTTTAAGTACTGTTCGCCATCACCCCCAGATCGTTCCTGTCCTGCACCTCCTATAAAATATCCAGATCAGTCCTTTACCCTGCATCCCATCTTTGCTTACCAAAATTTAAAACTTTATATTTTGCCACATTAAACTGTAATTCCCACACCCATTCAGACAGTTTTTTTACATCCTCTTGCAAAGAACATCTGCTCTACTTCTCATAATTCTCCTCAACTTTGCATAATCTTCAAACAACTGAATTACTAAATCACCCTTACTAAGTCACCATGATTCAATATATATGTTAAAGATACCAAGTTAATTTAAATATAAACCTGGTTTTAATTACTCCATTTCCCAAGTAAGCAAACAGACAAGTCAGTCAAGTTTGCACCTATTGGGTATAATAACATATATTATACCCAAGGTAAAAAAATTTCTACATCTATCTCTCATCCTGAGATTTTTATTTAATAAGGTCAAAGCACCTTATGGTAACTTGTGTTGGTAAAATATTTATAAGCTCTGTATTACTTAAAACTTAGTATTTCTTTGCCTGGCTCCTATTGATGAGACCTCAATAAAGGTCGAAACCAGACTGGGTAGTGGCCCCTTGCCTTTAATACAAAGCATCATACATCTCCTCCAGGAGATGTGCTTTGCATTATGGGTAAATATTAAGATTAGTGATCAGAGCTTATTCTACTTTTACCATGAGTTACCTTGGTCTTGCACTACCTGCAGGGTCAGCTAGACTTGCATTACGTGCAGACTCAAACTTGACTTGTCTGTTTGCTTACTTGGGAAATGAAGTAAAACCAGGTTTAAAATAGCTTGGTATCTTTAACACACACACACACACACACACACACACACACACACACACACACACACACACACACACACACACACACACACACACACACACACACACACACACACACACACACACACACACACACACACACACACACACACACATATATTAAGGATAGCAAGTAATTTTATAAACTTGGTTTTTTACTCCTTCTCCCAAGTAAGCAAAACAGTTAAGTTTGCACCTGAACATAGTTCAAGTCTAAAGGTAGTGCAACACCAGGGCAACTCGTTGTAAAGGTGGTCTGGTCACTATTCTTAGTATTTCCCATAATGTAAAACACATCTCACTAAGAGATGTATACTGTTATACATGGGTGGGGGGGATCACTACCCAGACCGGTTTCAACGTTTTTTGAGGTCTCCTCAGTGAATAGCTAGATCCTGAAATACCAAGGTTTTTAGTAATACAGAGCCTTATCAACTTTACCTATACAAGTTGCTACAAGGTGCTTTTACTTTGAATAAGAAACTCTGGATGAGATAAAGTTCTGAAAAGTTTTTTGCTTTGGGGATAATATATATATAAAAAACTTTTCACATCTTTATCTCATCCAAAGTTTCTTATTCATCAGTGGGAGCCAGGCTACAGAGCCTGTGTAGCTCAGTGGATGTGGCGTTTGCACACCATCGCGCTAGGCCGCACGAAGGAAGTCTTGGTTTCGAGTCTAGTCGGCGACTAGAGGAAATTTTTCTAAGCCTTTTTTCGACCGGTTCCCGAGTTAGTCGGTCTCTGGCACGGGCAAGCAGGTTTTTCCTCCCGGAAACTCGGGTTTTTCGTCCTGTAAACTCAAGAAAATCGACCGTAGAACCCACATTATTTCAGACATTAAATATATTGTGTTAGGGACCACGAGATGGCGGCACATTTGAGCCGTCTCTCTTCACTGCGTACCGCTTAATTAGTGATAGCCTTGGGCCATCTGTCTCTGATTGGGTACCAGTGGAGATTGAACTGCCCACTCAGTCTCCAAAAGTTAGATAGGGCAAATGGCCTCGCCTACTCCCGTATATACGGGAATAAAAAGGCGTTAGCTGATTTTTTTTTTTTGATATATATATACAAAACATCATACATCTCCTCTAGGAGATGTGTTTTGGCATTAAGGGTAAATATTAAGATTAGTGATCAGAGCTTATGCCACCTTTACCACGAGTTGCCTTGGTCTTGCACTACCTTTAGGATCAGCTTGACTTGCATCACTTGCAGGCGCAAACTTGACATTTTGTCTGTTTGCTTACTTGGGAAATGGAGTAAAACCAGGTTTAAAATTGCTTGGTATCTTTAACATTATTATACCCAAGGTAAAAATGCTTTCTACATATATATATGTATGTATATTATATATAAAAGACCTTATTATATATATATATATATATATATATATATATATATATATATATATATATATATATATATATATATATATATATATATGTATATATATATAATAATATATATATAAAAGACCAATATTTTCCCCCTCTACAACCTGTATTCTATTCCTTACCAATCTTTCCAATATCATAACGACAACCACTAGAAACATCTGTCTTAGCATATTTGTGTAGTGGGACTATTATGCTGCTTTCCGCTTATTTTGGATATAGGGTTTTGACATCGATCCTCCATGGTTTGAACCTCTGTCAATGAAAATCGTGTCAAGCTTTTAATTTACCGCATCCATCTGCTCTGAGCTCTCATGTTATTGCATCATGCTTGTATTTTACTTACTTAAGTGTTAAAGAATGGATAGTTAATATCAATCGGGGCTGTTTATCAAATATTATCACTCTAATTCTCAGCTATAGTGTTCAATTTATGAATAATAAACACGTAAAGTTTTAAATAAAGATTTTTAGGTAAGATTAAGAATTTGTGATTTTAAAAAAAATTGGCAATTGTCCCTCTTTTCAAGATGGCGGGTGGTGAAACGGTATCATTGCAAGGACAGCCTCAGCTGAAAAAACAAGATCTGTCAAAATTAGTAAGTTTATTTTTTAATTTTAATTATTGCATTATTTTATTTTTAAATCATCGTCAAGTTTTATTAAGAACTTTTGTTTTGATATTTTGCTTCCCTCATCATTTAGGATTACATGTCTCCTTATTTCTAAATACCTTGCAAACATATGCATTTAATAATAGATCAAAGGCGATATTTAAAATTAATATTCCTTAAAAAAACCTGTGTGCGATGTAACTTTCTTGTAGATGTGGCATAAGCGAGTTAAATATAAATATTTTAGACGCCATATGAAGAGTCTACATTGAAATTTGTGGTGTTATGAGATATAATATGATATAAATACTGCTTTAAGAATTTTTTTTTTTTATACCTAATCAAAATTGCTTTTAGTACCTATGAGGAATTATGCTGTATTTCAGAAAATAATCTATTGGATCATGAGGATCCATAGTGCATTTAACATTTACCACTGCTAGCGAATTTACAGTCCATTTTTCCTTGTCTCATAAAATTCATTATTACATTAATTCTCCTGGAGTGAAAACTCTGGAAGGGGGAGAAGAGAGAGAAGGGTTTACACATTATATAGAAAAATTCCTGGATTTATCACAGATAGTACTCTCTGCATACAACGTACTTTTCTTATTTAACTATGAACTCATTCACAACACATTCAGGCATTGCATCATGCTCACCCACTACTCTCCTTTTTTAAATTAGATAAATAAATTCATCATTTTATTCATCATTCCCTTACACAATTTCAAAGGATGGGCCTACTTAGCACTTTCTTTTGTTTCATCACCAGAAATTTGTCTCATATCTATCTGGTAAATTAGGGCATATTTTGCTCCTTTTTTTATCATTTTGTTACTTTGTTTTCAAGTGATTTTACTATGTTTCCTAAAGGGAACTGGTGTATTCAGCAGGCTGCCCAGTGGCCAGACTATGCTGAATACACCGGTTCTCGTCCGATCACCGAAGATAAGCAGCATTGAGCCTGGTCAGTACTTGAGAGGGTGTTACCAAAAAAATCTTGGTGGATATGCTATCCACTTGGTTGGCCGAGTGGATAGCATATCCAATAATAATAATAATAAAATATGAATAAACTTTGAATAAAATAAAAGGAAAGGATAATAGTAAAGATATTGATATAATACTCAGATCCGTTTTGACTGTGTTAAATAAAAATTGTATCTGCTAGAAAATGTGTTATGTTATACTTATAGGTTTTCTCAGTGTCCTAAACATTCTTCTTGTATTCTGGCTTATTTCCAAGACTATTTAGTTTGGATGAAATTAGATTAATGTAATATGAAGAAGAAGAAGAAGAATTGGCAGAGAGAATTGTGCTTTCACACAAAAAAAAGTCAAACTCAATTTCATCATTGTTCTTATAGAAATGGAATGGGATATTGATATCATCATCATGTACTCTCAGGGGGCATATAGGATATTATGATAGTACTACATGAAGAACTTAGACATCATTATTATTAACTTCTTATCAACAATTTTCTTCCAAATCAAACTGTTATCTGTGAAGACTCTAACATTATCAGATCTTATATTTCTGTCTTCTAAGGCACTTTTTACTGTATCAATCCACCTATATCTTGGTCTTCCTGAGGGTCATTTTCCTGCCAGCCTGGCAGAGAACACTTGTTTTGCTAATCTTTCTTCTCCCATTCTGTTTAAGTGACTATACCACCTGAGATTAGTTCTGCTCACACATTCCTGGATGCTAACAATGTCAAGTTAGCATTCAAGAATGTGTTAGCAGAAGTCCTAATCTTTCTCAGGACTCTCATATCTGTGGTCTCTAGTCGTTTGTCAAGTGTTTTATTTCTAACCCAGCTCTCAGATCCATAAGTTAAAATTGGTTTGAACAACACTGCCATATATATATATATATATATATAGGCGCAAACTTGACTTACTTGTCTGTTTGCTTACTTGGGAAATGGAGTAAAACCAGGTTTAAAATAGCTTGGTATCTTTAACATTTGTTATACCCAAGGTAAAATACTTTCTACATATATGTATGTTAAAGATACCAAGCAATTTTATAAGCTACGTTTTAATCCTTTTCCTTGATTTACTTGTCTGTAAGCAAACAGACAAGTAAATCAAGTTTGCTCTTGCACGTAGTGCAAGTCCGAGGCAACTCGTGGTAAAGGTGGAGTAAGATCCAATCACTTTCCTTAGTATTTTCCCCTAATGCAAAGCACATCCCCTTGTGGAGATATATGATGCTATGCATTAAAGGCAAGGGCCACTACCCAGACCGGTTTCGACCTTTATTGAGGTCTCGTCAGTGGGAGCCAGATCTTAAAATGCCAAGGTTGATTGCTTGGTATCTTTAACATAGTATATACCCAAGGTAAAAAACTTTCTCCATCTTACTCTCATCCTGAGATTTTTATTTAATAAAGTCAAAGCACCTTGTGGTAACTTGTTTAGGTAAAATTTATATGCTGTGCATTACTTCAACCTTGGCATTTTTAGGTCTGGCTCCTGCTGACGAGACCTCAGTAAAGGTCGAAACTTGTCTGGGTAGTGGTCCTTGCCTTTAATGCATAGCATCATACATGTCCGCAACTGGATGTGCTTTGCATTAGGGGAAAATACTAAGGAAAGTGATCACACTTACTCCACCTTTACCACGAGTTGCCACAGACTTGCACTACGTGCAAGCGCAAACAGACAAGTAAGTTTGCTTACTTGGGAAAAAAGGATTAAAACCTAGCATATAAAATTGCTTGGTATCTTTAACATAGTATATACCCAAGGTAAAAAACTTTCTACATCTTACTCTCATCATGAGATTTTTATTTAATAAGGTCAAAGCACCTTGTGGCAACTTGTTTAGGTAAAATTTATAAGCTATGCATTACTTCAACCTTGCCATTTTTAGGTCTGGCTCCCGCTGACAAGACCTCAATAAAGGTCGAAACCGGTCTGGATAGTGGCCCTTGCCTTTAATGCATAGCATCATACATCTCCGCAAAGGGATGTGCTTTGCATTAGGGGAAAACGCTAAGGAGAGTGATCGGAATTTACTCCACCTTTACCATGAGTTGCCTCAGACTTGCACTATGTGCAGGAGCAGACTTGACTTACTTGTCTGTTTGCTTACTTGGGAAAAAGGATTAAAACCTAGTTTATAAAATTGCTTGGTATATTTAACATAGTATATATCCAAGGTAAAAAACTTTCTACACGCACACACACACACACAGCTAATTTAGTGTTTGACTAATTTCTTTCTTATTCCATATAAATTTATTCAGTTGACTTTCTACTATACTGGCTTTGTTGATTCTGTATTTCCATATTTAATTTATCATCTTCACTAAAAATTGTGCCAAGTAGCTGAAATGTCTTACTTGTTCTAGGTTCTCCATTCATGATGCAGTTGATATTTTCAGTGTTTCTGCCTATTTTCATTGTCTTTGTCTTGTTATTGCTGATTTTCATACCAAATTTATTACAACAGTTATTCAATTTAGTCACGGAATCTTGCAGACTTGTACTGGATTTATTTAAAAGTATAACATCGTCTGCATAAAGTAAAGAGCTGAGATCTCCAATTTTGATATCATGTTTAAAACCACTTTCCTTCATAATGTGATCCATATAGATAATGAATAACAGAGGAGATAATGTACACCCTTGTCTGACACCAGATTTAACATTAAATCATCTTCCTGTACTTCCTTCAATTCTAACTGCTGACTTACAACTCAAATATAGACTTAAGTATTGCCCATTGACACCATATAGCTGTAACATTTTGAATAGCTTTTCACACTCAGTAGGGAAATACCTCTGTAATTCTCACATTCAATTTTATTCCCCATTTTGTATAATGGTACTATGATAGCTCTATTCCAGTCATCTGGAATTCTTTCCTCTGTTCAGGCCTTCTGAACTATGTAGGGCAGCCACTGCAAATCTTTAATATCTCCATACTTGAGCATTTCTGGTCAAATATCATCTACTCCCTGCCTTTCCCCATTTCAGGATTTTGATGGCTTTTCTACTTCAAGTATGGATATTGGGAAAGAAAATAATGTTTAAAGCAGATACTTATGTTACTTAATTGCTCTGACGTAAAAGATTTTCTATGAGGACGTGGTATAAAAACAGGAAAAATCAAGCAGCAAGTGAATAGAAATTTTGGTTGCATATGAAAACTATAAAATTATGATCTTGTGAATGAGAAGCATCTAAAGTATGCATTATTTATTTATTTTCATTAAATAACTATTAGATACTCAAGTAGATGACTGATAGTAAGTTTAACATTAAATTTTATTTAAAACTGTTAAAATTACAAAGTATAAAGTAAACAGAATTATTTTCATATAGTTTTCCATAAGCCAACCTAGCATGGAACCATCTGCATTATGGCCAAGTGTTCAGGAAGTTTCTCAATGCTCGTGAAATAGCGCTTTGTGCAGTTATCTTTGTACAGCCAATATGTTTTAATGCTATTACTCTTTCTCTAGTCATCATTTCAGTACCAGGAACTTGGTTACCTTTGACAACTAAAGGTGGAGTCTGGCTGTACCAATTTCCAAGTTAGCACTAAAGAATTCTGTTTATAAAAGCATTAGAGTATATGTTACACAATTATATTATCTTCAGTAACTTAAGAAGAGGAAATTAGAAAATAAGTCAAAGGCCCAGAAGTAAGTATTTCACTGAATTTGTATGGGTTTTGACACCCATCAGTTGAGTTAAATCAACACTTTTGGTCTTACTTTTTCAGCCTATATCAGTCGTTCTAGTTTTACCTCTTTTTAAGTAAGTGAAGGTTGGCATGAATTCACTTTGTGATGTTTTTGAAGAATCTGAAAATGTACATTACAGTTTTTTCCTTTTCCAAGAAAGCAAATGCATCTTTATTTATTCATATGAATGATTACTGTAAAAGAGATGGGTGTGCATTACGCTTTGTAGCCATGAAAAAAAAAAAACACATAAACATCAACATTTACTTGACACAGATGAGAAGATATCTTCAGGCAGACAATTCTATTCTTCTGTGACTTTTATAGAACTGTGGAAAGCAATCAGTTTCTTATTTTGCTTCATTTTGAGGAGTTTTTCTTTCAGTGTTTCATCTTATTCTATTAATAATATTAGTTATCTACTGGAGTTTTTAAAAGCTTTTTAATCTTAAAAAAGAACAAAATAAAGCATTCTAAGTGAAGCGCTTTAAATCTACACATCAGCCAATTTTTTTCCCTAATACAATTTCAAAAAACTTTTTAGTGCTTAATGTTCAAAATTTTTGATAGTTCCATTTTCTGAAAGATTCATCCCATTAGTGTCATCAGATATATTTGGTCACTGTGATATACACATACTGTAAATTTCTTTCATGTTGAAAACGGTTCTGAAACCTCAGTTATTGCATCCTGACTGCGTTATTATTATTACATGACATCTCCAAGGATTCATTTCTGGGATGGCCCACAACCCTCCATCTACACACAATGCTGTATATTCATATTTTTTTATCTGCAAGTTACATATGTTTTCTGACCATTTTGCATGAATGGTGCTTGAAAAACCCTTCTGCTTCCATGAGATTGGCTAAACTCACCTTTAGATGAAATGATGAATCTTTCATTTCTCGTCATGATGAAATGAATCTTTCATTTCATCATGACGAGAATTGAACTCAGGTTTTTTCCAGTTGAAGGGCACGAATGTCCCATCATTCTACAGGTTGCATTATGGGGGACTCATGGCAAGAAAAAAAAATGAAGATTGGTGTAATCCTTACAAGAAGTGAGCTGGCAATGTGGGACTTAGCTGACTATATATTGTAGCAACTGAACCTTCATATTCATTATGATAATTTTACCTTTAATGTCTTTGTTACATTTTACAGACTTCTGTACTTATCTACAGTTGTCTTTTGTTACCTGGCACCAAGGCTTCCTGTCCACCCACATGTAATCATCCAAATTCCTTTCTCTCGTGGCTTATTATTCTTCCTCTCCAAATTACTTGAGGTTTCCCACATTTTCTTCTACCTGAAGAAGACTAATTAGATAATTTTTCTTGCCATCCATCATCATTCTGACGTGGCTGTACTACTGTAAAGTCTTTCCATCTCCAGTCTTTTTGCTATGAATCTAGCTGGTGCATCCATTCTCTGATGATTTCATTCCAAATTCACTGGATCCCAGCTATATATCAACTTCTCCTTAGGTTGTCCTTTTCTACTTCACATAGCCTTTGTTCCTGTCATTGTATTAATGACATTCTTCACCTCTTCTCTAAGATCTATCAACCAGGTGCATGCAACATTGGACATGGGTTGCCACTACATTGGATGGAGAGAGAGAGAGATATGCATGACGGTTCGAGATCTCATTGCATAACAGAGAAAAATTTGGCAGTAGGGAAAGATGGGATATCAGTATGTATGCTATACATTGCTGCCAATTGGGGAAAGTGATCACATGGTCTTGATTTGGGAGGTACTCTCATAATAGTCTTTTGGACTCCACCATACACCATTTATCATGCTCATTTCTCCTCTTTTGTTTGATTATGCAATAATCCATGCCTTTTTCACAAGTTTCAAAGTTGTCCCTAAATATTTGTGCTTAACTGATTTCATTTTTTGCTCCTCTATGTCCATGTCATACACATCTGGCAGTAGATATTCTGTTTTTTGAAGATGTATCTTAAGGCCTCCCAAATCATATGCCTGTGTTAACTTTTTAGTCATATGCTCTGCATTGTCCCTCTCTCTCTCTCTCTCTTGGACATTATTACCTGATCATAGCCAGAAAGTAAAGAATGTATCACTGCTTCCCTCCTTCCAACCAACACATTCATCCCTCAGCAGGATGTATTCCAGTATCTAAGCATATTCTGTAAATAAATTTTAAAAAGAGTTGGAGATATTTCACATCACTGTCTTAGCAACTCTGTTGTTCTGAATTCTTCCAAAATGTTTCACCCAGCTTTAATTACTTTTGCATGGGCTGTATCATAGATCTTCTTTATCATCTGGGTAAGTGATTCCAAGTTTCCTGTCTGCCACATTTGGGTAAATAAGCACTGAATCATAAGCCTTTTCTAGGTCTATAAAAACAAGATGGGGGGAGGGTTCTCACTCATCTTCTCTGATATCTGGTGAATTATGTTATCTGTACAGGACTTTTCCTCCATAAATCCAGCAGGCTGTTCTGAAACGTTTGAATGAATCAGGGTTTCAGTAGATACCTGTTGCTCTACTCTAGAGCCTGCTAATTGATGCTATTATGCTTATTTCTCTGTAATTGTTTAAATCCTGTTTTATTTATTTTTCTGTGAATGAAGAAAATGGAAGATAAATTCCAGTCATTAGGTATATCTTCTTCTAAACTTGATTAATTAATGTTGTTAGAATTCTGAATGTGTCCTCCCACTGTTTTTTTTTTATTTTTTATTATTATTATTATAATACCATTGGTATTCCTTTTTTCCTGGTCCTGGTGCCTTAGTATTTTGAGATATGTAACTGCATTTATCGCCACCACTTCTTCCAAAATTGGCTTCATTCTTATGTTATGCTGCTTTGAATTTGTAAGCGGCATTTCAGATTATTCTTTAAAGTGCTATGTTTTTTAGTAAGCGTTTTTCTAAAAGTACTTCTTCCAGTCCTGCAATGTCATCATATTCCATGTAGATTTACAGATATTTGGAACATGAATTCTTCAGTTTGTTTCCCCACATCTGTTTCACTTTTCCATATCTTATTGCAATCTTAATTCCTTAGCATAATTTTCACCAGACATTTTCTTTAACAGCACCTTTCAACATGTTTTGCTTCCCATTTGAGGAACTTATGTCTGTTTCCATATCTGTTTTTCTTTTGGAACGTTTAATATACTTTTTTAATATATATCCTGATATTTTTAATATATATATTTTTATATATTAATATATTTTTATTATTATTAATTTTATTAATATTAGTAATTATTATTAATTAATTATTATTAATAGATTATTAATATTTTTTAATAATGATTTTTAATATATCCTGATATACTTTTTTTTTTCTCTTATTATAGCAATCACTACTTCATCTTCATCTGACTATTCAGATTTAGATAAACATTAAAGAATGTAACTATATGTAACTCTTGTTATATGCAGGGATTCTATTCTTGCGAATCGCAACATATATTATTGAAAACATGTAAAATGGGATGCTTATAACATGGGGAAAATAGAGGTTGTACTCCCAAATGAGTGAGATTTCAAGATTAATTTAATCAAAATGCATTCTTTTTCATACATATTAAGACATGAGTAGTAAATAAAATATTCAGTATATATAAAACAAATAACAAAGTAGTTCTTTATTTTCAAGATTAATACATGTAACCACATCTTAATCATATTTTCTTTAGCTGGCATGCTGAAATTGAAGGCTCATAGGAAGTTGAAGTCTACTTTTTCAAGGATCTCTAAATGTAAATCTGACTTGCAGTTTTCAACTTCTGATCATAGACATTTATCCTGGTAGGATTTAAGGACAGGTTTGCTTTCCCTTTTCACTTTAAAACTGCTCATGTGGTTAGTCATGCTTTTCAAAGAGAGTCATGTCACTGGCTATCAGTTTAAAAGCTTGAGAGAAAATTTTCACTCACAGGAGGGACTCGGATTCCTTACCGGTGTACTTTTCCATAACCAGGAAATCTATTACTCAAGATGCAGAAGTTATTTACAAATGAAAACAATACCACATAGACCAATAAGGTGATGAAGCACATGTGCAGAAGTTTCTGCAATCTTTGACAGGAAACAGTGACAGTTCTTATGTACTGAAATGAAACCACATATATGCAAAAATGTGGATAACATAAGTGCGTTTATGAGAGTTATCTGTATTTGATTCTACATGAATGCCTTACTGCATTATAATACTATTAGAGCAGTAGCATCATGCTGAATAGAAAAGAAAAAAAAAGTATTATTTTTATGAGAATCCCATCCACAAAAGATTGTAAACCTATAAAAAAAAACAAAAAAAACTTCTATAAGCTAAAAGTGAAAGCAACTGAGTTTCTGCTGAAATATTCTATAATATAAATATTAGATATTAAAGAAAATTCTCACTAATCTAGAAAAATTTTTAAAAATTTAGTAAAAAAGAAAATTTTTACTAATCTAGCTGAGCCATATATGCTCAGTAGATGTTATAAGACTTGTACCAATTGTATGATGTATTTAACTTTTTACAAAGAATTAATTAATTTAAGCACATTTTATTATGAATTTCATTTTTGTGTAGATAATGAATTGTCAACAAATTTTATTTGCTTTTTTTACAGTATATATTTACTAATTTCTCACTTTATTACATTCTGTACTGTTGTAACCTTTGCTCTGCTGCAGTATAACCTTTGCTGTCCTTGTGGCAATAAACCAATCAATGAGTTAATTGCTATAAGAATGATTATGCAATTAATATAAATTAATAACATTGTTTTATGTTATAGAACGTTAGTGAACTCACACCACTTACCCCTGAAGTCATCAGTAGACAGGCAACAATTAATATTGGTAAGTATTTTATTAATCATTGTGTTATATGAATGTACTTAATTTCATTGGTTATCCTAAAATATTTGTATTTTATATGCTTAAAACTGATAGAATACTTACGAAACTCATCTTTAGGAACCATTGGACATGTGGCTCATGGAAAATCCACAGTTGTTAAAGCCATTTCAGGTGTACAGGTATGTGAGCATAAATTATTACATAAATTATAAAATTATTGTACCATAATGCATGTGATGTCCAACTTTCTTGAATGGTGATTGTGAAGCTTGGGAAGTTCATAACCAAAAAAATGGCTTTTTATGTGCGTACACACACACACACACACACAGAGAGAGAGAGAGAGAGAGAAAGAAAGAAAGCTTGGAAAGAAGTCAATGGACACATAGTGTAAGGAACAAATAGCCATTATGCCCACCTTAATAAGATATAGGACCTCTTTTCAGTGTGATGACTGTAGCAATGTTATGGGACATACTTTCCAGAGGCCTACGATATTGATCAGTGGGAATTTTGGACTATTCTTTCTGTAGACATGTAATGAGGTTCTGGACTGTTATGAGACAGATGTCCCTTGACCTCACTCAATGCTCCAGTTCATCCCACAGATGTTCAGTAAAGTTGAGATCAGGGCTCTATGGAGGCCAGTCGAGTATGGTAACATTCATGTCCACAAACCATTCAGTTACAGCAGCAACCTTGTGACATGGTGCATTGTCTTGTTGAAAGCGACAACGGTCAGTTTCATAGAAATGCTACAAAGTAGGAAGCATTGCAGAATCTGAACATCAGAATGTTCAGATACCTCTTGGATTTCATGGTTATTGTCATGGTACCATAATACCATGGCATCAGCATTATTGTAAATAAAAGTAAGAACAAGTGTAAAATAACTTGCCGGTGTGTAGGTGGCAGAAGAGATTGTTCAACTAATCCAAGAGGTATCTGAACATCAGAATGTTCAGATACCTCTTGGATTTCATGGTTATTGTCATGGTACCATAATACCATGGCATCAGCATTATTGTAAATAAAAGTAAGAACAAGTGTAAAATAACTTTCTGGTGTGTAGGTGGCAGAAGAGATTGTTCAACTAACGAGTGCCCATTTTGCTACAAGCTATCAAGCTGGTGTATATAATATTCAGCTCGGTGCTACTTCTACATTGGATGAAGAAATTCAGGTATGTGAGGAGGAAATACTAGAGTTGTTGCATAAACTGAATATAAAGCTAGGTCTGCAAGCCCAGAGTGGCTATATTGGTGAAACCAGATGTAGTCTTTGTGTTCCGAAATCCTGACATTTGCTGTCCTGCCTGTTTGGCCAAAGTAGGACAGTTTACAGCTGCAAGGGACCTGGTATACCCCAGGTAGGTCTAGGGGAAGTAGTTGGTCTTTGGTGGAGCGGATAAGGGATGCTAATTTCTTATATGGTTTGTAACAAGAAGTCAGGTCATATTTTTTGAAGATTTTGGTTAACTTTTCAGAGGTGCCCAGGATATAGGTTATGAAGGAGAGGAGGGGGGGGGTTGTGGTTAACAGGTTTTAATAATTTTTTGGGGTTGTAGCCATTTGCTAAGAAAGTGTTAAGGATGTGGTTAATTCAGTGTTTAGGGCATTATCATCTGAACAGATTAATTTTGCCCTGTTATATAGTGTTTTTATAACCCCATATTGTGTGTGTGGGGAATTGCTGGTGAATGTATCTACCTGTATGGGTGGGTTTTCTGTAAACAGAGAAAGCCAAGGATCCATCAGCTGGTGAGTGATTAGAATGTCTAGGAAAGGGAGACTGTTGCTTTCCTCTTTTTCCAAGGTGAACTGGATTCTGGGGTGTTGGTTGTTTAAGTGTGTTGAGTCGTGGAGTATATCTGAGCTATGTAGCCAAATAGCGAACACATCATCAAAGTAGCGAAGCCAAACAGTGGGTTTTTGTGGTGCTGAGTTTAAGGCTTTCTGTTCAAAAGTCTCCATAAAGAAGTTGGTCAAGGGTGGGAAGAGTAGTGAACCTATGGCTGTCCATTTTATCTGTTTGTAGAATTTTTCTTGCCAAACGAAATAGCCTGAGTTCATTGTGAACTGAAATAGGGCTGAAATCATCATCATTTATTTATAATTTTATAATTATAAATAGGGAAACCAATCAAAACAAATAAGTAGTCTGTGTACACTAAGATAGGACTTGGAGATTGTTATAACATGAAGGAAAACCAGTCTTCTCTGTCATATGCCAATTGACTGATCTCTGATGCAGTGAGTTGGGGGAAAACGGGAAGAATATTGCTGATGTATTTTCAATATGGAGTTCGGGGTCTGTCTCTTTTTCTTTTTTCATCTGTAGGGGCGTAGAGTACCAGAGCATCAAAGGGTACAGAGGGTGGATGTCTAAGTTGGTGGCTGAGCCATTTTATTTGGTTTATTTGAACAACATTGACTAGAGGATCTTACTGGGTTTCATCTAATATAGTAGAGTTGGGAATGTGGTCTTCCTAGGAGTAATCCAGGATATTTCTTAGACAAGTAGTTCCAAAGCTATTTATAATATTGGTCGCTGCTTTTGTTGAGGTGCTCCAGGTCTGGGAGCCTTACAGAAAAATAGACTGGCTGATGCATTTGTAAAGACGAATCTTCGTCTCCTTTGAGATGAGGCTCAACTTCCATACTTTATTAAGACTTCTGTGGAACTGCAGTGCTTTCTGTTTTCTTGTTTTAATGTCTGTTAAGGAATCTGAGATGTGTGATCCAAGGTATACAAGTCCTCTAGTTCTTCAAGGTGATCATTTTGATTTATATAGATGTGCCCATCTATCTGATGTTTTAATATCTTTGTTTTTTGGGAGTTTATTTCCATCATCATCATGCGTCTCAAGGATTTAGGCCTAGCGTGGCATGTTCTGGCCTTAGAAGTCATCGCTTAAGAGGACATCCTGGTTTTCTTTTTCCTAATGGCTTGTACTTTAAGGCTTGTTTTGGTAATCTTTCTGTTTTCATTCTTTGAATGTGTTCCATCCATTTATGTTTATATTTTTTAATTTTTTCTATTACTGATTCTTGGTTTAATTCTTTCATAATTTCTTCGTTTCTTTTATGATCAAATAGAGTGTACTTTGCAGTTTTTCTCATAAACTTCATTTCTGCTGTTATTAATCTTTGTTTTTGTTTTATTGTCCAGATTTCACTTCCATACAATAAGACTGGTAGGGCTAATGTATTGTATATTTTTAGTCTGGTTTGTTTTTGAACTAGGTTTGGTTTAAATATGGAGTTAATTACACCTGTTATGTTTAAATATTTTGCAATTTTTACATTCATATCTTTTTTCATGTTCATATGTGATCATACATCCTAGGTAGTTAAATGAATTCACTTGTTCTAAGATCTTGTTATCTATTACTATCTTAGTTCTTGCTGGATCTTGTCCATTAAAGGCCAGCCATAGTGTTTAATTTTTCTGTTGATATTATCATATCATAATCTTTGGCTATCTCATTTAGATCTAAAATAGCTTTCTTTAAATTATCTTCAGAATTTGTAATTATTATTTGGTCGTCGGCAAAAAGGAGAGTGTTTAAGTTCACTGCAGGAGAAAGTTTAATACCTTGATGGAAATTTTTATTCCATTTTATTATTTAATTCAGGTAAATATTGAAAAGAGTTGCTGAGAGGGGGACATCCCTGTCGGATCCCTTGGTTTATCTCTCTCGTATATGATAGCTCATGATTTAATCTTATTTGTATTTGATTATTTTCATATATACTTATGATAGCTTTTAGGATATTATTTCATATTTGTCTTTCTTTTAATATGTTAAATAAAACGCTTCTTTTAACTTTGTTAAATGCAATATATGTTTCTAAATTGTATTCTCTTCTTTTCGCTATTATTAATTTTAGGCAAAAGGCTGGGTCTATACATGATCGTCCTTTTCTAAACCCATTCTGTACTCCTAAAATAAAATTTTCGGAATATTTCATTAGTTTGCTATTTAAAATTCTGCTATATATTTTGCAACAGGAATTTAGTATGCTTATACCTCTATAGTTTTTAGGGTCATCTCTATTACCTTTTTTAAAGATAGGAATCACAATTGCTTTTTTTCCATTCTATTGGTTGGGGGTTACCAGTTGTATAAATTTTATTTAAAAATAATAGGAGTCTTTCTTTGAATCTTGTTCTTGCATATTTATACAGTTCTGAACCTAGCTTATCTTCTCCAGGTGATTTTCCGTTTCTTGTTTCTTTCAGGCTGATTTCTAATTCTTCTTCAGTTATTTCTTTTCATTTTCATTAAATGTTTGCCAGTTGTCTTTTTTAAAATATTTGTCTGTCCACAATTCTGTGTAGCAATTTAGAAATTCTTCTAATTTCAATTCGGTGTTTAATTTTGTGTTCTTTAGTATCTGCATGGGTCTTATTTTATATAAATCATGTTCTAAATTAGAAATGAATTTGTTCCATGATTCTCTGTCTTTTTCCGACACTTCTCTTTTAGCTATGGCTCTTATTCTTTTATATTCTATTTCATCTTCTAATCTTTTATTGCTTAAACATTTATGATAGGCTTCTTTTTTCATTTTGATTATTTCTTTGGTTGTATCATCCTATATCTTCAGTTTTTTCCTTTTATTGAATTTTTTGTCTTTCCTATGCTTTCATTTGCTGCTGGATTTAGTATCATTTTTATATTAAGCCATTCTATTTCTATTTCTTCATTTTGTTTTATTTTATCTAGATATTGGTTAATTCTTTGTTCATATAGCCATTGTATATTTGTGTCATTTAATAGTCTAGTTTTATAAACAAATGTTTTAAATTTTCTTTCTGTTCTTCTTACTTGTAGCCATTTAGGTGGTAATCTTAATTTTATTTTAACGAGGAAGTAGTCGCTGCTTATTTCATATCCTCTGTGAACTCTAACATCTAACGAAAACTTTGATGTCTTTTCATTTAAGATAAAATAACTATTGATTTCCATCCTCTTGCTGCCCAAGTATATTTATGTATGTCTTTATGTTTATAGAAAGAATTCATTATTTTTAGGTTATTAGAAACTACACAGTCAATCAATTTAGAGTATGTTCTCCATATATTCCTATGTTATTATTAATTTTCATGTTTCCAATTCTTGCATTTAAGTCTCCTGCTAAAATTACATAATCATTTTTATTTCTTTTATTATATATATTTTGTAGCTGATTATAAAATTCAGTATTATACTTTTCTCTTCCTTCTTCTGGTGCATATAAACCAATTATTGTTAAATAACCTCTATCGATTCTATTCTAGCTTCTATTATTCTTTCATTCCATAATTTATAATGTTTTAACTGTTCTGAAAGGGAGTTATGAATCCAAATCATGACCCCTGCTTGTGCTCTTTGGTCTCTGTCAACTCCACTGTATATCACATTAAAATTTTTGGTTCTCATGGTTCCTTTTAATTTCTTTTTTGTTTCAGTGATTACTGCTATTTTAAAATTTCCTTCATTTAATATTTGGTCTAATTCTATTTCTTTATATGCTATTCCTCTTACATTCCAGTTTGCTATATGCATTATATTTTGTCGTTTCCATTTTCGTTTTACCTTTTCCATTCCAGGGTCGTTTTCCATAGATTCATTCTGATTATCTTTTTCTGTCAGCTTAAAAGTAATTTTGTTCTCTATGTCAAGTGACTAGCCTGACGATGGAATAGTTCAGTGGTAGGACTGCTACCTGAACTAGCCTTCTTCCAAATTTAAACCCATAGGAGGAATAGGGTATATTGAAGGGGAAAGAGTAGATTATAGGAGAATATAGTACAATTATAGTAAAGGTTTATAGAGGGGACATAGTTGTAAGGCCAGAAATGGAAAGACTCCATGGCCCTCGAGTACTCTAATAGCATAAGGGTCATAAAATAAGAAGAGTTGGCTTTATAGGAAAGATTAAAGTGAGTGGATCTTCCTCAAAATAGAAGAGAGGATAGATCCAGCTAGAGGTCCATGGGAGTGCCACTTCCCTTACAATCAAGATGATTGGGAGTCTTGTATAGATAGTCCAGATATTTCTTTAGTCCAGATATTTCTGTGGTTCTCTTAAGGCTGTTGAAGTGGTTATGGGCATCTGTAATGTTGGAGTCAATGAGGACTATATAATCTACAAAGCTCGGGTCTTCAAGGTGCATCTATATATATGGGTCTTTGATAAAGATTCCAGATTTAACTTGCATTAATTTAAAAATATAGTCAATCATTATGATGAAGAGATATGGGGCCAGAGTATGTTCCTGTAGGACTCCTGTAGTGATGGGAAAACTGGCTGTTTTGTCTCTGTTAATTAGTACCGTGGCTTGATATCCCTGCTAGGGTGCCTTGATTGCCCTCATAAGTTTAGGTGGAATGCCATAAAGTTTGAGCGTTTCCCATAGTTGTTCCCTGTCAAAAGAATCAAATGCTTTAGTGAAGATGCTAAAGTTCAAAAACAATGGTAGATTCTTGTCCTTTGAACCACAGGGGGCTGAGATATCGGGCATCTTGCATTAATTTAAAAATAGGGGATGTAGATAGGAACTTTGGCTTGGATTAGCTCTAAGGTTTCCTTGAGTGGGACATTTGTGAATAGGGAGGAGACTTCAAAATTGACTATTATGTCAGTATGTTGGAGTGAGAGGTTTTCTCTACTGGTTGAAGTGGTTTTTTTATGTGTGATTGTGTCTTGCCGGTATATAGTGTCTGAGTGCCCTGGCTAAATGTTTGACTAATTTGTATGTTGGGGAATCAGTGCCATCCATTATGGGACGTAATGGCACATTTTGTTTATGTATTTTTGGAAGTCCATATATTTGGGGGGGGGGATCTAGAGTTAAAAGGTTTTAGTTTGTAACTTCCACAGGCCAAGAAGTGACCGTCTTAAGGAGCCTTTGGAGTGTTCTAATTTCGGAGGTTGTGGGATTATATTCAGTATGGAGGTAGGTAACCCAATCTAACAATAAAGCATTAAGCTTACCTGTATAGTCGGTTTGGTTGAGAACCACAGTGGCATTTCCATTATCTGCTTTGGTGATTACTGTTTCTTTGTTTTTCTTCATTTCTTGTAGAGCTTTATATTCTCCTTTGGATAGGTTGGTTTTTGGTGGTCTTGCTTTGGTGAGAACACCGGCTACATCCAGTCTGATATTGTTGGTGATATGGTTTGGAAGGTTGGAGATACCATATTTTATCTGAATCATTATTTCTTTGGCTGTATTTTCTTAGGAGTTATGGCGAAATTGTGGCTACGTGCCAGTGCATTGAGCGCCTCAGGCTTCAAAGTAATGGAAGAAAGGTTTGTTACAGTGTTGAGTGGTTGTTGAGGTTCAGAGGTAGAGTTCTTTTTCAAGTTTTCAAATTTTTTGATGTGCCGACTTCATATCTTTTCAAATTCTTTTACTTCCGAAGCACACGAGACGTCATAGAGAATTGTCTAAAGGTCGTGGTTCAGTGTGTTGGAAAGCTACTCCTCTAGGAAACCTTATAGCTTTCTTTTAGTTAATATTCAAATGTTGTAAATTCCTTAAATAATTTAATAGTCGTGTTACAAACGTATAAGTCTATCTACAAGAATTATGATCATCCACAGAGATTCTATCCACTCAAGGCCCGCCAATACAGCAAACTAAAGCTGAAGATATTGAGACAACTAAATTGTTTGACCTTTTTAAAATGCTGCCGGGATAATGAGGTAATCCCAAATTGTGTAAAATTAAAGCACTGTTTCTCTTCACAGAAGACTCCGCATTTATAACCGCACTAGCTTCGCCACTACGAGAACAAATTACCCCTATGCATGTTCTCCTGGCCAACATAAATAAAGGTATTTGGGTGCTAGAGGAGGAGCTTTCTGACGTGCTGAAGCATGATCTTTGGACGATTCTCTATGATGTCTTGTGCGTTTCGGCAACAAAAGAATTTGAAAAGATACGAAGTCGGCACATCAAAAAATTTGAAAACTTGAAAAAGGACTCTACCTTCGAACCTCAACAACCACTCAACACAGTAATCAACCTTTCTTCCATTACTTTGAAGCCTGAGGCACTCAATGTGCTGGCACTTGGCCACAATTGCCAGCGCGATTATGATTAAACTTGTTTTTAATCTCTGCGCTCTTTGAAAAATGACCTGTTAATCCTGCTGACTTCACCTATAGACTGTCAGTTGACTTCATCTGTTATGTTAATCCACCACCTTGTCTATACCCAATCTTTGTTAGTTGTGGAGAGTAAGATAACAATATCAATATATAATTTTATTTTATTTTTTGTTTAGTAAAAGATTAGAATGTTTTAGTTTTATATCGATGAGGCTGCACTGACTTCACAAAATCAGTATGTTGTGTTTATCCAAAGAATGAAGCTCAAATGTAAAAAATAAAATATTTGCTCTAAACAAATATGTGTACAATCGATTCAGTTCTATATATTAAGTAATTCTCTTATCTCTATAAGAAGATCTGACATTTGTATTCTCTATTGAATTACAGTTAGTAAATTCTAATATTCTATATATCTAACTCTTAATTCTGATTGAATACTATAGATAACTATAATGGTGTTCTAAAATTTGATAAGGTTTTCTTTGAGTTCATGTTATCTCTGACTCCCAGTTAAAATTAATTTCTTTAACTTCAAATACTATACAAAACAAATTAAACCTAGCATTCAGCTGAAAGTGCTGTAGTTTTACTTGACTATATGTGAACTATCTTCTTTGTCTTCCTTTGTTATATTTGCTTCTTCATTTTATTGTTTTTACTCATTCATTCATTCTTTCTTTATCTCTCAAATTCCTTAGAATACAATAAAATTTAACCATCTGACAATCTTTCATATTTAAATTTGCTGTGGTGTATTAACATGGATTTCTTCCAACATGTTCTGTGGCGGGTATCCAGAGTATGCTAATATCTGATCCTGTTTATTCTCCGAGACTTTATTTATTTTTTTGCTTCTGTAGCGCAACTGGAACACCTGCAGAACATTGCACCCTTCGATTGGAAAACACCTGGGTTTGATCCTTGTTGTGATGAGGGGAACCCTTATGTGAGCTTTTTCAATTGAAGGTGAGTTAACCAATCTCATACGGAGGTAGCAGGGTTTTTTCTCCCAGAAACTCTGGTTTTTCATCCTGTGTACAGACAAATCAGCTTTCAGAGCACACACAGTTTACAGACAAAAATACTGTTGTTGGTGATGATGGGTGGTAGATGACACTGATAGTAGTAGTGTCATAGTAGGAATATTAAGTAGTAGTGGAGAGGGTGAGTCTTTAGCAAAGTAGAGTAGATTACCCTCTCGCGATGAGTCCTTAGACTCCCTTGAGGTTCACGTAATAACATACTTGCATTTGTCATCTTCTAGTAAGCAAGTTTCCTTAATACATCTTTCCTTCATTCAATAGGAATTCATTAATTGAGCAGTTCCAAATGCACTACCAATAAAAAATAACTTTACTGTACATTCCATCTTGCTCCTTGAAAAATATACCACTTGCTTCTATTTAAGCACATAACATTCTCAGTAATATATATAAACCTGATACATCATACTGTCCTTCAGTATTAACTCCACCACAGTGCTTCCTTGGAGAGCAGATAAAGACGCATATAAAAACTTTTTGGAGATCACAGAATTTAACTCAGTAGTTTTTCACTCCTTTATGGCTCTCCTTGCTTGCCTACTAGCCTGCTAGCATTCTTGTTACTCAGTGACAGCTGTTCTAAAAAAAAAAAAAACAACTTCACTACTAATGTGGATTTCCATTACTGAGATTTGAGATTGTCTTTAGATGAGAGAGAAAATTCCATTTTTATTGAAGTATGAAAGATTTAATAGTGCATAGCACATTAGTATTCATCTTAATTGGTTCAGTGCAATTAATTGTAGGATAACTTTGAATACTTTAATTTATCAATTAATATAATTTTAAAGATGGAAAGCATAAAGACTTTCCAAGCATAACTTGCCTTGCTTGCTCACAGTAGATCAAAAATGCACTCGCATGAAAATCTCTGAACAGTGCTTGGAGCATTTTAACAAGAATTAAACTGATTTTGTGTGCTGATTTATTACTATGGCTGAGACTTGGATTCACCATTACACACCAAAATCCAAACAGCAGTCAGAACAGTGGACAGAAGCCAGTTGTTCAGCGCCAAAGAAGACAGTCGGTTTCATCAGCAAGAAAGGTCATGGCATCGTCGGTGTTTTGGGATGCTAAAGCCATTTTGTTTATTAATTATCTTGAAAAGGGTAAAACAATAACCGGGGAATATTATTCCATCTTTTAACCAGACTAGATGAAAAAATTCATGAGAAAAGACCCGGTTTGCAGAAGAAAAAAAAAATCATCTTTCATCAGGACAATGCACCTGCCCACAAAGATGTTTTGGCAATGGAAAATTAAAGGATCTGCACTATGAATTGTTGGAACATCCACCCTATTCCCCAGATTTGGCTCCCTCTGACTTCTATCTCTTCCCCAAACTAAAATTCTTCCTCGCTGGTCAGCATTTTTCTTCGAATCAAGAGGTGATTGCAGCTGTAGATAGGTATTTTGCAGATCTTATTGAGAACCACTACAGGGACGGGATAATGGCGCTGGAGCATCACTGGAATAAATGTATTAGAAGGGAGATTAAGTTGAAAAATAAAAATAATTTTGAAATTATAAATTTGTTTTTTCATTGTTAGGCTGAGAACTTTTCAGACCATCCTCGTATGTTCTGTAAGAGAAGAATAGTATCATTGATCGGGACATTAGTGAAAAGGGCAGTTATGTCAAAGCTGACTAATAAATCTTTGTCATTGAATGATGTTTCTAATTTTGTTTATGAAGTGTTGTGCATTTTTTTAAAATGATAATTAGAATTCATTACTTAGTGTAGTACCTGCATGTATCTTATTATACAGGGTCAGCCTAAAAGAAATAGACACTTTCAAAGTTTTACAGAAAGAAGAGTTTTAATAGCATGGCTGAAATACTTACATGGTTTGAAGAGTACATCCTGAAGTTTACATGAGTAAGTTACAAGTGCTCTATGTGTGACACAACAAATATCAATATGATAGTCCAGTTCTTCCCAAACACTTCTCAGCATGTCCATGTCAACAGTCGCAGCAGCTACTGCGATGCGTTGTCTAAGATCGTCCACACTTGTAGGGAGGGGAGGAACAAAAACTCTGTCCTCCCCTCCCTACAAGTGTACCCCCATAAGAAGTAGTCACAGGGTGTTAAATCCAGACTTCTTGGTGGCCAACATGTAAGAGCCATGTTCTGGACGGTTGAACGTCCAATTCAGCGGCGAGGCAAATTTTCATCCAGGTTATTTCTAACTTCAAGGTACCAGTGCAGCGGAGCGCCATTTTGGACAAATATGAAATTGTCATTGTCTTCTTGTAGTTGAGGCATCAGCCACTCATGTAATATGTGTAGGTAAGTTATTCCACACACTGTTTTTTCCTGGAAAAATAATGGTCCATACGCCTTTTTACGGGATACAGCGCAAAAACGTTCACTTTGGGCGAATCCCTCACATGCTCCACTACAGCTCTCGGGTTTTCAGTTCCCCATATACGAACGTTGTGTTTGTTCATGGTACAGCTAACGTGGAAAGTTGATTCGTCACCGAAAATTAGCCGGTCAAAGAAATCATCACTTTCTTCAATCCGTTGCTGCATGTCCATACAGAATGAGTGATGGAGGATTTTGTCTTTTTCACTGAGGTTCTGCAATAATTGCAACCGGTAAGGGAACATTCGTAAACGTTTACGCAAGATATTTCACACAGTCTTTCTTGGAACTTGAAGTTCTAAACTTGCACGTGTTGTCGACTTCTTTGGGCTGCACGCGTATGTCTCACGAACACGAGTCACTGTTTCCTCGGATACAGGTGGTCTCCCAGGACTTTTCCTCTTGTACAGACAACCAGTTTCCTTAAATTTCTTGCTCCAAGCGTAGATTGATTGCCTTGTGGGTGTTGTTTACCATACCGTGTTGTAAAACGACACTGCATGACAGTAACAGAATTTAAGGTATACATTTTTGGTCGTTTTTTATAGATAGAAATACACTTTTATATATCACAAAATGGATACCCTCAAAACATCATCAAAAAATATCTATACAATGACAACCCCAGACAAGAAGAATCCCACCGTCAGCACGTTTCTACTGTAGTGATACCTTTCATCAAGTCAATTTCTTATCAAATAGCAAGAATACTAAGAGCCAACATCAGAGTGGTCTTCAAACCAACCACCAACATCAGACAAGTTTTAGGATCTCCAAAAGATAAAGTTCCGTTCTACAAATATCCAGGAGTATATTACATTCCCTGCTCCTGTGGTCTTGCCTACATTGGACAAACTTCACGAAGTTTAGAAATTAGACAAAAAGAACATGTTGGTGATGTAAACCACAACAGAAGCATTTCTTCCGGCTTAGCACATCATTTCTGCACGTCTAACCACACGATAGATTGGCAAAACAGCTCCATGCCATATCTCGATGACGACTACAGGCATCGTGTATTTAAGGAAGCCACAATAGTACTAATAACCGGCGGAAACCTCAACAGAAATCAGGGTATAATTCTCAACAGTTCGTGGAAAAACTTGATCCTCTCTCTCAATCAATCTGAACTACAGCTAGCCAGTAATCACATTACAAGTCTACAACAAACACGCATGCGTGATAATGAATAAGAACAATAAGCCATCTTTGTCACGCGAAACGTGTAACCATAGATACTAGTTTGGTTTACAACGTTTTTTATGTTCCTTTTAATTTGCATTTACTTTCATATCTCCGTAATACCTTGAAAAAGCCAGACAGTTTGCTGGCGAAACTGGTAGGTTTTAATAAATGTTTATTTGTAAAATACTGGTCTGTATTAATAAAAGTGTATTTCTATCTAGTAACAGAATTTGTTTTTGCAAATTCAATCACACAGAAAGCCTTCTCCACCTGGCTAGTGGCCATGCTGCTCGACTTACGTCAAGGGCGCTCACGTGGTGCTGACGTCACGAAGACAAACGAAAAGCAAAGGTCGTAAACATGAGGATTTTTCTATAAAACAGTACTAAATGCTTTCTGATGTAACAAACAAATTTCAATTTATAAAGCGTTTAAACTGCCTATTTCTTTTAGGCTAGCCCTGTATTTTGTTCCCTGGCAATGGCAATTTGACTTTGCCGAAATATTTGAATTTTAATTAATGTTAGTCTCAATTGTAATTTGCATAAAAAAATACGATTATGAATAGGCAATGTATAAGCCTTATCTTTAGTCTTCCACTAAGAGTTGCTGTATTTTAGATTTAAAAAAATATTTTCTTAAATCTGAACTATAGCAGGTCTATTAATTTAAAATTATCTTCCTGTAGGTTAGCTTGTTCAATTTCTTAACAGCTTTATATTTTTCAATCAAATTCTGCAAAGTGAATCATCATAATGTGTTATCTCCGTCCAGGAGGTTGACTACCATTATGCGACTCATGGTTTGACTATGGACTTAATAATATGTGGTAAGGACTCTATCTCTTCCACATTGTTGTAAGTATTCATGGCTGTACAAGGTGAATAAGAAAGGAATTTGAGTTTGATTGAAAAATATAAAGCTGTTGAGGAATTGAACAAGTAAAACATTTTGGTTATTTGGGGCACAATTTTTAGTTTAAATAGCAAATTAAATATCTATAGATAATAATAAGCAAGAGCTATTATATGGAGAGCTAGCTGTGCTAAATCATTTTTAATGTATGGATCTGAAAGTAGGCCTAAAAATACTTGATCATAAATGGAGTTTACTAGTATAAGAAACCCAAGGGGAAATTAGGAGAATGAACACTAGCATCAGTGAATGCCACTCTCACTGATCCTGTTGTTTTACTCTCCTAACTTTTGTTAAAAAATTATGATAGAAGAAACTTGCCATTATTAATATTAGAATGTGTAAAAGAAGCAAATCTTAGATGGTATGGTCACTTAAACAAATGGAAAAGGAAAAAGACAAGAGAAAGACTAAGATATAGATGGGATAATGCTTTAGAAGATTAAAATGTAAAAGCTAATCATATCAAAGACTTAACAAATAAGACAATATTAAAGTTGTTGATCAGAAACCTCTTATGAAATATTAAGATGTATAGTAGATATTAATATAGGCTATTTATTTATTTATAACAGCTTACACTGTATTGTAAGCTGTTATTTCTTTGATAACTTTAGTTATAAGTATTGTTTTCATGGTAAGTTAATTTTCTAAATGTTGGACTTTGTTGATGTTTATATATTACTTCATCAAATAGTTGCACAGATAATAGGAGAATTTTTCTGCTCAGGAGGCAGTTACAGATTCTTGAAACTTCTTGTATAAAGACTACATCACAAATGTTGATATAAAAATTTTTATATTAATATTTGTCTTACGATCTTTATACTTGAAGTTTCAAGACTCAATATAATCATCAAAATCTCAGTTGCTAGTTACAAATATTCTGTTCATTTTATCCTCAGTTCATTTGTAAACACTGGTATCTCAAAATTAGTGTTATGCACTTCATTCTAAATTAATTCTTTTGGTAATATTCTCATAATCAGCAATACATATGTGCATTAACTAATCTTATGTGTCTGGATAGTAAAAATAAAATACAATATTATAATTAGAAAAGTTCAAATATTTCATGATTTTTTTTTTTTTTTTTTTTTTTTTTTTTTCTTTCCCAAAAAATGTTGAAGTAATACTGGGTGAGCCAATGATAAGATAGGGAGCTAGAGATTCTGTTCTGGGGATTATTTTATTTATTTGTTTTATACAACTCCAATCTGCTTGTCAATCAAAATGCATCTTACATTAAATCTACCATCTGTTCTTGATAAGTCAAAGTTCTATAACTATCAACACATATTGGAAAGTGTTTTGCAATAATCCATGCAACAAAGAATTCAATCTTGAATTCACTTCTTGGTGGTAATAAAGTAGCAGCTTTATCCATTTAACTGCCAGAACTGATATACATGTTTTTTAAGGTTAGGGTACCCACAAAAAATTCAGTTTTGAGGTAAAAATGAGAAGAAAAAAAAATTTTTTTTATTATAAAGTTTATATACTAAAGAATATATTCCGTAATTTTCGTACCCAAAAACATCTACATTTTGAGTTATCTTTATCTTTATGATTTAAATGCTCATTAAATATGCAAAAACTTTAAATTGTTATAAATTTGCTTGTAATTGTCAGAATTAAAAAATTTTAAAAATTAAATTATGTCGATTTAAAAGCTCTATAACATCAGTATCATAAGTAAAATCAATTGTGAGAAGAAATTTTATTGGTTCTTGCTACCATTGCTATATTGTAAGCTACTTTGAAATAAGCCAATCAGAGCAAAGCTTACAACACCAGTATGGCCGCCACTAACCGGGCGTGTTTTCAAAGTGTGTTTTCAAAGATTTCCTGGTGGCTTTTAAATAATCATAGAATAATAATAAAGTATGGTTATAAACTTTAAATTGATTTTTCTCGGGTTTAATTTTCAACACATTGCAGTTGGTTTTGGCATCATCAAATTCCTACCATGTATCCTCAAGAGGTGTACAGGATATGATAGTACTACATGAAAAATTTACATTATTACTAACTTCCTATCTACAATTTTCCTCCAAATTAGTCTGAAACTCGTAAAGACTCCAAAATTATCAGATCTTATATTTCTATCATCTAAGGAACTTTGTATAGTATCAATCCACCTATATCTTGGTCTTCCTCTGGGTCGTTTTCTTGTCAACCTTGCAGAGAACACTTATTTTGCTAATCTTTCTTCGCCCATTCTGTTTAAGTAACCATACCACCTTAGATTAGCTCTGCTAACACATTCCTGGATGCTGACAATGTCAGGTTCTTTCCTAATATCCTCGTTTTTAATATGATATTGTCATTGATGCCATCTGTTCACACCTCTAATCTTTCTCAGGACTCTCATATCTGGGGTCTCTAGTCTTTGGTGTTTTACTTCTGACCCAGCTCTCAGATCCATAAGTTAAAATTGTTTTGAACGCTGTCTTGTATACAGCTAATTTAGTGTTCCTACTAATTTCTCTCTTATTCCATGTGAATTTATTCAATTGACTTCCTACCATACCAGCTTTGTTGATTCTATTGTCTATTTCCATATTTAATTTACCATCTTCACTAAAAATAGTGCCTAAGTAGCTGAAATGTTTTACTTGTTCCACAGGTTTTCTGTTCACAATGCAGTTGACATTTTCAACGATTCTGCCTATTTTCATTGTCTTCGTCTTTTTATTGCTGACCTTCATACCATATCTATTACAACATTTAGTCAAGGAATCTTGCAGACTTGTAGCAGATTTATTTAGAAGTATAACATCCTCATAAAGCAAAGAGCTGACATTCACATCTCCAATTTTATATCATGTTTAATACCACTTTCCTTCCTAATGTGATCCATATAGATAATGAATAACAGAGGGGATAATGTACATCCTTGTCTCACACCAGATTTAACATTAAACCATCTTCCCGTACTTCCTTCAATTCTAACTGCTGACTTACTACTCAAATAAAGACTAAGTATTGCTTGATATAATGCCCCATTGACACCATATAACTGTAGCGTATTGAATAGCTTCTCTCTTGGCACCTTGTCATATGCCTTTTCCAGATCGACAAAATTTAAATACAGATCTTTGTTATATTCCCATGCTTTTTCAACTATTTGTCATAAAGTGAAGATCTGATCCTTACAGCCTCTATTTGGCCTGAATCCAGCTTGTTCTTCACCAAACTTTTCTTCCACAACCGTTTCTCAACTATACTTGCATAGATCTTGCCAGTAGGGAAGTACCTCTGTAATTCTCACATTCAGTGTTATTTCCCTTTTTATATATGGGTACTATGAGAGCTCTACTCCAATCATCAGGAATTCATCCCTCTGTCCAGGCTTTCCAAACTGTGCAATGCAGCCACTGTAAGACTCTTATACCACCATACTTCAGCATTTCTGGTCGAACATCATCTACTCCTGCTGCCTTTCTGCATTTCAAGCCTTTGATGGCTTTTTCTACTTCAAGTATGGATATGTATTCCTGACTGTATGCCTGTTGAGTGTTTTTTACCACTGTGCTATCACTGATAGTTTCATTTAGCAATTTTTTTGAAGTAATTACTCCATATTCAAGGATATCATTTTCTCCCATTTTCATGTCACCTGTATCATCTCTTCTTTTACAGCACCTCTTTCCTCCATTTCTAAGCTTCTTCAACCTCCAGAATATCTTACTACCTGCTTGATATTTATTTTCTATATTCTTGCCAAAGCCCTCCCATGACTTTTGTTTAGCTAGTTTTACACAGTGTTTAGCGTTCTTACATTTGTCTCTGTATTCTCTCAGAGCACAAGCTGATTTATTTGGATATGCTTTCTTCTTTTCCTTCACTGCCTCTTTAACTTCCTGTTTCCACCACGGAGTTCTGATTTTTCTATCCTTGCATACAACTTCACTACGTGCCCCTCTGACTGAATCAATCAGTGTTTTTTTCTTGCCACTGAGTCTTCAAGGTTTGGTTGCTGTTCTCAAACTCTTTCATTTTTTTCTTGAATAATGTTTGTGTATTTTAGTCTACAGTTTACATCTGAGAGCTGCTCAGCTATTATTCTCTTTAAAACTTTCTTACATGTTATTCTTTTCAATATGAAATTCAATTTTATCCTGCTCAAGACTAAATATTGATCACTTCCAATTTCAAATCCTCCATACACTCTGGTGTGCTGCACCAGGGAGAAAACATCACTATCAATTCTACACCTTTTTTAATTTTATTTTAAAAATAACAACCATGTGCTGCTTAAAAATACCATTATTATAATTAAAAATGAGTTTTTCTCCCCTGCTACTGCTTTTTGCTTTTGATATCTCATTATTATTATATTTATTACTTCAACTCTCCTGGAGTCAAAGACTCATCGAGGGAAGGAGAGAGAGAGAAATTTGTACCATTAACAATTACATTATATAAATGAAGTATATATTATATTACATTACAATATAGATGTGTACATGTATTTCTTTTTACAAAATCAGAGGTGCATAGAAAAGTTGTGAATTTATAAATTAAAAATTTGCAGTTAAATGTTTGTGAACATAACTATGAATTTTATCTCCAATTTGTTGTAAAAATACAGAAGATGGCTTGCACAACTCTGTGAGAAAAAAAGCTCTCACCCCTTTCTTGACAGCATTTAATCTCAACTTTGTTGGATGCCCTCTCATCCATTCCCCACTCAGCAGACATCAAGGTCTCGTAAAAAAGGCAAAATGAATTCCTGATATTTGAAGTGTTCATTTTATCCTGTCTATCTTTGCATCATCAACAAGCAGTTGTATGCCTCTTGTCATTTCCTTTCTGGTGTCATTAATATAGAGATTAAATAACAGTAAGTCAAGACCTGATCTCTCGGGTACACCAATGGTCACCTTAAATCTTGAAGGTCCCCATGCACCACTTTTTGATATACATCAGATAAAATATACTTGGATAAGATGGCTGACTGATGTCAGCCATCTTATCCAAGTCGATAGTTTATATTCTAATCCTGTATTCTCCAGTTTATATAACAGCTTTTCTTATATCATTTCCTTTTATTTCATTTTATTCAGTTCAGCCATAACATTATTGTAAAATATGAGAGGAATTCCTCAACATTCCTTCCTCGAGCAAACCTATGCTGTTCATGGCAAAGTATATAGATTCTCTGTCAACCTATTTCTTCATGAGAGCTTTTATCATCTTTTCCTGGATCTTCACTACCACTCTAGATAAATTCATCTTTGCACCACTTTTGTACAATGAAGATTATCATATATTGTTTCCACTCCTGTGGAATATACTCTGTCCTGAGATCCAAATTATACAGACAAGACAAAGGAACAGCCAGCTCAGCTGAACTCTTTTTTGCATCTGTGATGGTATTCCATCACCTCCTATTGCTGAATTCTTATTTAGTTTATATAACAGCTTCAGTACCTCTTTATACACCTGAGTTTCTTCCCCCAGTGGAAGAAACTCAGGTGTATGTTCCATACACCAGCTTGTTAACTCTTAGCAAAATAGGCATTATCTGATATTCTTTTCTGCATCTGCCACCCATATAATATCTGCATTCAGCAGAGTTATTCTTTTACATTTGTTCTTCCTTTAGCTTGCAGGGCCTATTTCTTTTCATTCTCAGACTTAGCTTTCCATACAGCAGTCGTAACTCTTCTGGCCTGCTCCTTATAATTTTCATAACTGACATCCCTTATGCATGTGGCATTCCTTTCACATAATTCTTTTACTTAAGAATGTCTTGTTTAATAAGATTGAACATCCATTTCACTCCTACTCTATTTATTCTTCGATCTTTAGGGACATATTCTGATAATGCATCATTTAATTATTTTTTTCATGCTTTCTCTGCACTGTCAGTATAGGACTAGTCCATGTATTCTCCTTACTTGGTCATAATTTCCTGCTTTGTTGTTCAGCATGGATGTCCTATTCTTAATGGAACACCATGTAATTAGCCACTTCATAGGTTAGTACAGCATGTTCACTATTGTCAGCTGGATGCAGAACAGTCATGTCTCTAATTGAAACCCCCCTCTGAGACTATAATCAGGTCTAGCACTCTTCAACCTCGAGTTCTGTCTGTCACATGCTTATGGAAGTTGACTCACAACAGCTCAATAAATTCAGCTTCATTCTTCTCATGAGATTTCACAGGTACCCAATAAATACTTTAGATTATTGAAGTCACCCATGGTGATTACTTGTTTGACATCCATCAGGTTAATTTGGTGCTGCATTTCATCATGGCCAGCAACTGATCCCTTCGGTCACTCCACTATGTATTTAACTTGTTAGACTCCACCTCTCAGCAGATATCTCCAAACCCCAATTTTTTTTTTTTTTTTACTAATATTGCAATTATAGCTTTCTACCCTAACTGCTGGGTAGGATATGCTGCTAATGATATCAAATGATATGAGTAGCAGCATATCCTCCCCTCCCTCTGTACCTGTCTTGTTTGTCCTTAAAAATGTTATACCTTTTATACTCAATTCCACTTAATAGACCTGCCTCTTAATGCAGGGTCTAACTTATGCCTGAGACTAGGCAGATTAATGACATTTGCCTGAAATAATAAACTAAATAGGCTCAATCTGTTACCATTAAAATAAAAAATAGCCTGAAAATTTCAGCAGTCAGTCATCTTCATAATTGTAAAGAGGGAATGAACACAAGTGGTGAACATTAAATTATTCTATATTAGTCACTTGAGTGATTTCAGAGCTGGTGTGGGACAAATCCACTTCTTAATTGGATAGAGATCCAGTGCTGGTCTGTTAGCATAAATTGATACTGTTCTCTTAGAACAAATTAAAAAGAAATATTACACAATTAAAATTTAATTGAAATTTATGACATTTGCTTGGGTGGGTGACAGCACATTTTGTGTTTGAAAGGTTTTTTGTAATAGATGTCATAATTAAGCTAATATAGCATTTCAAAAAATGTAAACATCAATTCTGCATTTTCATTTTTATATTTCATACTCTTCTACTTCTCTCTTATTGCTTCTCATTATTGTTTGCATTTGCACTTTTTCATTTTGTTGTTTTGCATCTTTTATGTTCGGTTGCTGCCAATCTTGTGTACATTTCCAACCCAGAGTTATAAGCAGTCAAAAATGATCATGAGGTATATTTTGTTCTGTTCATGCCATTTCCTTTGTTTACTGATTGTGATGTCATTTGTTAAGAAGTTCATTTCACTTCTATTTGTAATAATGAGCTTAAAATTGTTTTGCTCATATGGGACGTTTCCATAGTTAATGATATCACATCATTACATGATAGTTATGTTTACTGTAGTGTATGTATATTGTAGTGTGTAATAATCAGTATATTATATTTTTAAATGTTATGGATATGTTATGAATTTAAAATTTGCAGTGAACTGCTTGTTAATATACTGTATAACTAATACCTGTCTTATTTATAGACTGTCAGATTTAAGAATGAATTAGAAAGAAATATTACAATCAAACTTGGCTATGCAAATGCAAAGGTATGATAATTTCATATTTTAAAATATTGCTTGGTATTTGAGTGGCTGTAAAGTTTTTTTTAATGCATATACTTGTATATATTTTATCTCTACAAATCTTAAACAATATCAACCTTTTTTGTTTCTGTCTGCAGGAAACATTTAAAAACCAGTGAGGAGCCTACCTTCAGGAATATCACTCTTGTATGCAAGGACATGGAGATGGTTCTGCTCAGGTTTGAGTAGCTCTCCTCATGGGCAATCCTACTCCTTTCCATCATGTCCATCTTAATACTGCATTGGAAGCAGTTGTGATTTTCCTATCTGTGGGGTTTCTTATCGCAGTATGCTCAATATATTTACCTGATTTATATTCCATTGAAAGTAACTTGAACTTACCCACTGATCCTGACACATCTGAAGATGTATTGGATATTTTTCTGGAGGAAGAGATGGACGACGGTTGTCCATACCTGATTATGATGTAAATGAAACAATGTGATATTCTCGTATTGCAATTGCCTCAGCCATACTCTTAATGGGTGACTTTAATGGACATAACACTTTATAGGATAGTACCAACACGAATAGACAAGACTGTATTATTGAATGAATGCTTGACAACCATGACCTCTCCCTTATTAATAACTGAGCATATACCTTCTTCCTTATGCCTACCTGCTCTTATTCTGTGATTGATCTTAATATCTGTTCCCCTGCCATTTTCCTGCTGCTCGTGGGATGTTGAAGAAAACATATATGGAAGTGATAGTTTTCCCATTATTAGCACATTTTCATAGGAAGTACATTTTCCCAACTTGCAAAATTTAATACTGATGCAGTCAGCCCAAACACCTTCACTCGGAAGTAGTGAAGTATGTAACACATTGTATTGTCCATGCAGTAATCAAACAACCAGTATTTACACACGTCATCCCAATTTCCATTCTGTTCAAAGCCTTGGTGGAACCCAGAATGCCAAGCAGCCAAAAAAGGATCATGTGCTATATTTTGCAGATAACCCACCACAACAAACGTAATAGAATTAAAATATGCTTGGGCTGAAGCATGTTATGTGAGACATCAGTCAAAAACTGTCCTGAATCCAATTTACATCATTGATTAATCAAACAACCAGTACAAAAATTGTATGAGTTAAAATCTGGAAGATGAAAGGTAGATACAGAACATGCTGATTGTCTATCTTTGAATATAATGAATTCGTTGTTGCTGATCCCAAAGCTATTGCATACACTTTGGGAGAAAACTTGGCCAGAATCTCAGTAACAGTTTCAGATCCCTTTCATTTTCTAATTTTGAAAGAGCAACAAGAGAAACAGTGGCTAGGCTTTTGTACTAAGGGGATATAGCTTGTACAATCAGCCTTTTATTAGAGGAACTCAAAACAGTGTTTATCCTCTCTCACCCTAGTGCAGTAGGCCCTAATAATATCCATTATGAGATTATTAAACACCTCCTTCATCTTCTGTGGATCTCCTTCTCTTACTATACAATAGAATATTTACAGAGGATGAGTTTCTGGACTCTTGACGTAAGTCAGTAGTCATTGTTATCCCAAAATCTGGCAAGGATCCAGCATAGGCCAATAATTATTGTCCACTTGCCTCTTACTAGCTGTCTTTGTAATGTCTTGGAAAAAATGGTCAACTTCTTTCCAACATATAAATGTGGCTTTTGCAGACACAAATCGACCTTGGACCATCTGATCCATTATACATGTTTTTGTATAAGAGATGCTTTCCTGAAATGAGAGCATGTAATTTCAGTGTTCTTCGACATGGAAGAAACTTATGACACAGCCTGGAGATATTGCATATTCAAACACTTGTTTAATTTTGGTCTAGGAGACACCTTCCTGTTTTTATTAAGAACTTGCTATCCAGCTGAGTCCTCCAAGTCTGAGTGGGAAGCATGTTATCTTGGCCATGTCATCAAGAAGAGAGAGAGAGAGTTCCTCAAGGCTCTCTCTCTTAAAAGTGTGACCTTCTTCGCCATCAGAGTGAACTCAATTACTGAACAGCTTCCTCTCACAATAGGCGATTGCCTTTATGTTGACGACTTCACAATTTTCTGTCACTTCTTGAACTGAAAAGCAACTTTAACAAGCAATCGATCATGTCTCTTTAGGCTCTTTATTGTGGGTTCAAGTTTTCTGCAGAAAAAACTCTGTGTACACTTATGTTGAAAACGCACTCTCCACCCCGATCCCCAGTTAAGAATGGGACAAACTGTTATCCACAGTAGCACCAGAGTTTAAGTTTCTGGGACTCGCCTTTGACAGCAAGTTAACATTCTTTACACACATTTGTCATCTTTCGGGAAAAAAGAATTAAATATCCTCTGCACTCTCTCCTGTACTGAATGGGATGCTGATTGATGTCTCCTTGAGCTGCACTTATGATGCACTTGTATATTCAAAGCTTGATTATGGATCGCAGGCTTACAATTCAGCAAGGGAAATCATGCTCTGGGGGTTAGACCCTATCAATCATCAGGAATGTTGAATCAAATGAACTCCTCCCCTCTATCACTTAGACAAAAACATTTGTCTCTTAATTATGCCCTAAAAATAAAGTCCCTTCAAGATCATCCTACATGGACTAGTCTCTTTTCTCTACATTGGGAAGTTCTGCATCACACACACAAACACACATCAGACTGCCATCCATCCTTTTGGTATGCATGTTAAAGAGGTTATGTTATCATTTAAATATTCCATTGTAATAATTTATTTAATATTGAGGTAATGTATTCACCATATTTTCATTGTGGCATCTTCAGTAATCTTGTTTTTGCACAAGCAAGTACTTAAAAAAACAGTTTTTACTGGTATATTTCTGAGTACATTAAGACCACTGCTTGGTTGATATTTTCCAGTTGTAATTTGCCATCCATGACTTCTGTTTTTGGTGGAATTAGTTTATGAATAAAGTCAGTTCAGTGGAGATTGAAGAACCGATACTACTTTCTTTATTATTTCAAGTCTTGTATTATTTATAAGAAAATCATTGTATTCTGCTACATGAAATGCTGCATTTTAATGCAGCATTTCATCATAACATGTCACAATATGTCACTATACAAGAATGTATAGTGACATATTGCAACATCTGAACCAAGAGCTCATTTGGGTGTATGTAACATTTTTTGAGTGGTGACCTATTGAAATGACAAATTTTAATAGTGATCCTAAATTCAAATTTTGTAAATTATATTGTGAGGAATTATTATAATTTTATAATTTCAGATTATTTTGCCAATAAAAGAAATCCAGTTATAGCATAAAATGTGCTTTCTTAACAGCATTACACGTTTAATTAACATTAGTATTGCTTAGTCTCTTATAGTTTATATTCAACTCAGTTTGAAGTTATTCAGAGTCGAAATTTTGATTGCCATTATTTCTCTTGTTATTTGAAAGAGTTATCATGGTATTTATGACATAGTTTTTCCTAATTTTGCTACTGCAAATGGTATGATTAAAACTAAAAACTGAAATGATTCAGGAAATTTTAATCATCATCAAATTCCTGCCATGTATCCTCAAGGGGTGTACAGGATATGATAGTACTACATGAAAAATTTACATCATTACTAACTTCCAATCTACAATTTTCCTCCATATCAGTTTGTTACTAGTCAAGACTCCAACATTATCAGATCTTATATTTCTATCATCTCAGGCACTTTGTACCGTATCAATCCACCTATATCTTGGTTTTCCTCTGGGTCGTTTTCCTGACAACCTGGCAGAGAACACTTGTTTTATCTCTCTTTCCTTGCCCATTCTGTTTAAGTGACCATACCACCTGAGATTAGCTGTGCTAAAGCATTCCTGGATGCTGACAATGTCAAGTTCTTTCCTAATATCCTCATTTTTAATATGATATTGCCATTGATGCCATCTGTTCATGCCTCTAATCTTTCTCAGTACTCTCATATCTGCAGTCTCTAGTCTTTGGTTAAGTGCTTTACTTCTGACCCAGCTCTCAGATCCATAAGTTAAAATTGGTTTGAACACTGTCTTGTATATAGCTAATTTAGTGTTCTGACTAATTTCTCTCTTATTTCATATGAATTTATTCAATTGACTTCCTACCATACCAGCTTGATTCTGTTGTCTATTTCCATATTTAATTTACCATCTTCACTAAATATCATGCCTAAGTAGCTGAAATGTCTTACTTGTTACACAGGTTCTCCATTCACAATGCAGTTGACATTTTCAATGATTCTACCTGTTTTCATTGTCTTTGTCTTTTTATTGCTGACCTTCATATCATATCTATTACAACAGTTTTTCAATTTACTCAGGGAATCTTGCAGACTTGTAGCGAATTTATTTAGAAGTATAATATTGTCTGCATAAAGCAAAGAGCTGACCTTAACATCTCCAATTTTGATATCAGATTTAATACCACTTTCCTTCATAATATGATCGATATAGATAATGAATAACAGAGAGGATAATGTACATCCTTGTCTCACACCAGATTTAATATTAAACCATCTTCCTGTACGTCCTCAATTCTAACTGCTGACTTACAACTCAAATAAAGACTAAGTATTGCTTGATATAATGCCCCATTGACACCATATAACTGTAGCGTATTGAATAGCTTCTCTCTTGGCACCTTGTCATATGCCTTTTCCAGATCAACAAAACTTAAATACAGATCTTTGTTATATTCCCATGATTTCTTGACTATTTGTCGTAAAGTGAAGATCTGACCCTGACAGCCTCTATTTGGCCTGAATCCAGCTGGTTCTTCAACCTTTTTTTCCACAATTCTTCTCAACCATTTCTCAAGTATACTAGCATATTTGTTTACATGAGTGTTCCATACCAGGAACACTCAGTAGGGAAATACCTCTGTAATTCTCACATTCACTTTTATTTCCCTTTTTATATATGGGTACTATAAGAGCTCTACTCCAATCAAAAGCCTCTGTCCAGGCCTTCTGAAATATGCAATGCAGCCACTGTAAGACTCTTATACCACCATACTTCAGCATTTCTGGTCAATATCATCATCTACTCCTGCCTTTCCACATTTCAAGCCTTTGGTGGCTTTTTCTACTTCAAGTATGGATATGTATTTCTGACTGTATGCCTGTTGAGTGTTTTTTTACCACTGTGCTATCACTGCTTGTTTCATTTAGCAATTTTTCGAAGTAATTACTCCATACTTCAAGGATATCTTTTTCTGCTTTTTTCATGTCACATTTATCATCTCTAATTCCTTTTACAGCACTCTTTCCTTCATTTCTGAGCTTCTTCAAACCTCCAGAATATTTTGCCACCTTCTTGATATTTATTTTCTATGTTCTTGATAAATTCCTCCCATGACTTTTGTTTAGCTAGTTTTACACAGTGTTTAGTTTTCTTACATTTGTCTCTGTATTCTCTAAGAGCAGAAGCTGATTTATTTGCCAGGAACTTTTGATATGCTTCCTTCTTTTTCTTCACTGCCTCTTTTACTACTGGTGTCTCCACCATGGAGTTCTGATTTTTCTATCCTTGCAGACAACCTCACCACATGCCTCTCTGGCTGAATCAATCAGGGTTTTTTTCTTTAAGGTCTTTGAGAACAAGAACCAAATCTCCAAGGTTTGGTTCCTGTTCTCAAACTCTTTCATTTTTTCTTCAATAATCTTTGTGTATTTTAGTCTACAGTTCACATCTGAGAGCTGCTCAACTTTTATTCGCTTTAAAACTTTATATGTTATTCTTTTCGATATGAAATTCAATTTTATCCTGCTCAAGACGAAATAGTGATCACTTCCAATTTCAAATCCTCTGTATACTCTGGTGTCCTGCACCAGGGAGAAAACATTACTATCAACAATAATATAGTCAATGAGACTTTTCTTATTCCTTGCATTTTATCTCCATGTGAATTTGTGCACATTTTTATGTTGGAACATGGTGTTAGTAATGACCAGTCCATGTCCTGAGCAGAAATCCAACAGGTATTTGCCATTATTATTAGTTTTGCTCTTTTCTTCAAATTTTCCCAAAATATTTTTGTATGTCTGACAATCACTTCCTACTCTGCTATTTAGATCCACAACAAGGACCAACTTTTCCTTTTTCATTGTGTCAGTAGCTTTCTCTAGAGCCTCAAAAAATTCTTCCACTTCTACCTTAGTAGAGCCTTCTGTGGGACCATAGCTACAAATAAGTCTCATTGTCCAGTTCTTCATTCTCGTATTTTCCCAAATCACTCTACTTGAGACTGCCTGCCATTCAAGAAGATTAGCCTCGTATTTAGTGTTGAATACTATGGCTACTCCTTCTTTGCCTTGATTGTCATTGCCTAAATATAACATTTTGTATTTATTGCTCAGAAAGATCTCACCAGTTTTTGTGTTTTTTGTTTCAGTCATCCCTATTATGTCGATCTGGTACTTATCTAATTCCTCAGCTAGCTTCATTTCTTTGCCATTTAGGCTTCTTATGTTGATAGCATCGATCTTTAACTCTGGTGATGTTGAGTTGGGGTGTGTTTTCAGATTTGTTCCAGGAGCTGACTTTTCGCTGTTCGCCCTGGTTCCCTGGCAAAAACAACGGGGGCCTTGTTTAATTTGGAGACGCCCAGCTGGCATGAAATTTTGCCATGTTGTGCCATCATTTTGTATTTTGGTTTAAGCCAATAAGAATACAATTTGGTCGGCTAAATCCCAAATTGCCATTCCATTCTCGTCCGTTCAGTATCTAGGTAGATACCCAACAGGATGCCACGAGAAGGTGTGGATTAGCCATTAGGTCAGAAACCCTTGTCGTATTTTAATAGATATCTTATCTATTTATTTTTAATTATCAAATTTCATTATATTCTATCCAGCCAAGATCGAATTATTAATATCAGTTCAAATAATTTTATCAGTGTAAATGATCTAATTTGTTTTTTCTCTAGAGTAAGCGGGGTTTCTGTTCCCTCCTTTTTTCTTACATGGAGAGCAGGTAGTGTTTTGCTGGTCATGTAGTTAGTCATGTAATCATGTAATTTACACTGTAATTAGTCAGCTAGGGAGAACTTCCTCCATTTGAGCACACAATAATAAAGTGGTTTCAACAGGCCGGCTGCCAGATAATACAAAGGGCCAAACCTTGGTAATACTTCTGGAGCTTCTTGATCAGCTGGCAAATAATCATGCTACTTACTCTGGAGGGAGTCCAAGTATAGCAGCTTTCAGGGACATTGTGAGTGCCCTGTTTGGACTGGAGTCATTCCCTGCGGGATGGGTCAGTCATGTCTGCAAGTCTTCCACCTGTACTTCTTGCTCCTTTATAAGTTTTCCCAGTATTCCACAACCATGAAAAATGAAAACCATACAAAAATAATATTGTCACTGCAGTTAAATAAAAAAAAAAAAAAGTGCTCACAAAATCCAACAAAAAATATCAAAAATACAATGAAAAATTGAAAAAAAAACAATAAAATTATATCTCCCTAAACTCCAACAAAACAACTAAATGTGCACTATCCTTACATTCAAATCCGATCAGGTCTGATATCCCATACCAAAGATTATTAGACCTGGAATCTCCTTTATACAATTAGTTTTAGCTCAAGATTTTGTTGCCTTCATGTAGTGTCTCTACTTCTCTCCTAATTCTGATGACTATATTTCCCCATTTGATTATATGGCTGAAAGTTGATCATATATAGTCTAATTACTAATAAATAATCTTCTTTTGGAGATTTAAATGTCTGTGTAGCTCAGTGGATGTGGCGTTTGCACACCATCGCTCTAGGCCGCACGAAGGAAGTCTTGGTTTCGAGTCTAGTCGGCGACTAGAGGAAATTTTTCTAAGCCTTTTTTCGACCGGTTCCCGAGTTAGTCGATCTCTGGCACGGGCAAGCAGGTTTTTCCTCCCGGAAACTCGGGTTTTTCGTCCTGTAAACTCAAGAAAATCGACCGTAGAACCCACATTATTTCAGACATTAAATATATTGTGTTAGGGTTAGTCACCACGAGATGGCGGCACATTTGAGCCGTCTCTCTTCACTGCGTACCGCTTAATTAGTGATAGGCTTGGGCCATCTGTCTCTGATTGGGTACCAGTGGAGATTGAACTGCCCACTCAGTCTCCAAAAGTTAGATAGGGCTAAATGGCCTCGCCTACTCCCGTATATACGGGAAAAAAAAAAAGGCGTTAGCTGATTTTTTTTTTTTTTTTTTTTTTTTTTTTTTTTTATTTGTGATGGTTTCTCTTCTCTAACTTCACAAACCAACTGGAAGAGATGGTGAATTATTTGCTCAGTATAATGATCTAATACAAATTATTCACCTACCTACCAGAATGAGATAATCCTCCTCATTCTCCTAACTGTGGACCTTTTCTTAACCTGCTTCCTTCTACATATGTCATTGATGGTAGTTCTCCTCTTGACTCTCTGACCATAACATTCTTCATGTTTCTTTATCTACAGATTGTTTTCTTTCAGCTAATCTCAGCCTTGTATCATCAAACCATCCCATTGCTCTCGCTTTGCTCTCAAAAGTGGTCATCAACAACCAGTTTCTTCACTTACCTAGAGACAGATCTGGCTAATTAGTGATCATAAATATGGATTGCACTATTCTTGTTCTACATCAAGAGTGCCCACAAGTTTCTCCAAATCTTTCTAAGGCATTGATTGAGTCTGACATTGCAGCCTTCTTACCAAGTAGCCATCTTATGGTTTCCCTCCTATCCTTTGTGAGTGGATTGCTACCATCCTCGCTGGTCAATAGCTGCATATCATAGTGAATGGTTCCCTCTCATCTGATTTTCCCATCATTTCCAGAATACCCCAAGGCTCTTCTTTTATCTACATTCATCCTCCTAGACCAATGATTTTTCACTAACATCCAGTTGTATTTGTGTCTTCACTGATGATACTATGCTCTATTCCTCTTTTTCATTTACAAAACCTTGTAGTGTTCAGATGACTCAAAACTTCAAATCTTCTATGGGCCAATGATCAACAGTGGCAGTCATTCTCAACATCAAAACACATAATTTAGGGAATTTTAATGCTACTATCATCCCATTGCCCTCACCTCACTCTCAAAAGTGGTCAATGACCAGCTTCTTCTCTTACCAAGAGATCAGGTTAATTAATGATCACAAATATGGATTCTACTATTCTTTTTCTACATCAAAAGTGACCACGAGTCTTTATTTCCTGGAAGAAAGTCCATGTCAGTTTCTCTTCTTTGTGTTTACTTTCATATCTGATCTATCCTGATATAAATAAATATATCATGTCCATAAGTTCTTAAGCCTCCAGAATTTTTTTTTTTTTTTTTTTAAACAATGCTGCACAACTCTTAGCACGTCATAAATCCCAAATTTGTCCAACATTAGAATATTGTTTTCACATTATTAGTGCACCAAAACTTCCCTCAGAATTCCTTCATTCATTCCCATAGATACCCTTTTTCTGCATTATGTCTTTTCTAGAGATATTTCCATGGATACTGCTCCACTGAACTGGCTTCCACCACCATTTTCCTATGATCATGTCCAAACACTGGGAGCTGATGTTCAATCTATTTATACTGTTCAGCTCCAAACCCATCCTTTATTCCATATGCCTCTGTCCTTTGAAAGCTTCCCCATACCACTTTCCCAAATGAATACAACCCCCTCTTTAGATTAGAGAGAAGAAAGAAATTCCTTTCTTCTCTCTAATCACTTCAACACACAGTACCATCATGTTATATATACCTTTTGGTGGGAGACTGAAATAAAAATATTGAACCACCTAGATATCTTCCTGTTACATCTTCATACAAAATAGCTTTTGTATGAAAAGATGGCAAAAGGGTTATAGTAGTTGCCTGTGCATTTTGTGAAATGTACCTAAAAATGTTATTTTACATAGAAAATAAAATTTTTCTTTGAAACAGTAGTATGATGATGATGCTTATCAACTGTGATGAGCCTCACTTATAAAACAATTCTTTTTCAGATATATAAATGTGACTGTGAAAACTGCCCTCGTCCTGCTTGTTATCGTTCAGCAGGAAGCAGTAAGGAAGATGACTTTCCTTGTGATAGAATTAATTGCCCTGGAAGATTTAGATTGTTGAGGTATAACGTTTGTAATGTTTCCATGTTTATAATTCATATACAGTGAAATCTATTTAATTTGGAAATACAATAACCCCTCTCTATATCTGTCCATCATTCAACCAAACCTGTAATTGTTCCTTGAATGGATTAGTATGTCATCTCACAGATGGTATTGCACCATACAACAATACCTTCTGCTGACCAATCCTTTAGTTATCTGACCAGCAGATTGATTTTCCACCAAGGTTTGGGTAATTGAGGGATTACTGTATATGCAACCCAGAAGTATTTTCATACAGCAGATTATTATTACTAATACAACAATGGGTGTTTCCATCGGGCTTATATTGACAGACTAACCATTATTCACATTATATATATATATATATATATATAAAAACATGCACATCCTAATCATTTTGATATTTCATGACTGTAATTGTATTTTATTTATCTCCGTAATTATCGTATAGTGTCTAATTAAAAATCTTTTTATTTCTTAACATTTATTTTATATAACTTTTATTTGAGTCACAATATACTTTGCTACCAAGGAAAACGTTATTGTTTTCCTTATGAAATTGTAAAGTATAGTTTACAATTGTACTACTGTTTGTTAATCTTTAGTGGCACTAAAAGATAACACAATTGTACTGTTAGGTTGGCTATTTATTAGATATCCCCAGGACCCTATTCTCAAGGCCAAACATGCTATTTTTCATACCACTTGAGGCTTTCAGTAAGATGGTTAGCTTGCACTGGATGACAAAAATCGTCTCTTTCCTCAAGACTTTCCCAAGCACCATACCACATTGGGGTTTCAAATCATATTGAATTCTTTACTAAATTATCATTATCATTAATAGTAAAGAAAAATTCATAATAAAACCATAATGGAGAAAAAGAAAAGAGAGAGATCAGCTAAAAAATCAAGCTAGCAGTATAGAAAGCAGTGTTCAAATCAATTTTAAGTTGTTAATCACAAAATTTAAATGTTGATGCTTTTCTTAAACAGCCAGTGGCTGTACTCTTTTAATGAAGACAGCATGATGGAAACTGTTCAAAAAACAGTGAAAGAGGAAGGAGAGAAATTGGTTCAGTAGTTGAAATTTGGGCAGTAAGTGGATGTTTACCAATACTGGTTACCGCTTACTGACACTGCCTTTGAAAATATCTAGCAGAGATACAAAGCAGAAACAGAACATCTCTGAGAAGAAGGTTGGAATGGTCTAGAATTGATGAGAGAGAGAGAGAGATTATCAATTAAGTAAATTTACCTCTTCTGGTTAACATCAAGCATTCTTTTAAGGTTTTTGGTGCACCACATGAAAATGAAAAGAAATATAGAAAAATTAAAAATACAATATATGTGTGTGTATATACAAGGGGAGTCTGGAAAGTTCTGATAAACACCTAGAACAAAATTGATATTAAAGCAACTGATATAACCACAAGAAAAAACATATCTTAAAACACTAACCCTTATGTTTTATCTAATTGTAACAATTTCTTTTCTTTTAGGATATATAAAAAGACAAAATAAATTCTTGTTCTAGGTGTTTATCAGAACTTTCCAGACCTTCCCCCCTTGTGTGTGTGTGAATATCTTATTTGGAGATCTGGGTATTATCAAAGATTGGGGGGGGTGTGTGTGTGAAGTGAGATTTCTGTTTCATTAGAGCACAACTCTGTTTTGGCATTACTGAAGTTCACATCGTTATATCACTGAAAACTTCAAGGAGATCTGAATTAATATGTTCACATTGGGAAGTGTTTCACACTTTTATCGTACCAAGGGGACTTCTCATTACTGTATGTGTGTCGCTTCTGCATCGGGTGAGTGGGCTCACTGACACAAAGTTTATATGGCATGTTAGTTGCATCTCTTTCAGTAGAATTTTATTTTAAGTTATAAAGGAACATCTATCCTGAAATTCTCTTATATTGAGAAGGTGGTGGCAGTTAAGAAAATATCCTAAGAAACACAAACTTCTAATCATCCCAATATACCTGGATTTTATTATCATTAAAGCACATTAATCATGTGACCCATGTCCAAAAAATCATGATAAGAGCACCATATAAAGAAAAACCTCTGTAATAATATAAAATGGATATTTCTGTATTCACTGAATTTAAAGTAAATGCAAGAAATGAGTAAAACATATCTGAGGATGTAATAAACATTTTTTCAGAAGAAGAGATACAGAAACATCATCATCAAATTCCTGCCATGTACCCTCAAGGGGTGTACAGGATATGATAGTACTACACAAAAAAAATTACATCATTACTAACTTCCTATCTACAATTTTCCTCCAAATCAGTCTATTACATGTCAAAACTCCAACATTATCAGATCTTATATTTCTATCGTCTAAGGCACTTTGTACCGTATCAATCCACCTATATCTTGGTCTTCCTCTGGGTCGTTTTGCTGCCAACCTGGCAGAGAACACTTGTTTTGCTAATCTTTCTTCGCCCATTCTGTTTAAGTGACCATACCACCTGAGGTTAGCTCTGCTAATGCATTTCTGGATGCTGACAATGTCAAGTTCTTTCATAATTTCCTCGTTTTTAATATTATATTGCCATTGATGCCATCTGTTCATGCCTATAATCTTTCTCAGGACTCTCATATCTGTGGTCTCTTGTCTTTGGTCATGTGTTTTACTTCTGACTCAGATCCATAAGTTAAAACTGGTTTGAACACTGTCTTGTATACAGCTAATTTAGTGTTGCAACTAATTTCTCTCTTATTCCATATGAATTTATTAAATTCTGATTCTGTTGGCTATTTCTATATTTAATTTACCATCTTCACTAAAAGTCGTTACTAAGTAGCTGAAATGTTTTATTTGTTCCACAGGTTCTCCATTCACAACACAGTTGACATTTTCAATGATTCTGCCTATTTTCATTGTCTTTGTCTTTTTATTGCTGACCTTCATACCATATCTATTACAACAGTTATTCAATTTAGTCAGAGAATCTTGCAGACTTGTAGTGGATTTATTTAGAAGTATAACATCATCTGCATAAAGCAAAGAGCTGACATTAACGTCTCCAATTTTGATATTATGTTTAATACCACTTTCCTTCATAATATGATCGATATAGATAATGAATAACAGAGAGGATAATGTACATCCTTGTCTCACAGCAGATTTAACATTAAACCATCTTCCTGTACTTCCTTCAATTCTAACTGCTGACTTACAATTCAAATAAAGACTAAGTATTGCTTGATATAATGTCCCATTGACACCATATAACTGTAGTTTATTGAATAGCTTCTCTCCTGGCACCTTGTCATATGCCTTTTCCAAATCGACAAAACTTAAATACAGATCTTTGTTATATTCCCATGCTTTCTCGACTTTGTCGTAAAGTGAAGATCTGATCCTGACAGCCTCTATTTGGCCTGAATCCAGCTTGTTCTTCACCAAGCTTTTCTTCCACAATTCTTCTTAACCGTTTCTCAAGTATACTTGCATAGATCTTGCCAGGAACATTCAGTAGGAAAATACCTCTGTCTATTCTCACATTCAGTTTTATTTCCCTTTTTATATATGGATACTATGAGAGCTCTACTCCAATCATCGGGAATTCGTCCCTCTGTCCAGGCTTTCTGAACTATGCAATGCAGCCACTGTAAGACTTTTATACCACCATACTTCAGCATTTCTGGTCGAATATCATCTACTCCTGCTGCCTTTCCACATTTCAAGCCTTTCATGGCTTTTTCTACTTCAAGTATGGATATGTATTTCTGACTGCATGCCTGGTCAGTGTTTTTTACCACTGTGCTGTCATCACTGCTTGTTTCATGTAGCAGTTTTTCAAAGTAATTACTCCATACTTCAAGGATGTCTTTTTCTCCCGTTTTCATGTCACCTTTATCATCTCTTAACTCTTTTTACAGCACTCTTCCCACCATTCCCAAGCTTCTTCAACAACCTCCAGAATACTTTGCCACCTTCTTAATATTTATTTTCTATATTCTTGCCAAAGTCCTCCCATGACTTTTGTTTAGCTAGTTTTACACAGTGTTTAGCTTTCTTACATATTTGTCTCTGTATTCCTCTAAGAGCACAAGCTTATTTGCCAGGAACTTTTGATATGCTTTCTTCTTTTCCTTCACTGCCTCTTTAACTTTCTGTGTCCACCATGGAGTTTTGATTTGTTTATCCTTGCAGACAACCTCACCACATGCCTCTCTAGCTGAATCAATCAGGGCTTTCTTCAAGGCTTGCCGCTGAATCTCCAAGGTTTGATTCCTGTTCTCAAACTTTCCCAAAATATTTTTGTATGTCTCACAATCATTTCCTACTCTGCTATTTAGATACCCAACAAGGATCAACGTTTCCTTTTTCATTGTCTCAGTTGCTTTTTCTAAAGCCTCAAAAAATTCTTCAACTTCTACCTTTGTAGAACCTTCTGTGGGACCATAGGCACAAATAAGCCTCATTGTCCAGTTCTCCATTCTCATATTTGCCCACATTACTCTACTTGAGACTGCCTGCCATTCAAGAAGATTAGCCTCGTATTTTGTGTTGAATACTATGGCTACTCCTTCTTTTCCTTGATTGTCATTGCCTGAATAGAACATTTTGTATTTATTGCTCAGGAAGATCTCACCAGTTTTTGTCTTTTTTGTTTCAGTTACCCCTATTATGTCGATCTGGTACTTATCTAATTTCTCAGCTAGCTCCATTTCTTTGCCATTCAGGCTTCTTATGTTGATAGTACTGATCTTTAACTCTGGTGATGTTGAGTTGGGGTGTGCTTTCAGATTTGTTCCAGTAGCTGACTGTTCGCTGTTTGCCCTGGTTCCCTGGCGAAAACAATGGGGACCTTGTTTAACTTGGAGACGCCCCAGCCGGCATGAAATTTTGTCATGTTGTACCATCATTTTTTATTTTTATTTAACCAATAGGAATACAATTTGGTCGGCTAAATTCCAAATTGCCAGCCCATTCTCGTTCGTTCAGTATCAAAGTAGATACCCAACAGGGTGCACCACGAGAAGGTGTGGATTGGACATTAGGTCAGAAGCCCTGGTCGGTTCTCCACATTCCTTTAAAGGCTATGTGGAGGTCTCCTCTCAGTTATGCAGCTTTGACCCCTAGAAACATAAACCTGTAAATCTATTTCTGTCTGCAGAAGACATTTAAAACCTAGTAAGGAATCCACCTTAAGGCATTTCACTGTTATTTGTAAGAACTAGTGATGTCCCCTTTTAGTTTGCCCAACTTGATACTGCTCTAAAAGCTTGACAACAATATTTCTTATCCGTTTGTTCCATTTATTTACAATCAGGTTCTGAGTTAACTCAAATTGATCTTGATAATCATATATTATAACTGCCTCGCCCCATACTTCTTATGGGTGACTTTAATGGACACAATTGTTTGTGGAATAGTGTCAACATGGACAAGGTTAGATTGTTGAGCATATGATTGATGATAACAACCACACTCTCTCTTCTTAATAATGGACACAATACCTGCTTTCATATGCTCACCTGCTCACATTCTTCAATTAATCTTAGCAACAATCTGATCCTACCGTTTTTGCACTGTTTATGTGGGATGTTGAAGAGAACTTACATGGTTGCATCACTTTCCTGTGCTTTCCAGTAAATCCTCACCAGAACCAAATTCTTGGTGACAGATGCACAGGTGGAAAATTGATCAGGCCAACTGGAATAACATTTTCACATCTTGCAAAGTTTTATCATGAACCAGTCAAACCAAAACACATATCATCAAGCAACGATGCATGTAACAGATTTTATTGTTCGGGCACCAACATCTGCAGTTCTATGAACATCATTTTGATTTCCACTCTGTCTGAAACTGGTGGAACTGTGAGTGCTAAGCAGCCAAAAAAGATCAGGACATAGAATGAGGTATATTTTGGAGATACCCTACCACATTATATCTCACTGCTTTTAAATGTGCTTAGTGAGAAATAAATCGCTATGGATTTAGTATTTATGTATTATTATTTTTTATTTAGTACAAAAAAAATTACAGGAGTATTAAATCTGTAGTGAGGTGTTATTTCTCTGATTATGGCTTATGTTCCTAAAGTATGTTACAGTAAACATCAGTGTCAAAAACAAACTTGGATCCAGTATACATCATCTATAAATCATGCAGCCATTGCAAAATTGATATAGAGTAAAATTTGGAAAATGAAGGTAAACCTAGATATATGAACTGCACTATCCTAGGACATAAGGGATGCATAGTTGAATCCAAACAATTGCAGACATTCTAGGAGAAAGCTTTCTGGAATTTCAACAGCAATTTCATATTGCTGTTGAATTTTTGATATTCAGGGAACGATAAGAAAAACACCTGCTTAACTTCTCTTAAAATGAAATAGAGCTGTACAATCAGCCATTTGTTAAGGAGAAACTTTTGCTCTATGATGTCAGTGATGTAGGGCCTGAAGACATCTGGTATGGGATAATAAAACATTTAAATACTTTCTGAGGAGGTGGTTCTGCTTTTGTGGCAGAAGGCAATCATTGCCTTCCTAAATCCAGCAGACTATCCAGAACTAACAAATTGCTGGTCTGTCATTTTGATCAGATAGCTGGTCAGAACAGTAGGTCAGTAAGATAAAGAAAATGGTCAAATCCTGACTTCTGTGGTATCCAGAAAGCAGTGATTTTTTTTCCAAATACACAGTATTGTTTTAGACACAGATCGACATTGGACTAGTCCATTCAGAAACATCTGTTAGAGATGAATTCCTGAAACTTGCTTCTGATTTCAATTTTCTTTGGTGTTGAGATCTCATGGCACAGGCTGTATATGGTCAGTTAAAAGGCCTTTATAAAATCTACATGAAAGACTGTTTATTTTTTTATAGTAATTAAAAACTCAGCTTGCTGTATTTTCTTCCCCCAGTAGTTGTTCTGTTGTCATTGTTGTAATAACATAACACTTAAACATTTTTCTTTCTATATGAAAGACTTCATAATTATCTGCTTTCGAGTTTCAAAAATCTCATTTCTGTCACAGCAATATTATATGGTTCTTTTTCACTCCATTATGTGACACGCTTCCAGTTTTTGTTTCAGTTGTGAAGCAATAAAAATGCGTCACCATTACATGTTATAGTTACGGCACTTTATTTGAAAACAGTAAATATCACACACTTGAAGAATGTGAGAAAATATGTAAGTTTTTCATGTAATATATGCATTAAATTAAGTTGCAGTTATCATTTCCAATAAATATTAATCAAAGCAAAGCATGCTTTAAGTTTAGTATCGAACCTACACGTATGTATGTAAACACAACACATGTAGTAGACAATCTATTCTTTTAAAAAAAATTGATTGGACATTTCTTTCAATATAATTTCAGTGTGCCTCTGTAGCACAATTGGAACAACAATAGTACATTGTACCATTCGATTGAAAAAGGCCTAAGTTTGATTCTTGTTGTGACGGGAGGAGTCTTTTTACGAGTTTTTTTTTTTTTTTTTTTTTTTTTTTTTTTTCAATTGAAGGTAAGCTGATCTCTTACGGTGGGGACAGGTTATTTTCTCCCAGAAACTCTGGTTTTTCATTCCACATACAGACAAATCAGCCTTCAGCACACACAATTTACAGACAAAAAATACTAGTGGTGGTGGGCATTGGATGATGTTAGTGCAGATGATGATGATGATGGTAGTAGCGGTTGGTGCAGTTGGTGAATTAAGTGGTGGAGATGGAAAGTTGTAGAATAGGTGCCCTCCCTCGATGAGTCTTTGGACTCCTTGGAGGTGTCATGAAATAATAATAATAATAAATAAACTGATAATTATAAATACAAAAATTAAAATTGGTGCAATCTAATTAAATATTGTGGTGCATCTCTATATCTTATTCTATGAACACCTTTACCTCTAAAGTAGGTATGCAGTTGTAATATGGTATTGTCCTAAGCTGATTTTCACAGCTCACAGCACGAATTAGCTTAGCATGATTAAATGTGTGAAAATTTTACATAACATAGATTCTTTTTAATACTGTTTAAAAAAAGATTATCTTGAAAAGACAAATCAGACTAGATCATGTGACTGAGTGCATTGAGAAAAGTAAGTTTGGCTCCACATTCAGTGCTGCCTACTTTCTTGTTTTTATGAATTTTATTTGTCTTCCCTGTGAAATTATTGTTCATGGATAATTTATATCGTCCATCATTATGAACAATAAACAAAAGAAAACTCAGACTGAGTTGTGATGAGCTCTGTTATAGCATACGTTTTAAACCTGCCTTAAAAGAAAGCCTATTTCTGGGTAATTATGTGTAATATATATCCACTCTATATATATAAAAAGATAAGCGAAAATTTGAAACGTTTTTTGTCTCTTCATTGTTTTGAACCGGGTTAAGCCGATTAAACCGTTAAACTTATAAGCCGAAATTTGAAACGTTTTTATGTCATGTTTTTTGTTTCTCCATTGTTTTGAGCTGGGTTAAGCCGTCTTATGCTGGCCAACCCCCCCCCCCCCGAAACTCAGGGGGAGGTGGAACCCCCTAGTGTATATATTGAGAATTAAAAAATGTATTCCTTTGTTTTGTCAACATAATTTTATTTTCTTTTTTAACATCACCTATAACAATATTTATATAAAGTAGACCAATACCTTGAGTGAGCAAACTTTTTTTTTGACTAGTAGATGTAAGTTGTATTTCTGGAGCCCTGCATATAGGTACTGATTCATTTTGCAAAGAGCATTATTCAGAACTTTTATGTCGAAGCAAATGAGCCTGCTGTCTTGCTTTGACAAACACAGTTTCTCTCTAAGCCAGGTGATTGGCAACGCTGTGCTGGGGGGGGGTGATGTTACTTTCAAGAAAAAATGACTAGGCTCCTGTAGTTATAAAAAAAAAATGTGAGAAGTTAATGTTATTCAACTAAAAATGCAATTGTGCATAAAATATATTGTAGGTATGTATATTGTGCTGAATGCTTTGACATTTTGACAGAGTCAAATTTAAAACTTTTAAAAATCACGAGTGAATGATTTGCTATGTTAATACTGTGATAACAAACCAGACCTTGTTAGTATGTCGTCTTTGATGTTGAGTGGGAAACTGAATCTTCTGCAAGGGCATGCATGCATGTAGCTTAGAGGAAGCATTGCATGGAGTAGTACTTTATTTCTGTATGTTATGAAAAGTTCAATGTGACATAATCAGAATGCTGTTTCCTCTTTGGTATGAATGTTAAAGAGATTATCAAGCTCTTAGCATGAATGTTAAACAATATTACATGCATTGAACCTGATAGTCTTCTGCCAAGGAAGATTTGTGCTCTATTGTGTTTTTTCTCACTCTACTTGCTAAGGCAGTTGAATACTCCATCATTCTATCTGCAGCTGTTTAGTGTACAGAGTGGAATGTTCTAATTTCTTACCTGCCTATACCGGAAGGTTGATATCTGAGTCCTCTGTTGGATGTGCTGCTTTACCTTTGTTTTTCTTGCTGAGCTGAATGCCAGACAGTTTGCACCTCAACATATTATGAAAACTGCTATCAGAAATATATGACTTATATAGACTGAGTTCTTTATAGCCCATCCAAGTAAGATAGCACACAATAGCAATATAATACTGCATGGTACTTTTCCAAGTGACTTCAGCCCTCCAGGGCACAAAGTAGTGATCTTACACTGGGCAATGAGAATCACTCCATGACTTCACAAACATTCATGCCATAGTGGAATTAGGATTATCAGTTAGATCAAAAATGAACATTAAGACCCATAATTCAAACAATGGTATATTTTACTATATTTACATTATGTAAGAAAATAAATTGCTACAAATACACACAAAGTGCACTTTGTGTGTATTTTTAAAAGATTTCTTTACGTGTGATTGGCTTTTTATCCAACAGTAGTCTCCTATCGTATTAACATTACATTTTCCCTGGTAATGCTGCTCCATTAATATGGAATCATTGTCTTAGTGGAACTGTTCACTCTGCTCATCATTTACTGACATGTTGACATAATCAGTCTTACCAAGATGAAAAAGACAGAACATGTGAGATATTTTTCAGTACTAACTATAAGATGTTATAGTTAAGCATTAATAAATGAACATATAGACAATCTTGAAGTGACACATTCTTGAATGGAAGCACTTTCAAATCCAGTGGGGTTGACATATTTCAAAATGGTAAATTGGATAACGAAACTTATATCCCCTTGATATCACACAAGTTTCTAGTAGCAAAAAAAAAGTAAAGGAAATTTTTGTCGTTGGAGAGGACACTGCAAAGAGAAAGGGAAATGTTTTAGAACATCTGTTGGATTTCTGCTCAGACTGTTCATTATTTAATCATGTTTTAGATTAAAGGTTTGCATAAGCTTATATGTATCTTCTCCATAGAATAAGAAAAGTCTTATTATTTAATGCTGGTTGGATATCAGTTTGAAATATCACCCCAAATAAAAGATCTACGAATGACCACTGTTTTGATTAGGATAAAAATGAGTATCATTTTGTGGGGAACAAAATGCATAAATGTTTAAAAATCAAGTTTAAAGCATTCTTTCAAAGCAGCTTTCAGAGGTGAACTCTAAACTCACACATGCAAAATATGAATGGCCAGAATGTGGAATTTGAAAACAAAAAACCAAACCTTAAAGTCCAGGTGACTCTGAAAGTAAGAGTGTTTGATTCAGCCAGGAAAGTGTGCAGTCTGACAGAGGAAAATCGGAACATCATGGCATACTCATTGCAGAAGCAGCCTGGAAAAAGAAGAAATTATAGGAAAATTCCTGGCAAATGAGGCAGTATGCTCTTAGAGAATACAGAGGAAAATGTAAGGAAACTATGTGTAAAAGTAGAAATAATATAAAGCTATAATGAAACATAAAGCTATAATGAATATCTGGAGGCTACTGAAAAAGCATAGAAATGGAGAAAAGTATACAGCACTGTAAAAGCAATATGAGAGGGCAACATAATGAAGATGTACGTATCCAGAATTAGAAGAAATGGAGAAGTCCGAAATGAGGAAAGGCAGCTGGAGAAGATGAAGTTTTACATGACTACTCTGCATAATTCAGGTAAAATTCTGCATTATTTAAGTAGAGCTCGCATAGTATCCATATGTAAAAAAAAAAAAAAGGGAGGAGGAATAAAACAGCATAATAATTAAAGAGGAATTTCTCTGTTTAATATTCAGGTAGAATTAATATAAGCATTCTTGAGTGGAGTCCAGAGAAATTTGTGAAAGAATCTCTGAAGAGCATGCTAGGTTGGGTCCGGTACAGGTTGTGACCAGATTTTTACTTTAAATTAAATAATCATAAAATCATGGGAATATAACAAGGATCTATGTTTTGTAGATCTGGAAAAAGTTCATGATAAGGTGTTAAGAGAAAATCTTGTTCAAAACAGTACAATTATATGGTAAATTGGATATCGTACAGAACGGTATATAGTTAGCTTACCAGCTAGTATTTCTGCTCACTAAACAATAGACCACATGTTTTAATTTTGCTGTTGGTTTGGAGGGTTGCAAATATCTTTCTTTGGTGGTGATGAATTTCATTTGTTAGTATGAGATTATTGCACTATTTATTGAATGCCTGAAATAGCTTTTTTTAAATACTGACTCCACCAAGAGAGTTAACAAGACCTATAACAGAACAGTGCCATGTGGGGGCAATTTGAACTGTTTTAAAATAGGTACATATGCTGTTGTGTTTGTAGAAATAAAAGCGCAGTCTGGCGTAGAACATGCCATCTCGACTAAACAGAATTCTTTGGGGAAAAAAAAACTCTTACATAAAAGTAGATTGCTTGTAGAACAGTTATACAAAGAGAGTGGAGGCCTTTCTGCCTGCCTGAATTTAAACAGATTTGATTGGGCTTTGGTCCTCTATGGGAAAATATTATTGTATCAATCTTCTATTCTGTTATTAGTATTGTTTTATTTATTTATTTTTTAAAATGAGGAATTAACTGACTGCTGTGTTATACTGTAGTGGCACTTTTTAAAATTAATTTTTTTATTGCATTTTATTTTGTGTTCCATTGTCAATGTACTGAGGATGCCTTTGATACTTCAGTGACATTTTTACATCAATTAAATTTACATCTGTGTAAGTTGGAGTTTCTGCCTTGAATTTCTACAATCAGTTACCTTCTCAAAAGAAAAACATATAGGACAAGTAAAACATCTCAGATATTTAAGAACAATTTTTTGTGAAAATAACGAATTAAATATAGACAGATAATAGATTTGCTATAGATTCTGAAGCTTCTCATGTAGAATTGATATATATATATATATATATATATATATATATATATATTATTATTGTTATTATTATTATTATTATATATTGGTATCTCTATGGAGTCAGAAGACTCATCGCGGGAGACCCAAACTATCAAAACAATATCTATCATATATTCTTGAACTCATTTACAGACGAAGCACTCACAACTGAGTCAGGCAATGCATTCCATTCATTCACCACTCTCCAATCAAAAAATCTAGTTCTCACACCCTTGTTAACCACACTTTTCCTTAATTTCCAGGGATGATCTCTTGTTCTTCCATCACTATCACACAGCTGAAATATTTCCCTTGCATCACTCTTATAAAAACCTTTAAGTAATTTAAATGTTTCTATCATATCCCCTCTTCTCTGCCTATCAACCAACCTCTGTAATCCAAAAGCTCTCAATCTATCAATGTGGGGAGCATTTTTACACCACTCACCAATTTAGTCATTCTCCTCTCAGCCTCCTCCACCAATTCCTTATCTCCAAGGAATCCAGGCTACCAGACTTGAGCACAGTAATCCAAATGTGGAAGTATTAACACCTTATAAAGAGGAATAATAACCTCTCTATCTGGATGTTAGTGTGTTCTTCAACAACCAGGATATATATACATGGGCTGTTCAATAAGTAATAAGACTAATTTTACTGTGGTGAAACCACTCATCACAATATTAATTTCTGTGGAATAAAGAAATGTTGCTGTATGTATTAACAAAAGAGGTAGATAGATGGCATATACGGGCTGATGTGCCAGAGTGTCATGTGACTAAACGCAAGTGCTCATCGGCACGCCTATGAGGCGCAACCAGTCTTCGAAATGGATGCGTCCTTGGAACAGCGTTATGCGATTAAATTTTGTGTGCGTTTACAAAAATCGGCATCGGACACTTTTAACATGATACGCAAGCTTTCCACGATGAAGCAACATTGAGGGCAAGTGTTTTTCGCTGGCATAAAACTTTTAAGGAAGGAAGGCAAAATGTGGAAGATCTTGAACGTGAGGGAAGATCTTCAACGTCCATCACAGAGACAATGATCAACACAGCAGCGATTATCATCAAGCACGTCAAAAGGAAACATCCATTGCTAAAGAATGGCTTCTTATTACACCACGATAATGCAAGGCCACATATTGCTGGTTGTGTAGTGGACGTTTTGCAGAAGAACAACACAGATATCCTACCACACCCTCCATACAGTCCTGATCTCGCACCGTGCGATTTCTGGCTGTTTCCTCAGCTCAAGAAACCACTAAGAGGCCGCCATTTCGAAAGCAACAAAGCATGTGTAAAAGCTGTGGAGGCGGTTTTGAAAGAACTTTCAGAAAACGGACTCTCACATGTGTTTAAGAAGTGGACGCAACGTTGGGACAAATGCATCGCGTCTCACGGTAGTTACTTTGAAAAAGACTGTGTAAATGATGACGATTAAAGGTAATCTGTTTTCTGTATAAATATAGTCTTATTACTTATTGAACAGCCTATGTATATATATATATATAAACTTCAGGATAAGTATCAAGAAATTATTATTAGGTTAGATACATGCCCAATGAAAATCACAATCATTACAAAATGTCAGTTAAGTGATAATACTTTATAATTTTAGTATTATTACTAAGTAATTTGAGATAAAAGATTAAAAAAAAATCTATGAAAAACTTCAATTTTTATATATTAAAAAACTTACAGATTGGAATTCTTTTGAATTACAGGTTTCAATAAAGAACCTTGAAATACATCAGAATCTCCTATGTTAATCACAGTTACAATAAATGTAAAATTTATTCCATTGTAATTTCACAATATTGACTAGAAAATGTAGAGTTGATAGAGAATTGTAAAATTCAGAACTTGAAGATAGGTTACTGTTGCATAGTTTGTAAATGCTACCTTAAGGGGAGACTATACCATTGTGTATTGCAGGGTGGAAATTTGGTTTGATCTTAATTTTGTAAAAAGAGAAAAGATTTTCATCTTGACTGTTATTTATATTTGTATTATTACAGAGAAGTTGAATTTTTGCAGTGAAAACCTATATTCTGCATACAGATAATTATTCATTTTCATTAAATGTAGTTATTTTACCTTGTAGGCATGTATCTTTTGTTGACTGTCCTGGTCATGATATCCTCATGGCCACAATGTTAAATGGTGCTGCTGTGATGGATGCTGCTTTGCTTTTGATTGGTAAGGATGGTTCTGCTTTATTGTTTTACCTACAAGATTCCTTTCATCATAGATTGCAATGAAACGACTTTGTGGTTGTGGTTTAAGTCAGCTTTTATGGATATTATTTTTATTAGATTTAGATAATAGCCTCATAAAAGTAATAATATCAAGGAACTAAGGGGAAAAACAAATAATTATGTCTGTTATTATTATTACGCAACATCTCCAGGGAGTCCAGAGGCTCATTGAGGGAGGTCACCTACTCTACAGCTCTCCATCTCCACCACTCATTTCACCTACCACAACTATCTTCCTCATCTACACCAATGCTATCTACTGTCAACCACCACTAATATTTTCACAGACAATCACAAACATCCATGCACGGTGGGATTAATCTTGCCGAGGGCATGGAAAGGTCTATATTAATCTTTCATTTGCATGTTTTTTCCTGTTTAAATGTCCAAAGTAGCAACGACTCTTAGTATTAGTGATCCATGTTGGTATTCTGTTATTGATATGTTGCCTTCTAGAGATTGCAGATTTACCGAATTTATCATTTGCTGGTAATTGAGTAAAAATTTTCATAAATGCAGATTTACCAGTAACTTCTTATCTTTTCAAAAAAGTTATATTGAAAGATAATCAATAAATTTTAATAAACAAACATTTTATTGAAACATATATGACATAAAAAAAAACATTTTTAAAAATTTTATTCTAAAGGGGAGAAAATGAATATTAATATAAATTATAAACACATGAAATTTTTATTTTGGAACATAAATAGCAATGTAAAAAATAAGAAAAACACAAACATACATAACTCAACATAAACTGTTTTGTTTATTTATTTGATATTATTATTGTATGGGCACCTCCATGGAGTACAAAGACTTATCATGGTAGACCCCAAACTACCCACACAATCTACCATACCTCTCCTTGAACCCATTAACAGACCAATCACTCACAATTGACTCTGGTAACCCATTCCACTCATTCACAACTCTCTAAGCAAAAAATTGTCCTCACACCCTTACTAACCACTCCTTATTCAACTTCCAGACATGACGCTTTGTTCTGGTCCCTCTAGCCAATCCTATAAAATCCTTTAAGCAACTTAAATGTTTCTATCATATCTCTTCTTTTTCTCCTATCAACCAAGTTCTGCAGTCCACACACACCTTCAATCTATCCTCATAGGGAATATTCCATGGGCCAATCACCATCTTGGTCACTCGCTTCTGAATCCTCTCCATTGCCTCCTCATCCTCAAGAAACATAGTGGACCATACTTGAGTACAGTAATCCAGATGTGGGTGTATCAAGGCCTTATAAAGAAGAATGACAACTTCCTTACCTCTGGTTGTTAATGTGTTCTTCAATAGCCAAGTAATCTTATGGGCTACCTTTCTTTTCTAATCTCTAGGTTCATCTATTTCCTGGAGTACATGGCTTGTAAGTAATCTATTTATCCCAAAATGCGTAACCTTACATTTCTCAACATTAAACTGATGCTCATTATCTTTTGCCCATACTGACTGGCTATTTAAATAGTCCTGAGCTCTCCACATCACTTTGATTAACTATTACTCTACCTAATTTCGCATCATCAACAAACAACTGAATATTTCCTTTCAGGTTATTTCCTATATCGTTTATGTACAAATTAAACGGTAGTGGTCCCAGCAACGAATCTTGCAGCACATTGCTAGTCACCTGTTTTCGCCTTGATTCTGCCCCTCCATATACCAGTTTTTGATATCTGTCCAGCAGCCACTATCTTATCCACATAACCAGTAGATAACATCAACAGTTGTTAACATCAATAATTTCAGTGGAAGGTGCTGTATCGTCAGTTTTTTTTTTCCCCTCTTTTCAATTTTGTGCTCTCTTTTAAGAGAGCACAAAATTAAGCCGATAGCTTCCAGAAACTTTTTGAGCACGGTTTACATACATGTGCATCTCCTTCAATATGTTTAAAACAATGACATGGTGAATTTTTTCCATGGCCAACAAAAATCCCATTTCTATATCTCCTTTTAAATTCAAATAAGTTGCATGAAATATTCTGCTTCTTACATTTTACTTTTTGATATTTCAACAATACGTAAACAACTAATACTACTCACTGCTCTCTCAGGTAATCAATTGGAACATGGAATATTTTTTTGTCACTACAGTGTCAAAATACTTGGATAATTTCACATGTTTGCAATGGTCAAATGCTTATATTAAGACAAGTACTTCCACTGAAACAAACTAGATGAAGAAAAATTGTCTTCTGCTCAAATTGCAATCAAGCTTTCTGGTCCTTTGTTAAGATCTGTTAGGTAACTGTTTATATTATCATTATGTCTGCTCAGCTGTTCCAGTTATTTAAAAAAAAAAAAAAACTGTTGGCTTTGCCATAGTTTTTATCATTTCTGTAAAGGGATTGTTTAACAAGTGTATTAATTACACAAGAGTTTAATTCCGATTGATGCAATGACTTTTAACTATTTCTTTTAGAATCCAGAAAATCGCTGACTCAAGATGAAATAAAAAAAAATATGCATTTAATGAAACTAAAAACAATATATATTATAAATAAAATAAAGTAATGACTATAAAACTATTTGGATTCAAGGCCTAAAATAAAGATATACTTTAGAGATCTCCTTTTATCTTAGAGAATAAAATAATTCTCTCTCACTCTGATTCTTCTGTTAATAGTTTGTTTCACATAAATCAGTCTGAACATTTTGTTTTCCACAATGAATTCCTACAAACAATAAATGTTTAGTAGTCTGTTCTTTATTAGACCTTTATTTTCAAAATATAAAACTTCTTATTAACTTTCCTGGGACTATGCAGTGTTTCCTTATTTAGCATAAATTGTCACATTCATCATTACTGTTTCGTTGGGGTATAAATATTCTTACCTCAGGCAATTTTATTACAAGATGCACAAATCACCAGAGAATAACAGTTTCCTTTGCTACTTTATAAACACTGTATCAAAGTAGAACTCTTCATTAAAGTCACTTTACAGTTTCAGATTCCTTTAATTACATCACTTAAGGGTCAAAGCTGTATAACTGAGAGGAGACCTCCACATAGCCTTTAACGGAATGCAGAGAACTGACCAAGGCTTTTGACCTAATGTCCAATCCTCACCTTCTCGTGGTGCACCCTGTTGGGTATCTACCTGGATACCGAACGAACGAGGATGGACTGGCAATTTGGGATTTAGCTGACTAAATTGTATTCTTATTGGCTTAAACCAAAATACAAAATGATGGTACAACATGACAATTCATGCCGGCATCACCATATATGCTACAGTTATATGGTGTCAATGGGGCATTATATCAAGCAATATTTAGTCTTTATTTGAGTTGTAAGTCAGCAGTTAGAATTGAAGTAAGTACAGGAAGATGATTTAATGCTAAATCTGGTGTCAGACAAGGATGTACATTATCCACTCTGTTATTCATTATCTATACGGATCACATTATGAAGGAAAGTGGTATTAAACATGATATCAAAATTGGAGATGTTAATGTCAGATCTTTGCTTAATGTGGATGATGTTATATTTCTAAATAAATCCGCTACAAGTCTGCAAGGTTCTCTGACTAAATTGAATAACTGCTGTAATAGATATGGTATAAAGGTCAACAATAAAAAGACAAAGACAATGAAAATAGGCAGAATTATTGAAAATGTCAACTGTGTTGTGAATGGAGAACCTGTGGAACAAGTAAGACATTTCAGCTACTTAGTAATGATTTTTAGTGAAGATGGTAAATTAAATATAGAAATAGACAACAGAATCAGCAAAGCTGGTATGGTGGGAAGTCAATTGAATAAATTCATATGGAATAAGAGAGAAATTAGTAGGAATTTAGTTAGAAATTTACTAAATTAGCTGTATACAAGCCGTGTTCAAACCAGTTTTAACTTATGGATCTGAGTGCTGGGTCAGAAGTAAAACACTTGACCAAAGACTAGAGACCGCAGATATGAAAATCCTGAGAAAGATTATAGGCGTGAACAGATGACATCAATGGCAATATCATATTAAAAACTAGGATATTAGGAAAGAACTTGACATTGTCAGCATCCAGGAATGCGTTAGCAGAGCTAATCTCAGGTGGTACAGTCACTTAATACGTTCGCTGCCAACTACGAGTATACTCGTATTTTTTTATATGAGCCTCACAAGCCAACTACGAATAGTGTATAACGTGGATGATAGGTTCCATAGAAATGTCATGTTATATAAATCATGTTATGCGAGACTCAGATCACATGGAAAAAGTAGGGTTGGGTTCCGAAGTCGTTTTTTTTTTTAAATATATACACACCTTGAGGGTACATGGCAGGAATTTGATGATGATAATGATATGTTTATATATATATATATATATATATAAAGAACAATGACATACCCATCAAAAAAATATTTTTATTTAATCAGATAATTCACGTAAGTTAAGAAAATATATAAACTATGAAAGAAATACATAGTATAAAATTAAAAATTGTATTGCACATAATGCAAAATAAAATAAAGTGCATACTTTAATCGTCATCATTGTCTTCAAAATGAACATTTTGTAGATGTTCTTTATTTACTAGTGGCCAGATGTTGTCATCACTTGAAATCTCTTGGACATTATTATTATTATTACTACTACTACCCAAGACCCCATGGAGTCAAAGACTCATCATTTATATAATTCTCATTGCATACTTTGGCTGGTTTAATTATCAAGAAGTCAGTAATAAAACCTTACTTACCCCAATGCTGCAGTTTTTTTTTTATTAAGTTCATAATATAGAGCTAAAGAAATATCCAATTATCTTGTGAATTTTCCGTAGCGCTACATCGAGGGATCATTATCCATAAAATAACTTCTGCTAATTTCTTTAAACCGAATTCTTTAAAGGATTCATCACAATCAGAATCTTCGGCAGAACTTTCCTCATTTCGACGTCATCTATTAATTGTACCAGTTCCTCCTCATTTAAATCTATTTTCCCATTAGTTATTTTTTAATGCGCTTTCATGGCAGAAAAATAGTCAATTTGTCTTTGTTTACTGTAAACAATTGACGTACATGAGTGCTAAAGGGTATTTCCCCTAATATAAATTCGCTACTTATAACTACATGCGCAATACTGGTAGATGCAAATTTAACGAAGATAAAATTTGATTTTTAAGTCTCTCAGTGAAAAATATATTAAAAGATAAAGGGTTACAACAATTTGCAGACACTGCGGTTTTGATTTATATTGAAACCTCGTTGAACAAGGATTACTACAATTTGTAGACCGCGCTATATCGAAACCACGTTGTATAAGTACCTCATTATACGAGGGTAACCTGTACTCGTATGTCAATTACCAACCTCCTATACTAAGCACGAGTTAACCCATAGTATAAGCACATTCATTTGGAACCTTGGCTTGTGAATAAAGTGGAGAGCACGTCTGTGGACTAGGCAGAAGGAAAATAATTTCAGCAAAAGTGTAATATATTATATAATATATAATATATTGTAATGTATTATAAGAGGTATTGTTGTGTAATTGTGTATTTATTAATGCAAATAAAACAATTTTTTGAAGTTTTTTCAACATATAAATATAATTATATACGATATATCATCATCTGAGTCATCTGTAGGATTATAATCATCTTCGGAATCGAAACCAAATAATTCAATCCATTCATCATCACTCATATTAGCGTAAGCTTCTAATCATCAGTAAGTTTTCTTTTATTGGCCATGGCGTCATTGAAGGTTTTTATTTAGATAATTTTAAATAATTGTAAGACTAGATACAATAAACCTTACTGCACTGAATGCTGAACGTCACTGACTCTGAACTCAAGTTACACAGTTGTCAGCACATGTAAGACATAAGGGGAGGTGATACGCGATTACTCGTAGTTGGTGTATGAAACAAAATTCTGTCTAATAAGCCAGCTATGAGATAACTCGTACTGAATTTATAGAAGTGAAAGTGCTTGGCGTGCGGTAACAAACTATGCTCGAGGAGCGTGTCAGCGAACATGTTAAACAGAATGGGTGAGGAAAGATTAGCAAAAACAAGTGTTCTCTGCCAAGTTGGCAGGAAAATGACCCAGAGGAAGACCAAGATATTGGTGGATTGATACGGTACAAAGTGCCTTAGACGATAGAAATATAAGATCTGATAATGTTGGAGTCTTAACAAGTAACAGACTGATTTGGAGGAAAATTGTAGATAGGAAGTTAGTAATGATGTAAATTTTTCATGTAGTATTGTCATATTCCGACTGTCACATTTACTTAAAAACTTCCTAAAACAAAATTCTCTCATCTGCTTTCTTAAACTTCTATTCTCTCTCTCTCTACTATTTTTCCTCCCGTTCCCCGGATGCCTTGTGCGCTCTCTGTCATCTGTCAGTCACCCATCAAACTCCTCGGCGAGCATGCACTCGATATAAATGGCAAGCAAGAAGTTATGTATAATGGCCGACATGTTGACTCTGTTAGCTTAAATAGAATGTCTTCACAAATCACAACACAAATTACAATACAAGGGTGGTCTTGAAAAGTTCTCAGCCTCAACCACAGATGGCAACAATATCGGCAAGTTTTTTTTGGTCGACATCTGTCTTAAGCATCCATGTGAAATTGCAAGTCATTCTATCAAGTAGTTTTTTTTATACAGCTGTCTAATGCAAAAGTGTAGTCTGTGTCCTTTGAAATGAATAAAATTGGGAATTGTGTGGTTATAAAATTCTTTGTAAAAGAAGGTTTCACACCAAATGAAATTCATTCGAAGTTCATAAAAGTTTATGGGCAGTCTTCTCCTTCGTTTTCGACAATTAAGAAATGGGCTGTCAAGTTTAAATGTGACCTTACCAGACTCGAAGATGATCCACATGAAGGACTTCCAAAAAGTGTAACAACAGCAGAAATCATTGATCAAGTACACGATATGGTATTGGATGACCGGCAAGTCAAAGTGCACGAAATTGCTGAGACTATATGAATTTCAAAAGAATGTGTAGGTTATATTTTCTATGAAGAATTGCAAATGAAAAAGCTTTGCTCAAGATAGATGCCATGCCTGCTCACAGCAGATCAAAAACTCACTTGCATGAAAATCTCTGAACAGTGCTTGGAGCATTTTAATAACAATAAAACTGATTTCGTTCATCAATTTATGGATTCACCATTACACACCAGAATCCAAACAGCAGTCAAAACAGTGGACAGAAGCAGGTTGTTTGGCGCCAAAGAAGGCAAATTCGGTTCCATCAACAGGAAAGGTCATGGCATCAGTGTTTTGGGATGCTAAAGCCATTTAGTTTATTAATTATCTTGAAAAGGGTAAAACAGTAACCAGGGAATATTATTCCAATCTTTTAACCAGGCTAGATGAAAAAACATGAGAAAAGACCCGGTTTGCAGAAGAAAAATATCATCTCTCATCATGGCAATGCACCTGCCCACAAAGGTGTTTTGGCAATGGGAAAATTAAGGGATCTGCACTTTGAATTGTTGGAATAGCACCCTATTCCCCAGATTTGGCTCCCTCTGACTTCTATCCTTTCCCAAAACTAAAACGCTTCCTCTCTGGTCAGCGTTTTTCTTCGAATCAGTAATTGCAGCTGTAGAGAGGTATTTTGCAGGTCTTTCTGAGTTTCATCTCTCTATAGGGATGGGATAATTTCGCTGCAGCATCGCTGGAATAAATGTATATTTTAAGGGAGATTATGTTGAAAAATAAAAATAATTTTGAAATTATAAATTCAATTTTTCATTGTTAGGCTGAGAACTTTTCAGACCACCCTCGTAGAGAAGATTAAAAATAATTACAAACTATCAGAATCTAGTAAGTACATCAATTTTCAAATTATTTACATTTCAATTTTACAATAATATATCAATAACTGGAATATCACAAGTGCTGATATACACATTGATAAACCTAAACTAATATATTATTATTATTATTATTTTGTGACACTTCCACGGAGTCCAAAGACTCATCGAGAGAGAGGACACCTACTCGACACCACTTCATCTACCAACTACACCAAACCCCTACTACCATCATCATCTATATCAACAGCATCATAATAGCGAAACAATTGTTAAAAGATTCATAATTGTAAATTATGATCATTTTTACACAGCCTTATCAACCTTGAATTATCAATGTAGATGCCAAATGAATGTAACAATGTACCGTATTTTTCGATAGATAATGCGCGCGTTATCTATACAAAAAAGTCTGAATTCGTTAAAAAATGATTATGTGTGGTGTGAACATTTGAAAGTTCATAATCATCATCATCATCAAATTCCTTACATACCCTCAAGGGTATGTAAGGAATAGTACTACATGAAAAATTTACATCATTACTGACTTCCTCTCTACAATTTTATTCCAAATCAGTCTGTTACTTGTGAAGACTCCAACATTATCAGATCTTATATTTCTATCTTCTAAGGCACTTTGTACTGTATCTATTCACCTATATCTTGGTCTTCCTCTGAGTCGTTTTCCTGCCAACCTGGCAGAGAACACTTGTTTTGCTAATCTTTCCTCGCTCATTCTGTTTAAGTGACCATACCACCTGAGATTAGCGCTGCTAATGCATTTCTGGATGCTGACAATGTCAAGTTCTTTCCTGATATCCTCGTTTTTAATATGATATTGCCATTGATGCCATCTGTTCATGCCTATAATCTTTCTCAGGACTCTCATATCTGCAGTCTCTAGTCTTTGGTCAAGTGTTTTACTTCTGATCCAGCTCTCAGATTCATAAGTTAAAACCGGTTTGAATACTGTCTTGTATACAGCTAATTTAGTGTTCCGACTAATTTCTCTTTTATTCCATATGAATTTATTCAATTGACTTTCTACCATACCAGCTTTGTTGATTCTGTTGTCTATTTCCATATTTAATTTACCATCTTCAGTAAAAATCGTGCCTAAGTAAGCTGAAATGTTTTGCTTGTTCCACAGGTTCCCCGTTCACAACACAGTTGACATTTTCAAAAATTCTGCCTATTTTCATTGTCTTTGTCTTTTTAATGCTCACCTTCATACCATATCTATTACAACAGTTATTCAATTTAGTCAGGGAATCTTGCAAACTTGTAGTGGATTTATTTAGAAGTATAACATCGTCCGCATAAAGCAAAGAGCTGACATTAACATGTCCAATTCTGATATCATATTTAATACCACTTTCCTTCATAACATGAACCATATAGATAACGAATAACAGAGGGGATTATGTACATCCTTGTCTCACACCAGATTTAACATTAAACCATCTTCCTGTACTTCCTTCAATTCTAACTGCTGACTTACAACTCAAATAAAGACTAAGTATTGCTAGATATAATGCCCCATTGACACCATATAACTGTAGCGTATCGAATAGCTTCTCTCTTGGCACCTTGTCATGTGCCTTTTCCAGATCGACAAAACTTAAATACAGATCTTTGTTATATTCCCATGCTTTCTCAACTATTCGTCGTAAAGTGAAGATCTTATCCTGACAGCCTCTATTTGGCCTGAATACAGCTTGTACTTCACCAAGCTTTTCTTCCACAATTCTTCTCAACCGTTTCTCAAGTATACTTGCATAGATCTTGCCAGGAACACTCAGTAGGGAAATACCTCTGTAATTCTCACAATTAGTTTTATTTCCCTTTTTATATATGGGTACTATTAGAGCTCTACTCCAATCATCGGGAATTTGTCCCTCTGTCCAGGCTTTCTGAACTATGCAGTGCAGCCACTGTAAGACTTTTATACCACCATACTTCAGCATTTCTGGTCGAATATCATCTTCTCCTGCTGCTTTTCCACATTTCAAGCCTTTGATGGCTTTTTCTACTTCAAGTATGGATATGTATTCCTAACTGTATGGCTGTTGAGTGTTTTTTTACCACTGCGCTATCACTGATTGTTTCATTTAGCAATTTTTCGAAGTAATTACTCCATACTTCAAGGATATCTTTTTCTCCTGTTTTCATATCACCTTTTTCATCTCTAACTTCTTTTACAGCACTCTTTCCTCCATTTCTAAGCTTCTTCAACAACCTCCAGAATATCTTACCACCTTGATATTTATTTTCTATGTTGTTGTCAAAGTCCTCCCATGACTTTTGTTTAGCTAGTTTTACACAGTGTTTCGCTTTCTTACATTTGTCTCTGTATTCTCCAAGAGCAAAAACTGACTTATTTGCCAGGAACTTTTATATGCTTTCTTCTTTTCCTTCACTGCCTCTTTAACTTCCTGTGTCCACCATGGAGTTCTAATTTTTCTATCCCTTCAGACAACCTTACCGCATGCCTCTGGCTGAATCAATCAGGGTTTTCTTCAAGGCTTGCCACTGAATCTTCAAGGTTTGGTTCCTGTTCTCAAACTCTTTCATTTTTTCTTTAATGATATTTGTGTATTGTAGTCTACAGTTCACATCCGAGAGCTGCTCAACTTTTATTCGCTTTAAAACTTTCTTACATGGTATTCTTTTCAATATGAAATTCAATTTTATCCTGCTCAATACTAAATAGTGATCGCTTTCAATTTCAAATCCTCTGTACACTCTGGTGTCTTGCACCAGGGAGAAAACATCACTATCAACAATAACATAGTCAATGAGACTTTTCTTATTCCTTGCCTCTTCTCTCCATGTGAATTTGTGCACATTTTTATGTTGGAACATGGTGTTGAGTAATAACCAGTCCATGTCCTGAGCAGAAATCCGACAGGTATTTGCCATTATTATTCGCTTTGCTCTTTTCCCTAAATTTTTCCAAAATATTTTTGTATGTCTCACAGTCATTTCCTACTCTGCTATTTAGATCCACAACAAGGACCAACTTTTCCTTTTTCAATGTGTCAGTGGCTTTTTCTAAAGCATTAAAAAATTCCTCCAGTTCTACTTTAGTTGAACCTTCTGTGGGACCATAGGCACAAATAAGTGTCATTGTCCAATTCCCCATTCTGATATTTGCCCACATCACTCTACTTGAGACTGCCTGCCATTCAAGAAGATTAGCCTCGTATATTGTTGAATGCTATGGCTACTCCTTCTTTTCCTTGATTGTCATTGCCTGAATAGAACATTTTGTGTTTATTGCTCAGAAAGATCTCACCAGTTGTTTTCTTTTTTTTTTTCAGTCACACCTATTATATCGATCTTGTACTTATCTAATTCCTCAACTAGCTCCATTTCTTTGCCATTCAGGCTTCTTATGTTGATAGTACCGATCTTTAACTCTGGTGATGTTGAGTTGTGGTGCGTTTTCAGATTTGTTCCAGTAGCTGACTTTTCGTTGTTCCCCCTGGTTCCCTGGTGAAAACAAGGGGGGGCCTTGTGTAACCGGGCAATGCCCCAGCCAGCATGAAATTTTGTTGTGTTGTACCATCATTTTTTATTTTGGTTTAACCAATAGGAATACAATTTGGTCGGCTAAATCCCAAATTCGGAGCCCATCCTTGTTCGTTCAGTATCCAAGTAGATACCCAACAGGGTGCACCACGCGAAGGTGAGGATTGGACATTAGGTCAGAAGCCCTGGTCGGTTCTCCGCATTCCTTTATAGGCTATGTTGAGGTCTCCTCTCAGTTATACAGCTTTGACCCTTGAAAGTTATGAAAGGTAAATCAAATGTAATAACAAAACTAAGGTAGAAGTATTACTTAATATTTATTGAACATTACACTATTCAAATCCAAAAAATTCTTCATCAGACTCAATATTGAAAGAATCAATTGTGTTAAAAATTCCGTTTGGTATTTCTTCAACTTCCATTTCGGAAGATACATCGTCACTGTGCATAATCATTGTCACCGGATACCACTGCATTCCCTTGTACTTTAATGAAACCATTTCTTAAATTGTTTCTCTTCATTAATCCAAAAACCTAAGATAGGTAGGCCTTGAAATCCTTTATATTATCGTTTTGCACAATTCTTTTTGATTCCTGCAATGCACAGACAGTAAATATTCTGATACCTTTAGCACTTTCACTAAAACCCAATCAAACAGTTTTTTGTATGGTTGGCCACAAGCACCTTCTAAACCTCATAGCACGTTTCCTCGTATGTAAACATTTTAAGACTGTTTCAGCCTTTCCTATTCATGAACACTACTTTCTCCAACACTCAACAATCTACCAGCTTCATGATTCCCTTTTCTACTTCTACCGCTTCAATCTTGAACTGTGCTGTGTGGGATTTTTTGGTGCATGCGTGTTATTTGTACATCAAAAGGTGTGATGAAAATGTTGTGGGTGCAAGTTATACATTAGGTATGCATTATCTATCGAAAAATATGGTATATATATATTGTTACACTCATTTGGCATCTACCCGACATCATGGAATTAACTCATTCCCAGCTTCTCCCTAAAAAATTTCAGTAAGTGTCCTATCAGACTACTGTCCTACTGCCATTACCTGAATCCTCTCAAAAACAATGGAGATCATCAACATCTGATTTCTTTCTTGGGTCCCACTAATTAATTAATGATCACTTATATTTATTCTTCCACTTCGCAGCATATCTCCAAGCTGCAGCACAAGCTGCAGAAGGATCTGGAGAAACTCGTAGTTGTGCCTGATATTTCAAGCATTTGATTAGGTCTTGCATACAGGTTTTCTTACTAAGCTACCACCTTATGATCAGTGTTTGCATTCTGTGATTGGATTACCAATTTTCTCTCTGTCTATCTGTGTGTGCATGCCTGCTGGAATGCCCCTGGAATATCCGTGCTTTTGCATAATACTCTTCCTTTCATACATTAATGACCATCTCTCACTAACCTTAAATCCTATCCATTCAGCAAGTCTTCCAATGCTCAGATGATTCAGGCTTCAAGATCTTTACTAACCATATCATAAACGCCGATCTTACTATTTTATCCAGTGGTGTGAAGATAATCTGGTGTGAACATCAATGATACCAAAACATAGTTTTATGTCATCATATTTCACATCAAACTTCTCTTCTTAGGCTGGCTTAACACTTTTAGTCTTTCTTAGCGCAAACACATTACATCCATAGCTTCCCCACCCTCCAAAAATCTTATTCTTTTTCCATTCATGGCACTACTACTTGCCTGTACAACTCCTTACTATTATAAATTCTGAATCCACTCATCCTTAGAATACTATTTTAACAGTTTGGAATGGTGAAACCTCCCTAAGAAAGCTTGATGCTAACCAGATGAGGGCATTCTTCTTAATAATATGTGATTCCCACCATAGAAATGCCTACAGAAAAGACAAATTGCAGAAGATGAATTAACTTCTTAACTTCATGCTCTTTTATATTTTCATCTGTTCTTTTGAACAGCTTCAAATCAGTCTTTGGAAAAATATGGTATAATGATTGATCTGTATATGTTCAGGAAACATAGAATTGTATGCATACCCACACACACACACACACACGCACGCACGCCATATCTATTAGCATTGTATTGTTACCTTTTTAATGCTAGGTTTGATATAATTAAATGAAACAAAACAAAACTGTCTGCTGTTGATGGACTTAGGGTTAGATGATCTGAAGCTCAGTAGCGTTTGCACTCTACGGTGCTCGGCTGCACGAAGAAAGACTTGGAGATCAAATCTAGTCGCCGACTAGAGGAACATTTTTCTAAACCTTTTCTTGACTGGTTCACGAGTTTAGTCGATCTCTGGCATGGGCAAGCAGGTTTTTTTGTCCTGTAAACTCAAGAAAATCGGCCGTTGAACCCACACTATTTTCAGACATTAAAAATATTGTGTTAGGGTTAGGGACCACGAGATGACGGCACTTGCTAGCTACCTTCTTCACTGCGTACCAATTAATTAGTGATAGCCTTGGGCCAGCTATCTCTGATTGGCTACCAGTGGAGATTGAACTGCCCACTGTCTCCAAAAGTTAGATAGAGCTAAAACGGCCTTGCCTACTTACTCCCTATATGGGATCAAAAAAAGGCATTAGCTGATTTTTTTTTTTTTTTTTTTTTTAAATCTGGAATTCTGAGACCAAACATCATACTTTTTCAAATTGCTGCAAACCTTCAGCAGTTTGAAAAAGGTGTTTACATCAAATAGTGAAAATAATCTACTGCCAAGTATGTTTCTGTATATCCACTTTTTTTTTTGCTATTTAAAACAGTAAAATTGTTTTACTGTAGTTATATGAACGGTTTTAATTATGGCTTAGGATTGCTTGTACATGTTTCATACAACTTGACTGTTCTGTGGGGAAAAAAAATATAATATATATACATATATACAAAAAGATATATCCCAATGAGGTGGGATATCATGCAAGAATCAGGAATACCAAAGCATCTAATAACCATCATAAAGAACTTTCAAGGAAATCAGGCAACAGTAAGAATTGAAAACTCACTGTCCCCTGCATTCCAATTTGAAAAAGGATCAAGACAAGGATGCATACTCTCACCATTACTATTCAACCTTTACAGCGAAACTATAATGAAAAGATCTCTAGAAAAGTGGAATGGAGGCATTAAATAAGGTGGCTGAACAATCATTAACATACGATATGCAGATGACACAGTGATAATAGCAACAAGTGAACAGGAATTAAAATCCATCCTGAATTAGGGAAAGCCTAAGCCACAGTTTAAGAATAAATCAGGATAAAACAGAAATAACGATTTTAAACAACGCAGAAGAGATAGATGTAGAAGGAATTGAAATTGTCAACCATTTCAACTACCTTGGAGTGATAACAAAAAAAGATGGATGTAAAAAAGAGATAAGAAGAAGAATAGCACTAGCTAAAAAAGCAATGACTGATTTAACCAAGATCTGGTTAAGAGACCTTTGAAGAAAAAGCCTTAGCCTCTGCCCCACAAAAACCAATCATATGGCTCTGCAAAATCCACACCATGTGGCCAAATAGTGTGTTCACTATTTGGCCACATGGCCCTGAAACACTCCTCTCCTTCCTTACACACTTAAACAACCAACACTCCAGAATCAAATTCACCCTGGAAAAAGAGGAAAACAACAGCCTCCCTTTCCTAGACACACTAGTCACCTGCCAGCCTGATGGAACCTTGGTTTTCTCAATTTATAGAAAACCCACCCATACAGGCAGATACATTCACCAACAATCCCCCCCCCTCACAACAATATGGAGTGGTGAAAACACTATACAACAGGGCTAAACTAATCTGTTCTAACAACATGGCCCTAAACACTGAACTAAATCACATCCTCAACACTTTCTCAGCCAATGACTACCCCCCCCCCCCCAAAAAAAATATTAAAACCTACCACCACAGCCCCCCCTCCCCCCCTCCACAACAAAGATTACTTTAAATCCATCACCATTCCCTACATCCAAGGCACCTCGGAAAAAATTACCAAAATTTAAAAAAAAACATGACCTCACCTCCTGTTACAGGCCTTACAGAAAATTGGCATCCCTTATCCGCTCCACCAAAGACCAACCACTTCCCCTAGACCTACCTGGTGTATACCAGGTCCCTTGCAGTTGTAAACGGTTGTACTTTGGCTAAACAGGCAGGACAGCGAATATCAGAATTTCTGAACACAAGGACTACATCCAGTTTCACAAGTACAGCCATTCTGGTCTTGCAGACCATGCTCTGGATACATGCCACAGAATACGGTGGAAGAAAGCTACAGTAATACACCGTCGCAAATACAAATTCGAAAGACTATTTATGGAATCAGCCTCAGCCCTAAGAAACTCCCCAAACCTCAACAAATTTGGTTGTATGCGACTGCCCCAAATTTGGGAGGCATACGTCAGCAGACCTTCAGCCCAACGGCCAAGAACACCTACTTAGCCCGCTAGAGGGCACCATCAGGACTTCTAGGAGAATGATAGCTTCATATCTTCATTCTCAGTTACTGTGCTGTAGTGCCTGCGTGCACGTGCCTTTTTTTGTAAGTTCCTTTTGCAAATGGCAACGTGACGTTGCCGAAATATCGGAGATATTTATTAAAGTATAATTTAATTTATATAATCGGATCTACGTTGTTCAATTCCCTAAGTGATTTAGAAAAGCATCTCCCTTAAGAGTACCAGTATACCAAGCAAATGGATATGTTGATAATATCGTTTTAGAGTGGCTTGATACCACTTCTAGATATATATCCAAATACATGCTTTGATATTACATGAGAAGTACAGATCTTCATAATTAATGTGCAATGAGTTTCCGATTAAAATAAATTTGCATGTGAGTGCAAATCATACCAAAAGAAGGTAGGCATAATGTGACCTATATGCTACATGCATTCCCAAAAAAACTTATCATCATCAGAACTGACAAGGCTTGTGTCATTTTTATACAATGCTGAAGAGAGATTGAGTGTGTGAATTGAAGCAGGGTATACCCTGCTTCAATTCTTTATCAAGTTAAATGAATGCTTCATTAAGTTTGATGGTTTATTAACTGAATTTATAATTAACAAGCTAATTTAATTATAAATGATATATTTATAAGTAACGATTTACAGTAAATTCTTGAAGCCAATCCTAGAATTAACAAAACTAGTTGAAAATTAAAAAATAAACATGTCATGTATCTTGTTCTAGAAAAATCACTTAATTTTATATAGTAATTATTACAAAAGGCATATAGAAAAGTTTGGGAAAATTTGGAGAAAAGGGCAAGATTAATAACAAGGCTAATAACAATGATAAGTACCTGCTGGATTTCTGCTCTGGATATGGACTAGTCATTTCTAACACCATTTTCCGACATGAGATGTGCACAAGGCACATGGAGAGGGGACAAGACATAAGAAAAGCCTTGTTAGTTATGTTAGTATTGATAATTGATATCTTTAATGCTGATTCAGGATGCAAGAGTACACAGAGGGTTTGAAATTGAAAGTGATCATCACTTAGTTTTAAGCAGGATGAAAATGACTATTACATTAAAAAGAACACAATGTAAAAAGTTTTAAAAATGAAAGCAGGAGCACATATCAATACTTGAGGTAGAAAAAGCTATTAAAAACAAGAAATGAGGAAAAGCAGTTGGAGTTGATGATATTTGATCAGGTAAATTGTAGCTTCAACTATTCAAACATTATTCAAGAAAAAATGAAATAGTTCAGAAAGAAAAATCAAACCTTGACGGTGGCAAACTAAGAAGAAAATGTTGATTGATTGATTCATCTACATAAGCATGGTGGACACAAGAAATTAAAAATATAGTTCTGGAAAATAAAAAATCATACCAAAAGTTTCTAGCAAACAAGTTGGAAATTCAGAGAAAAATGTAAGAGAACTATGTTATGTGTAAAAGTAGCTAAACAGAAGTCATTCAGTAAGAAATATCAGGAAGGTGGGAAAATCTTCTGGAAACTATTGAAAAAATTGATATAGAAATGGAGGAAAGAATATTATAAATGGAATCGAAGATAACAAAGGCGGCATGAAAACTGAAAATAAGGATATTCTGTGCAATGACAGAACAGTAGAAAATTTTCAAAAGGAATGTAAACAGGAATGCATATCAATTCTGTAAGTATAAAAATTTTGCAGTAGCTACACTTACATAATTCAGAAGGCCCAGTCAAGAGTTTGAATTCCATATGATTGAGTAGAACTGTCATAATTCCCATCTCTGAAAATAAAAGTGAAAGTGATAATTACGAAGAATTTCTCTGATAAGTGGTCTAGATAGATTTATTCAAGCATACTTCAGAAGAGACTTAAGAAAATTTATGGAAAAGAACAAGCTGGACTCGAGCCAAATAAAAGTTGTCAACATCAGATTTTTACTTTACATCAATTAGTTGAGAAAACATGGGAATATAACAAGGATCTTATTTATTTTGCAGGAAATTACAACATATTTTGGCAACATTATATTGCCATCATCAGGGATCACAAAACAATGTACACACAGGCACAAAAACTGGGTAAACGAGGTTGAAGAAAGGCAACCAAAGTCACGTGCCTAGATTCCTAAATAGCACCCACTCCCCCCTAGTAGGCTAAATTGGGTGGTCTTTGCCATTGGCTGAAGACCTGAGCATGGGGTGCTTCTCAAATTTGTCGAGGTTTGGAAAGTTTTTCAGAGGCAGATTCTATGAATAGCCTCTTGTATTTGTATTTGCTGTGATTCATTAGCATTGTCTTCTTCCAGCCAATCCTGTATTGAGTGTCCAAAGCATGGTCAACAAGGCCAGAGTGGCTGAGATGGTGGAAATGGGTGTAGTCCATGTGTCTAGAAATTCTGATATTGTCTGTTTAGCCGTCATTTTGCCTCTTTATAAGGCCTTGATAAGATCTCACTTGGACTATTGTGTGCAGCTCAGGTTTCCATGGTGATTCTGATACAGTGGAGAGAGTGTCAAACATGATATCAGGATTGAGGAATACTGATTATTATTGTTATTATTAATAATAAGAGATATCCAGGGAGTCAGGAACTCATCAAGGAGGTAATACTATTCGTACCAGTTGTCATATCTGTTCTTAAATTCATTCATACTACTTGCACACACGACATCCATTTCAATCATGCACCACTCTATGAGAGAAAAACTAGCCTCCCCCTTTCTTGACAGCATTCATTCTCAACTTCTAAGCATGACCTTGCATCCTTTCTCCACCCTTCATAAAACGAAAAATTCCATCTATTAAAATTCTGTATAACCCTTTCAGAAGTTTGTAAGTCTCAATCATATCACCCCTCTTTCTTCTGTTTGCTAGTATCTGCAGACTACAAATTCTCAATCCGTCTTCATAATAATCAGCATTCCACAATTCTGATATCATTTTTGGATTATGAAGACAAATTGAGAATTTGTAGGCTGCTCACACTAGCAAATAGAACGAAGAGCAGGTGACATGACTGAGAGTTGCAAACTTCTGAAAGGGTTATACAGAATTTCAGTAGATGGAATTTTTCATTTCATGGAGGTAAACAACAGAGTCTACAAAAATATTCTATCATTAGAAAGTGTTTCAAAAAGAATTACTATTACAATAAATGCAAACTCAAAAATAACAATTACATGTGCATATGTACCCAAAGCAGCAGAGGATAAAGGCAAAGAAGCCTTCTATCAAAACCTAGCCAACTATATTACCAAAATACCTGCACACAGTGTGCACATAGTTGGAGGGGATTTCAGTGCACAAATTGGAAAAGTTGTAGCTGGAAACACAAACATAGGACAATATACCTACATGACTCAAACAATGAAAAACGGCCATCTTGTGAACTTTTGCAACTCTCAGAACCTGATATCTCTTCAATCAATATTCCCAAACAAATTAGAAAGAAAATGGATCTGGCAACACCCGAATGGAACCAAGGCCCAAATTGATCACATCTTAATAAATGGCAAATGGATAAGGTCAGCCCAAAACTGTAGAGCATACAACAGTGTAGAATTAAACTCTGACCACAGAATGTAAGTGCATGATTAAAGCTACGACTAAGAGCATCCAAATCGCAGAAAAAACACCTCAGATACAATCAGGAAGAATTAAAAGACTCTAACAAGGCAAATCCGTTTCGGCAACTCACAAAGAACATCCACCCGCAAGCAGTATTGAATGATAACACAGACAATATATTTAAAGCAGTAACTAGCATCATTCATCAAGCAGCTTCCCAAACATTTCTTAAATCAAACACAAAAAGTGCATATAAAGACTGGGTTACCAAAGCAATAAACCCACTGATTGGCAAGTGCAATAAAATAAAAAAGTCAAGGTAAAAACCCAAGATTCCCTTCAATATTAAAAAACTAAAGCAACTAAACACAGAGGTGTATGAAGCTTTCTCAAAAGATAAAGAAGCCTACACCATAATTTCTGCCAAGAGCTAGAAAACTGTCAAAAATTGCACAAGATAAGAGAAACTTACAAAATAGCAAAGTCCCTGACCACAGCAGAAAGAAAACCCAGAGTATTGAGATTCAAGAAAAAAGATGGAACCTTGTTTGAAAACAAGACTGAAGAACTTGATGAATGGAAGGCACACTTCCAAACTCTTCTAAACACACCAATCCCATACATTGATTTCATCTCGAAAACCAAAGTACTGGAAACTTTTAACATCAACTGCGACAATTTCACCATACAGGAATTCACAATGGCCCTTCAACAACAATAAGCAGGAAAATCACCAGAAACAGATGGTATCACAGTTGAGGCTTTAAAGTATCGTTCTATAGACATCAAAGAACAACCCCTACACATATATAACTTTGCACTTTCTTCTGGGAAAGTTCCTGAACAGTGGAAAGAAGGGTCTAATAATACCAATTCCAAAAAAGGTAACCTGAACAAACCTGAAAATTACAGAGGAATCGCACTCCTTTCTGCTCCACTAAAAATCTGTAATAGAACTGAATCACATAACTCCATTACTTTGCACAAACCAGGCTGGATTCCCCAAAAAAAATGTCTCTTGAATACATTCACTTCATCAGAAGACTAATAGAGGATTCAAAGGACAAGAACTTACCATTGCGTTTGAACTCTATTGACTTTACTAAGCATTTGATTTTGTTGACAGGGGACGACTATGGGAAACACTCAAACTTTATCGCATTCCACTTAAAATTATCAGGGCAATCAAGACACCCTACCAAGGATATCAAGCCACAGTACTAGTTAATGGAGACAAAACAGTTTTCCCATAACCACAGGAGTCCTACGGGGAGATACTCTGGTTCCATATCTGTTCATCATGGTGATTGATTATATTTATAAATTGATTCAAGTTAAATCTGGAATCCTCATCAAAGACCCATATATACATATATGTACCTTGAAGACCTGAGCTTTGCAGATGATATAGTCCTTATTGACTCCAACATTACACATCCAAAATCACTTCAACAGCCTTAGGAGAACTGCAGAAATATATGGACTAAAAATAAACTCCCAAAAAACAAAGGTATTAAAAATCAGATAGATGGGTACATCTATATAAACATAAACAAAATTTATTTTATTTATTTATTTCATGTGCGAACTAAGAGAGCATACGCATACATATAAATGACTAAATGCATACATTTAAGAATAGGGATTAAAAGCATACATTAAAAGACAAAAATGCCTTGCATGAAATATTAAGCTAAAACATAAAATGTCAAATTTCACTCATCCAGTGACTAATATACTTTAAAGCTGTTTCATTACACCGCATTAAATCTTCTCATGTACATATATTATTAATGTCTATTAAGCAGCATTGCAGAAGATGATCCATGGTTTGTGTTTCACCACATGAACAGCTCTCAATGTCTGTGTAGCCCCATCTGGCCATATTCTGCTTTGATCTGCCCATTCCGGAACGAAGTCTATTCAATGTCTTCCATCTTTGCCAGTCAAGATGTAAGCCAGAAGGAAGAGATTCGTTTAAGTTCAGAGCCTCTGGAGATTGTTCTTGCCATGTTGTTGACCTTGTAGCTTTTATGGAATCAACCAACAATTCCATTGAGTGAATAAAACTTTTCCTTGATCTTAGCCTCTTGTGTACTGCAACATGTCCGTACAAAGGATGCCGTTCATCATTTAGTTGTTGTTTCTGCTCATATCTACTCTGTAGTCCTTCTGATGTGAGGAGGTGCAATACCGGACAGCGAGTATAGATAGTCAATTTTTGTAGACTTAAGGCAGCCTGTAATGTGCCAACATGTGTCATTAAGAACCTTATTGATAATTTTGATATGTGATGATCTTTCCCAAACAGGGCTAGCATACTCAGCTGTCAAAAAGTAGAGTGCCAGGGCAGAGGTGCACAGTAAATACTTGTGGATTTCCACCCCACCGAGATGATGTTGATCGGCACAGAATATTATTACGTGTTTGAGCTTTAGCTACTGTCTTCTCTATGTGTTGCTTATAATTTACGGTCCTAATCTAGTGTAACACCTAGGTAAGTTGGATATGGATAATTGACCAGTTTCGCACCATTCCATTCCTCACAGGGGTGCCGCGATTACAAAATTTTCATAATTTTATTTCCATTTTCAATTCAATGTGATAGGATGCGACATCTAGTTGACTTGGTGCAAACCAGTAACTCACTTAGTAATAAATGAGTGGACAGACTTATGTGTTCGTCGTACATGTTGTTTATTTCTTAACGGTATATATTAGAACACAGAAAAATAAGTAAATAATTAATTTATTAACTTATTGCTGATATTTCGCTGGTGATATAACCAACATCTTCAGAGCACAAAACACAGTTTGTCACAATACACGAGACTATAACAACATGGTGTAATCAACGGACTAGTTAAACAAAATTGTAGCAGCAACACAAAGACTAGAGTCCTGATTTTGGCGCCCTCTATCTGAAAAAAAAATGTAGTTATCACATAAGACTAGAGTCCTAAATAGAGAAAAAACCGGTACTAGTTTTTTCTTAGGATGACTGTCTCCCAGATTTTAGGCAAATTTATACAGCCATATTTGTTGCGATTTGGAGTGTGTTTCTGTTGCCTCTAAGAACAATCTCTCCGACTTGTAAGAGCTTCTGTGCAGTACTTTTGTGTTCTTCCAGTTGATCCTGTGTGCAGGGGTATCCAAAGCATGGTCTGCTAGGCCCGACTTGCCATAGTGATAATGCCGGATGTATCTTTTGTGTTTGCTGATGCTGATGTTCACAGTTCTTCCTGTTTGACCATAGTAGGCTTGATTACATGAGCAGGGTACTTCGTAGACTCCTGGATGTGATAGAGGGGGAATGCTGTCCTTGGGTGAACGGATAAGGGTTGCTAATTTGCCACATGGTCTGAATGTAGTGCGTAGTTCATGTTTATTAAGAATTCTTGTAATCTTTTCGGATGTGCCTTTAATGTATGGAATGGTGACTGTTTTGTTGTAGTTCTCTGTGGTGGATAGTGGGATGGGTTTCTTAGGGGCGTTTAGTATTTTGTTTATCTTATGGGGATTATAGGCATTGGCCAAGAAGGTGTGGCGTAAGTGAGCCAGTTCAGCAGCCAGGGCATTGTCATTGGAACAGATTGCTCTCACTCTGTGGGTTAGTGTTTTTAAAATACCATATTGTCTAGAAGGGTGATGGTGTGATTGTTTGTGTAAATATCTCCCTGTATGTGTGGGATTTCTAAAAACTGAAAATGATAAGGAACCATCTGGAAGACGTGTGATAAGTGTATCCAGGAAGGGCAGACAGTTATTAGCTTCCAGTTCCATTGTAAAGTGGATTTTTGGATGTTGGCTATTTAAATGCGCTAAGAATGTTTCCATGTGGCCAAATAGCAAGCACATCGTCAACATAGCGTAGCCAAAGTGTTGGTTTGAGAGTGGCTGTATTGATTGCTAGTTTTTCCAAGTGTTCTATGTAAAAGTTGGCTAGAGAGGGGGGGAGAGCCCTTGGCTGTCCCATCTATTTGTTTGTATATTTTTCCTTTCCATGTGAAATATCCTGCATGTATTGTGAATTTGAATAGTTCAAATATATCAGGGGGAAATGTGACTTCAGTAGATTGAGGGTTTCTATTAGTGGTACATTTGTGAATAGTGAGGTGATATCAAAGCTTACTATTAAGTCTGAGCTTTTTAGGGTATGGTGTTGTAAGATGCTTTTTAGGTGGGCTGAATTTTTGACATAGGAGGGAGAATTGTTTGTGAGATTGGCTAGTAGCTTAGCTAAATGTCTGGCCAGTTTGTATGTGGGACTATTTATACTGTCCACAATTGGGTGTACCTTGTTTGTGAATTTTTGGTGCTCCATAAATCCTAGGTGTTTTAACATGGAAGGGCTTGAGTTTGTTTACTATGTCTTTGGGCCTGGATGTGACTTTTTTCAATAATTTACGTGCCTATTCTTTTGTGTGTTGGTGGGATTGCGATCTATAATTCTGTATGTTGACTGATCTTGTAACAGTGTATACATTTTGTTTTCATATTCTGTTGTGTCCATCACCACGGTTGCATTCCTTTTTTCTGCTTTTGTTATGATAATCTGACTATTATTCTGTAGCTCTTTTACAGCAATGATTTCCTTATGCAGGATATTATTTTTGGGAGGCTTAGACTTGATTAGGATGTTGGCCACATCTAAACGTATTTTGTTGGCGGCAGGTCGTATATTCCCCGTTCGATGGACGGCATTATTTCGGCTTTTGGAACTTGCTTGGGAGTCATGGCAAAATTGTGCCCTTGACTTAAAGCACTAGTGGCTTCTTTGCTTAAGGTGAGCGATGATAAATTCATGACGACGAGGTCTTGTCGTAATTGCGGTCGTTGTATAGTGTTGCGTTGTTGGAGATTTTCAAACTTATTTTGGTGCCGGTTTTTGACTATGTTGAATTCTTTTTTAGCTGTTGCGTCGGCGATGTTATCTAGGATCTTCCATAGTTCCGTATTCAGAATATTATATAGTGATTTACGTAGTGCGTTGATGGTTGAATTTGATTTCACTAATTCCAGACGCGTGACGTTAATCTATTCTAATTCCAGGCGCCATGCATCTGGAATTAGAATTATTGTTTTAGTAGTTTCTCGAACTTTCTCGGTACTTTGTGTTCGTATATAAATAGCTGTCAGTTTCGCACGATCTTAGTGTTGAATTAGTTTTCACATATTGTATCAACTGAATATTGTTGTGATTTAGTCAAGTGAAGTTTTTGAAGTATTTCTTCTCGTATATATTTTTAGAAATGGATCGGTTTTTACTAAACAGTAATAAGCGTTGTAAGAGAGAAAATAAAGAGGGCACACCGTCAAATAGTGGCAAGAGTGTGAAGAGTGTAAATATCGAAAATATGATGACAGTTATTTGGACTTTGGTTTTATGTCGACAGAAGTCAATGGTGAAAGGAGGCCGCAGTGTGTACGACAGTTTTGGCACAGGGTGCATGCTACCAAGTAAGTTGAAAAACCATTTAGAAACCAATCATCCCAGAATGGTTAGTACATCTCGTGACTACTTTACTAGAAAGTTAAAAGAGTTTAATCAACAAAAAGATAGTTTTTATAAGCAGGCGTCAATACTAAGCAATGTTTTGCTAGCATTGTACAAGATGGCACATAGAATCGCAAAATATAAAAAGCCTCATACCATCGCAGAAGAACTCGTTCTACCGGCTGCTGTAGATATGATGAACATTATGATTGGTGAGTCTGCTGGGAAGCTGCTTTCAAAAGTGCCTTTGTCCAATAACACAATTAGTCACAGAATACAGCACATAGCTGAGGACCTCAATAATCAATTAATTGAAAAAATAAAATGGAAGGAATTTGGGTTGCAGCTGGATGAGGCCACAGATAATGATGATGCTCACTTGATTTGCTATGTACAGTTTATAGATGGTAATAACATTGTATAAGACCTTCTCTTTTGTAAAAGTATCACTGCTGGTGCTAAGGCTCAAGACTTGTTCAAGATCCTTGATACTTTTATATCCAAAAATAATTTGAAGTGGACTAAGTGCGTTGGTATATTACACTTATCACAGCTTATCACCTGGTTTGAGAAATATTTTCAAATTGATAATGTCGATAAATTTGCATGGATTTAAGATCCATTTAATACCACTGATGGTGCTTGTTCTATGTTCGGCTGTTATGGAGGATTGCAGGCACTTATTCGAAGCAAAACTCCTGATGAACTGTGAACCTATTGCATTATTCACAGGGAAGCACTCGCGTCAAAATATGAGTCCTGCATTGAACCAGGTCTTAGAATATATAGTGAATGTAGTAAACTTTATATAAACTCGGCCATTGAAGACAAGATTTTTCAAAAAACTATGTGAGGATATGGGATCCGAGCACACGTCTTTGTTGTACTACAGCACTTCGCGATGGCTGTCTCGTGATAATGTTTTGTCTCTCATACGTTTGAACTGTACGTTAGTTTATATTTTTCTTGAAGTATACCGAAAATTTTGTGAATGAAGATTTTTTGATAAAACTAGCATACTTACTTGATATTTTTGAAAAGATGAATGCTCTGAATCTCTCCCTGCAGGGATGCAACATGCACCTTTTAAAGTCGACTGAGGAAATTTCAGCTTTTATAAAAAACTAAGACTATGGAAAAGAAAGATGAATGAAGACGGAGGCAAAGAATGTTTCCCCTTGTTGCAACAGTTTTTGACCTCCTAGTGGAGTTGATTTCTCTCGAGGTATGAAATCCATTTTTGAAGAACACTTATCACAGCTTATCACCTGGTTTGAGAAATATTTTCAAATTGATAATGTCGATAAATTTGCATGGATTTAAGATCCATTTAATACCAGTGCTCCATCTGAATTTACTGCTGCAGAAGAAGAGAATCTTATTGAGTTGTCTTGCAATAATATGTTGAAAACAAAATTTGGCAGCATGGAATTAACTGAATTTTGGATATCAGTAAAAGATGAATGTCCTCTTCTGAGTGCAAAAACTCAGAGAATTTTAATTCCATTTGCGACTTCTTACTTGTGCGAAGCTGGATTTTCGGCAGTCGCTGTGATAAAAACTAAGTATTGCGCGAAAATCAATGTGGAGAAGGAAATGAGGGTGGCTGTGTCCAGTTTGATTCCAAGATTTGAGAAAATGTGCGGTGATCAACAGGCTCATTCGTCCCACTAATGATAATTAGTTGAATTTGTTCAGTTACTTTTTTTTGTGATCTTAAATACGTGTTTTATTTATTTTTACTTAACCCTTTAATTAAAAAAAATTATTCACTTTTTCGTAAAGTGTACTTGTTAGAATTTGACACGGGCGCCTTGGGAAAAACCTGGATTCAGCAAGAGCGCCGAGAATTGAAAATGTTTGGGAACCACTGCTGTAAGGGTTTCTAGCTCTTGTGTGAGCTGCTTCTCAATATCATCAAGGGATTTTGCTTGATAAGCTATTGCCCGGTCATCTGCATATAAGAAGGTTCTTGACTGTGGGTTTATAGGTTGATCATTAGTGTGTATATATATATATATATATATATATATATATATATATTGAAGAGGAGGGGAGATAGCACACTTCCCTGAGGTAGATCATTTTTCTGGATACGCCATCTGTTCTTTTTTCCTTGAAAATCAACAAAGAATCTCCTACTGAACAGCAGCGACCGAAATATCTCGAATAACCGATAGCTGTTTGTCTGCTGTAAATTTTGACTATAAGCGCTAAGATTTAGTGTGTCATATGCTGCTGTCAAATCTATAAATACAGCTCCTGTTGCTAACTCCCTTTCAAATCCTTCCTCAATAAACTGTGTTAAGTTTAATACTTGTCCAGTACATGATCTTCCTAGTCTAAATCCTGTCTGTTCTTTTATCAGCACTTTCTCTATTTCTAGACTTAGTCTGTTCAAGATTAACATCTCATACAGCTTCAGTGTTGTGCATAGGAGAGCTATAGGCCTCTAGCTCTTTGGATCCTGAACAGGTTTACCCGGTTTCAGGATGGGTATTACTTTCGTTTGCCTCCATATGCTGGGTATTTTAGCAAATTTCCAACAAAAGTTGAAAAATTCTAACAACCACTCTGTTGCCTTTTCTCCCAGATTCCTTAGTATCTCGTTTCTGATATCATCTGTACTGGCAGCCTTTCCTGGTTTTAAGGCTTTTAGGGCATTTTCTAGTTCCTCTTTAGTAAATGGTGCTTCGAAGAGATTATTTTCTGAATCCCTAGCTTTTTTAATATAATCTTTAGGTATTTTTCCTTTGATACTTGGCTTACCATTCAGAGATAGCTGAGTTGCAATTTGGTTTGCATTTATCTTAACTTTGGTTGCTGCTGTTGTGGGATCACCAGATAATTTTTTTGATTAAGAGCCAGGCTTTCCTGCTACCATGCTTCATATCTAAGCTTTTAATTTTCTCTGCCCATTGTTGACTTCTTTTTTTCAGACAGTGCTGCTATAAGTTCCTCTCCTACATCAATCGTTTCTGATGAAAATGGGTCTTTATCATATAGGTCACAATATCTTTCATGTATTTCTACGTTGTGCTCTGTAAAACCTGGAATGTAACATGTTCTACAACCTCTTGGGATGTGTCTGGTAGCAGACTGTCTAATAGCTTTGATGAACTTTGCATAATTTTCTGGTCTGGGTGAAATGTTAGTCAGGTTTATGTCTACTTCTCTTGAGAATTGTTCCCAGTTAGCTTTTTTTAAAATTAAAACGTATTCTAAGTAGAATCTCCTTAAGTCGGACTGGTGGGAAAACTTGCAGCATTATTGGTCTGTGTTGTGAACTTGGAATTAGTGCAAGTATCTGTTTAGTGCACAGATTAGCTATTCTATTACTAACAAATCCAAGGTTGGCCTGTAACCTCTTTTCCATCTTCCACTGTTAAATGATGATGGCTGTTTAGGATTGTGTATAAGATTCATTTGATTACTTTCAGCCCACTGTTCAACTAACTCTCCATCCTCATTTGTTTCACTATAACTCCACTGTGTGCTATGACTGTTAAAGTTGCCTATAATAATAGCAGTTTCCTTTGTGTCAAGTACTGGGACATTTCAAAAGCAAAGGTTATAATACTGGGTAGTTTATATACTGAGAAAACACTGATGTTATCCAGATCTATTCCAAGGATTTCTATGTTATTTTGGTTTGTGATTAGGCATCCTGTAACCTGGAGCTCCTACCAAGTGAAGATAGCACTTCCATACTTTTCATGTGGTATTTCTTTTATGAGCTTCATTCCAGCAATTTTAGGTCTGGCTTGTTGAGATCCTTTGTGTCTCTCCTGTAGACATAAAATATCACATTTTTGTTCTTTACACATTTTTGTAATGAGATCTTCTTTTACAGAGGAGAGGCCCTCTGTATTGTGTGGGGTGATTGTCAGGGATGGTTCCCATAAGAGCCGTTGAGTTTTAGTGATTGTCTCTCTGATAAAGATGCCACTCGCACTATAAAACTGTAGAAAACTATAGAAGACTGTATTGCACTATGCTATACTGTAGAGCACTTGGAAATAAATCAAAATGATCACCTTGATGAAGTAGAGGACTTTGTATACCTAGGATCACACATTTCAGATTCCTTAACAGACATTAAGATAAGAAAACAGACAGCACTCCAGTTCCACAGAAGTCTTAATGAAGTATGGAAGTCAAGCCTCATCTCAAAGGAGATGAAGATTCGTCTTTACAAGTGCACCAGCCAGTCTATCTTTCTATATAGCTCCGAGACCTGGAACATCTCAACAAAAGCAGCAACCAATATTATAAATAACTTTGAAACTACTTATCTAAGAAATATCCTGGATTACTCCTGGTAAGACCACATTCCCAACTCTATTATATTAGATGAAACCCAGCAAGATCCTCTAGTCAGCACTGTTCAAAGAAATCAAATAAAATGGCTTGGCTACCAACTCAGACACCCACCCTCTTCACCTTTTGATGCTCTGGTCCTCTATGCCCCTACAGATGGAAAAAGAGGCAGACCCCAAACTCAATATTGGAAATACATCAGCAATATTCTCCTCGTTTCCCCTCAGCTCTCCGCATCAGAGATCCGTCAGCATATGACAGAGAAGCCTGGTTTTCCTTCATGTCATAAGAACCTCCAAGTCCTGTCTTAGTGTACACAGACTACTTATTTGTTTTGATTGGTTTCCCTATTTATAATTGTAAAATTATAAATAGATGATGATGATGGTGATAGAGGGTGAGGAAAGGACATGAGGGCATCCTTGGAAGTTGAGAATCAATGCTGTCCCCGATACAGTATCCCATTTTCTTCTATCCAATCTTGTATTTTCCTCTTGACTATTTTCTCTAAGACCTTGACAATGATTCCTGATATGCTAATCGGTCGGTAATTTACAACAGCAGTCTTGGAACCACCTTTATGCAGTGGAACTATTTTCCCCTCTTTCCACCCGCTCGGGACTAACCCAGACCCGAGACTCAAATTAAACAAAATGGTCAAGGGTACTGACAATTCTTTAGCTGCTTCTCGTACAACACGAGCTGGTATACCATCCAATCCCACAGATGTATTGACATTGAGGTTATGCAATAGACTACTCACCTCCACTTCATTAACCACAATTCCCGTATAATCTACTGGTTTATTCGTTTCTGCAATGTCATCACCTGGATGATATACTTTTGCAAAGTGCTCACTCAGTAACTCAACTATCTCAACTGATTCAGTTACCTCCCTACCATCGGCATTCTTTAAAATCAATCTGCCATGTACATTTTTCCTTTTACTTGCTACATATCTAAAAAACTGTTTAGGATTCTCTTTAGCCTGCATGGCCAATGTTCTTTCGTAATCCTTTTTTGCTTTTCTTATCACACTCGTCACCCTTCTGGCCTGCGCTTTATACCGTTCATGTGCCTGCCGGTCACCCTTCTCCTTAAATTCCCTCCATAGTTGTTTCTTTTTTTGCAACTCAAGCTTAATGGTGTTATTCATCCATTTAACCCCTACTTGATTTATTATTCGGACTCTAGGTATACAGTCAGCCATTGCTTCATGCAAGCACTTCTTAACTACCTCCCATGCACTATCAACTTCTAGTCCTTGCAGTTGTACGGGAGACGAGGGCTAGATTGTTCTCTAATAGAGTGGTGCGTGATTGGAATGGATTGCTGTTGGATGTTGTGTGTGCAAGTAGCGTGAATGAATTCAAGAACAGGTATGACAACTGTTGTGAATAGTATGGTCTCTCTTAATAATAATAAAAATATGTAAAAAATGAAATAGGAAATGTATAAAATGTATTAAAATTGTATAGTGATATTTTTGTTAACTTACACCTTTGTACATTATTAATCTATTAATTTTCAATGTATTGCAACACCAAGACTGCAAATCATGTGAAATATATTTATTAACAGGCTTATGTTTTACTGGATTTCAACCTACCTTGTTGTAATACAGCAGTAATGAGTATAGGAAACACTTCAAATTGTGACAGAAAACATATCTCAAGTTCTAATTTATCACTGTGTAGTATTGTATTACTAGTATTTAAAATATTTAGATATTGCCACACTGAAATATTCAAAATATTTCAGCATGGCAATAGAGAAAATTGCAGGAATTATTTCACTGCATAGGCATAAAAGAAAATTGCACGTTTTGGTAATCACTTAATCATGGCTTCTTTCTATTGAAAAAAGTAGTTCGTTGCTTTAAATACACACACATGCACACACACACACACTGTTGTGTAGCGTGTGATATCGGTAATAATCAAATGAACAGCGACACTTACTACACTTGGACATTTTTGCAAAATCATTATTCTCTAGTATATAAACACATGCACCCACCCACAAAACACACACACACACACACACACACACACACACACACACACACACACACACACACACACACACACACACACACACACACACACACACACACACAAACAAGCTGTTGTCTAGCATGTGGTATCGGTAATAATCAAACGAACAGCAACACTTACTACACTTGGACATTTTTGCAAAATCATTATTCTCTAGTATATAAACACATGTACCCACCCACCCACACACACAAACAGACTGCTGTGTAGCTTGTGATATTAGTAATAATCAAATGAACAGCAACATTTAATACGCTTGGACATTTTTGCAAAATCATTATTCTGTAGTATATAAACACATGCCGACCTATTTGGCTGAGTGGTTAGTTTATCCGCTCTCCAGCCAAGAGGCTGTGGGTTCGAATTCCTGTGTAGGCATTGGTGTTTGTGATTGTCTTTCATCTTCACACATTCATTCACCCAAGTATAAACACACTCTCACAATATGGACTGGGTCACCATGGGAGCAGTAGACCCAAACCTCCCTCAATGGGAGAGGCATTCAGCCTGCAGTGGGTAGAAAAATAGGCTGTTCATCATCATAATCAGTATTGTATTATTGTTTATACAGTTGTTGGGTTGAAGCTGTTCTTCAGATGACTATTTTCCAAATTTCTAGTAGATTAATGTAACCATACTTTATACTTATTGAGGTTAGGTGAGTGTCTAATTTCAGAGTGTTGCCGACTTGTAACAGTTTCTATATAGTACACTGGTTTTCTTTCATCTGATCTTGTATGAAGTCCAAAGCATTGTCTACCAGTCCTGACTTGCCATAATGATGGTAGTGAATATATTTCATGTGTTTATCGATTTTAATAGATTTCCCTGTCTGTCCTTAGTAGGCTGTGTTATTGTCAATATGATCATTATGACAGGTCAACACTAATCAAAGTTGCTGGTTTGAACATACAAATACCTTGGCTTTGTGAGTTAGCATTTTGATGATGCCTTATTGTTGGGATAGATGGTGTTGTTAATATTTGGAGATTTTTATATAGATTATATTGAGGATTTTATCATAATATTAATCCTACCGGCTGCACCATTGTTTATATGTAGGATTTTTATTTATTTAATATTATCCTGTCTATAGAGATGATCTCTGTTCAACAATTATTTTTTTAATTCCAAGTGTACCTATATATTTATTTATTGCACAAGGGTTCACTCCGATTGGTGCTATGACCTCTTTTTTACTATTTCTTTCAGAATCCAAATAAATCACTGACTCAAGACCATTACAAAATAAACACATTTAATATAACAAAAACAATATATATACACTTCAAACAAATATTACATAACTAACTACAAATTAATTGGATCCACGGCCTTTTAAAATTAAACTTACGCTTAAGACTAGACTAAACACTTTGTTTTCACAATGACAAATGTTCATAGCCAGTTTCTCTCTCTGTCAAACCCTTTTCCAAAGATATATGACTTTATTCTTCATTTTCATAGGCTCCTTTATCATCACTTATGTAGCACACATTAATTCTTCCTAACTCAATTCTGTCTTCTCTTCAGTAGAAATAATAGTTAGATCCGACGTCCTTAATACAGATGAAACTTCCTAATCAGAGTTTTCTCGAACATTCCTTTAGAACATAAGTAGCAACTTCTTTTATTCACTAATGTTTATTGACAGTCTTAACTCTTCCACTTTAAAATAATTTACAGTTCTACGATTCCCTTTTCGGAACCTACTATAAATCTTTCAAATAGCGTTTCCTCCAATATTCTTTTTAAAACGCCTATAGCAACATTTCCATTTTATTTATCAATACTTATTCCCTTTAAACTTCATAGATCCATGATTCCTTTTTCGGAATATACTATTAATTTTCCTCCGACTGTCACATAAAAAAACTCAATTTCCTCCGAATCTAAATGTCTGCCGGCTTGTGTTCTAATTTTCCTTCCGAACACTCTGTTGTTGTTTTTTTCATTACTATGATACCGAATGCTTTCTGTCAGCTGTCAATCGCACATCAAACTTCTCGGCGAGCATGCGCACTCCTTGAAAGTGCAAGCGAGAAACTAAGTATAATGGCTGATAAGTTGTCTCTGTTAGCAACAAGAGAATGTCTTCATAAAATACAACTTTTGATAATTTTAAACAGCAATAAAATTCTTGTAAGTAATACAAATATCAAATCCAATAAGTACATAAATTTTTTTTAAATGCTTTACATATCACTTTGACAATACAATTTCAATAACGGGCACATCGCAAGTGCCGACAATGCATGTTATGAGACTAAAACTAATAAACATTCTAACATAACCAATACATAAAAATATTCAGAATTTTAAATTATGATTATTTTTAAGTGTGATTATATATTGCAAGTATTTTTCTGTGTTTATGTTTATGTGCTTGTGCATGCAAACTTTTAAAATAGAAAAGGACAGTGAACCATGAACTGAAAGACTTTTGTTAAGAAAGGGCAGATGCAGACCATTAGTTGAGTCTTGTGTATTTTAGGGTTTTGGCATATAGATGAGTTCTAAAGTAGCTTGTTTGCAGTGCCAAATGACAAACACAACCAGACTAAAGGTTTGAGAGTAGGTGTTCTGAGTACGTTGTTATTTAAATACCCCTTTAAAAATTTATTGTGGATAGGAGAGGGGGAAAACCCATTTCAGTACCATTAATTTGTCTGTAGATTTTTCCTTGTCAAGTAACATAGCTATTATATTATATATATGATAGATTTGAATAATTTAAAAATGGGGGGGGGGGTTACTTTAGTAAATCCAGAGTTTTCTGTTATTGGTACATTAATAAATAAAGATGTGATACCAAAACTAACCATCACACCTGAATTTTTATGGATATTATTTATTTTACTGAAGATCTGAATTGTACAGAATTTTTTTTTTATAAAATAGGGGACTTAATCTGTGAGTAAAGTAAATGACTGCTGTTTGGCAAGTTGTAGGTGGGTCTCTCTCTCTGTCAACTCTGAGGTGTAGGGGGGAGGGGTTGGAGATGTCAATTTCTGGGTCCCCATAAATATGGAATTGTTTTATCAAATGTGTTTAGTTTCTTTACAATTTCTTGGGCCAAGAAGTTTTTTTGTTTAATAATTGATCGAGTTTTTTCTTTTCAGACATTCTTGGGTATGGTTTATTTGGATTCATGGCCAAAGCAACTCAGCCTATGAGGCCAGTGTATTATGTATATTAATTGTGTGTTTATTAGCCAGTTTAGTGGAATCTTGATCTATAATTTCATAAGTTGAATTGTCATCTAGGTCTTGCATATTTTTGTTCTGTTCTGATTCATAATGATGGTTCATTATCCTTATCAGCTTTAGTTATCATATTATTATTATTATAAATTTTTGAAACAATTATTTATTTATTTTATTTTATTTTATCCCCTTCATGGTATACTGCTTTTAGGTAGTTTGGATTTGGTTAGGATTCTTGCTATCTTTAAGTGATCATTATTGACTATTGTAGGATTGCAGATTCCACATTCTATGTTCATTATAATTTCTAGTTTTGTACTTGTCTTGGTCTAATAGTGATGCAGTTCTTATCACATTACTTGAGTACCTTTGCACACTTTTGGCCATTGGCTACAGCTCCTAAAAGATAGATAAAATACTACACACCTCCCTCCTCTCCCTGAAACAAGACCAAAGTACTGCTATTCATGCCCTATATATCTCCAGTATATTTGAAAAGATAGCTCAAGAAATATAACCTTCGCAACATGTTCAAACCACATTTCAAACTAGCAACAGTAATCTGCTCACTAGTGGACAGACATATCCTACAATATATAAAGTGCCCTGTGACTGTAACATTAGCCTACTGTGGACACATGAGAAGATCTGTTAATATGTTTCTCAGAGCACACAAAAAATATAATTTCTACCTTTGTCAGGGAAAATCAGGACTGGCAGACCATGCTTTTGGACATCACTTCACAAAGGATCAAATGGAAGAAAACCAGTGTCCTATATATAAATTGTTGTAAGTCAGGGAGACTGTTTTTAGAGTTGCAACAGCTATGAATCATTTATCTAACCTCAACAAGTATGGCTGCATTAATCTGCAAAAAATTTGGAGTCATCTTAAGATCAGCATCAATCTTTTTTCTTTTTTTTTTTTCATTACAATTTGAATTGTTTCCTGTACCCATTGTCACTATATATCAGTGGTGTTCAACCTTTTTTACTATGCAAGCTACTTTTCTATGCTAAGTTATTCGGCGATCTACTCTCTTATATAGATCACGTTCCCCCAACCTGATATCTGATTACGCACAACTATGCAGTTAAATGCCCTCACTCACTTTGGAGGACTCACTCTCCCAGCCCTAAAAACTTTATTTGTGTATTTAAAAATTTATTTTCACTTTTAATTATTTTAATACAACAAATAAAACAAATATATTGGAATAAAATATGTATTTCTCTATTTTGGAAAACCAAAGTTAGAAAAAACAACAGATTGATTACAAACTCACAAGTTACAGGAAATGCTGGTTGATTAAAAAAAAAAGTTAATGTGAAATTTGGCATTGTTTGGACCTTGCAATATTTTCATAGGTTGATATGAAATGGCCAATTGCAGACAATCATCCAAATGATCATTTGTAATTTGGTTTCTTAATTTATTTTTTATGACGTTCATATTTGAAAAAGCGGATTCTGACAAGTATGTCAATCCGAAACACGATAGAATTTTTCGCACATTATCAGTTATTATTGGAAATTTTTCATGTGTATACTTACAAATGACTTCATTGTTTATTGATTTTAAATTCTGAAGTTCTACTTCAGCTTGGTCTATATCAAATAGCCCACTAATTTTATTTGAAATTTCTGTGATGTTCAAGTTTTCTTGAAATGGATTATTGATAAAAGATACAATCATTTCAGTTTTATTAAAATCTTTAAATCTTGAATTTATTTCTTCCTCAACTAATTCTATTTCACGAATAAATTCTTTTAAATCACAGCGAAGCATTTCTTGATTTTGTTCAAAAAATTTTAATAAATATGGGAGACGTCTAAATTTGCGGTAATTTATATTTTTCTTTAATAAAAGTAAGTATTGTTGGAAAGTTTTTATTGAACTTAACATGTCAATTAAATTTTTATCTCTACCTTGTAACTCTAAATTTAAATTGCTTAATTTTGTACAGAAATCTAAAAATGATCGGTGTAACAACCATCTTTTATCACTCAATTGAGAATAAATATCTCCTTTTTCATCAAGAAAATTTTCTATATCGTTAATTAATACAAGAAATCTTTCTAAAAATTTACTTCTGCTGAGCCAGTGAACATTATTGTACAACAGAAGTTTCCTGTCATCATCTGCCTGTAATTTAAATAAAAGTCCGTTGCAGGACTTTTCCTCGAACAGAACTTACAATTTACAATGTAATATCCAAAATATCTTTTGTGTTTAATCTTTTACTACACAGTACTTGTTGGTGGATAATACAGTGGTACGTTAAAATATCTGGATATTTGTCATCATTTTTACATAATGAAATGAAGCCTGATTTATTACCTATCATCAGTAGTAATAGACACAAGTTTAAAAAGAGGAAGTTTGTGTTGTTTCACAAATTCATCAAATGCCGAAAAAATGTCTTCTCCCCTAGTCCTTCCCAATAATGGTATAATTTTCAAAAGTTCTTCTTTATTTGAATAATCTTGAAATACTATGCGAATAAATACCATTAACTGAGATATTATTAACTGAGGCGGTATCAATGAAGTCGTTTGATTCGTCAAATTGTAATGAAAATGCAACACACTGGTGAATGTCTGACATTAACTGAGTATTCAGATCAGCACTTAAAATTTCAACTCTTCTCATAACTGTTGTTCTGGAAAGTTGTAAATCTGTAATATTCGAAATGATTTAATTTTTATTTTTAAAATCAGAAAATAAAAATTCTGCTGCTGCAAGAAATGATTCTTTTATTAACTCTCCATCAGTAAAAGGCTTTTTTGCTTTTGCTAATAAATGACACACTTTCAAAAATGCAATAGTGGCTGATATTGGTTTATTTATTAATTTTGAAATCATATTTTGTTGTCCAGAAAGTCCTGCCTTTAAATTTATAATTTTTGATTCACGTATTTCGGAATTTTTGGGAAGATCTTCATCATATTTTGCATGTAGCAATCAAAAATGTCTCTCAGTATTACCTTTTTTTTTGGAATTGCTTCAGATGAATTACAAATTAAACAACAACACTTTCCATTTACCATTGTAAAGAAATAATCCATTTCCCATTCCTTGTGAAAATGATACGTCTTCGATTTCTTTGATACTCTTGTAAAAATAATCATAATTTAAAATTCTGAATATTTTTACTTATTGTTTATGTTAGTATGTTTATTAGTTTTGTTTTCATAACATGCATTGTCGGCACTTGCGATGTGCTCGTTATGGAAATTGTTTTGTCAAAAGTGATATGTAAAGCAGTTAAAAAGTTTATGTACTTACTGGATTTAAATAGTTGTATTACTTTAAAAATTTTTATAGTAATTTAAAATATTAAGTTTTGTGTTTTATGAAAACATTCTCTTGTCGCTAACGGAAACAACCATGTCAGCCATTATACAGTATTTAGTTTCTCGCTTGCCATTTTCATGAAGTGAGCATGCTCGCTGAGAAGTTTGATGTGTGATTGACAGCCGACAAGTTCAGTATCGACGCAACGGGTATAAACAAAATAGCGTTCAGGGAGAAAATTATAACACAGGCTGGCAGATATTTAGATTCAGAGGAACTTGAGTTTTTTTTATGTGACAGCCGGAGGAAAATTAATAGTATATTCCGAAAAAGGAATCATAGAACTATTAAGTTTAAAGTGGAATAAGTATTGATAAATAAAAGGGAAATATTGCTATAGGCGTTTTAAAAGAAATGTTGGAAGAAACGCTAATTGAAAGATTTATAGTAGGTTCCGAAAAGGGAATCGTAGAACTGTAAATTCCTTTAAAATGGAAGAGTTAAAACTGTCATTAAGCATTATGAATAAAATAAGAAATTGCTATTTACGTTCTAAAGGAATGTTCGAGAAACTCTGATTAGGAAGTTTCATATGTCTTAAGGATGCTGGATCTAACTATTCTACTGGAATGGAGACAGAATTGGGTCAGGAAGAATTAAATGTGTGCTACATGAGTGAAGAAAAAGGATCCTGTGAAAATGAAGAATAAAATCATATATCTTCGGAAAAGGGCCTTGACAGAGAAAGAAACTGGCTGTGAACATTTTGTCATTGTGAAAACAAAGTGTTTAGTCTAGTCTAAAGTGTAAGTTTATTTTTAAAAGGCCTTGGGTCCAATTAATTTGTAGTTAGTTATGTAATATTTGTTTGAAGTGTATATATATTGTTTTTGTTATATTAAATGTGTTTATTTTGTATTTTGATCTTCAGTCAGTGGTTTATTTAGATTCTGAAAGAAATAGTAAAAAAGAGGTCATTGCACCAAAAGTTATGGCAACATGTGAACTTGATGATTTTGAAGTAGATGGGGAGAAAATGGAAGCAGTTAACAATTTTGTGTTCCTTGGATCTCGAATTGATAAAGATGGTTATTGTACCGAAGAAGTTAGAAGAAGATTATTACTTGGAAAAAAAAAAAAGCAGTGACAAATTTAAGCAAGATCTTTAAAGATAAAGATATTAGCCTCATAACAAAAATCAGAATCGTGAAAGCAATGGTATTCCCTGTGGTGCTGTATGGATGTGAAAGTTGGATCCTTAGAAAAAGTGAAAGAAGAAAGAGAGATGCATTTGAATTATGGGTTTGGAGATGCTTACTAAGTATACCATGGACTGCAAAGCAAACCAATAAATCAGTGATAGACAGAATAAAGCCAGATTGCTCTCTTGAAGCTATGATCATCAAGCAAAAATTCTCCTACTTAAGACATATTATGCGAGCAAATGATGGTCTGGAGAAGATGATGATGCTTGCTAAAGTTGATGGAAGTAGGAGAAGAGGAAGACCAAGAATTAGATGGATGAAGTTAAAGAAGCAACTGGAGTGCACTTGGAGGTTCTGAAAGACATGGTCAGGGACAGATCGGAATGGAGTGTATATTCATGGAGTCGGAAACGATTCGATGGATCTTAGCGCACACATAAGTACACTTGGAAATAAATTAAAAATAATTGTTGAAAAGAGATCATCTCTATAGTAGGATTAATATTATGATAATATTCTTTCTATATAAAATTCTCCAATTATTAACATTAACATTATTAAATTATTAACATTATTAAAAAATGTTTATAACTTATCAATTACAAACAAAATAATAGTAAATCCAACGATAAGTTTAGAGCAACTGAAACTCAACTGAAATTCTAACAGTGAGTAGTGGGAAGTATGTGATGTAGTTATGAGTAAATATGATTATGAACTAAACGCATACGATGTGCTTTGCTTATGATCGTATTCATTTGGCTCACTGTTTGACTTCCACTGAACCAAATTAATTCATTTACCTGGACTTATAAGAAAATTACTGATTTGCAATTTTAACGAAAAATAAATAAACAATAGCAATACACTTAAAGAGAATTAAAAAATAATACAAAATAATGATAAATAAAATATTATGTTTTCAGTTTTAATTAAATTTGTAAGTAAGGAGGAATAAATAAGAGTTCGACCAAAAATCACTACACGATCGACGGGTTGAACACCACTGCTATATATTGTCTCAGGTAGTTGGATTCTGAAGATACCGATTTGCAATCCAGCAAATTATAAGCATTTAATTAATGTTTGTTTTGTTTTGGTGTTTGAAATCTGTGAGTAAGAGATGAATTACATATAACCTAGTTTTCTTGACATTCAAGATAGCTTCCACATAGATGACTTCTGTTTATGCATGGTGTATGGTTTATGCATCTATTTAGCATGGTGTTTTATTTAAAAAAATTGCTAGATTTTATAAAATCCAACATGTTGATCAACAGAAAATGCATGAATATTATTTTTTGAAAATTTATACCTGATATACTACTAATTCTGTACTCAAATTGCTTTGCTTTCAGTAAATGATGCTGACTAGTTTTCACACTTCATCCCTATTACTAGTTTGATAAAATATTTGAAAAATAAGTTAGCATTTTTCTGTATTTTGATTTTTTTAAATTTTTTTATTAATGCTTTGTAAATAGCAGAATAACTCACAACAATGACTTAAAAGGTGTACATACTGTTTAGCTTCCTCTGATTATGTTTCATAATACAGTTGATTCTCAATGTAACAAACTACAAAATATCCCTGCCAGAGCCCTATAGGTATAGGGATTCATTCATTCATTTCATTTTGTATGGTGATTCAACAGCCGTGAGCCCCTTTTACGGGGAGGTAACGGCACCACTTCAAACCCCCCCCCCCCATTTTTATCTGGGCTCGGGACCAGCATAGCTGACAATTCAGACCTATGACTGGAGGAATTGTCTTAAGTATTTGTGACCGTATCCGTGTGTGTTCACGGGGCCGGTTTGCCTGCTTGCGGGATGAAAAACCCCAGATAAACTGGGGGGAAAACCCTGCTGTCCATGCCCAAGACCGGCTAACTTGGCTATGGCTGAGGAAGATCCTTAAGCTCCTCACATTGTCCACGGGAATCAAACCTAGGACACTCCTTCCCCAGGCATATGGTTGTGAAGTGCATAGCCACTAGGCTAACCACATGGACGGTATAGGGATATTGTAAAGGAAATGAACTGTCCCTGCAGTCTCTATGTGTTGGGCTATAGTGAGAGTCAACTTGTACAGTGAAATCACCTGCAGTTTCACAAAAAAAAAAAAAAAAAAAAAAAAAAATATTTACGTATATATATGTTTTATGTATATTTACATATATATATAAAGTTATATAAGTTACTTTAATTTGTTAGTAAATCTGTACTTATAGATGAGCATCATACAGAAGTAGTTAACAGGCTAAATTTATTATACAGTAATTATCACTTTTCAAACCTGCAGAACAACGATCCTGCAATTAACTTCCTTTGCATGTCAACTGACTTCTGATGTAGTACCATGTCATTATAATTCTATTATCAGAATAGCTAATTACTTTTACGAAGTAGTCAGATAAACAGTAGTTTACTATATATATATGTATGTATGTATGTATATCCAGAAAAAAAATTTCATGTGTTATAGATTTATGATTATTACCATTGATTTGCTGTTTTAGCTGGTAATGAGTCTTGTCCACAGCCTCAAACCTCAGAGCACTTAGCAGCTATAGAAATTATGAAACTCAAACACATTTTAATTCTTCAGAATAAGATTGATTTAGTAAAAGAAGCTCAAGCCAAAGAACAGTGTCAGCAGATACTCAAGTTTGTTCAAGGTGAGTGAGGCTCGAAAATTCATTTCAGTTAAAGATTATAAGTGCTAATAATAAAAAGTGTATGTAACATAGGACTTGAACATGTTGTAATTAAAATTTTGCTTGAAGAATAGAAGTTATACTTGCTTTCTAAAATAATTTAGTTATTTAGATATTTTTCTGAAGTTAATATTGTTTTACAGTAGTAGTTTTTCATGTTGTGGTACAAAACTGTTTTATATGCAGTAGACCCTCTGCTGGTGAAAATTTTCCATTATTAATACATGAAATGTCAGGCTACTGAAACAAGACTACTGAGATGCATATTTTTCTATTCAAAGTTACAGACTCACAGCACACAATGAGAATAACGCATTTCAGTTAGTATGAGTGATTTCAATAAACTGAATCAGTATGTCTTTACTTTATCCAGCAATTGAGTTTATGTCACAAAATATTTTATACATATTTGTATTTAAAAAAAAATAAAAACCTTAACTGTGAGATGCTGTGGCCTGATCACTTCACAGGTGCAAAGGGGAAACCCACAGTCCAAGTGAACTGCTATAATTTTCCTTGCCCTTCATTTATTGTTAATTTAGTTTAAAATTATTTATAGTGCAGTACATATTTATGCCTTAGAAATGTCTGGAAAAAACAAAAGTGAATTTGATAGTACAAAATCCTTAATGAAGCAGTAATATTAAAAGAAAAGCATAGGCTCTTAGCCTTCATGAATCTAGAATGAAAGTGATGGAACTTGCTCTAACCTTCATTTGTCCCATTCTACAATAAGCACCATCTTAAAGAATGGATAAAAAACTTTGTTATATTACAGAGTTCAAACTCTTTCCAGCAGAAAGTAACCCCAATTCATGACGACACTAAACCTATGGGAAATTTTTTCCAGAACCCAATTGTCATAAAAGTGTGTGTGTGAGAGAGAGAGTGAGAGAATCAGTGGCGTCTTGTGCCTGTTTTGGTTGGGTGTGCTGTCATGGCTTATTGTCACGTGATAAAAAAATTCATGTCAGTTTGCAGATAGGGGAAGAAGATAGTTCTAACTTCGCGATTCTGGACAGCTGTAGGCGTGGAATCAGCCATCTAAGTGATGGAACCCCAAGCCCGCCATCCTTCACCATCACGTGGAAATATTCAGTAGGAGTGTCAGGAATTAGTTGGAGCCATGATCTAATGGCTGAACAGATAGCCCTGTCCATTTGGGACAGTACCGAGATCCTAGTCCTACCAAGCACCAACTTGTGGTAAAAACGAGGTAGGAGATAGTGGGAAAGGAGAAACAGTCTTTCCTGGGGCTTGAGAGGTGCTTTCCTCAAAGAAGCGATCCCAGCTTTTTGGATAGAAGGGACAGAAGACCTTCCCTTTGGGGTGAATATGATACCGAAATATCTCCACTCTTCCAGGATGGTCAAAGCATGTAACGGCCTCCCGTGCAGGGAAAACTCTATAGTCTTGACCTTAAGCTTCTTGTCATGACCAGAGGGGGGGGGGGACAAGAGCTAAAGAGCAGAACTTCTCTACATTAATAGAAAGGCCTCGAATAGAGAAAAAGTCAACTGTCCAGTCAAGGAGTTCCTGCAAGTCTACCTTATTAGAGACTATGAGAATAAGATTGTCCACAAAGGCCATAGTATTAAAGGAAGAAGCACCTAGAGAGTAGCCTATATGGCTAGGAAGAGAGTGAAGAAATTCATCTATGATGCAGTTAAAGAAAAGGGGAGATGAAGGATCACCCTGGCGAACACTCCACACTGCTGGAATAGAAGTCACACAGGACCCTGTAGTGATAGTCATGGAGCTACCCAAGTATAGCTCCATAACATAGGAAAGAAAGGGTTCTGGACATCCAGCAATAGACAGCGCTTGAAGGAGAGCAAGAAGGGAGACACTATCAAAGTGCTTTTGGAGGTCCAGTGATGCCATATATAGAGGCTTAAGGCTGCATCAGGAATCAGAGCGAAGAGAAGAAAGCAGATATATATTCTCAGCACAGCCGTCCGAAGGGACAAAAGCTCTGTCTGTAATCATGCTGTATATGTTGCTGAAGTCGTTTAACTAAGATTTTATGATAGAGTCTAAGTATCACAGGGGAAATGGTAATAGGTCTAAAGTCTGATGCATGGCTTGTAGTTTCTTTCTTTGGAATGAAGATAGTTCTTGAAGCGCGTAGGTATGGTGGTATTGCTTTACTGGAAAGGAGAATGTCGAATAAGTCTTGAAGAATCTTCGATGGCACCTTCCGAAGCCTAGCCACAGGAAAGCCATCAGGTCTGGAGGCAGAGAAATTGGATGGAAGAGCTGCTTTGATCTTCTGGATGGAGACAGGCTGGTATATTTGAAGGACAGGAATGGACCTCAATATCATAGGTTGGTCATCATCAGAGAAGTGTGGAGGTGGAGCAGAAAAGACTACTCCAGAATTTAACAAAATCATTGTGTAAGTTTGCTAGAGGTGGAAGGGAAGCACCATCAAGATATTACCTGTCCCTCCCTGTGGCAGATGGGCTGCCAATTGTTGAACTAAGGCTTTGTAACTGGCTTTCCGTCTATGATATTTGATGGCGTCCAAAGATCTTAATCGGAACACCCTAAATAAAGTCTCATTGATCTTCTTTATCCCTCGAGCCGTCAACGATCTCATGAGCAGCAAGGATCTTTTCTTCTTCGGCAGTCCAATGTGCTTTGACGCACTCAGTTCTTATTGCAGCGTTGGCTTCTTCTGGATGTTTTGAGGTGCGATACATGCCAAGGTCAACTGCAGTGGAGAATGCATGATCGCATACCTGACACACAAAGTGTCTGAGATTTTGAACTCCTTGATTGCCAGAACAAGCATGATGAGAACTTGAAGAAATGGGTTGATGACAGCCCTTGCAGAGCTTTCTTTTAACTTTCTTCCTGAGGATGTCGCTGGGATGGGTGGCAGGATCACCTCCAAACAAGAAACAGACATTTGGAATCACACTCGACGACTTAAATTTTGCAGACTTATATCCCCTCTATACCACTTTTTGATATCTGCCAGTAAGCATCCTCCTATCCAGACTAATATTTATAATCCAAACCCATGTTCTCCAATTCATTGCATTCATGCTGTATTCTGTCAAAAGCTTTAGCAAAATCTAAAACTATCATGGAGTATCCATTCTCCTTGTCCAGTTCAATGGTAACATTGTTATAAAATGTGAGCAAGTTGCTAAATAAATGACCTACCCTTAGTAAACCCATGCTGTTAATTGCAAAGTAGAGATTCTTTGTCAGGCCATTTCTGAATTCAAGCCCTAACCAACTTTTCCAAAATCTTCACCACCACTCCTGAGATATTGATTAGTCAATAATTGGATACATCAGTCTTTGCACCACTCTTGTGCAATGGGATTACTATGCATTCTTTTCACTTGTGTGGGATTTCCCTGATTTGACTCATATAGCCTGGTTAAAGGAATTGCCAGTTCAGCTGAACTCTTTTAGCACCTATGCTGATATCTCATTAGTCCCTATTGCTGAATTTTTATTCAGTTTTTTTCCTCACACTTGAATTTCTTCATCCAGTGAAGTGGTAGCAGTGAGCTCTCAATGTTGTTTATATCAGGTTGATAGCTTTTAGCAAAATGGACACTCATTAGTTGAACATCCTCTTCTGCATCTGTCACTTTCACGCCGTCTGCATTCAATAGAGTTATTGTTTCATCATTCTTTCTTTTACTTGCAGCATATCAGTAGAATTCTTTGGGATTATCTTTAGCTTGCAGAGCCAGTTTCTTTTCATACTCAGACTTAGCTTTCTGTACAACATAAGGGTTGTGAATCAGCTGCTGAATATTTTGCTTGATAACATTACACATCCATTTCACTCCTAACCTATTTATTCTTTGAACTCTCAGGATACATTTTGCTAACACATTACTGAATGCTAACAATGTTAAGTCTCTCTCTCCTGTTATCCTTGTTTTTAATATGATATTGCTGTTGATGCCATTCACTCTCTGATCTTTCTCAGAATTCTCATATTTGTGGGCTCCAGTCTTTGAATATGTGTTTTATTTCTAACCCAGCTCTCAGATCCATACAACAGTTTAGTGCTTTGACTAATTTCTCTGTTATTCCATATAAATTTATTTTGTTGACTTACTACTATACTATCATTGCTAATTGTATGGTCTATTTGTGAACAGTTTACAGAATTTTGCTAGTTTGTCATAAGTGTTTCGAGAGCAAGTGCCATAAGTGTGAGGAGAAAGAAGAATGATAGCAGTGAGTTCAGAGAGAATGTGTGAAAATGCAATTGTGAGTGACACGTTTGAGGTTGCATGCAGTACGAACGACAGCAAGAATGAAATGGTCGAAAATGAAGAGAGTGACCAGGTGGTAATGGAAAAGATAGCAAACTTATGGGGGGGGGGGGTGTTCTCCACAGAATAAAATGTGAAATTGAATGGCTTGAGAAATGCCTGGCAGATGGTATGACACAAGCGAATGAATGGGGAGTTGCAAGGAAACAGAAAGAGCATTAAAGCATGAGAACCAGGATTGAATTTTATGTGGTGATTCATTGATAAGTGGAGCACTTGAGGAGAGTGTAATGAAATGTTTCCCTTGAGAGCCTAGATTAAGGATGTTAGTGATACTTTAAGGATGCAGAGAGTGAAGGTGAAAAGGATAGTCAATTTGGCTAGTATGAATGATATAGCAAGTGACAACTGGTATGCAAGAAGATATGAAAGAGTTGCCAGTACAAGAGAAAAATAAGAGTTATTAAGTGAAAGTTATAAGTTTGTTGCTATAGTATGATGCAGGCTAGTTGAGATGGAGAGATGATCATGAATAAATCAATGTGCAGATTGTGCATGAACAATAGTGTGGAGTTTGTGGATGTGTGGAGTGAGTGATGGAGGGAAGGATATATAAGTAGGATGGCTTACATTTAAATAGATTTAGGATCAGTGGTCTTTAGAAAGTATTGTTCAGTGAGAGTTTGGAAATGAAGATTTACAATAAGGACAAGTAGTTTTTGGCACTGTTTAGCTCAACTTGGCCAGAAATTATAGGCATTAGTGAGACGGGTTAACTGAGGTTGATATAATTATAGGAACGTAATGCAAAGGATATAGTATTTTTATAGAGGATTTCATGAATGGGTGGAGGAAGAGTTTTGCCAATGACAGAAGAAGAATTTAAACCAAAAAGAGTAGAAGAACATTAGGAGGACAGGGATGCAGAGGGCAGTTCATATGAATCTGTTTGGTGTGAGATGGAGGCCATCAAGATGAAATATATAATTTGTTGCTGTTATAATCCAGGGGGATGTAAGGAAGAATATTGGCTGCGTGCATTGGCAAATTGGCACAATGAGTGCAGATTGAGTAATTATTATGGATTTCAATTATGGTGGCATAGATTGGGAGGACTGCTTAGTAGTAGATCGATGGCAGAAGTTGATTGTTTTACCTAAGAGGAATGGCGATTTATCTTATTAAGTCACTGCCTTTAGGGGTAATAAGATGTTAGAAGATAGTAGCGTTGGCCAAAGAGAAAGTGCGATTAATCTTTTTGAATCATACTACTTAAGAGGTAGTTCGATTGCAGAAGATGGTTGTTTCTGCCTATGAGGAAGAGCGGTTTATCTTTTTTAAATCTATGCCTTTACTGGTAGCTCGGTGCCAGAAGATGGTTGCTATTTGCTGAAGAAGAACGACGTTTAATCTTTTTAAATCACACTGTCTTTAGTGGTAGTTTGATGGCAGAAGTTGGTTGTTTTTGCCTGAAAGGAATGCCAATTTATCTTTTGAATTACTGCTTTTACTGGTAGTAAGATAGTAGCTTTTGCTGAAGAGGAGGGGCAAGTAATCTTTTGTAATTGCTGCCTTTTCTGGTAGATTAGTGGCAGAAGATGGTTCGCTTTGCCGAACCATCTTCTGCCACTAATCTACCAGAAAAGCAAGATTAATCGCCTAATAGGAAGGGCGATTAATCTTTTGAATTAGGCAAAGTGAACCATCTTTGAAAAGCCGGCTGGCCTGGTTGGCCAAGTGTTTAGCATATCCTCTCTCCACCCAAAAGGATACAGGTTTGAATCCCATCGTGGGCAGCATGGATGTTTGTGATTGTCTTTCACCTTTGTACATTCATTCATACAACTATATATACACTCTCACGTGAAGAAGTGGGTCACCATGGGAGAAGTAGACCCAACTAATTAATCAGTGGACCCTGCACCAAGCGGGACATAATGCTAGGAAGAAGAAGAATTGGAGGAGGAGAAAGAATGGTTAAAAGGAGGGAAGGATGTGGAATTCATACAGTTTTCAAATTTTTTTCCTGAATAATGTTTGTGTATTTGATTCTAAATTTTGGCTTTGAATGCTTCTCAAATTTGATGCATTTTAAAACTTTCTTGCACACTTTCTTTTCAGTAATATTCAATTCTATCATGCTCAAACTAAATGGTGATCACTTCCAGTTTCAAATCCTTTGTGTGCTTCTGTGTTCTGAACAAGCATGGTGATATCGCTATCAACAATAATATAATCAATGAGACTTTCTTATTTCTTGCATCTTTTCTCCATGTGAATTGGTGCACATATTTATATTGGAACATGGTGCTTGTAATAACTAGTCTATGTTATGAACAGAAATCTAGCAGGCACTTATATTAGATTTAACCTTTTCTATAAATTTTCCCAAAACGTTTCTATATATCTGATAATAATTTCCATCTCTTCTGTTTAAATCTCTAGCAAGATCCAATGTTTCCTTTTTTTAGTGTCTGCTGCCTTCTCTAATGCCTCGAAAAATTCTTCAACTTCTTTTTCCTGCCATTCAAGATTATCCTGATATTTAATTTTGAATGCTACAGCTACTCCTTTTCCCTTATTCTTATTATCTGAATTTAACATCTCATATTTCTTTTCAGATAAATCTTTCCTGTTTTTTGTTTCAGTAATACCTATCATATTGATATAGTACTTAACCTGTTCTTCTGCTGGTTCCATTTCTTTTCCATTGATGCTTCTTATGTTGATGGTGCAAGTATTGAACTCTGCTGATGTTGAGTTGGGATTAGTTTCAGTAGCTAACTTTCTGCTTTTCGCCCTGGTTCCATGACAAAAACGAGGACCTTGTTTATTTAAGCAATGCTTCAGCTGGCAGAAAATTCTTCATGTTGTATCACCATTTTGGATTTTGGTTTAAGCCAATAAGAATACAGGTTGTCTGATAAATCCCAAATTACTGGCTCATCCTCATTTCTCCAGATCCAAGTGTACCACAAGAATGTGAAGATATAATATTAGGCCAAAGCACTTGTCCATTCTCCACATTCCATAAAAGTCGTCTTGTAGATCTCTTTCTGGTTATTCAGCTTTGACTCTTAAATCTCACAATTATTTTCATGTGCACAAATCTTTGTGACACATTGTTGCCTGTTGTGGAAGGGATGGTCTGTTGTTTTGACTGAAATTTTGACTTCAGGCATAACTTATGGCACTGTATGCTTACAGACATTTTTGAATTGCCACTTACCCTGAAATTATGTCATTTGCTTTGGAGTTACGGCTCTTTAGTGCCATGAAGCTATTATGCGAAAGGCGTTATTGTCTCTCTATCATCAGTATGCCATCAGACACGGCTCATGTCACGAGTCTGTGTTGTGCTCTGTGATTGTGTGAATATTCAACTGTTACTTTTATTCTACTATTTTTTGTTTAAAATCAGCCCCTATTGTTGTGTTCTTATTCAATTTGTATAACAGCTCTGTTACCTCTTCCTCATATATCTGAGTTTCTTCATCTAGTGTACAGGTAGCATTGAGCTCCAAGTTGTATCCACAAGGTTGGTAGCAAAATGAGCACTCGTTAATTAATATCTTCTGTATCTGCCACATACCATCAACTAAACTCACTTTTAGCATTCATGCTGCTATCCTATCAGCCTGTAATGTTTATTTTTATTTAATTTATTCAGCAGCTCTAATATGACCTTCACATACACCTGAGTTTCTTCATTGAGTGTGAAAGTAGTATCAAACTCCACATTGCATACATCTGATTAATAGTTCTTAACAAAGTGGGTACTTGTTAGTTAATCTCTAATGCATCAGCTAACCTGCATATCTTATAATTTTCCTAGCTGATGACATCGTTATTCTGTCTTTCTTGAGAGTCTTGCTGAACCTAGTATTTTCCTCAGTTGGTCATAATTTCCTGCTTTGTAGTTTAGCATGTAACTTTTTCTGAATGGAACATCTAGTATACCTAGCCACTTTCAAGATCAGGTAAAACAGCCATGTCTTTAACTGACAACCATTCTGATACTATAATCATGTCTAACATTCTTTGCCTTTGAACTCCTTCTGTACTGCTTGAGGAAGTTTCCACAACAGCTCATGAATTTGACTTCATTCTTCTCAAGAGATTTTATTGCTACTCAATCATTGTTTGTATAAATAAAGTCACCTGTGATAATTATTTGTTTAGTACTCATAAGGCTACATCAAGCTACTGTCTGAACAGATTTTGGAGAAACTGAATATTTCACAATAGGTAAAGGGGTGCGACAAGGATGTATTTTATCTCCTTACCTGTTTAACTTGTATAGCGAATACATTTTAAGGATGGCAGGGCTGGAAGAGTTTTCAGTTGGAATTAAAATTGGAGGAAGAAATATTAATAATTTGAGGTATGCAGATGATACCGCCTTGCTAGCAGAATTCAAAGAAGATTTGGAGGAACTTATTATGAAAGTTAAAGAAGAAAGTGCTAAATTTGGCATTAAACATAACCTCATAAAGACAAAATTTATGGCAACATATGAACTTAAAGATTTTGAAGTAGATGGGGAGAAAATGGAAGTAGTTAACAATTTTGTGCTCCTAGGATCCCTAATTGATAAAGATAAAGAATAGGTATTGTACTGAAGAAGCTAGAAGAAGATTATTACTCGGAAGGAAAGCAATTTCAAATTTAAGCAAGATCTTTAAAGATAAAGATATTAACCTCACAACAAAAATCAGAATTGTGAAAGCAATAGTATTCTCTATGGTAGTGAAAGTTGGATCCTGAGCTTGAATTATGGGTTTGGAGACACTTACTAAGAATACCATGGACTGCAAAGCAAACCAATAAATCAGTGATAGACAGAATAAAGCCAGATTGCTCCCTCGAAGCTATGACTATGCAAAAATTGTCATACTTTGGACATGTTATGTGAGCAAATGACAGTCTGGAGATGATGATGATGCTTGCTAAAGTGTTGATGGAAGCAGCAGAAGAGAAAGACCAAAAATTAGATGGGTCGATGAAGCTAAAGAAGCAACTGGAATGCACCTGGAAATTCTGAAATATATATCCAGGGAGAGATCCGAATAGAGAGTGTATGTTCATAGAATCACCAGGAGTCGAAAATGACTCGATTGAACATAACAGCAACAACTCAGGTTGATTTGGTGATGTATTTCATTGTCACCAGAAACTTATTCACTAGATCTGTAATGACACCCCATCATGTATTTGATCTTGTTAGAATCTATCCTATACCAAATTCAAATTCACAGTTGCATTGAGAATTGTTATTAATATTGCATCCATAGCTTGGAGATCATGGAGCATTGGGAATGTGTTCCATGGGCAGCTTTATACTGTCACAGTTCTGCTGAAAGTAGATATATAATGAAATACCTTCCCAGATTGGTATGAAAAAAAAAAATGAAAAGATAAATGAGCATTTTGAAATGAGTGAAGCTTTTATTTCGGATTCAGCCATAATTAGAAATTAAATATATTTTGTTTGTTCGGGGTGCTTAAAGGTCAAAGCTGTATAACTGAGAGACCTCCACATAGCCTTTAAAAGAATGCGGAGAACTGACCGGGGCTTCTGACCTAATGTCCAATCCTCACCTTCTCGTTGTGCACCCTGTTGGGTATCTACTTGGATACTGAACGAACGAGAATGGACTGGCAATTTAGGATTTAGCCAACCAAATTGTATTCTTATTGGCTTAAACCAATGTACAAAACAATGGAACAACATGACAAAATTTCATGCTGGCTGGGATGTTGCCCGGTTACACAAGGCACCAGTTGTTTTCGCCAGGGAACCAGGGCAAACAGCAAAAAGTCAGCTACTGGAACAAACCTGAAAGCACACTCCAACTCAACCTCACCAGAGTTAAAGATCGGTACTATCAATGTAAGAAGCCTGAATGGCAAAGAAATGGAGCTGGCTGAGGAATTAGATAAGTACCAGATCGACATAATAGGGGTGACTGAAACAAAAAAGACAAAAACTGGTGAGACCTTTCTATGCAATAAATACAAAATGTTATATTCAAGCAAGGACAAGAAGGAGTAGCCATAGTATTCAACACAAAATACGAGGCTAATCTTCTTGAATGGCAGTCAGTCTCAAGTAGAGTAATGTGGGCAAAAATGAGAATGGGGAAATTGATAATGAGACTTATTTGTGCCTATGGTCTCACAGAAGGTTCTACTAAGATAGAAGTGCAGGAATTTTTTGAGGCTTTAGAAAAAGCAACTGACACAATGAAAAAGGAAAAGTTGGTCCTTGTTGGGGATCTAAATAGCAGAGTAGGAAATGATTGCGAGACATACAAAAATATTTTGGGAAAATTTGGAGAAAAGAGCAAAGCTAATAATAATGGCAAATACCTGTTGGATTTCTGCTCAGGACATGGACTGGTTATTACTAACACCGAGTTCCAGCATAAAAATGCAAACAAATTCACACGGAGAGAAAAGGGGCAAGTAATGAGAAAAGTCTCATTGACTATGTTATTATTGATAGTGATGTTTTCGCCCTAGTGCAGGACACCAGAGTCTACAGAGGATTTGAAATTGGAAGTGATCACTATTTAGTCTTGAGCAGGATAAAATTGAATTTCATATTGAAAAGAATAACATGTAAGGAAGTTTTAAAGATAATAAAAGTTGAACAGCTCTCAGATGTGAACTGTAGACTAAAATACACAGATTATTGAAAAAAAAATAAAAGCATTTGAGACCAGGAACCAATCCTTTGAGATTCAGTGGCAAGTCTTAAAGAAAACCCTGATTGATTCAGCCAGAGAGGCATGTGGTGAGGTTGTCTGCAAGGATAGAAAAATCAGAACTCCATTGGACACAGGAAGTTAAAGAGGCAGTGAAGGAAAAGAAGAAAGCATATCAAAAGTTCCTGGCAAATAAGTCAGCTTGTGCTCTTAGGGAATACAGAGACAAATGTAAGAAAGCTAAACACTGTGTAAAACTTGCTAAACAAAAGTCATGGGAAGACTTTTGCAAAAACATAGAAAATAAATATCAAGAAGGTGGCAAAATATTCTGGAGGTTGTTGAAGAAGCTTAGAAACGGAGGAAAGAATGCTGTAAAAGTAGTTAGAGATCATAAAGGTGACATGAAAACGGGAGAAAAAAAAAGATATCCTTAAAGTATGGAGTAATTACTTTGAAAAACTGCTAAATGAAACAAGCAGTGATGACAGCACAGTGGTAAAAAACACTGACCAGGCATGCAGTCAGGAATACATATCCATACTCGAAGTAAAAAAAGCCATCAAAGGCTTGAAATGTGGAAAGGCAGCAGGGGTAGATGATATTCGACCAGAAATGCTGAAGTATGGTGGTATAAGAGTCTTACAGTGGCTGCACTGCATAGTTCAGAAGGCCTGGACTGAGCGACGAATTCTCGATGATTGGAGTAGAGCTCTCATAGTACCCATATATAAAAAGGGAAATAAAACTGCATGTGAGAATTACAGAGGTATTTCCCTACTGAGTGTTCCTGGGAATATCTATGCAAGTATACTTGAGAAACAGTTGAGAAGAATTGTGGAAGAAAAGCTTGGTGAAGAACAAGCTGGATTCAGGCCAAATAGAGGCTGTCAGAATCAGTTCTTCACTTTACGACAAATAGTCGAGAAAGCATGGGAATATAACAAACATCTGTATTTAAGTTTTGTCGATTTGGAAAAGGGATATGACAAGGTGCCAAGAGAGAAGCTATTCAATATGCTACAATTATATGGTGTCAATGGGACATTATATCAAGCAATACTTAGTCTTTATTTGAGTTGTAAGTCAGCAGTTAGAATTGAAGGAAATGCAGGAAGATGGTTTAATGTTAAATCTGGTGTGAGACAAGGATGTACCTTATCCCCTCTGTTATTCATTATCTATATGGATCACATTATGAAGGAAAGTGGTATTAAACATGATATCAAAATTGGAGATGTTAATGTCAGCTCTTTGCTTTATGCAGATGATGTTATACTTCTAAATAAATTCGCTACAAGTCTGCAAGATTCCCTGACTAAATTGAATAACTGTTGTAATAGATACGGTATGAAGGTCAGCATTAAAAAGACACAGACAATGAAAATAGGCAGAAACATTGAAAATATCAACTGCATTGTGAATGGAGAACTTATAGTACAAGTAAAACATTTCAGCTACTTAGGCACGATTTTTAGTTAAAATGGCAAATTAAACATAGAAATAGACAACAGAATCAACAAAGCTGGTATGGTAGGAAGTCAATTGAATAAATTCATATGGAATAAGAGAGAAATTAGTCAGAACACTAAATTAGCTGTATACAAGAGTGTTCAAACCAGTTTTAACTTATGAATCTGAAAGCTGGGTCAGAAGTAAAACACGACCAAAGACTAGAGACCGCAGATATGAAACTCTTGGGAAAGATTAGGAGCGTGAACAGATGGCATCAATGGCAATATCATATTAAAAACGAGGATATTAGGAAAGAACTTGACATCGTCAGCATCCAGGAATGCGTTAACAGAGCTAATCTCAGGTGGTATGGTCACTTAAAAGAATGTGAGAGGAAAGATTAGCAAAACAAGTGTTCTCCTCCAGGTAGGCAGGAAAACGATTCAGAGGAAGACCAAAATATAGGTGGATTGATACAGTACAAAGTGCCTTAGATGATAGAAATATAGGATCTGATAATGTTGGAGTCTTGACAAGTAACTGACTGATTTGGATGAAAATTGTAGATAGGAAGTTAGTAATGATGTAAATTTTTCATGTGGTACTAATCATATCCTGTACACCCCTTGAGGATACATGTCAGGAATTTGATGATGATGATGACGACATATTTTGTTAGAGGGCGCAAGCTTTTCTTTGTAATGTAGTCTGACACCTATACCATGCTTTTTGAATTTCATGTATTAATTATAAGGGGAACTGGAAAGTAATCAATTATTTTTAATAGGTCATTTTTAGCCGATTGTTTTTTCTTAAATAACACATAAATTATTAAATTTGATTTTTATTTATATATTAGCATTACTTTTCTATTTAAAAAAATCTGTTTTTTTTTTTTAATTTTAGATTATTTTTTTTTTATGTGGTGGACTTTAAAGTTGAAGGGCACCATTTACGTCATTGTATGCTGTTTTTGTTTCATCAAGGAAAGAATGCTACCGAGGTACCAAAATCCTTTGCTCAACTTATGGAGACATATTGAAGGTTAACAAATGTCAGCGATGGTTTAGGATATTTGTAAAAAAAAAAAATTTTGATCTGTCTGATCGTCCTCGATCTGGAAGACCTCTTACTCTAGATGACGATGCTCTTAAGACTCTCGTTGAATCAGATCCAAAACAAACCATACAAGAATTAGTAGAGAAACTTAATTCCTCATGGTCAACTATCCAAGAGCACTTGCATATGAGTGGCAAGGTTCTTAAACAGGGTGTATGGGTACTGTATGAACTGTTCGAAAACAATAAAGCACAGAGACGGGCGATTTGCAATTTATTGTTGACCAGACAACAAAATGACCCCTTTTTGGAACGAGTCGTAACTGGTAGAATAATAAACGCAAAAAACAGTGGCTTTCTCCAAATCAAACTCCAATTCCAATACGTAAAGATGGACTTCTTCCACAAAAGGTTCTGTTGTGTGTTTGGTGGGATATTCATGGAATTATTCATTACAAACAAACTCATGGAACAAGGTAAGACTATCACAGCAGCCATCTACTCTGAACAATTAGAGCGACTACATCAAGCATTGTTAATCAAAAGTTCTGCGCTTGTCAATCAAAATGGGATAATTTTGCAACAAGATAATGCAAAACCACATTCTACAAGAATGACTCAAGAAAAAATTAGGCAGTTGGGATGGGAACTTCTAACACATCCTCCATATTAGCCGGATATTGCCCCTAGTGACTATCACTTATTCAGGTCCTTAGAACACAGCATAAGAAATAAAGCCTTCCGTTCGCAAGATGATGTCCAAAGGAATTTGATATCATTTTTTGCCTCCAAAGAAAAAACTTTTTTCTAAAAAGGATTCTAAACTTAGTAGATTGCTGGAATAAGGTTATAATTAACGATGGCGATTATAGAATCGAATAATGTTAATTTGTTCTTTAATAAAATTTATATTAAAAATGTAGTTTAAAAAATTGATTACTTTCCGGTCCCCCTTATATTAAACTGATAAAATTACTTTCTTGCTTTAATAGTGTTTGCCTATTGATACAGTTCCAAAGATTGTCTTGCATGTTCAAGACAATCTTTTGGCATTGGAATCAAGGTACAGTGATGGCAAAAATACATAGGCATCCAAGGAAACCATTTTTCATTTTTGTTGCTTAGGCTGTGAAATTTTGAGGTGTTCTGTGTGTAAAATTACAGTACAAAAAAATAAATAAATAAAATTAAATAAATAATTATACATTACATAATTTGTTAAAATAAACTTAACATTTTCATACTTTTTTTTATGTTTTATCTAGGAACTGTTGCAGAAGGAGCACCAGTAATTCCTATCTCGGCTCAGCTAAAATATAATATTGAAGTTATCTGTGAATATATTGTGAAAAAAATACCTGTGCCATTGAGAGACTTCACATCTGAACCTAGATTGATTGGTATGTATAAATGCCTGCATGTGGGTGTAAACTGCACATATGCATAGAAGTAGAACCTGTTATTCTTGAAAAGATATTGTCGAATATGGATGATCGAATTTATTTATGTAATAAGAAATATAGAGATACTGTGTTAATGGAGTTATAGTTTAACAAAAACTCATTTCGCAGATTTTATTCATTTGTTTAAATAGCCTATGTTTTATTTATTGATTGATTGATTGATTTTTAATTTTAACATTGCAGTTGTCTCAGTTGTCTTATAATTACCATTCAGATTTAACTTGTAGAGAGTAATAGCTCTCCTAGAAAAATCCCATAGGGTACATTTGGCTCTTACTTTTCAATTTTAAAATATCAAGGTTAGTGCATATATGTTTAGCATCATTGTTCATCCCACAATTTCAGTGTACTGTTGTTCCAGCTGTGTTGATCAAAGTATTTTTTCAGCCTAAATTTTGGTCAGGTTTCTTTTTGTGTGTGTGGGGCAGACAATGACGTCTGTCATTTGTATTTGTTCTCATATCTTTACATGTTTTGCGAGAATGGAAGAACATACTCTGAGAAGGGAAGAAAAAAACTATCATCTCCACGTTATATTTTCAATGTTATCTTATGAATAGAAAAAGAAATAATAATGTAATAAAAAAAAATGCTTGTTTTCCATGCATATCAAGAATCATTCAGCGACTTTTAATTCAAGTACTGTGACAATTACTGACTGCTTTTATGATCGTACAAAAATTACTAAGGCTGAAATTTAATTGGCTGCGACTCCATTTCTAAGCTGAGTATCTGCCTACCAAATTTGAAGGATTAAATATAATTGACAAAAAAATATTCACTTTGAAAATAGTAAAATGGTTGTGTCAATGACCTATAGAGATATAAATCCTAATATCCATTTTAGTCCTGATCAGATTAAAAATGGAGACACTTTTGCAAGTTACATCATTGAACTGATTTTGACCAAATTTGCAGTATAACTGTTTCTGACATTGCTAGGTCCTTGGGAAAAATTCATTCCAATCATACTAAAACAGTAAAGGAAAGGAATGACTGCTTCTCTAGACACCTCTGTGAGTAGCATTGTCAAATCTATTTCACCCAAATTTGAAATATATTTCTAAGGAAAATTCATGCTCATTGGTGTTTTCACAGAATTTAGAATTTGGCCAAAAGCAGAATTATTCTGAAATTGTCACAGTTTTGGCACATTTGCACCTAAGTGAATAAAGAAGTAAAATACTGCAGGTACTGACTGTGCAAATCGCATTGGGTCAGTTTAGACAGTTTATTTCTGGACTGTTTTACCTATCTCATCTAAATAGACTATTAAAAGAAATAAAAGAAAAACAAAACATGTGTAGAAAAGTAAGTCAGGTAAGCAAGAGATAGCAGTTTCTGAAATGGTTGCAATTTAGAAGCTGTCACTTGGTTAAAATAATCATTTGATTATTGAAAATGTAAATTACTTTCTAAAGTTTGAGCAGTACAGTAACAACAATAAGAACAATACCACTAATTATTAAAAATACTATCAGCAAAGTAGCCTATTCTAAATCAAAGCCAACCTCCTGCTTTACCAATGTGTATGTGTGTCAGATGCTTTTATAAGATATTATATACTTAAGCTTTATGCATTCAAAGATCCTGTTGCCACAGACACATATCCTTGGCTTGATTAAAATCTGATTAATATGTTAATATGGCACTTTACATAAACAATTTACATCCTGTCTACATAAAGTATTATTGTTATCAGTTGCACATTTACACACACAAGACATAAGAGTCTCATTGACTGTGTTATTGTTGGTAGTCATATCTTCATGCTAGTTTAGAACACAAGAGTATATATCAGGGATACATATTCTGGGTATGCAGTGCACACCCATAGAATAGCCATATCACCGATATTATATTTTTGCATTTATTCCTGTTAAAGCCACCCCTACTTGTGTCTGCATGATCTCTAACATTAAATACAATATACTAATGCTTTGTGAAGAGGACAATTTTCAGTGCATAAACGTTGCATCACATTTACTTTAATAGCCTGGGTGTGTGGTCACAAATACGGACACCTTTGAACAGATGTACAGACGGTACAACAAGTCAAATTCTTAGTGTTCCACTGATTGCAAACCACAGAAGGCAAGACAGGGTGTGAGCTGAGACAATAGCACCCAGAAATCAGTGGCTGTGATTGGTTATTGTGTCAACCAATCCAATTGAATGTCGAAATGTCACGAGTTGCTGTTTTTGTTTTCTGAGTTTCGTCTGTTTTGTATGTGTTAAGTCTGAACTGACATATTTAAGACACCAATATAGACAAGTTTTGAATATATAATTTTCTATAAATAATTTATAACTTTTTGTCCATATTTACAATGGGAAACAGTTTTGACTATATACTGAATGTCCTGTTTTCTGCCAGAGTTTTTGCAGATTATGTGATTATAGTCGAAGGAAGTTGGAACTTGTGAATAAATAAGTAAAACAAGTTATTTCAGCCTTTCTTTGGTTCAATCTGGAAAAATAATTTCCCAGGTGATTCCTTTTTTCTGAATTTTGTGGCTGTTATATGGCTGTATTTAAAAATCGTATCAAAATTCAAATTATCCATGTCTCAGTATTTGCCAATGATAATCTAATCTACATCATATCTCACCACGAAGCATAAACCTTTGTCACATAAGCTGCATGTGTGAAACATAGCTATTGTTCATTTGACCTTTATGCTTTCCATATTTAAAATTATATTAATTGATAAATTAAGGTATTCAAAGTTATCCTACAATTAATTGCATTGGACCAATTAAGATGAGCACTGATGTGCTATGCACTGTTAAAACTTTCATACATCAATAAAAATGCAATCATATGGTCAAATTGATGTGAATTTTGTGAACATGAGCCACATGACAGCACATTCAAGTTAAATGGGCATGTGACACCACTGGTGTATATAGAGAGAATTTAAAACAGGAAGTGATCACAATTTAGTATTGAGCAAGATGAAACATTATTATATTATAAAGAGAAATACACATACACACATGGAGAGCTTTCAGAAATGAATTATAGATGCAAATGTACAAATATTATTCATCAGAAAACGAAAGAGTTTGAAAACAAGAAAATCATAGAGTGAGTGGCAAAATCCAAAGAAGACATTGATTTATTTTTTTAACACATCAAACCTTCCTAGCATGTGCCCTGAGTAAATATGGAGAAAAAAATGTAAGAAAGTAAAGCTGTGTGTAAAAGTAGCTAAACACTTGGGTCAGAATTTAAATATTAGAAAGGTGGCAAAATGTTCTGAAGGCTATTGAAAAAGCTTCAAAATGGTGGAAAGAGTGCTGTTAAAGGAATCATCATCACCATCAAATAGATATGTACTCTCAAAGGGTGTGTAGGATATTATAATAGTATGATAGATACAACATCACTCCCAAATTCCTATTGATAATATTCCTCTAAATTAATCTGTTATCTCTCAAGACTACTATTATCAGAGCTTATGTTTTGGTCTTAAGCACTTCTTACTGTATTCACATAGATCTTAGTTTTCTTCTGGATTTTTTTCCCTGCTATCCTGCAAAAAATACTTGTTTTGCTAACTTTTCCTCTCCTTTTCTTTTTAAGTAAACATACCACCCGAGATTAGTTCTGCTCACACATTCATAAAACTTAACAATGTGAAGTTCTTTCCTAATATCGTCACTTAAAATTATACCGCCATTGATGCCGTCTGTTCCCTCCTAATCATTCTCAGAACTCTCATTACTGTGGTCTCCAGTCTTTAATCAAGTATTTTATATCTAACCCAGCTGTCAGATACAGAAGTTTAAACTGTTTTGAACACTGTTTTGTGTGCAGATAGTTTGGTGTTTTGATTATTTGTCTTATTCCATATAAATTTATTTGTTGACTTCCTACCATACCAGCTTTTCTAATTCTGTTGTCTATTTCCATATTTAATTTGCCATCTTCACTAAAAATTGTGCATAAATAGCTAGAATGTGTTACTTTCGCTTCATCCTGGATGTTTTCAATGTTTCTGCCTGTTGTCTTTGTTTTATTTTCCTGATTTTCATACCAGATTTATTATAGCAGTTATTCAATTTAGTTAGAGAATCTGCAGATTTGTACTGGATTTATATAGGAGTATAATATAACATTCATCTGCGTAATGTAAAAAGCTGAGTTGAATATTTACAATTTTGATAGTTTATA